>NC_140987.1:419270668-420583168 GCF_052327205.1 Somniosus microcephalus | reverse complement strand
TGGAAAGAAGGCGTCGGTATTATTAAATTTGATGGGCGCGAGAACATACGGCCTATTGCGGAATGTAATTACCCCAGCTAAACCAATGGAGAAAAGTTTTGAAGAGATTGTTAATATCTTACAGGAACACCTAAACCCTACACCGCTGCTGATAGCAGAAAGATTCAAGTTCCATAAAAGAAACCAGCACAAAGATGAGAACAATGCTGACTATCTTACGGAACGACACAAGTTATCGAAGCACTGCCAGTTCGGAGCAGGACTGGCAGACACCTTGCGGGATAAGTTTGTCTGCGGGCTCCAGAGTGAAGGAACCCAGAAACGATTACTTTCGGAAAAGGACCTGACGCTAGAACAGGCTTTCAGCGTGGCAGTATCCTACGAAGCAGCAGCATGGGGAGCTGCGGAAATACAACAGAAACCACAGGAATACAGCGCTAACGAAATGGCGTATGGAGCAGAAAAGTGCTATCACTGCGGCAGAACAACCCATGATCAGAAGGACTGCTGGGTTAAGGACAAAGTATGCAAGCAATGTGGGAAAATGGGACACATAGCAAGAGTCTGCAGGTTGGGAAAGAAAACCAACACTACAAGAACTACTAAGGAAAAGTACAAGAAAGTAAAGAAATTGACAGATAGTAGTTCAGAAGATCAGGAGAGTGATAAGGACTCCAGGAGCAGGAGACTAAGTTGTCTAAAGTTACACAACGTGATCGCAAAGGAGGATCACCGAACCATTTGGGTCACCCTCAGGATAGCAGGGTCCCCAGTAAAGATGGAATTGGACACAGGATCAGCCCTAACTGTCATGAATCGACGAGACTATGAGCGGCTATTCTCACACATACCCTTGAAGGACACGTCCATTGTATTGAAGACATACACGGGGCAAAAAGTCTACCCCAGAGGAAAAATAAGGGTGCCAGTTGAATACAACGGCAAGGAAACACAGAAACTGTATCTATATATATTACCAGATGGAGGACCACCATTATTGGGACGTGAATGGATCCGAAAAATACAATTGGATTGGCATTCCATTCAGGCGCTAACTGTGACTGATAAAAAGGATGATGACGTCACACCTGGCCGACTGTCAAAAATTCTAACTGACGCGAAAGAGGTGTTCCAACAAGGACTTGGGACTCTAAAGGGAGTAATGGCAATGATAAAAATCGAAGATAACGCAAACCCAAAATTTTTTAAGGCCAGACCGGTACCTTACGAAATCCGCCCAGCCGTTGAAGCAGAGCTGGAGAGTCTGGAGCGTTCGGGTGTGCTGTCCAAGGTGGACTGGAGCAAGTGGGCCACACCCATCGGTCCTGTAATGAAGAAATCATTGAGCAGCACGCCTGGGGAACCGAAGAAGGTTCGCATCTGTGGGGACTTCAAGGTAACTGTGAACCCAGTCCTGCACATAGTACAATATCCACTTCCACGGATAGAAGATATTTTCGCCTCACTATCTGGAGCGAAACGCTTTACAAAGATTGATCTGGCCCAAGCGTATCTACAAATGGAGGTGGAAGAAGCATCTAGGAAATACCTCACGATAAACACTCACAAAGGCCTTTACCAGTACAATCGACTGGTATTCGGGGTAGCATCAGCCCTGGCTATTTGGCAGAGGGCGATGGAACAAGTCCTGCAAGGGATCCTGGGGACCCAGTGTTACTTGGACGACATCCTGGTTACGGGCGAAAATGACAGTGAACACCTTGCCAACCTGGAGCAGGTGCTCACTAGATTACAGAAATATGGGCTACGAGCCAACCGCCCCAAATGAGAGTTCTTCAGGAGACAAATCTCGTATTGTGGCCACATGATTGATGAGGAAGGGTTGCATAAGTCGTCGGACAAGATTGAGGCTGTAGTCAAGGCTCCAGCACCGGAAAATGTTTCGCAACTGAGGTCGTTCCTCGGGTTGGTGAACTACTACCATCAGTTCTTGCCGAATTTATCTACAATTCTGCACCCACTGAACGCCCTACTGCAAATTGGAGTAACATGGAGATGGAGTGATGAGTGTAAGCGTGCCTTTCAGAAATGTAAATGCCTAATCACTTCAAAAGAAGTATTGGCCCACTGCAATCCAACACTACTGATTCGGTTAGCATGTGATGCGTCTCCCTACGGCATCGGAGCGGTGCTGTCACACAAATACCCTGATGGTTCAGAGAGGCCAATAGCCTTTGCGTCGCGCTCGTTAACCTCAGCCAAGCGTAACTACGCCCAGATTGACAGGGAGGCCCTCAGCCTGGTGTGGGGGGTGATGAAGTTCAATCACTATCTGCACAGGCAGAAATTCACCCTACTGACTGATCATCAGCCCCTGGTCTCCATTTTCAACCCAAAGAAGGGCTTTCCGGTGATGACGGCGCAACGGCTGCAAAGATGGTCACTTTCTCTAGGGGCACATCAGTACGACATAGAGTACAAGGGTACGAAACAGCATGGAAATGCTGATGGGCTGTCGCGCCTACCGTTGCCTATGGTAGAGGAAGCACCTGCAGTGGACCCTGTTGAGATATTCCATGCGACCATAGTCGAATGTCTACCTGTTACAAACTCAAGTATAGAGAAGGAAACCCGAAATGACCCGACACTCTCTCGGGTCTATGATTTGATGGTGAAGGGATGGCCAGCACATGGCGACTCACTGTTGCCAGCATTCTCGCCAAGGAGAGAACAGCTGTCAGTGTGCCGGGGGACCTTGATGTGTGGATCCCGAGTGGTAATTCCACCCAAGTTGAGAGATAGAGTGCTCAATGAGCTTCATGAGGGTCATCTGGGAGGGGTAAAAATGAAGAGCCTAGCCAGGGCGTTTGTGTGGTGGCCGGGAATCGATAAAGAAATCGAGGATATGACCAAGAGATGCACAGGATGCCAGAAGGTCCAAAACGCTCCACCACAGGCCCCGCTACATCCATGGGAGTGGCCCTCATCTCCATGGCAACGGGTACACATTGATTTTGCTGGTCCATTTATGGACTCAATGTTCCTAATCACTGTGGGCGCCCATTCGAAATGGCCAGAGGTCATCAAAATGTCCTCCACCACCACGGAGAAAACTATCGCAGTCCTACGGACCATCTTCGCCAGGAATGGCTTGCCAGAACAGATTTGCTCCGACAATGGGCCACAGTTTGTGTCAGAGGATTTCCGGAGGTTTCTGAGGAATAATGGTGTGAAGCATTACACATCTGCCCCATATCATCCAGCCACAAATGGATTGGCTGAGAGGTTTGTTCAGACCTTTAAAAAGGCCATAAAGGCAATGCAAAATGACGACATACCACTACAACACAAGGTGGATAATTTCTTGTTTGCTTACCGGAATGCGACACATGCAGTCACCAACCAAGCTCCAGCCATAATGTTCTTCAACCGAAGGCTAAGATGTCGCCTGGATTTTCTCAAACCAATCATAAGACGAGATGTTGAGGATAAGCAATTCCAGCACATAAATGAGAAGCCAACCAGGAGCTTCAAGATAGGGCAACCAGTCCTGGCCCGCGACTACCGAACAGAAAAATGGCAGCCAGGAATGATCTGCACACAGCAGGGACCACATAATGTACACAGTGGACGTTGGAGAGAGCATCGTGAGACGCCATGCTGACCAGATTCTAGAGTCACAGGAACAAGCCAAACCCATACCACGAGCAGGTGCACCTGGTAATCAACCCGAAGTACAGATTGTGTCTACCTCAGAAGCAGTGGTATTGGAAGCTGACGAACCAACCAATGACAATGAGCCAGAATCAACTCCGCTGCAAGAACAGGATACTCGAGAAAGGCGCTATCCAGTCAGGATCAGGAAGCCTCCTCAAAGACTGAACTTATAAATGATTATTTCAGTTGATGTATAGTACAGAGAAAATTGTAATTGTAATTAGTTATTATTTAATTTTTAAATGAATGTTATGTACTGTTTATCTAAAAGGGGAGGAATTGTTGTGTATGTACCTTTAAGAGAAGAACTGATTCTATACTGCAGTACTGGCAGTGACCACCCCTGTATATAAAGCCATAGCAGTATTTCAGTCTTGAATTACTCTCTGTTCAGTAAATACCTGTTCATTGTTCTCCTGCAGTCTGAGTATTATTGATCCTCGGACACTACAGTTTCCCCTGGCTAGAGTTTCTAGAACTAGGGGGCATAGTCTCAGGATAAGGAGTAGGCCATTTAAGACTGAGATGAGGAGGAATTCTCTGCCCCAGAGGGCTATGAATGCTGAGTCTTTGAGTATATTCAAGGCTGAGATAGATAGATTTTTGGACTCTCGAGGAATCAAGGGATATGGAGATCCGGCAGGAAAGTGGAGTTGAGGTCGATGATCAGCCATGGTCTTATTAAATGGCGGAGCTGTCTCGAGGGGCTGTATGGCCTACTCCTGCTCCTATTTCTTATGTTCTTATGAAATCTGCCATCCTTACCTGGTCTGCTCTATACGTGACTCCAGACCCACAGCAATGTGGTTGACTCTTAACTATCTTCTGAAATGGCTTTGTCTGGATCACCACCACCTTCTCAAGGGCAATTAAGGATGGGCAATAACTGCTGGCCTCGCCAGCGACGCCCACATCCCATGAATGAATAACGGTAATTAATACAAAGGTGTAACTGTTTAATATATGGACTATAAGCATAATAAATTGCCTAATCTGAGCAAAAAACAATTGTGAGAAATTCACAATTTGATCTGTGACTGGGAGTTTAGATGCTCAGCTAATGTTATGATTGCAGACAGAAAATGCTTTTGGGTTTTAAACTTCTATTCATGTCATCGAGGCTTTCAAATGTTAGTTATTCATTTAAGTGAAATAAACTGCAAACTAACCTGACATGCAATCAATCATAATGAGAGATCCCACTGAGAGTGCAAAATAAACTGTTACTAGCGACATTTTAGGGGAGATTTTCCTGGATTTTGAGTCTGGGCACACTGAAATTTAAATGGAAAGAAAATTGGGTGGGTTCCTTCACAGACTTACTCTCCGACCCACCCGATCTTACACTTTTTCTTGCACTCAGTTGATCCTATGAGATTTGTCACAGACCCACGAAAATATCCCCTTTTAACTTCTGTTTTTAAAAACTCTGTTTTACCTAAGTTCAACAAATATCTAACAAAGCGATTGCCTTTTGAGGGATGTGGCAATGTGGATTAAAATGTTAAGAGTATGCAGATTAATGGATGTATACAATCCAACTGAAATGCTGGACGAGAACTACAAGCCATTCTACCATTTGTAACTATTACTCTAAAATAAAAGCAGAAAAATGCTGGAAATACTCAGCAGGTCAGGCAGCATCTGTGGAGAGAGAAACAGAGTTAACGAAGGGTCTTTGACCTGAAACGTTAACTCTGTTTCTCTCTCCACAGATGCTGCCTGACCTGCTGAGTATTTCCAGCATTTTCTGTTTTTATCTCAGATTTCCAGCATCCGCAGTATTTTGCTTTTGTCTAACTATTACTATTTTGATTGCTTGGCTGCTGCAAAGAAATCGAATGAGTTTCAAATGTAGCAGGTAGTGTCAGTTTCGTAACAAACTTGGCTATTCTAAATCACACTACAGGAAACTCTCATTTAAATGGCACCTAAATATCCGGAATTCTCTATTAACCGGCAAAATTCTCACTCCGAAAACAACACCTCAATAACCGGCAAAGTTGCCGAGTCTGAGTCCGAGTCTCCCGCGGTGGCCGAGTTAGTCAGTGGGGGTAGTTCTCCAAACTGCCACTACTCGGCTTCTTGGCGCTGTCGGAAGTCGGAACACCTCAATAACAGGAGTCTGAATCTCCCGCGCTGCCGGTAGTCTCTTCTGATCCACCATTTTACAGGGGTACTGTGTGTCTCCCACGCTGCTGGCAGTCATTGCATTGCATTACCCTCAACTGGCAGTACTGTACTTAATCAAGCATCTTCCACCATCCATTTAACACAACATTCTGTAGGTGAGTATCCAATTACTGTATACTGCACATTTCTTGATTTTTTTATTTTTCTTTGTTAAAAATAGCCTCGGTAGATAACCCTCTCCGTCATCTGGAATTTTTGATCAACTGACAACACGGTGGTCCCGTCGGTGCCGGATAGCAAAGAGTTTCCTGTACATACATTCTGTAAAACAAAGGGTTAATCATTGAATTCTGCAAAACTGAAACTCAGACAACGGACTTGTACATCCTTAGTGTTACCTGAAGTTCGATGGAAAGGGATGCAACTGACTGGGTATAAACAAGAATGCCCAGGATTATGGACTAGGCAAGTGCGATATGTGCACAGCAGATCCTGCAACGTAAAGACTAATGAGCAAGAATACCCTTGGAAGAGTGGAGGTCAGTGCCTCAGTGTCCGAGTCATGATTGAGCAGTAGCAACGATATGCTATGGGCCTTGTAACAAAAGGATTAACAGGCTGGAAGAGCCTTGGACAGTTGGGGTCAATGTCCGAGTCATGAACTAAGCACTAGCAAAAAGAAGTGTAGCACCTGGCCATTGTCAAACTAACTCATATCTGGCAATCATAGTTTGTGACACATGCCTGTCCAGTTAAATGAAACCTTGGAAAGTATCCATGCAACAGACTATCATGTTTAATGATTTTGGTCTATTTGGCAAGAAAGGATTTTTAGTTATGCTGTAATTGCCGGCAATTTCCTTCGGGTTTTTCCTGCTCCACTGCCATAACTTTTGTAGATGTTTGGCGGAAACCCTGCTGAAACATGTAGCTTATTCAAATTGGGGTGGAACCTCCACTGGGAAACTGAGCTGCCATTGTAGATGTGCCATTGGCCAGCTATATTCCATTTATACTATTAGTGGAAAATCAGGAATAAGATATCAACTGAGTTGAGTGCAGCCTGAGCAACATTGCATTAAACTGTATTTTATCCACCTTAACACTTTGTTTTGTAAACAATAACTAGATTAAAAAGGTGCCATCTTTTCATTTCACTGTTGACAGAATTATACTAAAACTTCAGGAGATATGGTGAGTGTCCCAGTATGAGTAAGCACTCTTAGGAGAGACGGGGGGAAAATGAGAAGAAAAGACAAATCTACCCTGTGGAAGGCACCTTCACACCTTCACTTATGATGTTGATTTCTGTACTACCGTAGAGATACCCGACTTCAGGGATCATTGACTGATTCCTCAGTGACATTGTAAGGTTAGACAGAGACTGTAGTCCTTGCTGATGTACCAGGAACGAGCACTCTAGACAGAAGAGTCAAACACAAGTTTATTAAGGGTTCAATGAACATACTCACAGACAATGCCCAGAAACACATGGCGATGTTTTGCTGCAGAATATCACACACTGCAATAACTAACTCAACTTTCTAAAGCTTCTCCTTCCAACTCGCGTTACAATCTCGCCCCTTTTAGTATTTTTTGAACTAAATTACATTCCAGGATCTTTATACACTTTGCTGCAGCTCGTACGAGACTTTATCAAGAAGTTCCAGTGCCCAGTAGGAGCTGCTGGTGTTTAGATTAAGCAAAGCTTACAATGACCCTATTTTGGCTATATTACAGTTAAATTAGTCTCCAAGCATGCATGAATTGTGAGAATGTTCAGATCTAAATATAATCAATGTGTTGTTTAACCTTGAGATCAGGCTGCTTGCGACGTCTGTGAAGACTGCCACTGTCATCAAAGTTCAGCGAGTTTTTAACCGTAGGGGCTCAACACAAAATGGATTCCTCACTTGCTCGCGATCCCATAACAACATCAATTATGGGCGCATCAGGTAGTGGCACCACAATGTGATCCAGAAATCCTGCGCCCCCCCCTAGAAATAACCTTTATGTTGATAAGGAGATGGTCAGGCTAACATATTAATGGCATGCGGGGAAAAATTGGGTGGCACCTATTTTGGGGTGCTAACGTCGGTGGGACGCTAATTTTAGCTTCCCGGAAAAGTTAGTGCCCCCCGCCGTAAATTCAGTAGTAGCGCCCCAAGCAGGAGCTGGGGCACTACTGGAAAGTGTTCCACCTCCTGCTTGGGGTGCTACTACTGAATTTCGCGGTGCGGCGGCACATAGCGACACGTCATTGCACGCCTCCTCCCCTGATTAAAGGAGAGGGGCCAAGTGCTGAGCGCACCGGGACCCTGCTGGACTACCGGGGAGCAGGGTGCTGTGAAAACAGCCAGGCACTCAAGAGGAGTGCCAGGCTGAGCGATCGCGGCCGGCACCCCGCCTACAACAGTGAAAGGAGGCAGGTGCTTGCAGTCGGCCAAAATAAAAATGGCCGTCCCGACACCTGCCCTTTAACTTGCGCCACGTCCGCTGCCAAACCACCCCCAATCCTGTCGGACATATCGGGGGAAAAATTCAGTTGTTTGCGCCTCCCGTTAGCGCCTTAAGAGGGTGCCAATTGGGGCGCAAAGCAACTAGAGGCCGGGCGCGGCGATGTTTGTGCCGCTCGTGAAATTAACTAGACATTTTGAGGCGGCACTAAACACTACCGCTACGATCTCCTGCGCCCGCAGATTGTAACATCATTCGAGTGAGCAACGCCCCATGAACGCCCCAGACTGGATATTGAGTGGCACCCCCCTGCCTTACCTCCTGCCGCTAGCAATGACAGGTTGAGGGGAGCGTTATGCTGTCAGAAAGGGACTGGGGGAGCGCTATTTAAAGGCGACCGCTTCCTACCTTTTTTTGTCGGTGACATTTTTGCACCACACACTCTGAGAGAGAGAGAGAGAGAGCGAGAGAGACTTCTGGAGAGATTGAACGCTGTGTGAAGGAGTTTTGAGTACTGAGCAGCACTTTGCAGGTTTATTTTGATTTGCCCTTCCTTGCTTCGCCAGTGCTCTGAGGTAGCGCCTCACTCCTCGGCGTTTGCGCCTTAAGACAGGTGTGAAGCGCCTGATTTAGCGCTCCAATCACCTCCAGGGGCGATAAAAGCCAAGTTTGCTGTCGGAGGCGGTAATTAGCGCCAGACGCTGAACTTTGCGCATGGCTGATAACGACGCCCTAAATGGGGCGATACCGGATTTTCCCCCCACCGTGTGGCGATAGGTCAGGGGGCGCAAGAGAAGTTTGCAGCCGGGGCGCAAGTAGGGCGCTGCACACGGCGATGATGTCATTGCCGGCAGCCCAGCGGCGCAGAGTGCTACCGGCTACCACTGCCGCTGACCTCCCGCTGAATTTTACAGGCGGCGTTAGCGGCACCACGCCCGGGCACTAGGGGATTTGCGCCCCGTTAGCACCCCCCTAACGAGAGGCGCAAACCAACCCAATTTTTCCCCCATGGACTAGTGGGATACTATTTCGTCACTTTCCCTATATGGTGGGTTCCTGGTCTTGACTATGCCATCTGGGGAGATGACAAGTGGAGGCAAAGTGCCTCCATTCAGGGAGGGAATGTAGCTGGAACAGCAAGTGAACCCTGGTTGTTTTTTCCAATGACCCAGTAGAGGACACCTTTGGAAAAGACCACCGAACAGAAGGTCTACAGAAACTTCTGCTGAGAGAATGGTAAATGATATAATATAACAAAAGGGAACCAACAGCAAGGAGAAGAGAGGACCAAAAATGGGAAGGAGAATGTTTTGGTAACCAAACATCTTTTTAAGCTTAAAACATTAAAGCATTTAGAAGTCATGGGGTTAAATTCGGAAGCACCCACATTTAGGTGTACCCCCCCAGCGCAGCGTTATTCCCCCACACACAAATGGTGAGGTCCGAGGAGCCTCGGATATTGGGCCTTGAACTTCATCATAATGAAGAAGGTGCTGCGGGAGGAGGCAGCATAAAGTAATTGGTGCAGGGGACCTCTTGGGGAGTGCCAGTCGGAGAAGGTGGGGTGGGGTATGGAGAGCAGGGCCTCGGAGTGTCAGTCGGTGAATGGAGGGAATTCGGGGGCTTGGAGGTAAGGATTGCGGGGGAAGGAGGGAGATTGGGGACCTGGACACGGGGGAAGGAGGGAGATTGGGGACCTGGACACGGGGGAAGGAGGGAGATTGGGGACCTGGACACGGGGGAAGGAGGGAGATTGGGGACCTGGACACGGGGGAAGGAGGGTGATTGTGGACCTGGACACGGGGGAAGGAGGGAGATCAGGGTGGTGGGGGGAGGCCTGGAGGTTGGAGGTTAGAGATCTCGGGGACCAGGAGTGATGGCGATCAAGGTGCTGATTGTGGTATTTATGTTTTTTTTAATTTAGGCAATATTCCATGACGTAGGCTGCCTCAGGGCAAACCAAAGTTGCAGCAGGGGCCTGAAGCAGTGGTAGGCCCCTTATTTGTTTATGCAAAGGACCTAATGACATGGGTAAAGGACGCCTCTTGTTTGTCCTTACCCATTATAGGGGGTGGCACACTTTCTGTTGGAAGTGTGGGCACGGTTCCTGCCTGCCATTTTGGGGCATTAGGAGCCCAATTTAACCCTCCATGCCTTTTTTTATTGTAAACCTATGACCATAAAGTGCTCCAAATGTTAAAGTTTTTCTTTTCTTGTCTGGTTTTTATTTTAACTCGTAATTTTATTAAAGTTTCATAAATGTCATTATACATACAGAATGGTCAGCCAGGGATTGATAATGAATAGCTCCCCATGCTGTTCATTCTAAAGGATGACCTTCAGCTCCTTCCTTCATTTCTTTGCTTATTCAAGCATCCTGGAGCTTTTATTTCATGTCTGTCTGCCTGCACACATGTGCTTGTGACACCGTTGAGTGACATCTTTTTATTTTATTTATATCTGTTGAAAGAACATAACTGAATAAATACAAGTATGAGGGGACAATATGACAATATATTGCAGAAAATGGCAGTGAATTGTACAACCTGTGACACAAACATTAGCCGTATTATACAATAGATAAATTATGCTTTTAAAATTCACCAATCAATCCATCACCGGATGTTCTGAGTGTCTAGAAAAGAACAATGCAGTATGCATGTTCAAAGTCTGAGCACAAAAAGGTCAGTCAATGAAGGTTCTAATGGCCTCATTCCCAGTCTCAAATCGTCCTTCCTTTAAAAGATTCCAAATCTATTTTCTGTCCCCATAATAGATTATTGTTTCATCTAAGAAGTATGGAGGGAGAAATTCGGTATCGCCCCGTTTGGGACGCAATTATTGGCCGGACGCAATGTTTAGCGCTTGCCGCTAATTATTGCCTCCGACTGCAAACTTGGTTTCTATCACCCCCGGAGGTGATTGGAGCACTAAATCAAGCACTGCACACCTCTCTTAAGGTGCAAACACCAAGGAGCGAGGCGCTACCTCAGAGCGCTGGCGATGCTCATGTGATGTCAGTTAGCAATGGAACACAGACACGCTGGCGCCGGCCAGTTCTTAAAGGGGAGGGTCGATCTTGCTCTCCATCCACACTCTGCTCATTGTAGCCTTGAATCTCGGCCTGGAGAGACCTGTACATCAATTCTGCTGGAAAGAACAATGGAGAGGCCCAGGGAAAGAGCTCAGAGTGCAGCCCCAATAGTTGCTTCTAAATCGATGCAAGGAAGGTCAAATCAAAATGAACCTGCAAAGTGCAGCTCAGTACTCAAAATGCCTTCACACAGTGTTGAATCTCTCCAGAAGTCTCTCTCTCTCTCTCTCAGAATGCGTGGTGCAAAAATGTCGCCGACAAAAAAAGGCAGGACGTGGCCGCTTTTAAATAGCGCTCCCCCAGTCCCTTCCCAACTGCAAAACAGCAGGCGGAAAGGCAGGAGGCGCCACTCAATATCCAGTCCAGGGCGCTACCGGGGCGGTGCACGCTCGACTGACGTCACGATCTGCCAGCGCAGGAGATCGTGGCGGTAGTGTTTAGCGCCGCTGCAAAATGGCTGGTCAATTTCAAGAGCGGCGCAAACATCGCCGCGCCCGGGCGCTAGTTGCTTTGCGCCCCTCTTAGGGTGCTAACGGGAGGCGCAAAGCAACTGAATTTTTCCCCCCTTGGATCAACTTGAACTTGAACTAATTAAGTATAGTCGGGGATATAATGGATTTTGAAAAGTAAGTTCTTCCCTTAGGAAATGGAAAATGAGGAAGAATTGATCATCTGATTTTTTAAATTCATTCATGGGATGTGGGCGTCGCTGGCAAGACCAGCATTTATTGCCCATCCCTAAATGCCTTTGAGAAGGTGGTGGTGAGCCGCCTCTTGAACTGCTGCAGTCCATGTGGTGAAGGTACTCCCACTGTGCTGTTAGGGAGGGAGTTCCAGGATTTTAACCCAGCGGCGACGAAGGAACAGCGATATAGTTCCAAGTCAGCATGGTGTGTGACTTTAGAGGTTATTGATACATAAGAAGCAGGAGCAGGACTAGACCATACGGCCCCTTGGGCCTGCTCCGCCATTCAATAGGACCATGGCTGATCCGAACCTAGACTCACGTCCACTTCCCTGCCCGCTCCCCGTAACCCCTAATTCCCTTATCAGCTAGGAAACTGTCTATCTCCGTTTTAAATTTATTTAATGTCGCAACTTCCACAGCTCTCTGAGGTAGCAAATTCCATAGATTTACTACCCTCTGAGTGAAGAAGTTTCTCCTCATCTCAGTTTTGAAACGGCAGCCCCTTATTCTAAGATTATGCCCCCTAGTTCTAGTCTCACCCATCAGTAGAAACATCCTCCCCGAATCCACCCGATCAAGCCCCCTCACAATCTTATATGTTTCGATAAGATCGCCTCTCATTCTTCTGAATTCCAATGAGTAGAGGCCCAACCTACTCAACCTTTCCTCATAAGTCAACCCCCTCATCTCCGGAATCAACCGAGTGAACCTTCTCTGAACTGCCTCGAGAGCAAGTATATCTTTCTTAAATATGGAAACCAAAACTGTACGCAGTATTCCAGGTGTGGCCTCACCAGTACCCTGTATAACTGAAGCAAGACTTCCCTGCTTTTATACTCCATCCCCCTTGCAATAAAAGCCAAGATTCAATTGGCCTTCCTGATCACCTGCTGTACCTGCATACTAACCTTGTGGCCTAGAAATTGAGTGCCCTTAGCGCCGATTTTGCGGCGCTAGAGGGCCTAGCGCTGCATTTGGCGCCGGCGCCGAAATTGCCTGGGGCCCTTACGCCGCGGTAGACCGGTAGCGCTGCGCCGGCACCGATGACGTCATCGGTGTGCGCAGCGTCCCGGTTGCCATGCCGACGGGCCCCAGCGCCGAAATTCAGTTGCGGCCGCCTCGCCCGTGACAGCCGCAACTAAGACTCTGGCAACAGAGTCTTACGAGTCTTTGCGCCGGCGCATTAAAGGCCCCGCGGCGGCCGGCCGCTTTCCCGCCGGCCGCCTGGCCGCAGCTCCCTCCCCGGACTTCCCCCCACCCCCCCCCGGAACAGAAGCAAGCCCGGCACTTGTCCGAGGTGCCGGGCTCATTTTTTAAAAGATTTTCGCGGGCCGCGATCGGGTGCAGGCAGCTCCTCCTTAAGAGAAGGAGGAGGCCTGCACTTCCCGAGCCTGCCGCACCGCATCGGGTGCCGCAGCGCCGGAATTGCGGCGCGAAACGGCAGTTAGCGCCGATTTACCGCCGCAAAGACCCTTCAGTAGCGCCGGCAGCCGTTTGGGCGCGGCCCTGCTGAATTTTTGGCGCGCGCAGGGGGACTTAGCGCCGGCACTAACTTCCGGCGCTAAAGCCCTGGCTAAGCCAAAACTCAATTTCTAGGCCTCTGTGTTTCATGCACCAGGACCCCCAGATCCCTTTGTGCTGTAGCACTTTGCAGTTTCTTTCCATTTAGATAATAACTTGCTCTTTGATTTTTTCTGCCAAAGTGCATAACCTCACACTTTCCAACATTATATTCCATCTGCCAAATTTCTGCCCACTCACTTAGCCTGTCTATGTCCTTTTGCAGGTTTTTCATGTCCTCCTCACTCACTGCTTTCCCTCCCATCTTTGTATCGTCGGCAAACTTGGATACGTTGCACTTGGTCCCCTCCTCCAAATCGTTAATATAGATTGTAAAGAGTTGGGGTCCCAGCACTGACCCCTGCGGAACACCACTAGTTACTGATTGCCAACCCGAGAATGACCCATTTATCCCCACTCTCTGTTTTCTGTTAGATAGCCAATCTTCCACCCATGCCAGTATATTACCCCCAATCCCGTGATTTTTTATCTTGTGCAGTAATCTTTTGTGTGGCACCTTGTCAAATGCCTTTTGGAATTTCAAATACACTACATCCACTGGTTCCCCTTTATCCACCCTGTATGTTACATCCTCAAAGAATTCAAGCAAATTTGTCAAACATGACTTCCCCTTCATAAAACTATGCTGACTCTGTCTGATTAAATTATGCTTATCCAAATGTCCTGTTACTGCTTCCTTAATAATGGACTCCAACATTTTACCAACCACAGATGTTAGGCTAACTGGTCTATAGTTTCCAGCCTTTTGTCTACCTCCCTTTTTAAATAAGGGCATTACATTAGCAGTTTTCCAATCTGCTGGGACCTTTCCTGAATCCAGGGAGTTTTGGAAAATTACCACCAATGCATCTGCAATCCCTACCGCTACTTCTCTCAAGACCCTAAGATGTAAGCCATCAGGTCCAGGGGATTTATCCACCTTAAGTCCCATTATCTTACCGAGTACCATCTCCTTAGTGATTTTAATCGTGTTTAGCTCCTCCCCCCCTATAGCCCCCTGTTTGTCCAGTGTTGGGATATTTTTAGTGTCCTCTACTGTAAAGACTGATACAAAATATTTGTTCAGCGTATTTGCCATCTCCATGTTCCCCACTACTAATTTCCCGGTCTCGTCCTCTTAGGGACCAACATTCACTTTAGCCACCCTTTTTCTTTTTATATAACTGTAGAAACCCTTGCTATCTGTTTTTATATTTTTTGCTAGTTTACTTTCATAATCTTCCCTTTCTTAATTAATCTTTTAGTTATTCTTTGCTGGCTTTTAAATGCTTCCCAATCTTCTATCCTCCCACTAGATTTGGCTACTTTATATGCCCTTGTTTTCAGTTGGATACTATCCTTTATTACTTTACTTATCCTGATATGTTACTGATATGTAAATTAGAATGATCCAGCTAAACTCTTGGCTGATGTCACTTTCATGGGCAACAGAGCCCGCATTTTAACTCCTAGTGGGAGTCATGCTGGCACGGGCCGAAGTGAAACCATTCAAAAGATTACATTTACTCACCTTTATGGGCCTTTTCTGGCCCCGCTCCTGTTCAGCGCCAGGTTGGCCTGTGCGGGGAAGGCACGACGGCTTCCCCACACAGGCCTTTGATTAAAAATGTAGTCGCGACCTGATGATGTTAAAAAAAAAAACCTCCTGTGACGAAATCCTGACATGAAGTCATTGAGATAGTTGACAACGCCATATTCAATTATGGCCTTTTTATAGAAATAATAAGAAAAAACATGCAAACCACTTGTGTGGTAATCTAAAATCGTGATAAATTTTGGAAATCCCACTTCATTTTGCTAGATTTAAATACCAACAACTATTCCCTCTCAGTTCTACTCTATAATGCTGACAGCTAGTTCTCACACAGGAACTTGAAAAGCAGTTGAATAAGCTAAACAACCAACTGGTATTAGACTATACTTAAGATAAAATATTATGACTGCATCTACTGGTGTAAAATGCACATTTACACCAAGCAGCATTTCTTGTCCAAATGCACAGATCAGCAGCAGTCTCATTAAATTGGGCTCAGTAAACTTTATTATGAGTCATTTAACATTTGCCAACTAACCCATGGAAAACAATAAAGGGCCAAATCAAGCTCTTGGATCACAGGAACAACAGTAGGTTGATTAATGATAATGATGGTGAATTTGACTTTTGAACCATCTTCCAAGGCAGCCAGCTGGAGATGGTTCTTAACCTGCTGTTGACTAAGACAATTGTAAAGTCTGTGAGTTGTTTAGTTAATTAATACACAGACTACCAGAGTAACTTAAAACAGGACTTTACTATTCGAAGGTCAGGGCGAATCTGCCAAATAAATCCTGACACAGCACTTATATACTGGTGTGGTCACCGTCGGTATTACAGTATACAGAAGCCAACAAAGTAGTGCCACACCTAAAATAGTTCTCTTAAAGGTGCACGGTTACATACAATGGTTTTCTTAAAGGTAGACGGATACATACACTACAATCCTCCCTTTTTAGCTTACAACATACTTAGTCCCCCATTAAACATAACATATATTCAACTTCATGTAAAACAATTCACAGGTATAATCTATGCGGGAAACAGTTTACAGATTCAGTCTCTGCGGGAACAGTTCACAGATTCAGTCTCTGGTCTTGACTCGGTCCGAACAACATCTCTGTGGTGTAGCCGGTTCACATTGCTAGCGTGACTCATCCAATAGTCTTTCCCTTGACTTAACAGCTTGAACTTCCGTCCTGCTGAACCAGCAGTGCTGACTTTTACAAACAGCTGGACTGCCTTGGTAATTTTTCCTACTTGCCAACTGATTTGGCTCCCTTCGTAGGGCCCACGTACATGATCTGGTAGAAGTGATAATGATTTAGATGGTTATCACCTTCTGCTTCGTCTTTTTCTTTTCTGCTTCTTGGAGACTCTCGGGGCTCCCTTATCAGCTGCCAGCTGTAGCGCCACCATCTCCCTATGTTCCTTAGACTTTAAGTGCTTCATCCTGATTTCTGCACTTTGGGAGTTTTCATAACAAGCTGGGCAGACCAAGTCCTCGTAATATTCCGTGTCACTCAACAGGTCATGGTAATATTCGGTGTCGTCCTGAACTAGTCTAGCGAGAGGGCCTGCTACTTCTTCCTTACCCAACTGGACGTTAGCCGACTGTTGTTCCCTCCCTAGACATCTTTCCTGAAGAGACTTCTTCATGCGTTCATATTCATCCCGCTCTTCCTGGGTTTCCTGCAAATCCTTCACTAATGACCTCATTTGTGATTTCAATACTTCCCCTTCCATCGGGGATTGATTGATCGGGCTATTCAATCCTTCTACTGGAGCAGCTGTTTCAACATTCTGTTGTTCACATAGACGTGATTCAGCGTACTTTTGGCATCCCAGTAAAATCTGTGTTGCAACCTCAGCTATTTCCATAACTTTTGAGAGCTCCGAACTCCTTCCCTTTGAAGATTGAAGCTCGTGTTCAGATTGTTCCCATTGCAGAGTCTTGTCCCTCAGCATATGAAGGAGTTGGCTGACCGTTAACTCTTCCACGGGAACACTGTGGATCAGAGTCTTCTCCATTTCATCCACCTTTTCCTCCAATGCTTTCACCTTCTTTTCCTCTTGTACTTTGGCTTTCAGCGCTCGGAGAAGTTGCGCCTTGATGCTCTCTAGCTCATGTTCAGGGGCCATTCTTACAGTCTCTGTGTTTCTTACAGTTTCCTTTTCTTCCACTGAAAGGATTCCCAGTTGAATCTGTTCTTCAAGTTGTTGAACCTCGGTCATTGCCGCCTCATATTTGTCTTGGGTTTCCTTCAATATTTTTATGAGTTCTTGGACATCTTGTCTTTCATGTTCTGCCATGTCTTTCACCTCTAATTTCTCATCTATGGATGGAACTTCTACCGATGAGTCTGTCTTGGCCTTGAGCTCATCAAGAATTTCCTGCAGCCTTTGGACTTCTTGCTCATGTTCAACCTTTAGTTGCTCATATGCTTCTACTGAAACTAGCTTTTCGGAGGTTGCCGAGTTAATCCCCTCCAGGATTGTAGCCTGGGCCTGTTCATACTGTTCCTTCAACTTCTCAAACTCTGCTTGTAAGGAGTCGTAGAGAAGAACGGGAATAAAATCCTGGCTTCCTGAAGATTCCTCTTCATTTGCTCCTTCCTGCAAATATTCTAACTCCTGAACAGCATAAGGGAGATGTGATCGGTAATTGGTCACAATGGCTCTATGGTCGCTCTCTGCTTGAGCTAGCTGCTTCTGTTGTCTTTCCAGATTCTCCCATTTGGTGTCATAGAACTTTTTCATTGTTTTCATCTCTTGTTCGAGACGGTAACTCACTTGTTCTACTTGCTGTCGTAATTTGAAATAAAGTTGAGTCCGAGCTCGGTGTTCGTCAGTCATGGATATGTCCGTAAACTGAACAGACTCAGAATTCTCTGTCAAACTATGTTGTCGTTGTTCAGTGGAGTTCTGTTCTGAAACTTTGTTCTTCTCTGGAGCATAAGCCTTTATGCATGCCTTCGTTTTTCCAACCTTAGTCGGCAAGTCTATTTTAGCCTTGTCTTTCATATTTGGGTTGGTCTTATCGTCATCCGTTTCAGAATCTGAGCTGATTGTCTGCACCGAGTCCTCACTCGTTATGGCCTTTAGATAGTGCCATTCCATGTCTATTTTCTTGATCCACTCCCGTCCCAGAAGTGGTGGTCCTCCCTCAGGTAGTACGTATAAGTTCATTCTTGGGTGTTCTTTACCCCCATCTCTCACCTTGACTCTTATCTTCCCCATGGGGTATACTTTATGCCCCGTGTATGTCTGCAATACGAACTTGGTATCTCTTAAGGGTATATGTGAGAATAGCCGGTGGCAATCCCTTCGATTTATGACTGATAGAGCTGATCCAGTGTCCAACTCCATTTTCACTTGGACTCCAGCTATTTTTAGCATGACCCAGATAGTTTGTAGGTCAGCTTCCTTACTCACATTGTGAATTCTCAGACTGCCCAGCTCCTGGCCGTTTGGGTCTGAGTCCAAATTCTGTTCGTCTGAACTCTTCTCAGCCACCTTGTGTACCTTGTTGTACTTTTCCTGTGATGGCTTCCTTTGGTTGTTGGTCTTCTTCCCTGACCGGCATACCTTAGCTATGTGACCCAGTTTGCCACATTTCCGACATTCCTGGTTCTTAAACCAGCATTGGTTCTGGTCGTGTGTTGTCTTCCCACAACGATAGCATTTTGTTGTACTCGAGGTAATTTGATCCACACTGAGTGCCGCTGCCTTTAGCTGCATTTCCGCAGTTCCCTTCGCTGCGGCTTCGTGCGAGGCTGCAATAAGGACAGCCCTGTCAAGTGTAAGGTCGTTCTCTTCGAGTAGTCGCTTTTGCGTTCCTTCCTTTGACAACCCGCACACGAACTTGTCTCGCAATGCCTCTGTCAGATTCCCTCCAAACTGGCAGTGTTTCGCTAGTCTACGCAGTTCGACCAAGTATTCTGCGTTGCTTTCGTCTTTCCTTTGCGTTCTCGCATAGAATTTGAATCGTTCCGCCAACATCAACGGTGTGGGGTTCAAGTGATCCTTCAGAACAGTCACAATATCATCGAAAGTCTGATCCGCCGGTTTAGCTGGTGCTAGTAGATGCTTCAAGAGCCCGTATGTCTTCGCGCTCATCGAGTTTAGCAAGGTTATAGCTTTGTCATCTTCTTCTATTTTATTGGCCTCACAATAGATCTCAATGCGTTCCACATACGTGGCCCAGTCTTCTACCTCGGAATTAAAATCGTTGATGTTACCACGCTTAGGCATCTTCCTCTCTTCCTGATAACACCACGAATTATTTCTTTAAATTTTCTTTTATTTTTTTTTTCCAAGATGGCGGTTCCCGCGAAAATGGTGGTTTCCCGCGCTTATCTTCTCTCCCCGCCCACTTCAATGGCGGTTTCCCGCTTCTGTCTTCTTCCCCGCCTAATGGCGGCTTCCCGCGTTTCTTCCCTAGCGGGAGGGGTACACTTTCCCCACGAGCGACGGCCGCTGGCTTTCAGGTTCACAGCCTGCGCGTCGGCTTCAGGGCTTTCCCTTTTCTCGGCAGGGCAACCGGCGCTGGGTACACCCCGTTGACAGCGAACAGTTTCAGCCGCTGGGCTGGCTCTCGCTCGGTTCCCCTTGCTCGGGCTCTGTCTCTCTCCCGCTCGCTCGGCTCTACCGGCGCTGGGTACACCCCGTTGACAGAGAACAGTTTCAGCCGCTGGACTGGCTCTCGCTCAGTTCCCCCTTGGTCGGCTCTGCCTCTCCCGCTCACTCGGCTCCCAATCGCGCCTCCCAGCCCTCTCGCAGTCCGGTGCTTCCCTCCCCGGCTGCGGCTGAGTTTATCTCTTCCCGCGCCTACGCTCCCGGTCGCAGCGCTTCGTGGCTTCGGTCGCTGCCCGGCCTTTTTCGCCGGTCGCGGTCTAGCTGTCTCACGACGCCGTTGCGTCCCCTAGCCTGTCTGTACCGCGGTTTCCTTGCTCCACGCTGCCCCAGTCTCAGCGCCTCTGGACCCGACTTCTGTCCGGCTCCTTTCCCCCTCGACCGTGGTCGAGTGCACCGCCCTTATCCTCCGGTTATTCTTTTTACTTTCCCTTACTCACAGTCACCGTGGCCGCCTTGCTTCTCGTGCTGATCGGCTCACTCCTCACCGTGGCAGAAGGGACAGTCAGTGCCTGTTGCTGATGGAAGTCTTTGTCTCTAACTTCTTCTTCCTTTCTAGTTCTGCAGCCTCGAGTTTTCTCCCAGCAGAACGACGAGGGCGGTTGCCTCTTCTCGACGCTTGTTAACTGCTTCGGAAGTATTGTTGCCGCAGGGTACGATCGGACTCGTCGCCACTGTAAAGTCTGTGAGTTGTTTAGTTAATTAATACACAGACTACCAGAGTAACTTAAAACAGGACTTTACTATTCGAAGGTCAGGGCGAATCTGCCAAATAAATCCTGACACAGCACTTATATACCGGTGTGGTCACCGTCGGTATTACAGTATACAGAAGCCAACAAAGTAGTGCCACACCTAAAATAGTTCTCTTAAAGGT
The DNA here is from genome assembly GCF_052327205.1 of Somniosus microcephalus. Taxonomy (NCBI): domain Eukaryota; kingdom Metazoa; phylum Chordata; class Chondrichthyes; order Squaliformes; family Somniosidae; genus Somniosus; species Somniosus microcephalus. The sequence goes on along the minus strand of NC_140987.1, from coordinate 420,562,491 downwards.
GCACGGTTACATACAATGGTTTTCTTAAAGGTAGACGGATACATACACTACAACAATGTCAAGAATCTGAAAGCCTTTAAGATGTGTCATTATATTTTCCACAAATATATATATATATATAAATTGATTTTGGCTCATAGCAGAAATTGTAAATTGGTTGATACTTATACAGGGCGTTGTGACAGATGCTCAGTTCTGATAAAGTGGAACCTCATTAACCTCACTCCAATTAATTGCCTTTCTGATTATCTACTGCAATTTTGCAAGATAAAGCCTTGTGCAAGACATCATTTCATTATTTAAAGGGATCACTTTCGGTTATTTGCATTTCATCTCCTTTACTTTGTGAATTAACTACGTTGCAGCCTTGAAATTACTGTTGGTGATATTAGCAGATGTACTTAACACGTATATGCGGCATTCCCTTTTCAGTTATTTTAGTGAAGTAGTTCATCCATTTAAAATAAATTACTTAGGCCTAGAAATTCGGTTGTTAGCGCCAGCGGTTAGCGCCTAAAGAGACCGAGAATTGGGGCGTTACCCAATGTTGGGGCCGGCGCAATGAAGATAGCGACAACTCCCATATTGACTATACGTTTAACGCCTGCACTAAGTGTTTGCGCGCGCCCGCGTGCGCAAGCAGATCATGACGTCATTTCAGTGTGCAACGCCTTTTAGGCGCCCCATACCGGATATTGGGTGGCGCCCGGAACCTTTATGCCTAGCGCTATTACTGACAGTTCGAAGGAACGTTAGCAGGCCCTTCTCGTAGTCGGGGGGCGCTATTTAAAGGGGACAGCTCTAGTATAAAAGCTGTAGCCACTTGGCCTGTTCATTGCGATCGTTGGTGGAGAGAGTTGGTGAGCTACTGTGGAGCAGAGTTTTTGGAATTTAGCATTAGAGTACTTGGGACCTTCAAACCTATCCGGAGCAGTTGGAGCACTAGACCTAACAGCCTTTTGACCAACTGGCGTCGGAATGGGAGCTGCTTTGGAGGGCGACGGCCTCATGGCCAAACACTATGAAGGGGCAGAGAGACGGCGGGAGAGAGGGCTGGGATTGGCCAGAAGGAGGAGGGGCAATGGAGGTCGGCCAATCTGAGGGTATGCTGCGAGGGTCTTTAGGCAGCAGGTGTCATACCTTGACATGTCGGAGGAGCAGTGTGTGCGAAGGCTCCGATTCGGGAGGGACGTTGTTACTGAGCTGTGCCACCTGCTTGCTGAGGATCTGCAGCCGCGTCTACGGTGCAGGACCTCTCTGTCGGTGGCCGTTAAACTGACTGTTGCCGTCAATTTTTATGCCACCGGATCCTTTCAGTCAGCCACTGGGGACATTGCGAATATCTCTCAGTTTGCAGTCCACTGTTGCATCCGGCAAGTTACAGCTGCCCTTTATAGGCGAAGGCGTCAATTCATCACCTTCCCTCTGACCCTGGAGAAGCAGGCGGAGCGCGCGCAGGGCTTCGCTGCTATTGCGGACTTCCCCATGGTGCAGGGGGCGATTGACTGTACACACGTGGCTTTGAGGGCGCCATTCCAGAATCCTGAGGACTTCCGCAACCGCAAGGGGTTCCACTCCCTCAACATGCAGCTGGTCTGTGACCACCACCAAATCATCATGGCAGTCAACGCCCAATTCCCAGGGAGCAGCCATGATGCCTTTATCCTGCGGCAGACCTCAGTTTGTGACCTTTTTGAGGGGCCGGCTCGACCACGAGGCTGGCTTATTGGCGACCAGGGCTATCCTGTCTGCCCATGGCTGATGACACCACTCCGTGTGGCCGCCACCCCAGCAGAAGAGCTGTTCAACAGCAGCCATCAGGCGACCAGGAACATTGTAGAGCACACTATTGGTGTGCTCAAACAGCGTTTCCGATGTCTGGACCATTCGGGGGGAGCCCTGCAGTACTTGCCGGAGCAAGTGGGTCACATCGTCGTCGTCTGCTGCATGCTCCACAACTTGGCGATTCGACGCACCCAGCCAATTCCAGCTGTCCCTCAATGACCAGCAGAGCAGGCGGACGAGGAGGAGGAGGAGGAGGAGGAGGAGGAAGAGCAGGGGGAGGAGGAGGAGGAGGAGGAGCATGCAGACGAGGAGGAGGAGGAGGAGGAAGATGGAAGGGCTCCTGAAAGTGGAAGGGCCATCCGTCAGAGGCTCATCAGGACCCGTTTCGAGGCCCCTCTGGCGGAATGATGGGTGTCTTTACTCCTGTGCACTTTGGATGTTTGAAAGCCTCTGAAGGCCAGCATCACTGTAATTAGTAACGTGTACCATAGCACATTAAAACTTTTCTTTATTGTCACAAAAGTCTTTCATTACAGCAAAACAACGTCACGTCAACAGAAACCATAACTAACAAAATAACAGTTAACTCTTCGGCAAAGCCGCAAAACTCAACAAACCATTTCCAACAATTACAACAGGTGAGGGTGTCCTTGAATTTGGCCAAAGAAACGTCTCAGCACCTCCCTCTACTGCTGGCCCCTTGATGGAGAACGACTTCTCTTTCGTGGTCGGCCCCTTCCCTCCCTGCTGCTCCTACGTAATTGAACCCCAGTGGCGGGGTCAAGGCTGGGGGACGCCTGCTGACTGTGTGGAAGCGCAGAAGCCCCTGAGGGACGGCCTGGCCGACCTCTGGGCTTGGAGGGTGCGGATGCAGGATGCTTGATCTGAGCATGGCTGGAAGCAGTGTGCCCTGCAGGTGGTGGCAGCTGCACTGCAGACGTACCAGCGCTGGCATGTGCAATGGTCACCTGCCGAGAGAGGACACCTGCACCATGGTCGGACGACACACTGACTCTCTGAGGGGACCGGCTCGGCTCATCCGCCACAATCGCATGCTCCACTGATTCCTGGCCTTGTATGGGACTGGAAGGGCCCGGGGTGATCCTAGCTGATGCAGATAGGATGGCTGCAGTGAGAGTTCGCGTTGCCTCAATCTGGGTGTGGACGAGGCCAGCAAGTGACTGCATGGCAGCAGTGAGGACCTGTGTGGCAGGTGCCAGTGCTTCGGAGAAGCCCTGGACAGTTCTTTCCATTGCTTCGGACAAGGCCGGTGCCGACTGTTCCACTGCCTCGGACAAGCCCTGGACAGACCTTTCCAGGGATTGTCCGAAGCCCTGAACAGTCCTTTCCATAGCGGCCTCGAAGCCCTGGACAGTCCCCTCCATTGTTGCCCCGAAGCCCTGGAGAGTCCTCTCCATTGTTGCCCCGAAGCCCTGGAGAGTCCTCTCCATTGCTGCCCCGAAGTCCAACACACTCTTTGCCAGTGTATCTATTGACTGAGGCATCCTCCCCACTGCAGCCATCAGCTCAGTGTGCCTGAGCCGGGCCTGGGTGCTCATTTCAGTCAGGCGACGCACCTCCTCTGCACTCTGTGCAGCAGTCATCAATACCTGCCTTGCCCTCCGGGGAGACGGTGGCCGAACTTGCCTACCCCCCTTGCGTTGCTGCATGCCGCTTGTTCTGGCAACTGGCTCATCCTCAGAGCACCCCCCCTCCCCTCCAGGGAACTACTATCCCCAGTCTGCAGATGTGTATGCTCCCCTGAGATTGGAGCGGATGCTCTGGCTTCCTCCTGATCCTCGCCTCCGGAGGCACTGGCACTGGCAGCTTCAGGGCGTTGAGCCCGAGTTGGTGATGAATCATCTGAAAGCAGGGAGGTGGAAGAGTGGCTTTAGCAAAAGGACAGGTTGGCGGAAAGGCATGCCAGATTGCGGCAAGGCTCTGACATGGCTGCACACTGAGGAAGCATGCTGGCGGGGGGACCAAGTGGAAGGAAACAGCTGGAAAAGGTGAGAGCCTTACCCTCGCTGTCGGAAATGGGGTCGGCAGCTGCAGTGGTAACAGGACCACACAGACGTCCTCCAAGAATCTGGTGCACTCTCTCCTCGAGATCCGTGAGAGTGACGCTGGTCCTTTCGCATCGCCGCCAGCTTGGACTGCAGGGGAAAGAAGGGGAAGCTCTGTAACAGGATGCCTTGAGAGATCATCTCATGCCCCCCATGGTGCATGAGCCCTTACATGAGGCCTTGAGAGATCATCGCATGCCCCCCATGGTGCAAGAGCCCTTACATGAGGCCTTGAGAGATCATCGCATGCCCCCCATGGTGCAAGAGCCCTTACATGTGGCCTTGAGTGAAATGTCCATGTGTGTGCCCAGAAAGGGCCATGGGTGCTTGCTGACAGATGGCCATTGGGGCATCATGGCAACAGGGTGCTCGAAGTCAGGTGCAGATGGAGGGAATCAGAAGTTTGCATAAACAACACTCACCCTAACGACCCGAGTGAGGTTGTTGAATTTCTTCCTGCACTGAACAGGGGTCCTGGTCGCCATGCTGCTGGAGTTGACCCTCAGAGAAACCTCCCTCCAAGATCGCCGGTAATCCTTTTGATTCGGCCTCCTGCCATTGTCAGGATACAGAACATCTCGACGGCGCTCCACTGCAGACACCAACTGGTCCAGAGCCTCAGTGCTGAAGTGCTCTGCTCTCTGTCTCACCCTCTCCATCCTGACCAAGTTTTTTGCGCCAGAGAAGGGCGAGCACCGATTCTGAGGCCTACAGGGCATTGAGTGTGGCAGCGCAGGCTGACTGACCCACCCCTTTAAGAGCCGGCCGGCACCTGGAAGTCTCGTGGTTTTCGGTAATTGAGATCCCTTGCGCTGCGCCCGTCCGCGCCGATATTGGGTAGCGCCTGAACTTTTGCGCCTTAGGAGCCCCGTGCAACGTCTGAATTCGCGCCTCAATCCCCTTTGGGGGGCGATGCAACCCAATATCGTGCCAGGCAGCGATAAGTTTCGTCTGGCTATAAACTTTGTGCAGCGCCAGTTCTAACACCTCAAGTGGGGCTATACCCAATTTCTAGGCCTTAATGTCTGTAACAGAAGAATGCAATGCAAACCTATCCTCTATAATGTCATCAATGGGAATTTCTAGACAAGCTTTTTTCTATTCTACTTGTCTTCAACTTTGTGCCTAGGATATTGTTGTACCATATGTGCAAGAATAACATTTTAGGATCCTCAACTATCCATCAATTACCAATATCCTTTGGGAGGGAGGGGCTCTGTTACTGCTAACAGTGAAGGTTCTTCTAAAGTGTAAATGGACCTTTTAATAGATGGTCAGTAAAAGGCACAGAAAGTATAAGAAGTGATCACTGCATTTTGTTTTTTCTCTTTATTGGTCTTACTTTCTTAATAGAAAAAAATAATCTAGTGTAATGACATTTGGCGTAAAACATTCCTTTAATAAGATGTCAGCCTTGGCTCAATGACAATCCTCTTATCTCTGAGTTAGAGGGTATGCGTTCAAGTCCCACTCCAGACACTGGAGCATATAATCCACGTTGATAACATCAGTGCAGTATTGAGGGACTTATTGCACTGGAGGAGGTGTCATCTTTCGGATGAGATTTTAAACTGAGGTCCCATCAGCCCTCTCGGGTGATCCCTTTAAATAATGAAGTGATGTCTTGCATAAGGCTTTATCTTGCAAAATTGCAGTAGATAATCAGAAAGGCAATTATTTGGAGTGAGGTTAATGAGGTTCCACTTTATCAGAACTGAGCATCTGTCACAACGCCCTGTATAAGTATCAACCAATTTACAATTTCTACTATGAGCCAAAATCAATATATATCAATATATATTTGTGAAAAATATAGTGACACATCTTAAAGACTTTCAGCTTCTTACCATTGTCTTAGTCAACAGCAGGTTAAGAACCATCTCCAGCTGGCTGTCTTGGAAGATGGTTCAAAAGTCAAATTCACCATCATTATCATTAATCAACCTGCTGTTGTTCCTGTGATCCAAGAGCTTGATTTGCCCCTTTATCGTTTTCCATGGGTTAGTTGGCACTATTCGAAGAATAGTGGGGTATTTCTCCCAGAGTCCTAGCTCACACAGGTACCTCTGAGCTGTAAATAAGAAAAAACTTGCATTTATATAGCACCTTTCACAACCTCACGATGTCCCAAAGCGCTTTACAGCCAATGAAATACTTTTTGATGTGTAATCATTGTTGTAATGTAGGAAACATGGTAGCCAATTCATGCACAGCAAGCTCCCACAAACAACAATGAGATAACGGCCAGATAATCTGTTTTAGCGATAAATATTGGCCAGGTGACCAGGGAAAACTCCCCTGCTCTTTTAGTGCCATGGGATCTGACAGGGACTCGGTTAAACGACTCATCTGAAAGACGGCACCTCTGACAGTGCAGCACTCCCTCAGTACTGCACTGAAGTGTCAGCCTAGATTTTGTCTCAAGTCCCTGGAGTGTGACTTGAACTCACAACTTTCTGACTCAGAGACAAGAGTGCTACCAGTGAGACACAGCTCACACTGTAGGGTCGCAATAACTTATTACTGCTCTTCGTGTAACCTCTAGTTACACTGGGTGATGCATCTTGAAGGGGTATGAATGTTGATATCGTAGGAGACGCCTTATAGACTGACATAGAAATTCAGTACCTTAGTGCCTCCTGTTAGTGCCCGGGCAGGGCGCTAACAGGGTGCTAAGGGCTTACCGCCCATGCGCCGATTCCAACGCCGCCCACGAAATTCAGTCGGCATTTAGCGCTGGTGCTAACAGTTAGTGCCTGGCCCTCTAGCGTGACGTCAATGAGTGTGCAACGCCCATTAGCGCCTCGCATGTGAAATTCAGTCGCTTCCCCTGACTTACAGCCTGGCGCTGAGAACAACAGAAATAGCAGGCATTGATACCTGGGATTGCCGCTCCCGAGGTGCTATTTAAAAGGATCACTTACATTGGCCCGTATTTTCCGATCACAGGCCTCCCATGGGCGGAGGCCTGTGATCTGGAAAAATCTGCGCCCTTACCTGAGGGCTCCCGGGACGTGCACAGTTCCGATGCTGGGCCTTTCCAAACTGCAAGTGCACAGGGCCCACGTATCCCAGAGGCGCATGTAGTTCGCAGCGTCCCTGGAATCACATGGGCCATGGGGAGCCAATCACAGAAGGGAATCTCCCTTCATACATTTGACAGGAAGGCCTGTCAAATATATGAATGGAGATCGCCCCAAAAACATAGTAAAACTTTAAATAATTTTTTTTTAAATCACATTTTTTAAATGACTTGAAATGACAATAAATTAAGTATTTTAAACAAAAATGTAATTTTTTGAAAAAAATAAAGTATTTTACGGGGCTAAAAATAAACTTACCTTTTTTAAAGTATTTTTAAATGATAATTCAGTGTTTTTTTTTACTTTTTTCTACTCTTATCCTGGTAAAAACAGGCCTTACGCCTTACATCTGCTTTTACTAGGCATAAGAATTGTAAGGGTTTTCTGCGGGCGGAGGGTCTCCAAAAAGCGGAACTGGCCGCCTGCAGAGGCCCTGCTCCAGGGCAGGTGGAGGATCTGTTCTTGACAGATCGGAAATGCCAGTTTTCAGCATATGCGCTTGGCATGCCTGAAACCGGCAATTCCAATGTCCCTACGGGTGTGTACACAGCGCGTACCCACCCGTAGGGATCGGAATATATGGCCCATTGTCATTGGGAAGTCAGATTCATTGCTGGCTTGTCAGAGAGCGTTTTGGCTGCGTTCACATTTTCTACATTCTTGCTTTATTGCTGCTCAAACAGTTTCTTCACTTGTATTGCTCTGAACATTTCTACCTCCTCTTTTCTCTCATTTATGGGGGCTGTACTTGTTGTATCCATCTATTAATGGAGACACGGAATGCAGGAGTTGGTTTAACAGGTGTTTACTGAACAAAGTCTGGAGGTGAACTAAAAGATACAAGAAACTATACAGGCATGTATACCCAAGTGGTCACTACCGGTATTACAGTACACAGGGGCTCTTAAAGGTACATACACTACAATTCCTCCCCTTTTAGATAATTAGTACATAACATTTTAAGTAATCATTAATTAACATGTTTACAAGAACAATAATCTACACATTTGCTGCAGTTAATCAATTATAAGTCAGTCTCTCTGGAAGCTTCCTGACTCGGTCCGGATAATGCCTCGGTGGTGTAGTAGTTCTCGGTGGCGTAGTAGGTTCTTTTGGCAAGGTCGATTCGGCTTGAATGCCAGTGTCGGGTTCATCTGGTTCCAGTATCACCGGATCGGAGGTAGATACTATGGGTATCTCTGCTTCATCATTAGGCGTATAGAGTTGTGGTGTAGGTTGTCCCTTTTTGGATGACTCTATGATCTGGTCAGCATGGCGCCTTATTATGCTTTCTCCAATGTCCACGGTATACATCAGAGGTCCTAGTCGTGTGCAAATAGTTCCAGGCTGTCATTTCTCAGCACGGTAGTCCCGGGCCAAAACTTGTTGACCTATCTGGAAGGTTCTAGTTGGCCTTTCATTCATGCCTTGAAATTGCCGGTTCTCTACGTCCCTTCTGATGTTTGGCTTGATCAAATCCAGCCGGCATCTTAGTCTTCTATTGAAAAACATCATGGCAGGAGTTTGGTTTGTAACCACATGTGTTGCATTCCTGTACGCAAACAAGAAGTTATCTACCTTATGTTGTAGATTTATGTCTTCATTACCCATGGCCTTTATGGCCTTCTTGAAGGTCTGGACAAACCTTTCAGCTAATCCATTGGTGGCGGGATGGTATGGGGCGGACGTGTAGTGCTTAACCCCATTGTTTTTTAAGAACTTCCTGAATTCTTCGGACACAAATTGCGGTCCATTATCAGAACAGATCTGTTCAGGCAGCCCATTCCTGGCAAATATGGTCCTTAATACTGTGATGGTTTTTTCCGTGGTGGTGGAGGACATCTTTATTACCTCCGGCCACTTGGAGTGTGCATCAACCGCGATTAAGAACATTGAGTCCATAAATGGACCAGCAAAGTCGATATGTACCCTTTGCCATGGAGATGAGGGCCACTCCCATGGATGTAGAGGGGCTTGTGGTGGGGCGTTTTGGACCTTCTGGCATCCTAGACAGCTCTTGGTCATTTCTTCGATGTCTCCATCGATACCTGGCCACCACACAAACGCTCTGGCTAGGTTCTTCATTTTCACTCCACCCAGATGCCCCTCGTGAAGCTCCTTTAGCACTTTATCCTGCAGTTTGGGTGGAATTCCCACTCTGGATCCACACATCAATGTTCCTCGGCACACTGACAGCTGTTCTCTTCTTTGCGAGAATGCTGGCAACAGTGGTTCGCCATGTGCTGGCCATCCCTTCACCGTTAAATCATAGACTCGTGAGAGAGTCGGGTCATTTCTCGTTTCCTTTTCAATGGCAGAATTTGTTACTGGTAGACATTCCATTATGGTTGAGTGGAACATCTCCACTGGGTCCACTGTAGGTGCCTCTTCTACCATTGGCAACGGTAGGCGCGATAAACCGTCAGCATTCCCATGCTGTTTTGATCCTTTGTATTCTATGTCATATTGGTGTGCCCCTAGGAAAAGGGACCACCTCTGTAGCCTTTGCGCTGTCATAATGGGAACGCCCTTTTTAGGGTTGAATATGGAGACGAGGGGTTGATGGTCAGTCAACAAGGTAAATTTTTGTCCGTGTAGGTAATGGTTGAATTTCTTCACTCCCCACACCAGGCTGAGTGCTTCCCTGTCGATCTGGGCGTAGTTACGCTCAGCTGAGTTCAATGAGCGTGACGTAAAAGCTATCGGCCGCTCCGAGCCATCAGGGAATCTATGCGATAATACCGCTACTACGCCGTAAGGGGATGCATCGCACGCCAGTCTGATTGGCAGTGATGGGTTGTAATGAGCCAACACTTCCTTGGACGTGATCAAGCCTTTGCATTTATGGAAGGCACGTTTACAGTCTTCGCTCCATTTCCAAATTACTCCTGTTTGCAGCAGTGTGTTAAGAGGGTGCAGAACAGTTGACAAGTTCGGTAAAAATTTATGAGAGTAATTTATCAATTCCAGGAATGACCTAAATTGTGAGACATTTTCAGGTGCTGGGGCTTTTACGACCGCTTCAATTTTTTCAGGTGACTTATGCAACCCTTCGTTAATTTTATGGCCACAATATGATATTTGTTTCTGGAAAAATTCGCACTTGGGGCGATTTGCTCGTAGGCCCCGTTCTCTCAGTCTAGTGAGCACCTGCTCCAAATTGGCAAGGTGCTCGTTGTCGTTTTCTCCTGTTACAAGGATGTCGTCTAGGTAGCATTGAGTCCCGGAATCCCTTGGAGGACTTGCTCCATAGCTCTTTGCCAGATAGCTGGAGCTGATGCTACTCCGAAAACCAGTCGATTGTACTGGTACAGGCCTTTGTGTGTGTTTATCGTGAGATACTTTTTAGAGGCCTCTTCAACCTCCATCTGTAGATATGCCTGTGCCAAGTCAATTTTGGTGAAACGTTTCCCTCCAGATAGTGAGGTGAAAATATCTTCTATCCTCGGAAGAGGATACTGTACCATGTGAAGGACCGGGTTTACCGTCACCTTGAAGTCCCCACAGATGCGAATTTTTCTCTGTTCTTCAGATTTATCATTATTCAACGTTTTCTTCATGACCGGGACGATGGGTGTTGCCCACTCGCTCCAATCTACCTTGGATAACACGCCTGCCTTTTCCAAATTCTCCAGCTCTGCCTCGACTGCTGGACAAATTGCATATGGCAGCGGCCTTGCCTTAAAAAACTTGGGAATTGCCGCATCTTCCACTTTTATTGAGGCGGTGACGCCTTTCAAGGTTCCTAGTTCCTGTTGAAACACTTCTTTGGCATTGGCCAAGATGTCTTTTAATCGTTCAGGTATGACGTCATCATCATTTTTTTTCTTACTGGTCACCGTCAGTGCCTGAATGGAGTGCCAGTCTAAACATATCTTCCTGATCCATTCACATCCCAACAGCGGTGGACCACCATCTTGCAGAACATATAAATACAACTTCTGTATTTCCTTGCCGTTGTATACAACAGGCACCCTTATTTTCCCTCTGGGGTATACTTTCTGCCCCGTATATGTCTTCAAGATAATGGAGGTGTCTTTCAAAGGTATATGCGGAAATATCCGCTCGTAATCCCATCGACTTATGACGGTCAGAGCTGATCCTGTATCTAGCTCCATTTTAACTGGGGACCCCGCTATCGTGAGGGTAACCCAAATGGTCTGGTAATCTTCTTTGGCAATTACATTATGTAATTTGAGACAGCTTAGTCTCTTGTTTCCGGAGTCGCTATCGCTCTTCTGGTCTTCGGAGCTACTGTCCATCATCATTTGTACCTTTCTGTACTTTTCCTTATTGTTTGTTTTTCTGTCAATGGATTTTTTGTTTCCAGATCGGCATACATGTGCAATGTGTCCCATCTTTCTGCATTGCCTGCATGCTTTGCCCTTGAACCAGCAGTCCCTCTGGTCATGGGTTGATCTGCCACAGCGATAACATATCTCAAAACCCCGTGTTATTTCATGGGTGCCGAAGTCCTGTGGCTTTTGCTGTATCTCTGCAGCTCCTCTTGCTGCTGCTTTGTATGATACAGCCACACCGAAAGCCTTGTCCAGTGTCAAATCTTTCTCAGCAAGTAGCCTTTTCTGTGTTCCTTCACTTAGGAGACTGCAGACGAATTTGTCTCGTAGAGAATCTGCCAGTCCTGCCCCGAATTGGCAGTGCTTTGACAGCTTTCTTAATTCGGTGAGGTAATCAGCGTTACTATCATTCTTGTGCTGATTCCTCCTGAAGAATTTGAATCGTTCCGCTATGAGCAGCGGTGTTGGGTTTAAGTGCTCCTGTAGGGTATCAACAATCTCCTTAAAATTCTTGTCCATCGGTTTGGCTGGAGTGATTAAGTTTCGTAACAGCCCGTATGTCCTTGCGCCCATCAGATTTAGAAGTACCGATGCCTTTTTATCATCCTCTACTTCAGTTGCTGTGCAATATACCTCCACTCTTTCCACATATGTGGTCCAATCCTCTATATTACTATCGAAAGCTGGAATATTGCCAGTCTTAGGCATCCTGAAAATCAAAAATGACGCCTCCCGCGCTTTCCTTTCTTCCCTGCCGAGAAAAAATGGCGCTGCGATGAAATATTCCATTCATCACTCATCAGTATTTCTCTGCCTGTGACTGTGGTTGGTTTCAGTTTCATTTCCATTGTATTGTACTGTGTGTAGGGCTCCGCCCATACCTGGCTCCTATGTAAGCTGGCCCAGCCTGCAGCACATCCAGTACGGCAGACCTCTGGATGGAAGATACATTCTCCTCTGTGTGTTACCTTCCAGGTCAATAAAAGCCTTGTTTTGTTTCGCTAACATCGAGTCTCGGATTTATTGAGGCACATCAATTTTATTGACTTAATTTTCAACACAATGGATCAACTCTTGAAACCCGAACGTTTGGATTTGGACCAGCATGCTTCGGATGCATCGGCACGCTTCGGACACTGGTTTATGTGTATGGAATTCTTCCTGGACAATTCCGCAGCCGTCAAAGACGCTACGGACGCTGCGAGTATGAAACTCGGAATTCTGCGGAATTGGGTAAGCCACCGGGTTTACCCCCTCATCCAAGACGCCGACACGTACCCGGCCGCCTGCGACATCTTAAAGGCGCATTACCAGCAGCCTACGAATGAGGTGTATGCTAGGCATCTGCTTGCTACTCGCGCACAGCGACCTGGGGAATCGGTGGAGGTGTTCCTAGGCACCCTGAAAACACTTGGCAAAGACTGCAAGTGCCAAGATGTAAAAGCCGCAGTGTACACTGACGAGCTTGTTCGCGATGCCTTTATCACAGGCCTCAGCTCCACTTACATCCGGCAGAGACTGCTGGAAAAAATGGGATTGGACCTGAAACAGGCTGCGGATACAGCACGATCCCTGGATGTGGCCCAGAGAAACTCGGACGCCTACTCTTCAGCCCGCGCCGTCCACGCCGCCACGTGTGCACCAAGGGCGCCGCCATCTTGGAAGGCATCTTCCCCACCCGGCAGCCCGACACCGTCGGGGCCCCGCTCTCCCCCCAGAAGCCCTACGACAGCCGCGACGCGTCGGGGACCCAACTGCTACTTCTGCGGGCAGCCGAAGCACACCAGAAACCTGTGCCCGGCGAAAGGCACCACCTGCTTTAAGTGCGGTAAGAAGGGGCACTTCAGGAAGGTGTGCAGAGGGAATCCCGCCGGAAAACCCGCCACCGCCGCGTGTGCGCCGTGGGAGCGGCCATCTTGGACGCCATCTTGCCCGACCTCGTGGGGTCCGCCATCTTGTGAGCAGACAGCGTGGATGCCATCTTGTCTCGATCAGGGCCCTACAGTGGCATCGGTCACAGTGGACCAGACCAGGCCGCACCCGCTATCCAAATCAATGGTGGACATCGAGGTAAACGGGTGCACGGTTAAATGTTTAATTGACAGTGGAAGCACGGAGAGTTTTATCCACCCTGAACTGGGACAACAACTCTCCCTAAAGGTGGTCCCTACTCGGGGTACCATCTCTATGGCTGATAAAACCCAGACATCGACCATTATGGGTTACTGCACGGTACAATTGTCCGTTAACGGAACTGTATACGATAATTTTAAAGTATTAATCATGAAGAATCTATGTGCGAGCGTGATCTTGGGCCTGGATTTCCAGTGCTACCACCAAAGCATCACGCTCAATTACGGTGGGTCCCAGCCGCCCCTCACAGTGTGCGGTCTGGCTACCCTGAAGGTAAAGCCACCTTCGCTATTCGCGAACCTTACCCCTAACTGCCGGCCAATAGTGACCAAAAGCAGGAGGTACAGCTGGGAGGACAGGCGGTTTATCGTGACCGAGGTAGACAGGCTCCTGAAAGAGCGCATTATTGAACGCAGCAATAGCCCGTGGCGCGCCCAAGTGGTGGTGGTAAGGGGTAGCGAGAAGAAACGGATGGTGATCGACTATAGCCAAACGATCAACAGGTACACCCAACTAGACGCCTACCCGCTACCCCGCATATCAGAAATGGTGAAGCAAATCGCCCAATACCGGGTGTTCTCCACCATCGACCTCAAGTCAGCGTACCACCAGCTCCCTATCAGACCAGAGGACCACCCGTACACCGCCTTCGAGGCGAATGGACGCCTCTACCAATTCCTCAGAGTCCCCTTTGGGGTGACGAATGGGGTCTCGGTCTTCCAGAGGGAGATGGACCGCATGGTCGATGACCACCACTTGCAGGCAACCTTCCCCTACCTCGACAACGTCACCATCTGCGGTCACAACCAGCAGGATCACGACTCGAACCTCGAGAGGTTCCTGAAAACCGCACAAAAACTCAACCTCACCTACAACGAGGACAAGTGCGTTTACAACACCACGCGCCTCTGCATACTAGGCAGCGTGGTGGAGAATGGGGAAATCGGACCAGACCCCGACCGATTGCGCCCCCTACGGGAGCTGCCCCTGTCCAACACTCCCAAAGCCCTGAAAAGGTGCCTGGGGTTATTTTCTTATTATTCCCAATGGGTCCCCAACTACTCCAACAAAGCCCGCCCCCTCTTGAAAGCATCCTCTTTTCCGCTCTCTGCTGAGGCCCATGCCGCCTTCAAAAGCATTAAGCAGGATATTGAGCGGGCCATGCTACAGGCAGTGGACGAGAACACCCCCTTTCAAGTGGAAAGTGATGCGTCTGACTTTGCCTTGGCGGCCACCCTCAACCAGGCGGGGCGGCCCGTAGCTTTCTTCTCGAGGACCCTCCAAGGGCCCGAGATCAGACACTCCTCTGTAGAAAAGGAGGCCCAAACCATCATGGAGGCAGTGCGCCACTGGCGCCACTACCTAGCCGGCAAACGCTTCACCCTACTTACCGACCAGCGGTCGGTAGCGTTTATGTTCAATAATAAACAGAGGGGGAAGATATAAAATGATAAGATTCTTAGGTGGCGGATCGAGCTCTCCACCTTCGATTATGACATCATTTACCGGCCAGGGGCCCTTAACGAATCCCCCAACGCCCTCTCACGAGGGATGTGTGCCAGCGCCACCGGGGATCGGCTACAGACCCTCCACAATGACCTCTGCCACCCAGGGGTCACGCGGCTGTTCCACTTCATAAAGTCCCGCAACTTACCCTACTCGATTGAGGAAGTTCGGTCCCTGACCAGGAACTGTCGCACTTGCGCTGAGTGCAAGCCTCGGTTCTACCGCCCAGATAGAGCCCACTTAATCAAAGCTACACGGCCCTTTGAGCGGCTCAGCTTAGATTTCAAGGGCCCCCTCCCGTCCGTCGACCGCAATGTTTACTTCCTGAACATTGTGGACGAATACTCTCGTTTCCCATTCGCCTTCCCCTGCCCAGACATGACCAGCGCCACGGTCATGAAATGCCTCAACAGCCTGTTCTGCCTGTTCGGTATGCCGAGCTACATCCATACGGATAGGGGGGC
Source organism: Somniosus microcephalus (assembly GCF_052327205.1). Lineage (NCBI taxonomy): Eukaryota > Metazoa > Chordata > Chondrichthyes > Squaliformes > Somniosidae > Somniosus > Somniosus microcephalus. The sequence continues at coordinate 420,547,156 of NC_140987.1, read as the reverse complement.
GTCCTTCATGAGTGAAGAGCTACGCCAGTACATGCTGTCCAGGGGGATCGCCACGAGCTGTACCACCAGCTACAACCCCCGGGGTAACGGCCAAGTGGACAGTATGGAAAGCAGTCACTCTAGCTCTAAGGACCAAAGGCCTCCCTATCTCCCGCTGGCAGGAAGTCCTCCCAGATGTGCTCCATTCGATACGGTCGCTATTGTGTACTGCCACGCCTCATGAGCGAATGTTTGTCTTTCCCCGGAAATCCACCTCAGGCGTATCCATGCCGTCATGGCTCTCCACCCCAGGTCCGGTATTCGTGCGAAGGCATGTGAGGGGCCATAAGACAGACCCTCTCGTGGAGTCAGTGCACCTACTCCATGCCAACCCCCAATACGCGTATGTCCGGCACGCCGACGGAAGGGAGGACACCGTGTCCATAAAAGATGTCGCCCCAGCCGGTCACGACAACAGCAGCAACAACGACTACAGCAACTCTTACCCACCCACTACTCTTTCATCACCCCCGGAAGAACATCGACCAACGGTACCCCCACCAACTACCCCTTCAACAACCCTGGCGGCACCCCCGGCAGAGACCCAGGAGGCCACCGGGGACACCCAGCCGACACCCGCGGCACCACAACAGCCACGTCGGTCGCAGAGGACTATCAAACCCCCGAACAGACTAAATCTATAGAAGGGGTGAATGTGATGAAATATTCCATTCATCACTCATCAGTATTTCTCTGCCTGTGACTGTGGTTGGTTTCAGTTTCATTTCCATTGTATTGTACTGTGTGTAGGGCTCCGCCCATACCTGGCTCCTATGTAAGCTGGCCCAGCCTGCAGCACATCCAGTACGGCAGACCTCTGGATGGAAGATACATTCTCCTCTGTGTGTTACCTTCTAAGTCAATAAAAGCCTTGTTTTGTTTCGCTAACATCGAGTCTCGGATTTATTGAGGCACATCAGGCGCCTCCCGCGCTTTCCCGCCGCTGCCGCTGCTGACAACGCTGTTCTCCGCGGTTTTTATTTACACAGATATTTTTAATAGTTGGAGACTCGTTCCCGCCGGACTCTTTGGGATTTTTCCCTCCCTCTGCTTGGTCTGAATGCCGACCTGCTTTGCAGCGCCGGCCGTCTCCCGAGTGCTCCACCCTCCATCTCTGTTTGCCTCCGCCTTCCGACTCGCTGCTCGGCCCCGCTGCAGAGCTACCCGATCGAGCCCCAGCCCGCCGCCCAGGAAGGATTCGTGCAGTACCTGCCACCAGCCCGGCTAGCTGGTGAAACCACAGTTTTTTTTGTTTTTGTTTTGTTTTCTTCGACCTTCGTCTGAGGAATCGATCTCCTTGAGGTGCTGCCGAATTGCAGGTAAGTCCGTTTCCAATTCGTCGCCACTGCTGTATCCGTGTATTAATGGAGACACGGAATGCAGGAGTTGGTTTAACAGGTGTTTACTGAACAAAGTCTGGAGGTGAACTAAAAGATACAAGACACTATACAGGCTTATATACCCGAGTGGTCACTACCAGTATTACAGTACACAGGGGCTCTTAAAGGTACATACACTACAGTACTGGCACTCCACCTTGCCCTCCGGCAACTACGCCGGAGGTAGCGGATGCAGAGACAGAGATTGCCAAATGTGGCCAGAGGTCGGAGGAGGGCCGACAGACCTTGCAACAGGAGGCCTTACCCTCCCAGGGTTTTCCGGGAGCACTACTCCTACATTCATCTCTCAGAGGAGCAGTGCCTTAGAAGGCTCCGCTTCAGCAAGGAGGTGGTCACAGAGCTCTGCCACCTCCTGCAGCCAGAGCTCCAGCCTCAGCTCAGGACCAGGACATCTCTCTCAGTGGCAGTTAAGGTCACAGTCAATTTCTACGCCAGCGGCTCCCTCCAGGCTTCAACAGGGAATATTGCAAAGATTTCGCAGTTCGCCATCCATTGCTGCATCCGGGAGGTAACGGATGCTCTCTAGAGAAGGCGAAGGGAGTACATCACATTCCCCATCACCAGAGAGAAGCAGGATGAATGCTCATGTGGCTTTGCAAGGATAGTGGGCATCCCCATGGTTCAGGGTGCTATTGACTGCACCCATGTGGCATTGCGGGCACCTCATCACAATGCAGAGGCGTTCCGTAACCGCAAAGGCTACCACTCTCTGAACGTGCAACCACAGACAGCTCATCCTCACCGTCAATGCCCGCTATCCTGGCAGCAGCCACGATGCATTCATCCTGCGACATCCTGTGACCCAGCACTGTTCCACCCAGCACATGAAGCTCGTGGTTGGCTGCTCAGAGACAAGGGTTATCCACTCGCCACCTGGCTGATGACACCCCTCCGCAACCCCAACACTCCTGCTCAGCACACATACAATGAGAGCCATACCGCCACCAGGAACCTGATCGAACAGACAATCAGGGTGCTAAAGCAACGGTTCCGCTGCTTTGACCACTCTGGAGGAGCCCTGCAGTACTCCCCTGATCGAGTCTCCCTTTTCATTGTTGTGTGCTGCAAACTGCACAACCTGGCCATTCTGAGGGCCCAGCCATTTCCACCAGGGATTGCAGGTCCACCGCAGGGGGAGGAAGAGGGAGAGGGGGAGGAGGAGGCAGAGGAGGAGGATGAAGAGGAGGAGGAGCAGCAGCAACGGAGGAGGGAGGCACTCATTCTTGCTACTGCAAGGGCCGTGCGTGAGCAGCTCATTAGACATCGCTTCCAATGAATGATACAGCACATGGCATTTGTGCAGCACAACCACATCATTACAGCCAGCTCGCAGTCCCTATCACAGGGCAAAGGTCAAATGAGGAATATCACAAAATGTGCAATGTCAAATTAACAATGGCCCAGAAATTCGGGTCGGGGGCTTCCCGCGGGTGCAAGCCCCCGACCTGCACTTACCTATTGCCCCGGCCGTTGAGCTGTGGGCCTGCGTGGGATTCTGATCCTGGGCCTCCTCCAACTGCCGGCGCACAGTGCTTGCGTATCTCAGGGGCGCAGTTAGTTCGATGCGTCCCCTGGGATCACGTGGCCATGGAGAGCCAATGGTAGCAGGGAATGCTTCATTCATAAGTTTGACAGGAAGAGCTGTCAAACCTATAAATACTATAAGAACATAAGAACATAAGAACATAAGAAGTAGGAGCAGGAGTAGGCCATACGGCCCCTTGGGCCTGCTCCGCCATTCAATAGGATCATGGCTGATCCGAATCTAGACTCACGTCCACTTCCCTGCCCTTTCCCCGTAACCCCTAATTCCCTTATCTGCTAGGAAACTGTCTATCTCTGTTTTAAATTTATTTAATGTTGCAGCTTCCACAGCTCTCTGGGGAGCAAATTCCATAGATTTACTACCCTCTGAGTGAAGAAGTTTCTCCTCATCTCAGTTATGAAAGGGCAGCCCCTTATTCTTAGATTATGCCCCCTAGTTCTAGTCTCACCCATCAGTGGAAACATCCTCACCGCATCCACCCGATCAAGTCCCCTCACAATCTTATATGTTTCGATAAGATCACCTCTCATTCTTCTGAACTCCAATGAGTAGAGGCCCAACCTACTCAACCTTTCCTCATATGTCAACCCCCTCATCTCTGGAATCAACCGAGTGAACCTTCTCTGAAACGCCTCGAGAGCAAGTATATCTTTTCTTAAATATGGAAGCCAAAACTGCACGCAGTATTCCAGGTGTGGCCTCACCAATACCTTGTATAACTGCAGCAAGACTTCCCTGTTTTTATACTCCATCCCCCTTGCAATAAAAGCCAAGATTCCATTGGCCTTCCTGATCACCTGCTGCACCTGCATACTAACTTTTTGTGTTTCATGCACCAGGACCCCCAGATCCCTTTGTACTGTAGCACTTTGCAGTTTCTCTCCATTTAGATAATAACTTGCTCTTCGATTTTTTCTGCCAAAATGCATAACCTCACACTTTCCAATATTATATTTCATCTGCCAAATCTCTGCCCACTCACTTAGCCTGTCTATGTCCTTTTGCAGGTTTTTTATGTCTTCCTCACTCACTGCTTTGCCTCCCATCTTTGTATCGTCGGCAAACTTGGATATGTTGCACTCGGTCCCTTCCACCAAATCGTTAATATAGATTGTAAAGAGTTGGGGTCCCAGCACTGACCCCTGTGGAACACCACTAGTTACTAATTGCCAGCCCGAGAATGAACCATTTATCCGAACTCTTTGTTTTCTGTTAGATAGCCAATCTTCCACCCATGCCAGTATATTACCCCCAATCCCATGATTTTTTATCTTGATCAGTAATCTTTTGTGTGGAACCTTGTTAAATGCCTTTTGGAATTCCAAATACACCACATCCACTGGTTCCCCTTTATCCACCATGTTTGTTACGTCCTCAAAGAATTTGAGCAAATTTGTCAAACATGACTTCCCCTTCATAAAACCATGCTGACTGTCCGATTAAATTATGCTTATCCAAATGTCCTGTTACTGATTCCTTAATAATGGACTCCAACATTTTGCCAACCACAGATGTTAGGCTAACTGGTCCATAGTTTCCAGCTTTTTGTCTACTTCCCTTCTTAAATAAGGGTGTTACATTAGCAGTTTTCCAATCTGCCGGGACCTTTCCTGAGTCCAGGGAGTTCTGGAAAATAATCACCAATGCATCCACAATCCCTACCGCCACTTCTCTCAAGACCCTAGGATGTAGGCCATCAGGTCCGGGGGATTTATCCGCCTTAAGTCCCATTATTTTACCGAGAACCATCTCCTCAGTGATTTTAATCGTGATTAGCTCCTCCCCCCCCCATTGCCCCCTGTTTGTCCAGTGTTGGGATATTTTTAGTGTCCTCTACTGTAAAGACTGATACAAAATATTTGTTCAGCGTCTTTGCCATCTCCATGTTCCCCACCACTAGTTTCCCAGTCTCATCCTCTAAGGGACCAACGTTCACTTTAGCCACCCTTTTTCTTTTTATATAGCTGTAGAAACTCTTGCTATCTGTTTTTATATTTTTTGCTAGTTTACTTTCATAATCTATCTTCCCTTTCTTAATTAATCTTTTAGTTATTGTTTGCTGGCTTTTAAATGCTTCCCAATCTTCTATCCTCCCACTAGATTTGGCTACTTTATATGCCCTTGTTTTCAGTCGGATACTATCCTTTATTACTTCACTAAGCCATGGATGGCTGTCTTTTCCTTTACTCACCTTTTTCCTCAGTGGAATATATTTATCTTGAAAGATGTGAAATATCTCCTTGAATGTAGACCACTGCTCTTGTACCGTCTTACACTTTAATCTTTTTTCCCAGTCCACTTTAGTCAATTCTACTCTCATACCTTCATAGTCTCCTTTATGTAAGCTCAGTATGCTGGTTTGAGATGCAACTCTCTCACCCTCAAACTGAATTTGGAATTCAACCATGTTATGGTCACTCATTCCAAGGGGATCCTTTACTAAGACATTTTTTATTAATCCTGTCTCATTACATAGGACCAGGTCTAAGATTGCCTGCCCCCTGGTTGGTTCAGTTATATACTGCTCAAGGAATCCATCCCTAATACACTCTATGAACTCTTCCTCAAGGCTGCCATGCCCAATTTGATTAGTCCATTCAATATGAAAGTTAAATCCCCCATGATTATAGATGTTCCCTTATTACAAGCCCCAACTATTTCCTGATTTATACTCCGACCAACAGAGTTGCAACTGTTAGGAGGCCTATAGACTATACCCACTAGTGACTTTTCCCCCTTATTATTCCTTATCTCCACCCAAACTGTTTCACTATCCTGATCCTTTGACCCAATATCATTTCTGACTATTGCAGTGATTCCATCCTTGATTAACATAGCAACCCCACCTCCCTTTCCTTCCTGTCTGTCCTTCCTAATTGTCAAATACCCTTGTATGTTTAGTTCCCAGTCATGATCATCTTGCAGCCATGTTTCCGTAATGGCCACCAGATCATACCCATCTGTAGTTATTTGTACCGTCAACTCGTCTATTTTGTTACGAATGCTGTGTGCATTCAGATAAAGAACTTTCAAATATGTTTTCTGACAATTTATTCCTGCTTTTACCCCTTTTACTACTTTACCTATATCATTATACATTCTGTCCCTTCCTGACACGCTCTGGTTTTTAATTTCCCCACTGCTACCTTGCTCTATTGCCTTCTCCGCTGTCATTTTTAATTTTCGCTCTCTTAAAACCTCCCCCCCACTAATTAGTTTAAAGCCCTCTCTACAGCCCTAGTTATTCGATTCGCCAGGATTCTAGTCCCAGCACTGGCAAAGTGAAGTCCGTCCCAACGGAACAGCTCTCTCCTGTCCCAGTACTGATGCCAGTGTCCCAAGAAGCAAAACCCATTTCTCCCACACCAGTCTTTGAGCCACGCATTTAACTCTCTAATTTTATTTACCCTAGCCAAATTTGCACGTGGCTCAGGTAGTAATCCAGAGATTATTATCCTTGTGGTTCTGCTTTTTAATTTGGCCCCTAGCTGCTCAAACTCCCTCAGCAGAACCTCTTTCCTTGTCTTATCTATGTCGTTGGTACCAACATGGACCACGACAACTGGATCCTCCCCCTCCCACTCCAAGTTTCTCTCCAGCCCAGAGGAGATGTCCTTAACCCTGGCACCGGGCAGGCAACACAGCCTTCGGGACTCTCGCTCTCGGCTGCAAAGGACCCTATCTATCCCCCTAACGATACTATCCCCTACCACTACAACATTTCTTTTACCTCCCCCCACTTGAATGGCCCCCCGCTCCACGGTGCTGTGGCCAGGTTGCTCATCCTCCCCGCAGTCCCCGCTCCCATCCTTACAGGGAGTAAGAGCCTCAAACCTGTTGGACAAGAGCAAGGGCTGTGGCTCCTCCAACACTACCTCCTGGATCCCCGTACCTGCCTCACTTCTAGTCACACCATCCTGTCCCTGGCCACGGACTACATCTGAATTAATTAATCTAATTGGTGTGACTACCTCCTGAAACACAGAGTCCAGGTAACTCTCCCCCTCCCTGATGTGTCGCAGTGTTTGAAGCTCGGACTCCAGCTCATCAACACGGAGTCGGAGTTCCTCGAGCAGCCAACACTTACTGCAAATGTGATCACCGTTTACATCAATGGTGTCCACCAGCTCCCACATATTGCAGCAGAAACACATCACCTGCTTTCCCATTCTATGTAATTAATTAAATTTATTATTATTATTTTTAAATGATATATTTAAGGGCCCTGGTTTACAAACTGTCCCGCTACACCACAGAGACCTTAAAAACTATAAACCACAGAGTTAAAGTTTTTTAAAAAGAGAGAAATACTCCCAACCAATCACTTACCTGCTTTGTGGTGACGTCACAACTCAATTACTTTTTATTTCTCTCCCTCTGAGATTGGAGATTGGTGAGGCCTCCCCGCGCCTCGGGCTTACCTTTTGTAGGTCGCTGCCACTCGGACTGCTCCCGCCGCCGCTCTGAGGCCTACCCGCGCCTCGGGCTTACCTTAAATACTGCCGCTGCTCAGACTGCTCCCGCCGCCGCTCTGAGGCCTCCCCGCGCCTCGGGCTTACCTTTTGTAGGTCGCTGCCGCTCAGACTGCTCCCGCAGCCGCTCTGAGGCCTACCCGCGCCTCGGGCTTACCTTAAATACTGCCGCTGCTCAGACTGCTCCCGCCGCCGCTCTGAGGCCTCCCCGCGCCTCGGGCTTACCTTTTGTAGGTCGCTGCCGCTCAGGCTGCTCCCGCCGCCGCTCTGAGGCCTACCCGCGCCTCGGGCTTACCTTTTGTAGGTCGCTGCCGCTTGGACTGCTCCCGCCGCCGCTCTGAGGCCTACCCGCGCCTCGGGCTTACCTTAAATACTGCCACCGCTCTGAGGCCTACCCGCGCCTCGGGCTTACCTTTTGTAGGTCGCTGCCGCTCAGACTGCTCCCGCCGCCGCTCTGAGGCCTACCCGCGCCTCGGGCTTACCTTTTGTAGGTCGCTGCCGCTCAGACTGCTCCCGCCGCCGCTCTGAGGCCTACCCGCGCCTCGGGCTTACCTTTTGTAGGTCGCTGCTGCTCGGACTGCTCCCGCCACAAAACATCACTAAAACTTCAAATAAATTTAAAATAAACATCACATTTTTAAAATAACTATAAATTACATGAAATAACTATTTTAAACAATAATTTAAATTTTTGAAAAAATTAATTACATTTTCTAACGGGGCTAAAAATAAACTTACCTTTCCTTATAGTATTTAAAAATAATAAACCTGTGGAAAAAAATGTTTTAATTTTAATTAATTCACCACATACCTTGTTAAAAGCAGGCCTTGTGCCTGCTTTTTAAAAGTGTAACTGCTGGAGACTTACCCTCCCGGAGAAACTTGCAAAAAAAACGTAAGTTCGATGCGCACGCGCTGCCTCTCCGGTGCACGCATTCCACCTCTCAACCCCTTCTTTCAGGGGAACGGAAGTGCCGGTTTCCCGTGCATGCACAGTGCATGCACGAAACTGGCACTTTCGTTGGGCCTACGCGTGAGTACCCCTTGCGTACTCACGCGTTGGGACCCGAATTTCTGGGCCAATGTATTATCGAACACAACTCTCTCTTATGAAACACAACTATTCTTAAACAAACACAACCATTTATCAACAAACATGACTCTTTCTTATCAAACTGAACTATTTGTCACCAAACACAAATATTTATTTACAAGCATAACTATTTGTTCACAAACACAACTATATATTCTTTACTCCCTCTTCATCAATGATTTCCCTCCCCTTTTGAGTTCCCCCTCTCCCAACCCTAATGCTCCTCCGTAATGTGGCCCCAGTGGCTGCAGCAAGGCTGGTAGAAGGCTGCGGAGTCTGGGAGCCAGAGACTTCAGATGGCCTTGCAGGTCGCCCTTGATCAGCTCTGGGCCTGGAAGGCCTGGCTGCAGACTGCACCACCTCAGCATGGGCGGCAGCAGTCTGGGATGGCTGGGTTACAGGCTGCGACAAGTGCAATGGTAGAGTGGCAGTGGTGGGAGCAGGAATGCTGTCAACCTGAGAGAGGACAGCATCTTCCTGGTCGACCGACACACTGCCACTCCCACGGGGCAGTACCTCAGCATCCGGAGCAATCTGCTCGAGCACTGTGAGATCCCCGGTGGACTGTGTGCGACCCAGCGATGATGACAGCAGTCAGCGCTTGCGTGGCATCAATCTGAGACTGCATGAGAGCAGTCTGCGATTGGATGGCAGCAACCACTGACTCCATTACAGCACTAAGCCGTTGCGTTGCCTCGGCCTGTGCTGCAATAGCTGCTGCCACCTCACCCATGACACGCAGCAAGAGGTCTGGGATACCCCCCGGTCTCTCTGCGAGTCGACCGTCCTCTGCAACAAGGCAAGGATGGGCTCGATGGTGTGAGCAGATTTGAGTGCAATGTTGAAGGTGGACTCCTCCACGCTCCTTTCCAGTGCATCCATGCTGTCGGGCACCCTTGCCATTGCACACATGAGCTCGGTGTGCATGCCCATCGCCCGTCTGGTCAACGCCTCCATACTGACGTCCTGTGCAGCAGAACCCGTGCGAGAACTCACCCTCTGGGGAGATGGCCCCTGAGCTTCCCTTTCCCCATGGCATTGCTGCAGCCCACATCAGACCCATGTACTAGGCTCCCCTCCAGCGACCGCGTGGCCCCATTATCAGATCTAGCACCTTCGGGAGACACAGACAGTGAGGCTCTGGCTTGTTCTTCCTCATCCTCTCCCGTGTCACTGCCACTGGGAGGCTGAGGGACAGGCTGGTCAGCTGGTGGCTGATTAGCTGAAAGCATAAAGGCACAAGAGTGGGGTTAAGGTCAGGGGAGGTGGGCAGGAAGGGAGCAAGGAATGAAGACAGTATACTTAGATGGAAAATGGGAAATGATTGTGGTGTGAGGGGGAAGTGGTATGAGAGAAGAGGGAGAGGTGATGAACATACCGTTGTTGTCCCCAAGGGGGTCGACGTCTCCGACGGCCACAGCGCCCATGACCTGGCCCCCAGTGATGCGCACCACTCGCTCCTCCAGGTCTGTAAGGGGATGCAGGTCCGTCTCACCTCCTCCCGTTCGTAGCTGCTCCCTCCTGTTGTGAGCAAGCTTGGCCTCCAAGAAAAAGGACAGCATGTGAGTGAGTGTGCAGCTGTGTGTTTGACAGATGTGACTACCATAGTTGAATAGCTGTTAATGTATGTAAGGCGTGAGATGTGGATGTGACTTTTAGTAGGTGGGCATAGTTGGTGGGTGAGTGTTGGGGATGTGGCGGTTTATACAGTGTGTGCACAGAGTGAGGTTAAGATGGTGGCATGTAAAGGTTTTTGAAGCATGAACCCAGCCCGACCACCCGAGTGGGGTCGTTGAATTTCTTCCGTCACTGGGTCTTCTTCTTAGGCAGTCCCTCGGAACCGAAGATGACTTGCTTCCACATTAAAAATTAGTTCTCAGGTGACTGATGAGTCCAATGCGGGACCTACAGTCTCTGTCACAGGTGGGGCAGACGGTGGTTGAAGGGGCGGATGGGTGGGGTGCTTGGGTTGACGTGCGCTGCTTCCGCTGTTTGCGCTTGGCTTCCGCTTGCTCCCGGCGAAGAGACTCGAGGCGTTCGCCACCTTCCCGGATGCTTCTCCTCCACTTTGTACAGTCTTGGGCCAGGGATTCCCAGGTGTCGGTGGGGATGTTGCACTTTTTCAAGGAGGCTTTGAGGGTGTCCTTGAAAAGTTTCCGCTGCCCACCTGGGGCTCTCTTGCCGTGTCGGAGCTCTGAGTAGAGCGCTTGATTTGGGAGTCTCGTATCGGGCATGCGGACGATGTGACCTGTCCATCGGAGCTGATAGAGCGTGGTCAAAGCTTCAATGCTAGGGATGTTGGCCTGAGCGAGAACACTGACGTTGGTGCGCCTATCCTGCTAATGGATTTGCAGGATCTTGCGGAGGCAGCGTTGGTGGTACCACTCCAGTGATTTGAGGTGCCTGCTGTACATGGTCCATGTCTCTGAGGCATACAGCAGGGCGGGTATTACTACTGCTCTGTACACCATGAGCTTGGTACCGGGTTTGAGGTCCTGGTCTTCAAACTCTTCCTCAGGCGACCAAAGGCTGCACTGGCACACTGAAAGCGGTGTTGGACTTTGCCATCGACGCCTGCCCTTGTTGACAGTAGGCTCACGAGGTATGGAAAGTGGTTCACGTTGTCCAAGGCCTTGTCATGGATTTTGATAATTGGGGGGGCAGTACTGTGTGGCGGGGCAGGTTGGTAGAGGACCTTTGTCTTACGGATGTTTAGTGTAAGGCCCATGCTCTCGTACGCTTCGGTGAAGGTGTTAACGATGGTTTGGAGTTTGACCTCCGAGTGTGCGCAGACGCAAGCATTGTCTGCATACTGTAATTCGATGACAGAGGAAGGGATGACCTTGGATCTGGACTGGAGGTGACGGAGGTTGAACAGTTTCCCATTTGTTCTGCAAATTAGCTCCACTCCAGTGGGGAGCTTACTGAGGGTGAGATGGAGCATTGCCGCAAGGAAGATCGAGAAGAGCGTTGGTGCGATGACACAGCCTTGTTTGACCCCAGTCCGTACATGAATTGGGTCTGTGGTGGAACCGTTGGTCGGGATCACAACTTGCATGTCATCGTGAAGCAGGCGGAGGATGGTGACAAACTTTTGAGGGCAGCCGAATTTGAGGAGGACACTCCATAATCCCTCATGGTTGACAGTGTCAAAGGCCTTTGTGAGGTCAAAGAAGGCCATGTACAGCGGTTGGTGCTGTTCCCTGCATTTCTCTTGTAATTGGCGCACGGTGAAGATCATGTCCATTGTGCTCCTTAGTGGGCGGAAACCGCATTGCGACTCTGGGAGGAGCTCTTCAGCCACTGGGAGAAGGCGATTGAGGAGGACTCTTGCGATGGCTTTCCCTGTGGCAGGCAGCAGGGAAACTCCTCTGTAATTATCACAATCGGACTTGTCACCTTTCTTGAAGATGGTCACAATTACAGCATCTTTGAGATCCCCTGGCATGCTCTCCTCCTTCCAGATAAGAAAAATGCGTTCATGAACTCACGCCAGTAGTTCTTCTCCACCATGCTTTAGCACCTCGGCGGGAATTCCATCTACTCCTGAGGCCTTGTTGTTCTTCAGTTGTCGGATGGCCTTTTCAACCTCATGCCGGGCTGGGGTTGTGCTGAGGTGGTGGCGGGTAGCATGCTGTGGGATGGAGTTGAGGACACTCGCGTCAAAGACAGAGTCTTGGTTAAGGAGATCTTCGAAGCGCTCCTTTCAGCGTGCACTGACTGCCTCCCTGTCCTTGATGAGTACCTCTCCGTTCTTGGCCCGCAGTGCAGTAGGACCTTGGGTGCTTGGGCCATAGGCGGTCTTGGCTGTGCTAAAGAATCCACGCACGTCGTGGTTAACATAAGAACATAAGAACATAAGAAATAGGAGCAGGAGTAGGCCAATCGGCCCCTCGAGCCTGCTCCACCATTCAATAAGATCATGGCTGATCTGATCCTAACCTCAAATCTTCTATCACTCTGCATCCACCCGAACCCATGTGATCTCCCGGGAGAGGCGAAAAACCAGATAAAGACCCAATGGCCAATTTGGGAGAAAAAAATCTGGGAAATTCCTCTCCGACCCATCTAGGCGATCGAAATTCTTCCAGGAGATCACTCTGTCCCTATATTTTCTACAGTACTTACCTTCTGTAAAGGCGATCTCCACCCCAGCCAGGAACAGGAATAAAACCAGCTCCTGAAATCTAACACAGAATTAGAACACAGTAGGAGCAGAACAAGGCTACACGGCCCCTGGGCCCACTCCACTACCCACAGGGCCATGACCATTCCGAACCTAGACTCATGTCCAATTTCCTGCCCGCTCCCCGTAACCCTTAATTCCCTTTACTTCTCGGAAACTATCTATTTCTGTTTTAAATTTATTTAATGATGTAGCTTCCACAGCTTTCTGGGGCAGCAAATTCCACAAACCTACCACCCTCTGAGTGAAGAAGTTTCTCCTCATCTCAGTTTTGAATGAGCAGCCCCTTATTTTAAGATTATGCCCCCTAGTTCTAGTTTCACCCATCATTGGGAACATCCTCATCGCATCCACCCGATCAAGCCCCTTCACAATCTTATATGTTTCAATAAGATCGCCTCTCATTCTTCTGAACTCCAATGAGTAGAGTCCCAATCTACTCAACCTCTCCTCATATGACCACCCCCTCATCCCCGGGATTAACCGAGTGAACCTTCTTTGTCGGCTAGCTGCTGGATCCTCTGCGATTTCTCCAACCACCACCTTTTCTTTAGGTCACAAGTTTTTTGTTGGCATCTGTAGAGCTGCTTTCTTGCTCTTGAGTTGTGTTGCTGTTTCCAGATCAGGAATGTCTTGTGCTTGCGGCTTATTAGCTCTGGACCTCCTGGTCATTCCCATCGAACCAGTCTTGGTATTTCCTGGTCGAGTGACCGAGCGTCTCTTCACAGGTGCTGATTATGGAGGCCTTGAGTGCAGACCAGGTACTATGGACACTCAATATTTGGCATCCTTAATGCCATTTTAAGGGGCCCTTGCTATTTTCAGCCTTTTCCCACGTTAAACACGTCTGGTGGGAACCCCGCTGATGAAACCTGGCGTGAACAATATCGGAATGCTGACTATCAACTGCAGGTCAATCAGGAAAGAAGAGATTTAATCAGACATCATTTGTAGGTTGCAGGACCTTGTTGTTTCAGGCTTGGGGCAACTTGTACCAGGCTTAGGCACAGCTGTGGAAGGTTGGAGCCTCACACTTCTCCAGTGTGAGCTCCTGGGAAGCCCCTCTCGCCACCCTCACTCAGCGCTTCAACTGAGGCACCTACCAGAAGCATGGGAGGCCTTTTTTTCCTTCCCCTCTTGGCATTAGAGAACCTCCAGCCCCATTCGCTAAATGACACACGCCACAACTGCAGAAGTTGCCATCAGAAATTTTATTTACAATAACCAGCTGATGGCATTTTTCAAATAAACACAACATTTCACCCAAGTGACTACGCTTGTGACTATTAGTGCTTTATTTTCCTCTTATGCATGCTCCTACATAGTGGTTCCCCTGTGGCTTCAGCAAATGTGGAGGCCCCTTGCTCACTTTCCTGCTGCTCCTGTCTTGACACCTTTGGTGGGCATCCTCTGGGATGGCGAGCCTGTGAGGGCTCGCCAGCAGTCTGCTGCTCCTGCGGCTGTGCAGGGGTTGAGACCTCTATCTCCATTGGGTGTGGACTCCGGCGGGGCTCTGACCAAGGGCTCTGCAGTGGCATGGAAGTGTGAGCGCTTGGAGAGGAGCCCCCACTTCCTTAAGGTCTGCCACCAACCTCCCTCTCATGGGTCAGGTCCCCCTCAGTGCCTGCAAGTGGCTTGAAAGCAGCTTGCTGCACATCAGGGGGGCCATGGGGACACGTTTCTACAATGGCAGTCCTACTCAGAGGGCCTGCCTTGAAGTTCTGGTTTCTCTGTTCAATAGCTGACCATCGCTCCTCCAGAGATGTCAGTCTATTCTGAACACTCACCATGTTTTCAACACTCTGGCGACTTAGCTCCTCCATGGCCGTAGCCATCCTCTCCTCTACTGTAGCCATCCTTTCCACGGAGGTTGCCATCCTTTCCGTGGTGATGCGTTCATGCGCCAATGACTCCACAAAGGCTCTGCTCATGTTCGCTATGGACTCCTCCATTCGCAGTGACCCTGGAGACAAAACCTGCCAGAGACTCCTTGATGTGCCTTCAATAACCACAAAACTAGAAGTTATAGACTTAAACAAGTTGGCTTTTAATCACTAAGGTCAGGGCTAACATCTCAACACGCCGACTGGTTCACAGGAATGAGTCATACAGATCCTGGGATCTTTATGTAAGAGAAGTCAGGGGCGGAGCCAAGAGCCAAGACCTGGAACCTTCCAGGTTAGTCAGGAAAGAGGAAGTGAAACTATACACAGTGTGGGGGAGGGTAATATACATGAGTGCAAAATGAATACAGGAAATACAGGATCAAGACAAACAGATTTCATTACATTCACCCCTTCTTTAGATTTAGTTCATCGGGGTGATGTTTCTTAAAAGTTGGTATAAGTGAGTCTGTCAGGAGGTTTTGCAGTTCTCAGTGATCGGCGCAAAGCCAGTTGGGGTGCCTCTAGGTGAGTGGATTCTGGTTCCTCCGTTGTCCGGGCCTCCGCAGTGTCTTCCAGGTTATCTGCAGTGTCCTCCAGGTTAAAGTTGGGTATTGATACCTCTGGGCGTCCTGTCTCTTTGTAGTGTAGGTCTTCCTCGGGTAGTCTCTCATCGTTCTCTCCGCTCCCCGAGGGAGCGAGGTCTTTTATGGAAACAGTGCCCTCTCGCCCGTCAGAGTATTCGATATAGGCGTACTGAGGGTTTGCATGGAGGAGCTGTACCTTTTCCACAAGGGGGTCCGTTTTATGGCCTCTCACGTGCTTCCACAATAGTACTGTCCCCGGAGACGTCAGCCACGCGGGTAGAGATATGCCCGAGATGGATTTCCGGGGGAAAACGAACATCTTTTCGTAAGGGGTAGCGTTAGTGGCTATACATAACAGAGACCTTATGGAGTGGAGCACGTCTGGGAGGACTTCCTGCCAGCGGGAGGTCGGAAGGCCTTTTGACTTTAAGGTTAACGTGACAGCCTTCCAAACAGTAGCATTCTCCCTTTCCACTTGCCCATTACCCCGGGGGTTGTAGCTAGTGGTTCTGCTAGTGGCTATCCCCTTTGAGAGCAAGAACTGGCGCAGTTCGTCACTCATGAATGACGTCCCCCTATCGCTGTGTATGTAGTTCGGCATGCCAAACATGCAGAATAGATTACAGAGACACTTGATGACCGTGGCACTGGTCATGTCTGGGCAGGGAATGGCAAAGGGGAAGCGGGAATATTCATCGATGATATTGAGGAAGTATACGTTACGGTCGGCAGAGGGAAGGGGTCCCTTGAAGTCCAGACTTAGGCGCTCGAATGGCCGTGTGGCTTTGATAAGGTGTGCACAATCAGGCCTGTAGAAACGAGGCTTGCATTCCGCACAGATGCGGCAGGCTCTGGTCATTGCCCTGACCTCCTCGATGGAGTGGGGCAGATTGCGGGACTTTATAAAATGGTACAGTCGGGTGACCCCTGGGTGACAGAGGTCGTTGTGGAGACCCTGTAATTTGTCCGTATGAATGCTGGCACACATTCCCCGCGATAGGGCGTCTGGGGGTTCATTAAGGGCTCCCGGCCTGTACATAATATCATAGTCGAACGTGGATAGTTCGATCCTCCACCTGAGTATTTTGTCATTCTTGATTTTCCCCCTTTGTTTGTTATTAAACATGAAAGCCACCGACCGCTGGTCGGTGAGTTGGGTGAAACGTTTGCCGACTAGGTAGTGTCTCCAGTGCCGCACTGCCTCCACTATAGCCTGTGCCTCCTTCTCGACAGAAGAGTGCCTGATTTCAGGTCCCTGAAGGGTTCGGGAGAAGAAGGCCACAGGTCTCCCAGCCTGATTGTGGGTCGCAGCTAAGGCAAAGTCTGACGCATCGCTTTCGACTTGAAAGGGAATGCTTTCGTCCACTGCACACACTGCAGCCCTTTCAATGTCCTGTTTGATACTGGTGAAAGCCTCCCGAGCTTCAGCTGATAGTGGGAAGGACGTCGATTTAATGAGGGGTCGGGCCTTATCAGAGTAATTGGGCACCCATTGGGCATAATACGAAAAAAATCCCAGGCACCTTTTTAAAGCTTTGGGATTGTGTGGCAGGGGCAGTTCCTTTAGGGGGCGTAATCGGTCAGGGTCCGGTCCAATTACCCCATCTTCCACCACACAGCCGAGGATACAGAGACGGGTTGTGTTGAAGACACATTTGTCTTCGTTATAGGTTAGATTCAGCTTTAGGGCAGTTTTTAAAAATCTCGCAAGATTTAGGTCGTGGTCTTGCTGGTTGTGCCCGCAGATAGTGACATTGTCCAGATAGGGGTAGGTAGCTTGTAGTTTATTCTCGTCAACCATGCGGTCCATCTCACGTTGGAAGACCGAGACCCCATTTGTTACCCCAAAGGGCCCTCTGAGAAAATGGTAGAGGCATCCGTTCGCCTCAAAGGCGGTGTATGGGCGGTCCTCCGTTCTAATGGGGAGCTGGTGATACGCGGATTTGAGGTCGATAGTCGAGAAGACTCGGTATTGCGCAATCTGGTTGACCATTTCTGATATGCGGGGTAAAGGGTAGGCGTCCAGCTGGGTATAAATATTAACAGTCTGGCTGTAGTCAATTACCATCTGTTTCTTTTTGCTATTTTTAACTATGACTACTTGGGCACGCCACGGACTGGTACTGCATTCAATAATGCCTTCCCGCAGGAGTCTGTTCACTTCCGCCTTGATAAAGTGTCTGTCTTCCAGACTGTACCGTCTACTTTTGGTCGCTATGGGCCTACAGTTCAGAGCGAGATTAGCTAATAAAGAGGGCGGGCTGATTTTTAAGGTTGATAGGCCACAGACTGTGAGTGGCGGCTGGGGCCCACCATATGCTAGCGTGACACTTTCGTGGTGGCACTGGAAGTCCAGGCCCAAGATTACATTAACACAGAGTTCTGGCATCATGAGGAGTTTAAAATCCTTGTAGTCCGTGCCTTTTACAGTCAGTGTTACCACACAGTAGCCCAAAATGTCCGAAGTGTGGGGCTTAGCAGCCATAGCAATTCTGCTCCGTGTAGGGGTTACCGTTAATGAGTGCCGCCGTTCCAGGCTAGGGTGGATAAAACTCTCGGTACTCCCACAGTTAATTAAACATTTCGTTAAATTCCCGTTTACCTGTATGTCCATCATGGATTTTGTCAACGAGTGTGGCCTGGATTGATCCACTGTGATCGAAGCCACTGTTGGGCGCTGGGTGGCCGTTGAGTCGGGAAAAGATGGCGGATCCCAAGATGGCGGCCCGCACGGCACACACGAGGCGGTGACGGAGTTGGAAATCGGATTCCCCCTGCAGACTTTGCTAAAATGCCCCTTTTTCTTGCATTTGAAGCATGTAGTGTCCTTCGCTGGGCATCGTTGTCTGGGGTGCTTGGCCTGGCCGCAGAAGTAGCATTTCGGGCCTTGAGACACTGGCGCTGTAGTAGGACTCCTGGGTGAACTCCTGCGTGGGGACTCCAGCGGCGTAGAGCTGGTCTGAGACCTGGATGGGGAAGATGGCTGATTCCAAGATGGCGGCCCGCTCGGCGCGCACGAGGCGGTGAGGGCCGCATGGCCGGAAGAATAAGAGTCAGAGTTTTTCTGGGCCACGTCCAGCGATCGCGCAGTGGCCACTGCATTTTTTAAGTCCAGGACCTCCTTCTCCAGCAGTCTCTGCCGGATATAATTCGATTTGAGGCCCGTGATGAAGGAATCGCGGACCAATTCGTCAGAGTACACGTTGGCCGTCACGGCCTTGCAGTTACAGTCCCGGACCAAGTCCTTTAGGCCCTGTAAGAAATCGTCCATTGATTCCTCAGGTCGCTGCCTGCGTGTAGCCAGCAGATGTCTGGCGTACACTTCATTTACCGGCCTCTGGTATTGGGCCTTCAGGATAGTGATGGCCTCCATGTAAGAGGTGGCATCCCGGATGAACGAATAAATCCGATGACTAACGCGAGTAGTCAGTAGACTCAGTTTATCTACCTCGCTAGCGGATGAGGCCCCCGCGAAGAGTTCGAAGCATTTGAGCCAGTGTCCAAATTGATTTGATGCTTCAGCAGAATGTGGATCCAAGTCCAGACGCTCTGGTTTTAGGAGTCGATCCATCCTAGTATTCTTTAGTGATTAAAATTGATGTGCCTTCAATAACCACAAAACTAGAAGTTATAGACTTAAACAAGTTGGCTTTTAATCACTAAGATCAAAGCTAACATCGCAACACGCCGACTGGTTCACAGGAATGAGTCATACAGATCCTGGGATCTTTATGTAAGAGAAGTCAGGGGCGGAGCCAAGAGCCAAGACCTGGAACCTTCCAGGTTAGTCAGGAAAGAGGAAGTGAAACTATACACAGTGTGGGGGAGGGTAATATACATGAGTGCAAAACGAATACAGGAAATACAGGATCAAGGCAAACAGATTTCATTACACTCCTGCATCTGTGCATGGAGATCCATCACCTCTTCTCTTGCGGATGGACCCAGAGGCAGAAGGTCGACATGCAGCTGAGCTGAGCTGGCAGAGTCCTGCGCCCTCCGACAAGGACTCTCCACTGCTCTCCCTGTCTCCACCATCTGCTGATGCTCACTTGTGAGCTGTGATACACCAAGTGACAACGCTACTCTATCCCGCGATGGTCCCACCGAGGTGTGAGTGTCTGCGCTGGTGCTGGGTGCGCTGAATTCTGCTGACGCTGCACCCTCAGAGGTTGGAGCTTCCTCTGAGGAGTCTGGCTGCTCAGCCTCTTCTTCCTCCGCAGTGGGGGCGGGGGCTCTGGATGGTCCTGTGGGGGAGTAAAGGAAAGAGTTAGAGATGTGATGCCAAGGTTACATGCACATTGGATTTTGCAGATGTTCATAAGTCCAAATGATGTAGCTTCAGAATCATAACAGCGACTCATGCTATGTCAATGAGAGAGATAGAAAACTATTCTGTCACCAGCTTGCGGGACTGCCCCTGTCTCTCCTTCCCCAGCTTCCGCAGCCACATCAGCCCCGACAATTTCCAGCACTCCTTCCTCCCAGGGGTCAGGTGGGCTATTGAGGGTGGGCCTCCTCCAGTGCTGGCTCGCTCTCTGTTGTTGTGAGCTCTCTTTTCCTGCAATGAGGGAGACAAGTGGATTTTGAGTGAGAATGAAGGAGTGAGTGTAGAGATTGCATAGCATAGATACTTAAAGGGAGACAAAGATGGTGTGAGGCTGCAAGACCAAGGGCCCTCCCTGTGTGTTGTCAGTTGTGTTCAAAGCGCCAGAGTGAGAGGGAGTGTGAGGGCTGTATGGTGGAATAGTTATATGAATGTGAGCATAGAGAGAAGGAATGGGTAAGGGTGCATGGATGTGACTGTGAAGTGGACTGTGGAGGATGAGAGTGCTAATGCAGAGTGCTGGTGGGGAAAGGCAATGGGGATCAGTTTGAGGGTGATGGAAACTTCATACTTACTTTTCCTGTACGGTGAAGGTCATGGAATCGTTTCCAACACTGTATCCAGTTTCTTCTGGTGACTCCCAGCGAGTTGATATCTGCTGTCACCTGCATCCATGCAGCCTTGGTTTCAGTGGGAGGCCTCTTCCTCCCTGACCTAGGGAAGAGGACCTCCCTGTGGACCCTCACCCCATCCAATAATGCCTGCAGTGAAGCCTCGTCGAATTTCGCGGCAGCTCGGGGTCTGGCACTGGCCACAGCTGCTGCAGGCTCCTCTGCCATCCTGTATGGTTCATTTGGAAACCTGCAGAGGAAGCAATGCTTGCTGTGGACCTTAAAAGCACAACGAATGATGACATCACACTGTGCGACTTTCTGACCAGAAATAGTCAATTAGCAAGGGTTGTTACACGCTGGAAATGAATTGGCCAAATGAGGGTAAATTGCATCAATCTGGCAGACCCATTTACATCTGTGTGGGAACCCCGACATTTGGGGAACCTGACGATTCCCCACACCTACAGGAAAATCGGCCCCTCTGTATCTCTGCATCATTGGGAGTTGTCAGGTTGTTTGTGAGGCGCAGGCTGAATAGGGCTTTCTTAGCGGGGTCTTTGAGTGCTCCAGCATTGATTTTTCTGTGGCATTCCTGGGTGAGAGTTCTGTGGACCACACTTCTGGCTGACATGTCCTGGGCAAGCCCCCTCCACATCCTCCAAAGGCCTGTAGCAATGGTCTCCTGCCAGTGTCCGGAAAGAGCACTACCCGTCGGTGTTCCACGGCTGTGACCAGAACCTCCAAAGCATGGTCGCTGAACCGGTGAGCTCTCTTTCTGAGCCTCTGATCAGCCATGGCTTCTTTGAGTGAAGGCTTGCAGCTCCATGCAGGCCCAGTTCACAAGCAGCAAGGATCAGAGTGAGGCTGCGCAGCATGATTAAACCTCCCCTTTAAGAACTGGAAGGCGCCAGTCTGTCTGAGGACTCTCTAATTGACAGCGTCGGAACTTGATTAGTGCTCTGAAGGTAATGCCCCGCTTTCCGATGTTAACGCCCTAATGTAGCGTGTCTAGCCAATCAGGGGAGGGGAAACTCATTCATGAGTTTGATAGTAAAGACTGTCAAACTCATGAAAAGTACGGGCGCCCAAAAGACTAGTTTAACTTTAATTAAAATTTTAAAAAACATCCCAATAATTAAATAAACTATAAATAACTTTAAAAAACTATTTAAAACAATTAATAAAATTTTTGAAATTTTTTTTTTTTCACTAATTCAGATCTAAAAATAAACTTACCTTACTGTAAAGTCCTTAAAAACAATGAAGCTGTGGAAAAAATGTAATAATTTTAAATAATAGACCACTTACCTTCAAGAATCCACTGCTTACGCCTCCTTTTTTCATTTCCAAAAAGTTCAGTCCCTTGCACACGCGCAAACCTGTCTAAACGAAGGAAGTTCAACGCGTGCGCGCAGAGTCCTGCGCGCACGCGTTGGACCTCTTAACCCCTTAGTTCGATGGAGAGGAAATGCCGGTTTCCCGCACATGCGCTGTGCATGCTGGAATCCGGCACTTCCAATGGGCCCACGCGTGAGTACACCGTCCGTACTCACGCGTTGGGACCGGAATTACTGGCCCATTGCTGATGACATGAAACTAGGTGGGATTGTGAGTTGTGAGGAGGATGCAAAGAGGCCTCAAGGCAATTTAGACAAGTTGAGTGAGTGGGCAAATACATGGCAGATGCAGTATAACGTGAATATATTTAAGAAGGAGATAGATAGATTTCTAGACACAAAAGGCATCAAGGGGTATGGGAGAGAGCGGGAATATGGTATTGAGATAGAGGATCAGCCATGATCATATTGAATGGCAGAGCAGGCTCGAAGGGCCGAATGGCCTACTCCTGCTCCTATTTTTCTATTTTTTTTTCTATGTTTTCTTTCTTTACCTTGCCAGTTCTAGGCTGTACAGCAGGGCTATGTAACAACCAGATAAAAACAATGGGAGTGAAATTCATTCTATCTATAATATTATCGATGCAATGTTTATACTATTATATCTGTTGTGCTCTCTACTTTCTCCACTTGGCACCTTGTTTGTAATATTTCTTCTTTACTGTCTTTAGTATGAGTTACACTGTTATCAGTCATGCCTGTCCTTTCTCTCTTGCTAAGGTCTTACTATAAAATAGCTGCGTTCAGCTAAACTTAGCTATGGAATAAAAAAAGATGGTAACAAAATAAATGTTAAATTGGTAGTGTATATGTGTCCTGTAAGTTGTGTGAATTCAGCCGCGAAATGGTTAAAAAAATAAAATATTCTGTACATGGCAGTATCTGGTACAGACGGCACATAGCAATGATAACACATTTCAATCATAGTCTGCCAATGCAATATTTTTCAAACTACTAGGATTGAAAAATATTTATCACTTCCATACATCCATGTTTCTCCTACATCCAGAATCTGTTCTCATTCTGCGGATATGAGCTTTATCTCCTCTGACTGATGAATTATTTTGCTCCTGTTTTCATGCTGCAGGCATTTTAAATTCAAACTGCTGTGTTCTGAGCATGTCCGTGAACCTCTTAAATGTGTGTTTTTTCTATTTAATTTACTTTTCTGTGTTTCGTTTCTTCTTTGTAGGCCTAAGGCCACCACACAAACTATTTCAACTACTGTACAAGGAAAGGATGGTCATGGGCTTGTTGTAGCAATCATCAATCCTTCTCCATAATCAGGTGAGAAGAAATCAAATGGTTTTCTTTACCCACCCCCAATGTGAATGTGCTGCTTCTATCTTGAGTCTTTGCTAGTCGCCCAATACAATATCACCTGGGAAAATGAGCATTGCAATAATTTCAGAATGCCCGGAAAGGCAAGTCCATCCCTTACTCTGCCATCCAACACATTATTGATGAAGACATTGATTAGTGTGGGTGACAGTGGGCACTCATGCCTCACTCCTTTTCAAGCAAAATAGATTCAAAGGGCTGGATTTTGCCATTGTGGGCGGGCTGGGGCGTGTCAGGTGGCATTCGTGTCAGGACCCCGACTCCGAAGTGAAGTGGGGAAAAAGTGCGATTTCCCCCTAATTGGGCAATTGATTTCCAACGTGTGGGAACCCCTGGCCCAATGAGTCTTTTCATCCAGAAAGTCACCTCCGATGACGTCATCAATGCTGCTGGGTTTAAGGCCTGCAAGCAGCCTTGCTTCTTCTGGAGACTGCAAACTTTATGGCCATTGTAGTAAGCAATTCATTGATTGACTATGTCTACTAGTAGGCCAAAGTGTGCTCCACGCTTCATGAGCCCTCCCTCCAAGCTCTGGTGGAGGGAGCAAGATCCAATAAGGAGATGTTCTTCCCTCCCTCAGGGAGGAAAAAGCCACCCCAGCAGACTAAAGCTCTGTGGCTGCAAGTGGCCGAGGAGGTCAACTCCAACTCGATGAGCCGCAGAACCTGGCTGTAGTGCAGGAAGAGGTTTCATGACCTTCTCCGCACAGAAAAAGTGAGTATGAATTTCCCATCACCCTCAATCTGATCCCCATTGCCTCTCCTCATCAGACTCTGCTTTGCCAACCTCTTCCTCCACAGCCCACTTGATGCTTACATCCCTGCACCCTTACCCATTCACGTTCACTTAACTATTCGACCATGCAGCCCTCACACTCCCTATCACTGTGATGCAACAAAAACAACTTACAACACACAGGAAGGACCCTTGGTCTCCTTCTAAGCATCTATGCTATGGATTCTCTACACTCACTCCATCATTCTCACTCAAACTCCACTTGTGTCCCTCATTGCAGGAAAAGGGAGCCCACAATAAGAGGGAAAGAGCCATGACCGGAGGGGGGCCACCCTCAGTAGCCCAGCTCACTGCCTGGGAGGAGGCAGCCCTGGAAATTGCCGGGATCGAGGAGGATACCCAAGTGGGGGACGGACAGACGGGCACATCACAGCAAGCTGAAGACAGAATAGTTTGGGATCTCTCTCATTGACATTACATGAGTGACTGATAATGATTCTGATGCTCTAACAGATTGACTTATGATCATCTGCACTATTCAATGTGCATGTAACCTTTACCTCACATCTCTAATTCTTTCTTTTACTCCCCCACAGGACCATCGAAAGTCCCTGTCCCCACTGTCCAGGAGGAACAGCCTGAGTTCCAGACTCCTCAGAGGAAGCTGCAACATCTGAGGGCGCAACATTAGCAGAATTCAGCGCACCCAGCACCAGTGCAGACACTCACACATCGGTGGGACCTTCGCGAGATAGAGTAGTGTTGTCACCTGGTGTATCACAGCTCACAAGTGAGCATCAGCAGATGGTGGAGACAGGGACAGCAGTGGAGAGTCCTCATCGGAGGGCGCAGGACTCTGCCAGCTTGGCTCAGCTGCATGTTGACCCTGTGCCTCTGGGTCCATCCAGAAGGAGAGCAGTGCTGGAACTCCAGGAACAGGTGCAGGAGTCTCTGGCAGGTTTTGTCTCCAGGGTCACTGCGAGTGTGGAGTGAATGGAGGAGTCCACCGCGAACATGAGCAGAGCCTTTGTGGAGGCATTGGTGCATGAACATATCACCGCGGAAAGGATGGCAACCTCCGTGGAAAGGATGGCTAACTTCGTGGTAAGGCTGGCTACCATAGAGGAGAGGATGGCTACAGTAGAGGAGAGGATGGCTATGGCCATGGAGGAGCTTAGTTGTCAGGGTTTTGAAAACATGGTCAGTTTTCAGAATAGAATACAAACCAGACCTTCATGGAAGTCCTCTGGAGTAGGACTTCCAGTGCAGAAATCGGTCCTCATGGCCCCCCTGCAGTGCAGCAAGGTGCTGTCAAGCCACTTGCTAGCTCTGAAGTGGAGCTGACCCATGAGAGGGATGTTGGTGGCAGACAACAAGGAAGTGGGGGCTCCTTCCAAGTGCTCACATGACTATACCACTGCAAAGCCATCGGTCAGAGCCCCACCAGAGTCCTCACCCAACTGAGATGGGCGTCTTAGCCCCTGCACAGCCGCAGGAGCAGCAGACTGATGCTGAGCCCTCACAGGTTCGCAGCCCCAGAGGACGCCCGACAAAGGTGTCGAGACAGGAGCAGCAAGAGAGTGAGCAAGGGGCCTCCACATCTGCTGAGGCCACAGGGGAAGCACCACGTAGGAGCACGCATAAGAGGAAGATAAACCACAAGTAGTCACAAGTGTAGTCACTTGGGTGTTGTGATGTATTGTTTTTTGACCAGCCATCATTGTCGTGGTATCATAAACAGATTTGATGGCAAACTGTTGAAGTTGTGGCCTGTGTCATTTCGCAAATGGGACTTCCACATTGAGGGCTTAGGGCATCTTGCAATTGTCAGTATGGTGGTCAGAATAATAGGAATCAGCAGATTCTTGTCCATTGTCGATGGTCTGATAAGAAGGTGCGGGGCAAAAGTGTTTGATTGTGCAGGCTAAGCAAATCTGGCCAACATGAGTGCATCCTTTGCATCCTGGCCAGCAATGTGGTCACACGCAGGCGCCTTCTGGCCTGTGCAGCTTCAGGTGGGTGAGCAGCAGCTTGGCGCTCCTGTTGTTGCTCCTGCTGTTGGTGCTGCTGTTGTTCATGGGTCTGCTGCTGCCGCAGCTGTTCTTTGTCTGAATCTGATGTCCAGGAGGAAAGGAAATAAATGGTCGCCATGCTTCTGGTATATGTCTCAGTTGAGGAAGCGCTCAGTCAAGGTGGGGAGAGAGGTTTCCCAGCAGGTCACACTGGAGATGGGTGTCAAGCTCCAAACTTCCACAACAATGAGTAGGCCTGCTAAAAGCTCTCCCAGACCTGAGACAACAAAGTTCTGCCACCTGCAAGTGATCATTGGTGAAAACTCCTTTTTAATGGTGGAGCTGCAGCTGTTAGTAAGCAATCCACTTGTGATGCCACCAGGATTCACGGGCATGTTCCAAAGGAGGCATGTAGGATGGGGGAAATGTCTAAAATCAGAAAGGCCTCTCAAAATGGAATTATAGAGGCAATTAATTGGTTGTTAAGGGCCTTAAGGGCCCATCCCGCCTCTTGGAGGCGGGATAGAAACGGGGTCTGAAAACACGAATGTGGGAAAATTGCTCAGAGGCGGGATGGAGGCGGGATCAGGCCCAGCCACCATTTTTTGCGATTTTGACAACTCACACGCCTCCAAACTCGCCTACTCGGGCCTAGTAAAATCAAGCCCAATGAGTCTCTCATCTACTCTTACACCATCCTGGACTGTCTGTTCCCTCCAGCCAACATTACTGAGATTATATCAGACTCCAGTTGGCTCACGATTTGTATTCAGAGTAGGGAGATGTTCTATATGGGGTTCGGTTTGAAAATGCTTCAATTAATCAACCTAAGTGCACAGTTTATTGAAATGAAACTTGATTAATTACAATTTCAGTTATCTAGATGGATTCACTAAACCCTGCACCATTTCTAAGGCATTTTACCATGTCACCAGAATATTAATTGAACTAATTCATCCCTAGAGCCATCCATAAAATCCAAATCATGGGGATTTGTCATCTGTATCCCAAAATAGAAAAAGACCATGAACATGCTCTGGGAATAGAAAGAAAGAAAGACTTGCATTTATATAGCGCCTTCCACGACCACTAGACGTCCCAAAGCACTTTACAGACAATGAAGTACTTTTTGAAGTGTGGTCACTGTTGTAATGTAGGAATAGCATTTTTAGCCCAAAGACAGAGCCCTCCACTCTCCAAATTCTTTTCTATTTTGTTTCTTCAAACAGTTGCTTATCTTCCTCCAGGCTCTTATCACTGGTAGAGCAAAGCAGCAGAAAGAATTACAGAAAATAAATTCCTCCATGATTGCTGCCAAATGTAACTGTGGGAAGCTGTGATTCAAACTCGAGAGCTGTGCATCCAGTGCTATACATCTTTAGCTACTTGGTCATCACTTAAGCTCTGTCATTTTGTTCCCAAGTTCGAAATGCATTAAATTTAACAGAAGATGGAGAATAAAAATATCATGTTGGTTCAATAAGAGGTTTCATCTGAGATTGGATTGAGGGTTATTTCCGATGCAACTTAGTATCACCTGTCTTTTTATTTTGATAATGGAAGACTTGATGTGAGCATATGTTCCATTTACCGGTACTGATATCCCTCACCTTAAGGCCACATATTACAGACATCCCTTTATTATGAATTATGTACTGTTTTCTATTGTATGCTTTTCCCTGTCCCACCGTTACATTCTGCCAAACAAATTTTCCCTCCTGTGACATGAGGTTTGTACCAGCTACTGTATTTAACAGATGTTAATGCTCAGCAGTCTCTTATAACACCTCTTCCGTTCAGTAATTGTTAGAGACACAAACTGTTATCAACAATGTTTATTCTGTCAAGTTCATTTTTGAATGGAAATATTTCAGATGCTGAGGCTGAGATATCATATGCTGCTCTGATGTTAACTAAACATTCTCTAACTGCTGAGTCTAATTTCATTAAGTTTAGATAATTGGAATTTTTGGCATGTCAAAAATGCTAGCAATTTGGAGAATAAATGAGCTTGTATTCTAAATAATTTATGAATATGTTTCTTTTCTGGGTGTTAATTGGATTGAAAAAGCAGATGTAACTAAACTGCTGGCCAACAGTGGTAATGGGCCTTTTTTCCTCACTGCTAGTCTCAGTTTTCCTGACAACCTAAAATGGGTGTAAGGGGATCAAATATTAATGATTGTCAGCCCTTGTTAAAGCATGTCTTAAGACAGACATCCATTGTTATGCATGGGGTTATAGCCCGAAATTCTGGATCTGCTGTTCCACTGCCAGAACTGCAGTGGAATGGGACTCCAGGCTACTTGCAGCATAGGACGTGGACCCTGTCCCAAATCACACACAGACACAGAACACAGAAACCCCACAGTGCAGATAGAGGCCATTTCGGCCCATCGAGCCTGCACCGACACATATCCCACCCGATCCCCGTAACCCCTACACCAACACATATCCCACCCTATCCCCGTAACCCCACGTATTTAATCCCCCTAACACTAAGGGTCAATTTATCATAGCCAATCAACCTAACCCGCACATCTTTGGACTGTGGGAGGAAACCGGAGCACCCGGAGGAAACCCACGCAAACACGGGGAGAATGTGCAAACTCCACACAGACAGTTGCCCGAGGCCGGATTCGAACCCGGGTCCCTGGCGCTGTGAGGCAACAGTGCTAACCACTATGCCAATCGTGGGTAATTTAAATAATCAAGGTGGGTGGCACGGAGCTGGAGAAGGGCTACATGGGTGCCTGTCATGATGAAGTCCTGGAAAATTTGAACAACACCCCACCACTCCAATGGAAGGAGCTGGTGGGTTTAATTAGCTGAAAATAAAGTGCAAAACACTATTTCTTCTTTACAGTGGAACAGCATTGATTACTTATAGAGAATCAATCCCCTCTGAGATTGATTACCTTTCCTCTCTCCGATGCTTCTTAAGGATTGGCATGGAACCATGCCTGCTCTCATCCCGTGAGTCTAACAAGGCCATACTGGTTGGAGACCTGGGAATGCACCCAGACATTGCCCCAAAACTGGCAGTAGACTTAGGGAGGGCGAGTGAAGATTCACAAGCCCCTCCCCCCCCATCAAAATTTGGGTAGTTGCTTACACAGACAGAGCCCCAGTAGTTCCAGGTCTCACCTTAAATTCCTGGTAGGCAAATCAACTGCTTTGAGCCCTACAGAATTTTGGATCCTCTGTCTTGATCTCTCATTCACAATGGGTGTTAATGATTCAAAACAAGAGCAAGGGCATATACTAGTCAATTTGGAGAGGTCTTTGTCTGAATCATTTTGAGCTTACTGTTTTCAAATGCAATTTCTGTAATCACTTGTGCAGAGCCACGTAGCGGCACCGAACTGCCACTGACATAGCAGCCAATTGGTTGTTCCTGGGGACTGCTGAAAGGGATGTCCTCATGAGGTCCCATGAGCAGCGAAACATTGCCAGCTATGAATTCTTTAAATCCCACCTTTGTGATTTCATATCCACGTTTCTCCAAGTGAGTTGAAACCAGCCATGACTTTTAGAACAGCTTATATTGAACAAGCTGGGGCACTTTTCTCTAGAAAAGAGAAGACTGAGAGGTGACCTGATAGAGGGCTTGAAGATTATGAAATGGTTTGATAGGGTAGATGTAAGGAAGATGTTTCCACTTGCGGTCAAGATCAGAACTAGAGAGCCCCAGGTGGGCAGAGGAAATGCTTCAAGGACACCCTCAAAGCCTCCTTGAAAAAGTGTAACATCCCCATCGACACCTGGGAATCCCTGGCCCAAGACCGCACAAAGTGGAGGAGAAACATCCGGGAAGGCGTCGAGCACCTCGAGTCTCTTCGCCGGGAGCAAGCGGAAGCCAAGCGCAGGCAGCGCAAGGAGCGCACATCAACCCAAGCACCCCACCCACCCGCCCCTTCAACTACCGTCTGCCCCACCTGTGACAGAGACTGTAGGTCCCGCATTGGACTCATCAGTCACCTGCGAACTCATTTTTAATGTGGAAGCAAGTCATCCTCGGTTCCGAGGGACTGCCTAAGAAGGAGGGGCTGTAAATATAAATAGTCACTAATAAATCCAATAGGGAATTCAGGGGAAACTTCTTTATCCAGAGAGTGGTGGGAATGTGATACTCGCTACCGCAAGGAGTAGTTGAGATAAATAGCATAGATGCTTTTAAGGGGAAGCTAGATAGGCACATGAGGGTTAAAGGAATATTTGATGGGGGTTAGGTGAAGAAGGGTGAGAGGAGGATCATGAGGAGCATTTACATTGGCATGAATCTGTTGGGCCGATTCGTCTGTTGCTGTGCTGAAAATACTTTGTAACTATTCATATCATTTTTCCTTTGCCGTGGGCATCAATTGTAGGGAAACAACACTTTACATGTTTTTAGCATTTTAAGTGCAAAGGTAGGCTTATAGCTCAAAGAAAATAAAATTATGAATATACCATTGCCAATTTAACAACAAAATTGGCTTTAAAAACCAAGAACATGCTGTTGGTGATATTAGCAAACAGATGCTTAATACATTTTTATATCCATTATTTAACTCCGATCTTAGCCTGCTTATTTTAGATGGTTTAACACTATCACTAAGGTAACAGATGGAGGAACATCAAATGAATGTATTAAGGGTTCATGTAATAACATGGCCAACAGTAACTTGCAGGTTAAAAAGTTTGCTTCTACTGGAAATTAATTATGTTTTCAAATTATTATGATGATGTAATCAAAGTTAATGTCACATAATCAGCTCCATATGCCCCACATCATTTAAAACTCATTTAATGTTGAAGAAATGTGTCCAAACATATTTTATTACCCACAAAATGCAGCTGTCAAATCTTAATTATAAAATGTTTTATTAACTCAGGTACATAGATATTTGGCTTTGAATTAATTTTTAGAATATCTAATTGACTAATTTATTTCACTTCTGCTTGCAGGCTCTTCCTGTGGCTCCATTGTTAAATGCACGACAGCAGGAGAGAAATTCAACTCACGCTGCCTGTTTGGTGCTTGAAAAACAGGCGGCCAACAGTTGAAAATTGGGCTGGAGGGGGGAACCTCAGCCAGCTTCTTGGTGCCCAAGATGTGCTTGATGCCACATTCAGGCAGACCTTTAAATGGGCAAACAGCCTGCCCACCTGAAAATGCAAAGAGGGGTCCTACACTGATAGTAGGACCCTGCTTGCAAAACACAGGTACAAATGGGCGGGGTGTGCGTTATGCATCCTCAACCTAATTGTATTAGGCGTTGCGAGGCCTAACCAGTGGTCCTTAAAGAACGGTTGGAGGCTGCTCAAAAAACAGCATAGGAGGTTTTGAGTTTTTACTTTTGTGGGCTCAGGAGAAGCAGGGGAGTTCCTCGGGCGCACAAAACTCTCCGGCCCACTGCCAGCCTATTCAAGACCCTCTTTGAGATCACCCATACCCCGCCACCTACCCCCCGCACCCCGTTGCCCAGACCCGACATGTCAGCCAACTCAGTGTGGGAGCTGGCAGATTACCCGCCTTACTTGACCAGTGAGCTACAGCGGGGCACCCATTCAGGACCAGCAGCTTGCTGGTGACACTGAAATGAGCTCCAAAGCTGAACTTAGCTTTGGGCTTCAGGCTGACATGAGCCTGCTTGCTCTGTTGTTCTTGCGTCCATTTTACATGCAAGTTGAATTGCTCCCCCAGTGTGTGTAACTCAGCCTGTAACACATCAGAGAGGCACCATTGTTACAATTTGGACTTGCTCCCAATATAGTTTATTCTGATTCTTACAGTAAAACCTAATCCCAATAGATGAGCCCACATGACCTATGATGTGAAAGTGAACCTACGGGGGTGATTTTGCCAGCCCTGGAGAGGCGGGTATGGAGGCGGGACTGCCAGGGAAATGGCAGAATTTGGGGGCAGGTGCCCAACCCGTCTCCATGCCATCTTCCTAGGAGGCGGGTAGCTGTCCCGCGCCGGGTCCCATCTCCTTGGCGGCAGGAAGGGATTAAAGCCTATTAACTGCCTGTTAACAGGTAGTTAACAGGCAGAAAATAGGATTATCCCCTTTTTGCCCTCACAAGTGCGGGCTTCCCGAAGGCTCCAAAACCCGCCCAGTCAGCGAGGCGAGTAGGGGGTCTGTGGGGGTCGGGGGTGCAAAAGTGTGGTGTGAAGGTAAGTGATGGGTGCAAGAGTGTAGAGGTGAGTATCTGAGGTAAGTGCAAAGTATTAGTAAAAGTGTACTTACCTTTGTTTCTTCCTGTAGGCTTCAGTCGATGGGTAAGTGGAGAGTCTCGGACCTCCGTGTTGTAGATGAGAGATGGCCGTTACATTCTCAGATGCAACAACCATCTCATTTCTGTAAAAGAAAGAAGTTTGATGACGTCTTGAATTTAAGACCTCATCAAACTACAGAGAATGTCACTGTTTGACAGCTTCACAGAGCTGTCAAATGATGACAATTCATTTGTCAAAAAATTTTGACAGATGAAACATCATATGCTGCCGTTCTCTGCAACCGGCTTTCCCTTAATTGGCCTGCTAAGCCTAGTGGGTGGGCTTAACAAGGTCAATCAAGGGAAAATATTATGGGTTGGCCACAAATCGATAGAGGCGGGTGTAGTGTATGTAACCTGTACCACCTTAAGAGACTACCTTAAGGTGATGAACTACTTTCTGATAGCTCCTGTATATTGTAGTACCGGTGGAGACCACACCGGTATATAAACTCTGTGGAGCAGTTTGTATTTCAGTTCAGCCCTGACCCTCAATTACTAAAGACCTGTTTAAGTATTCTGTTGTCTGTGTCCAGTTATTCAGCATAACTACATTTGGAAAACACAGACTCAACAGTGGCGAAGAGTCTGATCGTACCTAGCGGCAGTTTTGCATCCAAGGAAGCTTCGTCCTCAGAACGGGCGTCGAAAAGGGGCATCCGCCCTCATCATCCTGCTGAGCACCGCATCGCACGGGAGGCATCGAGAACCCGGTTTGGATTTGCTGGCCACAAAGTCCACCATCAGCAACAGGCAGTGATCATCCCTTCTACGACAGCGGTGGGTAAGCCCGATCTAGCGACACGGAGAGAAAGTCGGCTGAGTTGTCAGTGGGAGAAGGGGAGGGAAACCGAAGAAAAGGGCGGAGAACACGACCGCAGCCGGTGAAAAGGGCCGGACTGCAATCGGGCAGAGACGCGCAGCAGCCAGAAAAGTGTTAATGTCCACGAGGACCGCGGGAGCGGCGGGGAACAAGAGCAGCAGCGTCGGGGGAAATAAGGACCGCTGGGAGGCGAGAACGGCAACAGTGCGGTAATCGCCATTTTAGTCGGCGGTGGAAGAAGATAAGCGCGGGAAAAGCCGCCAAGCGCGGGAAGCCGCCATTTTGGAAAAATAAATAAAATAAAGGAAACTCAACAAGATGCCAAAAATGGGTAACATCACTGCTTTTGATAGAGATGTAGAAGATTGGGCCACTTATGTGGAACGCGTTGAAGTTTACTGTACAGCGAATGAGGTACCGGCGGATAAGAAAGCACTAACCATATTAAACTCGATGCGTGCGAAGACGTACGGGTTATTAAGGCACCTTGTAACACCAGATAAACCGGTAGGAAAGAGTTTCGCTGAGATTGTTACTATCCTGCACGAGCATTTAAACCCCACGCCGCTGCTGATAGCGGAACGATTTAAATTTTGCAAAAGAATTCAGCTTAAAGAGGAAAGCAACGTTGAATTCTTAATCGAACTGCGCAAGTTATCAAAGTACTGTCAGTTCGGTACAGGACTAGCAGACGCCCTGAGAGATAAGTTCGTGTGTGGGCTACTAAAGGAAGGAACCCAGAAGCGACTGCTAGAGGAAAAGGATCTTACGCTGGACAAAGCTTTCAGCATTGCAGCATCGCACGAGGCAGCAGCACGAGGCACTGCGGAAATGCAGCAAAGGCCATCGGAATTCAGCACCAATGAAATGGCATTGGGTGCAGTAAAGTGTTATCGTTGCGGAAGGACAACGCATGATCAGAACCAGTGCTGGTTCAAAGATAAAGAATGCAGGAAATGTGGCAGACTTGGTCACATAGCGAAAGTATGCCGGTCAGGAAAGAAGACCAGCAACAAAAAGTTGCCGCAGGAGAAGTACAAGAAAGTACACAAGGTGACAGAGAACAGTTCGGATGAACAAAAGACGGATTCAGACTCCAGCAGTAAGGAACTGGGTTGTCTAAAAATACATAATGTGGGTAACACAGCAGACCACCAAACTATCTGGGTCATGCTTTGGATAGCAGGAGTCCAAGTGAAGATGGAATTGGACACTGGATCGGCATTGACGGTCATGAATAAGCAAGAGTACAAAAGGTTATTCTCACACATTCCCCTGAGGGATACGGAGATTGTATTGAAAACATACATGGGGCAAAGAGTATACCCCATTGGAAAGATAAAGGTAAAGGTGGTCTACAATGGTAAAGAAAGTCAGGGAATGGACTTGTATGTGTTACCTGAGGGAGGTCCACCACTACTGGGACGGGAATGGATCCGGAGAATAAATATGGACTGGCATTCCTTACAAGCACTAACTGTAGATTCCTGTAAAGAGGACGATGTCAAACCTAAACGACTGTCCAAAATATTGGACGATGCTAAGGAGGTGTTCCAACAGGGACTGGGAACACTGAAAGGAATTACGGCAAACATCAAGGTTGAAGAACATGCAAACCCAAAATTTTTCAAAGCCAGACCGGTACCTTACGCGATACGACCTGCGGTGGAAGCAGAGCTGGAAGGGCTAGAACGTTCAGGAGTACTGTCAAAGGTGGACTGGAGTGAATGGGCCACGCCCATTGTTCCCGTCATGAAGCGTTCATTGAGCAACAAGCCGGGGGAACCTGGGAAGGTTCGCATCTGTGGCGATTTCAAGATCACTGTTAATCCGGTTCTTCACACGGTGCAATATCCGCTTCCGCGGATTGAGGATATCTTCGCTTCGCTGTCTGGCGGGAAACACTTCACCAAGATAGACCTGGCGCAGGCGTACTTACAGATGGAAGTTGATGAAGCGTCACGCCAGTATCTCACGATCAACACACATAAGGGCTTATATCGGTATAATAGACTGGTTTTTGGAGTGGCATCGGCTCCAGCGATTTGGCAAAGGGCCATGGAGCAGGTATTACAGGGAATTCCAGGCACACAATGCTACCTGGACGACATTCTGATTACAGGAGATGATGATAAGGAACACCTCGCGAATTTGGAGCAGGTGCTCACCAGATTGAAAGAATATGGACTCAGAGTTAATCGCCAGAAATGTGAGTTCTTTCAGAAGCGAATCTCATACTGCGGTCATGTCATTGACCAGGAGGGGCTTCATAAGTCACCTGACAAGATCGAAGCTGTTGTGAAAGCTCCCGCTCCGGAAAATGTATCCCAGTTGAGGTCGTTCCTTGGGTTGACTAACTATTACCACAAGTTTCTTCCAAATTTATCCACGGTGTTACACCCGCTGAACACTCTTTTGCAAATGGGAGTACCATGGAAGTGGAGCGAGGACTGTAAGCGGGCTTTTCAAAAAAATAAGGCACTGATCACCTCTAAGGAAGTGTTGGCTCACTTTAACCCAACGCGGCCTATTCGTTTAGCTTGTGATGCTTCTCCATATGGTATCGGGGCTGTGCTCTCACATAAGTTGCCAAATGGCTTGGAAAGGCCAGTCGCGTTCGCATCCAGATCATTGACCTCCACTGAGCGCAACTATGCTCAGATAGATAGGGAGGCTCTCAGCCTCGTGTGGGGAGTTAAGAAATTTAACCATTACCTGCAAGGCCAAAGGTTTACGCTGCTGACAGATCACCAGCCGTTGGTTTCCATCTTTAACCCTAAGAAGGGTGTTCCGGTTATGATGGCGCAGAGGCTTCAGAGATGGTCCCTTTTCCTAGGGGCACATCAATATGATATCGAATTCAAAGGTACAAAGCAACATGGTAATGCTGATGGGCTGTCGCGCCTGCCACTACCTACAGCGGAAGAGGCACCGGCAGTTGACCCTGTCGAGATATTTCACTCGACCATCATCGAATGCTTACCAGTCACCAATGCGAGTATTGAGAGAGAGACCAGAAACGACCCGACACTGTCTCGGGTCTACGATTTGACAGTGAAGGGATGGCCAACACATGACGAACCACTGTTACCGGCATTCTCAGCCAGACGAGAGCAGCTGTCCGTCTGTCAAGGAACATTGATGTATGGAACAAGGGTGATTATTCCTCCTAAATTAAGAGAGAGAGTTCTGAAGGAACTGCATGAAGGTCATCTGGGGGGAGTCAAGATGAAAGGCCTTGCTAGGGCTTATGTGTGGTGGCCAGGTATCGACAAACAAATAGAGGATCTGACTAAAAGCTGCTCAGGGTGCCAAAAAGTTCAAAATGCACCTCCAATTGCACCGCTGCATCTGTGGGAATGGCCTTCAACCCCATGGCAACGTGTGCATATCGACTTTGCAGGTCCATTCATGGATTCCATGTTTTTGATAGCGGTAGACGCACATTCTAAATGGCCAGAAGTGATTAAGATGTCGACCACTACCTCTGAAAAGACGATCGCAGTTCTAAGAACCATATTTGCAAGGAATGGGCTGCCGGAACAAATATGTTCAGACAAAGGACCACAGTTCGTGTCAGAAGAATTCCAGAAATTCATGAAGAAGAATGGGGTGAAACACTATACATCTGCCCCATATCATCCGGCTACAAATGGGTTGGCCGAGAGATTTGTACAAACGTTCAAAAAGGCGATAAAGGCCATGAGCGAAGACCATATTCCACTACAACACAAGGTGGACAATTTCCTGATGGCATATCGAAACGCCACGCATGCAGTGACAAATCAAAGCCCTGCCATAATGTTCTATAACAGGAGGTTGCGGTCCCGATTGGATTTGTTAAAACCCAATGTGCGTAGGGAAGTCGAAAACAAACATATCCAGCACGTAAATAACAAGGGCACTCAGAGTTTCGAAATAGGACAACCAGTGTTGGTCAGGGACTATAGGAATGATAAATGGCAATCCGGAACAATTCGTGCCCGACAAGGACCCTTGATGTACACGGTAGACGTTGGTGAGAACGTAATACGACGTCATGCTGATCAACTTGTGGAATCGAGAACAAGGGTCGACCCCATGCCTACGGCAGAGACACCAGTTGAAGAAGTTATTGAGCCTGTAGCATCTACCTCAGACTCGAACGTACATGATGATGTTCAATCCATAAGAAATCAAATGGATGAGTCACCCCAGCAACAAGAACCAGAGACCCCTGAAAGGCGTTATCCGGCCCGGATCAGGAGGCCTCCTCAGAGACTGAATCTTTGAACAGTTTTGTATGAAAGTTGTATATATGTTATCCATGTTATGTTTAAATTGGGGTGTACACTGTTAAGCTAAAAGGGGAGGAATTGTAGTGTATGTAACCTGTACCAACTTAAGAGACTACCTTAAGGTGATGAACTACTTTCTGATGGCTCCTGTATATTGTAGTACCGGTGGTGACCACACCGGTATATAAACTCTGTGGAGCAGTTTGTATTTCAGTTCAGCCCTGACCCTCAATTACTAAAGACCTGTTTCAGTATTCTGTTGTCTGTGTCCAGTTATTCAGCATAACTACATTTGGAAAACACAGACTCAACAGCGGGACATTGACCCGCCAAGCAGCAGTCCCACCTCCAACACGCCCCCATTAACAAAATCGCCCCCTACATGTATAATATATGGAAATAGCTGCTGCAGAGTAAACAATCCTAATTTCATATGGATAATAAGTAGGCTTCTACTGCATCTCACTAGGTCTGAAAAGATCAGCCACACCCAACACTACTTCTAACAGGTTAAACTATTAAACCGTTTTATTAAAGCATTATTTACAGAAGCAGGGATTGTAGAGATGTCAAACAGTTCAATACAGAATCATAAGTCTGGAAGCAGTACACAAGAGGTTAAGCAAAGAAATTGGGGCGGGTCCCTTGGAATTCTTATAGGATTTCTTGGGAATAAAGTACCCAATGTTGTTTCACCCCCTGTGATATGACAAGATAAACCAAACTGCCACCATGTGGAATTTACTGTTTTTTATATTCATAATTTCTTCGAAGAACAGGCTCTTTCTTTGTTTTAATCTGACAGAACATTCTCCAATCGGCTAAGCATCAGTAATCCTTACAGCCTATAAACACAAAGGTAAAAGGATGACTTATTTATGAGGGCCTTGAGCATAACAGCAACTCGTTTTGGCAATTTTGACACAATATCAACCCAAATTCAAAGTTTGACATGTTCCAGGCACATGTGGTTTAAAGAATATTCAATTGCAAGCAACCTTCTTCTGCCAGCCAATCATAGTCAACACACTTACATATCAGCACACTGGCATATCAGCACACTGGCATATCAGCACATTGGCATATCAACACACTGGCATATCAACACACTGACATATCAATACACTGGCATATCAGCACACTGGCATATCAATACACTGACATATCAACACACTGGCATATCAACACACTGGCATATCAACACACTGGCATATCAGCACACTGGCATATCAACACACTGGCATAGCAGCACACTGGCATATCAACACACTGGGAGTGCTTCCACTCCCTCAATGTGCAGCTGGTCTGCAACCATAGGAAGATCATCATGCATGTGTGCGCCAAATTCCCTGGCCACTGTCATGACTCTTTCATCCTTCGCCAGTCCACCCTCCCTCAGCTCTTCGCACCTCCAAGCAAACTTTCCGGCTGGCTGCTTGAAAATGTGGCTCGTGACACCCTTGCGGAGGCCAAGTATTGATGCCAAGGGAGATATAATGAAAGCCACATGTCCACCAGATGTGTCATAGAGCAAACAATAGACATGCTGAAAATGTGCTTCAAATGCCTTGACAGAGCTGGAGGAGCCCTTCAATACGCACCAGCCAGTGTCTCCAGAATTGTCGTCGTCTGTTGCACACTGCACAACATAGAGCTGCAGCGAGGATTAGCGCTGTATGAGGTGCAAGGCTCTGAGTGCACAGCCTCTCCAGAGGAGGAGAAGGTGGAGGAGGAGGAGGAGCATTAGCTGGAAGATGAGGAGGAGGAGTAGGAGAAACTTGAGGTCCAGATGCCACCAGCACCCAAGTAAAGGCTGCCTGGGAGGCTAGGGATGGTCTCATTATGGCCAGATTTACTTAACTTCATGTATTACATCTGATAAATCCAGCCTGCCCAGCCAATTGTTGATCAAGAAGAGGGAGAGGAGAGTGAAGAAGAAGAAAAAACACCGTCACTCATTTTCACACTCCCAGCCACCAGCTCCTCGAGGTCATTCTGCAAGGCCCTCTACAGTGCCCCCCACTGAAAGTCAGCAGCCTTTTACCAGCCATGCCGCAGCCACTGGGGGAGCACTGCATGACATCACTAAGATAGGAAAAGGCACGCACAAGACAGTCACTAGGGGAATGCACAAGGGTGATTAGTTAATTTCTTGATGTCATATTGGATGGTTAGATGTATAAAGTTGGATTGGAAAGTTTGCTTTGTGGCGGCTTTATTTCAGCATTATGGCCAAGAGGACACTGTGATGGTCAGTAACAGAGTGAAGTTAAGGTATGGGACAAATGTTGAAAGGGGAATTTGGGTTGTGGTCACTGGTACCGTAGGTGTATGATTCCATCCCGGATATCCCGACCAGAAAGGGCTGTCTGGGTTGCATCCTTCCTTCTGCATCTTCCTCTCCTGCCTCTTCCTCTTGCCTCTGCGAGCAGCTTGTCCCCTTTGCTGTCTTTGCTTCATCTCCTTGTGCCATCCAGGACTGTGAGCAAGTGATTTTCTCAGAGGCCAAATACTAAAATAAAAGCAGAAAATGCTGGAAATACTCAACAGGTCTGGCAGCATCTCGACCTGAGCCGTTGGCTGGAGTCTTCTTTACCTGACCGGGTCGGCTGCAGGCGGTCGGCATGGTTGTGGGGGCAAAAGTGCTGGTAGTGACGGCCTCGGTGACCTACATGGATTTATGAAAGGAATATCGTGTTTGACAAACGTGCTGGAGTTTTTTGAGGATGTAACTGGTAGAATAGATAAGGGAGAACCAGTGGATGTGGTGTATTTGGATTTTCAGAAGGCCTTTGATAAAGTCCCACATAAGAGGTTAGTGTGCAAAATTAAAACACATATGATTGGGGGTAACATACTGGCATGGTTTGAAAATTGGTTAACAGACAGGAAACAGAGAGTAGGAATAAATGGGTCCTTTTTGGAGTGGCAGGCGGTGACTAGTGGGGTACCGCAGAGATCAGTGCTTGGGCCCCAGCTATTCACAATATATATCAATGATTTGGATGAGGGAACCAAATGTAATATTTCCAAGTTTGCTGATGACACGAAACTAAGTGGGATTGTGAGTTGTGAGGAGGATGCAAAGAGGCTTCAAGGTGATTTAGCCAAGTTGAGTGAGTGGGCAAATACATGGCAGATGCAGATGGATAAATGTGAAGTTATCCACTTCGGTAGGAAAAACAGAAAGGCAGAGTATTATTTAAATGGTGATAGATTGAGAAATGTTGATGTACAAAGGGACCTGGGTGTCCTTGTACACCAGTCACTGAAAGCAAACATGCAGGTGCAGCAAGCAGTTAGGAAGGCAAATGGTATGTTGGCCTTCATTGCAAGAGGATTTGAGTACAGGAGCAAGGATGTCTTACTACATTTATACAGGGCCTTGGTGAGACCACACCTGGAGTCCTGTGTGCAGTTTTGGTCTCCTTACCTAAGAAAGGATATACTTGCCATAGAGGGAGTGCAGCAAATGTTCACCAGACTGATTCCTGGGATGGCAGGACTGTCGTATGAGGAGAGATTGGGCCGACTAGTCCTGTATTCACTAGAGTTTAGAAGAATGAGAGGGGATCTCATTGAAATGTATAACATTCTGACAGGGCTAGACAGACTGGATGCAGGGAGGATGTTTCCCTGGCTGGGGGGTCTAGAACGAGGGGTCACAGTCTCAGGATACAGGGTAGGACATTTAGAACTGAGATGAGGAGAAATGTCTTCACTCAGAGGGTTGTGGACTTGTGGAATTCTCTACCATAGAAGGCTGTGGAAGCCAAGTCGCTGAATGTATTTAAGAAGGAGATAGATAGATTTCTAGACACAAAAGGCATCAAGGGGTATGGGGTGAGAGCGGGAATATGGTATTGAGATAGAGGATCAGCCATAATCATATTGAATGGTGGAGCAGGCTCGAAGGGCCGAATGGCCTACTCCTGCTCCTATTTTTCTATGTTTCTATGTTTCTATGTCCTCTGGGCTGGAGGTCTTGTTTCAGCAAGGAACAAATGTCTGCGACAACCTGACGCGATAGCGTGAGCCTCCTTTGGCACTGCTGCTCAGACATGTTGAGGAAACTCATGCTCTGCCTATATACCCTGTGTTGGGGCTATCCCCTCCAGCATGGTGCAGCTCTGCGCTGATGCCCTCCGTCCTGTGGAGCATCAGGTCATTGAGGAGAAGGTTGGTGGTGTTGTTGTTGCTGCTACTGGTGTTGGGGCTCATCGTGGTCTGATTCTGAGGACCAAGGTGAGATAGTATAAATGGCACCCATGCTGATGTAATAGATGGCAGGTCAAGTAGAGATTAGAGAAGCAATCTGTTAATGGTGTGGTAGGTAGTAGCAATGAGGTGACACTGGTTTCTGAATTTGCAGAAAAGACTGGCAAACTCTAGAGACCTAAATCTGTGCTGAAAATGCACTCAGCAAGAACCTTTCCCTTAGGAAAGTAAGCAGGTGTCAGGTGACACTATTTATTGTGCTTCCCATGCTCTGCAGTAATGACTTTGATCAATGGCCACTGAACTTCTGCCTCAGCTTGACAGATTTGGTTCCAGAATTGTGTGGTTCCCATGGTCATGCAGTGAAATTGAAAAGATATGGTTAAAAAGACGGTTAAGGATCTGACAACAAGCTGATAATGATCTAAATTAGGTCACTCGCCTCTGCCGTTTGGGTCACTGTCGCGCTGGTAAACACGCCCAAGTTAAAGGCACAATGAGGCGGGATTACGGCGAGTTCCCGACCCGCTCCAATTTATTTCCACTTTCACTCCCGACCTTCATTCAGGCTTTTCTGTGCATGGTTAGGACACAGCATAACGGACAGCGAAAACATCCAAATTAGCAGTTATGGCGTCAAATCAGGCGTTGAACGCTGATTGATGTCACGATCTGCTTATTTAAATTTGAGAGGCCAGCGCGTTTCAACG
Organism: Somniosus microcephalus; assembly: GCF_052327205.1. Lineage (NCBI taxonomy): Eukaryota > Metazoa > Chordata > Chondrichthyes > Squaliformes > Somniosidae > Somniosus > Somniosus microcephalus. Next base: position 420,505,232 of record NC_140987.1, on the reverse strand, counting down.
GCAGCGCTATGGCCCTTACCAAAATGGCGGCCGCCATGCCCTGCACTGGAAGCGGGCGGAAGCGAGACTGCCACCATTTTTTCTACAAAACCGGACTTAACAGCCCGCGTTAAAGCATCACGTTTTTAGGCCATTGAGTAAAGGAAGTGTTATAGAATACATTTGCAGGATTGATACAGATAGCGACCACAGGAATTCATAACCCTATGTTGACTGAGTTGTTTACTCTGATGTGTTTCCTCTGTAACCTCCTCCAGCACTACAATCTTCCGAGTGGCAGGCAGTGACTAGTGGGGTACTGCAGGGATCGGTGCTAGGACCCCAGCTATTCACAATATATATAAATGATCTAGACGAGGGAACTAGATGTAATATCTTCAAGTTTGCAGACGACACAAAGCTGGGTGGGCGTGTGTGCTGTGAGGAGGATGCAGAGAAACTCCAGTATGATTTGGACAGGTTGGGTGATTGGGCAGATGCACGGCAAATGTGTAGGGTGTGGTGTGGGGTTGGCGCGTACGCCCAGTCAGTTATGCCCCTGACTGTTTGTGAGCGGTTCGAATTGCTCCCACGCCCCTGGGTTCTAGACACCGGACTTAGGTACAGGCGGCGATACAGAAAAGACTCGAGTAGACAGGTGGTTTGGATGTAAGCAAAACCAAGATTTTATTGAAAGAGAAATAACACAATCTTATGAAAAAGTTACTAGAATAAAATTTACAGGCAAAATACAAAATAACTATATACTTATACAGGGAATGGGGAACACACGGCACATGGAGGTAAAATGACTATCTTAACAATCCCCTTATCCTTATCCCACCCCTTATACCTAACTAGATTAAGCTATGAGAGGCCAGAATTCATGCTCACCAATCAAAAGATCTGCTGAGTTCAAAACAGCGGTGGGGTTTGGGGTTCGCTCTTTGTGCTTCTGGAGCCTGCCGTCGTCATGTGGCCTCAGGGTGCTGCAAGGACGTTGTCCAGGTACAAGTGCCCCAAAGTTAAAGTCTCTGCTTGGTTACTTTACCTCACAGGGATGATGGTTCCTCTTCCTCGGCCGGCAGTTGGAGTTTGCATGAAGATAGTCGCAGGTCAGCTGGACTGAAGGCACGATTATTCGAAGCTTTTCTTCAATCGTCTTTCCATTCGTCTTCTTCACCATCTCGCCTCGTTGCGTCCTGCCTCGCCTGGCCTGGTTTGTCCGTGTCCGCCTGGCGCAATGCCGGGCGTCCCTGATGGAATGGGGAAGGCACGGGCAGTGGCCGGGCGGTAAGCACGGGACGGGGGAAGAGCAGTAGCCACGAGGGTGAGGGGCCGGAGCCGGAGCCAGGAGCAAGGGCAGAGAGCAGAGAGAGAAGGTTGCCAGAGGGCCTACAATTATAGTCCTTCGATGGCTCTTATCTGCGCGCCAAATCAGGTTAGTTCTTTGTCACAATCCTGGTGGGCTAGTTTAAATAATTGTAGCAATTTAAACTAACTGTTTTTAGATGGCCGGTAATCGCACCTAATGGCCTGATTCCTGATTTGCTTTCGTTATTAATACATCTTAATCAGCCTGCCCAGCTTTGATGGCTTCCCTAAGCTGTTTCCGATTATTTATGCAAACAACTTGATGGCTGTCGTAAACTGGGAGGTTATGAACAACCTGATCCACCAGGTGGTGCTGTGGCAATTGGTCTCCTGAGTTAAGTCTGGTTTGTACTGGTTGTACTCTTTGTTTTTTCTGCCTCATGGCAGAAGCTTTTATGTGCAAGTGTTGATTAAACCATGTTACATAAGAACATATGTAAGATTCGTGAAATTTTCATAAATAATCACACAAGAAGTTAGGGTTAATAAAACAGCTTTATTTACCAAGGAGCTTGTACAGAGAAACCTTTGATAAAAGGGCACACAAAATGGCCGCTGGACCTCGTGACCAGCTTCTGGGACCATTTGAATTTCTGTTACTGCAAGCCAGACAGGCTTGTGGATTGAGGACATTAAAAGCCCGCGGAAACCAGTTTCGGGAAGCCGAAACTCATGGAACTGAGTATACATATTGATTAGATTATAAGTACAGGACAGATTTGGGTAGCAGGATGAGACCCATCAAGAAATGGGCGGACAATTGAATGAACACTTTAACCCATTTACTGTACAAAGAAAAGTCGTTTAACAGCCATCAAGGGCAATCTCCAGACCGATCAATATACAAGCCGAGTTACGGTGACAAAGCAAAGACATTATCGGCCCAGGAAGGCCAGTTAAGCTATCACTGACTCCCGTTATGAAGACAAAACACCCCTGCAGAGAGTTCTGCCCGCCAAAATTATTACAAAGACAGGACTATGATTTGGCGGGAGATAAGAATGTTCCAAAAAGGTATAACTGTGGATTGAAAAGGTCCATCAGTACGCTCAACGCTTCGGAGTAGCTTCGGAACTTCTACGGTACTTCTTCGAGTTCTCCATCGGTACGCTTCGGGACAGACTCCATCGGAACCAAGCAGCATTTCGGTTCGGACCGTGTTCGGTGCTCGGGGAGGCAAGGCCCGGCCACGACGAGAAGACGACAAGGGTGGCCCGGGTATCTTTGTCGGGAGATCATCGACGACCCAGGCCGAAGAAGAAGACACCCTGTGCTCCAGCTCTGCTTCAAATCAAAAGGACAATTATGACTGTATAAAGAAAGCTTTTTGGGACCAGCGTCCCACCCCAAGGAAGACCATCGGGAGATCGACGACCCAGGCCGGAGAAGAAGACACTCAGGGCCCGGCATTCCAGTGCCTCAACATCACATCGGTAATGGATTCACCCATGTGCATCCAGTTCTTAAAATCACGTCGGTAACGGATTCATCCGTGGCGAGCGCTCACCAAGGCTGTACCGGCTGCCTACATCGCAGGAGAACCAAGAGGAAAACAAGCTGCGCCAGAACTTTCCAAACCCACGTGACGACGGAAAGCTGTGTCGAAAGGCTGCAAACCCCTTTTCGCAATTCTTAAAGTGGTGAGCATGATCCCGAGTTCCTCAACTCGAAACTTAGTTAGGTCTAGGGGAGGGGGTTAAGGGTAGTTGTAATGTGTTACCCCTTTTACGATGTGCCGTGTGTTCCCCATTTCCATAGAGTTAAGTTTATAGATGTGTGCATGCTTGTAGTTGCTTTAATCTGTGCATAAGACATGTATTTTATAATGCTGCAAACTGTTCAATAAAGGCATCCATTTCGTGCTATTCGACCTGGTCTATTGAGTTTTTCTGCACTACAGCTCCCTGCACCTAAGTCCAAGGTCGAGAACCGTAGGGGCGAGTGGGTCGAACCACTCATGGGTAATTATTGCAAGAAGCCTGGCAGGAGACAAGAGCAAGCAAGAGAAACCCCCTACAGAGATGGCGACCACGGCAGGACCTTGGCAGCAGGAATGTAGTGTTTTAGATCAAGGTCTGAATAAACGAAATGTGATGGATGAGAGAATAGCGGATTATGTTTTTGGGAAGGTAAACCTTACAAAACAGTTGATATCTGACCTATTAAGAGATAGGTGCCCGCTAGACGCAGCCATCAAATGGACAGAAAGCAAAGAGCACAAAAGATCTGTAGAAAAGGCGGTCTGGCTGATGTGCTACAAGAAGCAAGTCCAGCTTTTGGACCAAGTCATTGTAGCACAGACGGCCCAGATCAAAGGGTTACTAGCAGAAGTAGAGGAAAAGGTTGCGGGAGGAAAGAGACTGATTGCATCGCTCAACGCGCTGAATCAGGAACGCCAATCCGTAACCCATCGCCATGAGACTAAGATAGATTACTTGGAGTGTCAGGTCATTGAGGCCAAGGCCAGTGAAGGTAGAATAAGGGACAGGTGTTTCCGCCTAGCTCAGCAGGTAGAGGCACAGGAGGAAAGTATTCTGGGAGCTAGGGCAGCTTACAAGATGGCCATCGAGGATAGGTCTGAGAACGCCGACCATAGCGCTTGCCAAAGGGAGCTAGAGGACCTGAGAATGGCCCTAGCGAAGGCAAACGGCTTGGTGTGTCTCATAAACCCACCAGCGAGCCAGCTACAGTTAGCCAGGGAATCCAAAAGACCAATTCCGCAAGAGGCAGTTGTGGCACCAACCACCATGCCCTCGGCACCTCCCAGCTATAGTGAGTCTTGGGATGAGGGGAAGGAAACGGTGAAGTTAGACGAAGAGATTCCGGAGGTAGAGAAACCCCAGGTAGCACAGTCGAAGCCGGTACCGCTGTGTCCCGTTCGACACCGGAGGCTCGGTCCGGACAACGAAGATGGCGAGGACGGACCCCTCGTGAATCAGATCATAATGCCCCACAGCGCACAACAGCTAAGGGCAATGATAAGCCACATCCCAAAACTCTCCGAGTCAGGAGATCCCTTCGTCCATTTCAGGGACGTGGAGCAGACCGCAGCAGTTAATGACTGCGACGGGAGAGAGCAGTCCAGAATGCTGCTGTTCTCCCTGGACAGCTCGATCCTCCAGTGTCTCTCTGACGAGAGCAAGAGAGGACACGGGGAGTATGAGGATTTACGGGACGAGGTCCTGCAGGTTATAGGGGAAGATGACGGAAATCCGTTCCTCCGATTGGGTAGGACGGTACAGCTAGAGGGAGAGCCCCCACGAGTTTTCGCCGGAAGGTTGTGGTCAGTGTATCGGCGCAGCTGCCCGGGCGGGCCGCCCCGGGACGGGCTGGATGCTGGTCAAAGGGCTCATTGGCTCCGGTGCCTGGTCACCAATTGCTTGCCACAGGTGAGGGAGCAGGCCAAAACATGGTTTGACCCCAATAACCCCCGCTCCACGGAAGAGATATTACTTGATCAGCTCACAATAGGTTACAGGAACAGCAGGAGTAAGGAAGTGCCTCCCCCGAAGGGAAAGGTGCATGAGGCGAGGCCTGCAGCTCCTGTTAAAAAGGAATGGCATCAGGAGGGGAATCGCCCTCCCCAAGCCAAAAGTAGTTGTTACGGGTGTGGGAAGGAAGGTCACTGGCGCCGGGACTGTAAAAATCCTTGGAAGGATTCAAAGGGAAAAGCTCCCTCAGCCCCAGCCCAGACGCCCATCCGGGAGAAAGGAGCCGATGTGTCGATCCATCCCGATGCGATCGAGTCAGTTTTGGAGGCAATGCGGTCTCTAATGACCTCGCAGGGGAAGGTGGCAGTCACCAACGGCCCTGTTGCTTCCACAGCCCCAACCCCAGCGCCCCAATGACTAAAGCCCGCGCAGCCCGTCTACCTGTGTCTGCTCCGTTATGACGCGTGGAGAAGACCCCTTGTGGAGATGGAGGTAGAGAAGGAGAAGGGTAGTTACCTGTTGGATACGGGGCATCATGTACCGTGATCCACACAGCTAAACCTTTTGCCTCACCTCTGTTTACCCAGGCTCCATTCTCAGTAGCGGGTTTCACAGGCAAAGAACAGGCTGGCGCGTTCTCCATCCCGCTCTCCATTCATTTGGGAGCACTCCACACCACATGGACGTGTATCCTGCTGAGGTGGAACGAGGGGGGTGGTAAAGGCATCCTCGGGTCTGATTTCTTGGTGGAACACGGGACCCTCGTGGACCTTAGAAATCACTGTCTCTGGGGAGCCGAGAATGGGTTAGGCAAGGTAGTCGTGATCCCAGGGAAGGGAGAAAAAGGGGCCCTGTGCACCATGAAGCCGTCAGGAGGTTACGACCTCGAGCTTATGGTCGCGGACGTCCCAACGGACTTGCAAGCGTGTGTGTCGGACAATCTGACCGTGTTTGCCACCCACAAGCACGACTGTGGGAGGGTTGTAAAGTCTGTGGGTTGTATAGCGAAGTAATACACAGACTACAAGAGTAACTTAAACAGGACTTTACTATTCGAAGGTCAGGGCGAATCTGCCCAATAAATTCTGCCACAGCACTTATATACCGGTGTGGTCACCGTCGGTATTACAGTATACAGCAGCCAGGATAAAGTAGTGCCACACCTAAAATAGTTCTCTTAAAGGTGGACGGTTACATACAATAGTTCTCTTAAAGGTAGAACAGTTACATACACTACAATCCTCCCTTTTTAGCTTACAACTTACTTATTCCCCATTAACATAACATCATAACATATCCAACTTCATGTTACAACAGTTCACAGAGGTAGTCTCTGTGGAAACAGTTCACAGATTCAGTCTCTGCGGGAAACAGTTCACAGATTCAGTCTCTGATCTTCTTGACTCGGTCCGGACCACGCCTCCGTGGTGTAGTCGGGTCACCTTGCTAGAGGGACTCACCCCATAGTCCTTCCCTAGACTTAACAGCTTTACTTCCATCACTTCTGAACCAGCATTGCTGACTTTTTTAAAACAAACAAAAAACAGTTGGATTGCCTTGGGAAATTTTCCTACTTTCCAACTGATTTGGCTCCATTCGGGGGACCACGTGTGTGATCGGGTAGAGGTAATAATGGTTCAGATGGTTATCATCTTCTGCTTCGTCTTTTCCTTTTTTGCTTCTTGGAGACTCTCGGGGCTCCATTGTCAGCTGCCAGCTGTAACGCCACCATCTCCCTATGTTCCTTAGACTTAAAGTGATTCATCCTGATTTCGGCACTTTGGGAGTTCTCGGCACAAGCTGGGCAGACCAGGTCCTCGTAATATTCAGTGTCACTCAACAGATCATGGTAATATTCGGTGTCGTCCTGAGCTAGGCCAGCGAGAGGGTCTTCTATTTCCTCCTTACCCAGCTGGACGTTAGCCGACTTTTGTTCCAAATCCCGACACCTGTCCTGAAGAGACTTCATCATGCGTTCAGATTCATCCCGCTTTTTCTGGGCTTCCTGCAAGTCTTTTACTAATGACCTCATTTGTGATTTCAATACTTCAACTTCATTCGGAGATTGATTGATCGGACTATTCAATCCCTCTACTGAAGTAGCTGTTTCAGTATTCTGTTGTTCTACATTGCCGTGCGTCAGCGTACTTTTGGCATCCAAGGGCTGTTCTGCTGCAGACTTCTCAGTCTGGGTTGCCACCTCAGCTCTTCCAATGACTTTTGAGAGCTCCCTTCCCTTTGAAGATTGAGGCTCGTATTTAAGTTTATCCCATTTTAGAGTTTTATCCCTCAGCACATGAATGAGTTGGCTGACTGTTAACTCTTCTGCCATCATCCCTTTTCCATTAACTACAGGGCTGTTTATAACCTTGCCCTGGAGGAGTTGGCTGACTGTTAACTCTTCTGTCCTCATCCCTTTTCCATTAGCTGCAGGGCTGTTTAGAACCTTGTCCTGGGGCTCCTTTGCTGCTTCTACTTCGCCATCATCCGCAGCCCCCATCATTCGAATTTCCACAAATGAATCGTCCGGTGATGCTGCACCCAACTTCAGTAGGAGCTCGGAAGTCATGTCGACCAACTCAGCTTTTTCTGCCTGCAACCTGCTAACCAGCGCCTTCAGTTGCGGCACATCTTGTTCCACCAGATTGGAGCACGCCCCTTCAGAAGCCGAATCAGCTTTGATTCGTTTGGCCTCCTCGTGCAGACGGTTTGTGTGCTCCTGCTCCCTTTTCTTCCCCAGCTGCTTCTGTTGTCTTTCCAGATTCTCCCATTCGGTATCATAGAACTTTTTCATTGCTTTCATCTCTTGCTCGAGACGGCAATTCAATTGTTCTAATTGCTGTCGTAATCTGAAATAAGTTTGCGTTCGAGCTCGATGTTCCTCAGTAATATATATGTCTGTAACTTGAACAGACTCAGAATTCTCTGTCAAGCTATGTTGTTGTTGTTCAGAGGAATTCTGTTCTGAAGCTTTGTTCTCCTCTGGAGCATAAGCCTTTATGCCCACATTCGTTCTACCAACCTTAGTCAGCAAGTTCATTTTAGACTTGTCTTTCATGCTTGGGCTGGTCTTATCGTCATCTGTTTCAGAGTCTGAGCTGATTGTCTGCCCCGAGTCCTCACTCGTTATTGCTTTGAGGTAGTGCCATTCCATGTCTATTTTCTTGATCCACTCCCGTCCTAGAAGTGGTGGTCCTCCCTCAGGTAGTACGTATAAGTCCATTCCGGGGTGTTCTTTGCCCCTGTCTCTCACCTTGACTCTTATCTTTCCCATGGGGTATACTTTATGCCCCGTGTATGTCTGCAATACGAACTTGGTATCTCTCAAGGCTATATGTGAGAATAGCCAGTTGTAATCCCTTCGATTTATGACTGATAGGGCTGATCCAGTGTCCAATTCCATTCTCACTTGGACTCCGGCTATTTTTAGCATGACCCAGATAGTTTGTAGGTCAGCTTCCTTACTCACATTATGAATTCTCAGACTATCCAGTTCCTGGCCGCTTGGGTCTGAATCCGAATTCTGTTCATCTGAACTCTTCTCAACCACCTTGTGTACTTTGTTGTACTTTTCCTGTGATGGCTTTTTTTTTTGGTTGTTGGTCTTCTTCCCTGACCGGCATACTTTGGCTATGTGACCCAGTTTGCCACATTTCCTACAGTCCTGGTTTTTAAACCAGCATTGGTTCTGGTCGTGTGTTGTCTTCCCACAATGATAACGTTTCGTTGCACCCGAAGTAATTTGATCCACACTGAGGACCGCTGCCTTCAGCTGCATTTCCGCAGTTCCTTTCGCTGCGGCTTCGTGTGATGCTGCAATAAGGACAGCCCTATCCAGTGTAAGGTCGTTCTCTTCGAGCAGTCGCTTTTGCGTTCCTTCCTTCGACAACCCGCACACGAACTTGTCTCGCAATGCCTCTGTCAGATTTCCTCCAAACTGGCAGTATTTCGCTAGCCTACGCAGTTCGACCAAGTATTCCGCGTTGCTTTCCTCTTTCCGTTGCGTTCTCGCATAAAATTTGAATCGTTCCGCCAACATCAGCGGTGTGGGGTTCAAGTGATCCTTCAGAACAGCAACAATATTATCGAAGGTTTGATCCGCCGGTTTAACTGGTGCTAGAAGATGCTTCAATAGCCCGTATGTCTTCGCCCCCATCGAGTTTAGCAAGGTTATAGCTTTATCATCATCCTCTATTTTATTGGCCTCACAATATATCTCAATGCGTTCTACATACGTGGCCCAATCTTCTACCTCGGAGTCGAAATCGTTGATGTTACCACGCTTAGGCATCTTCACCTCCCTGATAAACAACAACGAAATATTTCTTTAACTCTTTTTTTTTCCAAGATGGCAGTTTCCCCGCGCTTATCTTCTTTCCCCGCCCCTTTCAAAATGGCGGCTCCTGCTTCTGTCTTTTTCTCCGCCTACTGGCGGCTTCCCGCGGTTTCCTGCGCTTATCTTCTTTCCCCGCCCACTTTCAAGATGGCGGTTCCCGCTTTTCTTCCCCTGGCGGGAGGGGTAAGCTTTTCCCTCGGGCGACGGCCGCTGGCTTTCGGGGTTCGCAGCCTGCTCTTCGGCTTCAGCGCGTTCCCTTCTCTCGGCCGGGCAACCGGCTCTGGGTACAACCCGTTGACGGCGAACGGTCTCAGCCGCTGGCTGGATCTCGCTCAGTCTCCCTCGCTCGGGCTCTGTCTCTCCCGCTCGCGCGGCTCTCGCTCGCGCCTCCCAGCCCTCTCGCAGTCCGGTGCTTCCCTCCCCGGCTGCGGCTGAGTTCTCCGCGATTTATTTATTTTATCTCTTCCCGCGCCTTACGATCCCGGTCGCAGCGCTTCGTGGCCTCGGTCACTGTCCGACCTTTTTCACCCAATCGCTCCTCCCAGCCTCTCGCAGTCCGGTGCTTCCTCCCCGGCTGCAGCTGCGTTCTCCGCGGTTTATTTATTTTTACCTCTTCCCGCGCCTTACGATCTGGTCGCAGCGCTTCTTGGCCTCAGTCACTGTCTGGCCTTTTTCACCCCAATCGCGCCTCCCAGCTTCTCGCAGTCCGGTGCTTTCCTCCCCGGCTGTGGCTGAGTTCTCTGTGGCTTATTTATGTTTATATCTTCCCGCGCCTTACGATCCCGGTCGCAGCGCCTCGTGGTCGCGGTATTTGTCCGGCCTTTTTCACCGTCGCGGTCTAGTTGTCTCACGACGCTCCCCAGCCCGCTTGTACCGCGGCTTCTGCTCCACGCTGCCCCAGTCTCAGCGCCTCTGGGCCCGACTTCTGTCCGGCTCCTTTCCCCCTCGACCGTGGTCGAGTGCACCGCCCTTATCCTCCGTTTATTTGTTTCTATTTTCCCTTTACTCACAGTCACCGTGGCCGACTTGCTTCTCGTGTTGATCGGCTCACTCACCACCGTGGCAGAAGGGACAATCCGTGCCTGTTGCTGATGGAAGACTTCGTGTTTGAAATCTTCCTCCTTTCTTGGTCTGCAGACTCGAGTTTTCTCTCAGCAAAACGACGAGGGCGGGTGCCTCTTCTCGACGCTCGTTTACTTCTTCAGAAGTATTGTTGCCGCAGGGTAAGATCGAACTCGTCGCCACTGTAAAGTCTGTGGGTTGTATAGCGAAGTAATACACAGACTACAAGAGTAACTTAAACAGGACTTTACTATTCGAAGGTCAGGGCGAATCTGCCCAATAAATTCTGCCACAGCACTTATATACCGGTGTGGTCACCGTCGGTATTACAGTATACAGCAGCCAGGATAAAGTAGTGCCACACCTAAAATAGTTCTCTTAAAGGTGGACGGTTACATACAATAGTTCTCTTAAAGGTAGAACAGTTACATACACTACAAGGGTCACCGGGTTTGAGGTCAGCGTAGACAGGGACCCCATGATCCGACCCCAAAAGCAGTATAACTTCCCCAAGGAAGCAGAACCCGACATGGAGACAGCAATATCTTCATTGGTGCAGCAGGGCATGTTGAGGCCGATAGCCACTCATGTGAACTCCCCACTATGGCCGGTAAAGAAGCCGGACAATTCATGGAGGGCCACGGTGGACTACAGAGTCCTCAACAGTAACATCCCAGCCTGCGCGCCCACGGTAGCAGCAGTTGCCGACCTAATAGGGAGTATTCCAGCATCCGCGACCACGTTCACGGTGCTGGATATCCCGAACGGTTTTTGGTCCATTCCGTTGCGGCGGGAGGATCAGTACAAGTTTGCCTTTACTTTTAAAGGGCAACAGTACACTTGGAACTACTTGCCACAGGGTTTCCACAACAGCCCCAGCATTTTCCATCAGTGCATGGCAGGAAGTTTAAAGGAATTTAGCCAGCCCAATCAGATAGTGCAGTATGTGGACGACTTGCTCCTGTTCACTGATTCAAGGGAGGAGCACGGCCCACTATTAGCCGAATTATTGGAGCTACTGGAAAGGAAGGGTTTTAAGGTAAACCCAAAGAAAGCACGGATCGGCCAGCAGGAGGTGAAATTCCTGGGTCTGACCATCCACGCTGGGGAAAGAGCCATAGATAAGGCTAGGCGGGAATCGGTGCAAGATTTGCCGATTCCTAACACAGTAACGGGTGTGAGGTCCTTTTTGGGACTGACCGGGTATTGCAGAGACTTCATCGAGGACTATGCAGCCACAGCAGCCCCGCTACTCCGACTCTTACACAAAGGAGTCGAGTGGTCTTGGGACGAGGGTTGTCAGGCAGCATTCGAGAAGTTAAAGAGGGACCTGCAGACCGCGCCAGCCCTAGGGGCCATAGATGGGGGAGAGGAGTTTTTCCTGGAAGTAGCCGCCAGTGGAGACAGCCTGAGTGCCGTGCTGCTCCAGGAGCGACACGGCAAGCTGAGGCCGGTGGCCTACTCCTCCAGGGTGCTTACGGATGTGGAGAGGAGTTTTTCCAATTGCGAACGGTATCTCCTGGCCACGCATTGGGCTGTGAACAGATCAGCGATCTTCACAGGAACCTCTCCCATCACTCTCCTCACCCACCACACATCCACAAAGATGCTTCTGGATGGAAGGATTAAGGATGGGACCGTAAGCAGCGCTCGAAGTGCGCGCTGGACCCTCCTCCTTTCCCAGATGGATCTCAAAGTTAAAGGTCTTTGCGAGCCGAAGCTCGCGGCCAACCTGGTATATACCGGAACAGTCCATCGGTGTTCCGTCGAAGGGGTATGGGAGGTCAACATAGGTTTACGGGCCGGGATACACCCCACAGGCCGCGAGATCTACGTATACGGTTCCACCACGGTATCTGCTGATGAACGACTCACAGGGTGTGGAGTTTATGACCCCGCGGCAAACATTGCCCTGGCGATTAGGCTCCCCAGCACTATGAGCGCACAGCAGGCTGAACTGTCCGCGGTGGCGTACGTGGTTACCCACCCCGAGATCTTCCCAACCCCATACACGATTTGCTCAGACAGCATGTTCACATGCAATTCGTGTACGGAATACCTGGCCATTTGGTCTCGTCGCGGATACACCTCCGCGGACGGGCGACCTTTAACAGTTAAGCCCTTGCTGGAAAAGATCCTGGCAGCAGTGGGGGAGGAAGGGGAAGTGTTCATCCACAAGGTGAAGGCTCATTCCACCACAGAACCCCGCAGTCAGGGCAACCAGCAGGCGGATGCGCTAGCCAGGGAGGGTGCCCGCAACGGCATTTTCTGGGACCCCTATGGACCCGGACCCGTGGCAGCAATCCGAGGCAGGGAGGGGACTCCAGGGAACACAGGGGTGACACCGCCCCTAGACCTAAAGACCGTCCAAACCCTGGATCCCGCCCTGAAAACAGTCCTCAATGCCATCACTGAGGGCAAGCAGGTAGAGGGTCCGTACAGTACGGCAGCCCTCTCCGTCAAGGAAGGCATGTTGTTCCGGGAGGAACAGTGGGTTGTGCAGCAGCAGCACCGGAGGGAATTCCTTCAACTGGCCCATGAGGGTCCAGGGGCAGGACACCCCGGGCCTGAGGTTACCTGGCAACGGGTAGAGCAGGCAGGATGGTGGCCGGGACTTCGAGACGATGTCCGCGAGTTCTGTGCAAGCTGTCTTGTGTGCGCTGCAAACAACCCAGACCCCCAGAAAAGGAAGGTGCCCATGGGGCACATCAGGAGGGTAGAGGGACCATGGCAGTCGATACAGGTCGACTACATAGGGCCCCTACCCACCACCCAGGGAGGCTATAAGTACTGCCTTGTCCTGGTGGATGTGTTTACCAAGTGGGTAGAAGCCTTCCCGTGTAGAACAGCTACGGCGCTGGGTACTGCCAAGATCTTGATCCGGGAAGTGTTCTCACGGTGGGGGCTCCCCTGGTTTGTGGAGTCCGACCGAGGGAGTCATTTCACCGGCCAAGTGATGCAGAACACCTTCATGCTCTTGGGCATTGAAGGGAAGTGGCACGTAGCGCACAATCCCCAATCATCCGGGATTGTTGAACGCATGAACCGGACCCTCAAGGAAAAGCTGAGGAAAGAGGCAATGGGCTCGCCCCAGAAATGGGCGGAGATCCTGCCTCTAGTCCTCATGGGGATCCGGGCCAGCCAGTCCAAAAGTACGGGGTACTCCCCGCACGAGTTAATGACTGGGAGGATCATGCGAACGCCCACCCATGAACTAGCCCCGGTGCTCACTGAGGGCCAGCTCCAAGAGGTGAATCGGGACAAGTTCGTCCAAACCCTTTTGGAGCGCCTGAAACAGGTTTATGAGCAAGCGGCTGGGAACATGGGGAGACAGCATCAGGGCAATCGACTGTTGCTGGAACCCCGTAACAAGCAAGAGTGGGAAGTCGGAGACCAGGTCATGGTTAGGAACTATGCCCGAGTAGGGAGTCTAGAACCACTGTACATGGGGCCCTACAGCATTGTAGACAAGGCCAGCCCCATGGTGTACGCCGTGAAGGTGCCCCGACGCACTAAATGGTTTCACATTAACCAGTGTAAACTGTTTAAGCCAGGTGCACAAGGGCCACCAACAGAGGCCAGGTCTGAGGACAGAAATCCTCAGCCTGAGACAGGGTCACAGACCACACAGGCTGGAACTGTAGCCTGCGTGAGGGGAGGAGTCATCCCATTGGAGTGGGAGGTCTCCCCGTTAGTTTGGGATTCGGACGAGGAAGAGCCCGAACAGCTCGACCTCACCCCTGAACCGATCAAGGAGGAGGAGGAGTCGGAGGACGAAGGTCTCGCCCCCGACTCGAGCTTAGGGGAGGTAGGGATTGGTGGCAGAGACTCACCTCCTGTGGGGACAGGTGGAGTGGAGTCGGATGCCACAGATCCCAGCCCCGGGGGGGCGGAGCCTGAGGGAAGGGAGCCGGGGCCGGCAGCTGTGGTGGGACCACAGGCTGCGACGGTGAAGGTCCTGATCCCCGGTCCGTTAGCCCTGGGAGCCTCGCCCAAGGCGCCCCCTCGTAGGTCGGCTCGGATGCCTCAGCCCAGAAAGTTTTGGCCAGCTCATCCTTACTCCCCCCAACCTCGGTCCAGGGTGGCCCAGGAAAGACACGATTTCCGCTCAGCAGCGACAGGCTGCGGGGGATCAAAGCCGAAGGTTAGTGCAGCCCCGCCACAGGGGGCGGAACGCTGCAGCCCTCACAGGAATTAGGTAGGCTGCCTGAAGGAGGGCGGCGCTGTACATAAGTTTAGGAAATGATAAGTTAAGTTAAGGAATTTTCAATGTTAGTTTAAGGCATGTAAAGTTTAAGATGATGGGGATGTTTTAAAAGGTAGTGTTCCAAGTCTGCCCAGTATGTGTGTTTGTTTGGAAGCAGGGTCAGGGGACCTGAGCATCCGTTTAATTAGGCCAGCACGTATTGGGAACCTGGCTACATCATCTTATCAGTTACAGAAACCAGGGATACAATGGAAAGGATTCTCGTGGTGCTCGCGGCGATCGGGTGCGGGTTGGCCTACCGAGGCCACACCAAGGACGTCATCGTGTTCGGATGCTCCGGGGACACAGCCCCCATCGCGGCGGATGGGACGGGGAAGCGAAAGGTTGAGGAAACCGCCACCTACTTCCACCAAGGGAGATGGCCAGGATGGCTGGGGTCGAATTCTACAGAATACTCCAGCAAATCCGGGTTTGCCTACCAAGAGACTTCGTTACTGTGCCCTCGGGTGAGGATCATTGCACCCAGAGTCAGCGTTACCGTGGGAAAGAGGATCTGTTTGGTGTGTAATGGGAACGTACCGCTAAGTAGATGGTGGTGGCTCCGAAAGCTGGGAAAGAATATGAAGAACTCTACAATCGAGTGGGAGCGACTGGGTAACAATACCCATCGGACAATTACAGGGACTCACGGACAATTACGTGTGTGTTGGGACAAGTGGTGGGAACCAGATGAAGGGATATATGTCTGCATGTGGGGTTCGAAGCACGTTTGCCCCAAAGGCATATCCATCTTTTTCCAGAGGCAGTGGCAGGATGAAGGGAAGGGGATGAGGTGGGACGTCAGCACCCGGGCGTGCGGAGCCCCATTCTCCCCGATTCTGGTAAACGCCACCAAACTCATCACCCGCCCACGCAAACCCCTGCCCACGATTCCGGTAGCACTAGCCCAGAAGGAAGGGTGCCCCACCATCACAAAGGGACCCGGGAACGGTTTAGTATTGGTACCCACTGGTCAGATGCTGTACCAAGGGGTACACTACGCGGTGGCCTCAGTGATTTTAAACCTCACTGAGGTACGATTGCCGGAGTGGTGTCCCAAGGAAATGGACCAATTGTACCAGGTCCTGTTAACCAGGATGTTCAGACAATTTTATGAATTTGACTTTGCCGACATCGACAAAGCCAAATTGTACACCACACCACAGGAAGTTTTGGATCGGGTAGGGAGGCAAAGAAGGGGTACTGTAAATGACATATTCACTGCTTTTAGTACCGGGACATCTGTTGTCAACGCTCTAGACAACATGGAGCTGCAGACACAGGTTAATGGTCTAAAGGCCCAGTTAAAGAACATACTGACAAACAAAAATAAGGTAGTGGGCTCTGAGCTACATGAGGAGCAGGCCATGACACTACACTTATAAGAGATAATCGCTGAGCTGGAGAAACACGCTAGAACGGTAAATGCACTCATTAGGGAGGATCGGAATGCGTCCGATCAGGCTGCGCAGAACGAGACTTGTGTGCTATACGGGGCATGGTTACTGGGCGAGGGCCGCAGTAATCTGGAGGATTTAAAACAAGGTTTGATCCCGTCCTGGATCAGCAACAAGCACTTGCAAGCGCTCTACCCTTTTGAGAATGCATTAAGTCTGTGCCAGCTCAGACTAGCTGCAGAGGCATACCCAGTCCCAGTGGACTGCGGACACTCGAATCACACTATCATGGGAATAGTGGTGAGGATGCCGGTGTTGGGTCCCACAGCAAAACCCGCCCCGGTATACAGGGTGGAGAACATTGGAGTCATTCAGGGGGGTGCGCACATTCGTTACGCAGTGGTCCCGCCTTATGTCATCAGATGGGAGCGTACGATGACAGGCACCGACCTCTCGGGGTGTCGAAGCCGGGGAGCACATATCATCCTGTGTCCCCAGCACTTGAATGCCTTTTTAAAACCACAGTGCGGGTTCAGAGCCGCTAGCGCGAAGCCGGTAAATTGCACCATGGAGGCAATGGCAAAAGACCATGTGCCCCCGCAGGTGGCATATATCGGAGGTGGGACATACTGTGTTACCACCGCAGCGCCTCACTACCATCACGGACAGCACGGGTGGTGTCCGGTCAGTGACAGCAGTTTCTGTTTCAAACCCAGGGCTGAAGTTCAAGTGGCACAACAGCGAATTGTCCCCATTCCTGTACCTTCCACCATTCACTTCACTGTAAAAGAGAATTTCACGGATTTTCAGCGATTCGTCGCGCATTTTGGTTATATCATTCCCCCTCTCCCCGAACACCTCACCAAGATTTTAAAAGCCGTAATAGTCTCACAGAAACATTTTTACACACTAGAGCAGAAGACATTGGAGATAGGGAAAGACATATTAGACATAGTCACCCCACCATGGTGGGACCTGTTCACTAATATAGAGATCCCGCCCTGGATTAGAATAGCATCCCACATCCTAGTAGTGTGTCAGGTTTTGATTGTAATATATTTACTGTTAGTGCATTGCAAAAGAGGCAAATGCCTCCAGAGGCACGAGAACATAGGAGAATGGAGAGATCACTATGTACGAGTGGGTGAAGAGACCCCCGCTTAGGCTGCTATGTATTAAAGGATAAAGCGTCCCTCCACTCCTGGCTTTGGTTACTATATGATTTAAGTGTATGAATACTGTTGTGTTATAACCGTTGATTGGTTTTATAATTTTGATTAACAAAATGTGTATGCAGGTGGTGTAAATGGTATTGGCCCCTTTCACATCTGAAAGATGAATGTATTATAGTTTGAGGTAGTACTGCCTATGATTGTCCAACTGTACACAATGTAATTTTTCTGAAATGGGAACTGCATGTGTCGTGGGGGTTATAGGTAGTTAATTACTAGGAATGTTTGGATGTGAGGAATCAGGGAAAATTTGCTCACCAAGGGCTATTGATACTTTAAGCAAGCTATCAGTATCACAGGAGGGACTGTAAGATTCGCAAAATTTTCATAAATAATCACGCAAGAAGTTAGGGTTAATAAAACAGCTTTATTGACCAAAAGGAGCTTGTACAGAGAAACCTTTGATAAAAGGGCACACAAAATGGCCGCCGGACCTCGTGACCAGCTTCTGGGACCATTTGAATTTCTGTTACTGCACGCCAGACAGGCTTCTGGATTGAGGACATTAAAAGCCCGCGGAAACCAGTTTCGGGAAGCCGAAACTCATGGAACTGAGTATACATATTGATTAGATTATAAGTGATACGCTTATCAATTACTCCATAAAAGACGATGAATCAGGAAGGTGATGAAAAGGCTTTTATTAACTAGAGAACAGAGCATGCCTCTCGTGGGTGGCTGGTTCCAAGAAGGAAGTGAGTCGGCGAAACCCCCACCTTTATACCTGGTCATGTGGGCGGAGTCAGCTGAGGCATGCCTTGGTACACAGCGCCACCCAGAGGTAACAATATACAATAACAGTGGTTTACCACATTCACCCCTTGTTTAAAATTAAGTCCGGCGGGGTGAAGGGTACTACAAGTTCGTGTAGTTAAGTCTATCAGGAGGCCTTGTCTGACGTCCTGATCGTCGTGGTGGCGGCGGCGGTGTTGCAGCATCCAACGTCGGATCTGGTGTCTGGGTGGTCAACGAAGGGTCCTGGGGCTCCGGCATGTCGTCTACAGGGGTTGGATTGGGAGGAGTGGTGGGGGATAACGGTGGTAGTTCAGGGGTACCCGAGGGTGCGAGATCTCGTATGGAGACCGTGTCCTCCCGCCCGTCTGGGTATGTCGCCCAGGCATACTGGGGGTTGGCGTGTAGGAGGTGCACCCTCTCGACCAGGGGGTCCGTTTTATGGGTCCTTACGTGCCTCCGCAGTAGGACGGGCCCAGGAGAAGTCAGCCATGCCGGTAGCGAGGTTCCCGATGTGGACTTCCTGGGGAAAACGAACATTTGCTCATGAGGGGTGGCATTAGTGGCAGTACAAAGCAGTGACCGGATGGAGTGGAGCGCCGCAGGGAGGACCTCCTGCCAGCGAGAGGTCGGAAGGCCCTTAGATTTTAAGGCTAAGAGGACGGCCTTCCAAACCGTCGCGTTCTCTCTTTCCACCTGGCCGTTCCCCCGGGGGTTGTAGCTGGTGGTTCTGCTCGTAGCAATACCTCTCGCTAGCAGGTACTGCCGAAGTTCGTCGCTCATGAAAGATGAGCCCCTGTCGCTATGTATATAGCTAGGGAACCCGAACAAGGCGAAGAGGTCATTCAGACATTTGATGACCGTGGTACTGGTCATGTCTGGGCAAGGGATGGCAAACGGGAAACGGGAGTACTCATCAATTATGTTGAGGAAGTACACATTGCGGTCAGAGGAGGGGAGGGGCCCTTTAAAATCGACGCTCAGGCGCTTGAAGGGGCGAGTGGCCTTGATCAGGCTTGCTCTGTCCGGCCTATAAAAGTGCGGTTTGCACTCGGCACAGATTTGGCAGTTCCTGGTCATGGTCCTGACCTCCTCGATGGAGTAGGGCAGGTTACGGGATTTGATGAAATGGAAGAACCTGGTGACCCCCGGGTGGCAGAGGTCATTGTGGAGGGTCTGCAGTCTATCAACCTGCGCGTTGGCGCATGTACCACGTGATAGGGCGTCTGGGGGCTCATTTAGTTTCCCGGGCCGGTACAAGATATCATAATTGTAGGTGGAGAGTTCGATTCTCCACCTCAAGATCTTGTCGTTCTTGATTTTGCCCCTCTGCTTATTATTAAACATAAAAGCTACTGAACGCTGGTCAGTGAGCAGGGTAAACCGTTTTCCGGCCAGGTAATGCCTCCAGTGACGCACCGCTTCCACAATAGCCTGGGCCTCCTTTTCGACAGAGGAGTGTCGGGTCTCGGGGCCCTGGAGGGTCCTTGAGAAAAAGGCCACGGGTCTGCCCGCCTGGTTAAGGGTCGCAGCTAGGGCGAAGTCGGATGCATCGCTCTCCACTTGGAAGGGGATCGACTCATCCACTGCGTGCATTGTGGCCTTCGCGATATCGCTCTTGATAAGAGTGAAGGCTGCACACGCCTCTGGTGTCAGGGGGAAGGAGGTGGATTTGATGAGGGGTCTAGCTTTGTCTGCATAGTGGGGAACCCACTGGGCATAGTAGGAGAAAAACCCCAGGCATCTCTTCAGTGCTTTTTGGCAGTGGGGGAGGGGTAGCTCCATTAGGGGGCGCATTCTGTCGGGGTCGGGCCCGATGACTCCGTTCTCCACCACGCAGCCGAGAATGGCGAGGCGTTTGGTGCGAAACATACATTTCTCTTTATTGTACGTTAGGTTCAGCCGTTGGGCCGTACGGAGGAATTTTTCTAGATTAACGTCATGGTCCTGCTGGTCGTGGCCACAGATGGTGACGTTATCCAGATAGGGAAAGGTGGCCTGCAGCGCGTTCTCGTCAACCATCCGGTCCATCTCCCTTTGGAAGACCGAAACCCCGTTGGTGACGCCGAAGGGAACCCTAAGGAAGTGGTAGAGGCGGCCGTTCGCCTCGAAGGCAGTATACTGGCGGTCCTCATGGCGGATGGGGAGCTGGTGGTATGCTGACTTAAGGTCAATGGTGGAGAATACTTTGTATTGCGCAATCTGGTTGACCATATCAGATATGCGAGGAAGGGGGTATGCGTCCAGCTGAGTGTACCGGTTTATGGTTTGGCTGTAGTCAATGACCAGGCGGCGTTTATCAGTGGTTTTAACGACTACAACCTGGGCTCGCCAGGGGCTAGTGCTCCCTTCGATAATGCCCTCCTTCAAGAGCCGCTCCACCTCAGAGCTAATGAAAGCTCTGTCCCCGGCGCTGTACCGCCTGCTCTTGGTAGCGATGGGTTTACAGTCGTGGGTGAGGTTAGCGAACAAGGGAGGGGGGGGGACTTTTAGTGTGGAAAGGCTGCAGGTGGTTTGCGGCGGGCGATTTAAAAGGTGTTGGTTGCAGACTGTGAGTGGGGGGAGGGGTCCACCGTATGCTAATGTGACACTTTTAAGGTGGCACTGAAAATCCAACCCTAGCAGCACGGCAGCGCAGAGACGGGGCAGGACTAGAAGT
This sequence comes from Somniosus microcephalus, assembly GCF_052327205.1. Taxonomy (NCBI): domain Eukaryota; kingdom Metazoa; phylum Chordata; class Chondrichthyes; order Squaliformes; family Somniosidae; genus Somniosus; species Somniosus microcephalus. The sequence goes on along the minus strand of NC_140987.1, from coordinate 420,484,784 downwards.
TTAAAATTTTTATATTCTGTGCCCCCAACCGAAAGGGTCACCACACAGTAGCCGCCGACGTCCATTGAATGGGACTTGGACGCCATAGAAATCCGATGGCGCGTCGGCAGGACCGTGAGGGAGTGGCTACGTACCGTGTCTGGGTGAATAAAACTCGCTGTGCTCCCGCTGTCGATTAGGCAAGTGGTGGCGCGGCCGTTTACCGTGATATCCATCATGGAGCTGGATAGATGATGAGGGAGGGCTTGATCCAGCGTAACGGAGGCCAGTGTATGGCTTAGTGAGTCGGTATGGTCGTCCGATGAGACGGTGGTCGAGTCCGGAGACGAAGTGGCGGTTGAGTGCGGCGAATAAAATGGCGGCGGCCATGCGGCCGGAGGTGCACAAAATGGCGGATAAGATGGCTGCCCCCATGGTTCGCACGCGGCGCTGCTGGCGTTCGCTGGTTTCCCCCTGCAGGCATTGGCGTAATGGCCTTTCTTCCCGCAGCCCGAGCAGGTAGCGGTCTTAGCCGGGCAGTGCGCTCTAGGGTGTTTTAACTGGCCACAGAAATAGCATTTTTGGGCCTGGTTATGGGGCATCGCTGCGGTTCTTACCGGGGGCGGCTGTCCCAGTTGATTTCGGGACATCGCTGCAGCATTTGGTGCCGGGGGCAGCAGTCCCATGTCCCACGGTCGCGATGGCCATGGCGCGGCGCCGTTACGTGAGTATGCTTCGAGGTTTCGGTGGGCCGCATCTAGCGAGAGCGCAAGGGCTACGGCCATCTTCAGGTCGAGCTCCTTGCTTTCGAGCAGTCTCTGCCGGGAGTAGTCGGACTGGAGGCCCCTGACGAAGGCATCACAAGTAAGTCCCTCCGCATGCCCCGCAGCCGTTACCTCCTTACAGTCGCAGTCTCTGCAGAGTGTCTGTAACGCCCGTAAAAATGCCTCTACCGATTCCCCCGGTTGCTGCCTGCGGGATCCCAAGAGGTGTCTGGCGTAAATCGTGTTCACTCGGCGCGTGTATTGCCCTTTTAGTAGTTCGAGGGCCGCCGTGTACGTAGTAGCGTCCCGGATGAGCGTATATACTTGAGGGCTCACCTGGGCGGTCAAAACTTTTAGTTTGTTCTCCTCCGATGTCACGGCGGAGGCTCCTAGGAAGGATTCAAAGCAGCTCAGCCAGTGTTCGAAATTGGTTGATGAACCCGCTGCTTGAGGGTCGAGGTCCAGGCATGCCGGTCTGAGGGCTCGCAGCAACGCCTGCTGTTGTTGCTGTTCAGGTGTCGCCATTTTACTTCTAGTTAATAAAATTGATACGCTTATCAATTACTCCATAAAAGACGATGAATCAGGAAGGTGATGAAAAGGCTTTTATTAACTAGAGAACAGAGCATGCCTCTCGTGGGTGGCTGGTTCCAAGAAGGAAGTGAGTCGGCGAAACCCCCACCTTTATACCTGGTCATGTGGGCGGAGTCAGCTGAGGCATGCCTTGGTACACAGCGCCACCCAGAGGTAACAATATACAATAACAGTGGTTTACCACAATAAGTACAGGACAGATTTGGGTAGCAGGATGAGACCCATCAAGAAATGGGCGGACAATTGAATGAACACTTTAACCCATTTACTGTACAAAGAAAAGCCGTTTAACAGCCATCAAGGGCAATCTCCAGACCGATCAATATACAAGCCGAGTTACGGTGACAAAGCAAAGACATTATCGGCCCAGGAAGGCCAGTTAAGCTATCACCAGCTCCCGTTATGAAGACAAAACACCCCTGCAGAGAGTTCTGTCCGCCAAAATTATTACAAAGACAGGACTATGATTTGGCGGGAGATAAGAATGTTCCAAAAAGGTATAACTGTGGATTGAAAAGGTCCATCAGTACGCTCAACGCTTCGGAGTAGCTTCGGAACTTCTACGGTACTTCTTCGAGTTCTCCATCGGTACGCTTCGGGACAGACTCCATCGGAACCAAGTAGCATTTCAGTTCGGACCGTGTTCGGTGCTCGGGCAGGCAAGGCCCGGCCACGACGAGAAGACGACGAGGGTGGCCCGGGTACTTTTGTCGGGAGATCATCGATGACCCAGGCCGAAGAAGAAGACACCCTGTGCTCCAGCTCTGCTTCAAATCAGAAGGACATTATGACTGTATAAAGAAAGCTTTTTGGGACCAGCGTCCCGCCCCAAGGAAGACCATCGGGTGATCGACGACCCAGGCCGGAGAAGAAGACACTCAGGGCCCGGCACTCCAGTGTCTCAACATCATATCGGTAATGGATTCACCCATGTGCATCCAGTTCTTAAAATCACGTCGGTAACGGATTCATCCGTGGCGAGCGCTCACCAAGGCTTAACCGGCTGCCTACATCGCAGGAGAACCAAGAGGAAAACAAGCTGCGCCAGAACTTTCCAAACCCACGTGACGACGGAAAGCTGTGTCGAAAGGCTGCAAACCCCTTTTCGCAATTCTTAAAGTGGTGAGCATGATCCCGAGTTCCTCAAATCGAAACTTAGTTCGGTCTAGGGGAGGGGGTTAAGGGTAGTTGTAATGTGTTACCCCTTTTACGATGTGCCGTGTGATCCCCATTTCCGTAGAGTTAAGTTTATAGATGTGTGCATGCTTGTAGTTGCTTTAATCTGTGCATATGACATGTATTTTATAATGCTGCAAACCGTTCAATAAAGGCATCCATTTCATGCTATTCGACCTGGTCTATTGAGTTTTTCTGCACTACAGCTCCCTGCACCTAAGTCCAAGGTCTAGAACCGTAGGGGCGAGTGGGTCGAACCACTCACAGGTAATTATTGCAAGAAGCCTGGCAGGAGACCAGAGCAAGCAAGAGAAACCCCCTACACATAAGAACATAAGAAATAGGAGCAGGAGTAGGCCAATCGGCCCCTCGAGCCTGCTCCGCCATTCAATAAGATCATGGCTGATCTGATCCTAACTGCCAATCCACTATCACAGAACCATCTCCTGAATCTAACAGAATTAGACACACGAAATAGGAGCAGGATCAGGCTACACGGCCCCTGGGCCTGCTCCGCTACCCACAGGGCCATGACCGATCCGAACCTAGACTCATGTCCAAATTCCTGCCCGCTCCCTGTAACCCTTAATTTCCTTTACTTCTAGGAAACTGTCTATTTCTGTTTTAAATTTATGTAATGATGTAGCTTCTACAGCTTTTTGGGGCAGCATATTCCATGGACCTACCACCCTCTGAGTGAAGTAGTTCCTCCTCATCTCAGTTTTGAAAGAGCAGCCCCTTATTCTAAGACTATGCCCCCTAGTTCTAGTTTCACCCATCATCGGGAACATCTTCCCCATATCCACCCGATCCAACCCCTTCACAATTTTATATGTTTCAATAAGATCGCCTCTCATTCTTCTGAACTCCAATGATTAGAGTCCCAATCTACTCAACCTCTCCTCATATGTCCATCCCCTCATCCCCGGGATTAACCGAGTGAACCTTCTTTGTACTGACTCGAGAGCAAGTATGTCCTTTCTTAAGTATGGACACCAAAACTGTACGCAATATTCCAGGTGCGGTCTCACCAATACCTTGTACAACTGAAGCAATACCTCCTATTTTTAAATTCTATCCCCCTAGCAATGAAAGCCAACATTCCATTGGCCTTCTTAATCACTTGCTGCACCTGCATACTAACCTTTTGAGTTTCGTGCACCAGGACCCCCAGATCCCTTTGTACTTCAGTACTTTCCAGTTTCTTGCCATTAAGATAATAACTTGCTCTACGATTTTTCCTGCCAAAGTGCATAACCTCACACTTTCCAGTATTGTATTCCATCTGCCAAATCTCTGCCCACTTACTTAGCCTGTCTATGTCCCCTTGCAGGTTTTTTATGTCCTCCTTGTTGTGTATGTCCCTTTAAGGGAATAACTGGTCTCAGACTGCAGTACCGGCAGTGACCATCCCTGTATAAAAGGCCCTGGCAGGCTTCTGTAGTTTCAGTTTCCAGATTGTCTCCATTCAGTAAAGACTTGTTAAACCAACTCCTGCATTCCGTGTCTCCATTAACACATGGATTTAATACTGGCGACGAGTAAGATACGAACTTACCTGCAACTCGGCAGCACCTCAGACGACGTTATTGAAGGTCGAAGCCAGAAAAGAAAAAAAAAGAAAAAATAATCCAAAGAAACTCGAGAAACGGGCGTCGACCGTGGGCAACCGCCCTCCAAATCATCGGATTGAAAACTTGCAGGAGAGACTGTCAAGAGCCAGGCTTGGTTCTCCAGTCTGTGGTTTCCCAGCTAATCGGGCTGGTGGCAGGTAGTGCACTGATCCTTCTGGGCTGCGGTGGGCTAGAGCTCGATCGGGTGGCTCTGCAACGGGGCCGGGCAGCGAGTCGGGAAGCAAAGAGCGAGAGAGAGGGTGGAGCACACAGGGCGTGGCCGGTGCTTCGCAGCCGGGCAGCATTCGGACCTAAGAAGAGGGAGGGAAGTGTCCCAGAGGGCCCGCTCCACGACGGGAATGGTTAAAAATAAAAATACCGCGGAGAGCGGTGTTGACAGCAGCGGCAGCGGCGGGAAAGAGCGGGAGGCGCCATCTTAACTCGGCGGGGAAGAAGGAAAAGCGCGGGAGGCGCCATTTTGATCCATCGGGGACGAAGGAAAAGCGCGGGAGACGCCATCTTAGATTTTCAAGATGCCAAAGACTGGCGATATCACTGCCTTCGATAATGCAATAGAAGACTGGACCACGTATGTGGAAAGAGTTGAGGTATATTGCGAGGCAAACGAAATAGCCGAGGGGAAAAAGGCATCGGTATTGCTAAATTTAATGGGCGCAAGAACGTACGGCCTATTGCGGGACCTGATTACTCCAGCCAAACCGAAGGTGAAGAGTTTTAACGAAATTGTTGCTATCCTACAGGAACACCTAAATCCTACACCGCTGCTGATAGCAGAAAGATTTAAATTCCACAGGAGAAATCAGCATAAAAATGAGAGCAATGCTGATTACCTTACGGAACTACGCAAGCTATCAAAGCACTGCCAGTTCGGAGCAGGACTGGCAGATACCTTACGGGACAAATTTGTCTGTGGACTCCTGAGTGAAGGAACCCAGAAGAGGTTACTCTCAGAGAAAGAGCTGACGCTAGATAAGGCTTTCAGCGTGGCAGTATCGTACGAAGCAGCAGCAAGGTGAGCTGCGGAAACACAACAAAAGCCACAGGAATACGGCACCCATGAAATGACACGGGGATTTGCAAAATGTTATCGCTGCAGCAGAACAAACCATGACCAGAAGGACGGCTGGTCCAAGGACAAAATATGCTGGCAATGCGGAAAGATGGGACACATTGCACGAGTTTGCAGGTCTGAGAAGAAGACCAACGACAATAAAAAGGCTACTAAGGAACCGTACAGGAAAGTACAAAAGATGACGGACAGTAGTTCCGAAGACCAGATGAGCGATAGTGAATCCGGGAACAAGAGACTAAGCTGTCTCAAACTACACAACGTAATCACAAAAGAGGATCACCAAACATTTGGGTCACCCTCACGATAGCAGGGTCCCAAGTCAAAATGGAATTGGATACAGGATCAGCCCTGACCATCATGAATCGACGAGACTACAAGCGGCTATTCTCACACATACCCTTGAGAGAGACATCCATTGTCTTGAGGACGTATACGGGGCAAAAAGTATACCCCAGAGGAAAAATAAAGGTGCCTGTCGAATACAACGGCAAGAAAATACGGAAATTGTATCTCTACATTCTGCAAGATGGTGGACCACCATTATTGGGACGTGAATGGATCAGAAAGATAAGTTTAGACTGGCACTCCATTCAGGCACTGACGGTGGCTGGTAAAAAGGATGACGACGTCACTCCTGGACGATTGTCAACAATCTTAGCTGACGCCAAAGAGGTATTTCAACAAGAACTGGGCACTCTTAAAGGCGTAACCGCCTTGATAAAAATAGAGGAGAATGCAATTCCCAAGTTTTTCAAAGCAAGTCCGGTACCATATGCAATTCGCCCAGCCGTCGAGGCAGAGCTGGAGAATCTGGAGAATGCAGGCGTGTTATCTAAGGTAGACTGGAGTGAGTGGGCGACACCCATCATTCCTGTCATGAAGAAAACGTTAAACAATAAGTCTGAGGAGCCAAGGAAGGTTCGCATCTGTGGGGACTTCAAGGTGACAGTGAACCCAGTCCTTCACACAGTACAATATCCTCTTCCAAGGATAGAAGATATCTTTGCCTCACTATCCGGAGGGAAGCGTTTTACAAAAATTGACCTAGCGCAAGCATATTTGCAGATGGAGGTTGAAGAATCCTCTAGGAAGTATCTCACGATAAACACTCACAAAGGTCTTTACCAGTATAATCGACTGGTATTCGGAGTAGCATCAGCTCCGGCGATATGGCAAAGAGCGATGGAACAAGTCCTGCAAGGGATTCCAAGGACTCAGTGTTACTTGGACGACATCCTAGTGACAGGTGACGATGACAGTAAACACCTTGCCAACCTAGAGCAGGTGCACACTAGACTACGTGAACATGGGCTACGAGCCAATCACTCCAAGTGCGAGTTTTTTAAGAAACAGATATCGTATTGTGGCCACGTGATTGATGAAGAGGGGTTGCATAAGTCCCCTGACAAAATTGAAGCGGTAGTTAAGGCTCCAGCGCCTGAAAATGTGTCACAACTGTGGTCATTCCTCGGATTGGTGAATTACTACCATAAGTTTTTGCCGAATTTGTCCACAATCCTGCACCCACTGAACGCCCTACTACGAACGGGAGTAGCATGGAAATGGAGCAATGAATGTAGGCGGGCCTTTCAGAAGAGTAAGGACCTAATCACTTCAAGAGAAGTATTGGCTCGCTACAACCCATCACTACCGATAAGACTGGCGTGTGATGCGTCTCCCTACGGCATTGGGGCGGTACTGTCACATAAATTCCTTGATGGTTCTGAGAGGCCGATAGCTTTTGCGTCACGCTCGTTAACTTCAGCCGAGCGTAACTATGCCCAGATTGACAGAGAGGCCCTCAGCCTGGTGTGGGGGGTGAAGAAGTTCAATCACTACCTGCACGGTCAGAAATTTACTCTACTAACTGATCATCAACCTCTCATCTCCATTTTCAACCCTCAGAAGGGCGTACCGATAATGACGGCACAACGGCTACAGAGGTGGTCCCTTTTCCTAGGGGCACACCAATACGACATCGAGTACAAAGGAACTCAACAGCATGGGAATGCTAATGGATTGTCGCGCCTACCGTTGCCAATGGTGGAAGAAGAACTGGCAGTGGATCCAGTGGAGTTATTCCACTCGACTATTGTCGAATGTCTCCCTGTGACGAATGCAAACATAGAAAAGGAAACACGAAATGACCCGACACTCTCCTGGGTCTATGATTTAACGGTGAAGGGATGGCCAGCACATGGCGAACCACTGCTGCCAGCATTCTCGCAGTAAAGATAACAGCTGTCAGTGTGCAGAGGAACCTTTATGTGTGGATCCAGAGTAGTAATTCCACCCAAATTGAAGGATAGAGTGCTCAATGAGCTTCATGAGGGTCATCTGGGAGGGGTAAAAATGAAGAACTTAGCCAGAGCGTTTGTGTGGTGGCCGGGAATCAATAGAGAAATCGAAGAGATGACCAAGAGCTGTACAGGATGCCAGAAGGTCCAAAACGCTCCACCACAAGCCCCTCTACATCCATGGGAGTGGCCATCATCTCCATGGCAAAGGGTGCACATTGATTTTGCTGGTCCCTTTATGGACTTGATGTTTTTAATTGCGGTGGATGCACATTCAAAGTGGCCAGAGGTAATAAAAATGTCCTTAACCACCACAGAAAAAACTATCACAGTCTTACGAACCATATTCGCCAGGAATGGGCTGCCTGAACAGATTTGCTCTGACAATGGACCACAGTTTGTGTCTGAAGAATTCCGGAGGTTCTTAAAGAACAATGGTGTTAAGCATTACACATCCGCCCCATATCATCCAGCCACTAATGGATTGGCCGAGAGGTTTGTTCAAACATTCAAGAAGGCTATCAAGGCAATGTGTAATGAAGATACACCCCTACAACACAAGGTGGATAACTTCTTGTTTGCCTACCGGAATGCGACACCTGCGGTTACCAACCAAACTCCAGCCATGTTGTTCTTCAATCGAAGACTACGATGCCGCTTGGATTTGGTTAAGCCAAACGTCAGAAGAGATGTGGAGAACAGGCAGTTTCAGAATATGAATGAAAGGCCGACCAGGAGTTTTAAGATAGGTCAACCAGTTTTGGCCCGGGACTACCGCACAGGGAAATGGCAGCCAGGAACGATTTGTACACAGCAAGGAGCTCTAATGTATACCGTGGACGTTGGAGAAAGCATTGTAAGATGCCATGCTGAACAGATTCTAGAGTCACTGGAAAACCTCAACTCCACACCACGATCTGATACACCTGGCGATGAAACCGAAGTACCAATTGCATCTACCGCAGAATCGGTGATATTGGAAGCAGACGAACCAAACAACGACATTGATCCCAACTCAACCTTGCCAGAAGAACCTGGTATCCCAAAGAGGCGTTATCCAGACAGAATCAGGAAGCCTCCTCAAAGACTGAACTTATAATTGCTTAACTTCAACTAATGTATCTAGCAACCGTAATTGTAATTGTAATTAGTTATTATTTAGTTGTTAAATGAATGTTATGTACTGTTTATCTAAAAGGGGAGGAATTGTTGTGTATGTCCCTTTAAGGGAATAACTGGTCTCAGACTGCAGTACCGGCAGTGACCATCCCTGTATAAAAGGCCCTGGCAGGCTTCTGTAGTTTCAGTTTCCAGATTGTCTCCATTCAGTAAAGACTTGTTAAACCAACTCCTGCATTCCGTGTCTCCATTAACACATGGATTTAATACTCCTCACTCACTACTTTCCCTCCCATCTTAGTATCATCTGCAAACTTTGATATGTTACACTTGGTCCCCTCCTCCAAATCATTAATATAGATTGTAAAGAGTTGGGGACCCAGCACTGACCCCTGCGGAACACCACTAGTTACTGATTGCCAGTCTGAGAATGAACCATTTATCCCAACTCTCTGCCTTCTGTTAGATAGCCAATCCTCTATCCATGCCAGAATATTACCCCCAATCCCGTGATTTTTTATCTTAAGCAATAATCTTTTGTGTGGCACCTTGTCAAATGCCTTTTGGAAGTCTAAATACACTACGTCCGCTGGTTCCCCTTTACCCACCCTATATGTTACTTCCTCAAAGAACTCCAGCAAATTTGTCAAACATGGCTTCCCCTTCATAAAACCATGCTGACTTTGTCCTATTAAATTACGATTATCCAAATGTCCTGTTACTGTCTCCTTAATAATGGACTCCAAAATTTTACCGACCACAGATGTTAGGCTAACCGGTCTATAGTTTCCAGCCTTCTGTCTACTGCCCTTTTTAAATAAGGGTGTTACATTAGCAGTTTTCCAGTCTGCCGGGACCATTGCCGAGTCCAGGGAGTTTTGGAAAATTATTACCAATGCATCCACAATCCCTACCGCCACTTCCCTCAAGACCCTAGGATGTAAGCCATCAGGTCCAGGTGATTTATCCGCCTTGAGTCCCATTATTTTACCGAGTACCACTTCCTTAGTGATTTTGATCGTGTTTAGCTCCTCCCCCCCTTTAGCCCCCTGTTTGTCCAGTGTTGGGATATTCTTAGTGTCTTCTACTGTAAAGACTGATATAAAATATTAATTCAGTGTTTTTGCCATCTCCATATTTCCCACCATTAATTTCCCGGTCTCATCCTCTAAGGGACCAACATTTACTTTAGCCACCCTTTCTCTTTTTATATAACTATAAAAACTCTTACTATCTGTTTTTATATTTTTGCTAATTTACTTTCATAATCTATCTTCCCTTTCTTAATCAATCTTTTTGTTATTTTTTGCTGTCTTTTACAGTTTTCCCAATCCTCTATCCTCTACGGAGTTAACCTGTGTCTGTCTCCATCTATGGCCACCTCAAGATACCACATATGGCGACGAGAATAAAGGACGGAAAAGTTTTGGTGGATCAGTCATAGTTATGGAGTATTCAGAAGAGGTGCTCGGGTTGGTTAGCAAGCTAGTCGGAAAAGCACGAGGCTAGGCCGTGGGAGTCGAAACGGAGTTTGATTTTTTGGCTGAAGTGACCGGACTCCAAGGATGGCAGGAACGGTAGGCTCCGTGGCACCTTTTGACAGCAAGTCGCAGTCTTGGGAGGAGTATTGTGAAATACTGAGCCATTTCTTTATGGCAAACGAGGTGGACAGTGCTGAAAAGAAAAGGGCCATTTTACTGAGTTGCGTGGCAGTGCAAACCTATACACGGATGAGGAATCTGCTGAGCCCGGAGTGGCCAGGAGAAAAATCTTTTGACGAGTTGGTGAGTCTACTAAAGAATCATTTCAATCCGAAACCTAGTGAAATAGTACAGAGATGGAAATTCAATTTGAGGATTAGGAGGCCGGAAGAAAGTGTTACTGAGTATGTGGAGGAGCTTTGGAAGCTCGCACAGGACTGTAATTTTGGAAATACGCTCACAGTCATGTTAAGGGACAGACTAGTATGCGGAGTTAACGACGACAGTATACAGCAAAGGTTGCTGTCAGAAGAAGGATTAACGTTTGAGACGGCACTTAAAAAAGCACAAGCCATGGAGACGGCTAACAAGGACATTAAGGACTTAAACAGTATGAGCAAGGAGAAATGGAGTAAACCAGTGGGAGGAGCTGTTTTCAAGATGGAAGCTGGCGTGAAAAGTCCACCAGCCGGGGTTGGGGATTGCTACCGATGTGGCGGGATGAGCCATTATGCAAAGGACTGCAGGTTTGCAAAGGCAAAGTGCCACAATTGTGGAAAAATAGGGCACTTAAAGAAAGTCTGTAAAAGGGCAGTGAGTGAGAGAAGCAGTGCTAAAGGGGCAAAGCATGCTAAAGTGGGGATGGAGAGGTACACAAAGTGGGCAAATTACATACAAGAGGAGGAAGAGTCTAGTGAGTCTAGTGAGGAGGTTTTCACTATATACAGTATAGACACTTCAAGGTCCAACGTACCCCCTCTCACTCAGTATGTGATAGTAAATGGAGGTCAAGTAAAGTTTGAGATTGACACCGGATGTAGTGTAACCATAATGTCGCAGACTGAGTACGCCAAGCTATGGGGGGAAGCAAAAGTACCAGAGCTAGGTACATGCCCCATTAGTCTCAAAACCTACACAGGACAGAAGGTGGACATTTTGGGGGCGGCCGAAGTACAAGTGGAACACAAAGGAGTCACCAAAGAGCTTACGGTGGTAGTGGTAGCAGGGTCAGGGCCAAACCAGTTAGGGCGAGGGTGGATCAGTAAGTTGAGTGTGGACTGGCAGGGAATGAATAAAATGGAGGACAGTACAGAGGCACTGCAAGAAGTGCTGATGAAGCATGAGTTAGTGTTCAAGGACGAACTGGGCACCTTAAGGGGAGCCACAGCCAAGATTCATAAAGCCAGTGATGCCACGCCTCATTTCTTTAAACCAAGGTCGGTACCTTTTGCAATGAAAACCAAGGTTGAGGCGGAACTAGATCGCCTGCTAAAGGACAAAGTAATAGAACCAGTGAAATTTTCAGACTGGGCGGCACCAATTGTCCCGGTATTGAAGCCCGACGGTAACGTAAGGGTGTGTGGTGACTATAAGTTAACAGTGAACAGAGTATCGTCACTGGAACAGTACCCCATTCCGAGAATGGAGGACATGTTAACATCGCTCGCTGGGGGAGAAAGATTCAGCAAACTGGACATGAGTCATGCGTATCAGCAGATATTGCTAGATGAAGAATCAAAAAAGTTTGTCACGGTGAACACGCACAAGGGGCTGTTCACGTATGCCAGGTTACCATTTGGTGTCAGTTCAAGCCCAGCAATATTCCAACGGACTATGGAGGGCATTCTGCAGGGCATTCCAAAGGTGGCCGTGTACTTAGATGATATTCTGCTAACAGGAAGTGACGATCAGGATCATGTAAAAACACTGGACAAAGTGCTACAGCGGCTGGAAGAGGCGGGGCTATGCCTGAAATGGAGTAAGTGTAGTTTCATGGAGAAGGAAGTTACATTCCTGGGACATCGGGTGGATGCCACAGGCCTCCATCCATTACCAGGGAAAGTGCGGGCAGTGCAGAATGCACCTGCACCCACCTCAGTGACTGAACTGAAGACCTATCTAGGGCTCCTGAATTATTATAACCGGTTTCTTCCAAACTTATCGATGCTGCTGGCACCCCTGCACAAACTGCTGAGAAAGGATGAGCCATGGCGTTGGGGGCCAGAGCAAGCAAAAGTGTTTCAGCAGTCAAAGGAGCTACTTCAGTCCAGCAGGGTGTTAGTGCATTACGGCGAGAAGAAGGAGCTGATAATGTCCTGTGATGCATCACCCTATGGAGTGGGGGCAGTGTTGGCCCACCGCATGCCAGATGGAGCAGAAAGGCCCATCGGGTTTGTTTCACGCACGCTCACAGCTGCGGAAAAGTACTATTCACAGCTTGATAAAGAGGGGTTAGCCATTATATTTGGAGTAAAGAAATTTCATAAGTACATATATGGGAGGAAGTTTGTAATCAGTACTGACCACAAGCCTCTTATTAGCTTAATGAATGAGATGAAAGCGGTGCCTCAAATGGCATCACAGAGAATAATGAGATGGGCAGTAATACTAAAAGCCTATGAATATGTGACCACGTACAGAGCCGGCAAGGAAAACGGGAACACTGATGCTCTCAGCCGCCTGCCCCTCTCAAAATCTCCTCGCAGTACTTCCCCTGAGGAGCACGTCCTGATGCTGGACCAGGAGATCAGTCCCCTGATGACTTCAGCGCAAATCCAGGGCTGGACAGCCAAGGACCCCGTTCTGTCAAGGGTCCGTGAGTATGTGTTGAAAGGCTGGCCAGATCACCGTGAGGGACCGGAGTTCGCGCCGTACAGACAGAGACAGCACGAGCTCAGTGTCCAAGATGGATGTGTGCTATGGGGAGCATGCATCATAGTCCCAGAGCGGGGACGCTCTACCTTGATGGAACAGTTGCGTCAATAGCACCCAGGAATGACTAGAATGAAAGGACTGGCTAGGAGCTACCTGTGGTGGCCTAACTTGGATGCTGAAATTGAGTCAAAGGTAAAGTCATGCACTATATGTCAGGAACAGAGGAAAGCACCTGCCGGGGCACCACTCCATCCCTGGGAGTGGCACAGCAAACCCTGGAGGAGAATTCACATAGACTATGCGGGACCTTTTATGGGCAAAATGTTTTTGGTGCTGGTAGACGCTCACTCAAAGTGGATCGACGTTTATCCAGTGAGCTCTGCAACGACTGATGCCATACTGGATTGTCTCAGGAACAGCTTCAGCACGCATGGTATTCCAGAAATGATTGTATCCGACAATGCACAGTGTTTTGTTAGTGAAGGGAGCAAAGAATTCATGGTAAGGAATGGAATCACACATGCCACCTCGGCTCCATATCACCCAGCCTCAAATGGGTTAGCCGAGCGAGCCGTGCAGACTTTTAAGAAGCTCATGAGGAAGAGCTCAGGTGACACCCTGGAGACCAAGCTCAATAGAGCCTTGTTTAGTTATCGTATAACACCCCAAGCTACCACAGGACTTTCTCCGGCTGAGTTGATGATGGGGAGAAAGTTGCGGTGCACGTTAGACCTGATACACCCAGATCTCAAAAGCAAGGTTGAGACAAAACAAATAAACCAAAAAGCGTACCATGACAAACATACTAAAGCTCGCCATTTCGCCATAGGGGACTCTGTGCACACCCAGAACTTCGGCTATGGACCTAAATGGATACCAGGACTAATCCAGGACATTACAGGACCTGTGTCATACTTCGTGTTACTAGGGGATGGTCGAGGGGTTTGTCGGCATGTGGATCAGCTTTTCAGCTGGCAGCAGGGGGAACTGCCTCAGATGGAACCAAGGGCAGTAGAGGAGGCTGTTTCAGGACCCAGCACGGCTTATAAGGTGCCAGTGGACACTGGTACTGCCAGGCCACAGCGGGACAGAGTAAAACCAACATCAGAGACTACTCCAATCTCAAGTGCGAGTGAATCTGAGAATCCACCACAAGTGGAATTAAGACGTTCACAAAGGACTCGCAAGCAACCAGAAAGACTTATACAAACCTGCTAAATTAGTCAGGGGTTAACCATGGTTAGAGCATACGGGTTAATTAAAACGTAGTACCTAGTAAGGGTTATTGTTTAAGAATTGCATACGGCAATCTTAAGGGGGGAGGGGTGTAGTAACCTGGGAGGGTATGAGTAACCTGATCCACCAGGTGGTGCTGTGGCAATTGGTCTCCTGAGTTAAGTCTGGTCTGTACTGGTTGTGCTCTTTGTTTTTGCTGCCTCATGGCAGAAGCTTTTATGTGCAAGTGTTGATTAAACCATGTTACGGAGTTAACCTGTGTCCGTCTCCATCCATGGCCACCTCAAGATACCACAATGGCCTTAAGTATAGGCCTCACTGGTTTTGATCTGTCTCCAATTTGACTTAATGCATAATTCAAAGTCCTGTCTGCTTTCAAAACACAAAAGTCTCTCTTCACAGAAACTGCAACCTGGGTTTCGATTTCCCAAGAAGCTGCCTGTACCACAGAGTCCAACCTTTTTAAATCTTGCAGGCTTTTGGCCACGAGGTGCGGACACCATCTTGGGTACCCTTTTTCATTAAAATGTCCATGCAGGGTCCCTTTTCTTATTAATAACCTTTGGGGAAATGTAGAAATTTTGCGAATCTTACAAATGCAGTATAATGTGGATAAATGCGAGGTTATCCACTTCAGTGGCAAAAACAGGAAGGCAGATTATTATCTGAACGGCAATAGATTGGGAAAAGGGGAAGTGCAACGAGACCTGGGTATCCTTGTGCACCAGTCGCTGAAGGTAAGCATGCAGGTGCAGCAGGCGGTTAAGAAGGCAAATGGTATGTTGGCCTTCACAGCGAGAGGATTTGAGTACAGGAGCAAGGATGTCTTGCTGCAGTTGTACAGGGCCTTGGTGAGACCACACCTTGAGTATTGTGTGCAGTTTTGGTCGCCTTATCTGAGGAAGGATGTTCTTGCCATGGAGAGAGTGCAGCGAACATTCACCAGACTGATACCTGGGATGGCAGGAATGATGTATGAGGAGAGATTGGGTCGATTAGGCTTATATTCGCTAGAGTTTAGAAGAATGAGAGGGGATCTCATTGAAACTTACAAAATTCTAACAGGACTAGACAGACTAGATGCAGGAAGGATGTTCCCAATGGCGGGGAAGTCCAGAACCAGGGGTCACAGTCTAAGGATAAGGGGTAAGCCATTTAGGACTGAGATGAGGAGGAATTTCTTCACCAAGAGAGTGGTGAACCTGTGGAATTCTCTGTCACACAGGGCAATTGAGGCCAAATCATTAAATATATTCAAGAAGGAGTTGGATATATTTCTCAAGGCTAAAGGGATCAAGGGATATGGGGAGAAAGCAGGGACAGGGTACTGAATTTGGATGATCAGCCATGATCTCATTAAATGGCGGAGCGGGCTCGAGGGGCTGAATGGCCTAATCCTGCTCCTATCTTCTATGTTTCTATGAGACCTCTGCGTTCCTCCAGTTCTGGCTTATCAAGGTCCAGTACATGGCACAACTCGATGACGGACTCCCTCTTCAGTTGTAGATGGTGAAGGTATATTTCTTCTGTCATGCCTAAGTAACTGTGTGTGTGTCAGCTTGAAGTGGGTGCCAGGCCAGTGCAATTGCTCTGCAGCTGGTAGCATTCCAGAGGCATTCCATTGGGCCAGACAATAGTTATCCTGGATTTTGAGAAGGAAGAGGAATTCCTGAGGAGGGAGGATAAGCAATTCCTCAGGAATTCCTTTTCGTTCTCAAAATCCAGGATAACTATTGTGTGACCCACTGGAATGCCGCTGGAGTGCTTGTAGCGACAGAGCCAAACTGGTGGCAGCAGAAATACTGCTGTACAAGACGTGCATCAAAGAAATGCTTCATTGAAGGAAAACAGCATGTTACAAATTTGGGTCTGTCGTAGATACCTTCTCATGTACAGTACGGTCAGTCATGCCCATAAGCGCTCTGAGCTGTCCTGTATTTGCTTGTACAATTGCATAATCCAGGGTGGAACAATAGTACCCCTGTGTGACCCGAACTGGATATTTGTGTCTTCTCGCCTGTACCTCTTCAATATCTCTGCAGGCAGACCAGATTCAATAAACTGCTTTATTTCACAGCATGTTGAATGTATACAGCAGCCGTTATAATCAGACTCACTTAAATCAATCTGTACAATGTACCTTTGGGTAATTTTACAAAATAAAGGGCATAGCATGCTAGTCTACATCAGTGGGTCACCTTACATAAGAACATAAGAAGTAGGAGCAGGAGTAGGCCATACTGCCCCTCGGGCCTGCTCCGCCATTCAATAGGATCATGGCTAATCCGAACCTAGACTCACGTCCACTTCCCTGCCCACTCCCCGTAACCCCTAATTCCCTTATCAGCTAGGAAGCTGTCTATCTCCATTTTAAATTTATTTAATGTCGCAGCTTCCACAGCCCTCTGAGGTAGCAAATTCCATAGATTTACTACCTAGAAGTTTCTCCTCATCTCAGTTTTGAAAGGGCAGCCCCTTATTCTAAGATTATGCCCCCTAGTTCTAGTCTCACCCATCAGTGGAAACATCCTCACCGCATCCACCTGATCAAGTCCCCTCACAATCTTATATGTTTCGATAAGATCGCCTCTCATTCTTCTGAATTCCAATGAGTAGAGGCCCAATCTACTCAACCTTTCCTCATAAGTCAGCCCCCTCATCTCCGGAATCAACCGAGTTAACCTTCTCTGAACTGCCTCGAGAGCAAGTATATCTTTTCTTAAATATGGAAACCAAAACTGTATGCAGTATTCCAGGTGTGGCCTCACCAGTACCCTATATAACTGAAGCAAGACTTCCCTGCTTTTATACTCCATCCCCTTGCAATAAAAGCCAAGATTCCATTGGCCTTCCTGATCACCTGCTGTACCTGCATACTAACCTTCTGTGTTTCATGCACCAGGACCCCCAGATCCCTTTGTACTGTTGCACTTTGCAGTTTCTCTCCATTTAGATAATAACTTGCTCTTTTATTTTTTTCTGCCAAAGTGCATAACCTCACACTTTCCAACATTATATTCCATCTGCCAAATTTCTGCCCACTCACTTAGCCTGTCTATGTCCTTTTGCAGGTTTTTTATGTTCTCCTCACTCACTGCTTTCCCTTCCATCTTTGTATCGTCGGCAAACTTGGATACGTTGCACTCGGTTTCTTCCTCCAAATCGTTAATATATATTGTAAAGAGTTGGGGTCCCAGCACTGACCCCTGCGGAACACCACTAGTCACTGATTGCCAACCCGAGAATGAACCATTTATCCCAACTCTCTGTTTTCTGTTAGATAGCCAATCTTCCACCCATGCCAGTATATTACCCCCAATCCCGTGATTTTTTATCTTGTGCAGTAATCTTTTGTGTGGCACCTTGTCAAATGCTTTTTGGAAGTCCAAATACACCACGTCCACTGGTTCCCCTTTATCCACCCTGTTTGTTACGTCCTCAAAGAATTCGAGCAAATTTGTCAAAGATGACTTCCCCTTCATAAAACCATGCTGACTCTGTCCGATTAAATTATGCTTATCCAAATGTCCTGTTACTGCTTCCTTAATAATGGACTCCAACATTTTACCAACCACAGATGTTAGGCTAACTGGTCTATAGTTTCCAGCCTTTTGTCTACTTCCCTTTTTAAATCAGGGCGTTACATTAGCAGTTTTCCAATCTGCTGGGACCTTTCCTGAATCCAGGGAGTTTTGGAAAATTACCACTAATGCATCCACAATCCCTACCGCCACTTCTCTCAAGACCCTAGGATGTAAGCCATCAGGTCCAGGGGATTTATCTGCCTTTAGTCTGATTATCTTACCGAGTACCACCTCCTTAGTGATTTTAATCGTGTTTAGCTCCTCCCCCCCATAGCCCCCTGTTTGTCCAGTGTTGGGATATTATTAGTGTCCTCTACTGTAAAGACTGATATAAAATATTTGTTCAGCGTTTTTGCCATCTCCATGTTCCCCACCACTAATTTCCCGGTCTCGTCCTCTAAGGGGCCAACATTCACTTTAGCCACCATTTTTCTTTTTATATAGCTGTAGAAACTCTTGCTATCTGTTTTTATATTTTTTGCTAGTTTACTTTCATAATCTATCTTCCCTTTCTTAATTAATCTTTTAGTTATTCTTTGCTGGCTTTTAAATGCTTCCCAATCTTCTATCTTCCCATTAGATTTGGCTACTTTATATGCCCTTGTTTTCAGTCGGATACTATCCTTTATTACTTTACTTTGCCACGGATGGCTGTCTTTTCTTTTATGCCCCTTTTTCCTCAGTGGAATATATTTTTCATGAAAGTTGTGAAATATCTCCTTGAATGTAGACCACTGCTCATGTACCGTCTTACACTTTAATCTATTTTCCCAGTCCACTTTAGTCAACTCTGCTCTCATACCTTCATAGTCTCCTTTATTTAAGCTTAGTACGCTGGTTTGAGATCCAACTCTCTCACCCTCCAACTGAATTTGGAATTCAACCATGTTATGTTCACTCATTCCAAGGGGATCCTTTATTAGGAAATTTTTTATTAATCCTGTCTCATTACATAGGACTAGATCTAAGATTGCCTGCCCCCTGGTTGGTTCAGTAACATACTGCTCAAGGAACCCATCCCTAATGCACTCTATGAACTCTTCCTCAAGGCTGCCCTGCCCAATTTGATTTGTCCAGTCAATATGAAAGTTAAAATCCCCCATGATTATAGCTGTTCCCTTATTACAAGCCCCAACTATTTCCTGATTTATACTCCGACCAACAGAGTTGCAACTGTTAGGAGGCCTATAGACTACGCCCGCTAGTGACGTTTTCCCCTTATTATTCCTTATCTCCACCTAAACTGTTTCACTATCCTGATCCTTTGACCCAATATCATTTCTCACTATTGCAGTGATTCCATCGTTTATTAACATAGCCACCCCACCTCCCTTTCCTTCCTGTCTGTCCTTCCTAATTATCAAATACCCCTGGATGTTTAGTTCCCAGTCATGGTCACCTTGCAGCCATATTTCTGTAATGGCCACCAGATCATACCCATGTGTAGTTATTTGTACCGTCAACTCGTCTATTTTGTTACGAATGCTGCGTGCATTCAGATAAAGAACTTTTAAATATGTTTTGTGACAATTTATTCCTGCTTTTACCCCCTTTACTACTTTACCTTTATCATTATACATTCTGTCCCTTCCTGACACGCTCTGGTTTTTAATTCCCCCACTGCTACCATGCTCTATTGCCTTCTCCGCTGACATTTTTATTTTTTGCTTTCTTGAAACCTCCCCCCCGCTAATTAATTTAAAGCCCTCTCTACAGCCCTAGTTATTCGATTCACCAGGACTCTAGTCCTAGCCCTGGCCAAGTGAAGTCCGTCCCAACGGAACAGCTCTCTCCTGTCCCAGTACTGGTGCCAGTGTCCCAAGAAGCAAAACCCATTTCTCCCACACCAGTCTTTGAGCCATGCATTTAACTCTCTGATTTTATTTACCCTAGCCAAATTTGCTTGTGGCTCAGGTAGTAATCCAGAGATTATTACCCTAGTGGTTCTGTTTTTTAATTTGGCCCCTAGCTGCTCATACTCCCTCAACAGAACCTCTTTCCTTGTCCTATCTATGTCATTGGTACTAACATGGACCACGACAACTGGATCCTCCCCCTCCCACTCCAAGTTTCTCTCCAGCCCAGAGGAGATGTCCTTAACCCTGGCACCGGGCAGGCAACACAGCCTTCGGGACTCTCGCTCTCGGCTGCAAAGAACCCTATCTATCCCCCTAATGATACTATCCCCTACCACTACAACATTTCTTTTTACTCCCCCCACTTGAATGGCCCCCCATTCCACGGTGCTGTGGCCAGGTTGCTCATCCTCCCTGCAGCCCCCGTTCCCATCCCCACAGGGAGTAAAAGCCTCGAACCTGTTGGACAAGAGCAAGGGCTGTGGCTCCTCCAACACTACCTCCTGGATCCCCGTACCTGCCTCATTCAAAGTCACACCCTCCTGTCCCTGACCACGGACTACATCTGAATTTGTTAATCTAATTGGTGTGACTACTTCCTGGAACACAGAGTCCAGGTAACTCTCCCCCTCCCTGATGTGTCGCAGTGTTTGAAGCTCGGACTCCAGCTCATCAACATAGAGTGGACTTCCTCGAGCAGCCAACACTTACTGCAAATATGATCACTGTGAACATCAATGGTGTCCACCAGCTCCCACATATTGCAGCAGTAACACATCACCTGCTCTGCCATTCTATGTAATTAATTAAATTTATTATTATTAATTTTAAATGATATATTTAAGGGCCCTGGTTTACAAACTGTCCCGCTACACCACAGAGACCTTAAAAACTATAAACCACAGAGTTAAAGTTTAAAAAAAGAGAGAAATACTCCCAACCAATCACTTACCTGCTTTGTGGTGATGTCACACCTTGATTACTTTTTACTTCTCTCCCTCTGAGATTGGAGATTAGTACGCCTACCTGCGCCTCGGGCTTACCTTTTTATACTGCCGCCGCTCGAGTTCCCGCCGCTGCTGCACTGACTTAAACAAGATGGCTTCTAACTACCCTTCATCATTTCTAACCTCTTCATGTCAGCAAAAGCCCTCACAGCTTTCTTTTTGACAAACCTGATTACCCATGCAGCCTTCCTGTTCCAAAAAATCTGCTTGTCTCTCGCTTTATATCAACTCTGTTCACAGACAGATAGGAATCAAAAGACTTTCAAACACAATGGGCTGGATTTTCATTCAGAAGTCAGGAAGGAGGCAGGACTACAACTTTCGGGTTTTAGTCCCGCCTCCATCGAGATGCGGCCAATCCACGCGATTTTCCCTTGATTGACCTTGTTGAGCCCGCCCTTTAAAATAGGGATAAGGCTAAAAACTGCCTGTTAACTACCTGTTAACAGGCAGTTAATTGGCACTAATCCCTTCCTGCCTCGGGTCGGCGGGTCCCAGTGCGGGGCGGGTACCCGCCTCCTTTGAAACTTACATGAAGGCGGGTTGGGGGCGGGATGATGTCGGGACCCCCGAATTCGGGATTTTTGCCCCCAGCATGCCTAAAAGCCCGCCTCACGGCACACTGAAAATCAACCCCAATGACCGTGAATTTAATGGAGGAGGCGGGATGGAGTCAGGTTGCCTGGTGGGCGGGGTCCGGACCCACTGCCGGCTGCATCTGATCCTCAGTAGAGATCTTTGTTTAATCGAGTGGTGTGCGCTGGCCGGTCCAATGACTGGGATCGGGTCTGTTAGTCGCCTCTGATGACGTCATTAGTGTGGATGTGTTTAAGGGCCCCATGCAGTCTCAGCCTTTCAGTTCTTGATTCTGCTTCAGTCCGGAATTGGCAAGGCTACAATGAGTGCATCAACAATGAAGGCAGCACCACTCCTCACTGAGGTCTCCCTCCAAGCTCTTGTGGAGGGAGTTAGAGGCTGCAGGGAGATTCTGTTCCCTCCCGATGGCCGAAGGAAGACTCCTCAGCAAACCAAGGCAGCCTGGCTGCACATTGCTCAGGAGGTCGGTGTAAGGTCCGTTTGTTCACGCACATGGATCCAGTGCAGGAAACGCTTTAATGATCTTCTGCGATCATCAAAAGTGAGTGTCACATCACACTTACCTTCAATCTGCTTCCCTTCTCTTTTCATCACCAGCACGCTGCTTTGTAAGCCTGCTCCTCCACATCCCACCTTACCCTTACTTCCCTTGCACCCTTACCTATCCATCTGTCTCTCTGTACTGAATGACCTCACCATCCTGCCTATGCACCCCTCACACTTGCTCTCACTGTTATGCAATGACAATAACTAACAATGCACAGGGAGCTAGCTTCCTCTTGGCACCTTACCCCATCTTGGTCTCCCTCTAAGTTTCTATGTTATGGATTCTTCACAGTCACTCCATCACTCTCGCTGAAACTCTGCTTGTGTCCTTCCTTGCTGGAAAAGATAGCCCACAATAAGAGGGAGAGAGCACAGGCAGGAGGAGGCACACCAACCCTCACAACATTGACAAGTGCTGAGGAGGCTGCACACAAAATTGTTTAAGGTGACGAGGATCTGGAAGTTGGGGAAGGAGAGACGGGCGCACTAGATGAAGCTGGTGACAGAATAGAGTTTCATCACTCTCATTTAGATTTAATGATTGACTGCAATGGCATATGATGTTCATAGAGATTCGCTTTGTATCATCTGCACAATAGAATGTGTCTGCTACCTCAAAATCAGCTGTCTAACTCATGCCTTTACTCTCCCACAGGACCATCGAGTGCCCCCCTCCCCACTGTCCAGGAGGAAGAGGCAGACGACTCCTCAGAGGAACCTGCAGCCTCTACATCTGCTGAAGCCACAGGGGAAGCACCAAGTAGAAGCATGCGTCTTGTCCTTCCATGGGACCTCTGATTTTGACCCTGGTCTCCCTACTATTGTCCCCAACCTATTCCCTGCTACCAGGAAATATGTATTCCATTAATTATTACATTTAAACAGGCCCATGTAACCTGAGCTTTTTCTGTGACCATTCGCGTGTGCACTTTGGCTGCCACTCCAGACCCGAGACATTCCACTTTTTCCCCCTGTTTTCCTTTTCTCTCTATCCCACCCTGACTGCACTCTCCTGTCATCATGCTTCCTTTCATCTCTCCTCTCTCAGAGACACTGCCCTCCCAAATCCCTACCCCAATCCTTCATTACTCTTTGACCTTCCTACAATCCTGCTGCCGTCCTAGTCTTCACTCCCTCTTTGAATAGCCCACAGCTTCCCTCTGTGCCTCTCTTGGCATCCTACGAAGGGCACATCAAGGCACTCGTCGCTGCCACCTTACGAGCAGCACCCCAACTGTCCCATCCTACTCTCTCGCCGACCTTCCCACCCATCACACCCGCTGGGGGCAAATCTTGCCAGTCTCCTCCCCATCCAACTCATCCCCCCCAGTGCTGACCCTGTGGATGCTGGCCGTGGGGCAGCCATCACCGACCCTCTCCGCATCTCCCTCCAGAATGTCTGTTCACTTGTGAACAAGGCCCTTGCCATCCATGAGCTTATCGTGGATGGCTGCATCGACATCATGGCCCTGACTGAAACTTGGTTGAGGGGTGATGACACATTACCCTAAATGAAGCCTCCCAGCCTGGCTATACCTTCCACCCCTTGCCCCGCTCAGACCGCCATGGTGGAAGTGTGGCTCTCATCACCAAATCACAACATGGCCTGTCCCCCTACTCCTCTGGCACTTTCTCCTCCTTTGAGCACCTCACCTTATTCCAGCCCTCTCACCTCTCATTTAAAACTCTTGTTCTCTACCGCCTACCCAAGTACCATAAAAATGTTATTACTGAAATATCTTCACTGTTATCCTCCCTCAGCCTCTGCACTGAGCGACTTCTCATCCTTGGTGATTTCAACCTCCATCTCAATTGTAAGGTTCGCAAAATATCAGAAAATGTCGGCAGCCCCCGAAGATTATTTGATTAAAGAAAACCTGGTTGGAATGTACCTTAAAAACCCAGAGCAACAAAGATGGCTGTCAGGCCTCGTGGCAAAGGAGAAAGACAGCCTGTCTGAATATCTCCCATCACTGGCTGACACAGGATTTGAAAAAAATACCAGCCTGTGTGAATATGTTGAAGTACTTGAAACTGTCAATCAACTGCGGTTTAGGAAGTTTTCAATACGGAACAAAGGACTTTGTTTACACGCGCTCTCTACAGTGTTGATTCAAGGGCTTAAGAACTTAAAGCTGTCAATCAATTGCGGTTGGGCGGTGACCACAGGACAAAAGGATTGTTTACACGAACACTTGAGTACTGTTTACCGAACACTTAAGGTTTGTTTACCCAGCACTTGAGAAATCAGTGGGACATTTCAAACTGGTCAGCTCCATTCACAGACCAGTTAAATTAATGGGAAATGCATTCAAACCCATTACAGTCAATGGGGACAGATTGGTCCCTTTTGTGTGAGCCCAGATACATCCAGATTTGGGCGCGAAGATAAGGGCTCCTAATGGGGTATGAAGATAGCCCCTCAGGAAGCCGTTCTCTCTCTCTCTACCGCCTTGCCTCCGGTGCCCTGCCTACAAGAGGAACAGCTCAGCAGCCCGCCCAAAGAAGTGGAATACCAGCAGTTACTTTTGAATTACTGGGATATCTCTACTTCGGGGCGGTGAAGAATAAAAAGGCAGACCGCAGGGGGCATGGAGCAGGCATTTACTGGTGAGCATAAACTTTCTGGCCCATTACAAGGCAACCTAGATAGGTATAAGGGGTGGGAATTAAAGGGGAATTTTGTTGAATTGTCATTTTTAGTCAATTTTCCCTCAATGTGTCCATCTTCTCTCCTCCCCATTAGGTAAAAGTGCGCTGTATTAAGTAAAGGTGTGCTGTATTAAGTAAAAGTGTGCTGTATTCATTATTATTTTTACTGTATAGCAATTTATTCTTTATTTCAATAAAATACTGGTCTTCTTTGCACCCAACCATGAGTCTCGTTTTGTCTACATCGCTACTGAAATAAGTCCGGCGGTCAGAACCAGATAGGGGAGTGATTCGAAACCGCACGGGGCCTGGAGCAGCTCAGATACGTGTGACTGGCCAGACACAAACCCCATATCCCCATTTCTACAAAATGGCGACCACGGCAGGACCGTCGGCAACAGTATGCGATGTAGCAGACAGTGGTCTGGGTCTGGAGAGAGCAGCAGTTATTCGTTTTCTTTTTATCACACTGATCTGTTTGTGGTTAAGTTCCCGCAAGCTTAGGGAAGTTAAAGCAGGGAGTTGGGATAAGGAAATGGAGATTGAAGAATACCAGGCCAAGATAGAGCACCTGGTGGACCAGTTTAGTGAGGGCAAAAGCCACACGAGGTATGAGTTAGAGTACCTGAAGTGCCTAGTTGTAGAGGCCAAGAGTAATGAGATGAGGATGCGGGAGGAGAACGCCCGCCTCATACTGTAACGGCTTCAGCGGCACTTCCCTCTGCTCGCCGCCTGAGGGCGGTTTTTGAGGCTTCGGTGCGCTGCTGCTGTGCCTTTGGGCCCCTCTCCTCACCTGTTTCTCGAGTAATTGATCTCATCAGAGTAATTAGGCTAGTTAATAAAGTTGTTCGTTTTTGTTCTTGTCTTGTCCTCTGTGCCTCTGGCCTCACCTGTGTGTTGTTAATGTATTTGTCTTCTGTCTCATTTGATTAATTATGTCACGTGACCACTCTGGCCTGTATTTAAGCTTCCTGTTTCCTGTCCTCTTTGCTCAGTCCTGGGTTCGCCTGCCTGCAGGTAGCAGCTCTCTCGAGCCTCTCTGTGTTTTCAAGTTTCAAGGAATCTCCTTTCGAGTGTTACCCTGTTTCTATGTTCTCGAGTCTCAAGGAAGCATCTTTCAAGTTCTACCTGGTCTCGAGTCCTTGGATAGGTTTCCTGCACTTGGGTCCACCACTACCGAAACCCTAGCAAAACGGCCCCGTGAATGCACGGCCCCATGACAGTAGGACTGAGCCATACATGGACCCAGCAGAAACCAACCAGCCAAGGTTTGAAAACTCTCGAGTTAATTTTCGAGCTCTCTTGGGCAATTTTTGGTCTCCTAGGAAGAAGACTCCCCACTGTGTCTTTGTGTTTAATTTTTGAGTCTCCTAGGAAGAAGACCCCCACTGTGTTAAATTTTCAAGTGAACTTTCAAGTCTCCTGTGTTAAATTTTTGAGTGAACTTTCAAGTCTCCTGGGCCTTCATAGTGTTAAATTTTCAAGTCAACTTTCAAGTTTTCTGGGCCTTCATAGTGTTTAACTCTCAAGTCTCCTGGCCATCATTGTGTTAAACTTTCGAGTGAACTTTCAAGTTTACTGGACCTTCATTGTGTTCAACTCTCAAGCTTCCTGGCCCTCTACTGTGTTAAATTCTCAAGTTAGATTCTCGAGTGAACTCTCAAGTCTCCTGGCCCTCATTGTGTTAAACTCTCGAGTGAACTTTCAAGTTTCCTGGGCCTCCATAGTGTTAAACTTTCAAGTGAACTTTCAAGTCTATTGGGCCTTCATTGTGTTAATCTCTCGAGTGAACTTTCAAGTTTCCTGGACTTTCATTGTGTTAACTTTCTAGTTAACTTTCAAGCTTCCTGGGCCTCTACTGTGTTAGACCCCCATGTGTACTCTCAGGCCTCCTGTTTGGCCTTCATAGTGTTAGATTTTCGAGTCAACTTTCAAGTTTCCTGGCCTCCTGTTGTGTTAAACTTCCAAGTCAATTTTCAAGTTTCCTGGGCCTTCATAGTGTTAAATTTTTGAGTGAACTTTCAAGTCTCCTGGGCCTCTCGTAGTGTTAAATTCTCAAGTCAACTTTCAAGTCTTCTGGGCCTTCGTTGTGGTAACTCTCTAGTTAACTTCCTAGTTTCCTGGGCCTTCGTTGTGTTATATTTTCAAGTCAACTCTCAAGCTTCCTGGGCCTTCGTTGTGTTATATTTTCAAGTCAACTCTCAAGCTTCCTGGGCCTTCGTTGTGTTAAACTCTCGAGCACTCTTGGGCAAATGTTTTGGTCTCCTAGGAAGAGGACTCCCCCCTGTGTTTTTGTGTATATTTTTCGAGTCTCCTAGGAGGAGGACCCCCGCTGTGTTTGCTACCTTTCTGGTTTGGACAAGTTTAATTTTCGAGCTCTCCTGGACAAGATATAGAGTAAAGAAAAGTAAGAAAAGGAGTTTTCCAGTTCTCTTGGGCAAATTAAGTAAACTTTCGAGCTCTCCTGGACAAAAAATAAACTCTCGAACTCTTCGGCTTTGGTATCGATAAACTTTCGAGCTCCCCTGGATAAGAAACTTTCGAGCTCTACTGGATAAGATATTCTCAAGTTCTCCTGGACAAGTTAAATTTTCGAGCTGTCCTGGACAAGATAAACTCTCAAGTTCTCCTGGACAAGATAACTTTCGAGCTCTCCTGGATAAGACACTCTCAAGCTCTCCTGGACAAGTTAAACTTTCGAGCTCTCCTGCACAAGATAAGCTCTCAAGTTATCTTGGGCAAATATTTGGGCTTTTGCTGTGTTTTGTGCTGTTGAACTCTCGAGCGCTCCCATTGTGTTTTTTGTGTTTAATTCTCGAGTCTCGCTAAAAATAAAGTATTAAAAAAAAAATACATAAATAAATAAAATTGGGATCATCTTAGGCTTATGGGACGTCAGGTGCCGTCCCTAAAAGGGGGGGGGGGTACTGTAACGGCTTCAGCGGCACTTCCCTCTGCTCGCCGCCTGAGGGCGGTTTTTGAGGCTTCGGTGCGCTGCTGCTGTGCCATTGGGCCCCTCTCCTCACCTGTTTCTCGAGTAATTGATCTCATCAGAGTAATTAGGCTAGTTAATAAAGTTGTTTATTTTTGTTCTTGTCTTGTCCTCTGTGCCTCTGGCCTCACCTGTGTGTTGTTAATGTATTTGTCTTCTGTCTCATTTGATTAAT
Organism: Somniosus microcephalus; assembly: GCF_052327205.1. Lineage (NCBI taxonomy): Eukaryota > Metazoa > Chordata > Chondrichthyes > Squaliformes > Somniosidae > Somniosus > Somniosus microcephalus. Next base: position 420,457,149 of record NC_140987.1, on the reverse strand, counting down.
TATGTCACGTGATCACTCTGGCCTGTATTTAAGCTTCCTGTTTCCTGTCCTCTTTGCTCAGTCCTGGGTTCGCCTGCCTGCAGGTAGCAGCTCTCTCGAGTCTCTCTGTGTTTTCAAGTTTCAAGGAATCTCCTTTTCGAGTGCTACCATGTCTCTGTGTTTTCGAGTCTCGACTGAATCTCCTTTCGAGTGTTACCCTGTTTCTATGTTCTCGCGTCTCAAGGAAGCATCTTTCAAGTTCTACCTGGTCTCGAGTCCTTGGATAGGTTTCCTGCACTTAGGTCCACCACTACCGAAACCCTAGCAAAACGGCCCCGTGAATGCACGGCCCCGTGACACATACAAGAAGTAAGAGAGCAGGAGGAAAAGGTTAGGGAGGTAAAGGCAGCATATAAGCTGGCCTGCAACCAAGGGTTTGAGGAAGCAGATCATGGCCCCTGTAGGGAAGAGATAGAAAGCTTGAATATGGCTTTAAAGAGGTCAAAGGGGATGATGTGTCTTATCAGCCCGAAGATAGGTCAGTCGGATTTTACCAGCAACCCAAATAGAACTGTCCCATAGGCAACACCCAGAACAAAGTTGGTTAGGGAATCAGAGGTCCCACGACCGCCACCCACAGCCCCGAGCTTTCAGGAGCTCTGGCAGCGAGGGGGGTTGGAGGATGAGGTGGTAGAGGAAGCACAGCAGGCCCCGCTAGATAGGCCGGGACCAGGACCAGTGTACCCCCTCCGACAACGGAGGTACGGTCTGCCCGTTGATGACGGTGACCCAGGGGCCATCCAGAATCAGTTTGTGGTGCCGTATGGCACCCACCAGCTCAGGGACATGGTTAGCCACATCCCCAAGCTCACTAAAAAGTGAGACCCCTCTCTGCACTTCAGCGAGATAGAGTAAGCAGCTTGTATTAATGACTGCGATGACGCAGAGCAAGCTAAAATGCTGCTGTTTTCCCTGGGAGGTGATCTCCTCCAGACCCTACCTGGCGAGTGCAAAAGGGGGCAGAAGGATTATGAGGATCTGAGGAATGAGATATTGGAGGCCATGGGACTCAATGATGGTAGTCCGTTCGCCCGGGTAGAAAGAACGGTGCAGCTCCCAGGGGAGTCCCCGCAGGCGTTCGCGGACCAGCTGTGGCCAGTCTACTGGAGCGCATGCCCGGGAATGCCAGGGCGGGCAGCACTGAACCCAGTCCAATTGACTCACTGGCTCCATTGTCTTATGACAAACAGCCTACCCCAGATCCAAGCCCAGGTCGCGGCTTGGTTTGACCCCCGAAACCCCCAGACCACCGAAGAAGCGGTGATCCGCCGGCTCACAGTAGCATTTAGAAACATGAGGTGTATCAAGACGCCCCAACCCAAGGGAAAAGTCCATGAGGTTAAACCTGGGAGCCAGAGTAAGAAAGAGTGGCACCAGGAGGGGAACCGTCCCTCCCAGGCTAAGTTAAATTGTTATGGGTGCGGGAAAGATGGTCACTGGAGAAAAGAATGTAAGAATCCCGGGAAAGATAACAAGGGAAAGGATCCCACAGCCCCAGCCCAAAAGGCAGGGCCAGATATCCTTCCCGCTGCGATCGAGTCATTTTTACAGTCCCTACGGTCTCTTCTGACTGGCCAGGAGAGAGTAGCAGCCACCACCGGTGCTTTGACCCCGTCTGCCCCATCCCACTCCCAGCAATGACTAGAGCCAGTGCAGCTTGTCGACCTGTGTCCCCACGAAAACGCTGAGGGGAGCAGGCCCTATGTTAAGATGGGGGTGAAGACGGTGCAGGGGAGATACTCGGTGGACACTGGAGCTTCCAGCATGGTGGTCCATTCGGAAGACCTGACCAATTCATCCCGGCCTAACAAGGTCCCATTTAGCTTAATGGGAGCAACAGGGAATGAGCAGGCTGGGGAAAGGTCAAAACCTTTGGCCATAGGTTTAGGATCCCTCCATACCACGTGGGAGGGTAACCACAAGGCCGACGAGGTGGCCAAGCAGGGGGACAGGGAAGGAGAGTTCTGGGACCCCTGTATAGCAGGCCCGGTAGCAGCAATCCGGGACAAGGGAGGCACACAGGGGATAGCTTTGGCCCCGGAACAAAAGCGGGTCCAAGCCCAAGATTCCACCTTTAAGGCCGCCCTGGTAAGGAGAAAGGAGTTAGAACAGGGTTACTGGCAGGCTGCTAGTTATATTAAACAATGCAAGTTGTTTAAGCCGGAGGCAGGGAAACAGGCAGCTGGGATTGAACCTGAGATTAGAAATCCTCAGCCTGCAGCGTGTACACTCACACAGACTGCACACGCAGGTGCAGTCGCGTGCGTAAAGGGAGAAGTTCCCCAGCACTTGGCCCGAGCGATTCCCCCTCTCTTATGGGGCTCCGGGGAGGAGCCTGAACCAGGTTTTAGACCTGAAGGGGAAAACTCTCAGCCACCAGCAGCCGGTGGCGAGGGATTGCCTGTCCCCAGCCCAGGTTTGGGAAGGGAGGGACCCGAGGGAGATGGTCCCCAGCCAGCAAGGGCTGCGACCCGAGCTAAGGGTCCGCTCGCCAGGGTAGCCCCACCAGCGACACTCCCTAGGAGGTCTCTTCGGGTACCCGAGCCCAGGAAAGTATGGTCACCATCTTTCCAGTGGAAAAGGGCAGACTCCCGAGTCAGGGAGAAGCCAAAAGACAGAAGTCCCCAACCAGCAGCCATAAGCTGCGAGGGACGAGTAGTTGGGATCAGACCAGCTTTGCTGCAGGCAGTAGCCTGCAACAGTCCAAACAGGGATTAGGCTGGCCGCCCGGAGACGGGCGGCACTTGTATATAGCTTTGTTCAATTTTAAGTAATGTGTATAAGTAAATTAGAGTGTGTTAATTTTAATTTTATATTGCAATCTGTAGTCTTAAGCATTAGAGTATAAGTTTTAAGCATGGAACCGTTCCAGAGTGTTGTCTATGTGAGCCAAGGTCGCGGGACCCGATCACATTCCCCCGAGCCAGGGGACCTGGCTAGATTTTTTTTTAAAGTCTTTTTCAGAGTTTTGCAAGGTGCGGAGAACCATCGTGTCTTTGGATGCTCGGGGAAAGGAGTACCCCTATCCCATGAGGGGAGGGGTCTGCAGGAGGCAGATGCCCATGAGGGGAGCTGGCCAGGATGACTGGGATCCAATTCAACCCAGTATTCTAGTGGGACCGGCTTCACGTATGGGGAGGCCTCCCTCCAGTGCCCGAGAATACGAATCGTCACCCCAAGGAAAAGATGTTTCGGGAATTCTGTGAAATTGACTTTTCGGAGGTCAATAAGACCGAATTGTAACTAATCATGGGTGATGGCAGACGCTATCTGTGAGAAGTAATTTTAATTTTCTATTCAGTTTCACACACTAGAACACATTGATTGATGTGTAGAACATGTAACAATACTTGGCACATTATTGTTCACGGCAATTAAACTGTTATTGAAAATCCGGATTAAGATTAAGAGTTTACAAAAAGCTTGTTAATTGTATATTTTGTATTATGTACTGGTCCCAACGCCAAAGGAAATAATGTGTGAATTTAGTTCCTAACTGTGAGATTGTAGTATTTGTTTGGAGTCAATTGAAAAAAAAATTGCATATGCCTGTGAATTGTTGTGTTTGCAGATTGTGGAAGTTTGAAACACATTTATGGCTGAAGAATGGTGCCTGTGATAATAATAATAACTTCCGGGAAGTTATGTCATCACTTCCTGTGAACTGTGAACTATGAACTATGAACTGTGTACATACCTCACTTCCTGTCATATGTCACTTCCTGTTGGACTGGTATAAATACTGGACTGTTCAGTATTGTAAGAGGCTTCTACCAGAGGCATGGTAAAGACCTCTCTTGTATATAGTGTGTTTATAAGTTACTTAAAGCTTACTTTAAAGTTACTTGATGGTAAGACTCCTTTTTCTTACATCAATTTAAGTAACTTAATATTTACACTCACAAATACTAGACCTTCGGACAAACTCGGAGTTAAGGATCCAGGGAACCACCCATCATGGAGAAAATCCTTAGACCTATTCATCTGGACTTGGACCCGAATACACCAGCAGCTGGCAGGGTATGGAAGCATTGATACCGTACTTTTGAGAATTTTCTGGATGAATGTGAAGCGGATGCTCCTGCTAGATTGAGGATACTTATCAATTATGTGACCCAAAAGTGTTCGAATATGTTGATGAATGGGATAATTACGATGAGGTGATTCGGGCACTTAAGAAACTGTATGCCAAGACCCCAAATGAGGTCTATGCTAGACATCTACTGGCCACAGCCCAACAAGGGCCAGGGGAATCAATTGACAAATTCCTGCAAGAACTTCGCAGGCTCAGCATAGATTGTAACTTTCAGGCAGCCTCAGCTGAGCTGTACCGCCAAGAAATGATTTGTGATGCTTTCATCTGCGGGATTGCCTCTCCATTTATATGCCAGCGTCTACTAGAAAGTAAAACACTTGAGCTACAAAAAGCTTTTGACCTAGCTTGTTCTCTGGATTTGGCAAAGAGAAATGCAGACCTCTATCAGCTGCCCAGATCTCGATCTGCTGCTGTAGCTGCAACCAGACAATTCAAGCGGCCTCAGGTGAACCCTATCATGGGGGAATCTAATTCTGATGAAGAAGAGGAGGATGACCCCACTTTAGCAGCCTCTTGGCAATCTAGGAAGGAATGCTTCTTTTGTGGAGATGCTTTTCACCCTAGGAAAACCTGCCCTGCTCGCAATGCAATCTGCAGTTATTGCAAAAAAAAAGGACACTTTGCTAAAGTTTGCCTATCAAGGGCCTCTACGAGGGCCAATCCAGCTAAGGCCTACCGAACTGACCCAATTAGGGCCTATCAAGATGCTCCAGCTAGGACCTATCAAGCTTCCTCTCGAGCTCTCTCCCGAAGAAGCACACCGAGAGTTTTAGCCACTCTCTGTGCAATGACACCAATTACAGCTGCTTTCCCACAGAACCTGTCTCATGCAGCCACAAAAATTTTGATTAAAGGGCATACCTTAGATGCCTTAATTGACTCAGGAAGTACTGATAGTTTCATTAAGGAACAGATTGTTGCGAAATTGAAACTACATGTCTTCCCATCGGACCAGGCAATTGCGATGGCTCAGTCATCACTTAATACCAGAATCTCCGGCTTTTGTGTTGTTGATATGACACTTCATGGTCGTATGTATCCCTCCACCTGACTTTCGGTGCTCAAGGACTTATGTAGTGATCTCCTCTTAGGGCTGGACTTCCAAAAACAGCATAAGAAACTCACCATTGAGTTTGGTGGATCCAAACCCGGACTTACTATTTCTAATATACCGTCTAAATTACCGTTTTGTGCATTATCAGCAGCTTCACTTGATGAACCCTCATTATTTGCCTCGATGCAAACCAATAATAACGAAATCGCGGCGCTTTAATCAGGAAGACCAATCTTTTATTGCGGCTGAAATCTCTCGACTTCTAGCAGAAGATATCATCGAACCATGTTCGTCGCCCTGGCGGGCTCAAGTCATCATTGTCAAGAACCCTCTAAAACCTCACAAACAGCGACTATGCATCGATTATTCGGAAACCATCAATCAATATACCGACTTGGACGCCTACCCATTGCCACGCATTGATGATATGGTTAATAAACTGGCCGAATACAAAGTGTTCTCAACTTACGATTTAAAAAGTGCCTATCATCAGGTACCCTTGAAGGTCTCAGATAAGCAGTACACGGCCTTTGAGGCTAATGGACGGCTGTACCAATTTCGTTGCCTCCCATTCGGGGTTACTAATGGAGTGGCTGTCTTCCAACGGGCAATGGATGGCCTGGTTAAGCAGGACAACCTAAGGGACACTTTCCCCTATCTTGATAACATTACCATTGCAGGTCACGATCAACAGGAACACGACGCCAACCTCCAAAAATTTCGGGATGCCCTCCATCGCCGTAATTTGACCCTGAATGAATCCAAATCTGTTGAGTCGCAACCGACCATCAACATCCTTGGCTACTGCATAGGCAATGGTATCATTAAGCCAGACCCAGAAAGACTTCGCCCGCTCCAAGAGCTCCCGTCACCTAAGAATCCGGCTTCTTTACGTCGGGCTCTTGGTCTGTTTGCATACTACACTAAATGGATTCCTCATTTTTCGGACAAAATCCAACCCTTGCTGCATGCTGGATCATTTCCACTGGGAACAGCGGCTGTTGCAGCCTTTAACCTTCTCAAAAAACAGTTGGAGAAAGCAGCTCTTCACTCCATCGATGAGAATCTCCCTTTCGTGGTTGAATGTGATGCCTCGGAGGTGGCGATCTCGGCTACTCTGAATCAGGAAGGTCGCCCTGTAGCATTTATGTCCAGGACCTTACAAGGTGCCGAGCTACATTATCCTCCGGTTGAGAAAGAAGCCACAGCCATCATAGAGGCAGTATGGAAGTGGAACCATTTTCTAGCTCGCCAGCACTTTACATTGATCACAGACCAACGATCAGTCGCCTTCATGCTCGATAATCGAAAACGAACCAAAATTAAGAATAATAAAATACAACTTTGGAGGATGGAACTGGCCTCTTTTGGTTATACCATTCTCTATCGGCCTGGCAAGGAGAATGTGGCCCCGGACACCCTCACACGGGCATTCTGCTCCACTATGTCATCCTCTACTCTCATGGATATCCACAATGGATTGTGTCATCCTGGCGTTACGCGCATGCTACATTTCGTACGATCACGGAATCTCCCTTTTTCCACTGGAGATGTAAAGAAAATATGCTCAGAATGCCGGCTTTGTGCGGAATTAAAACCTCAGTTCTTCCGCCCCTCAGATGGTATACTCATACATGCAACCCAACCGATGCAACGACTTAGCATCGATTTTAAGGGCCCAGTGCCCTCTTCAACTCGGAACACATATTTGCTCACCATGATCGACGAATATTCACGTTTTCCGTTTGCCTTCCCCTGCTCCAATATGCTGGCATCCACAGTAATCGGCTGCCTTGAGCAGGTATTTTCTCTCTGTGGCATGCCGGCTTATATTCACTCAGATCGGGGTCCATCCTTTATGTCAAGGGAACTCAAGGACTACCTCACAGAACGGGGAATTGCTACAAGCAAAACAACACCATACCATCCCATCGGAAATGGGCAGGTAGAGAGGTATAACGGTATCATCTGGAATTCCGTACGTCTCGCTTTAAGATCTCGGGGCCTACCAGACCAGCAATGGGAAACAGTGCTTCCGGATGCATTGCACTCTATACGGTCCCTGCTTTCTACAGCCACAAATACTACACCTCATGAGCGGTTCTTTGGATTCCAGCGTCGCTCATCTCATGGGACATCACTCCCGTCATGGCTAACTACTCCTGGACCTGTATTACTCCGAAGATACGTTCGGACATCTAAAAATGACCCACTCGTAGACGAGGTCGAACTAACCGATGCCAACCCCACCTATGCAAACATACGATATTCCGACGGCCGAGAATCTACCGTATCATTACGGGATCTGGCTCCCTGCCCACCAGGACCTAGTGGGACATCGGGTGATGGCATTTCACCAGGAAACTCTTGGGACCTATCGGGTACCCCTCTCCAGGATCCTGATCGGACACCAACTAGCTTGGTGCCGGTAGAACCCCGTGCTCAAGGTTGCGACCCTCCCAGTACCGCGCATGAAAGTACTGATCCGCCACAGACCAGCTCTGCACCTCCCTCTGAACAGAGGCAGTCCGACTTTGAACCTATTGGGGCTCGTACTCGAAGCCATGATCTCCCCGACCCTTCACAGGGCAATCCAGGCCACACAGACTCTGACCAATGGCCAACCGCATATAAGCGGACCAGCGACCCTCTACGATGGGAATCCAAACAGGTGCGACTCTTCCTTGTTCGGCGGCTGCGGACCAAAAGGTAGACCACAGCCTCCTAATCCTGCAGGAGGGAAGAATGTGATAATAATAATAACTTCCGGGAAGTTATGTCATCACTTCCTGTGAACTGTGAACTATGAACTATGAACTGTGTACATACCTCACTTCCTGTCATATGTCACTTCCTGTTGGACTGGTATAAATACTGGACTGTTTAGCATTGTAAGAGGCTTCTACCAGAGGCATGGTAAAGGCCTCTCTTGTATATAGTGTGTTTATAAGTTACTTAAAGCTTACTTTAAAGTTACTTGATGGTTAGACTCCTTTTTCTTACATCAGTGCCTTTTATTAAAGTGTCAGGCAATTGCATTATAAAAAAAAAGGAGGAAGCTCATTTTCTTCCGTTTGTATTTTTAACAGATATGTTTTGGCTTGGTGTTAATCTCATTAAAGATGTTGTATTGTGTTAAAACTATGTCACAAGTGGTGCAGGGGCATTGGCCCCCTCCATGCTTGGATTATTGCCAATAATCAGTGGTGCAGGGGCATTGGACCCCTCTGTGCTTGAATTATTGTAACTAATCATGTTTTTCTATCGATAGATGCCTACCGTGCACTGCAATTCTCTTTGGGTAAGGAGGATGGAGGTGTCGGGGGATCAGAGATAGATATAGATAAGTATATGGGGGGGTCAGAAATCTTTGCTCACCTTAAAAAGGATACTGCAGGCAAGCTTTAGTATCCAAGGGGGGACTGTAAGGTTCAAAAATTTCAGAAAATTTCGGCAGCCCCTGAAGATTATGGTTGGAATGTACCTTAAAAACCCAGAGCTTCAAAGATGGCTGTCAGGCCTCGTGGCAAAGGAAAAAAACAGCCTGTCTGAATATCTCCCATCACTGGCTGACACAGGATTTGAAAAAAATACCAGCCTGTGTGAATATGTTGAAGTACTTGAAACTGTCAATCAACTGCGGTTTAGGAAGTTTTCAATACGGAACAAAGGACTTTGTTTACACGAGCTCCCTACAGTGTTGACTCAAGGGCTTAAGTACTTAAAGCTGTCAATCAATTGCAGTTGGGCAGTGACCACAGGACAAAAGGATTGTTTACACGAACACTTGAGTACTGTTTACCGAACACTTAAGGTTTGTTTACCCAGCACTTGAGAAATCAGTGGGACATTTCAAACTGGTCAGCTCCATTCACAGACCAGTTAAACGAATGGGAAACACATTCAAACCCATTACAGTCAATGGGGACAGATTGGTCCCTTTTGTGTGAGCCCAGATACATCCAGATTTGGGCGCGAAGATAAGGGCTCCTAATGGGGTATGAAGATAGCCCCTAAGGAAGCCATTCTCTCTCTCTCTACTGCCTTGCCTCCGGTGCCCTGCCTACAAGAGGAACAGCTCAGCAGCCCACCCAAAGAAGTGGAATACCAGCAGTTACTTTTGAATTACTGGGGTATCTCTACTTTGGGGCGGTGAAGAATAAAAAGGCAGACCGCAGGGGCGCAGAGCAGGCGTTTCCTGGTGAGCATAAACTTTCTGGCCCATTACAAGGCAACCTAGATAGGTATAAGGGGTGGGAATTAAAGGGGAATTTTGTTGAATTGTCATTTTTTGTCAATTTTCCCTCGATGTGTCCGTCTTCTCTCCTCCCCATTAGGTAAAAGTGCGCTGTATTAAGTAAAGGTGTGCTGTATTAAGTAAAAGTGTGCTGTATTCATTATTATTTTCACTGTATAGCAATTTATTCTTTATTTCAATAAAATACTGGTCTTCTTTGCACCCAACCACGAGTCTCGTTTTGTCTACATCGCTACTGAAATAAGTCTGGCGGTCAGAAACAGAAAGGGGAGCGATTCAAAACTGCACAGGGCCTGGAGCAGCTCAGATATGCCTGACTGGCCAGACACAAACCCCATATCCCCATTTCTACACAATTCATCATGCTCTCTCTCCTTTGAGTTCACAAGCCTCTTATCCTCCCTTAATCTCTCTCTCCATGTAAACTCCCCAACCCATATTCACGCCACCCCCTCGACCTTGCCATCTCTCGTGGGCTTGCTACTCCCATCATGTCAATCGCAGATAAGGCCATCTCTGACCACTTCCTTGTATCGCTCTCCACCCACATCCCCCTTCCACCAGCACCACCCCCCCCCACAACCATACTTCCTTCTGTGTCTGCCCCTGGAAAAAACTCTCCCCCAAATCTCTTACAACTGCACTTATGAAATCCCAACTGTCCAGCCTTTGGCTCTCCATTCACCATGACATTTCTGCAGCTACCGATCTGCTCAACCACACCCTCACCACCACCTTTGATGCCCTAGTCCCTATTAAAACAATTACCCTCTATCACCCTGGCCGTTCTCCCTGGTACAGCTCTCATCTTCAATCCCTTAAGTCCAAGGGACGCAGACTTGAACGTATATGGCGGACAATTGGTTTAGCTATTCACCGCCAGATCTGGCTGGACCAAATAAAGCACTATCGGGCCCTGCTCTCGTCTGCCAAAATTGCTCACTATTCCAGAATCATTCTGGAATGCAAAGATAAACCCCTGCTCCTAGTCTCTATTGCTAACCATCTTCTTAAACCCCTCTCCCCTGTCTCCTCCACCCTCACCTCCGATAACAAGTGCGAGGAGCTCATGGACTTCTTTGTCTCTAAGATTGAGACCATTCGTTCAGCTGCCTCTGCCACTTCCCTTCCTTCCCCTAGCTCACTGAGCCAAACTTCCTCTAAGGTTCCCCGCTGCCCTAGCCCTGAAGTCACATCTTTCTCCAATAGTGGTTAGCACTGTTGCCTCACAGCGCCAGGGACCCGGGTTCGAATCTGGCCTCGGGTGACTGTCTGTGTGGAGTTTGCACATTCTCCCCGTGTTTGCGTGGGTTTCCTCCGGGTGCTCCGGTTTCCTCCCACAGTCCAAAGATGTGCGGCTTAGGTTGATTGGCTATGATAAATTGACCCTTAGTGTTAGGGGGATTAAATACGTGGGGTTACGGGGATTGGGTGGGATATGTGTCGGTGCAGGCTCGATGGGCCGAAATGGCCTCTATCTGCACTGTGGGGTTTCTGTGATTTCTGTGATTTCTGTGACCCTATTCCCACCAAACTGCTGACCACCTAACTTCCTTTTCTGGCTCCCATGTTAGCTGATATTGTTAATGGTTCTCTCCTCAGGTACTGTCCCCCTCTCCCTTAAATCTGCCGTCATCACCCCACTCCTCAAAAAAACAAACCTTGATCCCTCCGTCCTTGCAAATTACCGCCCCATCTCCAACCTCCCTTTCCTCTCCAAGGTCCTTGAACATGTTGTCGCCTCCCAAATCCGTGTCCATCTTTCCCGCAACTCCATGTTTGAATCCCTCCAATCAGGTTTCCGCCCTTGCCACAGTACCGAAATGGCTCTCGTCAAAGTCACAAATGACATCCTTTGTGACTGTGATAAAGATAAACTATCCCTCCTCATCCTTCTTGACTTGTCTACAGCCTTTGACACGGTTGACCACTCCATCCTTCTCCAACACCTCTCCACTGTCGTCTAGCTGGGTGGGACTGCACTCACCTGGTTCCATTCTTATCTACCTAATCGTAACCAGAGAATCACCTGCAACGGCTTCTCTTCCTGCTCACACATCGTTACCTCTGGTGTCCCCCAAGGATCTATCCTTGGCCCCCTCCTATTTCTCATCTACATGCTGCCCTTTGGTGACATCATCCGAAAACATAGCGCCAGTTTCCACATATACGCTGACGACACCCAGCTCTACCTCACTCCCTCTTCTCTCGACCCCTCCACGGTGTCCAAATTGTCAGACTGCTTGTCTGACATACAGATCTGGATGAGCCAAAATTTTCTCCAATCAAATATTGGGAAGACCGAAGCCATTGTTTTCGGACCCCGCCACAAACTCCGTTCCCTAGCCACTGACTCCATCCCTCTCCCTAACATCTGTCTGAGGCTGAACCACACTGTTTGCAACCTTGGTGTCATATTTAACCTGGAAATGAGCTTCCAACCACATAGCCATAGCATAACAAAGACCGCCTACTTCCACCTCCATAACATCGCCTGTCTCCGCCCTTGCCTCAGCTCATCCGCTGCTGAAACCCTCATCCATGCCTTTGTTACCTCTAGACTTGACTCTGCCAATGCACTCCTAGCTGGCCTCCCACATTCCTCCCTACGTAAACTTGAGGTCCTCCAAAACTCAGCTGCCCGTGTCCTAACTCACACCAAGTCCCATTCGCCCTTCACCCCTGTGCTCGCTGACCTACATATGGCTCCTGGTTAAGCAGCGCCTCGATTTCAAAATTCTCATCCTTGTTTAGAAATCCCTCCATGGCCCCGCCCCTTCCTATCTCTGTAATCTCCTTCAGCCCCACAACCCACAACATCCCCCCCCCCCCGAGATATCTGCGCTCCTCTAATTCTGCCCTCTTGAGCATCCCTGATAATAATCACTCAACCTTTGGTGGTCGTGCCTTCTGTTGCCTAGGCCCTAAGCTCTGGAATTTCCTGCCTAAACCTCTCCCCCTCTCTACCTCTCTCTCCTCCTTTAAGACGCTCCTTAAAACCTACCTCTTCGACCAAGCTTTTGGTCATCTGCCCTAATTTATCCTATGTGGATCGGTGTCAAATTTCTTGTCTTAAAATACTCCTGTGCAGCGCCTTGGGATGTTTTACTACATTAAAGGTGCTATATAAATACAAGTTGTTGTTGTTGCAAGAGGAAGATAAAGCACAAATAGCCACAAGGGGAGTCACTTGGGTGTTTTGTTCTGTTGTCTTTGATTCTGTTTAATATTTTTCATTGTCATGCTTTTGTGAATGTAGTAAACAAAAATGATGGCAAACAGTTGAAGGTCTGGCCTATGTGTTCTGGCAAATGGAAGTTACACATTGAGGCCTCAGGGCAACTTGCATTTGTAATGATGATGCTGGGAGTGATAGGAAAGCACCGTTTATTGGATAGATGATGTATGGCGTTTTAAGAATGTCGTCCAAACAATCATAGCCATAAGCTAACCAGCTGACCCTTGTGATTGAAGCGTAAGCTTACGCGAACCTGACATGGATGAGTGCATCCCTTGCATGATGTCCAGCAATGTACACGAGTGCTGCTGCATTGGCCACATCCGGCCCTGCGAAGCGTGCCTCCTCCTTCTCGTCCTTCTCCTCCTCCTCCTTCTCCTCCTCGTCCTCCACCTCTTCTTCCGAGGATGTTCTGCGCTGAGCCACTTGTTCCTCAGGGAGCGCTGAGCCGCGCAGCTGTGAAATGTTGTGCAGGGCACAGCAGATGACGATGATTCTGGACACCCTGGCTGGTGCATACTGCAGGGCTCCAGCAGAACTGTCGAGGCATCTGATTCATATTTTGAGCAAGCTGATGGTTTGCTCTATGATGCTTCTGGTGGAAATGTGGCTCACGTGGTACCGCTTCTCAGCCTCATTTGTTGGCCACCTCATCGGTATCATGAACCACTTCTTCAGGGGATAGCTCTTGTCGCCAAGTAGCCATCTGGAAAGTTGGGTTGGCGGATTGAAGAGCTGAGGCACAGTAGACTGCCGCAGAATGAAGGAATCATTGCAACTACCAGGATACTTTCCGCAAACCTGCATGATGATCTTCCTGTGGTTACACACCAGCTGGACGTTAAGGGAGTGGAAGCCCTTGCGGTTCACAAATACAGCTGGGTTGTGATGGGTTGCCCTAATGGCCACATATGTGCAGTCTACGATGCTCTGCACCTTTGCGAAGCATGCCTATTTGCAAAGCCAACCGCATGCAAAGTTACACTTGCTTCATCCATGGAGAAGTAGATGTAATTGTGCGCCTTTGCAAATGATGCATGATGCAAGTGTGTGTGGCCAACTAGAAGATGTCGTTGATGTCTGCTGTGATCCCTGGAAGGAGCCCGAAGCAAAGAAGTTGAGTGCGGTGGTGGCTTTGACAGCCACTGGTAAGGAGTGTCCACCCGCTCCTCTGGACTCCAGGTGCTGGTGCAAAATAGCGCAGATGTCAGCGACAACCTCTCGCGGAAGTCTCAGCCTCCTTTGGCACTGCTGCTCACTCATGTTGAGGAATCTCATCCTATGCCTGTAAAGCCGGTGTTGGGGGTATCTCCTGCGGTCCTGCTGCCACCCTCTGCCCTGTGTATCATCAGGTGGGTGAGGAGAAGGTTGGCGCTCCTGCTGTTGGTGCTGCTGTTGTGCCTGGTTGCACTGCTGCTGCGGCTGCTCTTTCTCCGAATCTGAGAACCAGGATGAGAGGATATAAATGGTTCCCAGCCCGCTGGTATATATCTCAGTCAAGGAATGGAGGTTGTGTGTGCTCAGACAAAGTGGCCAGAGTGTCTTCCAAGGAGCTCACACTGCGCTTGGATTTCAGCCTCAACACTCACAACGTTTGTAGAGCTGCTAAATTTCTCCCAAGCCTCAAAGCACTAAGTTGTGGCATGTGCAAGAATGAGTGATTGCAGGACCGCTTTTAAGCTGCTCGACCAGCTGGCAACAATTCAGGTCCTCGCTCAACCTGGCTTGATTCACCTGGCTTGTTTTTATGAAGGCGGCACATGCTGAAAAACCTTGACAATCTGATCAGCCCTTTAAAATAGGTTTATCCAGGCAGTTAACGACCTGTTCACTGCCTTAACTGCCTCTCCCGCCGGTTGGTTTCGGGTCAGTTCGGGAGCAGCTGACCTGGCACTTCCCAAAGTTGCGTGGAGGTGGGATGGAGGCGGGTTCGCAGCCCAACCCCAATTTCTCCGATTTTTGCAACAGACCCGCTTCCAAACCCGCCCCCTCAGATGAATAGAAATCGCGGCTAATGGGTGTGAAGTGCTTTTTTGATTACCCAGACAAGCACTTATGGTTTAGTTTCTGGGCAAAACAATGACGATTCATCACGTTAGCCATCTTTTGTCTTTTTAAAACTTGTGATAATACACTTTGCTGAACAAAATAGAACATTAAAAGTAACTTTTTGTCAAATCCTTTCTGTGGAAACATTAGCAAAAAATGCTGAAATGTGGCACATCAGCAAGCAAAAAAAAAGAACAAATATTCTAATGCACAAAATGATTGTGCATGGGTCACATGACACAATTCCTCAGCTGCCAATCGGTGGGTGCCAAACACCTGGCTCTCCTTCCTCCTCAGTTCGTCAAGTCACAAACAGCAGTCAGAATGCAAGTCTCACAAATATGTCAAATGAGCTTTAAGTGATGGAATTCATCAACAGCTTATAGGCCACCCAGTGCCTGTTTTATGCACTCAGTGAATCAGGAGCGGAGCTACAAAACAATGCAGGATCCAGAGTGGTAGCAACTTAAATACATTGACGTGTTTTTTTTTAATCTAAAAGGGGCCAACACACATACAGAGCACATCTTCAAAAATGTTAAATTCTTTTTTCTCCCGAGGCATCGGCAGTTGAGGGCCGAGTACTTTCCTGATTTCGCAGGCCGGACGTTACCGTGGGATCGGCCCTCGGATAACATAACTGTCTAATGTGCAGATTACTAAACACTCTTACGATGATATTATTTGTGAGTCATAACGTCATCTGCATATGTTATATCAAAGTCCTATCTCATCCATCAATGTGTTGGATCCTTTATATCTTCTTTGAATATGTCACATCACACGCATAATAAGAATATTCATGAAAAGCAGCTACCTTAATTGTATTCACTATCTAAATACTGTTCTAAAACACATTTAGCAATGTTGTATTTTTTCATCAAATGTGCTCTTTGGCTAACTCTGTTTGAAGCTGGTCTTCTAGTCGAACCTATATGAGTAGAAATTGATATTCTGTTTGGTATCCAGCAGTAATGCAACATTAATAGAATATGCACCATGGGACCAAAAAAGACAGATTTTTATCAAAATCCAATTTAAACTTTGAGATTTTCTCATAAAGTTATTCTTATCATGAAATAATAAAGGCCCTTTTTTTATACAGAAGCAATGAACATCCACAACAACAACATCTTGCATTTATATAGCACCATTAACATATAAAATGTCCCGAGGCTGTTCACAGGAGTGAAATCAAACAAAACAAATTGATACTAAGCCACAGAAGGAGATGTTAAGCTGGGTTGACATATAGGTCAAAGCTTGGTCAAAGAGGTAAGTTTCAAACAGTCTCTTAAAGGAGGAGAGAGTGGTGGAGAGGCAAAAAGATTTAGGGAGGAATTCCAGAGTTAAGGGCCGAGATAGCTGAAAGCATGGCTGCCAATGGTGGGGCGAAGGACGTGGGGGATGCACAAGAGGCTAGAGTTGGAGGACTGTAGAGTTCTTGGAGAGTTGAGGGCTGGAGGAGGTGACAGAGATAGGGAGGGATTTGAACATGAGGAGGCAATGTAGGTCATTGAGCACAGTGGTGATGGGTGAATGGGACTTGGTGTGAGTTACAATGACCATGTTTTCAACACTCTGGCGACTTAGCTCCTCCATGGCCATAGCCATCCTTTCCTCTACCATAGCCATCCTTTCCATGGAGGCTGTCATCCTTTCCGTGGCGATGCGTTCATGCGCCAATGCCTCCACAAAGGCTCTGCTCATGTTCGCGATGACTCCTCCATTCGCTCCACACTCGCAGTGACCCTGGAGACAAAACTTGCCAGAGACTTCTGCACCTGTTCCTGGAGTTCCAGCACCGCTCTCCTTCTGGATGGACCACGAGGCACTGGGTCGACATGCAGTTGAGCTGAGCTGGCAGAGTCCTGCGCCCTCCGATGAGGACGCTCCACTCCTGTCCCTGTCTCCACCATCTGTTGATGCT
This sequence comes from Somniosus microcephalus, assembly GCF_052327205.1. NCBI lineage: Eukaryota > Metazoa > Chordata > Chondrichthyes > Squaliformes > Somniosidae > Somniosus > Somniosus microcephalus. The sequence goes on along the minus strand of NC_140987.1, from coordinate 420,440,485 downwards.
CACTTGTGAGCTGTGATACACCAGGTGACAACACTACTCTATTTCGCGAAGGTCCCACCGAGGTGTGAGTGTCTGCGCTGGTGCTGGGTGCGCTGAATTCTGCTGACGCTGCGCCCTCAGAGGTTGCTGCTTCCTCTGAGGAGTCTTGAAGCTCAGGCTGTTCCTCCTGGACAGTGGGGACAGGGGCTTTTGATGGTCCTGTGGGGGAGTAAAGGAAAGAGTTAGAGATGTGAGGTAAAGGTTGCATGCACATTGAATTGTGCAGATGTGCATAAGTCAATCTGTTAGAGCAACAGAATATTTATCAGTGACTCATGCAATGTCAATGAGAGAGATGCCAAACTATTCTGTCACCAGCTTGCTGTGATGCGCCCGTCTGTCTCTCCCCCACTTGTGAATCTCCCTTGACACCGGCGATTTCCAGGGCTGCCTCCTCCGAGGTGGTGAGCTGGGCTACTGAGGGTGGCCCACCTCCTGTCTTCGCTCTATCCCTCTTATTGTGGGCTCTCTTTTCCTGCAATGAGGGACACAAGTGGAGCTTGAGTGAGAATGAAGGAGTGAGTGTAGAGAATCCATATCATAGATGCTTAGAAGGAGACAAAGGGCCCTCCCTGTGTGTTGTAAGTTGTTGTCATTGCATCACAGTGATAGGGAGTGTGAGGGCTGCATGGTCAAATAGTTTAGTGAATGTGACCATAGAGAGAGAGGGAATGGGTAAGGGTGCAGGGATGCCAGTGTCAAGTGGTATGTGGAGGAAGAGGTTGGCAATGCAGAGTGCTGGTGAGGAGAGGTGATGGGGATCAGATTGAGGGTGAAGGGAAAGTCATACTCACTTTTCCTGTGTGGAGATGGTCATGAAACCTCTTCCTGCACTGCAGCCAGGTTCTGCGGCACATAGAGGTTGAGTTGACCTCCTGGGCCACTTGCATCCACACAGTTTTAGTCTGCTGTGGAGGCTTTTTCCTCCCTGAGGAAGAGCACCTCCTTATTTGATCTTGCTCCCTCCACCAGAGCTTGGGTGGAGGCCTCATCGAACCTTGGAACACACTTTGGCCTACTGCTGGACATAGTTGCTGAATGAAGCGATCACAACAATGGGCATAAAGTTTAAGGTCTCCAGAAGAAACAAGGCTGCTTGCAGGCCGTAAATCCAGCAAAATTCATGACATCATCGGAGGCAACTTTCTGTATGAAAAGACTCATTGTGCCAGGGGTTTCCACACGCTGGAAATCAAGTGCCCAATTAGGGCAAAATCACACTTTTTTCCCACTTCACATCGGAGTCGGGGTCCTGACATGAAAACCACCTGACATGCCCCAGCCCACCCCCCAATTGGCAAAATCGAGCCCTATGTCTTCAGATAATGTCACTGAGGGACAGCATGCTGATAAGAAATAAAGGGGGACCTAGGATAGAACTTTATGGGGTCTCCATATTTAACATCAGTATCAAGCACACATACCATTCCAACGTTGCTAGATTAGATTGTAACACCAGTTTGAGGGATAACCCTTTTCTTATGGAAATACATTTTCTGATTTTAACTCGGACTTTTTCTATCATATTTTCTTCTTCACCATTTTGTCCTCTCCTCTCCTGAAGGTGCTGCCTTCTGATGTGTATGGGTGCCCTCTGCCGCATTACCCAAGTGACCATTCTCAATATGCCAGCCTTTACTTGTCAGTGAAAGTCGTGCAGCTATTGAACTGTGAGTGCGGGAAATATATCACAGCTGAGTCCAATCGTATCCGCACCCAATTCCCACATGCGTCCAGATGTACTTTACAGCATGGATCACAATCAGGAGCATGAGCCCTGACTGATTTTTACCTGTTCCTCGAGCAGGTTCAACCAAGCCTTGACTTAGTTCAACTTGCACAGTGCAGACTAGGGACTGTATCTGTGATCTTCCAATTGTAATAGCTCAGAACCACATCAGTCAACACATTTATTTACTGAGCCAGTCGCCTCATTAAATACTGAATGCAGTTCTAGAGGATATCAGAAAATGCTTGAGGGCCTTCTACGATGTTGCCATGACGTTTCCTTGCAAAATCAGTTCAAACTACCTCCGGGTGGTTCGATTAATTGTAATGTAAATGTTATTACTGATTGAGTACGTTAAATATTTGATCACTATTAATTAAGATATATTTGTTTCCTTTAAAGATTTACAGCTTTAGCTCTTGGAAAAAAATGTTTTTCATGTGCTTGATATAAAGACAGAGGTTCTATTGAATTAGTTGATTGAATTCAAATGTAATGGCCCAGAAATTCGGGACGGGGGCTTCCCGCGGGTGCAAGCCCCCGACCTGCACTTACCTTGCGCGCCGGCCGTTGTGCTGTGGGCCTGCGTGGAATTCCGATCCTGGACCTGCTCCAACTGCCGGCGCACAGTGCTTGCGTATCCAGGGGCGCAGTTAGTTCGATGCGTCCCCTGGGATCACGTGGGCCATGGAGAGCCAATCGGAGCAGGGAATGCTTCATTCATAAGTTTGACAGGAAGGGCTTTCAAAACTTATAAATACTACGGGCCCCAAAACATCACTAAATTTTCAAATATTTTTTTTTTAAATCACATTTTTTAAATAAACTATAAATTACATGAAATAACTATTTTAAACAATAATTTAAATTTTTGAAAAAAATAATTTTATTTTCTAATGGGGCTAAAAATAAACTTACCTTTCTTTAAAGTATTTAAAAATAATAAACCTGTGGAAAAAATGTTTTAATTTTAATTAATTCACCGCTTACCTTGTAAAAAGCAGGCCTTGCGACTGCTTTTTACATGTCTAACTTCTGGAGACTTACCTTCCCGGGAAAACCTGCAAAAAAAACATAAGTTCGATGCGCACGTGCAGCCTCTCCTGCACATGCGTTCGAACTCTGGACCCCTTCTTTCAGGGGAACGGAAGTGCCGGTTTCCCGCACATGCACAGTGCATGCAGGAAACCGGCACTTTCATTTGGCCCCCGGGTGAGTACCCCGCGCGTACTCACCCGTGGAGACCCGAAGTTCTGGGCCAATATTAATATTTCCTTTAAATGGTAGAAAAACAAACCCAGGAACCTTAAAAGAGTGATTTGATTATTCTTAGCCCATCACTAGGAAACTTTTGCCAAATCCACATGGGTTTCTAGTGATTTTGAACTATTAACAAAGCAGACTGGCTCAGAGTGTCTAATTGTCGTGGTATATTTTTTATTGATTACAGGGAGCTGTTATTAGCCGAAGAAATTAGTATAACTGGAAGGGACCTTTTAATAGAATTGAACCAAAGTTTCTCCCAAATGTCTTGCCCAAGCTGTGGGTCCTCTGAGTTCCCATGTTGTATCTCTGAGCTCCAGGTGATGCTGTTCTACACAGCCTCATCCACCTGAGGCATATGGAGATCGCATCTCTCGCCCAACCTGAGCTGTTGCTCCCCTTCACCACAGTTCGCCTGACATCCCACCAGGGACTCGTTCTAAGTAAGTTGAGAGCATTTACTGCACTTTTAGTGCCCTTGCCTCCCGCACCCTTTACTGTTGCCATTGCCTGCTCAACTAGGATCCCCCTCAGCCTCCACTGCTCACTCATGCCATAAGCCTCTGTTAACGCCTCTGCAGTTTGTACCATCAAGGCATCAAGGGGTATGGGGAGAGAGTGGGAATATGGTATTGAGATAGAGGATCAGTCATGCTCGTATTGAATGGCGGAACAGGCTCGAAGGGCCGAATGGCCTACTCCTGCTCCTATTTTTCTATGTTTCTATGACCATGGGCTTCCCTCATTCTCCACTATTACCAGCTACTCTGGCCAAGGGATTCCCTCTCTCCAGTTGCACTTCTTAGCCCACTTCATTCAAAATCCCACTTCTCCAGCTGTGCTATTCCCAACCTGTGACCTCTGAGCCAGAATTAACCCATTCTATATTTCCTGCTCGTCCAGCAATGCTCTCCCTGACCCAGGTCATCTACATTTCATGTGTCTGTTGGGACTTATGGATTACTCTCCATTTTTCTCTTCCTTTTGTCACTCTCACATTTTTGTTCCCTTATGCTTCTCCCTGTTTTCTCCTTTAATATTGGTCATTCTCTCTTTGACATTTTCTGATTTCCTGCCTATCTTTCTCCTCATCTGCTTTTCTCGTCTTTTGACTATTGTGCTTTCCTGTCCATTTATTTATCCTGTTGTGGTTCTGTGGTGTCGATAAGCCAAGGAGAGAATTACATAGAAATTACAACATGGAAACATATGAACATCTGAATTGATAGGCAGGAAAAGACCAGCTGGTCTACCAAGCCTGTGCCAAACCGACTGTTCTGCCCAAGGAATCTATGTTGGTATTTATCCTTCACACAAGAAATAATCCTAACCCCATGTGCCTACCCTGTTCCCATATCCCTTTCTCTTCCTTTCCTGCAACCACCTATCTAAACTGTTCTTAAATGTTGACATGGTCTCTGCTTCAATCATTCATTTTGGGAGTGCATTCCACATCCTCATAACCCTCTATGTAAAAAAAAATGATCCTGCTTTCTGTCCTAAGTCTCTTACTTTTAATTTCATATTGATCTCCCCTTGTTCTAAACAATCAATCACTGGAAACAATCTATTTCTACTTAACCTGTTCCATCCCATCATAATTTTAAATACCTCTATCCAATCACCCATTCTTCTGTTCTAACAAATACAAGTTGAATTTTGCAAATTGTTTCCAGTGCCAGTAATCATTACGGAAACATTCCGCAATCTTTAGACTCAAAAACTCCTCACATTTGCCAGTCTCAGTTGATCCTGGTAGCAGTCCTAGTGCATTGTTAGTGTGAAATCAGGAAATTTGGAGGAGCAGCACAAATGGCGCTCATTATAATAGATGCTAATTAGGTAGCTTGCGACTCAGTGAGCGGTTCGTATGAAGGGTCAAAAGGCATGTAGAGATCTGCGGAGATGAGATCAATTTTGGAGTGGAAACTCGGCAGAAACTTGCTAGTCAGAAAAAGTACTTGCCCTGCTTTTGCACTCCCAGTGCTCCTGCCCTTAAGGATTATCTGCCCCATGCTTCCAGATACTGGAACACCACTTTTGGGATCCCAGTGCTTCTAAATCTTGGTAGCCTCTTCCCAGTGTTCCTATACCCTGTGTTTCACCAATGCTTTCAGACCCTAGGATCCGCCCCCCCACCCCCAGTCTTTCCCCAGTGATGCCAGGCCTGGGGCGCCCTCTGCCCAATATTCCAAGACCCAAGTCCATCTCCAGTACTACCAGACCCAGGACTCACTCCCTAGTGCTATAAGACCCCACCCCCTCCATGTTTCAACATGTCACAGCACCCTCCTGAGTGCCCCATTCCACCCATAACTGCTCCATAATCCCACAACATCATCCCCACTAATGCTAAACCCTGCATATTTACCGCCATTGAGCTGAGTGTTGCTGAGTGGGAAAGCAAATTGTGTGGAGGACGCAAAGAATCTCCAAAGGGATATAGATAGGCTAAGTGAGTGGGCAAAAATCTGGCAGATGGAGTTTAATGTGGGAGAATGTGAGGTTATCCACTTTGGTAGGAAAAATAAAAAAGTAAATTATTATTTAAATGCGGAGAGATTACAAAATGCTGAGGTACAGAGGGATCTGGGGGTCCTTGTACATGAATCACAAAAAGTCAGCATGCAGGTACAGCAAGTAATTTGGAAGGCAAATGGAGTGTTGGCCTTTATTGCAAAGGGAATGGAGTATAAAAGTAGGGAAGTCCTGTTACAACTGTACAGGGCGTTGGTGAGACCACACCTGGAGTACTGAGTACAGTTTTGGTCTCCTTATTTAAGGAAGGATATACTTGCATTGGAGGCAGTTCAAAGGTTCACGAGGTTGATTCCAGAGATGAAGGGGTTGTCTTATGAAGAAAGGTTGAGCAGGTTGGGCCTATACTCATTGGAGTTTAGAAGAATGAGTGGGGATCTTATTGAAACATATAAGATTCTGAAGGGGCTTGACAGGGTAGATGCAGAGAGGATGTTTCCCCTCGTGGGGGAATCTAGAACTAGGGGGCATAATTTCAGAATAAGGGGGCACCCATTTAAATCAAAAATGAAGAGGAATTTCTTCTCAGAGGGTCGTGAATCTTTGGAATTCTGTTCCCCAGAGAGCTGTGGAGGCTGGGTCATTGAATATATTTATTGTGGAGATAGACAGATTTTTGAAAGGTAAGGAAGTCAAGGGTTATGACGAGCGGGCAGGGAAGTGGAGTTGAGGCCAAGATTAGATCAGCCATGATCTTATTGAATGGTGGAGCAGACTCGAGGGGCCAAATGACCTACTCCTGCTCCTACGTCTTATGTTCTTATGTAAATATATTCCTGTGCATTCTGGCCTTTAAAAAGAAAAGAGATAAAATCAAATACATAAGGAATACATAATAAAAGCCAACATTGCTTATTTATGGTTTCACAGAAAAATGGTCAGTCACAAAATTTGATTCTCAGTAAAGGAACAAAAGTCCCAGAATATTAATTAATATAAAGGGCATTTGAAAATTAGTCAACCTGATGATATATTGTGTTTCACATTGCATAATACCCCAGCTGTTGTAAAGCAGCATATTCTCGAATTCACCATTAACAACATCATGGGAGATCTATTAGTTACAATTTAAATAGGTTCAGACTTTATATCGGGTGGGATGATTGGAGCTCAACTCTCCTGAGCATTGTGTGTCTTTGTCAGGTTGAATCGGGGGGGGGGGGGCGGGTGGAATTGTGTAAGGCTGGTTCTATTCTATTTCTTTATGGTATTTCTAGGGTGCAAGGCCAAACTGCACAGAAAATGCCCTTTTCCAATTATTAATTATTTTGACATAAATGTAATTATTATCCAATCCTAATATGGCTAGCATTTCAAAAACAAACGAGACATCGTTTTTGTAACCTTTGTTTAATTTAATAATCAATTGAATTGAAAAGTCAGATTTAAAAACTTTTACCTTTTGAAAGCCCTTGCCATGTTAGCCTCTAAATGGATGTTACGTGTAGACAAAAAAAAGAATCAAAGTAAATTGCAGACTGTGACAGAGAAAGGCTCAAGAGGTCATTACGATTTACAAGATGCAAACAGGCAATGAGGGGGCTGCAGCTGTGGGCTTTTATGGGAAAATAATGATCACATAAGTGGAACAGATGAGTGCAGTGGAAGGTTGCACCATTAAACTGTAGTTAAATCCAGTTGCTTAATAGTTGAAGAGGGACTGAAGCAACTTTAATGGGGACAGCAATAATTAGGTCAGAAGGGAATCCAAGCTTAATAGAGTGCTTCCTTGGTTAAACCTTGATTAAACTTGTTTAACCAAATATCTTCAAGTAATGGCAGAAATGCTCATAATTGCAAACAATGAAGAGTTGCTTTTCGAACGCGGCTTTAACCACCAGAAATATGAGCAGGCGTTGGTGGGCAAACCTTACGCGATGGTGTTCAATCAGGAAATTAATTTTGTACTTCATCAACCTTTTGAACTGAGAAAAATGGAAATGGAAAACATTCCCATTTCAGGCTTCCTAGGTGCCATTTCTGTCCTGTCCGCTGGGCTGGAGTGGAACGATAGTGTGCAGTACTTACTCTCCCGTTCCCACTGCTGCTCCAGCCACTGCCGTGGTGGAGTTCTAGAGATGAGTGTCCCAGGCAACCAGCAGAAGCAGATAGGCGCCTTGTTGCAGTGTGAAAATTGGGGTGCCAAGATGTAAATAGACCCCAAAGACATTTTTTGGCAAATTAGCGAAAGGAACATGCAGTGCTGGACCCGCCAAGTAGCACTGGGTGATACAGGCCAGAAATAACCATTTTGAGCGCTTTTAAAGGAGCACTCACTTGCAAGTTTTCAGATCATTATGTCATAATAAAGAAACTCACAAAGGAGAATATTTTACAAAAATCCCAGCAACTGAATGCATCATTGATATCATGATGGAGTTGGGGTTCATTCTGACTAATAATTCTTACCTGAAGTGAGCTAAAGTACTGCTGTCAGGGCTACTTGGAGCAAGATTGACTTGTTTCTTTAAGTCTGAATAGTTTGTTCCCCCCTTCAGTCTTCTGGGAAATCCACTCAGATATCGAGCATCTTCCTGAGTCATTGTGAGTATAACTGGCATTAATTGTCCTTCCTAATCTAGAGGATATTAAAAACAGCTATAATAGTGACAAACATTATGTTACACAGGTGCTTGGTTAGAGACAAATAGCTATCACTAAAATAGAATTACTTTGTAATCTTTTTGAGCATTTTCATATCTTTCCAAAAGGGTAAGCTGATTTATGCCAAAAGAACTCTAATGCCTGAAACTTGAGGTGATAGATAACATGTCATATCATGACATATTACTAACTGTTTCTGCAACCTCAAGGCATCAATATTCTGAATTTTGTGTTTTTCAATACTGGTTTCAAATTACCTTTTTCTATTATCAATTATGACTACATCAATTACATTGAATTGCGCCATGAGTGTGATGAAGGACAATAGCTTTTTATGACATTAGATCTGCCAGAGTACCTTGTGATTAAGTTATACAAAGATGTTGCAATTTGGGGTTTTCATTGAATCATTTTCTCACGCAATGATTGCACAGTAGATTCAAACCATACCCATTTGCTGCAGGGGTGCATAATCCAAGGATTAACAATTTGCAAAAATCTGCACGCTTGATTTAATGGGGTAGATTTTGAGCTTTGATCGGCCGACGGGTGGAGTGCACTGGCTCCCCACCCATTGTACCAGCGGAGAGGACTGAGCCATTTTGAGGCTTGGGCTTCATTAGCAGGGCCCCGGCGAGCTGCATGTCTCAAATGGGCATTCTGCTGAAGCTCGGATGCCGGATTGACCAGCAGACAGCTAATTCAAAAGGGGGGGGACCGATCGCAGAGACTGGAGAGCCTGGACAGCAATAGCTCACTATATTATTTTGGAGTCCGGAGGAAGGCTCCTGGCCTCATAAAAATGAAATCAAAAAAGATTTGGGGCCATATTTTGAAACTACCTCCTGGGACAATGAGGCACCCTCAGAATTGCAGTATGCTTCTGATGCACATCATAGTAAGATGGCCTACTGCTACAAACAGGCATTGTTCATGCCACCTATCGGACGGTCCCTTCTAAGATGACAGTGGCAGAACAGCAACATAAAAAATCCAGCGAGCGGAATTGAGCCCGATGACTCATAATACAATACCATTTCATTTCAAAATGGTGGATATTAAAATTATATCTGATTTTACAGACTGATAATATATATATTTACAATTTTACACAGATACAAAGGACAAATTTTTGGCAAACACTACAAGTACAATATATAAACACAGATTCACCAAGCAAAGTGTAAAGGATTAATATCCCTTCCTAATAACTTAAGAACGTTTTCACCCAGAGGGTGGATGGAATCTGGAACTCACTGCCTGAAAGGGTGGTAGAGGCAGGAACCCTCACAACATACAAGAAGCATTCAGATGAGCACTTGAAACGCCATAGCATACAAGGCTATGGACCAAGTGCTGGAAAATGGGATGAGAATAGACAGGGCTTGTTGGCCGGCGCGGACACGATGGGCCAAAGGGCCGCTTTCTGTGCTGTATAACTCTATGGGGGTGATTTTCATTCAGAAGTCGGGAAGGAGGCGGGAATACAACTTTCGGGGTTGTAGTCCCGCCTCCATCGAGATGCGGCCAATCCACGCGATTTTAACTTGATTGACCTTGTTGAGCCCGCTGGGCGGGCTCAGCAGGCCAATTAAGGGCCACCCGGCAACAGGTGACGTCACAGACTGAAATTTCATCTGTCAAGATGTTTTGACAGATGAAATATCAGTGTTTCACAGCTGTTTGAAGCTGGCAAACAGTGACAGTCTTACTCCTAACCTGAGTCCTTCCACACAGATGAAAGCAAAATACTGCAGATGCTGGAATTCCGAAATAACAACAGAAAATGCTGGAAAAACTCAGCAGGCCAGGCAACATCCGTGGAGAGAAAATAGAGTCAACGTTTCGGGTGAAAAACCCTTTGTCAAGACTAAAGAAGCACAGGAAATGAAACAGATTAAGAGGCCAGGCTGGGAGAGAACAAAAGAGAAGAGACATTAAGAGGTATTCAAAACGAGACGAGATGGTGATAGGACTAGTGGAGACAAAAGACGGCTCTAGATTAGGTGTGAAATGTACTGGCAGAGTGGGAGACAGTTGCCATGTGGGAGAGAGAGAAAAAAAAAGAAAGGGGGGGGGGGAAAGGCCAAAACAAAGGTGTGGATAAAAAATATAAGTAAAAATGTAATAGGGGCCGAGGTTATGATCTGAAATTGTTGAACTCGATATTGAGTCCGGAAGGCTGTAAAGTGCCTAATCGGTAGATGAGGTGCTGTTCTTCGAGTTTACGGCGAGCTTCCGTGGAACAATGCAAGAGGCTGAGGGCGGTGAGGTCCGAGTGGGAATGGGGCGGTGAATTAAAATGACAGGCGACCGGAAGCTCGGGGTCACCCTTACTGACTGAACGGAGTAGAGGAAACCACATCGTGAGCAGCGAATACAGTATACTAGATTGCAAGAAGTACAAGTAAATCGCTCTTTCACCTGGAAGGGGTGTTTGGGGCCCTGGACATGTATAAGGGCAGGTGTTACATCTCCTGCGCTTGCACAGGAAGGTGCCAGGCGAAGGGGAAGGGGTGCTGGGGGTGATAGAGGAGTGGGCTAGGGTGTCTCAGAGGGAGCGGTCCCTACGGAATGCTGAAAGGGGAGGGGAGGGGAGGGGCAGATGTGTTTGGTGGTGGGATCTCTTTGGAGGTGGCGGAAATAGAAGATAGGAGCAGGAGTACGCCATTCGGCCCCTCAAGCCTGCTCCGTCATTCAATGCGATCATGGCTGATCATCCAAATTCAGTACCCGGTCCCTGCTTTCTCCCCATACCCCTTGATCCCTTTAGCCTTGAGAAATATATCCAACTCTTTCTTGAATATATTTAATGAATTGGCCTCTACTGCCTTCTGTGGTAGAGAATTCCACAGGTTCACCACTCTCTGGGTGAAGAAATTCCACCTCATTTCTGTCCTAGATGGCCTACCCCTTATCATTAGGCTGTGACCCCTGGTTCTGGACTCCCCGACCATCGGGAAAATCCTTCCAGCATCTAGTCTGTCTAGTCCTGTTAGAATTTTATAAATTTCGATGAGATCCCCTCTCATTCTTCTAAACTCCAGCGAGTACAAGCCTAATCGATGCAATCTACTCATACGTCATTCCTGCCATCCCAGGTATCAGCCTGCTGATTCTTCGCTGAACTCCTTCCATGGCAAGAACATCCTTCCTCAGATATGGCGACCAAAACTGCACACAATACTCAAGATGTGGTCTCACCAAGGCCCTGTACAACTGGAGCAAGACATCCTTGTTCCTGTACTCAAACCCTCTCGCTACGAAGGTCAACATACCACTTGCCTTCTTAACCGCCTGCTGCACCTGCATGCTTACCTTCAGCGACTGGTGCACAAGGACACCCAGGTCTTGTTGCACTTCCCCTTCTCCCAATCTATTGCCATTCAGATAATAATCTGCCTTCCTGTTTTTGCTACCAAAGTGGATAACCTCACATTTATCCACGTTATATTGCATCTGCCATGGTTCTGCCCAATCACCCAACCTGTCCAAATCATCCTGGAGTTTCTCGGCATCCTCCTCACAGCACACACGCCCACCCAGCTTTGTGTCATCTGCAAATTTGGAGATATTACATCTAGTTCCCTTGTCTAGATCATTAATATATATTGTGAATAGCTGGGGTCCAAGGACCAATCCCTGCGGTACCCCACTAGTCACTGCCTGCCACTCGGAAAAAGACCCGTTTATTCCAACTCTTTGCTTTCTGTCTGCCAACCAGTTCTCTATCCAAGTCAGTACCTTGCCCCCAATCCCATGTGCCTTAACTTTACACGCTAATCTCTTATGCGGGACCTTATCGAAAGCCTTCTGAAAGTCCAAATACACCACATCCACTGGTTCTCCCTTATCTATTTTATCAGTTACATCCTCAAAAAATTCCAGTAGATTAGTCAAGCACGATTTACCCTTTGTAAATCCATGTTGACTTTGTCCGATCTTGTCACTGTTTTCCAAGTGTTCTGCTTTTACATGGACTCTAGCATTTTCACCACTACCGATGTCAGGCTTACCGGTCTGTAATTCCCCATTTTCTCTCTACCACCTTTTTTGAATAGTGGGGTAACATTAGCTACCCGCCAATCCGTGGGTACTGTTCCAGATTCTATCGAATGTTGGAAGATGATCAGCAATGCATCTACTATTTCTAGGGCCACTTCCTTAAGTACCCTAGGATGTAGATCATCAGGCCCTGGGGATTTATCGGCCTTCAATCCCATCAATTTCCCTAACACCATTTCCCTACAAATACTGATTTTTTCAGTTCCTCCCTTTCATCAGACCCTATGTTCCCTGACATCTCTGGGAGGTTATTTGTGTCCTCCTTTGTGAAGAGAGAACCAAAATATATATTTAATTGGTCAGCCATTTCTTTGTTCCCCATTATAAATTCCCCTGATTCTGACTGCAAGGGACGTACGCTTGACTTCACCAGTGTTTTTCTCTGCACATATCTATAAAAGCTTTTACAGTCAGTTTTTATGTTCCCTGAAAGCTTACTCTCATATTCTATTTTTCCCTTCTTAATTAGTACCTTTGTCCTACTTTGTTGAATCCTAAACTGCTCCCAATCCTCAGGTTTACTGCTTTTTCTGGCCAATTTATATGTCCTCTCCTTGGATCTTATGCTATCCCTAATTTCCCTTGTTAGACACGGTTGAGTCACTTTTTTGTTTTATTTTTATACCAAACTGGGATGAACAAATTCTGTAGTTCATCTATGCGGTTTTTGAATGTGTGCCATTGCCTATCCACCGTCAACCCTTTGAGTGACATTCCCCAATCAATCCTACCCAATGCGCGCCTCAGACCATCGTAGTTTCCTTTATTTAAATTCAGGACCTAGTCTCTGAGTCAACAACTTAATTCTCCATCTTAATGAAGAATTCTATCATATTATGATCGCTCCGACTCAAGGGGCCTCGTACAACAAGATTGTTAATTAATCCTTTCTCATTACATAATACCCAATCTAAGATGGCCTGATCTCTCTTTGGTTCCTCGACATATTGGTCCAGGAAACCATCCCGTAAACACTCCAGGAATTCCTCCTCCACGATATTGTTACTAATTTGGTTAGCCCAATTTATATGTAGATTAAAGTCACCCATGATGCCTGCTGTGCCCTTATTGCACGCTTCTCTAATTTCCCTTTTAATGCCATCCCCAACCTCCGCATTACTGTTTGGAGGTCTATATACCACTCCCACTAATGTTTTCTGCCCCTTGCTATTTCTCAGTTCTACCCATACAGATTCCACATCATCAGAGCTAATATCCTTCCTTACAATTGTGTTAATACCTTCTTTAACCAGCAATGATACCCCACCTCCCTTTCCTTTTTGCCTATCTTTCCTGAATATTGAATACCCCTGGGTGTTGAGTTCCCAGCCTTGGCCACCCTGGAGCCATGTTTCCATAATCCCAATCAAATCATAATCGCTTACCTCTATTTGCGCAGCTAATTCATCCACCTTATTACGAATGCCCCTCGCATTAAGACACAAAGCCCTCAGGCTTGTTTTTTTTAATGCTCTTAGACCTATTAGAATTATTATTTACTGTGGCCATGTTTGATTTAAACTGTTGATTTCTCTGACTGCCACTTTTGTTTTTCTCCTTCCTATCTTTTGCTTCTATCCTTGTTTCCCTTTCCTCTGTCTCCCTGCTCAAGTTCCCAACCCCCTGCCATTTTAGTTTAAACCCTCCCCCAGAGCACTCGCAAACACTCCCCCTAGGACATCGGTCCTGGCCCTGCCCAGGTGCAAACCGTCCGGCTTGAACTGGTCCCACCTCCCCCAGAACCGGTTCCAATATCCCAGGAATTTGAATCTCTCCCCCTCACACCATTCCTCTAGCCACATATTCATCTGAAATATCCTTCTATTTCTACTCTGACTAGCACGTGGCACTGGTAGCAATCCTGAGATTACTACCTTTGAGGTCCTATTTTTTAATTTACCTCCTAACTCCCTATATTCAGCTTTTAGGACCTCATCCCATTTTTTACCTATATCGTTGGTACCTATATGCACCATGACAACTGGCTGTTCACCCTCCCCTTCCAAAATGTTCTGCAGCTGCTCTGAGACATCCTTGACCCTGGCACCAGAGAGGCAACACACCATTCTGGAGTCTCATTTGCGGCCGCAGAAACGCCTATTTATTCCCCTTACAATAGAATCCCCTATTACTATAGCTCTACCCCTCTTTTTCCTCCCATCCTGTGCAGCAGAACCACCCCTGGTGCCAGGAAGTTGGCTGCTGCTGCCTTCCTCTGATAAACCATCCCCCCTAACAGTACTCAAAGTGGTGTATCTGTTTGAGTGGGGGATGTCCACAGGGGACCCCTGCACTACCTGCCTGTGCCTTGTACTCTGTTTGTTGGTCACCCATTCCCTTTCTGCCTGTCCAACCTTTGCCTGCGGTGTGACCAACTGATCAAACGTGCTATTCACGACGTCCTCAGCATTGCAAATGGTCCAGTATAAATCAAATCACAGCTCCAGTGCCGCAATGCTGTCTGCCAGTAGCTGCAGCTGGATACACTTCCTGCACACATGGTTGTCAGGGACACAGGAGTTCCCACATATCGCAGGAGGAGCATACCACGGCACCGGGCTGTCCTGCCATGACTTACCCTTTAGTTAATTGAAATTAAATTAAATCAAATCAATCCCACCAATTACACTACATTTAAATGGTATATTTACGGGCCCTGGTTTTACAAACGGTCCCCGCTACACCACAGAGAGCTTAGAAACTATAAACCACAGAGTTAAAGTTTAAAAATGGCGGAGGATGATCCGTTGAATATGGAGGCTGGTGTGGTGAAAGGTGAGGACAAGGGGAACCCTATCGTGGTTCTGGGAGGGAGGGGCAGGGGTGAGGGCAGAAGTGCAAGAGATAGAACGGACACGGTCGAGGGCCATGTCAACCATGGTAGAGGGGAATCCTCAGCTGAGGAAAAAGATGACATGTCGGAAGCACTCTCTCCCACATGGCAGCTGCCTCCCACTCTGCCAGTGCATTTCACACCTAATCTAGAGCCGTCTTTTGTCTCCACTAGTCCTATTACCATCTCGTCTCATTTTGAATACCTCTTAATGTCTCTTTCTCTTTTGTTCTCTCCCAGCCTGGCCTCTTAATCCATTTCATTTCCTGTGCTTCTTTAGTCTTGACAAAGGGTTTTTCACCCGAAACGTTGACTCTATTTTCTCTCCACAGATGTTGCCTGGCCTGCTGAGTTTTTCCAGCATTTTCTGTTGTTATTCTTTCTACAGAGACTCAGTTAGAAATCTCACTGGCACAGAAAGCTGCAGGCTGTCACTTTTGACAGTTCGCAGCCATTCTGCTTTCTGTGCCGGTTAGATGATGGACTCCCGAAACCTAGAAGAAGGAAGGCTTAAAAGGTAAGAACAGGTAATTTAATCTTCTTTACACACTTTAGACACACCAAACACACTTTAGACACACCAAATGCACTTACCTTTGCACTCATGCACCCATCACTCACCTGAATACCGGACATCTCGACCCCTCCAAGTCCTTCAACCCGACAGCCCGACTCCTCCAACTTGGTGTGGTTTGGAGCCGTCGGAAATCCCACACTTCAAGCTTTAAAATAGGGATTAGGCTAAAAACTGCCTGTTAACTACCTGTTTACAGGCAGTTAATTGGCACTAATCCCTTCCTGCCTTGGGTAGGTGGGTCCCAGTGCGGGGTGGGTACCCGCCTCCTTTGAAACTTACATGGAGGCGAGTTGGGGGCAGGATGGTATCGGGATCCCCGAATTCAGGACTTTAACTCCCCGCACGCCTCCAATCCAGACTCCACGGGTCAATGAAAATTGACCCCTCTGACTCTATGGCCAGGATTTTCATTGGGCCGTGGAGGCGGGATTGGAGGTGTGCTGGGGGTTAAAATTGCGAAAACTGGCTGTCGGGCCCCCCCCCCGCCTGGTTCCCGGCTCCGAGCAACTTTAACTCAGTCGTGTCTAATGGTCCCAACACCGTCCCGCCTCCAACATGTGGGATAGATCATTAAGGCCATTAACAAGCACTAAGTAGCCTCTATAATTCTATTTTGAAAGGCCCTTGCAAATTTAACCCTTTTCCCACGTGAAACATGCCTGGTGGGAAACACGATGGTGAAACCTGGCGGGAGCGTTATTGAATTGCTGACTATCAGCTGCAGGTCAACCATTAAAGAGGAGACTTGATCAGCCATCATTTGCAGGTGGTAGGACTTTGTTGTCTCAGGTCTGGGGGAACTTTTAGAAGGCATAACCATAGCTGTGGAAGTTTGGAGCCTGACACCCATCTCCAGTGTGGCCTCCTGGGAAACCCCTCTCACCACCCTCACTGAGCGCTTCCTCAACTGAGGCATATACCAGAAGCATGGGAGCCATTTATTTCCTTCCCTTCTGGCCATTAGATGAGCTCGCGCACCAGCCGCGGGACCAGCAGAACCAGGAACAACAGCAGCGCCAACAGCAGCAGCAGCAGCAACAGGAGCGCCAGGCTGCTGCTCACCCACCTGAAGCTGCACAGGCCAGAAGGGGCCAGCGCTTGGAAGCCCGTCGGCGCAGGAGATACCCCCAAACAGGGTCTACAGACACAGGGTCAGCTACCTCAACATGTCTGAGCAGCAGTGCCAAAGGCGGCTCCGACTTTCGCAAGAGGCAGTGAGTGACAGCTGCGCAATGCTGCAACAAAATGAGAATGAAGGAATGAGTGTAGAGATTCCATAGCATCGATACTTAGTAGGAGTCAAAGATGGAGTGAGGTGGCAAGACCAAGGGCCCTCCCTGTGTGTTGTCAGTTGTTTGCAAAGCATCAGAGTGATAGGGAGTGTGAGGGCTGCATAGTCGAATAGTTATGTGAATGTGACCATAGAGTGAAAGGGAATGGGTAAGGGTGCATGGATGTCAGTGTCAAGTGGGATGTGGAGGAAGAGATTGCTGAAGCTGAGTGCTGGTGAGGAAAGGCAATGGGGGTCAGTTTGAGGGTGATGGGAAAATCATATTCACTTTTCCAGTGTGGAGAAGGTCATGAAATCTCTTGCGGCACTGAATCCAAGTTCTGCGGGTGACTCCCAAGGAGTTGACCTCCTCAGCCACCTGCATCCACACTGCCTTGGTCTGCTTGGGAGGCCTCTTCCTCCCTGTAGAAGGGAAGAGCACCTCCCTGTTGGCTGCAGCCCCATCTACTAAAGCCTGCAAGGCCACCTCGTCAAAACGAGGAGCTGATCTGGGTCTCCCGCTGCTCATGGTGCCTTCAGGTCCCTCTCACTCCACAGTCAAAAAGCTTGGCAGTCTGCAGAAGAAGCAAGGCTTGCTGTAGACCTTAAATGCAACAGCGATGATGACGTCATCGGAGGCAACTTTCAGTCAGGAGAAACTCATTTGCCAAGGGTTCCCACATGTTGGAAATCAATTGGACAATTAAGTTAAAATTGCATCAATCTCCCACATCCATTTAGATTAATGTGGATAACACGAAATGCGGATTACACGACACCAACCCGCACCTGAATGAAAATCCAGCCCATTGACTCTATGATACAGCTACTTTGTTGATTCAGGAGCAAAGACCTAGTTAGTGGCAAGATGATGTCAGTTAGTTTCATATTCTTGTAGCATTTTCTGAGGAACAAAGTCCTGGTTATTGGCAAGGCACGCTCAATCAATTTCATCTACTTGTTCCACTTTTGGTATCAGGATAATGAATGCATAATTGATTGGCTCCCTCAGGCAGGGAGTTAAAGGTAAGCCTTCCATCTGAGTTAAAGGTTAGCCTTACCAGAGGCCACAATAAATGCCATACTCTTTTGAAGATCTGCTTTTCATCCCATTAATCCTTTTAAAGACAGGTTTTCAGATGAAATTAACAATATTACATTCATAAATACAATTGACCATGCTAGTTATGCAAGTATCTAAATAAATACATATATACAAGTTTGCAATTTGACAGGGCAACATGGGCCTGTTATCTAAGTCAAAACTAAATGATTGCAGGACGCTTCTGTTACTTATACTGCTGTAGACATTCATAATTTAAATCAGTGAACAAAACTGATCTAAAGGCAAAGTACACCATTTGCTTTTCCTTAAATCACGTTGAACAAATAAAATCACACATTGTGATAGAAACTGGCTCAAAACAGGAAAAAAGAGGTTTAGTAAATGATAACTTCTCAGGCTGGATACCCCAGAACGTAGTCTTGGGACTGTTGTGTCTTTTAACATATGTTAATAACTTGGGTGTATAACAAGCAAAATCTCAAAGTTTATAGAAGATGTCAAAATAGGAAACAGATCAAATAAAAAGAACAATCCAGCCAGATTCAAAGGATTGAGATATAATGGCCCAGAAATTCGGGTCGGGGGCTTCCCGCAGGTGCAAGCCCCCAATCTGCAATTCCCTTGCGTGCCGGCAATTGAGCTGTAGGGCCCCGTGGAATTCCGATCCGGGGCCTGGTCCAGCTGCTGGCGCGCAGTGCTTGCGTATCCCAGGGGCGCAGTTAGTTCAATGTGTCCCCTGGGATCACGTGGGCCATGGGCAGCCAATCGGAGCAGGGAATGCTCCATTCATAAGTCTGACAGGAAGAGCTGTCAAGACTTATAAATACTACGGCCCCAAAATAGCACTTAACCTTCAAATAAATTTTTTAAAAACATCACATTTTTAAATCTATATATATAAAGTGGTTGGTCTGTCTGTCTTTCTGTCTGTTTGTCTTTCAGTCTGTCTGTCTGTCCGGCTATACAATCAAAAGTTATAGAGCATACCTACGCATATGTTATATCAAAAGAAAGCTTATCATTAGGGGACTCTATTTACTTTTTGGTCAGACAAAAATTGTTCGGACAGTATACAAAAAAGGTTCAAAAAATGGCAACATTCCGCTCATTAGCGTTGAGTGACGTGATGGTTGACCAATCGTACAGGGGATTAACCTGATGGTTGACCAATCGGTGCGTCACGGGGGGCGTTTCATTGCGTGTGTGGGCGGGCCAAATCGTTCTGAGCTGAGGTGAGTGGCCGCCATCTTGATTCCTAACTATTGATTTCTTTTTCCCACTTTCTGCGTGTAAATATAGATTTCCAGCAAAAAAAAAGTTGCTTTTAAAAGAAAAAAAAATCCTTTTGCAAAGGGGACTCGGGCTTTCCCCCCCCCCTCGGTGGTGGATGAGCTGCCTGCAGGCCTCAGGCCTCGAAGCCTCGGCCTCTCCTCGCCAGCCACGCCCGAGCTAGGCACCGCCCATCCTGCCCCGCGATCACCGCCATCTTGGTAAAGGCTGGCGGCGCGGTACTGAGCTGAGCGTAGCCATTGCCGCCATCTTAGTAAAGGCTGGCGGGGCGGGAGTCAGCGCGCGCGTCAACGTTGGCCCGGAGCATGACCTGAGCTAAGGTGAGTCCGGCCGGGCGTCACGTGCTAGGCTGCGCACCGGCCAGCCCTGAGGTGCTGATCCACACATGGAGGCTTCGGCTCACCGTGTCCGGGCTCTGAGGAAAGGCAGAGAGAGAGGGAGAGGGAGGGACATAGAGGAAATCAGGGAGAGACAGGGGGAGGGAGAGGAGAGGGGGAGGGAGAGAAGAGGGGGAGGGAGAGGAGAGGGGGAAGAGGAGAGGAGAGGGGGAGAGGAGAGGAGAGGAGGGGGGAGGGAGAGGAGAGGAGCGGGGGAGGGAGAGGAGGAGGGGGGGAGGGAGAGGAGAGGAGGGGGGAGGGAGAGGAGGGGGGGAGGGAGAGGAGAGGGGGAGAGAGGGGGAGGGAGGGAGAGGAGAGGGGGGAGGGAGAGGAGGGGGTAGGGAGAGGGAGAGGAGGGGGGAGAGGGAGAGGAGGGGGGTGAGGGAGAGGAGGGGGAGGGAGAGGAGAGGGGGAGGGAGAGGAGAGGGGGGGAGGGAGAGGAGAGGGGGCGAGGGGGAGGGAGGGAGAGGAGAGGGGGAGGGAGGGAGAGGAGAGGGGGAGGGAGGGATAGGAGAGGGGGAGGGAGGGTGAGGAGAGGGGGAGGGAGAGGAGAGGGGGAGGAGAGGGGCAGGGAGGGAGAGGAGAGGGGAGGGAGGGAGAGAGAGTAAAGCAGGGAGAGACAGGGGGAGGGAGAGAGAGAGGGTGAGGGAGGGAAATAGTGAGGGGGTGGGACAAGGAGGGAGAGCTCGCCTTCTTCCTTCCTTCCTTCCTTCGCAGGGGTCGATCGGGCCAGGCCTGAGGCATTCCTTCCCCCCCTCTCTCTCCAGGCTAATCCCGAACTAAATCCAGCAGTCTCTCTCTCTCTCTTCCCCCCCGTCTCTCTCTTCTCCCCCCAGTCTCTCTCTTCTCCCCCCAGTCTCTCTCTCTTTCTCTTCCAACAACAACATGCCCTCAAAAAACCCTTGGCACCGCCGGGCACTCCAGCTAGTAAACTATAAATTGCATGAAATAACTATTTTAAACAATAATTTAAATTTTTGAAAAAAATAATTTTTTATTCTAACGGGGCTAAAAATATACTTACCTTGCTTTAAAGTATTTAAAAATAATAAACCTGTGGAAAAAATGTTTTAATTTTAATTAATTCACCACTTATCTTGTAAAAAGCAGGCCTTACGCCTGCTTTTTATATTTCTAACTTCTGCAGGCTTACGATCCTGGAGAAACCTGTAAAAAAAATGTAAGTTTGATGCGCACGCGCAGCCTCCCCCGCGCACGCGTTCGACCTCTGAACCTCTTCGTTCAGAGGAAAGGAAGTGCCGGTTTCCCACGCATGCGCAGTGCATGCAGAAAACCGACACTTCCATCGGACCTATGGGTGAGTACCCCGTGCGTACTCACCCGTGGAGACCCGAAGTTCTGGGCCATTAAGTAATTGGGTCAATAAGTAGCAGATGCAATTCAATATGGGTAAATATAAAATCATTAGTATAGGAATAAGGAAGCAAATGTGTGTGCAATGAGGAACTTAGATTTCCATCAAAATACTTGTACGTTATATCAGGACTCTCCTTTTAGCTCTACGGGGGTGGGGGGAACTGTAATCCCCCACGCTGGGCGGGTGAGGGGCGATAGGTTAAAATTTCAAAAATCTGAAACCTGACCCAAATCTGCCTCAAAAGCTCCTACTTTTGGTTTTAACAGTCAGGTTCGGGGGCGGGCAACTAACTTGCAACTAATTAACTCGAAATGCGGGTCGGTTATTTAAGTATGCTAATGAGGCTGCGTGCCTCACATTTTAACAGACTTTCACATTTCACGGCTCCAGCAATGGTTTCCCGGGGCTTGGGAAACCTGGCAGCTGGAGGTAGGTGAGAAGAGCTGGACCCAGCAGGTAAGTGCCTTTCCAGCACTGCTTGTGAGCCAGGAGGAGCAGCAATGCTCCCTACTGGTCCCCCCAAGCTAACCTGCTTTCCTCCTTGCGATCAGCCTCCCTCCCTATGATCCGAAGCCCCCACCCGATCCGTGATCTCCTCAACCCTGACCCATCATTTCCCCGTGACCCACTCTGGCTTCAACCCCAGACCCACGGTCACTTCAACCCCCGAACCCTGATCTCCCCGACTCACAATCTCTTCAAACCCCGACCCACGATCTCTTCAAACCCGAACCCGTGATCTCCCCCGACCCACAATCTCTTCAAACCCCGACCCACGATCTGTCCCCGACTGGAAATCTTTTCAACCCCAGACCCACGATCTCTTCAACCACCGACCCACGATCTGTCCCCGACCAGCAATCTCTTCACCCCCTGACCCACGATCTTCCCCCTCGGCCCACGATCCCCTCAACACACTCCCGCGCAATCTCCCTCTCCCTCCCTCCCGTCTCTCCGCTCCCTGGCTGCGGCCTTCCAGCCCAGGCCTTCCTGCCCGACAGCCAGACAGCCTCTCAATCTGGCTGCCTGCCGGCTGGGCAATTAAAAAAGTTAAAATTAATAAAGGTCCTGCTGTTAAATTCGGCAGGACACCCGCATTACCCGCATTTCTGGGTTTCCCAGCCACCACGACCCACTGCCCTCTTTCCTGTTCCCTCCGAGGCCACAGCTAATGTTAGAATTAAGAGTGATTGAGGCCTGAGTCAAAATCCCCATGCTTCATTGTTCAAATTCACTACTGATGATACATTGTGCTCTTTCAAGAGGGTAGAAGACTCATAATTCATGAAGCCTGTAGGCACATGTGACTATGTGTTCTTTCTCACGAGTGAAAGAACACCCATAAGGCATCTTTACTTCTTTATCATTATTTATTCTGTGGGGAACTTTTTAAGTCAGATTTGAAATGTTCTGCTAAGAAGCACAGAGAATTCACTGTACTGTACCATAGGTTCATTTTTCACTTGTGTGTCCTGTCATTTATTTAAGGCGATGAAAATAACATTGAATCTCACAAGGTGACAGGAAGGTTACATGGATAACTTTGATGTGAAGGTTTGACATAGAAGACATAGAAAAATAGGAGCAGGAGTAGGCCATTTGGCCCTTCGAGCCTGCTCCACCATTCAATATGATCATGGCTGAGCCTCTATCTCAATACCATATTCCCGCTCTCTCCCCATACCCCTTGATGCCTTTTGTGTCTAGAAATCTATCTATCTCCTCTTAAATATATTCAGTGACTTGGTCTCCACAGCCTTCTGTGGTAGAGAATTCCACAGTTTCACCACCCTCTGAGTGAAGAAATTTGTCCTCATCTCAGTCTTAAATGTCCTACCTACCCCCCTGTATCCTGAGACTGTGACCCACTCATTCTAGACCCCCCAGCCAGGGAAACATCCTCCCTGCATCCAGTCTGTCTAGTCCTGTCAGAATTTTATACATTTCAATGAGGTCCCCTCTCATTCTTCTAAACTCTAGTGAATACAGGCCTAGTCGACCCAATCTTTCCTCATACGACAGTCCTGCCATCCCAGGAGTCAGTTTGGTGAATCTTCGCTGCATTCCCTCTATGGCAAGTATATCCTTTCTTAGGTAAGGAGACCAAAACTGCACACAGTACTCCAGGTGTGGTCTCACCAAGGCCCTGTATAACTGTAGTAAGACATCCTTGCTCCTGTACTCAAATCCTCTTGCAATGAAGGCCAACATACCATTTACCTTCCTAACTGCTAGCTGCTCCTGCAGGCTTGCTTTCAGTGAGTGGTGTACAAGGACACCCAGGTCGCTCTGTACATCAACATTTCCCAATTTACAGGAAACTTTGGTTTATCCAGAGGTTAACTGTCCGGAATGCTCGAGCCACCGGCAAAAATCAGGAGCCGTTTCGTTAGGTTTTTTTTCTTTTCATTGCTATTTTTTCACCAGTCAGGCACTGCAAGGTCTCGCTGAAGCTGTTACTAAGCTACAGAGACGCTTGCAAGGTACGGCCGACTGTTTAGAAGCTGTTTGTTGCCAGATACGGAGCTCAAAATCTCCGTATGTTTCAACATTAGCGCTGGTTTGTCCGGCAGTTTTGATGGGACGGCAACAGCTCGGTCCCGTCGGTGCCGGATAGCACAAAGTTTCCTGCATCACCATTTAAATAATACTCTGCCTTTCTGTTTTTCCTACCGAAGTGGATAACTACACATTTATCCACGTTATACTGTATCTGCCGTGTGTTTGCCCACTCACTCAACTTGTGTAAATCGCCTTGAAGCCTCTGTGCATCCTCCTCACAACTAGTTTTGAGTCATCAGCAAACTTGGAAATATTACATTTGGTCCCCTCATCCAAATCGTTGATATATATTGTGAATAGCTGGGGCCCAAGCACTGATCCCTGAGGTACCCCACTAGTCACCGCCTGTCACTCTGAAAAAGACCCATTTATTCCTACTCTCTGTTTCCTGTCTGTTAACCAATTTTCAATCCATGCCAGTATATTACTCCCAATCCCATGTGCTTTAATTTTGCACACTAACCTCTTATGTGGGACTTTATCAAAGGCCTTCTGAAAATCTAAATACACCACATCCACTGGTTCTCTCTTATCTATTCTACCAGTTACATCCTCAAAAAACTCCATTAGGTTTGTCAGACACGATTTCCCTTTCCTAAATCCATGTTGACTTTGTCTAATCCCGTTGATATTTTCTAAGTGTCCTGTTATCACATCCTTCATAATAAACTCTAGCATTTTCCCTACTACTGATGTTAAGCATTTTGCAATTGTGTACCTTGAACAATTTATACCACATGGGTTACTGTCGTGTTATGGGCTCTTTCAGTCAGATTCAGACTTGTGGATTCATGAGAAATTGAGTTTTAATTAATACAAAGCTATTCCGCTACTCACACCTGTTTGTTCCTAAGTCACTGCTCTCTTCTGAAGGAGGTCTCTACTCTCTGGGATCCTGTACAGGACCAGAAAAGACTATGCAGTCCATCTGGCAAAAAAAACTATTATCTCTCAATCGCCCACTCCCTCAAATATCTATTCAATTCTCCCTTAATTTTCCATCCTATCAGCCTCCACTTCCTTTCTGGACTGTTCATTCCAAATGTTGCTCACCCTGTTCATTTAATAGTTAAATTCAAACTATCTGTGCACTTTCCCTTTTCAAAGTGTGAGCCTGTCATAGAGTCAGAGTCATAACAGCACAGAAGGAGACTATTCGGCCCATCGGGTCCTTGCTGGCTCTCTATTGAGCAATCCAGTCAGTCAGATTCCTCCGCTCTATTCCCACAGCCCTGCAAGTTTATTTCCCTCAAGTGCCCATCCAGTCTCCCCTTGAAAACATTGAGGCCTAGAAATTCACTATGGCCCCGCCAGCTGGCTAGCGCCCAAAAGTTAGCGCTGGGCGGGAAGCCGATAGCGATCGTCAGATATTCATTGTTAGCGCCCCAATTCGGAAGCGGGCGCTATACCAGGGTGTGCCCGCCTCCGCTTGGTGCGCTGACACTGAATATCAGCGCTCTTGGCGCCGCTGCGCCAGGCACTGCGCCAGGCGCTGTGCAGCGGCAGGCTGCGGTACTGCAGGCCTCCTCCTTCTCTTAAGGGGCAGCTGCCTGCAACGGGGAGATCGCCGCTGGATAGTGCCGGCAAATGGCTTGCGGAAAGCAGCCGGCAATGCCGCGGGGGGGGTGGTGGAGGAGGCCGGGGAAGGAGGTGCGGGCAGGCGGCCGCCGCAAAAGCGGCCGGCCGCACCTTCCGCTTTAAAGCACCCCACTAAGGCAGCAGGACGGCCCCGTTTTCTGGTCACTGTTTGCGGCCGCTTCGGAGGAGGCGGCCGCAACTAAATATGGGTATCGGCGCGGTTTCGGGGCGGAACCGGGGCACTGTGCACACCGATGATGTCATCGGTGCCGGTGCAGCGCTAACGGCTACCGCCGCCAATACCGCTGCGCTGAATATCTGCGCAAACTAATTTTTGGCGCAAAATCACCCTTTAGGCGTTAACTGGGCGCAAAGCTGGCAGCGCCTTAATGAATTTCTAGGCCTGAGTGTCTCCGCTTCCACCACTTCCGTCGGCAGCGAGTTCCAGGTCCTCACCACTCGCTGCGTAAATTTTTTTTTTCCCTCACATCCCCCTTGTATCTCTTGCCCAAAACCTTAAATCTGTGTCGCCTAGTCCTTGTGCCATCAACAAGTGGGAACAGTCTTTCCGGATCTAGCCTATCCAAACCCGTCATAATCTTGTACACCTCTATCAAATCACCCCTCAACCTCCTTTGCTCTAATGAAAACAAATCCAGCTTCCCCAACCTGTCCTTGTAGCTAAGATCCCCCATCCCCAGAACCATTCTGGTAAATCTCTTCTGCACCCTCTCAAGTGCCTTTACATCCTTCCTAAAGTGTGGTGGCCAGAACTGGATGCAATACTCCAGTTGTGGCCTAACCAGCACTTTATAAAGGTTCAGCATAACTTCTCTACTTTTGTACTCAATACCTCTATTTATGAAGCCCAAGATCCCATATGCTTTGCTAACCACTTTCTCAATATGTCTCGCCACCTTCAGGGACCTATGCACATTAACTCCTAGGTCCCTCTGTCCCTGCACTCTTTAAAACTGTGCCATTAAGTGTATATTGCCTCTCCCTGTTCCTTCTGCCAAAATGCATCACCTCACACTTCTCTGTATTAAATTCCATCTGCCACTTGTCTGCCCATTCTACTAGCCTTTCTATGTCCTGTTGCAGTCGATTGGTATCATCCTCACTGTTTGCCATGCCCCCAAGTTTGGTGTCATCGGCAAATTTAGAAATTCTACTCTGTATTCCAATATCCAGGTAATTTATTTATATCAAAAAAAGCAGTGGCCCCAGCACTGACCCTTGGGGAACACCACTGTCTACCATCCTCCAGTCTGAAAAACAGCCATTTACCACATCTTGCTGTTTTCTGTCCTTAAGCCAATTCCTTATCCAAGCTGCCACTGACCCACCTATTCCATGAGCTTCAATTTTGTTAACCAACCTTCTATGTGGTACTTTATCAAACACCTTCCGAAAATCCATGTAGACAACATCCATTGCATTCCCTTCATCAATCCTCCCTGTTACTTCATCAAAAAATTCAATTAGATTAGTCAAACATGATCTGACTTTTACAAATCCATGTTGGCTCTCCTTAATTTTCTCTCTGGTTCTAGAATTTGTGGCAGTCTCGAAAATATTACTCGGGTTCAATTGATCTATTCCCTTAGGAATATTGGATACTTGAATAATATCGCCCTAGAATCCTCTTGTCTCCAGAGTAAACAGTTCTAGGCTCAATAAACCCTCCTTGGAGCTCAGATGCCTTAAGCTAGGTGTCAGTTTGGTTCCCCTTTTCTGCACTGCTTCCAATGCCTGGAGAACAACCAGAATTATAGACAGTCCTCCAGCTATAGCCATACTGGTGCTTTGTGCAGACTCATTGGCCTGGCTTTTGTGAATGGAGACGTGCTGGAGGCGGGACTGCTGTTTGTCGGGTCTCAGTCCCGCCTCCATCAGCCTCTGGCCAACCAACGGGATTTTCCCCTGATTGACCTTGTCAGCAGACCAATGAGGGGGAAGTCACTGACAGAGCACGTCAACATCTGACGTGCCATCTGTCAAGACTTCTTGAAAGAAGAAATGTCAGCATTTGACAGCTCTGTGAAGCTGTCAAACACGGACTTTCTCTGTAGTTTGATGAGCTCTTGTGTTCAGGACTCATCAAACCTCTCTACTTTGTAGAAATCAGATGACTGTTGGTTCGGAGGATCCAACAGCCAGTCTATGAAATCTACAACGAAGATGTCGGGACTCCAGAACCACCCCGGCTGAAGGCTGTAGGCAGAAACAAAGGTAAGTGAACATTTTATAACACTCACCTCACATACTTACCACTCCACACTTACACCCATCACTCACCTCTACATTGCACTTTCAGACCCCTCCGACCCCCGCAGACCTCCTACTCGACTCCTCCACCTCGGCGGGGTTCTCCGAGTTCGGGAAGCCTGCACTTGAACAGGTAAAATGGGACTAATCCTTTTTTCTGCCTGTTAACTACCTGTCACACAGTCCCGCCTCCAGACCCGCCTCCTCGGGGCTGACAAAATCCAGCCTATTATCCCCTCCTTAAAATTGTGCTCTATCCCTTTGGCTATACATTTTAAGATCTGGCTAGCTTTATTTACTGCTGCTGCATCAATACACCATGATCCCTCTCCTGTCTTCCGCCTCAGAGCCGCGACTGCGGACCTGCGGGAGACGAGGCGGCTGAGCGGCAGTGTTGTTAAAAGAACGGCAGAGACCAGGTAGGCCTCAGAGCGTACTAATCTCCAATCTCCGAACTCAGAGGGAGGGAGAGAAGTAAAAAGTAATCGAAGTGTGACATCACCAGAAAGCAGGTAAGTGATTGGTTGGTGAGTATTTCTCTCTTTTTAAACTTTAACTCAGTGGTTTATAGTTTTTAAGGTCTCTGTGGTGTAGCGGGGACTGTTGGTAAACCAGGGCCCTTAAATATACCATTTAACTGTAGTGTAATTGGTGGGATTGATTTGATTTAATTTAATTTCAATTAATTAAAGGTTAAGTCATGACAGGAGAGCCCGGCCCTGTGGTATGCTCCTCCTGCTCTATGTGGGAACTCAGGGACACTTCCTGTGTCCCTGACAATTATGTGTGCAGGAAGTGTGTCCAGCTGCAGCTACTGGCAGACCGTATTGCTGGACCATTCGTGATGCTGAGGACGTCGTGGATGTCACGTTTAAGCAGTTGGTCACACCACAGGCAAAGGTTGGACAGGCAGAAAGGGAAGGGGCGACCAACAGACAGAGTACTAGGCACAGGCAAGTAGTGCATGGGTCCCCTGTGGACATCCCCCCCTCAAACAGATACACTACTTTGAGTACTGTTGCGGGGGATGGCGTATCAGAGGAAGGCAGCAGCAGCCAACTTCCTGGCACCAGGGATGGCTCTGCTGCACAGGACAGGAGGGAAAAGAGGGGTAGAGCTATAGCAATAGGGGTTTCTATTGTAAGGGGAATAGATAGGCGTTTCTGCAGCCGCAAACAAGACTCCAGGATGGTGTGTTCCCTCCCTGGTGCAAGGGTCATGGATGCCTCAGAGCAGCTGCAGAACATTTTGGAAGGGGAGGGTGAACAGCCAGTTGTCGTGGTGCATATAGGTACCAAAGATATAGGTAAAAAACAGGATGAGGTCCTAAAAGCTGAATATAGGGAGTTAGGAGGTAAATTAAAAAATAGGACCTCAAAGGTAGCAGTCTCAAGATTGCTACCAGTGCCACATGCTAGTCAGTGTAGAAATAGAAGGATATTTCAGATGAATACGTGGCTAGAGGAATAGTGCAAGGGGGAGGGATTCAAATTCCTGGGACATTGGAACCGGTTCTGGGGGAGGTGGGATCAGTTCAAACTGGACGGTTTGCACCTGGGCAGGGCCGGGACCGATGTCCTAGGGGGAGTGTTTGCTAGTGCTCTGGGGGAGGGATTAAACTAAAATGGCAGGGGGTTGGGAACCTGAGCAGGGAGACAGAGGAAAGGGAAACAAGGATAAAGGCAAAAGATAGGAAGGAGAAAAACAAAAGCGGCAGTCAGAGAAATCAACATTTTAAATCAAACATGGCCACAGTAAATAATAATTCTAATAGGTCTAAGAGCATTAAAAAAACAAGCCTGAAGGCTTTGTGTCTTAATGCGAGGAGCATTCTTAGTAAGGTGTATGAATTAGCTGTGCAAATAGAGGTAAATTAATATGATTTGATTGTGATTACGGAAACATGGCTCCAGGGTGGCCAAGGCTGGGAACTCAACATCCAGGGGTATTCAATATTCAGGAAAGATAGGCAAAAAGGAAAGGGAGGTGGGGTAGCATTGCTGGTTAAGGTAGGGATTAACACAATTGTAAGGAAGGATATTAGCTCTGATGATGTGGAATCTGTATGGGTAGAACTGAGAAATACCAAGGGGCAGAAAACGTTAGTGGGAGTGGTATATAGACCTCGAAACAGTAATGCGGAGGTTGGGGATGGCATTAAAAGGGAAATTAGAGAAGCATGCAATAAGGGCACAGCAGTCATCATGGGTGACTTTAATCTACATATAGATTGAGCTAAGCAAATTAGTAACAATATCGTGGAGGAGGAATTCCTGGAGTGTTTACGGGATGGTTTCCTGGACCAATATGTCGAGGAACCAACCAGAGATCAGGCCATCTTAGACTGGGTATTATGTAACGCGAAAGGATTAATTAGCAATCTTGTTGTACGAGGCCCCTTGGGTCGGAGCGATCATAATATGATAGAAATCTTCATTAAGATGGAGAATGAAGCAGTTGACTCAGAGACTGCTTCATTCTCCATCTTAATGGCGCAGACACGATGGGCCGAAGGGCCTCTTTCTGTGCTGTAAAACTCTATGAGACTAGGATCCTTAATTTAAATAAAGGAAATTTTGATGGTCTGAGGCGCAAGTTGGATAGGATTGATTGGGGAATGGCACTCAAAGGGTTGACGGTGGATAGGCAATGGCAAACAATCAAACACTGCAGGGATGAACTACAGAATTTGTTCATCTCAGTTTGGCATAAAAATAAAACAAAAAAGGTGACTCAACCGTGGCTAACAGGGGAATTAGGGATAGCATAAGATCGAAGGAGAAGACATATAAATTGGCCAGAAAAAGCAGTAAACCTGAGGATTGGGAGCAGTTTAGGATTCAATAAAGGAGGACAAAGGGATTAATTAAGAGGGGGAAAATAGAGTATGAGAGTAAGCTTTCAGGGAACATAAAAACTGACTGTAAAAGCTTTAATAGATATGTGAAGAGAAAAAGATTGGTGAAGTCAAGCGTAGGTCCCTTGCAGTCAGAATCAGGGGAATTTATAATGGGGAACAAAGAAATGGCAGACCAATTAAATACATATTTTGGTTCTGTCTTCACAAAGGAGGACACAAATAACCTCCCAGCGATGTCGGGGAACATAGGGTCTGATGAAAGGGAGGAACTGAAAGAAATCAGTATTTGTAGGGAAATGGTGTTAGGGAAATTGATGGGATTGACGGCTGATAAATCCCCAGGGCCTGATAATTTACATCGTAGGGTACTTAAGGAAGTGGCCGTAGAAATAGTAGATGCATTGCTGATCATCTTCCAACATTCGATGCAATCTGGAGCAGTACCCATGGATTGGAGGGCAGCTAATGTTACCCCACGATTCAAAAAAGTTGGTAGAGAGAAAACGGGGAATTACAGGCTTTCAGAAGGCTTTTGATAAGATCCCGCATAAGAGATTAGTGTGTAAAGTTAAGGCACATGGGATTGGGGGCAAGGTATTGACTTGGATAGAGAACTGGTTGGCAGACAGAAAGCAAAGAGTTGGAATAAACGGGTCTTTTTCGGAGTGGCAGGCAGTGACTAGTGGGGTAACGCAGGGATCTGTCCTTGGACCCCAGCTATTCACAATATATATTAATGATCTAGACAAGGGAACTAGATGTAATATCTCCAAATTTGCAGATGACACAAAGCTGGGTGGGCGTGTGTGCTGTGAGGAGGATGCCGAGAAACTCCAGGATGATTTGGACAGGTTGGGTGATTGGGCAGAAGCATGGCAGATGCAATATAACATGGATAAATGTGAGGTTAACAAAAGAACATAAGAAATAGGAGCGGGAGTAGGCCAATCGGCCCCTCGAGCCTGCTCCACCATTCAATAAGATCATGGCTGATCTGATCCTAACCTCAAATCTTCTATCACTCTCCATCCACCCGAACCCATGTGATCTCCCGGGAGACGCGAAAAACCAGATAAAAGACCCAATGGCCAATTTGGGAGAAAAAAATCTGGGAAATTCCTCTCCGACCCATCTAGGCGATCGAAATTCTTCCAGGAGATCACTCTGTCCCTATATTTTCTACAATACTTACCTTCTGTAAAGGCGATCTCCACCCCAGCCAGGAACAGGAATAAAACCATCTCCTGAAACCTAACACAGAATTAGAACACAGTAGGAGCAGAACCAGGCTACACGGCCCCTGGGCCCACTCCACTACCCACAGGGCCATGACCATTCCGAACCTAGACTCATGTCCAATTTCCTGCCCGCTCCCCGTAACCCTTAATTCCCTTTACTTCTAGGAAACTATCTATTTCTGTTTAAAATTTGTTTAATGATGTAGCTTCCACAGCTTTCTGGGGCAGCAAATTCCACAAACCTACCACCCTCTGAGTGAAGAAGTTTCTCCTCATCTCAGTTTTGAAAGAGCAGCCCCTTATTTTAAGATTATGCCCCCTAGTTCTAGTTTCACCCTTCATTGGGAACATCCTCATCGCATCCACCCGATCAAGCCCCTTCACAATCTTATATGTTTCAATAAGATCGCCTCTCATTCTTCTGAACTCCAATGAGTAGAGTCCCAATCGACTCAACCTCTCCTCATATGACCACCCCCTCATCCCCGGGATTAACCGAGTGAACCTTCTTTGTACTGACTCGAGAGCAAGTATGTTTTTCCTTAAGTATGGACACCAAAACTGTATGCAGTATTCCAGGTGCGGTCTCACCAATACCTTGTACAACTGCAGCAATACCTCCCTGTTTTTATATTCCATCCCCCTAGCAATAAAAGGCAACATTCCATTGGCCTTCTTGATCACTTGCTGCACCTGCATACTAACTTTTTGAGTTTCATGCACCAGGACCCCCAGATCCCTTTGTACTACAGTACTTTCCAGTTTCCTGCCATTAAGATAATAACTTGCTCTATGATTTTTCCTGCCAAAGTGCATAACCTCACACTTTCCACTATTGTATTCCATCTGCCAAATCTCTGCCCACTTACTTAGCCTGTCTATGTCCCTTTGCAGGTTTTTTATGTCCTCCTCACTCACTACTTTCCGTCCCATCTTTGTATCATCTGCAAACTTTGATATGTTACACTCGGTCCCCTCCTCCAAATCGTTAATGTAGATTGTAAAGAGTTGGGGACCCAGCACTGACACCTGCGGAACACCACTAGTTACTGGTTGCCAATCTGAGAATGAACCATTTATCCCAACTCTCTGCTTTCTGTTGGAGAGCCAATCCTCCACCCACGCCAGAATATTACCCCCAATCCCGTGATTTTTTATCTTGAGCAATAATCTTTTGTGTGGTTATCCACTTTGGTGGCAAAAAAGGAAGGCAGATTATTATCTGAATGGCAATAGATTGGGAGAAGGGGAAGTGCAACGAGACCTGGGTGTCCGTTTGCACCAGTCGCTGAAGGTAAGCATGCAGGTGCAGCAGGCGGTTAAGAAGGCAAATGGTATGTTGGCCTTCGTAGCGGGAGGGTTTGAGTACAGGAACAAGGATGTCTTGTTGCAGTTGTACAGGGCCTTAGTGAGACCACATCTTGAGTATTGTGTGCAGTTTTGGTCGCCTTATCTGAGGAAGGATGTTCTTGCCATGGAAGGAGTTCAGCGAAGATTCACCAGGCTGATACCTGGGATAACAGGAATGACGTATGAGGAGAGATTGGGTCGATTGGGCTTGTACTCGCTGGAGTTTAGAAGAATGAGAGGGGATCTCATTGAAACTTATAAAATTCTGACAGGACTGGACAGATTAGATGCAGGAAGGATGTTCCCGCTGGTCGGGGAGTCCAGAACCAGGGGTCACAGTCTAAGGATAAGGGGTAGGCCATTTAGGACAGAAATGAGGAGGAATTTCTTCACCCAGAGAGTGGTGAACCTGTGGAATTTTCTACCAAAGAAGGCAGTAGAGGCCAATTCATTAAATATATTCAAGAAGGTGTTGGATATATTTCTTAAGGCTAAAGGGATCAAGGGGTATGGGGAAAAAGCAGGGACCGGGTACTGAATTTGGATGATCAGCCATGATCGCATTGAATGGCGGAGCAGGCTCGAGGGGCTGAATGGCCTACTCCTGCTCCTATCTTCTATGTTTCTATGTTTCTATGTCTTGACTGCTGTAGTATAGCGCCATTTAATTTATATTTCCGCTAATTATTCCAGATTTTATGGGTTAAATTATGAGGCGAGACTACATATTAAGGGGAACAGATAGGGTAGATAGAGAGAAACTATTTCCGCAGGTTAGGGATTCTAGGACTAGGGGGCATTGTCTAAAAATTAGAGCCACGCCTTTCTGGAGTGAAATTAGGAAACACTTCTGCACACAAAGGATGGTAGAATTTTGGAACTCTCTTCCGCAAATGGCAATGGATGCTAAACCAATTGTTAATTTGAAATCTGAGATTGATAGATTTTTTTAACCAACGCTATTAAGAGATATGTGGCAAAGACAGGAGTTCGGTTGCAGATCAGCCATGATCTCATTGAATGGCAGAACAGGCTTGAGGGGCTAAATAGCCATTCAAGTTTCCTTATCTTGCATTTTTCCACAATAAATGCAATCAGCCACTCATCGGCCTAACTTTCCAACCTCTTCTGATCCTTTTTTATTTGATTTGCCTTTTCCCTATTGTTTGAGCTCCCCTCTCTGCCACACACTATTTGGTATTTATCATCTGCAAACTAGCTTTATTTTGTCCCCAGCTACCAATAATTTATATACACTGTAAACAGCAATGGATCCAGAACTGATGCCTACGCCACCCCACAATTGCTATGTTCCTGCAGTTCCATTCAAAATCATCTTCTCTAGCCAATTTGCAGTCTACCCCAAAAGCTTTCCTCTTATTCCATGTGTTTGAATTTATTAGGATTCTTCATTGCTAGTAAAGGAACACGAAGGGTTACAAACCTAGGATTACTGAAAATGGTTAGGCTTTTCTATATACATTCAGCTCAGAACTCAGACAGGCCATCTGAATGGCATCAATGGGCTATGTGTATGCAGTTAGTAATTCTGTAATTGGTTCCTGATAATAGGGATTAATATGTTAATTGTTTAAATGGCCCAAGCTATTTATTTTGAACCGACTGGCCCACAGTGTTCGAGGCTTGCTCCACAATCAAATTCTTTGTTTGGAAATTGTAAACAGTAGCCAATTTATGTAATTAAAAGAGCTAGTTTATTAATCTATTTTGTTCCAATATGTCTTCACAGGTTCTTGTACAGATAGTTCAAGTTATCTGGCAAAAGATCAATGCATCAAACCATCCCAGGATAGTGGCTTTTGATTGACAGCTATGTCTGGGGTGGAGATGTGCATCAGATGCTTGAGAAGGGACAGAGATTCTGATTGGATGTTATCCTTCAATGGACAGATCTGTGACCAGAAGTTCCTAGTTTGGATTTATGTGGGACTGCAAGTATCCAGATCACCAGTGAGTCTAAGACCAGCAGAGAGATGGCACTGAGTTAATGGCCTTGAAGTAGATTTGATTTGGGGGCGACCCCAGCAACAACCTCGAACCGCTGCACTGAAACTGATGAGTGTAGTGTCCGCGCCTTAATAATACACGGACTGCAGGAGAACAATAAAACAGGTATTTACTGAATGGAGGGTACTCTTTTATTTGGACCCAAAAAAAAACCCAATTCAACTGTAAATAAACAAAAGTTCAACTAAAGCTTAACAAATCAAATTAAAATTTGGCTTTCTGTGTTGATGATGCACTCCAGTCCCCGCGGTGCCCATCGGTCGCGGAAATACTCAAGCGCACCGGCGGACACCGCGTGCTCCATCTCCAGGGCCACCCGGGCGCGAACATGGCCGCGGAAGAGATGCAGGCAATCCGGCTGGACGACCCCCTCGACCGCCCGCTGCCTGGACCAATTGATGGCTCTTTTAGCCAGGCCCAGGAGCAGGCCCACAAGGAGGTCCTCCAACCTGTCCGCTCCCCTCCGCACCGGGTGACCGTAGATCAAGAGCGTGGGACTGAAGTGCAACCAAAAATCGAGGAGCAGCCCCTTCAAGTAGTGAAAGAGGGGCTGCAACCTCTCACAATCCATATAAACGTGAAACACAGACTCCTCCAGGCCGCAAAAAATGCAGGCGGCCTGGGAGTCCGTGAACCTACTTAAAACCTTATTGCACGGGACCGCTCCATGCAACACCCTCCAGGCCAAGTCCCCGATGGAACAAGGGAGGACTCCCGCATAGAAAGCCCTCCATTGGGGACCTCCGCTACCGCCGGTCGGCAAAGCGCCACGCCAAGGCGTGTCCGGACGGTAGACGAAGATGGCAAAGTGGAGAGTGTGCAGGAGCAGCCCGTACAGGAAACCCCTCCACGCGGAATGAAAAGGCACGGAGGGTATTTCCTCGAGACGGCTCAAGTTGTGAGGCGCCGGTTCCCGAGGGGAGTTTCGGGGCCAGGCACCGATGAGGAATTCCGTCCGAACGGGGGTAAGCTCGGACGGGATCGCCCCACGTGCTTGAGCCGCCTCGATACATCTAGTGGAGTTGGGGCCCAGTGCCGCTTTTACCGATTCGATGGTTTCGACCGCGAGCCGGACGTTGGCCCAGGACAGGCGCCGCGCCAGCTCCTCCGGCGCCATCCAGCCCGCTCCTCCGCCATCGAGCAGGTCCCCGACTCTGGTCACCTTGCCAGCCACAGCCCTACCCTCCGCCAGCCGCCCGAACCCGTGTTCGTGGAGGTGCGGATTCCTGAGCAGCGGCTCCCGAAGGAGAGCCGCCGCTCCTGACGGGGGAGAGCTCCGCCTGGAAGCGACGTAGTTCCAAACCCATAGTAGTTCCTGGTAGAAGACAGGCAGCTCCCGCAGGCCGGCACGCCTGCTGCCCACTTTCGCAAACAGGAGCTGCGTGTCGTAATTGAGGCCATGCAGCTGGCGAAAGAAAAACGTCGCCAGCGCACACCATCTCGGAGGATTCTCGACGTACAGGTATCTCTGCAGCGTCACGGAAAGTCGCAGCCTGGGTGCGAAGGCACACCAGCGCCTGACCACCCTCCCTAAGCGGGAGACACAGAACCGCGGCAGAGACCCAGTGCTTCCTTTTGTCCCAGAAGAAGTCGATGAGCTTCTTCTGAATCTTGGCGACAAACGCAGGGGGAGGGATCAAAGTGACCAACCGGTACCACAACATGGCGGCCACCAGCTGGTTAATGACCAGCGCTCGACCCCTGTAGGACAACACTCGGAGCAGTCCTGTCCAGCGCCCTAGGCGAGCGGTGACTTTGGCCTCCAGCTCTTGCCAGTTCGCCGGCCAAGCGTCCTCGGCAGGGCTAAGGTAGACTCCCAAATAGAGGAGGTGCATGGTGCTCCAGGCGAAAGGCCTGAACTCCTCCGGCAGGGAGTCCACCCGCCACTGACCCACCAGGAGTCCGGAACATTTCTCCCAGTTGATCTTGGCGGAGGATGCGTCTGAGTAAATCTGCTGGCATTCCCGCATCCTCCGCAAGTCAGCGGGATCCGTGACCATGAGGAGCACGTCATCGGCGTAAGCCGAGAGGACCACCTCCACGCCCGGCCCTTGCAGAGCCAGTCCCGTCAACCTCTTCCGCAAGAGGCGCAGGAAAGGCTCCACGCAAATGGCATATAACTGACCGGATATGGGGCATCCCTGACGCACCCCCCTCCCGAAGCGAAGGGGCGCCGTCAAGGACCCGTTAACTTTAATCAGACACTCCGCGGCGGCGTACAGAAGTCGGATCCGGGCGACGAAATGCGTCCCGAACCCGAATGCGCGCAGAGTCCCGAAGAGATACTCGTGATCCACCCTGTCGAACGCCTTCTCCTGATCCAGGGAAAGGAAGGTGACCGACAGACCAGCCCTCTGGGAGTGGTGGACCAGGTCCCGGACCAGATGGATGTTATCGTGGATGGTCCGGCCCGGGACCGTGCAGGACTGGTCGGGGTGGATCATGTGGGCCAGCACGGTGCCAAGGCGAGCAGACATGGCCCTGGCAAAGATTTTATAGTCCGTGCTGAGGAGGGAGACCGGGCGCCAGTTCTTAAGGAGGCGGAGATCGCCCTTCTTAGGCAGCAGGACAATGACCGCCCTGTGCCAAGAGAGGGGCATCTCCCCAGTCGCCAAACTTTCCCCCAGGACCCACGCGTAGTCGCCCCCCAAGACGTCCCAGAACGCCCTGTGGAACTCCACGGTCAGCCCGTCCAGCCCCGGGGACTTTCCCCTAGAGAGCTGGCGGAGGGCGCCGGTCAGCTCCGCCAGACTTAGCGGAGCGTCCAATTTTTCGGCGCCCTCCGGGCCAACCTTCGTCAGGTCCTCCCACAAAACTCTGCGCGCATCTTCGCTGGACGGATCCGGAGAGAACAGAGCCCCGTAATAGGCGCGGGTCTCCGCGCTGATTCCCTCCGGATCCGAGACCAGAGATCCGTCGTCGGCCAGCAGCCCCAAGAGCTGCTTACGGACCCCCCGTCTTTTTTCCAGCGAGTAGAAGAAGGGGGAGCCGCGGTCCAGGTCCCGCAGGAGCTGGATCCGCGACCTCACGTACGCGCCTCGGGACCCGACGAGCTGCAGGTCCTTCAGCGCGCCCTTCTTCTCTTCGTACACCTTCCGCAGGGCCGGGTCCTCGACGACCTGACCGAGATGGGACTCCAGGTCGAGCACCTCCTTCTCCAACCGCCCGACCCGGGCCTCCCGCCTCTTGGTCGACCCCTTCGCGTACTCCTGACAGAAGAGACGGATGTGAGCCTTGCCCACATCCCACCATAGCCTCAAGGAGGGGAAGCCCCCCTGCTTCCTTCTCCAGTCGGCCCAGAATCGACGAAACGAATCCCGGAACCGTGCGTCCTCCAGCAGCAGGTTGTTAAAATGCCAGTACACGGACCCCCCCCGCGCGCGCAGCGGAGCGAGCTCCGCCCACACCAGGTGGTGGTCCATGCACGGCACCGGCCGCATGGAAGCTGCCGGAATGCAGGAGACGTACGCCCGGGAAATGTAGAGGCGGTCGATTCTGGACCTTCCTCCCCCAGACCTCACGCTAGTGAAGGCGCTGGAGTCGGGGTGGAGATTTCGCCAGACGTCCACCAAGTCGAAGGACCCAACCAGGTCCCTCAACTTCTCCATCGCCGCCGGGCTTCGCGGGGGACCCGAACGGTCCCTCGCCTCGAGTGTGCAGTTAAAATCCCCCCCGAGGATGACGCACTCGCCCACGTCGATGGAGCCCAAGAGAGCGGACACTTCTTCGAAGAAGCGCACTTGCTGCGCACTGGTCTGAGGGGCGTACACGTTCACTAGATGGAGCGGCATGCCCCCCAGGCGAACAGTGACCTGGAGCAAGCGGCCCGGCACGTGCTCCTTGACCCCCAAGATCTCCGGCTGAAAATGCGGGGCCAGCAAGATAGCCACCCCGCTGGAATTGTTGGAGAGGTGACTCATGCTGACCCCTCCTTGCCACTCCAGGAGCCACGTGGCTTCGTCTCCCGGAACGGTGTGGGTTTCTTGCAGGAAGCACACCGCATACTTCCCGTCCCGAAGGACCGAGAAGTTATTGAATCTGCGGCGCGCCTCCCTGCTGCCGTTGATGTTGAGGCTGGCTATGGTTATCTTCATGTCAGAAGCATAGTGCAACCTCTACCTACACCTAACGGGGGGAGGAAGCGCAGCCGCTGGTCAGCCGCCACTTCCTCAGCAGCCCAGTGAGAAACGTTGTGAGCCGACGCAGCTCGAGTGGGTTCACACCCTCGTCCGCGCCCATGATCGAAACGGCGGCGCGGACGGAATCGATGAGCAGCGCCAGCTCCGACCACCTGTCGAGGGCCAGCCGGACCTTATTGCGCTGACCCAGGCACGTGGCCATAAAATCCCGGAGTTCCCTTACGGAAATGAGGGGAGACTCGGCAAGGGGCACGAGGTCATCCATCGCCACGTCGGCGCTGGAGTCCGAATCGTCCTCCGTGCCCATCACCGAGTCCCCATCCTCCTCCAGGGGGTCGTCACCAGCGGCCGACCCGTCCGCCGCGCAGTGCGAAGCGAACGACTCGGCCGCGCCAGCCAGCCCCGCCTCCGCCCGGATCCCACCCCCAGGATCAGCGGCAGAGGATTTCTCCCTGGGCTCCTCTAGGGGTGCCGGGCCAGAAGACGGCGGCGGTTCAGAGCTCCCCTCCGCCTCAGACGCCGGAACGACCGGAGAAACCGGGGAGAGAACAATTTCCAGCTCCTCCAGTACGTCCGGCACCAGAGACGCAGCCAGGGGGCCATCCTCCTCCCCGCCACCAACCTCCGACCCAGCGGACGGGGGGTTTTGAATTAAAAGCTCTACCAGGACGAGCATCCCCTGGGAGACGTCCGGGTCGCATTGGGTGAGCTCATTATCCTCGAGCTCGCCCGACCCAGCCCCCAGGCTGCCCGACCCGGCGAGGGGTAACGGCACCGATAAAAGGTCAATTTCAATTACTGCCGCGGGTTGTTCCGCAACCCCCCCCACGGGCAGGGTCTCATCCCCATCCCCGGGAGGCACGTGCTGGACAGACACATCTGCCTCAGCCTCCCGAGGGACAGGCGACCCCTGCCGATCGCTGGTGATGACGACAGCGCTGGGGGCGGGGGGCGCAGTACCCGCAGCGGGCGACGACTCCCCCTGCTCGGAGGGACCTTCCTCCTCCCGGTTCTCCTCCTCATCCAGGGGGTCGCGCCTTCTTTTTAGCACGGAGGGAGCGAGGGAGACCTCCATGTCTGCAAAGGCCTCCTCCTCGACTCCCTCCGGCGGAGCAGGTTTGTCGGGTTCCTCGGGCCCGAGCCCGGCCGCAGGTATTGGCATTACCGCTGCGGCGGTTGCGGCCACAGGCTCGGGCACGAGGCCCCTCCCGCTCACATCTGCCCTGATCAACTCCGCGAGGAGCGCGGGTGTAAGGGGCTCAAGGGGCAAGGGCTCGCCATCCACGGGGGGACCCGCCCTAAGGTGCTTCTTTTTTCCCCGCGCCTTCTTTCCGGCCGGACACGCTCCCTCCCCCCCGCCGGAGGCCTTGGTGGCATCGGCCCCCGACGTCAACCGCGCATCAGACGTACTTGACGCGCGGGCAGATCCGGGGGGAAGGGCGGCGGCGGCGGTGCCAGCCTCGGCCGCACGAGATGATCCGGCGGCCTTGGAGGCAGGGCAGTTCCTCCTGATGTGCCCCACCTCCTTGCAGGCATGGCACCTCACACCGTCCGACGTCCAAAAGGCACGGTAGGCGGTCCCCTCGTGGAGGACGACGAACGCCCCGTCAGTGTCCTCCTCCCGCGCCAGCTGGATAAACAGCTGGCGCCGGAAGGAGAAGACGTGGCGAAGGCTGGCCTCCCGGAAGCCGAGCGGGATGGGTGTGATCCCCGACCTCACCTCCCCAAGTTGTCACAAATGGGGAAGGAGGAGCTCACCAGGAACATAGGGCGGGACGTTGGAAATAATGATCCTCTGCGCGGTGGCCTCGAGAGGATCCACCGGCAGGAAGGTCCCGCCCACGGTGAGCCCCTTGGCGACAGCCAGGGACACCGCCCGCTCCGACCCCAGGAAGAACACAGCCTTCCCATACATTTTCGAGGCCGCGACGATGGCTGAGGGGCCGACAACCCCAGCCATGGCCTTGACGCAGGCCTCGATGGTCATAGTGGGGTGAGTGTAGCTCTTCACCCCAAGCTTTTTTGTTATTAATCGAAAAGGTGACGGGGCAGCAGGAACAGCGGGAGCAGCTGTGGCTGTGGCTACCACTCTCGCATAGGTCCCGGCTGGCCCCGCCACCGGCGAAGACGCAGTCGCCATTCTGGGGTGCTTTTTTTAAGGGCTACACTCACCCCAAGTCACAGGCCTGAAGGTGTTAATGGCCTCGGTGTATATATATATTTTTTGTCCTCTATTGAGCAGAGGGAGCTGATTAAAATGAGGACACACCTCTCTCCTTATTGATTTAAATTGGGAGAGGGGCCCTCTCCCCTCTGCTCAATTGGCAATTAATAAAATAGATGAAACTAAGGTGCCTTAGAAAGACAGGCAGAGAGAGACAAAGAGAGAGAGAGAGGTGGGGGGTGGGAAGGAGGGAGGCCGCAAAGGGCAGTGTTGCCACTCAGGATGGTGGGTGGGTGTTGGCAGGGTTGCACTCTCTGATGGAAAAAGTCTTTGGTGGTGGTGGTCTTCTGGCAGGGGGAGAAGACGTCTTCACCTGGAAAAGCTGGAGAAGCCCAGGCTCAGTCCTGCAACAGGTCTTAACGATGTAATTAAATTAAATTAAGGACTTCACCTTGGGCAGCTCCAAGCTCTCCCAGGGCAGGCAATAGAAGGGATGCTAATTAGTGGTGTGTGTGGCCTAGCTTTTAACAAGAGCCACACACACACGACACCCCTTGATGATCCGGCCTTGCTTCTTCTTTTCTCCCCCCACCTAAAATACAAAGTCTTGGGAGAGTGCCCCAAATAACACCCACCTGTAGATGTTCCGGATGAAGTTTTCTTCCCTCCTTTCAAGCAGTTGGTTTCTCTCCCCTCTCTCCCTGTCCTGAAGTGGAGGCCAA
The DNA here is from genome assembly GCF_052327205.1 of Somniosus microcephalus. Taxonomy (NCBI): domain Eukaryota; kingdom Metazoa; phylum Chordata; class Chondrichthyes; order Squaliformes; family Somniosidae; genus Somniosus; species Somniosus microcephalus. The sequence goes on along the minus strand of NC_140987.1, from coordinate 420,398,544 downwards.
TTTGGGGAGGCAGTGATAGAAAAGGCCTCTCCCCTGGTTGATGTTGATGTAGGCCTCCTTTCTCCTTCTCCTCCTCTGTCCTCTCTCTCCAGGCACCTCAGTTGATGTAATGATGGTGGAGTTGGTGGTGGTGGTGGTGGTGGTCCAACGTTCTCCTCCTCTTCCTGGTCAGGGGACCACCACTTTAATCCACTCTCTAAAGTCTGGCTGCTCCCTCTGCTCGTGCTTGCAGCTGCACAGCCAACAATGCTGTGCAAACTGAACAGAGGGTAACTTAAGACTGAAGTACAGAAGCCTGCTATGGCTTTATATACAGGGGTGGTCACTGCCGGTACTGCAGTATAGAATCAGTTCTTCTCTTAAAGGTACATACACAACAATTCCTCCCCTTTTAGATAAACAGTACATAACATTCATTTAACAACTAAATAATAACTAATTACAATTACAATTTTCTCTGTACTATATACATCAACTGAAATAATCATTTATAAGTTCAGTCTTTGAGGAGGCTTCCTGATCCTGACTGGATAGCGCCTTTCTCGGGTATCCTGTTCTTGCGGCAAAGTTGATTCTGGCTCATTGTCATTGGTTGGTTCGTCAGCTTCCAATACCACTGCTTCTGAGGTAGACACAATCTGTACTTCGGGTTGATTACCAGGTGCACCTGCTCGTGGTATGGGTTTGGCTTGTTCCTGTGACTCCAGAATCTGGTCAGCATGGCATCTCACGATGCCCTCTCCAACGTCCACTGTGTACGTTAGTGGTCCCTGCTGTGTGCATATCGTTCCTGGCTGCCATTTTTCTGTTCGGTAGTCGCGGGCCAAGACTGGTTGCCCTATCTTGAAGCTCCTGGTTGGCTTCTCATTTATGTGCTGGAATTGCTTATCCTCAACATCTCGTCTTGCGTTTGGTTTGAGCAAATCCAGGCGACATCTTAGCCTTCAGTTGAAGAACATTATGGCTGGAGCTTGGTTGGTGACTGCATGTGTCGCATTCCGGTAAGCAAACAAGAAATTATCCACCTTGTGTTTTAGTGGTATGTCATCGTTATACATTGCCTTTATTGCCTTTTTAAAGGTCTGAACAAACCTCTCAGCCAATCCATTTGTGGCTGGATGATATGGGGCAGATGTGTAATGTTTCACCCCATTATTCCTCAGAAACCTCCGGAAATCCTCGGACACAAACTGTGGCCCATTGTCGGAGCAAATCAGTTCTGGCAAGCCATTCCTGGCGAAGATGGTCCGTAGGACTGCAATAGTTTTCTCCATGGTGGTGGAGGACATTTTGATGATGTCTGGCCATTTTGAATGGGCGTCCACAGCGATTAGGAACATTGAGTCCATAAATGGACCAGCAAAATCAATGTGTACGCGTTGCCATGGAGATGAGGGCCACTCCCATGGATGTAGCGGGGCCTGTGGTGGAGCGTTTTGGACCTTCTGGCATCCTGTGCATCTCTTGGTCATATCCTCGATTTCTTTATCGATTCCCGGCCACCACACAAACGCCCTGGCTAGGCTCTTCATTTTTACCCCTCCCAGATGATCCTCATGAAGCTCATTGAGCACTCTATCTCTCAACTTGGGTGGAATTACCACTCGGGATCCACACATCAAGATCCCCCGGCACACTGACAGCTGTTCTCTCCTTGGCGAGAATGCTGGCAACAGTGAGTCGCCATGTGCTGGTCATCCCTTCACCGTCAAATCATAGACCCGAGAGAGTGTCGGGTCATTTCGGGTTTCCTTCTCTATACTTGAGTTTGTAACAGGTAGACATTCGACTATGGTTGCATGGAATATCTCAACAGGGTCCACTGCAGGTGCTTCCTCTACCATAGACAACGGTAGGCGCGACAGCCCATCAGCGTTTCCATGCTGTTTCGTACCCTTGTACTCTATGTCGTACTGATGTGCCCCTAGAAAAAGTGACCATCTTTGCAGCCGTTGCGCCGTCATCACCGGAACGCCCTTCTTCGGGTTAAAAATGGAGACTAGGGGCTGATGATCAGTCAGTAGGGTGAATTTCTGCCCGTGCAGATAGTGATTGAACTTCTTCACCCCCCACACCAGGCTGAGGGCCTCCCTGTCAATCTGGGCGTAGGTACGCTCGGCTGAGGTTAACGAGCGCAACGAAATGGCTATTGACCTCTCTGAACCGTCAAGGAATTTGTGTGACAGCAACGCTCCGATGTCGTAGGGAGATGCATCACATGCTAACCGAATTGGTAGTGTTGGATTGTAGTGGGCCAATACTTCTTTTGAAGTGATTAGGCATTTACATTTCTGAAAGGCACGCTTACACTCATCACTCCATTTCCATGTTACTCCAGTTTGCAGCAGGGCGTTCAGTGGGTGCAGAATTGTAGATAAATTTGGCAAGAACTGATGGTAGTAGTTCACCAACCCGAGGAACGACCTCAGTTGCGACACATTTTCCGGTGCTGGAGCCTTGACTACAGCCTCAATCTTGTCCGGCGACTTATGCAACCCTTCCTCATCAATCATGTGGCCACAATACGAGATTTGTCTCCTGAAGAACTCGCATTTGGGCCGGTTGTCTCGTAGCCCATATTCCTGTAATCTAGTGAGCACCTGCTCCAGGTTGGCAAGGTGTTCACTGTCATTTTCGCCCGTAACCAGGATGTCGTCCAAATAACACTGGGTCCCCGGGATCCCTTGCAGGGCTTGTTCCATCGCCCTCTGCCAAATAGCCGGGGCTGATGCTACCCCGAATACCAGTCGATTGTACTGGTAAAGGCCTTTGTGAGTGTTTATCGTGAGGTATTTCCTAGATGCTTCTTCCACCTCCATTTGTAGATACGCTTGGGTCAGATCAATCTTTGTAAAGCGTTTCACTCCAGATAGTGAGGCGAAAATATCTTCTATCCGTGGAAGTGGATATTGTACTGTGTGCAGGACTGGGTTCACAGTTACCTTGAAGTCCCCACAGATGCGAACATTCTTCGGTTCCCCAGGCGTGCTGCTCAATGATTTCTTCATTACAGGAATGATGGGTGTGGCCCACTCGCTCCAGTCCACCTTCAACAGCACACCCGAACGCTCCAGACTCTCCAGCTCTGTTTCAACGGCTGGGCGGATCGCGTAAGGTACCAGTCTGGCCTTAAAAAATTTTGGGTTTGCGTTATCTTCGATTTTTATCATTGCCGTTACTCCTTTTAGAGTCCCAAGTCCTTGTTGGAACACCTCTTTCACGTCGGTTAGAATTTTTGACAGTCGTCCAGGTGTGACGTCATCATCCTTTTTGTCAGTCACAGTTAGCACCTGAATGGAATGCCAATCCAATTGTATTTTTCGGATCCATTCATGTCCCAATAATGGTGGTCCTTCATCTTGTAGTATATATAGATACAGGTTCTGTGTTTCCTTGCCGTTGTATTCAACTGGCACCCTTATTTTTCCTCTGGGGTAGACTTTTTGCCCCGTGTATGTCTTCAATACAATGGACGTGTCCTTCAAGGGTATGTGTGAGAATAGCCGCTCATAATCTCATCGATTCATGACAGTTAGGGCTGATCCTGTGTCCAATTCCATCTTTACTGGGGACCCTGCTATCATGAGGGTGACCCAAATGGTTCGGTGATCCTCCTTTGTGATCACGTTGTGTAACTTTAGATAACTTTGTCTCCTGCTCCCGGAGTCCTTATCACTCTCCTGATCTTCCAAACTACTGTCTGTCAATTTCTTTACTTTCTTGTACTTTTCCTTAGTAGTTCTTGTAGTGTTGGTTTTCTTTCCCGACCTGCAGACTCTTGCTATGTGTCCCATTTTCCCACATTGCCTGCGTACTTTGTCCTTAAACCAGCAGTCCTTCTGATCATGGGTTGTTCTGCCGCAGCGTTAGCACTTTTCTGCTCCATATGCCATTTCGTTAGTGCTGTATTCTTGTGGTTTCTGTTGTATTTCCGCAGCTCCCCGTGCTGCTGCTTCGTAGGATACTGCCACGCTGAAAGCCTGTTCTAGCATCAGGTCCTTTTCCGAAAGTAGTCGTTTCTGGGTTCCTTCACCCTGGAGCCCGCAGACAAACTTATCCCGTAAGGTGTCTGCCAGTCCTGCTCCGAACTGGCAGTGCTTCGATAACTTGCGTAGTTCCGTAAGATAGTCAGCATTGCTTTCATCTTTGTGCTGGTTTCTTTTATGGAACTTGAATCTTTCTGCTATCAGCAACAGTGTAGGGTTTAGGTGTTCCTGTAAGATATTAACAATCTCTTCAAAATTTTTCTCCATTGGTTTAGCTGGGGTAATTAAATTCCACAATAGGCCATACGTTCTTGCGCCCATCAAATTTAATAATACCGACGCCTTCTTTCCATCGGCCACCTCATTTGCCTCGCAGTACACTTCAATTCTTTCCACATACGTGGTCCAGTCTTCTACCTCGTTTTCGAAAGCAGTGATACTGCCACTTTTCGGCATCTTGGGTGATTTAAAATGGTGCCTCCCGCGCTTTTTCTTCTTCCCCAATGGATTATAATGGCGCCTCCCACGCTTTTCCTTCTTCCCCTTGCTGCCACGCTGCTCCTCGCATTCTGCAGGGTAATGGCGGCGACCCGCGGCTTCGGCGCGTCTCACTTTTCCTTCCCCTTGTTTATTTTCGTTACGCTGCCCGGTTCTTGAGCACCGACCGTGCCCTGTGCGCTCCACCCTCTCTCTCTTTTCCTCCTGACGACGCTGCACGGCCCCTTTGCAGAGCCGCTCGATCGAGCTCGAGCTCGCCGCAGTCCGGAAGGGTCAGCGCACTACCTGCTACCAGCACGATTTACTGGAACACCTTGACTGGGGAGCCAAGCCCAGCTCTCCACAGCCTCTCCTGCAACTCTCCGAACTCCGAGGGATCCTTGGGCAGTTGCCCGCAGTCGACGCCCGTTGCTCTGACTTCGACCTCCAAGAAGCTTCTTCTCAGGGAAAGATTCCCGTGAGGTGATGCAGTACTGCAGGTGAGTTCGAACCTGTTCGTCGCCACTGTAGTGTCCGCGCCTTAATAATACACGGACTTCAGGAGAACAATAAAAAAGGTATTTACTGAACGGAGGGTAACTTAAGACTGAAGTACAGAAGCCTGCTATGGCTTTATATACAGGGGTCGTCACTGCCGGTACTGCAGTATAGAATCAGTTCTTCTCTTAAAGGTACATACACAACAATGAGCAAGAGGACAACCTCAACCTATCTGCCACTGAAATTCTCATATATGTCTTTGCCACCTCCAGGTTCAATGGGTGAGATTTTGAACTTGTGCAATAGTGTAAAATGGGTGATAGCAAATCAGCAGCCCGTTTTACAAATCAACAGGCTGCCGATTCACTATTGCCCATTTTACACTATAGCCCAAAGTTAAAATGTACCCCAATTGCTCTAATGCTGTCCTTGCTGGCCTCCCATTCTCCATCCAAAGCTCTGCTGCTCAAATTCTATCCTGCACCAAGTCCCACTTGCCCAACACTCCTATTTTTGTTGAACTACATTGGCTCCCAATCCCCCGTTGCCCTTTAATATGGATTTTTTGCCTTTGTCTTTAAATTTCTCCGTAGCCACGCCCTTCCTGATCTCTATGACCATTCTCCCGGGAACTCTGTTCTTCCAGTCTCTTATGCATGCCCCTTCCCTTCACTTTACTGTGACTTCAGCTGTCTACCTTCAACTCTCTGGAATTCTGCCACAAAACCTACCTGCCTCTCCACCTTCCTCTCCTCCTTTAAGATCATTCTTACAACTCACTTCTTTGATCAAGCCTTTGGTCACTCCTCCTAATCTCTCCTTCTGTGCTTGATACCCATCTGCCTCTTGCCTCTGTAAAGTGCCTTGGGAAATGTTTCTACATTAAAAGTGCAAGTTGTCATTTTTCAATGCAATAACCATTATTATGTAGGCAAATATTAGACTGATGTAAAAAGTTGAAATCACACATTTCCAAATTGAGCATTGAATTAAACTGTCTTCCTGTATTTGTCCTAACATCCTCAACCAGCTCATATTGGCTCTGAAAGAACAGATCTGGGAGTAATGGTGCACTACATGTTACTGTAGATCTGTAAGCATGTGGATTATATCAAGCTGCCCATCTTTCGCAAGAGTGAAGCTATCACTTCATCCTGAAATAAGTAACATTTTCTACATAGGAAATCACACCTTTTCCTTATGATTTTGAAATTGTGGATAATCTGGTACATCACTTTGTCACATATACTGTCTTTGATGTGAAGAACTTCCATTTTTTAGAATTGAATGATTAATTGTTTCATTTGTTGACAATTTAAAATATGTACTAATTTCTATCGATCAAGAATCACCTCAGCAAATAAATCTCGGCAGACAGATTTTCTTGTCAATAGATGTGACTCCTAGAATGTTAATAATCTCCTATGGCAATCATAATTTATTCGTTTTCATAAATCATGAGGGCTTGAAATTAAAGATGCAGAAAGACTGAAAAGCACAAATCAGTTGTTGACAGAAGTCACTGGTCCATAGTATAAGCCAAGAAAGTGGAAGTTACAGATGCACTTACTGTATCTCTTGTTGGAATCACATTTCCATTGCTGCTGATCCAGTGGGTCAGGTTTGATCTGCAGCCCTGCATGTTTCATTAAGGCTCAACCACTGGCAATATTTCTACACCTATGTCTTGTGTATGGAATTTATTTTGCCAATTTTCTCCCCATCTCTCCTGAAGGTGCCAACTCCTGCTGCAATACGGCATCATCCAATACCTTGCCAAAGTGAACATTCTTCTGTGCGAGTGTCAGCGGGCTAGTTGTCCACAGAGAACATTACACCTGAGCCCAATCCTTCCCTCAATGTCCACAAACTTATAGGCGTAGGAAGTTGTCCTGCACCGTAAGGTATGGGCCGCCCATTACACTTCCCATCCAATATACAGTTCCATTGGGACAGGGTGTAAAATGGGTGACCCATGCGTTACCACCCGCTTTGGGCTACCGCGCAAGACAAATTTCTACCCCACACACTTTCTGGCAGTGATTGCGAGATAATAATCAGGAGCAAGAATCCTGGTCCATTTTCCTTTTTCCCACCCAGGAATGCTGAACTCAATTGCGATGCTCCTACTGCTAACGCAGCTGAGACCAACTAACTCAGCACAGACGAGCGAGCAAACCAATGGGAGTAGAAATTGGTATGCATTTTGCCCATTTTTCAGGCATAAAACTGGGGCAATGTGTGCCAATTTCTGGACGCAAGTTCCTGTGCTGGATCTGCGCCAGCAGCATGGCTGCCATCATATTGCTCCTCACTGTTTTTAGGCCTGGAGGTTGTCTGAAATCATTGTTCATTCTGTTTAAATGTGCAAAGAAGGGTCCTGCAATTATTTCAGGAGCCTTCTGCAAAATTCATGACAAACTAGGCAGAGCATGCGCCATGCGTGCTCCAACTAGATTTGCCAGTTCTACAGTGGCCTAACCAGTGATCCTAAAAGGGACCGCTGGAGGCCACCAAAGAAATGGTAGCGAACATTTTTTTAAACTTATTTTCATACATTTGGAACAAATCAAAAATCCCTTTACACCATGAGGAGATCCTACTTTCTACTTGTACTGCGAGACTGCAAATTGTGCGCACGGTATACCCTCAAACTACAGCATCTACCTTCAGCTAACTGAGAGATATCTTTGAGGAAAAATATCCAGGCTTTAAGAGAGGCTGAGGCCTTCAAGTTAAAATATTCAAGAAGGTACTGAAATACAAAAAAACACAATTTTGTTGCGACGTAGGAAACGCAGTAGCCACTTTGCGCACAGCAAGGCCCCACAGACAGCAATGGGATAATAACCAGATAATCTGTTTAGAGGTATTTATTGAGGCCTAATTATTGGCCAGGACACCGGGGAGAACTTCAGTCCCCTGCTCTTCTTATAAATAGTGCCGTGGGATCTTATCTGTCCACCTGGGAGGGCAGACGGGGCCTCAGTTTAACGTCTTATCCGAAAGACCTCCAACAGTGCAGCTCTTCCTCAGTACTGCACTGGAGTGTCAGCCTAGATTTTGAGTTCAAGTCTCTGGAGTGGGACTTGAGCCCAAAACATCTGATGCAGAGGTGAGAGGGCTACCACTAAGCTATGGCTGAAAATGTGCAAAAGCCTATTGTAAATTTTTACAAGCAGAAGCTTAAGAGCTACGATATAACAATAAATATGCTCTAACAATCAGTACTCATTGATTTTAGTTGTGTTGTGTCTCAAGGGGTTTTATACCCTTACCTATATAACAATTAAGAAGGACTCCGGGGTGGAGAGTTTAGTTAACGGCCATTTTATTTACAATGTGCTTCTTCACTCAATGCACTACATTTCCCACAGTGCATTGCAAATCACCACTACGGTATCCCATGTGGGACAATTCTAATACACATTCAAAATACACAACAAGTTGTTCCTAACATTTTTGCAAAAAGCTAGAGCAGACTAGGGGGTAGAAACTTGGGTGCGCTCATTTTTGGGCATGCCGGGAGGGGGGGAGGTTTGCAGGGTACTTACTCTGCCCCTGAATGGTGCGGTCCGAGGGGCCCCCGATTGATAACTGGGTCGCCGTCTATTTCAATGGAGCTGGTGTGGTGAATAAGTCAGCCGACGAAGAATAAACTAAAACAAAAGCAAAATACTGCGGATGCTGGAAATCTGAAACGAAAACAGAAATTGCTGGAAATACTCAGCAGGTCAGGCAGCATCTGTAGAGAGAGAAACAGAGTTAACGTTTCAGGTCAATGACCTTTCGTCAGAACTGGAAAAAGTTAGCGATGTAACAGGTTTTAAGTAAGTGCAGGGGGAGGGAAAGGGGGGAGGCGAGGTCCGAACAAAAGGGAAGGTGTGGTAGGGTGGAAGGCAGGAGTGATTAAATGACAAAAGGTATGATAGTACAAAGTAAAAGGAGATGGTAATGGGACAAGTAAAGAAACAAAAGATGGGTCTAGAAGAGGTGTAAATGGGAATAGTAGAATCATCAACAGCTGCCATCTGAAAAAATAGGGGCAGAGGTCATAGTCTGAAATTGTTGAACTCGATGTTGAGTCCAGAAGGCTGTAAAGTGCCTAATCGAAAGATGAGGTGCTGTTCCTCGAGTTAACGTTGAGCTTTGTTGGAACAGTGTAAGAGGCCAGGACAGAGAGTTTAGAGTGGGAGTGGAGTGGAGAATTAAAGTGAAAGGCGACTGGAAGCTTGGGGTCACGATTGCAGACTGAACGGAGGTGTTCCACAAAGTGGTCACCCAATCTGCATTTGGTCTCCCCAGTGTAGAACAGTGAACAGCGAATATAATATGCTAAATTGCAAGAAGTACAAGTAAATCGCTGAAGAATAAACCAAAACTGGGCCACTGCTAGCGTTGCAGCAGCCCTCAGGTAAATGAGGGCCGGGGGTCAGGAGATAGAAGGCTGAGGAGCGTTGGAGGCCGAGAGGGGAGATACAAGGCCAGTGAGAGGGATCGGAGGGGGGTGAGATAGGAGAGCGGGGTGTGGGATCAGAGGCTGAGGGAAAGATAGGAGGCTGGGAAGGGGGATCGGAGGCGATCAACGGTGGGAGTGGTGGCCCACGCTCTTTGAATGTGGGGTTGGGGATTCTATTGGCTTCACATTCAGGTAAGTAAACTTCAAACACTTACCTTTTTGGTAGAAGATGGTGCAAATGCCTGGTATTGAGTACAGCCGGCATTGGGGTCGGCTGCCTTAGGGGATAACCGGCCTTGCAGTGGTGGCCTCAAATGGGTGCTAGGCCTGTTATTTACATATGCAAAGGGGCTAACTTTATTTCAGGCGGGGCGCTTTAGCACAATTTTTCTTCACCAATATGGCCGGCCGGAAATGTGCGCTTGCTTCCTGTCCGCCACATTAGGGGCATAGTATGCCGGTTAGCGCCCGAAAAATGGACGCTGTATGGCCAAATGTATAGGCCTAGATACTTTGTTGTTCACTAATTAGTCTTAACGAAAGGATCTATGGATTTTGTACAAATCTAATTTCTTGGCTGTTACATTGAGTGACCTTCATCTGTTTTATTTTAAAAGTTGGTTGTGTATGTGGGGGAAATGCTAATGGTGAAGTGATGGCTGGCCTGCAGCCAAGAAAACTCACAGAGACAGGAACAGCACATTTCTTTAAATATGCTTGCTTTGCAGGTCAGATTGAAGGATACTTGACCAGAGCAATAAATTTGCAGAGTTTGAAGGAGGTAGAACGTGCTGATTAATCCACTACTTATTTAGTCTGACACTTGAGAATTGTCCCTATTTTGATGCGGTGTCTAGGATGGAATGGTTCTTCCCTCAGCATATTTTAACAATCAGAGACCCAGATGATGCCCTAGCCCTCAATGCCCACAGCTTGTTATGACCTTTCATTCAGTATGCTGATGCATGGAGCCAGCACTCTTCATTCTATGCACAGAACTAGCTGGATGAGCTCACAGAAATATTTACTGCATTGCCAAATGACTTATGCCTAACCCTATTTTAGTTCTCCTCCCCTGAAATATAAAAGATTAAGGTACGAAGCACTGCATACTAAGCCAACATCGACTGAACAACATCGACTGAACTACTGTCCCAAAAAGCCACAGTGTGTTACTTCTGAGTATTTGCTATGTTTAATAGGGGCTTTATGAAGATGAATGAAACATGTATAGATTGAGCAAGTCTCTTTATTTTCATTATATGCTCTGTGTCAGAAAAGCCGTATGTGCTTGAACACCTATCTGCTTGCAACATTGGCTACCCAGTAGCTGAATGCAAGGCACCTTATTAGAATCACTGAGCTTATAATATAAATCAAATTCCTATCGTTATCCATTTTTAGAATGACTAGATATTGTCAAGTAAAATCTCAGGAATATGCATTTCCAATTCATGCCATGGGATCTGACGTTATTGCACTACCATTGTCATATAATAAGCTTTGAATTAATGATTAATTTTAGACATCAGGAGGAACTAGATTTTTCAATATTACTTCATTTTGTCTCCTATTGCTTTACAGATCTGCTGTCTTCAGCTGTTAGTTGGCCAATGACTTCTCTTATGGGAAAGGAGGGGAAGAAAGAATGACATTTGATAAAGGAAATCAATACTCTCCTGCTTTAGCCCTACGTGTCCTCTAAGTTCTTGAGCTGCTTGCAGCATAACAACACAATAATCTTAGATTCTGATGGCGCCATCTTGAACAATTTGGAGAATTAGAGAGATAAGAATAAGTGAAGAAAAACATCTTATTTTCCAAGCCGTGATTGAGGCAGACTCAATCATGACTTTCAAAAGGGAATTGGATAAGTACATGAAGGAAAACAATTTGCAGGACTACGGGAAAGGGCGGGGGAGTGGGGCTAGCTGAAGTGCTCTTGCAGAGAGCCGGTATGAGCACGACAGGCCGAATGGCCTCCTTCCATGCTGCAACCATTCTATGATTCTAAGTGAACTTCAAAAATTGACCTTATTTCTCATTACTTTAACCCCCTCCAACAGCACCTTTTGAATGTCGCAGAAGTACGCAGAAGCATGGTGGCATAGTGGTTAGCACTGTTGCCTCACAGCGCCAGGGACCCGGGTTCGAATCCGGCCTTGGGTGACTGTCTGTGTGGAGTTTGCACATTCTCCCCGTGTTTGCGTGGGTTTCCTCCGGATGCTCCGGTTTCCTCCCACAGTCCAAAGATGTGCGGGTTAGGTTGATTGGCTATGATAAATTGACCCTTAGTGTTAGGGGGATTAAATACGTGGGGTTATGGGGATAGGGTGGGATATGTGTTGGTGTAGGGGTTACAGGGATCGGGTGGGATATGTGTCGGTGCAGGCTCGATCGGCCGAAATGGCCTCTATCTGCATTGTGGGGTTTCTGTGATTTCTGTGTGATATGTCACTATTTCCCTGGAAACAGAACAACCTTGCATAATTTTATCTCTGCTCTTTTACTAAATGGAGAGAGTTTATAATGCCAGCTCAGTAAAAGAACATGCAGAACAGAACACACCCTAGGTTTTAATAATATATGAAAGCATCAAATGTGGAAAGGCCTTTTGCTCATCAAACCCAGTGAGTGTACTGGAGACATTTAATTATTAGGGGACTTCACATGATGGCATATCTCATTGGTCTGGGAGTCTGCCAGCACAGTAACTTGTTAGAGTGCTTTGGGAACAGTGCCAGTGGTTCTGCTAGGGTTACACCCATATTTTATGATTACTGCAATGGAATACTTGACTTATTAAAAATAGTTGGCCTATTTTTAATATTAAACTTAGGTTGCACCTTGGTGCTATATAACTGTAAGTTCTTCCCTCCTTCTTTCCTTCCTTCCTTCCTACCCTTCCTTCTTTCTTTTCCTTTCCTTCCTTTTTTTCCATAACATTTATCAATAGATTTTTTAATAGAGTGCAGCAGGGAGTTTAAGTCGAGAGAGCAAATCTATGTATTATTCTTTTCTTCTTTCACTTTACTTTGCTGATTGTTACTGAGGTTGCTGTAGTCTATGCTGTGTGTTCTTCCTTTTCTATTTACTTTACATCATGAAGCAATCAGCAGGCAGCAGGGTCAGTTCTCTAAAGCTAGCAGTGCACCGGCACATGTTGTACATGCTGTGCATCCTCCTGATGTCTTTTTCTAAAATTACAATCTCAGCACCTTTCTGATAATTTGAGAAGCTCCGCATGCATGCATCTTAGCGCTATTTAACAGGAGGTATGATTGTGCAGTATTCTCACCACAGGCAGGCAATTTAAAAGTTAAGCATAAATTGTAAACCTGCGTCAAAACAAATTGAGGAAATTCATTTTTTTTGATGATAAGAGTCAGCCGTTCATCACTCTGAAAGCAACAGCAACATAAAAAAGAAAATGGAAAAACATAAACAAGGTGTTAAGTGTGTGTGTATTTAATATTATTCATAACACATCTCATTGTTGCAGAGATATTAAGCTAATCAAGCTTCACTTTCATGATTTATGATCAGCCATTGTTTGTATCCCAGTCTTCACTAATTTTAGCAGAAAAATCAAGCAGCGAATGCTTGATTATTCTAATTTTTATTGCTAAGATTAGCAAAGAGCAGAATTTCGCCTGTAACTCAGGATATACTGTGCATTGCCCAATATGTAACACATTGAGGCGTGGATAACATCACAGACAATGAGAACAAAGCTTGAGCTATTTCTGAATATCTCCTGAACCCTCAGATGTGTTATCTTCTGGAAACATGCTTCCACGTATTATTTAATCTCTACAATATACATTAGACTTACTTCCCGTGCTGTTGATGTCGTGGGAATTTTTTTTAGAACGTAAGAACATAAGAAATAGGAGCAGGAGCAGGCCATACGACCCTCGAGCCTGCTACGCCATTCAATAAGATTATGGCTGATCATCGACCTCAACTCCACTTTCCCGCCCAATCTCCATATCCCTTGATTCCACTAGAGTCCAAAAACCTATCTATCTCAGCCTTGAATATACTCAAAAACTCAGCATCCACAGCCCTGTGAGGCAGAGAATTCCAAAGATTCACAACCCTCTCCCATTCCCTTTCTTGGATCTTCCCATGCCATGTAACTTTCCTGGCTGAGAGGATTGGGGACAACAACAACAACTGAGGGGGTGAGGCCATGGAGGGATTTGAGCACAAGAGGAGAATTTAAAAATTGAGGTTCCACCACCACTCCACCATGCTGGAGCTCTGGCATGCTTCATTCTTAAAGTTTTCAAGATCAGAGTGATGGGGAACCTGAGTGAGGTGTTTAAGGGTGAATTGTAACTCACTGAAGGGAGACAGAGTAAATAGCATGAGAGAAGCAGCAAATTGGCAGTCAAGGTTTTCTGATGTCCTGATTTCATGCCTGAAACACCAAGCACTATCTATTGATCAGAATTGTTGCTAGCTTTGACTTTACAAACAAGGAGTTGTGCAAAATCACTAAAACCCCTGTGTAGATAAAACTTGGGCACCGAGAGGTCAGATGAAATAACTGACGAACTACGTGAATAAAAGAAATAGAAAACAAGCTTACCTGACCATAAAAAGAGGCAGACATATCTTTAAACAGGTTGAACAAGATGTTGGTGTTGCTGGTTTATTTCCCCTACTGTGTTAATCTGCTCTCTCCTCCTGGCAAATGATTGGACTGTTGGAGGGACTTGTGTAGAGTATGTACATCCAATAGACACAACTTACTGCACCGATGCACTCATCATGGGAAATATTGTAGAACTGTTTAAAATCATAGCTAAAGATAGGAGTGTGCATTTGTAGGAGAATAAATATATTGTGACTCACACGTTGTACTCCATACAGTATCCATATTCACAGTAAATATACTTTCATGGACTGAGTTTCTCTGTGAAAAGCACAAATTTTATTTAATTGTAATAATCAGTTCTACAGTATGTATTGGTGTGTAAACTTCTGAAAGTGCAATTTGAAAAAGTGAGATTTTGGCCACGAGATCCCTGGCACTGGAAAGTGCAGAAAACTGGATTTCTGCATGGGGGGGTTGCCCGGGATTTGGGGGGACCCTGTTGATGCCGGGATTCTGCCATGTTTGCTCAGTGGGTGAGAAGGGCACATGGCTAACAAGGCCTTCTCCCCCACATCAACAGGGCTGTTGGGGAGAGTTCCTAGGCTCCCCCAGGAATTCTGCCCTTTACACCTTTGAAAAACCTCAGCGGAACCAACGACACCTGTCCTTCTCAGGGCTTCTGAAAGATCCCAAGCCTTAACTAGACTAAAGTAATTGATCCCAGAGAGGACTGATTACCTTGTCTGGAGACAAAATGGCTCCTTTTGAAGCTGAAAGCTTATTTCTGGCATTGCAGCGGCCCTCCGGTAAATGAGGAAGGAAGGGTGAGGATGGAGGATCGACCGAGAAAGTGGGGTGGTTTTGGCGATCAGCGAGGTTGGGGGGGTGATGTGCCAAATAACTGCCTGAATCCATGAGGTTAAAGCTTAAAACTAAAGGCTTTTATTAAGTAAGAACATGGCATCAAGTTAACACAGGGCAACCATCATTCATCACCGACCCAGCCCTTGGTAGAACATTCCAGAAGAGGGGCGGTGCTAGGGAGGAGCATTAGTGGTTACACCGGTGGAACATTCCAGACATTAACAAGTACAACAACAACAACAACAAGTACAAGTGCAAATATCAGAACACAGAGTTATTTCATCACATTCACCCCCTGCTATAGATTCAGTCTGTCAGGAGGTCTAATAGTCCTCTGGGAATGACGTAACTCTTGCTGAGGCTCCTCCCGGAGTACTAACTCCGGTTCATTCGAATTCCCAGAATCATCAGTATTTTCCACACTGAGGGTTTGTGTCTCTGAAGGTCCAATACCATGATTGAAAACTCTACTCTCAGAGTCAAACTCTTTTCGAGCTCCAGCAGGTGCAAGATCTTTAATAGAGACCGTATCCTCTCGCCCATCCGGATATTGAATATACGCATACTGGGGATTAGCATGGAGGAGTTGTACTTCCTCCACCAGTGGATCAGTCTTGTGGCCTCTCACATGTCTGCGCAACAACATAGGGCCCGTGGTCATCAACCATGTGGGTAACATTACTCCATTAGTAGCTTTTCTTGGAAAACTAAACATCCTTTCATGAGGGGTGGCATTCGTCGCTGTACACAAAAGAGACCTTATGGAATGCAGCACATCTGGCAGGACATCCTGCTAGCGAGAGGTCGGCAGGCCTCGCGAATTCAGAGACAGTACGATAGCCTTCCACATTGTCGCATTTTCTTTCTCGACCTGCCCATTACCATGAGGGTTATAGCTGGTAGTTCTACTCATTGCAATCCCTTTCAATAGCAAAAACTGTCGCAATTCTTCGCTCATAAAGGAAGAACTCCTATCACTATGTATATAGTTAGGCATGCCAAACAAGGAAAACAGTTGGCAGAGGCATTTAATTACAACAGCACTAGTCACATCCGGACAGGGGATAACAAAAGGGAACCGAGAGCACTCGTCTATAATATTAAGAAAATAGACATTACGGTCGGTCGATGGAAGAGGACCTTTAAAATCGAGACTCAAACGCTCAAATGGTTGAGTTGCTTTAATAAGATGAGCTGGCTCGGACGGCTTATAGAAGCGGGGTTTGCATTCAGCACAAACACGACAGGTTCTGGTCATTGTCCGGACCTCCTCAATAGAGTAGGGTAGATTGTGGGACTTAATGAACTGTTTCATTCTGGTAACCCGAGGGTGGCAGATTGCGTCGTGGAGACTTTGAAGCTTATCTATACCTAGACTAGCACATACTCCTCATGACAAAGCATCTGATGGCTCATTAAATACTCCAGGCCTGTACTGAATATCATAGTCATATGTTGACAGTTCTATTCGCCATCTTAAAATCTTATCATTTTTGATCTTGCCTCTCTGCTTAGTGTTGAACATAAAGGCCATGGATCGCTGGTCAGTAATGAGCGTAAAACATTGGCCAGCGAGATAATGTCTCCAATACCTGACTGCTTCGATAATCGCCTGTGCCTCCTTTTCCACTGAAGAATGTCGAACTTCTGGTCCTTGCAATGTACGAGAGAAGAAAGCTACTGGTCTACCAGCTTGGTTAAGAGTTGCTGCCAACGCAAAATCAGATGCATCACTTTCCACTTGAAAAGGGATCTTCTCATCCACGGCACATACCACTGCCTTCTCAATGTCCCGTTTGATATTAAGGAAAGCCTCCTGAGCTTCCGCCGATAGCAGAAAAGATTTCGACTTAATAAGAGGTCGGACTTTATCTGAGTAGTTAGCCAGCCACTGGGCATAGTACGAGAAGAATCCCAGACACCTTCTCAAAGCTTTTACAGTGTGAGGTAAAGGTAATTCCTTAAGTGGGCGTAATCTTTCAGGATCTGGCCCGATTACCCCATTCTCCACAATGCAACCAAGAATACACAAATGTGTAGTATTGAAGGTACACTTGTTTTTGTTGTCGGTCAGGTTTAACCTCTTTGCAGTCTCTAGGAACTTCGCGAGATTTTGATCATGCTCCCGTTGGTCGCGCCCACAGATAGTAACATTGTCCAGGTACGGGAATGTTGCTTCCAACGCGTATTCATCCACCATACGATCCATCTCCCATTAGAAGACGGATAGCCCATTCGTCACTCCAAAAGGCACCCTAAGGAATTGGTACAGGCGCCCATTAGCTTCGAAGGTCGTATAAGGTCGGTCTTCTATTTTAATGGAGAGTTGATGATAGGCAGACTTTAAATCAATGGTGGAGAACACGCGGTACTGAGCTATCTGGTTCACCATCTCAGAAATACGAGGCAAAGGATAGGCGTCTAATTGGGTATACAAGTTTATAGTCTGGCTATAATCGACCACAAGCCTTTTCTTTTCATTAGTTTTAACCACCACCACCTGGGCACGCCACGGGCTATTACTGTGTTCGATGATTCCCTCCCGTTGAAGCCTTTCCACTTCCTCTTTTATAAATGTTTTATCTTCTGAACTATACCGTCGACTCTTAGTCACTATAGGTCTACAATTAGGAGCAAGGTTCACGAACAAAGAAGGCGGACTTACTTTTAAAGTAGAAAGGCCGCAGACTGTGAGTGGAGTCTGAGATCCACCATACTTAAGGGTAACGCTCTTATGCTGACACTGGAAGTCCAAGCCTAAAATTAAGTTCACACACAACTGAGGTAATATGAGGAGTTTAAAGTCCTTATACTCCGTATCCTTAATGGTCAATGTGACTTTACAATATCCAGTTACCTCCGAAGTAAGGGACTTGGACGCCATCACAATTTCACTTTGAGTAGGATACACCTTCAATGAACAGGAGTTAACAAGGTTGGGGTGTATAAAACTTTCAGTACTGCCACAGTCTATCAAACACCCAGTAGGACGACCATTAATCTTGATGTCCATCATAGATTTCGACAAGGAACACGGTATGGTCTGGTCAACCGTAGCCGAGGCTAGAGTAAAACGATAGGCGGCAGCAGAGAAGACATCGGGTACAGGGTTACCTTTACACACTTTACTAAAATGTCCCCGTTTCTTACATTTAAAACAGGTAGCCTCTCTGGCTGGGCATCTTTGCCTGGGATGTTTAGATTGGCCACAAAAATAACACTTAGACCCATGGGGTACAGCCGCAACAATAGGATTAAGTGGAGGCTCCATTGGTGTTATGGATGCCTCCATACTCGGAACACACGAGGCTGAGAGAGATGCATGGGCTGATGCATACACTTCTAAATTCTTCTGGGCTACATCTAACGATCGAGTAGTAGTGACGACCGTTTTTAAAACTAACGAGTCGTTCTCGAGGACTCTCTCTCTAATATAATTAGATCGGAGGCCAGATATGAAAGAATCGCGGATGGCTTCTTCCTGATACACTATGGCAGAGACAGCCTTGTAGTTGCAATCCTTAGCCAAAGCCTTAAGGTCCTGCAGGAAATCGTCCAGAAATTCCTCGGGTAGACAAAAGATACCTGGCGTATACTTCGTTAACCGACTTAAGGTACTGGGCCTTAAAGGCTGCGAGGGCCTCTTCATATGTAGTAATATCTTCAATTATCGAGTAAGTTTGATGACTTACCAAGTTGGTTAGAAGACCCAACTTGTTAACCGTCGAATCGACCGATGCGATGAAGTGTTCAAAACATCGAAGCCAATGCGTAAATTTCTTCGACGCGTCTGCCGAATGGGGATCGATATCCAGACGCTCTGGTTTCAAAAATCGATCCATCTTCCAAAACTTGTTACTTAATAAAATTGAAGTGCCAAATAACTGCCTGAATCCATGAGGTTAAAGCTTAAAACTAAAGGCTTTTATTAAGTAAGAACATGGCATCAAGTTAACACAGGGCAACCATCATTCATCACCGACCCAGCCCTTGGTAGAACATTCCAGAAGAGGGGTGGGGCTAGGGAGGAGCATTAGTTGTTACACCGGTGGAACATTCCAGACATTAACAAGTACAACAACAACAACAACAATACAAATGCCAGAACACAGAGTTATTTCATCACAGGGGGGGATTAGTGGCAGCCCACAACTTGGAATGTGGGGGTGGGAGGAGCATTCCTACACTCAGTAGATATTTTTTAAGCACTTACCTTGTTGGTTGCAGCCTCTACCAGTCCCTTTAAGGACTGTCTATTAGGCCATTTGTAGACCTGGTTTTCCTGAGTGCAGCCAGCACTGGCTCCGGCTGCCTCAGGGCAAACCAATCTTTCAGTGGGGGCCTCAAACAAATGTTAGGCCCTTTTATTTGCATATGCAAAGGACCTAATGCCTGTTTCACAATGATTTTTTAGCCTTCACCGATACGGCAGATGGTACACTTCTGGCTTATAATGAACGTGTGTTTCCTGCCCGTCATATTGGAGGTAATTTAGTGCCCGATGTGCAGTTGAATTTCTAGGTTAGCGGGTTTAAGATTGCAGACAGTTTTTTGAGATGCTGAACCAGTAAAGTGTCATCATTTGCTGGTTCGAGTATTTCTAAATATGTCATTTGAAACAGCTCCAGATAACACACATTGTCAAACCGAATGACACTAACAAACTGCGCTGCGCGTATGACTTTACAGTTGTGCACTAATTATGTTCCTCCAAACATTATTTTGGGAAAATCAATTTCTTAAATTGTTCCGCTGTTGACGTTTTGAGAACATTCACAGTTCAAGTGGACTGTGGTTTTATTATAACTCTATATTCAGCCTTAACATTTTTGAGACACTCCACGGAAGGTTATGCAGCAAGGTTAGAATGATTAACTGCATGTCAGCAGACAGCTCACTATGTGATTTGTGCAGAGGTGCAACATTCATTGCCAGTCTTTGACAAAAGGCTGACTCTGTTGTATCCATTCGATGTGGTTATTCTCATGAGTACGAAATGTATGCAGAATATGGATGTATCTCTTTCAGAATGACATATGATAAGAAATGTCAAGGAAGAGCAAAGGTCATTCGACCTACTTAACTTTTGTTTTTAGTATCCCAGCTTTCCCCGCCCAGCATTCATTCAATTAGAATGCACCTAAGGTCGGTGGAGCCGAAAATCTGTAGCTCTTTCGGAATATGCCCGCGGTAACTCATGCTAGAAATTAGCTCAAGCCCTTGCCTTAAATTGGGGATTTGCAGGGCCTTGTAATGGGTGGAGCATTCGTCTGATCCTTACAAGGCCAGCAGCATAGGAGGGGCCAGGGGCAGAACCAGGAGTGCAGACAGCCAGTACCAAGAGGTCCCATGTCCTCGGCCTGCTATCACGGTGCATCGAGACTGCCAAACAGCACATGCGGACCCTGCATGATTGCCAGGCTGGGTTAATGGCCTGGACCCTAAGAATTTAAGGTTAAAATGATGCATGTACAGTACAAATGGACCAAGGGGGCACAACTTTCTGCTTTCTGGGGTTGGGGAGGCCTGATACCTTTTTCTGAACCTGGCACAGTACCCCGCAGTCTGCAACGTCTGGGGTCAATGGCTCCATTGGGAACAGATTAGTGGAGGCCTCTTCTCTTTGGGCCCTCGCTGGGCCTGTTCTCCCCCATCGGAGCAGCATGTCACCACTCTGACATTCCACCAGTGGTTCAGAGTGGGCACTGCTGATGCACCCTAGAAGGCATGGGCAACCTTCCCTGGCTTTGCAGATGATCCCCATTCTCTAGGATTTGAATCAGCCAAGATCTTATTGATTGGCGGAGCAGGCTCAAGGGGCCGATTGGCCTACTCCTGCTCCTGTTTCTTATGTTCTTATGAATGCGAGTCTCTGGCCTGGCACTAGGGCAGGTTGGGTTTCTGCTTTGCCGCACTTGTGCTGACAGAGCAGACTCCTGGGAATTTTGGGCACACAGTGTTTGCTGGACTGAGATTCTCCAGCATATCAGCAATAAGTAAGGGAACAACCAAACAGAAAGTGGTGAAAGTAAAGACAACTTAGAGGCAGTAGATTTAAACAAAGGCTAAGACAATTCTTTTGCATCATGTTTGTTGAATAATCATTTTCGTTTTACAGCATGATTGACAGTTTGGATTAATTCTGGAATGATCTAGAACCCTTAAATTTAAAAACTTTTCATTTAGTACCAATGTTGGGATTGATTCTCTGTGGTCAGGAGAACTTTCACTTTTGTAATCATTTTTAACGCAGAAAAGTGTGAAGTGATACATTTTGGTCTAAAGAATGGGGAGCGGACATATAAACTAAATGGTGTAAAGTCCGCGCCTCAATAATACACAGACTTCGGGAGAACAGTTTAACAGGTACTTTACTGAACAAGAGGCAGCTTGAAACTGAAACTACAGAAGCCTGCTAGGGCCTTTTATACAGGGGTGGTCACTGCCGGTACTGCAGTCTAAGACCAGTTATTCCCTTAAAGGGACATACACAACAATTCCTCCCCTTTTAGATAAACAGTACATAACATTCATTTAACAACTAAATAATAACTAATTACAATTACAATTTCTCAGTAATATATACATCAACTGGAATAGTCATTTATAAGTTCAGTCTTTGAGGAGGCTTTCTGATCCGGACTGGATAGCGCCTTTCTCGAGTATCCTGTTCTGGCGGTGGAGTCAATTCTGGCTCATTGTCATTGGTTGGTTTGTCAGCTTCCAATACCCCTGCTTCTGAGGTAGACGCAATCTGTACTTCGGGCTCATTATCAGGTGCACATGCTTGTGGTACAGGTTTGGCTTGTTCCTGTGACTCTAGAATCTGGTCAGCATGGCATCTCACGATGCTCTCTCCAACGTCCACTGTGTACATTAGTGGTCCCTGCTGTGTGCATATCGTGCCTGGCTGCCATTTTTCTGTTCGGTAGTCGCGGGCCAAGACTGGTTGCCCTATCTTGAAGCTCCTGGTTGGCTTCTCATTTATGTGCTGGAACTGCTTATCCTCAACATCTCGTCTTATGTTTGGTTTGAGCAAATCCAAGCGACGCCTTAGTCTCCGGTTGAAAAACAGTACGGCTGGAGTTTGGTTGGTTACTGCATGTGTCGCATTCCGGTAAGCAAACAGGAAGTTATCCACCTTGTGTTGCACTGATATGTCGTCATTATATATTGCCTATATGGCCTTTTTAAAGGTCTGAACAAACCTCTCAGCCAATCCATTTGTGGCTGGATGATATGGGGCAGATGTGTAATGTTTCACCCCATTATTCTTCAGGAACCTCCGGAAATCCTCAGACACAAACTGTGGGCCATTGTCGGAACAGATCTGTTCTGGCAACCCATTCCTGGCGAAGATGGTCCTTAGGACTGCAATAGTTTTCTCCGTGGTGGTGGAGGACATTTTAATGACCTCTGGCCATTTCGAATGGGCGTCCACAGCGATTAGAAACATTGAGTCCATAAATGGACCAGCGAAATCAATGTGTACCCGTTGCCATGGAGATGAGGGCCACTCCCATGGATGTAGCGGGGCCTGTGGTGGAGCGTTTTGGACCTTCTGGCATCCTGTGCATCTCTTGGTCATATCCTCGATTTCTTTATCGATTCCCAGCCACCACACAAACGCCCTGGCTAGGCTCTTCATTTTTACCCCTCCCAGATGACCCTCGTGAAGCTCATTGAGTACTCTATCTCTCAACTTGGGTGGAGTTACCACTCGGGATCCACACATCAAGTTTCCCCGGCACACTGACAGCTGTTCCCTCCTTGGCGAGAATGCTGGCAACAGTGAGTCGCCATATGCTGGCCATCCCTTCACCGTCAAATCATAGACCCGAGAGAGTGTCGGGTCATTTCGGGTTTCCTTCTCAATACTTGCGTTTGTAACAGGCAAACATTCGACTATGGTCGCATGGAATATCTCCACCGGGTCCACTGCAGGTGCTTCTTCCGCCGTAGGCAACGGTAGGCGCGACAGCCCATCAGCATTTCCATGTTGTTTCGTACCTTTGTACTCTATGTCATACTGATGTGCCCCTAGAAAAAGTGACCATCTTTGCAGCCGTTGCGCCTTCATCACCGGAACGCCCTTCTTTGGGTTAAAAATTGAGACCAGGGGTTGATGATCAGTCAGTAGGGTGAATTTCTGCCCGTGCAGATAGTGATTGAACTTCTTCACCCCCCACACCAGGCTGAGGGCCTCCCTGTCAATCTGGGCGTAGTTACGCTCGGCTGAGGTTAGCGAGCGCGATGCAAAGGCTATTGGCCTCTCTGAACCATCACGGAATTTGTGTGACAGCACCGCTCCAATGCCGTAAGGTGACGCATCACATGCCAACCGAATCGGTAGTGTTGGGTTGTAGTGGGCCAATACTTCTTTTGAAGTGATTTGGCATTTACATTCCTGAATGGCATGCTTACACTCATCACTCCATTTCCATGTTACACCAGTTTGAAGGAGGGTGTTCAGTGGGTGCAGAATTGTAGATAAATTCGGCAAGAACTTATGGTAGTAGTTCACCAACCCGAGGAACGACCTCAGTTGCGACACATTTTCTGGTGCTGGAGGCTTGACTACAGCCTCAATCTTGTCCGGCGACTTATGCAACCCTTCCTCATCAATCCTGTGGCCACAATACGAGATTTGTCTCCTGAAGAACTCGCATTTGGGACGGTTAGCTCGTAGCCCATATTCCTGCAATCTCGTGAGCACCTGTTCCAGGTTGGCAAGGTGTTCATTGTCATTTTCGCCCGTAACCAGGATGTCGTCCAAATAACACTAGGTCCCCGGAATCCCTTGCAGGACTTGTTCCATCACCCTCTGCCACATAGCCGGGGCCGATGCTACCCCAAATACCAGTCGATTGTACTGGCAAAGGCCTTTGTGAGTGTTTATCGTGAGGTATTTCCTGGATGCTTCTTCCACCTCCATTTGTATATACGCTTGAGCCAGGTCAATCTTTGTAAAACGTTTCCCTCCAGATAGTGAGGCGAAAATATCTTCTGTCCGCGGAAGCAGATACTGTACTGTGTGCAGGACTGGGTTCACAGTCACCTTGAAGCCCCCACAGATGCGAACCTTCCTTGGCTCCCCAGGCGTGTTGCTCAATGCTTTCTTCATTACAGGAATGATGGGTGTGGCCCACTCGCTCCAGTCCACCTTAGGCAGCACCCCCGACCGCTCCAGACTCTCCAGTTCAGCTTCCACAGCTGGGCGTATCATGTATGGCACCGGTCTGGCCTTGAAAAATTTTGGTGTTGCATTATCCTCAATCTTTATGGTTGCCTTTACTCCTTTTAGTGTCCCAAGTCCTTGTTGGAACACCTCTTCCGCATCAGATAGAATTTGTGACAAACGTCCAGGTGCGACGTCATCATCTTTTTTGTCAGTCACAGTTAGTGCCAGAATGGAATGCCAATCCAATTGTAGTCTTCGGATCCATTCACGTCCCAATAATGGTGGTCCTCCATCTCGTAGTATATACATGTATAGTTTCTGTGTTTCCTTTCCGTTATATTCAACTGGCACCCTTATTTTTCCTCTGGGGTAGACCTTTTGCCCCGTGTATGCCTTCAATACAATGGACGTGTCCTTTAAGGGTATGTGTGAGAATAGCCGCTCATAGTCTCATCGATTCATGACAGTTAGGGCTGATCCTGTGTCCAATTCCATCTTCACTGGGGACCCTGCTATCATGAGGGTGACCCAAATGGTTCGGTGATCTTCTTTTGCGATCACGTTGTGTAACTTTAAACAACTTAGCCGCCTGCTCCTGGAGTCCTTATCACTCTCCTGATCTTCTGAACTACTATCTGTCAGTTTCTTTACTTTCCTGTACTGTTCCTTAGTAGTTCTTGTCGTGTTGGTCTTCTTTCCCGACCTGCAGACTCTTGCTATATGTCCCATTTTCCCGCATTGCCTGCATATTTTGTCTTTAAACCAGCAGTCCTTCTCCTCATGGGTTGTTCTGCCGCAGTGATAGCACTTTTCGGCTCCATACGCCATTTCGCTAGCGCTGTATTCTTGTGGTTTCTGTTGTATTTCCACAGCTCCCCGTGCTGCTGCTTCGTAGGATACTGCCACGCTGAAAGCCTGTTCTAGCGTCAGGTCCTTTTTTGAAAGTAGTCGTTTCTGGGTTCCTTCACTCTGGAGCCCGCAGACAAACTTATCCCATAAGGTGTCTGCCAGTCCTGCTCTGAACTGGCAGTGCTTCGATAACTTGCGTAGTTCCGTAAGATAGTCAGCATTGCTCTCATCTTTGTGTTGGTTTCTTTTATGGAACTTGAATCTTTCTGCTATCAGCAGTGGTGTAGGGCTTAGATGTTCCTGTAAGATATGAACAATCTCCTCAAAACTTTTCTCCATTTGTTTAGCTGGGGTAATTAAATTCCGCAATAGCCCGTACGTACTCGCACCCATCAGATTTAATAATACCGACGCCCTCTCTCCATCAGCCACCTCATTTGCCTTGCAGTACACTTCAATTCTTTCCACATACGTGGTCCAGTCTTCTACCTCGTTGTTGAAAGCAGTGATACTGCCACTTTTCGGCATCTTGGGTGATTTAAAATGGCGCCTCCCGCGCTTTTGCTTCTTCCCCAATGGAATAAAATGGCACCTCCCGCGCTTTTGCTTCTTCCCCAACGGGATAAAATGGCGCCTCCCGCGCTTTTGCTTCTTCCCCTTACTGCCACGCTGCTCCTAGCGTTCTACGGGGTAATGGTGGCGACCCGCAGCTTTGGTGCGTCTCGCTTTCCTTCCCCCCTGTTTAGTTTCTCTCCACTGTCCTGTTCTCGAGCACCGACCGCGCCCTGTGCGCTCCACCCTCTCTCTCTTGTTTTCTTTTCCCGGCGACGCTGCACGGCCCGATTTGTAGAGCCGCTCGATCGAGCTTGAGCCCGCCGCAGTCCGGAAGGGTCAGCGCGCTACCTGCTACCAGCACGATTCGCTGGAACCACAGTCTCCCCCGCAATTCTCCAAACACCGATGGATTCTTTGGGCGGTTGCCCTCGGTCGGCGCCTGTTGCTCAGACTACGACCTTCCAGGACCTGCCTTTCAGGCGAGATCCCATGAGATGATGCCACACTGCAGGTGAGTTCGAACTTACTCATCGCCACTGTAAAGTCCGCGCCTCAATAATACACGGACTTCGGGAGAACAGTTTAACAGGTACTTTACTGAACAAGAGGCAGCTTGAAACTGAAACTACAGAAGCCTGCTAGGGCCTTTTATACAGGGGTGGTCACTGCCGGTACTGCAGTCTAAGACCAGTTATTCCCTTAAAGGGACATACACAACAAATGGTACAATCCTAAAGGGGGTGCACGAACAGAGAGACCTGGGGATATGTGCGCACACATCATTAAAGGTGGCAGGGCAGGTTGAGAAAGCATTTAAAATGGCTTACGAGATCCTGGGCTTCATGAATAGAGTTGGGCGCCATTTGGGCGCCAAGCTCGCCTGGGCGCCGGAATTACCACTGCGAGCGGAGCCACTTGCGCCATCCGGATATTCAGTTTCTGCGCCCCAAATGGAAGCGGGCCACTAATCGAGCCTTCCCGCGCCCCGCTTGGGCGCTGTAGCTGAATATCGGCGCGCTAAGGGCTGCAGCGCCACACGCTGCGGCACGGCACGCTGCGGTACTGCAGGCCTTCCTCCCACTGTTAAGGGGGAGGTGCCTGCAAAAGCGCGAGCCCCGCTCGCGAGTGCCGGCAAATGAGCCCGGCACCAAGGAGAAGTGCCGGGCTCTCGGGAAACAGCCGGCAATGCCGCGGGGGGGGGGGGTTAGGAGGCCGGGGACGGAGGTGCTGGCAGGCGGCCGCCGAAAAAGTGGCCGGCCGCACCTCCACCTTAACTAGCGCCACTACCGCCACAGGTAGGCCCCTGTGAACCGGTCGCTCCTTGCGGCCGGCGCTGAAGAGGCGGACGCGACCTAATATGGCGTTCGGGGCGGTAGCGGGGCGCTGCGCACACCGATGACGTCATCGGTGGCGGCGCAGCGCTACAGGCTAACGCCGCCATTAGCGCCCCGCTAAATATCGCGGTGGTTGTGGCCAGTGGCGCTAAAGCCACTGAGTGCCCTCTTTGGGCGCAAACTGGTGGCGCAGGCCACTGAATTTCTAGGCCATAGAGTACAAATGTGTGGAAATTATGATCAACCTGTATAAAACAGTGGTTTGGCCCCAACTAGAGTACTGTGTCCAATTCTGGGCACCACACTTTAGGAAGGATGTGAAGGACTTAGAGAAGGTGTAGAAAAGATTTACAAGAATGATTCCAGGAATGAGGGACTTCAGTTACGTGGATAGACAGGAGAAGCTGGGGTTGTTCTCCTTGGAGCAGAGAAGATTGAGAGGAGATTTGATAGAGGTCTTCAAAATCATGAGGGTCCAGACAGAGTAGATGGAGAGAAACTGTTCCCATTGGCAGAAGGGTTGAGAACCAGAGGACACAGATTTAAGGTGATTGGAAAAAGAACCAAAGGCGACGTAAGAAAAACATTTTTTACGCAGCGAGTGGTTAGGATCTGGAATGCACTGCCTGAAAGGGTGGTGGAGGCAGACTCAATCTTATCTCTCAGAAGGAAGTTGGATAAGTATCTGAAGAAAAAAATTTGCTGGGCTACGGGGAAAGAAGAGGGAGTGGGACTAGCTGAGAGCCGGCACGGGCTCAACAGGCCAAATGGCCTTCTTCCGTGCTGTAACCATTCTATGATTGTATGATTTTCAACTAGAATTTTCAGAGAAGCATACTGGTACATGCTATCAATCATAGGTTTTGAAAAAGTATGTGTCATTAGAACCTGCATTCAAATCTCTTGCGCGAGGTTATGTTTGGAAATTACTGCTGTGAGAAATTTACCTACTTACTTCTGTGTTAACAGATAGGATAGCCTAAGATGGTGTGGATTTTTATCAATAAGGCTTACTGTTAGAAAGCTTTTGCTGTCTGTTATGGATTATCTAAACAAATTAAAGAACTGGTTATGTTTAAGGCAGCTTTCGCAGAACATGGATCCTCCAAGAGCTGAGAGGCCTAGTCAATAATAATAAAATCTAATACAACAGCATCAACATCAGGTAATGCTTGTTTGGAAAGTGCTGTTGGTGCACTATTCAGGGATTAACTGTTGGTAATAGTTATTGGAAGTAACAAATCCTGCTGGTCTCCTCACGACTGTGTGTGGAGCCTCACCCAATGTTACAAAATCAAGCATGAGCTCATGTATGCCTTAATTTAAGCAAAATGAAGAGGCCCAAGCATGCCAGGAGCATAGGCCCCCAAAAAAGGGCCCAAAAGGTTGTTTGGATATTCAGACACAGACCATATACAGTGCCAATTTTTACAGTTATCCATGGTGGCATGCCAGGCGCTGCTGGTGGTGCAGAGCCTCAGAAATTAATGCCATAAATGGAAACGAAAAGGTTAATCCTGAGCATTATTTCAAGTTAAACCACAGTTGCAGTACAAGGTGGCATTACTACATTGAAACTGATAAAAGACAAGTTCAGGCAATGTCAGGCCATACTTCTTCAAGCAAAGAGTAATAAATACTGGGAATGGTCTTCCAAATAGAATAATAGAGGTAAAAACTTTTGAGTCATTTAAGAAGCAGACAGATGCTGTAATAGGGTTTTTCTTTAAATTCGCTTATGGGATCAGGGCATCGCTGGCAAGGCCAGCATTTATTGCCATCGCTAATTGCCCTTGAGAAGGTGGTGGTGAGCCGCCTTCTTGAACCGCTGCAGTCCGTGTGGTGAAGGTACTCCCACAGTGCTGTTAGGGAGGGAGTTCCAGGATTTTGACCCAGCGACAATGAAGGATCGGCGATATACTTCTAAGTCAGCATGGTGTGTGACTTGGAGGGGAACTTGGAGGTGGTGGTGTTCCCATGCACCTGCTGCCCTTGTCCTTCTAGGTGGAAGAGGTGGCGGGTCTGGGAGGTGCTGCCGAAGAAGCCTTAGCGAGCTGCTGCAGTGCATTTTGTAGATGGCACACACTGCAGCCACGATATGCCGGTGGTGGAGGGAGTGAATGTTTAAGGTGGTGGATGGGGTGCCAATCAAGCGGGCTGCTTTGTCCTGGATGGTGTCGAGCTTCTTGAGTGTAGATACTTTGGGACTGATGAGCTAGAAGTGCCAAATGGTCTCCCTCATCTGTACTTATCTTTGTAAGAGAAGTCCCAATAGGGCATCAAAACCTAGAATGCGGATAGAAAATTTGTATCAGGTCACCTTTAATTTAAGATTACAGCTTCTTCCTCTGGTATTTGCAGGAATACCTGCTCCACTGAGTGATACATAGAAACATAGAAACATAGAAGATAGGAGCAGGAGTAGGCCATTCGGCCTCTCGAGCCTGCTCCGCCATTCAATGAGATCATGGCTGATCATCCAAATTCAGAACCCTGTCCCTGCCTTCTCCCCATATCCCTTGATCCCTTTAGCCGTAAGAAATATATCTAACTCCTTCTTGAATATATTTAATGAATTGGCCTCAACTGCCTTCTGTGGTAGAGAATTCCACAGGTTCACCACTCTCTGGGTGAAGAAATTCTTCCTCATCTCAGTCCTAAATGGCTTACCCTTTATCCTTAGACTGTGACCCCTGGTTCTGGACTCCCCCGCCATCGGGATTATCCTTCCTGCATCTACTCTGTCTAGTGAGAGGAATGCCTTGATCCAGTTAGTGCTGCAATATGGGGCACTTCACTATTAACTGCATATTCTGGGTTAATTGAGCTGCCACACAAATTGAGTGCATTAGCGCTAAAATTATAAATTCTTCATGCAATGATCTAGCAATGGTAGTAAGGAAGCGTTATACTGCATTCTCAATATTGCTGCCCACTGTTGTTTATCTGCAGGGCAGCAGGTTATCCAATTTTGGAGGAAGGGCTTGTTAGCTGGTGCTTAAACTTTTAAATGTAGACATCACCTCATCGCATCTAACACAGCCATAGCATGGAAATTGCTGCCAGCATTGCCTGTCTGGAACCTGCACCCCGAACCCCAGTGGACTGTCTGGGGTTGGGGGGAGATTCCCTGATGTGTACCCCAATGGTTGGCGCCCACCCCACTGGGCCGAATCTCGGGCACCCACCAACTAAAGAAGCCAGAAACTCCTGCGACAGATTGCCTGGTCGAGGCATGGGGGGGAGATTGGGATTACCAGGTCTCCCCCGCATCCACCTCCCCAGAACTAACAGGGAACTGCCCTTTTAAGGGGGCCACTTAACAATTTGCAAAACAAAATCAGTCTCTGCCTTCAGGGGTCCAGGCTATGATCATGGCCTGCACACCGACGCCCCCCCACCCCCTCTCCCCTCTGGTGGGCCCCATTTCCACTAGTTGTGAGGGCTAAGCTTACAGCAGGAGTACACCAGAACAGTTCTGCATATTTGGTACCAATATTTTCTGATGTGTTTATATTCAATATAAGAATGATAAGGGACAGGCAACAGTTATTCTATATCCCATCCAAATCAGAGAAACTCCTTCATATGACACATGACTAAATGCATTCAGTGGGAAGAGTTCCAGCACCATATTGATTACAGATGATGCAATTGAGCTCAATAACAACCCATTGACATAGCTGAAAGTTTTGGTAAAGTGATTGCATAAGACAGAATATGACGGTATACAATTGTACATTAACACATGACTCGTATCCATTAATAATAGGATATTAAGGGGGGAAAATTGGGTATTAACCATTTTGGGGTGCTAATATTGGCCGGGCGCAAAGTTTAGCGCCTAGGGCTCATTATCGCCTTCGGCTGCAAAATTCGCCTCCATCGCCTCTAGAGGTGATTGGAGTGCTAAATCAGGCGCTACACACCTCTCTTAAGGCGCAAACGTCGGGGAGCAAGGCGCTACCTCAGAACGCTGCCAAATCTCAGGCGATGTCAGTTACCATGGAAGCCAGACAGACTGGCGTCGTCCAGTTCTTAAAGGGAAGGTGCCATCTTGCTGGCCAGCCACACCCTGCTCATTGCAGCCTTGAATCTGGACCTGGACAGACCTGTGTTTAAATTGTCTCTTAGAAGCAGTAATGGAGAGGCCCAGAGAAAAAGCTAGGCACTTCAGCGGTGAGGCATTGGTGGCTCTGGTTGGTGCTGTGGAATGGCGATGGGCAGTGCTGTTCCCTGAGGGTGGCAGGAGGCTATTGCCCCGGAAGTTTAGAAGGGTGTGGAGGGAGGTGGCTCAGCACGTCTCCTTGAGGAACCTGGTGCCAAGGACCCACACCCAATGTCGGAAGAAGTTCAGGATGGTCAGGATGAGTACCTGCTTTTCAATAACTCTACATCCCTCCATCACAACTTCATTCTTGCATTCTCAAGAGGTGCCCGCAATGCCACATGTGTGCAGTCAGTGGTGCCCTGCATCATGGGGTTATCCTAGCAAAGCCACATGCGTGTTCATGCTGTTTGTCCCGGGTCATGGGGAAAGAAATCTATTGGCGTCTCCTTTTATACAAAGCATTTGTCACCTCTCAGATGCAACAATGAACAGCAAATTGGGAGATATTCGCTATGTCCCCAGTTGAAGCCTGAAAGGAGCCACTGGCATAAAAATTCAGAGCCACCGTCACCTTTACTGCCACCGACAGAGACTCCTGGTCCTGGGCTGAGGCTGCAGATCTGGTTGCAGGAGGTGGCAGAGCTCAGTGACCACCTTCTTGCTGAAGCGCAGCCTTCGGAAACACTGCTCCTCAGATAAATGGATATATGAGAATTGCTCCCGTAATTCCCTGTGAGGGCAAGATCTCCTGTTCAGAGGCCTGTTGGCCCTCCTCCCTCTGGCCATGTTTGCCACTCTCTCTCTGCACCTCTGCTGCCTCCGAAGGTGAAGTTGGAGGATGACGCCCTGAGTTAGTGCAGCCCCCATACAAGCTTCTAAATATGGTAAATATGAAGGTCAAATAAATATGAACCTCAAAAGTGGTGCTCAGGACCCAAAACTCCTTAGGACAGTGTCAAATCCCTCCAGACGTCTCTCTCCCTCTCAACCTGCGTGTACCAAAACTTTTGTCTACAAGAAAAGGCAGGAAGCGCCCGCCTTTAAATAGCGCTCCTCCTGCCCCTTCCCAACTTGAAAACGTTCCCCCTCTACCTGTCATTCCAAGCGGCAGGCGCTAAGGCAGGGGGCGTGACTCAATTTCCAGTCCGGGGCACTACTGGGGCATTGCACGCTCGCATGACGTCACAATCTGCAGGCGCAGGAGATCATGGCAGTAGTGTTTAACGCCAGCGTAAAACGATTGGTTAATTTGGCGAGCGGCGTTAAAATTACTGCGCTTGAATACTAAGTTCCTAGCGCCCGTTAGCACCCCCTGCCCCCCGGAAGCACAAATGGGAGGCGCTAACCAACCAAATTTTCGCCCCATAAAGCTTGATAGAGAGGGCAGCAATGTCCTCCACAATTCCAGCGGTCTCCCACCGTAACTCTGGTGAAATGGCTTGGAAACAGGCTGGGAGTCGGATACACTGGAATCTAACCTAATTTGGTATTTGTCCTTGAAGGGGCGGAGCCGCAACCTGCACCTTACAACAACAACAACAACAACAAGCATTTATATCAGACCTTTAGGGAGGAAATTCCAGAGCATAGGGTCAGGGTGTTGAAGGGCTGGAGGATGTTACAGAGTTAAGGACGGACATGGCAGAAATTGACTATAGCAGCCTCCAAAATGGCATACGTGGGCCCCACTGAGGGAGCCTGAATCCCTGAAGAAAAGCAGAACTACTTTTTTTAAAAACCTGTTTTGTTGGCTCCCTGGTCAAGGGAGATGAAGGGGGCACAGAAGAACTTTCTCCAGAAGGGATCTAGGTCCCCTCCTCTTGACAGTGCCAGGTGCTGGAGTTTCCAGCAGTATAGGGCTGGTGGGCACCAAAGGTGCATCAAAGTGCTTTGGGACATTCTGAAAACATGAATGACACAGTATAAATGCAAGTTCTTTCTTTCTTATACCAATTTCAATTTACATCTTTTATTTTGACAAATTTCCTGTCAACTTCCAAAGACTGATGGAGTCAAAACTGTAAGGATTCCAGAGGTTTACTTGTTACAGTGATATTGTTGTCTGCTCAAAGTCATTTGAAGAACACTTGGGAGAGCTAAGGCAATGTTTTCAGAGGCTAGTGATTAGTTTCACTAAAAGCTTTGTCCTCCGGCCCCATGTAAACAAGTTACAGTCACACTGACCCTGGCAAACTCCAACAGCATCAATACTGGAGAGCACCAGCAGACATGGCCCTGGCGTTACTGCCAGGATTGCAACCGATGGATTTCCAGGCCCATCCTTTAAGGTTTACTATTAACAAGCAAGATATTAGTCGGGATAGGCTAAGTCAGAAAGATCCATTTACAAGTTTCTAAGTTTTGAATCTTTAAAATGAGACTTTCCGGTGGACATAAAAGTTCCCATGGCACCATTCGAAGAGCAGGGAGTTCTCTAAGTGACCTGACCAAAATTCTTCCCTCAGCCAACAGCACCAACAGCAAGTTAACTGGTCAGTAATGTCAGTGGCTGTTTGTGGGACCTTGCTGTGCACAAATTAGCTGCTGCATTTGCCTACATAGCAGTGGTTACACATCAAAAATAATTATTTGTCTGTGAAGCACTTTGGGACATTCTGAAAACATGAATGACACGGTATAAATACAAGTTCTTTCTTATACCAATTTCAATTTACATCTTTTGTTTTGACAAATTCCCTGTCAACTTCCAAAGAGTGATGGAGTCAAAACTGTAAGGACTCTAGAGGTTTGCTTATTACAGTGATATTGTTATCTGCTCAAAGTCATTTGAAGAACACTTGGGAGAACTAAGGCAATGTTTTCAGAGGCTAGTGATTAGTTTCACTAAAAGCTTTGTCCCTTAAGGGAATTGAAACTCCTCTGTGCACTAATTTCCGTGCACTGGTTAATAATGTCAAATTCCTATGTTCACCAAATTGCTGACCAATTTATTTTAAATCAGTTAACGGTTTCATGAAACCATCATGCACAGGAATTTGACAGGAAAGCATTGATTGGGGTGCTCAATGGAATTTCAATCCTGCAAGTGTTATCTTTTGTGAAACTTAATTACATTGGCCCGTATTTTCCGATTGGAGGCTTCCTGCGTGCGGAGGCCCCCGATCTGGAAAAAATCTACGAACTTACCTGGGGGCTCCCGAGGTGCATATACTTCTGCTCCTGGGCTTCTCCAAACTCGAAATGCGCAAAGCCCACATATCCCAGGGGCGCATGCAGTTCGCAAGCGTCCCTGGGATCATGTGGGCCATGGGGAGCCAATAGGAGAAAGGACTCTCCCTTCATACACTTGACAGATAAACCTGTCAAATATATGAATGGAGATCACCCCAAAAACACTGTAAAACATTAAAAACATTTTTTTTTAAATCACATTTTTAAAATGAGTTAAAATTACAATACATTAAATACTTTAAACAAAAATTTAATTTTTTGAAAAAATTAATTAAAGTTTTTTACGGGGTTAAAAATAAACTTACCTTTTTTAAAATATATTTTTAAATTATAAATTAGTGAAAAAAAATTATTTTTTAAAAAACTTTTTTTCAACTCTTATACTGGTAAAAGCAGGCCTTACGCCTGCTTTTACCAGGCGTAAGATTTCGAAGGGTTTTCAGCACGCGGAGGTTCTCCAGAAAGCGGAACTCTCCCCCCGCAGAGGCCCTTCTCCAGGGCAGGCGTCCAATCTGTCAAGAGCATTCTTGACAGATTGGAAATGCCGGTTTTCAGCATATGCTCTTCGCATGCCTGAAACCGGCATTTCCAATGTCCCTATGGGTGTATACACGGCGCGTACCCACCCGTAGGCATCGGAATATATGGCCCATTATTGGGACACATTACTGAATTTCCTGTCGCATTACACATGACGAGTCAGAGGATACACTGTATTATAAGGACAGAAACATGGCATTATGAAATGTACCAGGTAGTATTCTGCTGCTATGTTTCTAAGATCCTCTGGTCAATTAAAGGGTAATTGCTGCTAAGTACTTTCTTAGGTCAATTAAAGAGTAATTGGTGTTGCTGGGGAAATTTCTCTGTAAAGTGACAGCTGCTTCCGATTTTGCCCCAAGGTCAGAAGAAACCAGTTGTTTTCTAAAAAATGTTATGGCACAGAAATTAGCACATGAGACAAAATGTGATGCCTTTAAGGAGGACACCTAAATTATGACTGATGCATCCAAGGTGCAAGAATTTTACATTTACAAGCAGATCTCCTATGGCATTGCTCACAGTGAGTTGGACAATGTGACAGAAACCTAATACCGTGTAGCTCAAAGGGTATTATAATACAGTGAGCCTCCCCCAGCATTATGTACACGCAGAAAATGACATTTCTCTCCCTATAAGTGTCTTTCTGTTTCTTTCCCCACTTCTCTATCTCGTTTTGTGTATCTCTCTCTCTGTCTTTGCCTTCTGTGCCTTTTCTCTTTCTTCTTCCTTGTATGGTTGACACACACTTTTCTCATTGTGGCTCTGCAGACTTCTTCTGTGGGAGGAGTTATTGCAAAGTGTATCCCAAACTAGAAGGATAGAGGTTCAGAACAGATTTGGTGACAAGGTAAGTGATTTGAATGGAAACAGTACTGTGCACTGTACAGTATAATACACACAGATCACCTTTTGGCCAGCCAATAAATTTAGGAGCATCTTGTTGCTATAGCCACAGCTGGGTAATATGATATGCCTTCAGGGAAAAAATAAGTGAGTGAAGCTGTCATCTAAAAGACACTTTATATAAAGAGAAATGTTCTGCAATTATGAATGACTGAGCACATAAGCTATGGAAATCTGCTGTAGGAAACAGCTAACCATTTTATGCACACATGGAAGCACAATGTGATTATAAAATTGGGAAAGGAAAGCTCATACTTTCATTCCTGTATTGCCTGTGGAGAATTATAACTGGCAAAATTGAACTATGAAGGAACAATTATGGTCCCATTGCAGTGTGGTTGCCGGAAAGAATGTGCTCTTTGCGCTGAGCACACAAGCAGTGAGATAGGGTAAGTTCGATTAATGCTTCTTCTTATATAATGCTGCCTTCTGCTTCCTCTTCCTCTTCTCACCCAGGGTCCCACACAGCTTCTGGACCTGAAATGGAAGTGAGGGACAGTTTAGTGTCAGGCGTAAGCATCTGCACTTGGTCATGTAGAATGTGTAGGGTAGCACTGAAGTGGGAAGGGAAAAAGAGGTTAAGATGTACAAAAACCCTGTAGGACGTATCCTCCAGCCTCGCCAGTGACCGTCGGCCTGACTCGGCCCCTGCCCATGATGTCCAGGACCTCCTCCTTGAGTGCAGAAAGGACATGGACGTAGGCTGTCTCTCCTCCTGTGTACGCCTGCTCCCTTGTATTACGCACCAGCTTCTCCTGCAAGAAAGAAGGGAGTGTGTTAGTCGTAGCATAGTGAGATGGTATGAGGATATGCATTTCATGGTTGAATAGTGTGGTCATAGGGGGAAAGGTGGCAAAACTGTGGGGAAGTGAGGGAAGAAATAGTAAGGATACTAGCAGGTGAGGAGTAGTAGCAGAAGGAGATTTAGTGATGCACAGTGCAGTAATTGAAGGAGAGTGAGGAGAAGTGGGGAGGGAAGCCTTGAATAGTGGGGCTACAGATGGTGCAGAACTGAAGAGAGAGTAACGTGAGATCTGGGTTAGAAATATTTTCTTAGTAAACCTGCTGAGGGCATTGCACTGCTTACGGAATTGCAGCCATGTTCTGGGTGCACTGCTCCTGGCATTGACCTCCTTTGCCACCCTCTTGCCACTGCTGTTAGACCACTTGCCTGGTGGGAACAGCGTCTCATTCCTCCGGTGGGCTGCCTCCACCAGGACCCCCAGTGCAGTATCTGTGAACTCGGTGGCCCTCACAGCAGTTTTATCAGGTATGTCTGAAGTGTCCACGGCAGGTTCCAGTATTCAGCAGCCAAAATGCATCTTCCCATTAAGAGGTGCAGGCTGCCTTTAAATAGTGTCACGGACACATCATTTTCAGGCCCCGATTAGGCAAACTGCCAATGAACAGCGCGAGGTTCGGGGACCAATTTCACTACTTAACGGTACCCACGTGTTCAGGCATGCACTACATGCGCAGCACTAATTTGGTGCCCAAAAACACGCACGAACCAATTTCTACCCCTTGATCCAACAAAGAACCAACAAAGAACTCCAATTTCCATCTGCAGGGATGACTGCTAGCGGCCTCACTTTTTGCCGTTGCAGTGCCAATACCTATGTTTAGGTGTCAGCCTTGGCTCAGTGGTAGTACTCTGAGTCAGAAAGTCATGGATTTTAGCATTATTGTAGAGATGGGCATATAATTCAGGCTGACGCTTCAGTGCTGTGCTGAGGGAGTGCTGCGCTGTTGGAGGTGCTGGGCTGGATTTTCATTAAGGAGTCGGGTAGGAGGCGGGACTACAACTTTCGGGGTTGTAGTCCCGCCTCCATCGAGTTCTAGCCAACCCATGCGATTTAGACTTGATTGACCTTGTTGAGCCCGCCCAGCTGGCATGGAGGTGGGTTGGGTGCGGGATGGGTTCATGCCCCCTGATTTCGGGATTTAAACCCCCCACACGCCTCCAATCCCGCCTCCACGGCCCAATGAAAATCTTGCCCCCTGTCTTTCAGATGAGATGTCAAACTGAGGCCCTGTCTGCCCTCCCAGGTGAGCGTTGTTGAATCCGTGAACCTTAAAGTATGGTGTTCTTCAATAACTAGACGGAGGCTGCAGATTAACAATCAACAGGTGTTTACTGAAGGAGGGTAGTCTAAAGACTAACAGTACAGATGCCTGCTCAAGGCTTATATACAGGTGTGGTCACTGCCAGTACTACAGTATACAGGAGCTGTAAAGGTAGTTCTCTCTTAAAGGTACATACACTACAATTCCTCCCCTTTTAGATTAACAGTACCATAACATTCAAATAACAGTTAACACTTTAACATGCACATTTAGCTGAAATAGTCCATTTATAGATTCAGTCTTTGGGGCGGCTTCCTGATCCTTTCTGGATAGCGCCTTTCCTGAGTGTCTTGTTCTTGGTGCGGAGGTGATTCTGGCCCCCTGTCGTCGGTTAGTTCATCAGTTTCTGCTGCTACTGTTTCTGGGGTAGATGCTACCGGTATGT
Organism: Somniosus microcephalus; assembly: GCF_052327205.1. Taxonomy (NCBI): domain Eukaryota; kingdom Metazoa; phylum Chordata; class Chondrichthyes; order Squaliformes; family Somniosidae; genus Somniosus; species Somniosus microcephalus. Next base: position 420,360,471 of record NC_140987.1, on the reverse strand, counting down.
CGGGTTCATCACCAGGTACGCGAGACATGGGGTTGGCTCGTTCCTGTGACGCTAGGATCTGGTCGACATGGCATCTCACAATGTTCTCCCCGACATCCACTGCGTACATTAGTGGCCCCTGCCGTGTGCATATCGTTCTGGGTTGCCATTTCTCTGTTCGGTAGTCACGGACCAAGACTGGTTGTCCTACATTGAAGCTCCTTGTCGGCTTCTCATTGATGTGCTGGAATTGCTTATCCTCAACATTTCTTCGCACATTTGGTCTGAGCAAATCCAGATGAGATCTCAAGCTTCGGTTAAAGAACATCATGGCCGAGGTCTGGTTGGTAACTGCATGTGTCGCATTTCTGTAGGCTAACAGGAAATTGTCCACCTTATGCTGTAGTGGAATGTCATAATCGCACATGGCCCTTACTGCCTTTTTAAAGGTTTGTACGAACCTCTCAGCCAATCCATTTGTGGCTGGATGATACGGGGCGGATGTGTAATGCCTTACCCCATTCCTTCTCATAAATTTCCGAAACTCTTCGGACACAAACTGTGGTCCGTTATCAGAGCAAATCTGCTCTGGCAAGCCGTTCCTGGCAAATATGGTCCGTAGGACTGCAATCGTTTTCTCCGTAGTGGTGGAGGACATTTTTATCACCTCAGGCCATTTCGAGTGCGCATCCACTGCTATTAAGAACATTGAGTCCATGAATGGACCAGCAAAATCAATATGCACCCGTTGCCATGGAGAGGAGGGCCACTCCCATGGGTGTAGAGGGGCATGTGGTGGTGCATTTTGGACCTTCTGGCATCCTGAGCAGCTCTTTGTTAGGTCCTCGATTTGTTGATCGATCCCCAGCCACCACACATAAGCCCTAGCAAGGCTTTTCATTTTCACCCCTCCCAGATGGCCTTCGTGAAGCTCATTGAGCACTCTCTCCCTTAATTTGGGTGGAATGACCACTCGGGATCCACACATCACTGTCCCCTGGCATACTGACAGCTGTTCTCTTCTGGATGAGAATGCTGGCAACAGTGAGTCGCCATGTGTTGGCCATCCCTTCACCGTCAAATCATATACCCGAGACAGTGTCGGATCATTTCGAGTCTCCTTCTCTATATCCGCGTTAGTTACTGGCAAGCATTCAATTATCGACGAATAAAATATTTTGACAGGGTCCACTGCTGGTGCTTCCTCCGCAGTAGGCAGTGGCAGGCGTGATAGCCCATCAGCGTTTCCATGCTGTTTCGTGCCCTTATACTCTATTTCATATTGGTTCGTCCCTAGAAAAAGGGACCATCTTTGTAGCCGTTGTGCAGTCATCACCGGAACGCCCTTCTTTGTATTAAAGATGGAGACAAGTGGTTGATGGTCAGTCAGCAAGGTGAACTTCTGCCCATGCAGATAGTGGTTGAATTTTTTTACTCCCCATATTAGGCTGAGGGCCTCCCTGTCAATCTGGGCGTAGTTGCGCTTGGCTGAGGTTAGTGACCGAGACGCAAAGGCGACTGGCCTCTCCAACCCGTCTGGGAATTTGTGCGACAGCACCGCTCCAATACCATAGGGTGATGCATCACACGCCAACCGAATTGGTAGTGCTGGGTTGAAATGGGCCAACACCTCGTTTGATGTGATCAATTCTTTGCACTTCTGGAAAGCTCATTTACATTCGTCATTCCACTTCCATGGTACCCCCGTTTGCAGTAGGGTGTTCAGTGGGTGTAATACTGTAGACAAATTTTGTAAGAACTTAAGGTAGTAGTTCACCAGCCCGAGGAAGGACCTCAGTTGTGACACATTTTCCGGTGCTGGAGCCTTGACTACTGCCTCAATCTTTTCAGGGGACTTATGTAACCCCTCTTCATCAATAACGTGGCCACAATACGAGATCTGCTTCTGGAAAAACTCGCACTTGTGGCGATTAGCTCGTAGCCCATATTCCTTCAATCTAGTGAGCACCTTCTCCAGGTTGGCGAGGTGATCACTGTCATTTTCGCCCGTGACCAGGATGTCGTCCAAATAACACTGGGTCCCTGGAATCCCTTGCAGGGCTTGATCCATTGCCCTTTGCCAAATAGCCGAAGCCGATGTTACCCTGAACACCAGCCAGTTGTATTGGTAGAGACCTTTGTGAGTGTTGATCGTGAGGTATTGTTTCGAGGCTTCTTCTACCTCCATTTGCAGGTACGCCTGGGCCAGATCAATCTTAGTGAAGCGTTTTCCTCCAGACAGCGAGGCGAAAATATCTTCAATCCGTGGAAGCGGATATTGTACCGTGTGAAGGACTGGGTTCACTGTCACCTTAAAATCCCCACAGATGCGGACCTTCTTTGGTTCCCCAGGCGTATTACTCAACGACCTCTTCATTACAGGAACGATGGGTGTAGCCCACTCGCTCCAGTCCACTCTGGACAGTACTCCTGAATGTTCCAACCCTTCCAGCTCTGCTTCGACGGCTGGTCGGATCGCATAAGGCACCGGTCTGGCCTTAAAAAACTTTGGGCTTGCATTTTCCTCTATTTTGATCATCGCTGTTATGCCTTTTAGTGTTCCGAGTCCCTCCTGCTACACTTCTTGTGCGTCAGTTAGCATTTTTGACAGTCGTCCAGGTGTGACGTCGTCATCCTTTTTGGCCTCAACCTTCAGTGCCTGTATGGAATGCCAATCTAATTGTATCTTCCAGATCCATTCACGTCCTAGTAGTGGTGGTCCTCCATCTGACAATACATATAGGTCCATTTTTGGTATTTCCTGGCCTTTGTATATCACGTTCACCCTTATTTTTCCTTTGGGGTAGACTTTTTGCCCCGTGTACGTCTTCAAGACAATCTCTGTAGCTTTCAAGGGTATATGTGAGAATAGCCGCTTGTAGTCCCTTCGGTTTATGACTGTTAGGGCTGATCCTGTGTCCAATTCCATTTTCACTTGGACTCCGTCTATCTTGAGCATGACCCAGATAGTCTGGTGATCCTCCATTTTGATTACCTTATGTAGTTTCAGACAACCCAGCTCCTTGCTTCCGGAGTCTGTATCACTTTTCTGTTCATCTGAACTACTGTCCATCACCTTATGTACCTTTTTGTACTTCTCCTGTGGAGATTTCTTGCTGCTGGTTTTCTTCCCTGACCTGCAGACTCTTGCTATGTGTCCTGCTTTTCCACACTGTCTGCACACTTGGTCCTTGAACCAACAATCCTTCTGGTCGTGTGTTGTTCTGCCGCAGCGATAACACTTCCCTGATCCATATGACATTTCATTGGTGCAATATTCTTGCGGTCTCCGTTGTATCTCTGCAGCGCCCCGTGCAATTGCTTCGTGTGATACTGCCATGCTGAAAGCCTTGTCCAGCGTAAGATCCTTTTCTGATAGAAGCCGTTTCTGGGTTCCTTCACTTTGAAGCCCACACACAAACTTGTCCCTTAACGTATCTGCTAGTCCCATTCCAAACTGGCAGTGTTTTGATAGCTTGTGCAGTTCCATTAAATACTTAGCATTACTTTCGTCTTTATGCTGGTTCCTTTTGTGGAACTTAAATCTTTCTGCTATCAGCTGCGGTGTGGGGTTTAAGTGGTCCTGTAGGATTTCCACTATGCTTTCGAAATCCTTATCCACGGGCTTCTCTGGGGTTATTAGGTTTCGCAGTAAGCCATACATTTTTGCACCCATGGAATTCAACAAAACCAGTGCTTTCCTGGCATCTGGCACTTCATTCGCTTTGCAGTACACCTCAATGCGTTCCACATATGTCGCCCAATCTTTGACTTCATTGTCGAACGCAGTGACACTGCCACTCTTCCGCATCCCTGGGTATGGTTAAACTGTCTAAAATGGCGTCTCCCGCGCTCTCCCTTCTTCTCCGCTGGCTCAAAATGGCATCTCCCGCGCTTTCCTTTCTTCCCACGCTTGCCCTTGCTCTCCGCTGCGGCTTCAAAAATGGCGTCTCCCGCGCTCTCCCTTCTTCTTCACGGCTCAAATGGCGTCTCCCGCACTGCCTTTCTTTCCCTGCGGACGCTGCTCAGCCCTTGAGCCCTGGCTGCACTCTGCGCGTTCTCCTGTGCGCCTCTCTCGTTGCCGCCGCTTGGTCCTGAACCCCGGCTGTGCTTTACCCTCTCTCTCTTTTTGTTTTCCGTCGATGCCGCTCGGTCTTCAACCCCCGGCTGCGCCCTGTGCGCTTTACCCTCTCTCTTACCCCATCGACGCTGCTCGGCCTTTTCTGTGCCATCGGTCGGCTCCAGCCGCCGCTGTCCGGGAAGGGTCTGCGCTGTACCTGTTGCCAGTCTGTTGCTGGATCGTCGTGGCTGGAGAACAAAGCCCAGCTCTCAACAGCCTCCCCTGCGATGTTCACTCTCTGCCAGATGACTGGGCGGTTGCTCGTGGTCGACGCCCGTGCTTCTGGCCTCGACTTTCTTCCACCATCCTCCCGGAGCGAATCCTTGGAAGGAAATGCCGAGTTGCAGGTAGATTCGAATCGACCTCGTTGCCACTGTTGAATCTGTGAATCTTAAAGTATGGTGTTCTTCAATAACTAGACGGAGGCTGCAGATTAACAATCAACAGGTGTTTACTGAAGGAGGGTAGTCTAAAGACTAACAGTACAGATGCCTGCTCAAGGCTTATATACAGGTGTGGTCACTGCCGGTACTACATTATACAGGAGCTGTAAAAGTAGTTCTCTCTTAAAGGTACATACACTACAAGCATAAAATATCCCGTGGAACTATTTGTAGAAGAGCAGTGGAGTTGTACCAGTGTCCTGGCCACTATTTATCCCTCTGCAACATCACTAAAAAGACAGATTGTTTTGTCATTTATCTCATTGCTGTTTGTGGGACCTTGCTGTGTGCAAATTGGCTTATGCAATCCCTATATTATAACATTGGCTACACTTCAAAAGTACTTCAGTGGGACCTCTTGAGGTTATGAAAGGCACTATATCCATTTAAATAGATCCTATGTTTAGCATTTATGTCAGTCTGTGGTTGTCTGAAAATTTAGCAGAAAACTTAACCCCTAATCAGCTCATTTCAGGAATGGAAATTAAAACCCACAGTTCTTCATAATATATAATAAGGTGAAGTTAAATGATACAACAAATGTACAAGGGCATAGGATTAGAATAGAACATTTTGTGCAAGAGCTAGCACTAGTTTAGACACAATGATCAAGATTTTCATTGGGCCGTGGAGGCGGGGTTGGAGGCATGTGGGGGGTTAAAATCCCGAAATTGGGGGGCATGAACCCATCCCGCCCCCAACCCACCTCCATGCCAGTTTCAAAGGAGGCGGGTACCCAACTTGCACTGGGACCCGCCTCCCCGAGGCGGGAAGGGGATTAGTGCCAATTAACTGCCTGCTAACAGGTAGTTAACAGGCAATTTTTAGCCTAATCCCTATTTTCATTCTTGAAATGTGGGATTCCCGACGGCTCCAAACCACGCCAAGTTAGCGAGGCGGGCCGTCGGGATTAAGGACTTGCTGGGGTCGAGATGTCCGGTGTTCAGGTGAGTGATGGGTGCATGAGTGCAGAGGTAAGTGTGTTTGGTGTGTGTAAAGTGTATAAAGAAGTTGTACTTACCTTTACATACCTTTACAGCCTTCCTTCCCTCTTGGTCTCGGGAGTCCCTCATCTCACCGGCACAGAAAGCAGAATGGCCGCGATCTGTCAAAAGTTCCAGCATTCAGCTTTCTGTTCCGGGGAGATCTCTAAATCATCCTGATGGGAAGGAATTTACTTGAAGTACAGATTGTCAGTGTTTGACAGCTTCAAACAGCTGTGAAATGCTGATATTTCATCTGTCAAAAGGTCTTGACAGATGAAATATCAATCTGTGATGTTACCTGTTGCCGGGTGGCCCTTAATTGGCCTGCTGAGCCCGCTGGGTGGCCTCAACAAGATCAATCAAGTCAAAATCGCGTGGGTTGGCTAGAACTCGATGGAGGTGGGACTACAACCCCAAAAGTTGTAGTCCCGCCTCTTACCCGACTCCTCAATGAAAATCTTGCCCATGGGTTGAATGACACCTTTTCCAAAATGTCCATGATTCCTATGTACTCTAAATATTATCCTTACTTACATGAAAGGTTTGAATGCATCAGTAGAACAATGATCATAATGTTGTTCTTGTATGTTTGGACTAGTGAAAAATATGTTTACTGTCAATTCTTAAACTTTATTCAAACCAGTATGCATGCACCTACAGAGTATAGTTATTTCTTTATTATCTTCATATGACAGGCCAGCCGCCGTGATTTTTATAATGCTGAATCTTGCCTCCGACGAGGCTCCCACGAGAGGTAGGTGAGGGGCCAACTTAATATTCAAAAGTCCAATGATGTTATTGGCACGGCAATGTATATTAACTTCACATCAGGGGGAGGCCCGCACTGTCTGTAGCCCGGTGGGAGGCTCCGACGGGCCAGAATTGGCCAAGGTAAGTGACATAAGAAAACTACTAGGCATTTGGTCTAAGCATTAAACAAAGCTTTAATCAACTGTTTAACAACATGGAGGTCTAGTTGTGTCCTTCTCTAGTTCCTGTTAAGAATGTCCTGCGCAAGCTGGGCCCGTGCCCGAGTATTTATACTCTCCCTGGACAGCGCCACCCGCAGGCTGCTCAGTTGATTCATGTCAGTAAGTCTAAAAGATTTGCTTCTGTTAGAACACCTTCTGGGGCCAGGAGGAATGGGAGTGCTCCCCCAGGCCCTGCAAGAAGGCCTTGGTCTTTCACAGCCCCAGCCTCCCCACACCATCTCAATGGAACTCCCAGTCCCGCCCCCTCTGATGTCCAATCAACCTGGAGCCCTCCAGATGCTTTGCACTAAGCTTTGTCCTGTGAAAGTTCAAGTGAACCACTGGGAAGACAGATAGCTGTAGTAGAGGTAATGAAGGTTCCACTGTACCTCAGCTGCACTGAAAAACTCTGGCATGTGCTAATGACTTACTGATGAAAACCCGAGCAAGTAACGCTGAACACTGAAACAATCAGCAGACAGCAAATACACAGAAACACAGGCTGCAGAATTCATGAGTGTTCACTCTGTCAGAGCCAGCTCAACAGAGAGGAAACTCCACCCACCCTAGCCCCGAGATGGAAACCCCGTCCCAAATGCTGGGGCTGAAGTAATTTGCATCGCCAGAATGAGCACGTTAGTGGTGCCTGCCAGAATGTTGAAGTGGCAAAATCCCTCTGGGATTGAATACCTTTCTCTAGTAAAGATTTGTGGCCTTTTAACAGGCCTCAGCTGGTGTAGGTTCTGCTGAGACCTTCGGAGAGCATAAATGTCAAACATCCCCTGATGATTCCACGCATAGCTGCCCCACCAGAATTTAATCAAGGGATATGGGGAGAAGGCAGGGACAGGGTACTGAATTTGGATGATCAGCCATGATCTCATTGAATGGCGGAACAGGCTCGAGGGGCCGAATGGCCTACTCCTGCTCCTATCTTCTATGTTTCTATGTTTCTAAAGGGACAGTCTAAAGCGGGACACAGTGTAAACTGGTGATAAAGAGATAGATTTAGAAGATGGCACATATATATCAGCCAAAAAATGCAGAAAATACTTGACCTGAAACTTCCGCCGTCATAACTTCACTGGAAGTGCAGCAGAAACTCAATTTACCATGTAAACGGGATTTCCACCGCACTGCCAACAAAACAACAACAACTTGTATTTATATAATGCCTTTAACATAGTAAAACGTCCCAAGGTGCTTCACAGGAGCGTTATAAAACAAAATTTGACTCCAAGCCACATAAGGAAATGTTATAACGGGCAGGAACTTGGTCAAAGAGGTAGGTTTTAAGGAGCGTATTAAAGGAGGAAAGAGAAGTAGAGAAGAGGAGAGGTTTAGGGAGGGAATTCCAGAGCTTAGGGCTCTGGCAGCAGAAGGCACGGCCACCAATAGTGGAGCGATTAAAATTGGGGATGCTCAAAAAGCCAGAATTGGAGGAGCACAGATATCTCGGGGGGATTTGTGGGGCTGGAGAAGATTACAGAGCTAGGGAGGGGCGAGGCCATGGAGAGATTTGAAAACAAGGATGAGAATTTTAAAGTTGAGGCGTTGCTTAACCGGGAGCTAATGTAGGTCAGCGAGCACAAGGGTGATGGGTGAACGGGACTTGGTGCGAGTTAGGACACGGGCAGCAGAGTCTTGGACAACCTCAGGTTTATGTAGGGTAGAACGTGGGAGGCTGGCCAGGAGTGCATTGGAATAGTTAAGTCTAGCGGTAACAAAGGCATGGATGAAGGTTTCAGCAGCAGATGAGCTGAGGCAGGAGTGGAGTCGGGCGATTTTCCGATGGTGGAAATAGGTGGTCTTAGTGATGGTGTGGATATGTGGTCAGAAGCTTATCTTGGGGTCAAATATGACACCAAGATTGCGATCAGTCTAGTTCAGCCTCAGAAACTTGCCAGGGAGAGGGATGGAGTCAGTGGCTAGGGAACGGAGTTTGTGGCAGGGACTGGCAAAACAACAGCGATGCAGCAGGAGCAGCTCCGAGGAACATCCCGCCTTAACTAGTGAATGACCTAATAGTTGAGGAACTGTAAAAATTTCCAAATAGGATATTATTTGCAACCCATCTTTTCCCTTATCAGATATAGATGGTCCTGTTTGTAATTGCAACATTTTCTGCTTTATTTCTGATTTCAGTTTTCCCTTTTCACACATTTTTATGTGCTTCTGATTAACAAGTATTTTATTTTTATGTTGGTAGTTTAAGGTGATTTTTTTTTTGGAGAAATTAGAAGATTTCAATTGTGGACATATTTTTGCAAAACGACAAAGGCTCTGGCAGAAGACTGATGGTTTATTGTGGCTCTGGTGCCTAGGGAGAGAGTATCTCTGATTCTGCTGGTGAATTTGGTTATACATCTTGTCTGTGTGTGTGGTTTCTCAGTCTTATTTCATTTGTTGCTATGGTCAGTGTCAAAGGAACATTGTAAAGGATGGACTAGGTGGAGCATTTACTCAGGGTGGAGGAGGGTTCATTCTGTGTTCTTCGCGGTGAGGTACGTACTAGGGAATGGAACGGAAACAATTTCTATTTCAGGCACCTCGTATCATCATCGAGCACTTCCAGGCCTAGCGCGCCGGCCGTTGTGCTGTGGGCTCGTGTGGGATTCCGATCCTGGGCCTGCTCCAACTGCCGGCGTGCAGTGCTTGCGTATCTCAGGGGCGCAGTTAGTTTGAAGCGTCCCCTGGGATCACGTGGGCCATGGAGAGCCAATCGTAGCAGGGAATCTCTATTCATAGACCTGTCAAATCCATGAATTAGAGATCAGGCCCAAAACATAACTAAAACATTTCAGTAAATTTTTTTTTAAATCACATTTTAAAAATAACTATAAATTACGTAAAATAACTATTTTAAACAATAATTTAAATTTTTGAAAATATTAATTACAGTTTCTAACAGGGCTAAAAATAAACTTACCTTTCTTTAAAGTATTTAAAAATGATAAACCTGTGGAAAAATGTTTTTAATTTTAATTAATTCACCACTTACCTTGTTAAAAGCAGGCCTTGCGACTGCTTTTTAAAAGCGTAGCTGCTGAAGACTTACCCTCCCGGAGAAACTTGCGAAAAAAACGGAAGTTTCAGGCGTACGCGCTGCCTCTCCGGCGCACACGTTCGACCTGTGAACCCCTTCCTTTAAGGGAACGGAAGTTCTGGTTTCCCACGCATGCGCAGTGCATGCACGAAACTGGCACTTTCGTTTGGGCCTATGCGTGAGTACCCAGTGCGTACTCACCCGTGGGGACCCGAATTTCTGGCCCAATGTGCCTTAGCTCCAACGTCAGGAAAACATTCTCTGGCTATTCTGTTGTTTCAATGAATGAAGCTGACAACTTAAGGCAAAATTGTCCACTCGGGTGCATCGTTTGTGCATGAGTCATGTGAAGAGAAGGGGGGCGGGGCTGGCGCAGTAGTAGAAAATCCCAGAAGTAGGCCTTGCACCTGGGTCACACAGCCCTGTTTATTTACAGCTGTGCTACGCTGGGCATCTTTGATATTCTCACTGATGCCACATCCAAATCCCTACCCCATGATTTACCACGGTTTGCCCAGGAGATGTGCAGCCATGCTGTAGGCATCGTAGAAAGCCCTCCCCAGTTGTAATGTATATACCTTTAAGGGGGAACTACTTTTTTCAGCTCATGTATACTGTAGTACCGGCAGGGACCACACCTGTATATAGCACTGAGTAGTAATCTGTACAGTCAGTTCCACTGTGAGCCACGTTGAGTAAACACCTGTTGTACCGTTTCTCCTGCAGTCTGTGTCTTATTATACACAGACACAACATTGATGACAAGGCAAGTTACAACCTACCTGCAACTCTGCATCACCTCCCGGGGATTCGTTCCTGGAGATCAGTGGATTGGAGGTCAAGACCAGAGACTCGGGCGTCGACCACGGGCAACCGCCCAGTCATCCAGCAGAGACTTGAGAATTGCGGGGGAGGCTGTCGAGAGCCAGGCTTGGCTTTCCAGTCAAGGTGGTCCAGCGAAACGGGCTGGCAACAGGTAGTGCACAGACCCTTCCTGGACAGCGGCGGGCTAGAGCCCGACCGAGCGGCACAGCAAAGGGCCGAGCAGCGTCGACGGGGGAGAGAGAGAGAGGGCAGAGCACACAGGGCGCAGCCGGTGTTCAGGGGCCAAGCAGCGTCGAAGAGAGGGAGAGAGAGACTCGCAGAAACCCGTGAGGCACCGCCATTGCCACGAGGACCGCCGAGAGTGGCGTTGGCAGCAGCGCAGGAGAAGCGTGCGAAACCTACAGGGTGCCGCCATTGCCACGAGAACCGCCGGGAGCGGCATTGGCAGCAGCGTGGCAGGAAGGAAAGCGCGGGAGACGCCATTTTAAGCCATTGGGAGACGCCATTTTAAACCACACCCAAAATGCCAAAGAGTGGCAGTATCACCGCATTTGACAATGAAGTCGAAGATTGGACTACATATGTCGAATGAATAGAGGTGTACTGCAAGGCAAATGAGGTGTCAGATGACAAGAACGCGTCGGTATTGTTAAATTTAATGGGTGCAAAGACGTATGGGTTATTACGAAATCTAGTAACCCCAACGAAGCCAATGGAAAATGTAGTGTATGTAACCGTTCCACCTTTAAGAGAACTATTGTATGTAACCGTTCCACCTTTAAGAGAACTATTTTAAGAGTTGCACTACTTTATCTTGGCTGCTGTATACTGTAATACCGGCGGTGACCACACCGGTGTATAAATGCTGTGTAATGATTTATTGGGCAGTTCCGCCCTGACCTTCGAATAGTAAAGTCCTGTTAAAGTTTACTCTTGTGGTCTGTGTATTAATTCTCAATATAACACACAGACTTAACAGTGGCGACGAGTTCGATCTTACCCTGCGGCAGAGATACATCCAAGGCAGTTTAACGGGCGTCGAGAAGAGGCACCCGCCCTCGTCATTCTGCTGAGAGAAGACTCGAGTCTGCAGAGCAAAGGAAGAAGGAAAAATTCTGACACGAAGCCTTCCGTCAGCAACAGGCAGTGATCGTCCCTTCTATCAAGGTGGTGGGTGAGCCGATTAGCGACGAGAAGCAAGTCGGCCACGTTGACTGTGAGTAGGGGAGAAAATATTTAAAAAAAACGGAGGATATAAGGGCGGAGAACTCGACCACGGCCGGGGAAAGGAGCCGGACAGAAGTCGGGGCCAGAGGCGCTGAGACTGGGGCAGCGTAGGGCACGGAAGCCGCGGTGAAGGCAAACGCAGCCGGTGTGAGAGACCGGGCTACAAGCGGCAAACGCAGCCGGTGTGAGAGACCGGGCTGCAAGCGGGCTGGGAGACGCAACAGCGTCGAGAGCAAGCTCGACCGCGACCGGTAAACAAGGCCGGGCAGCTACCGAGGCCGCGAGGCGCAGCGACCGAGAACCGCTTGCGCGGGAGAAAATAAAACAAATAAAAAAACCGCGGAGAACTCAGCCGCAGCCGGGGGGGGAAAGGACCGGACTGCAAGAGGGGCTGGGAGGCACGATTGAAAACCGCTGGGGAGGGCGAACGCAGCAATACGGCAATCGCCGTTACAGCCAGCGGGAAGACAGAGACCGAGCGAGCGAGCGAGACCGAGCGAGGGAGACCGAGACCGAGTGAGGGAGACCGAGCGAGCGAGGGAGAACGAGACCGAGCGAGAAAGGCAAGCGTGGGAAACCGCTATTTTCGGAGGCGGGGAAGAAGACAAGCGCGGGAAACCGCCATTTTCGGAGGCGGGGAAGAAGACAAGCGCGGGAAACCGCCATTTTTGAAAAAAAAAGTTAAAGAAAAAATTTGTTGTTGTTTCTCAAAAAGATTGCGAAGATGCCTAAGCGTGGTAACATCAACGATTTCGATCCCGATGTGGAAGATTGGGCCACGTATGTAGAACGCATAGTGATATATTGTAAGGCAAATAAAATATCAAATGATGATAAAGCACTAACCTTACTAAGCTCAATGGGTGCGAAGACATACGGGCTATTGAAGCATCTTCTATCACCAGCTAAACCGGTGGATCAGACTTTCGCTAATATTGTTGCTGTCCTGAAGGATCATTTGAACCCCACACCGCTGATGTTAGCGGACCGATTTAAATTTTATGCGAGAACGCAACTGAAAGAGGAAAGCAACGCGGAGTATTTGGTTGAACTGCGTAGACTAGCGAAATACTGTCAGTTTGGGGAAAATCTGACAGAGGCACTGAGAGACAAGTTCGTGTGTGGGTTGTCGAAGGAAGGAACACAAAAGCGACTGCTCGAAGAGAACGATCTTACACTTGATAAGGCTGTCCTTATTGCAGCATCGCACGAAGCCGCAGCGAGAGGCATGGCGGAAATGCAGCTGAAGGCAGCGGTACTCAGCGTGGATCAAATGGCTTCGGGTACAACGAAATGTTATCGTTGTGGGAAGACAACACACGATCAGAACCAATGCTGGTTTAAAAACCAGGAATGTAGGAAATGTGGCAAGCTTGGTCACATAGCTAAAGTATGCCGGTCAGGAAAGAAGACCAGCAACAAAAAAAAGTCACCGCAGGAAAAGTGCAGCAAGGTACACAAGGTGGCTGAGAAGAGTTCGGATGAACAGAATTCGGATTCAGACTCCAACAGCAAGGAACTGGGTAGTCTGAGAATTCACAATGTGAGTAAGGAAGCTGACCGACAAACTATCTGGGTCACACTTCAGATAGCAAGGGTCCAGGTGAAGATGGAAGTGGACACCGGATCGGCGTTGACGGTCATGAATAAGCAAGATTACAAAAGGTTAGTCACACATATTCCCCTACGAAATACGAAGATAGTATTAAAGACATACACGGGGCAAAGAGTATACCCCATCGGAAGGATAAAAGTCAAGGTGAGACACAAGGGCAAGGAGCACCAAGGAATGGACTTATATGTACTACCTGAGGGAGGTCCACCACTTCTGGGACGGGAGTGGATCAGGAAAATAAATATGGACTGGCACCCCCTAAAAGCAATGACGGAAAGTCCAGAAAATGAGCGGGAAGTCCTGAGGTGTCCAACGTGCAACAAAGTCTACAAACAAAGGGTGAAAAACCTGTTTCAGAAGCACGTGCTGCAGTGCGGAAACCAGACTTCACAGGAGGATGGTGACGGGAACAAAGCCCAGGATAATGATGCAAACAAAAGGAGGTACCCCCGACGCAGTGCCCGGGCCCACTCAACTACATTTTTCGGGTTGACTCCCTTTTATGGTGGCAAGTCATGTGGTGAAGAGGATTTTCCATTCTGCCGAGATCCTTCGGGGAAGAAAAGAGGAGAGCAGTCAGCTCAAGGGCAGGTAGACGGAGCCGATGATCCAAGCACGTCTCCTGACGAGGATATGGAATACTACTACAACTTCACCAGAACTGTCATCACGTCCGATCACGAGGGAAGACTCGAGCCGTGCAGTTTCTTTGACGGCAAGGAAGATTGCCGCCTACCCAGGATCAGCTCAGACTCTGGAACTGATGATGGTAAGATCAGCCCAGGTGCAAAAGACAAGTCTAAAATGGACTTGCAGTCTAATGATGGAAAAACGAAGGCGAGCATGAATGCTTCAGGAGAGAACAAAGTATCAGAACAGAATTCTACGGAACAACAACAACATGGTTTGACAGAGAATTCTGAGTCTGTCCAGTCTACAGACATGCACATTTCTGAGGAACACCGGGCTCGAACTCAACTCAATTTCAAATTACAACAGCAATTAGAACAAATGATTCGCCGTTTTGAGCAAGAAATGAATGCAAAGAAAAAGTTCTTTGACACAGAGTGGGAGAATCTGGGAAGACAACAGAAGCAGCTGATTGAGGAAATGGAACAGGAACACACAAACCGTCTGCGCGATGAGGCCAAACGAATCAAAGCTGAGCAAGAAGGGGAATATGTCAAATTCATCGATCAGTTGAAAGCTAAGAAGACAGAGCACCCTTTTGTGAGCAGTGTCAGCAGTAATAAGCCACTCAGGGAAGTGGTGGCAGAGGCAAAAACTGAAGATGCTGCAGAGATCAAGTTTGTTGCTGAAAGCGCTACTTCCAGAGCTTTGCTTCGAATTAAAGAATTGCCAGTTAAAATTGTGAAACCCTTAAGAGAGGAGATTGGCATGGAGAAACATCGTGTCATTTTCGAATGCAAGGTTTCCAGGCCAAATGCTGCTGTCAAGTGGTATTACAATGACAAAGAGATTCATCCCAGTAATAAATATGAGATTGGGAGTGAAGACGTGTACAGGAAGCTCGTTATTAATAATGTCGCTTTTGAAGATGAAGGCAACTACATGTGCGATACCATAGATGATCAAAGCACAGCAAAGTTATATGTAGGAGAGCAATCAATTGCCATCATTAAACCCATATGTGATGTGAAAGTGTCAGAGCCAAGCGACGCCATTTTTGAGTGTGAGCTTTCAGTTGCTGACGTGAAGTCTCCAAAATGGATACTAAATGGTGAAATTCTTCATGCTTCTGAAGATGTGGACATTGAGCATCATGGCACTATTCATCGTCTCACTCTGAAAAAAACAACTTGTAAGATGACCGGCTTGCTGCAGTTTATTGCAGGGAAATCAAAATCTGAGGCAAGGCTGACTATTAAAGAGCCTCCGTCAAAGGTAGTCAAAGAACTACAGAACATTACAGTGGAAGAGAAGCATTCTGCTACTTTGAGCTGTGAGTTTACACTTACTCCCAAGATGGTCAGATGGTACAAAGACCAGAGCTTAATCGAATCTTCTGACCGTTACAAATTTAAACAAAATAAGAATGTGATAGAACTTACCATTACAAATCTCACACCCAAAGACTCTGGTGAATATAGCTGCAAATCAAGTAATGCACAGACCACAGCCACACTCACAGTTGAAGCTCCAAAAAAAGAAATAATAAACCATTTGGAGGACGTAGATACTGAGGAGGACAGCAATCTAGTATATCCATGTGAGTTGTCCCATGATGATGAAGATGATGACTCATCTGAACCATTATCACCCCTTCCAGGTAACGCACGTGGTCCCTCTGAACTGAGCCAAATCAGTCTGGAAGTAGGAAAACTTCCCAAGGTACTCGAGCCTTTAGAAGTCAGCAAGGCTGGTTCTGAAGTTACGAAAGTTCAAGCTGTTAAGTCCAGTGAAGGACTATTGGGTGAGTCACCCCAGCAATGTGAACCTACTACACCACCGAGAACTGCCACACCACCAAGGCGTTATCCGGACCGAGTCAGGAAGTGCAGGAGGCGCCTCCGCAGAGACTGAATCTGTGAACTGTTTCCCGCAGAGACTGAATCGGTGAACTGTTTTACATGAAGTTGGGTATATATGTTATGATGTTATGTTTAATGGGGAATAGGTATATTGTAAGCTAAAAAGGGAGGATTGTAGTGTATGTAACCGTTCCACCTTTAAGAGAACTATTTTAAGAGTTGCACTACTTTATCTTGGCTGCTGTATACTGTAATACCGGCGGTGACCACACCGGTATATAAGTGCTGTGTAATGATTTATTGGGCAGTTCCGCCCTGACCTTCGAATAGTAAAGTCCTGTTAAAGTTTACTCTTGTGGTCTGTGTATTAATTCTCAATATAACACACAGACTTAACAGAAAAGAGTTTTGAAGACATAGTAACGATACTACAGGGACATTTAAACCCCATACCGCTGCTGATAGCAGAAAGATTCCAGTTTCACAAACGGAACCAGCATCAGGATGAAAGCAATGCTGATTATTTAACAGAACTGCGCAAACTATCGAAACACTGCTAGTTTGGAGCGGGGCTGGCAGATACCTTAAGGGACAAGTTTGTGTGTGGGCTTCAAAGTGAAGGAACCCAGAAACGGCTTTTATCTGAAAAGGACCTTACGCTGAAAAAAGTTTTCAGCATTGCAGTATCATATGAAGCAGCAGCACGGGGCGCTGCAGAGATACAACAGAGACCGCAAGAATATGGCACAAACGAAATGTCATATGGAACAGAGAAGTGCTATCGCTGCGGCAGAACAACACACAACCAGAATGATTGCTGGTTCAAAGACAAAGTGTGCAGACAGTGTGGAAAAGTAGGACACATAGCACGAGTCTGCAGGTCGGGAAAGAAAACCAGCAATAAGAAACCTACCAAAGGAAAGTACAAGAAGGTACATAAGATGATGGAGAATAGTTCAGACAAACAAAAGAGTGATAACGACTCCGAAAGCAGGGAACTGAGTTGTCTGAAACTACATAATGTGATCACAACGGAGGAGCACCGAACCATTTGGGTCACTCTCAAGATAGCAGGAGTCCAGGTAAAGATGGAATTGGACACAGGATCAGCCCTAACAGTCATAAACCGATGGGACTACGAGCGGCTATTCTCACACATACCCTTGAGAGACACAAAAATTATTTTGAAGGCATACACGGGGCAAAAAGTCTACCCCAAAGGAAAAATAAGGGTGACCGTTATATATAACGGTAAGGAAACACCAAAACTAGACCTGTATGTATTGCAAGATGGAGGACCACCATTACTGGGACGTGAATGGATCCGGAAAATACAACTGGATTGGCATTCCATACAGGCAATGACTGTGGCTGACAAAAAGGATGACGACATCACACCTGGGCGACTGTCAAAGATCCTAACTGACGCGAAAGAAGTGTTCCAGCAAGGACTCGGAACATAAAAAGGCATGATAGCGACGATTAAAATTGAAGAAAACGCAAGTCCAAAATTTTTTAAGGTCAGACCTTATGCGATCCACCCAGCCGTCGAAGCAGAGCTGGAGAGTCTGGAACGTTCAGGTGTACTGTCCAAGGTAGACTGGAGCGAGTGGGCTACACCCATCGTCCCTGTGATGAAAAAGTCATTGAGCAGCACGCCTGGGGATCCAAGGAAGGTTCGCATCTGTGGGGACTTTAAGGTAACAGTGAACCCGATCCTTCACAACATACAATATCCACTTCCGCGGATTGAAGATATTTTCGCCTCGCTATCTGGAGGGAAACACTTCACTAAGATTGATCTGGCCCAGGCATATCTGCAAATGGAGGTAGAAGAAGCATCAAAAAAATACCTCACAATCAACACCCATAAAGGTCTCTAGCAATACAACCGGCTGGTATTCGGGGAGCATCAGCTCCGGCTATTTGGCAGAGGGCAATGGAACAAGTCCTGCAAGGGATCCCAGGGACCCAGTGTTAGTTGGACGACATCCTGGTCACGGGCGAAAATGACAGTGATCACCTTGCCAACCTGGAGCAGCTGCTCACTAGATTGCAGGAATATGGGCTCCGAGCTAACCGCCCCAAATGCGAGTTTTTTAGAAAACAGATCTCGTATTGTGGCCACGTTATCGATAAAGAGGGGTTACATAAGTCCCCAGAGAAGATTGAGGCAGTAGTCAAGGCTCCAGCACCGGAAAATGTGTCACAACTGAGGTCGTTCCTCGGGCTGGTAAACTACTACCATAAGTTCTTGCCAAATTTGTCTACAATACTACACCCACTGAACACCCTATTGCAAACTGGGGTGCCATGGAAGTGGAGTGACGAATGTAGACGAGCTTTCCAGAAGAGCAAAACAGTAATCACATCGAAAGAGGTATTGGCCCATTACAACCCAGCATTACCAATTCGGTTGGCATGTGATGCGTCACCCTACGGTATTGGAGCAGTGCTGTCGCACAAATTCTCAGAAGGCTCAGAGAGGCCAATAGCCTTTGCGTCACGATCACTAACCTCAGCCGAGGGTAACTACGCCCAGAATGACAGGGAGGCCCTCAGCCTGGTGTGGGGAGTGAAAAAGTTCAATCACTATCTGCACGGGCAGAAATTCACCTTGCTGACTGATCACCAGCCTCTTGTCTCCATTTTTAATCCGAAGAAGGGCGTTCCAGTGATGACTGCGCAACGACTACAAAGATGGTCACTTTTTCTAGGGGCACACCACTATGAGATTGAATATAAGGGCACGAAACAGCATGGAAATCCTGATGGGCTATCATGCCTGCCACTGCCTACTGCGGAGGAAGCACCAGCAGTGGATCCTGTCGAAATATTCCATTCGACTATAGTTGAATACCTACCGGTAACTAACGCTTGTATCGAAAAGGAAACCCGAAATGACCCGACACTGTTTCGGGTATAAGATTTGATGGTGAAGGGATGGCCAGCATATGGCGATTCACTGTCGCCAGCATTGTTGACAAGGAGAGAACAGCTGTCAGTGTGCCGGGGGACCTTGATGTGTGGATCCCGAGTGGTAATCCCACCCAAGTTAAGGGATAGAGTGCTCAATGAGCTTCATGAGGGTCATCTGGGAGGGGTAAAAATGAAAAGCCTAGCCAGGGCTTATGTGTGGTGGCCGGGAATTGATAAACAAATCGAGGACCTGACCAAGAGCTGCTCAGGATGACAGAAAGTCCAAAATGCACCACCACAGGCCCCTCTACACCCATGGGAGTGGCCCTCATCTCCATGGCAACGGGTGCATATTGATTTTGCTGGTCCATTCATGGACTCAATGTTTTTAATAGCCGTGGATGCGCACTCGAAATGGCCTGAGGTCATCAAAATGTCCTCCACCACCACGGAGAAAACTATTGCAGTCCTACGGACCATTTTTGCCAGGAATGGCTTGCCAGAACAGATTTGCTCCGACAACGGACCACAGTTTGTGTCCGTAGAGTTCCGGAGGTTCTTAAAAAAGAATGGGGTAAGGCATTACACATCCGCCCCGTATCATCCAGCCACAAATGGATTGGCTGAGAGGTTCATACAAACCTTTAAGAAGGCAATAAAGGCAATGTACAATGACAACATTCCGCTGCAGCACAAGGTGGACAATTTCCTGTTCGCCTACCGGAATGCGACACATGCAGTCACCAACCAGGCCCCAGCCATGATGTTCTTTAACCGAAGGTTAAGATCTCGCCTGGATTTGCTCAGGCCAAACGTACGATGAGATGTTGAGAGTAAGCAATTCCAGCACATCCATGAGAAGCCAACACGGAGCTTCAATGTAGGGCAACCAGTCTTGGCCCGCAACTACCGAACAGAAAAATGGCAGCCAGGAATGATATGCACACGGCAGGGCCCACTAATGTACACAGTGGACGTTGGGGAGAGCATCGTGAGACGCCATGCTGACCAGATCCTAGAGTCACAGGAACAAGTCAACCCCATGCCTCGCCCATACGTACCTGGTGATGAACCCGACGTACAGGTCGCATCTACCCCAGAAACAGTAGCATCGGAAGCTGATGAACCAACCGATGACAGGGGGCCAGAATCGCCTCCGCACCAAGAGCAAGACACTCGGGAAAGGCACTATCCAGAAAGGATCAGGAAGCCTCCCCAAAGACTGAATATATAAATAGACTATTTTCAGCTAATGTTGCATGTTAAAAATGTTAATTGTAATTAGTTTGATATTTAATTGTTAAATGAGTGTTATGGTACTGTTAATCTAAAAGGGGAGGAATTGTAATGTATATACCTTTAAGGGGGGAACTACTTTTTACAGCTCATGTATACTGCAGTACCGGCAGTGACCACACCTGTATATAGCACTGAGTAGTAATCTGTACAGTCAGTTCCACTGTGAGCCACGTTGAGTAAACACCTGTTGTACCATTTCTCCTGCAGTCTGTGTCTTATTATACACAGACACAACACCAGTCATTGATTTTTTTCCTTAAAGCTGTGTTGTTCTCTTTCAGTGCTAAATTCCAGGGGAACCTGCAGAAATTCTTCCGATCTCCCACCATAACTTTGGCAGAAGATCAGTGGAAACTCCCAGGGAAACAGCGTAAACAGCAGATTCCTCCATTTTTTTCACGGTTTCCACCAGTCTTCCACTGAAGTTATGGTGGGAAATCAGAAGAACCCACCCGTAGAACTGGTTGCTGGCAGAATATGCTCCCACTCCCAAAGTGGTTCATGCATGTAAGTGACTGGACAATGAGGGCTTAAACTGCTGTCCCAGAAATCTTGGAGAAAAGTTACCTCAGGATAAGTCTCAGCCATCCAACTAAGAAAGGATTCTGCAAGCTGCCTTTCAGCAGTTTTAGGCAGGAATATCTTTTGCTTGTCACCCTTCTATTATGGGAGCCCAACCGCAGAGTTCACTCTGGGCTTTCCCATTTATATCCTAATAATGGAGGCAGGCAGGAGCAGGGGGAAGAGGAAATGACACAGGATAAAGCTACACCAAAGGAGAAGACCAATTAGCAGGTACGCTTCCACTAGAGTCTACTGATAATGCTGCTCTCTCGGTGATGTCACCGAGGCCATCTTAAGGAGGAAACTGTTGAGGAAGGAGGCACTGAAGCAATTCTGATCCTGAAATTCCAGGTGGGCTCTACCGGTCTCCCGCTAGAATCATGATGGAGAATCACCACAGAATTTCAGGGCCTGTATCTTCTGTTGCAAATTGATCTCCAAATATCCTCTCAAACCCAAAACACAAGGAGCAGACCTCCTTTAGAATAGTGGTCTTCATATCCAAAGTGGTTTTAATGTGCCCATATATACTTATAGGAAGTGTTCCTTATTAACACTGTGCCTACCTTCAGTGCCTCGCAGTGCTGTTCTTAATCATTTCTGCAGAGATGGAATTGAAGGATTGGATAAGAAGGGAGGTGTGAAGTTGAGCAACAAAGAAGTGATGGGTTTGTTGAAGACAATGGCCTTTTCCTATTCCTAAAAACTCCTATACTGGGATATGTAGTTGGAATCAGATTGTGGATATCTTTCTGTATAAAGAAAGTGCAGATTATCTTTTAAGGGATGCTGCAGCTTGTTGGTATAAAACTGACATTTTAAAGCTTATTTTTAATACAAGCCAAACAGCCATAAACAGTAATTGATTTTTCATTGACTCCTTTCACATAAAAGAAACTTTTTGATAGCGGCCCTCACATATGTCTAATTTACAGCAACTGCCAGTGTCTGGCACACTTCACCCGAATGAATATACTCAAATTGGGCATCTGTTTTGCCAACAACAGTAATTGCTTCTCCTACCTTCTAGTGGCATTTGATTCAGTCAGAAGCATGCTTTCCTCTGATCAGAAGGCTGTGGGTTCAAAGATCTAAGCTCTGATTATCTGACACTCTGCCAGTGAATTGGAAAACAGGATGCACAATTTGTGGCACATCTAATGTTGGAGGCTGTTCTGCAGGGATGCAAACCTCATTTAAAGGGAAGGTTTCAGCAATTTCTTGAATTCAGATGACACTCTGTTCTCAGTGAGGCACAGGATACAGAAATGGGCCTGGGACTGTTTTGGAGTGTCCTTTGAAGCCAGGTTGCTGTCGTTTAATTTAATGCAGAAGTCTTTTTTTTGGAATGAGCATTTCTTTACTTTTGCATTGTGTATCTTGGATACTTTACATTTTTGTCTTTTTGTAGAAGTCTTTAGATTGCTATATCTATATATATATATATTTATAATATATTATATATTGTATGAGGGCTCTGTATCTACCAAAATTGAGATAGGCAAGTAGCTGCTGCAGAATCTCTGCACCTCCAACTGGTGTTTGTTCAGGAGGATGGTCGACTCCCACATTCTATGGTGACTTGTGCTACTCACCGTACCACATGTCATGACCTCATAGTGACTGCTGTCCACCTGGTGTGTGCTTAACCTGTAATTGTCAGTTGTCGAATATAAATGAGTGATTGTCACCTTGAGGGAAAGTGATAGAAGAGGGTTTCTTTGGGGGTTGAGGTGACATGCCTGATGATGGAAGTTCCAAATCAAGTCAAGCCTTTTTGGTGTAATTGGTAATTTGTTACCTGAGCTAGGCTTGTCCAATCATTGATGATTGCCCACTTGGTGAGCAGGATTCTTCCCACTTGGCTGTAGACAAACCTGCAAGCCAATGGGCTAATGAGTAGAGTGGTCTTGGCTGGACAAGCAGTAGGAAGGTTGCCAAAGGTCTTTCTTGCAGGCTGCATAGTTTTAGCTGTTCAAACTCCAGCAGCCTGTCAACCTGTGCCTAGGCTCTTTAAATTCAGGTAAATGGGAGAGAGTGAACATTCCAAATTGGACATGAAACAGAAACTCTACCTGTGTGGATTTTTCTGTAGTTTGGTTTGGAGACTGTGAAACATTGTAGGAATTAAACAATGGGGGGGTTGGGATTATTTGTCTCTAGCCAGTCAGAAGCCTCTGAGCTGCTCCAGGGACCCCCGTGCGGTTTCGAAGTGCTCCCCTATTCCTGGTTCTGACCGCCGGACTTATTCGGTAGCGATGTAGACAAAAAACGTGACTCGTGGTTTGGGTGCAAAACAGACCAGTATTTATTGAAACAAAAAGAAAGAAACAACTTAAAATAATTGATACAGCACTTATGCCTGGTACAGCACTTTTGCTTAACGCAGTACACTCAGTGTCCACTAGAGCGCTCCTTGCTCAGTGCAACACTCCCTTAAATACAGCACTTTAAAAACAGCTACACAGTGTTTACCACAGCACTTCTCTGCTAGGTGCAACACTCCTTTTTAATACAGGACTTTAAAATACAGCCACTCAGTGTCCACTGAAAAACTTCTCTGCTCCGTGCAACACTCCTTTATTAAAATATACAGCGCTTTTAAATACAGTCACTCAGTGTCCACTGGAGCACTTCTCTGCTCAGTGCAACACCATCTTACTTAAATAGGGGAGGAGAGAATGGACATGAGGGAAGATTGACTAAAATCACAGTTCTAACAAAATTCCCACTTAATTCCCACCCCTATACCTATTCTAAGTTGCCTTGTAAAAGGCCAGAAAAATATATGCTCACCAATGAAAACGCCTTCTCCGCGCCCTGCAAACTTTGATCTTCACTGCCCCAAAGTAAAAACACCCCAGTATTTTAAAAGTAAACTGCTGGTGTTCCACTTCTTCAGGCAGAGTCCCACGTTGTAGAGAGCACGGAGGTGAGGCTACAGAGAGAGCGAGGCTTCTGAGAAGCTATCTTTTATACCCCATTTGGGGCCCGCCCAAATCCGGATGTATCTGGGCTAAACAAAAGGGATCCAAACTGCCCCATTGTCTTGTACTGGGTTTGGATGAATCACCCATTCATTTAAACTGTTTCCAGTTTAAATGTGTCCTCATTGTCTGTGATGGCTTTGAATAAAGTTGCAGTTTAAATGTGTCCTCATTATCTGTGATGGCTTTGAATAAAGTTGCAGTTTAAATGTGTCCATTGTCTGTGATGGCTTTGAATAAAGTTGCAGTTTAAATGTGTCCTTTGAATAAAGCTGCCGTGGTTTGAACTATTTCCTTGATTGCTTGAGTAGTGTAAACAAAAGTCATTGTCCTCGTGGTCAGACTGAAACCGCAGTAATCCTTTGTGTAGCAGTTTCTGTAAACACATCGATTGTCTCTGCAGGGAGGGGGAACTCCCTGAACTGCCTTTGATTGGCAGTCTGGTCAGCCATCTTTGATCTTCACCTTTTTCACAGACACACACACAAGCTGCCTTTTCAATTCCTTGTCTTCTGCCATGCGATCTGGTGGCCATTTTGATCCCTGGATTTTTAAAGGTATATACCCATGTATTCTTTTAATCAAAATTAATCTTCGGAACTGTAGGAAATTTCGAAATTATTGCGAAATCCTACAGTCCCCCATCGGATGCTAAAACTTTCTTGTGGTATCCTTGCCAAAAGTGAGCAATAATTTCTGACCCTCCACAAACAACCTTCCCTTATACTTAACTAAATCTATCTTTGATCCCCGACACCTCCGTCTCCCCTGCCCAGAGAGAATCGTAATACGGCAGGCATCTATTGACAGAAAACCCAAAATTAATTAAATAATCAATATACGGAGGGGGTCCAATGCCCCTGGACCACTTATATTCACTATAAGTCAAGCATGGAGGGGGTCCTATGCCCCTGCACCACTTGTAACATAATTTTAACATGATACAACATCTTTAAAGGGATTGTCACCCAGCCGACATATCTGCTAAAAAAACAAATGGAAGACAAATGAGCTTCCTTTAACTCCAAACAAGCAGTAAAATAATTAACAAGTTCTGTAAATTCTTATCTTAAATTGTATTTCCAGCAGCAGTTTTAAATGTTGTGGGCATCTGTTTCCTGCAGACCCCTTCCTTCGTGGACTAGGGGTGCTTCCTCTCTCGAATCCCATGACACGCTGGTCCCCTGTGCTTTCTGGAACTCTGAAAAAGACAAAAAAATCTCACCAGGTCCCCTGGCTCATGGGGGGGTGGTGGGGGGGGGGGGGTATAATCAGGTCCCGTGACCTTGATCCACAACATAATTCTGGAACGGTACCACACTTAAAACTTATACACTAATATTAATTTCAATACAAAAACAAAACTTAACATGTTCTACCTTAATAACACGTACTACCTTAATTCTTTAATCACACATTACTTGCACAAAACTATATACAAGCGCCACCCGTCTCTGGGTGGCCAGCTTAATCCCTGGTTGGGCTGCCACAGGCTTCTCCCTGCAGTGTGGCTGGACTGATTCCAGCTTCAAGTCCCTCGCAGCTTATGGCTGCTAGTTGGGGAACTCTGCCTTTTGGCCTCTCCCTGACTCGGTAGACCACCCTACTCCACTGGAAAGTGGGTGACCATACTTTCTTGGGCTGGGCTACCCAAAGAGATCTCCTAGGAAGTGTCGCCGGTGGGGCTACCCTGACGAGCAGACCCTCAGCTCGGGTCACACTCCCTGCTGGCTGGGGACCACCTCCTTCGGGTCCCTCCCTTCCCAAATCTGGTGTGGAGATGCCGGTGTTGGACTGGGGTGGACAAACGTAAGAAGTCACATAACACCAGGTTATAGTCCAACAGTTTTATTTGAAATCACAAGCTTTCGGAGCGCTGCTCCTTTGTCAGGTGAAGTGGAGAGATGCATAAAGACACAACTTATATAGTCAGAGAATAATGCCAGATGATTACAGGTAATCTTTCTAACTGTCATTTATCACACCTCGGCAGAGAGATAATCACAGCAATCAAAGGTGTGAATGGTGTCCAAATAGGTCAGTCAGGAAAACATTACATCAAAGAACAATGAGGTGGGGTCACCAAAGGTTGAGAGATTATTATCAGGGATGGTCAAGAGGGCAGAATTAGAGGTGCGCAGATATCTTGGGGGTGGGGGCAGTGTTGTGGGTTGTGGGGCTGAAGGAGATTACAGAGATAGGAAGGGGCGAGGCCATGGAGGGATTTCTAAACAAGCGTCAGGAATTAGCACATGCTAGCGGGGTTGGGGTTATTAGTCTCTGGCCAGTCAGAAGCCTTTGAGCTGCTCCAGGGACCCCCGTGCAGTTTTGAAGTGCTCCCCTATTCCTGGTTCTGAGCGCCGGACTTATTCGGTAGCGATGTGGACAGAAAAACGTGACTCGTGGTTTGGGTGCAAAACAGACCAGTATTTATTGAAACAAAAAGAAAGAAACAACTTAAAATAATCGATACAGCACTTATGCCTGGTACAGCACTTTTGCTTAACGCAGTACACTCAGTGCCCACTAGAGCGCTCCTTGCTCAGTGCAACACTCCCTTAAATACAGCACTTTTAAATACAACCAATCAGTGTCCACTGGAGCACTTCTCTGCTCAGTGCAACACCATCTTACTTAAATAGGGGAGGAGAGAACGAACACAACGAGGGAAGATTGACTAAAATCACAGTTCTAACAAAATTCCCACTTAATTCCCACCCCATACCTATTCTAAGTTACCTTGTAAAAGGCCAGAAAAATATATGCTCACCAATGAAAATGCCTTCTCTGTGATCTCTGCGATCTTTGATCTTCACTGTCCCGAAGTAAAAGCACCCCAGTATTTTAAAAGTAAACTGCTGGTGTTCCACTTCTTCAGGCAGAGTCCCACGTTGTAGAGAGCACGGAGGTGAGGACACAGAGAGTGCGAGGCTTCTGAGAAGCTATCTTTTATACCCCATTTGGAGCCCGCCCAAATTCGGATGTATCTGGGCTAAACAAAAGGGATCCAAACTGCCCCATTGTCTTGAAATGGGTTTGGATGAATCACCCATTCGTTTAAACTGTTTCCAGTTTAAATGTGTCCATTGTCTGTGATGGCTTTGAATAAAGTTACAGTTTAAATGTGTCCTTTGAATAAAGCTGCCGTGGTTTGAACTATTTCCTTGATTGCTTGAGTAGTGTAAACAAAAGTCATTGTCCTTGTGGTCAGACTGAAACCACAGTAATCCTTTGTGTAGCAGTTTCTGTAAACACATCGATTGTGTCTGCAGGGAGGGGGAACTCCCTGAACTGCCTTTGATTGGCAGTCTGGTCAGCCATCTTTGATCTTCACCTTTTTCACAGACACACACACAAGCTGCCTTTTCAATTCCTTGTCTTCTGCCATGCGGTCTGGTGGCCATTTTGATCCCTGGATTTTTAAAGGTATTCTTTTAATCAAAATTAATCTTCGGAACTGTAGGAAATTTCGAAATTATTGTGAAATCCTACAACATGGTGATGAGTTTCTGTCACATCTGTTTGATCAAAGCAAAACATAGTAAACCATAAAACCCAAGTTTGGCTTCCCATAGTCACAACTTCTTGATTTACCTTGTCTTCTGCCTACTCTTTTCAACCTTGCTGGTGCCCTGCATTAAGGGCCTTGAGTCTTCATCTATATTTCTTAATTTTTTTTAAAATGCACTATTTCTTTAAAAGCTTGTAGGAATGTGATTTTTTGTTTCAGTATGTAGACAAATTTTCTATATTATATTAATAATGAGTTTAAACACAAAGGGCTAGATTTTCAGTATAGACAGTTTTGGGGCGCTAACCTTAGCGCCCGCCCGAAGTTAGCGCCCGCCCCAAAGTAGCGCTCCGTTGCCGGAAATTCAGTGGCTTCGCCCTAAGAGGTTGGTGGAGCGCTAAAAGAGGCGTTCCACTACTATCTTTAGGCGCTAAGCCGGCGGTGCAGAGCGCAGCGCCTGAGCTCGGGCGCAGCGCACGGCAGACTCTCTGGTGCCAGTGAGCTCTTAAAGGGGAAGGGTGCATGTGTTTTTGGAGGAGGAGGAGGAGGAGGAGGAGGAGGTGGTGGCCGGAAACATAAATACACCGTTCACAACAACACACTGGATCCTTCCACACAACACATGCAGACTGCTGTTTATAGTGCAGGAGGAGTGCCCTTTAATTTGCGCTCCCCAGGGTGTGTTGCGTTCCATTTTACAAACGCTCTGGACGCCAGCCGCACAATGGGGCGGTCCGACTGAAGTTTGGAATCGGGGCGGCCAAAGGGCGTTGCACGAGGATGTGACATCATTTTCTGCGCGCGCATCCGGGCGGCCGCTAAACTTTGCGCCGGCGCTAACGGCCAACTTAATTTGGGGCGGGGCGCAAACTGCGCTGCGCCCGGGCGCTACACGAATAGCGCCCAAAAATCACTTCTCTTAAGGCGCTAACTGCTGGCGCAAGCAACTGAAAATCTAGCCCATTGTCAATATGCATGCAAATTTATTAAAGACCAGGGGGGAAACATTCAGTTGGTTTGCGCCTCCCGTTAGTGCCTTAAGAGGGCGCTAATGGGGCACAAAGCAACTAGTGCCCAGGCGCGGTGATGTTTGCGCCGCTAGGGAAATTAACTAGACATTTTGCAGCAGCGCTAAACACTACTGCCACGATCTCCTGCACCGACAGATCGTGATGTCAGTCGAGTGTGCAATGCCCCGGAAGCACCCTAGACTGGATATTGAGTGGCGCCCCCTGCCTTACCTTCTGCCGCTAGCAATGACAGGTTGAGGGGAGCGTTTTGCAGTCAGGAAGGGACTGGGGGAGTGCTATTTAAAGGCGACCGCTTCCTGCCTTTTTTTGTTGGTGACATTTTTGCACCACACATTCTGAGAGAGAGAGAGAGAGAGACTTCTGGAGAGATTCAACGCTGTGTGAAGGATTTTTGGGTACTGAGCAGCACTTTGCAGGTTCATTTTGATTTGCCCTTCCTTGTATCGATTTAGAAGAGACTGTGGGGGCTGCACTCTGAGCTCTTTCCCATGGCGATCACCATTGTTCTTTCCAGCAGATTTGATGTACAGGTCTCTCCAGGCCGAGATTCAAGGCTGCAATGAGCAGGATGTGGATGGAGAGCAAGATCGAGCCTCCCCTTTAAGAACTGGCCGGCACCATTGTGTCCGTGTTTCTTTGCTGAATGACATCACACGAGCTTCGCCAGCGCTCTGAGGTAGCACCTTGCTCCTCGGCCTTTGCACCTTAAGACAGGTGTGAAGCGCCTGATTTAGCTCTCCAATCACCTCCAGGGGCAATAAAAGCCAAGTTTGCAGTCGGAGGCAATAATTAGCGCCAGGCGCTAATCTTTGCGCCTGGCCAATAATTGTGCCCCAAATGGGGCGATACTGAATTTCTCCCCCCCAGATGCTATACATACTCACAACCAACACCTGAGGTTACATAAGGTGCATCGCAGAAAATACACACATAACAGCCAGCCGGGCTCAGCTGTCTCCTTTCAATTTCTTCTCCTTTCTGGTTATTATCTCACTTCTTTTATATTGTTTCTAAGCTGTGCCAATCTATAGCCTTTTGCATACACCTTCTTCTTAGGCAGTCCCTCAGAACCGAGGATGATTTGCTCCACACTAAAAATGAGTCCTCAGGTGACTGATGAGTCCAATGCGGGACCTACAGTCTCTGTCACAGGTGGGGCAGACAGTGGTTGAAGGGGCGGGTGGGTGGGGTGCTTGGGTTGACGTGCGCTCCTTCCGCTGTTTGCACTTGGCTTCTGCTTGCTCCTGGCGAAGAGACTCGGGGAGTTTGCCGCCTTCCCGGATGCTTCTCCTCCACTTTGAGTGATCTTGGGCCAGGGATTATCAGGTGTCAGAGGGGATGTTGCACTTTTTCAAGGAGGCATTGAGGGTGTCCTTGTAGCGTTTCCTCTGCCCATCTGGGGCTCTCCTGCCATGTCGGAGCTCCGAGTAGAGTGCTTGTTTTGGGAGCATTGTATCGGGCATGTGGATGATGTTGCCCGTCCATCGGAGCTGATCGAGCGTGGTCAAAGCTTCGATGCTGGGGATGTTGGCCTGAGTGAGAACACTGACGTTGGTGTGCCTATCCTGCCAATGGATTTGCAGGATCTTGCGGAGGCAGTGTTGGTGGTACCTATCTAGTGCTTTGAGGTGCCTACATAACTCTTTACCTACTATCGGTAACATCCCATATGAAAATGTCTGACATCTGTATGTTCCCAAAGTTGCACATAAAGCATTAATGTTTGTTTAAAAAGACCTGAGAATAGAGCTGAGTCTCCAGCAGTGTTGATAAGAAGTGTAAACATATGCCAGTTTCTCTTAGAGACTGCTGTAATAGCCTTCGTTACAGACATGCTGTCAGTCTTTCAATTTTTAGGCTTTTAAACTACTGAAATATTCTAAGAAAATGGAACATAAGTAATAATTTTGTGAAAATTGTTTCCCTTACTGTTTCTCAATCTTAAATTCCAACAAGCTTGTGATATTTCAGTAGTTATTTAGAAAAAAAATTGCAGTGAATAGTCAGTTCGTGCTCCCAGACAGACACAATTCCACTAACCTCCGCTAATAATTAAATGCATACAGATGAAAACATTCCCTTCCTCTGTCTGCTCAAAACTTCAGCTAAAAGCTGATGCAGTGATCGTCATTGTTCCTTCCATCATGGGATCAAAGTAATCCTTTTGCACATGAAGGGGTTGACTATATAATATAGTCCAGCAATTCAGAGATACTGTGGAAAAACTGCAAGAAACTGGCTGAATTAGCATGGAAATGTATTGTTGTGTAATCAAGCTTTCTATGTCCATGCTTCAGTTCATTCAGTTTAAATAGGAAAATGAAGAGCTGGCACCTAATCGCTGTATATTTATTTGTCCGCCTCAACCCTGCATATACATTTCACTTCCGAACCATAAGCAGGCATTTGCACCAATAGAAAGAAGAAGCTGCAAGTACTGCAATTCTAAAATAAAGTCAGAATATGCTGGAAATACACAGTAGGTCAATGAGCATATGACAAGAAAACAGACAGGTTAACATTTCAGGTGCAGATCACTCATCAGACCAGGTTCATTTGAATAGTCCACATTAATGTGTCTTTTTTTCTTTTCAGATGCTGATAGACCTGCTGAGTATTTCTTGTTATCACACACATCAGTAGAAACAGAGAACATAGAAAAATAGGAGCAGGACTAGGCCATTCAGCCCTTTGAGACTGCTCTGCCATTCAATATGATCATGGCTGATCCTCTATCTCAATACCATATTCCCGCTCTCTCCCCATACGCCTTGATGCCTTTTGTGTCTAGAAATCTATCTATTTCCTTCTTAAATATAATCAGTGACTTGGTCTCCACAGCCTTCTGTGGTAGAGAATGCCACAGGTTCACCAACCTCTGAGTGAAGAAATTTCTCCTCATCTCAGTATCATGAGACTGTGAACCCTCATTCTAGACCCCCCAGCCAGGGAAAACATCCTCCCTGTATCCAGTCTGTCTAGCCCTGTCAGAATTTTATACGTTTCAATGAGATCCCCTCTCATTCTTCAAAACTCTAGTGAATACAGGCCTAGTCGACCCAATCTTTCCTCATACGACAGTCCTGCCATCCCAGGAATCAGCCTGGTGAACCTTCGCTGCACTCCCTCTATGGCAAGTATATCCTTTCTTAGGTAAGGAGACCAAAACTGTTCTACCAGTTACATCCTCAAAAAACTCCAGTAGGTTTGTCAAACACGATTTGTCTTTCATAAATCCATGTTGACTTTGTCTAATCCTGTTGATATTTTCTAAGTGTCCTGTTATCACATCCTTTATAATAGACTCTTGCATTTTCTCTACTACTAATGTTAGGCTAACGGTCTGTAGTTCCCTGTTTTCTCTCTCCCTCCTTTTTTAAATAGTGGGGTTACATTTGCCACCCTCCAATCTGCAGGAACTGTTCCAGAGTCTATAGAATTTTTGAAGATGACAACCAATGCATCCACTATTTACATGGCTACCTCTTTTAGTACTCTATGATGCAGATTATCAGGCCCTGGGGATTTATTGGCTTTCAGTCCCATTAATTCCGCCAGCACTATTTTTTTTCTAATACTAATTTCTCCTTCTCCCTAGCATTTCTGGGAAGTTATTTGTGTCCTCTTCCGTGAAGACAGAACCAAAGTATTTGTTTAATTGCTCTGCCATTTCCTTGTTCTCCATTATGAATTCTCCTGTTTCTGATTGTAAGGGACCTACATTTGTCTTCACTAATCTTTTTCTTTTTACATACTTGTAGAAGCTTTTGCAATCTGCTTTTATGTTCCTTGCAAGTACCTCTATCTGTGCATTTTGTAGGACATGCATGTATATCATAATATATCCATGTTCATCCAGATCTGTAAAGGGTATGCAAAAGTAACACCTATTGCTATGATTCAGCTAGGTCTAAAACAAAGAGGAAATGCTTTCAGTTAGACAGGCCAGGAAATTCGTCCGAGCTTCTCTTGCTTCGCTGGTGTTACTGCGACAGAAGTTTGGCAGAATCCCTATTCATGCAAAGTAACACTGGCAGAGCGGGAGCAGCTCCAAGCAATTTTCCGGCCTTAGCATCTTATCATGTTATTGGTACATCCCAAAGCATTGCACATGACAAATTCCAATTTGTAGTACAATAACTGTTGCTCTATAAACGAAGCAGCCATTTTACAACAGGAATGCTGCATGAATGGCAATGAGATGAGTGAGCAGTTAATTTGTTGCTCTGGTGCTATTGATAGAGAGACAACTAGTTATGATTTGGACTTATTCCCCCTATTTTTCTAATGCTTAGTGAAAAAGGCAGCTTCCCTGGGTGAGCCTATAACTCCCTATGGTCAGAAATGTAACTGTAATATATGGTATGTGGCATCGGGTGTACAATCCTCCCATTTATTGTAAACTTGCTACCAGATAGTGTGAAGGATTCCACTGCATGTCACACCATTTAAGAAGATGGATAATATCAGCCACATTAGGCACTATCAAACAGGTTTATTTATGAATAAAGTTACAGGAAACTCTTTTTTATCCGGCATCGACGGGACCGGCGTGGTGCCGGTTGATCAAAAAGTCCGGATTACAGAGAGGCATACTTACTAAGGTACGAGAGCCCCGTACACGGCCACAGATCCAGGCGTCCCTGTTGCATGGCAACAGGTGCAGGAACCCCGGTTACACGGCCACAGATCCAGGAAACCCGGTTACACGGCCACTAATATGAAGTAAAACTTACCTGAACCTACTCCTGAATTTTGCCGGTTAAGAGAGATTTCCGGTTATTTAGGTGCCGGTAAAAAGAGAATTTCCTGTATATTTATATAAGCAAGCCATACAGGTTTTGGACAGTACTGTATCGGAGATCTGGAGCTAGTTCACAAAGGGTTAACCAAACAAACCAGCCAGGCAAGTCCCTTTGAATTAGTCTGACAGACCTTGAGATGAAGTACTTGTCAGGAAGAGAATAAGCAACCTGGGTAAAAACAGAATAGTCTTTGTATGATTTATGTAAATGTGAGGTTACAGAGTTTAATTCATCCCTGTGGACCTGGTAAAATAAACTTAGCTCTTGATGCACAATATGTGATTTGTTTTATATATCCAGAATCTCTTTGAAGATCAGGAACTGGCTTTGAAAGTCATTTGAACAATGGAACAATATTTAAAGAATGATAAACACAAAGGCATGGGATTACCATATGAGTTGTTTGATGAGGAATTATACAGATTCAACCCATAGCAGATATTGGACATAATCCATTCAAACCTAGTTAAAAGCAGCTTTTACTTAATTGCTTTATTTCTAATCAAAATGAAGAGGCTTTCTTCTAGCAGAATGTCCTAATCAATATATTAGAATGTCAACAACTTTGTTGCCTACAAAGAGGTTTAGCTGTAACCCAGATATCTCAGGCTAGAAACTCGATCGCCCCTGATGACAGGCACACGGGGCAAGATGTGAGCTGCACGTGCCTGTTCGCATGGGACTTCACCTCCATAACATCACCCGCCTCAGCCTCTACTTCAGCCCATCTGCTGCTGAAAACATCATGCCTTTGTTGCCTCCAGACTTGACTATTCCAATATGTTCTTGGCCAGCCTCGCATCCTCCATTCTCTATAAACTTCAGCTCGTCCAAAATTCTGCTGCCTGTATCCTGTTCCACACGCAATTCTCACTCACCCATCACCCAGTCCTCAGTCAGCCGCTTTGGCTTCCAGTTCTCCAACGTCTTAAATTTAAGATCCTTACTCTTGTTTTTAAATCCCTTCATAGCCTTGTTCTTCGTTCCTCTGACTGTAACCTCTCCAACATATTCCCTGCTACCAGGAAATATGTATCCCATTAATTACTACATTTAAACAGGCTTTCCCTGTGTCCACTCACGTGCGCACTTTGGCTGCTGCTCCGGGTCCGAGCCATTCAATACTTTTCCACATTTTCCCCCTCTTCCTTTTCGCTCTATCCCTCACTGACCGCACTCTCCTGTCATCGTGCCTCCTTTCATCTCTCTTCTCTCGGATACTCTGCCCTCCCAAATCCCTACCCCAATCCTTCATTACTCTTTGACCTTCCTACTCTCCTGCTGTGTCCCAGGCTTGACTCCCTCTTAGATAAATCTACAGCTTCTCTCTGTGCCTCTCTTGGCATCCTATGAAGGGCCCATCGAGGCACTCGTCACTGCCTCATTACGAGCAGCAACACCAACTGTCCCATCCTACTCTCCCCAGCTGAAGGGATAATTACTAGTCCTAGCCCCTTTAGGGCTACCCCGGATCAGGCGTATTTCTCAGACTTTCACTTTCAACTAAAGTTTGAGGTAGCCAAATCCTAAAGACACTTAATTGGTCTAAAGGGCTGCACCATCTCCCCTAAAGGAAAGGAACAACCTGAAAATGTTACCATCCTCCAGATAGCACTTTTAATAAGTTTAGCTAGATTGTAACGTTCTGGATATTATGAGGGTCCGGAAAACTCCCCCAGAATTCGGCAACTCCTCACCAAAAAGTGTACAGAGATTCAGTTTGCGAGTTTTTGATACAGAAGTCTTATGTGAGACAATTCTAAAAATATATAGATTTATTAAAGAACCGACATGCAGTTTACAGTTCATGAGTCAATCGCAACATTAACAGTTCCAAAAAGAGAAAACTTACAATCCTATTATCAGAGATCCTTACTTTCAAATCTTAACTTTGCTACAGTTTTACAGTTCTTAAAGTTCTATTCAGGCTATCCACCAAAATCAAATACCTTTGATCCCCGAGGTACAAAGAGTTGGAGACTTACAGAGCCACCTCTGAAGCCGAGAATCACTTTGCCCGATTAAAGCGAGTCTGTTATCCCATTTGAGAGTTCAATATTTATACCCTTTTCCAGTGGTATTTCCTTTAAGGTTTTCTGCTGATGTAAGCTAATTATCTCGAGTCATTTTACTGCCAACCCCTGCAATTCTTACAGTTACCTCAGCTGGTAGCATTACAGAATTATGTCTCCTCTCTAGGTGTTCTAAGTTTGCCATAAAAAACAGTGTGATGGCAGGTGTGTTTTTTACTTGATGTCATTTTTACAAGGGCAGATGTTCCTTACTTTATGTGCTTCTTTACAAAGTGTAAATTAGAACACCTTATCCAGGGTGAACCATTGTTTGTTCCCAAAGGTCAGCCTGTCGGGAGCCTTTAACCTTCTGTTTCAATAAGGTTATTTATTCAGGGTCAACAACTATCTTATCTCAATAGCCAGAATGCTTTCACAGCTACTTCATAGTTAGGTTTCTAAATTTCCAAACCCAGTTTGTCCTGTTTTAATAAGCCCAGAATTCTTTCATGATAGTGTATTTTCCTGAATAGGTTATGTGGCTTATTCCTTCACACAGCATGCCCACTGGGGGCAAATCTTGCCAATCTCCTCCCCATCCAACTCATCCCCCCTAGCGCTGACCATGTGGATGCTGGCAGTGGGGCAGCCATCACTGACCCTCTCTGCATCTTCCTCCAGAATGTCCATTCACTTGCAAACAAGGCCCTTGCCATCCATGAGCTTATCGCAGATGATTGCATCAACATCATGGCCCTGACGGAAACTTAGTTGATGGATGATGACATTTTACCCTTAAATGAAGCCTCCCCACCTGGCTATACCTTTCACCACTTGCCCCGCCCAGACAGCCGTGGTGACGGTGTGGCTCTCATCACCAAATCACACCTTGGTCTCTCCCCCTACTCCTCCGGCACTTTCTCCTCCTTTGAGCATCTCACCTTATTCCACCCCCTCACCTCTCATTTAAAATTCTCATTCTCTACCGCCCACCCAAGTACCATAAAAATTTTATTACCGAGATATCTTCACTGTTTTCCTCCCTCAGCCTCTGCACTTCTCATCCTTGGTGATTTCAACCTCCATCTCAATTCATCATGCTCTCTCTCCTCTGAGTTCACCAACCTCCTATCCTGCCTTAATCTCTCCCTCCATGTAAACTCCCCAACCCATATTCATGACCATCCGCTCAACCTTGCCACCTCTCGTGGCCTCGCTACTCCCATCGTGTCAATCACAGATAAGGCCATCTCTTATCACTTCCTCGTATTGCTATCCACCCTCATCCCCCTTCCACCCCCCCTCAACCCTGCTTCCTTCTGTGTCTGCCCCTGGGAAAAACTCTCTCCCAACTCTCTTACAACTGCATTTATGAAATCCCAACTGTCCAGCCTTTGGCCCTCCATTCACCATGACATTTCTGTAGCTACCGATCTGCTCAACCATACCTTTGATGCCCTAGTCCCTGTCAAAACAATTACTCTCTCTCACCCTGGCCATTCCCCCTGGTACAGCCCTCATTGTCGTTCCCTTAAGTCTAAGGGACGCAAACTTGAATGGATATGGTGGACAACTGGTTTAGCCATTCATCGCCAGATTCGGCTGGACCACATAAAGCACTATCGGGTTCTGCTCTCGTCTGCCAAAATTCTCACTATTCCAGAATCATTCTGGAATGCAAAGATAAACCCCGGCTTCTATTCTCCAATTCTAACCTTCTTCTAAAGCCCCTCTCCCCTGTCTCCTCCACCCTCACCTCTGAAAACAAGTGTGAGGAGCTCATGGATTTCTTTGTCTCTAAGATTGAGACCATCCATTCAGCTGCCTCTGCCACTTCCCTTCCTTCCCCTAGCTCACTGGGCCAAACTTCCTCTAAGGTTCCCCCCTGCCCTAGCCCTGAACTCTCATCTTTCTCAGGTTTCTCTCCGATCTCCACTCATGACCTCTCCGTGCTCATCTTGTCCATGAGACCCACTTCCTGCTCCCTCAACCCTATTCCCACCAAACTGCTGACCACCCAACTTCCTTTTCTGGCTCCCATATTAGCTGACATTGTTAATGGTTCTCTCTCCTCAGGTACTGTCCCCCTCTCCCTTAAATCTGCCGTCATCACCTCTCTCCTCAAAAAAACAATCTTTGACCCCTCCGTCCTTGCAAACTACTGCCCCATCTCCAACCTCCCTTCCTTCTCCAAAGTCCTTGAACATGTTGTTGCCTCCCAAATCCATGCCCATCTTTCCCGCAACTCCATGTTTGAATCCCTCCAATCAGGCTTCCACCCCACCACAGTACCGAAACGGCTCTCTGCAAAGTCACAAATGACAAAGGTAAACTATCCCTCCTCATCCTACTTGACTTGTTTGCAGCCTTTGATATGGTTGACCACTTCATCCTGCTCCAACGCATCTCCACCGTTGTCCAGCTGGATGGACTGCACTCACTTGATTCCATTCTTACCTATCTAATCGTAGCCAGAGAATCACCTGCAACAGCTTCTCTTCCCGCTCCCACATCATTACCTCTGGTGTCCCCCAAGGATCTTCCTTGGCTCCCTCCTATTTCTCATCTACATGTTGCCCCTTGGCGACATCATCCAAAAACACAACATCAGTTTCCACATGTATACTGATGATACCCAGCTCTATCTCACTACCACTTCTCTCGAACCCTCCACGGTCTCTAAATTGTCAGACTGCTTGTCCAACATCCAGTTCTGGATAAGCAGAAATTTTCTCCAATTAAATATTAGGACCGAAGCCATTTTTTTGGTCCCTGCCACAAACTCCGATCCCTAGCCACTGACCCCATCCCTCTGTCTAACGTCTGTCTGAGGCTGAACCACACTGTTTGCAACCTTGGTGTCATATTTAACCCTGAAATGAGCTTCCGACCACATATCCACAGCATAACTAAGACCGCCTATTTCCACCTCCGTAACATTGCCAATCTCTGCCCTTGCCTCAGCTCATCTGCTGCTGGAGCCCTCATCCATGCAATAGCAAAATTCTGCGGATGCTGGAAATCCAAAATAACAACAGAAAACGCTGGAAAAACTCAGCAGGCCAGGCAACATTGGTGGAGAGAGAAACAGAGTTAACGTTTCGGGTCGAAACCCTTCTACAGAACTGAGAAAAAAAGGCAGGAAATGAAAAGATTAAAAGGTAGTTTGGGGGCTGGGAAATGGGGGAGGGGATGAAAGAAGAGACATTAAGAGATATTCAAGGTGAGACGAGATAGTAATAGGACAGGTAAAGAAACAGACAATGGCTCTAGATGAAGTGTGAAATGCGCTGGCAGAGTGAAAGACAGCTGTCATGTGGGAGAGAGAAAAAGGAAAAGGCACAAACCAAAAGTGTGGATAAAAAAATATAAAAATGTAATAGGGGCCGAGGTTATGCTCTGAAATTGTTGAACTCGATATTGAGTCCGGAAGGCTGTAAAGTACCTAATCGGAAGATGAGGTACTGTTCCTTGAGTTTACGCTGAGCTTCCATGGAACAATGCAAGAGGCCACAGATGGTGAGGTCTGAGTGGGAATGGAATGGTGAATTGAAATGACAGGCAACCGGAAGCTCGGGGTCACCCTTACGGACTGAATGGAGGTGTCCCGCAAAACGGTCACCCAATCTGCGTTTGGTCTCCCCAATGTAGAGGAGACCACATCATGAGCAGCGAATACAGTATACTAGTTTGCAAGAAGTACAAGTAAATCGTTGTTTCACCTGGAAGGGGTGTTTGGGGCCCTAGACAGTGGGAAGGGGGGAGGTATATGGGCAGGTGTTGCATCTCCTGCGCTTGCACGGGAAGGTGCCGGGCGAAGGGGAAGTGGTGCTGGGGGTGATAGAGGAGTGGACTAGGGTGTCTCAGAGGGAGCGGTCCCTACGGAATTCTGAAAGGGGAGGGGAGGGGAGGGGAAGATGCGTTTGGTGGTGGGATCACGTTGGAGGTGGCGGAAATGGCGGTGGATGATCCGTTGAATGTGGAGGCTGGTGGGGTGAAAGGTGAGGACAAGGGGAACCCTATCGTGGTTCTGGGAGGGAGGGGCAGAGGTAGGGCAGAAGTGCGGGAGACAGAACGGACCCGGTTGAGGGCCGTGTCAACCACGGTAGAGGGGAATCCTCGGTTGAGGAAAAAGGAAGACATGTTGGAAGCATTAGTGTGGAAGGTGGCATCGTTGGAGCAGATGCGCGGAGACGGAGAAACCGGGAGAATGGAATAGAGTCCTTACAGGAGGTGGGGTGGGAGGAAGTGTAGTCCAGGTAGCTGTGGGAGTCAGTGGGCTTGTAGTGAATGTTGGTCAATAACCTATCCCCAGGGATGGAGACGGAGAAGTTGAGGAAGGGAAGGGAAGAGTCGGAGATGGACCATGTGAAGGTGAGGGAAGGGTTGTTACCCCTAGACACGCTCCTGGCTGGCCTCCCACATTCTACCCTACGTAAACTTGAGGTGATCCAAAACTCGGCTGCCCATGTCCTAACTCGCACCAAGTCCCATTCACCCATCACCCCTGTGCTCGCTGACCTACATCAGCTCCTGGTTAAGCAGCACCTCAACTTCATAATTCTCATCCTTGTTTTCAAATCCCTCCATGGCCTCGCCCCTCCCTATCTCTGTGATCTCCTTCAACTCTACAATCTCCTGAAATATTTGTGCTCCTCTATATCTGCCCTCTTGAGCATCCCTGGTTATAATCGCTCAACCATTGGTGGCCGTGCCTTTTGTTGCCTAGGCCCTAAGCTCTGATATTCCCTGCCTAAACCTCTCCTCCTCTCTATCTCTCTTTCCTCCTTTAAGAAGCTCCTTAAAACCTACCTCTTTGACCAAGCTTTTGGTCACCTGCCCTAATTTCTCCTCATGTGGCTTGGTGTCAAATGTTTTGTCTTATAACACTCCTGTGAAGCACTTTGGGATGTTTTACTACATTAAAGATGCCATATAATTACAAGTTGTTGTTGTTGTTCCTCTGACTGTGACCTCTTGTGCATCTCCCCTCCCTTTGCCCCATCATTGGCAGCCTAGGCCTCATGCTCTGAAATTCCCCCACTAAACCCCTCCACCTCACCATCTCTCTCTCCCCCTTTTAGACCCTTCTTAAAATCCTTCCCTTTGACCAATCTTTTGGTCACCCCTGTTAAGTCTGTGTGTTATAGCGATAATTGCTACACAGACTAAGAGAGTAAATTCAACAGGTCTTTACTGGTTGGAGGTCGGGACTATATTGAATACAATATTACTACACAGTGCTTATATACCGGTGTGGTCACCACCGGTATTACGTATACAGCAGCCAGAGAAAGTAGTACATCTCTTAAGGTGGAACAGGCTTAAGTTCTCTTAAGGTGGAACAGGTTACATACACCACAATCCTCCCTTTTTAGCTTAACAGTCATATCCCCATTTAACATAACATAATAACATATATACATATATAACTTCAGGTATAACAGTTCAAAGGTTCAGTCTCTCAGGAGGCTTTCTGATGCGGCTTGGATAACGCCTCTCAGTAGTCTCTGATTCTTGTTGTTGAGGTGCCTCCTCTATTTGGTTTCCAATGTATTGGGTGTCATCATCATCAAGTACATTCCCTGCCGAGGTAGATGCTTCAGGTTCATTAACGTCTTCCACAGTTGTCTCTGTCACAACCATGGGTTCGACCCTTGCTCTTGACTCTACCAGTTGATCCGCATGACGCCTTATCACATTATGACCAATATCTACTGTGTACATCAGAGGTCCTTGTCTGGCCCGAATTGTTCCGGACTGCCATTTTTCGTTTCCATAGCCCCTTGCCAACACTGGTTGTCCTACGTCGAAAGTTCGAGTGGTCTTGTTGTTAATATGCTGAAACTGTTTGTTTTCCACTTCCCTCCGCACATTTGGTTTTAACAAGTCCAACTTGGACCGCAACCTCCTGTTATAAAACATCATGGCAGGACTTTGGTTAGTCCCTGCATGATCGGCGTTTCGATATGACATCAGGAACTTGTCGACCTTGTGTTGCAGCGGAACCTGATCATCGTTCATGGCCTTAATTGCCTTTTTGAATGTCTGGACAAATCTTTCAGCCAACCCGTTTGTCGCCGGATGATATGGGGCAGAGGTATAATGTTTTACTCCATTCTTCTTTAAGAATTGTCGGAATTCTTCCGATACAAACTGTGGTCCATTGTCCAAACAGATCTGTTCTGGCAATCCGTTCCTTGCGAATATTGTTCTTAACACCGCAATTGTCTTTTCTGA
This sequence comes from Somniosus microcephalus, assembly GCF_052327205.1. Taxonomy (NCBI): domain Eukaryota; kingdom Metazoa; phylum Chordata; class Chondrichthyes; order Squaliformes; family Somniosidae; genus Somniosus; species Somniosus microcephalus. Next base: position 420,319,399 of record NC_140987.1, on the reverse strand, counting down.
AGTAGTGGTATTCATCTTGATGACTTCTGGCCATTTGGAATGTGCATCCACCGCGATTAGGAACATGGAGTCCATGAATGGACCAGCAAAGTCAATGTGTACGCGTTGCCATGGGGCTGAAGGCCATTCCCATGGGTGTAGCGGTGCTATCGGAGGTGCATTTTGCACTTTTTGGCACCCAGCGCAGCTTTTCGTTAACTCCTCAATCTGTTGGTCAATACCCGGCCACCATACATAAGCCCTAGCAAGACTTTTCATTTTAACTCCCCCCAGATGACCTTCATGCAGTTCGTTTAAAACTCTTTCCCTTAACTTGGGAGGAATAATCACTCTTGTCCCGTACATCAAGGTACCATGGCAGACGGACAGCTGGTCTCGCCTTGCCGAAAATGCCGGTAACAGAGGATCACCCCGTGTTGGCCATCCTTTCACTGTCACCTCATAGACTCTGGACAGTGTCGGGTCGTTCCTGGTTTCTCTTTCAATACTTGCATTGGTGACTGGTAAACACTCGATGATGGCCGAATGAAATAACTCAACAGGGTCAACTTTCGTCGTGTCTTCTTCTTCAGGTAGTGGCAGGCGCGACAGCCCATCAGCATTGCCATGCTGTTTCGTACCTTTGAATTCTATTTGATATTGATGTGCCCCTAGGAAAAGAGACCATCTCTGGAGACGCTGCGCTGTCATCACCGAAACACCCTTCTTAGGGTTAAAAATGGATACCAACGGTTGATGGTCTGTCAGAAGTGTGAATTTTTGGCCCTGCAGGTAATGATTAAACTTCTTCACTCCCCATACAAGGCTAAGAGCCTCCCTATCGATCTGCGCATAGTTGCGCTCAGCGGAGGTCAATGATCTGGATGCAAACGCGACTGGCCTTTCCGTGCCATTTGGCAACTTGTGTGAGAGTACTGCCCCAATACCATATGGGGAAGCATCACAAGCCAACCGAATAGGCAGTGTCGGGTTGAAGTGAGCCAACACTTCCTCTGAGGTGATCAATTCTTTGCTTTTGCGAAATGCCTTCTTACAGTTTTCGCCCCATTCCCATGGTACCCCTTTCTGTAAAAGAGCGTTTAACGGGTGCAGTACCGTGGATAGATTTGGCAGAAATTTATGGTAATAGTTAATTAATCCTAGAAACGACCTCAACTGAGAGACATTCTCCAGAGCGGGAGCCTTTACAACTGCCTCAATCTTGTCAGGGGACTTATGAAGCCCCTCCCGGTCAATGACATGGCCACAGTACGAGATCCGCTTCTGGAAGAACTCACATTTCTGCCGATTTACTCTAAGTCCATACTCTTTCAGTCTGTTGACCACCAGTTCCAAGTTTGCGAGGTGTTCTTCATCACCATCACCTGTGATCAGAATATCATCCAGGTAACATTGTGTGCCTGGAATTCCCTGTAATACCTGCTCCATGGCCCTCTGCCAAATTGCTGGAGCCGATGCCACTCCAAAAACCAGCCTATTGTACCGGTACAATCCTCGATGCGTGTTGATCGTGAGGTATTGGCGTGACTTTTCCTCAACCTCCATCTGCAAGTACGCCTGCGCCAGGTCTATCTTGGTGAAGTGTTTCCCGCCAGACAATGAAGCGAAAATATCCTCAATCCGTGGAAGCGGATACTGCACCGTGTGAAGCTCCGGATTAACAGTGATTTTGAAATCTCCACAGATGCGAACCTTCCCTGGATCTCCTGGCTTGTTGCTCGCAGGACGTTTCATAACGGGAACAATGGGCGTAGCCCACTCACTCCAATCTACCTTAGACAGTACACCTGAACGTTCTAGTGCTTCCAGTTCCGCTTCAACAGTAGGTCGTATTGCATAGGGTACCGGTCCGGCTTTAAAAAATTTTGGTTGTGCATGTTCATCAATCTTGATGTTTGCCGTAATTCCTCTCAGTGTTCCCAGTCCCTGCTGGAACACCTCTTTAGCATCATCCAATATTCTGGACAATCGTTTAGGTTTGACATCTGTTTCCCCGGAATCCAGCGTTAGTGCCTTCAAGGAGTGCCAGTCCATATTCATTTTCCTAATCCACTCCCATCCTAGTAGTGGTGGACCTCCTTCAGGTAGCACATATAAGTCCATTACTTGGCTTTCTTCGCCCTTGTGGACCACTTCTACCTCTATTTTTCCGATGGGGTACACTCTTTGCCCCGTGTATGTTTTCAATATAATCTCCGTATCCTGTAGGGGAATATGTTGGAATAACCTTCTGTAATCTTTCTTATTCATGACCGTCAATGCCGATCCAGTGTCCAATTCCATTTTTACTTGGACTCCTGCTATCTGAAGAGTGACCCAAATTGTCTGGAGATCTGCATCCTTACCAACATTGTGTACTCTTAAGCTATCCAGTTCATTACTGCTAGCGTCTGAATCTGACTTCTGTTCGGTCAAACTGTTCTTTGTCACCTTGTGTACCTTTGCGTATTTCCCTTGCGGTGGCTTTTTGTTGCTGGTCTTCTTTCCTGACCGGCATACTTTAGCTATGTGGCCAAGCCTGCCACACGTTCTGCATTCTTGGTTTTTAAACCACCACTGGTTCTGATCGTGCATTGTCTTTCCACAACGATAACATTTGACAGAACTCAAACCCAATTTGTTTGTACCGAGTTCCGGTGACCGTAGCTGCCTTACTGCCATGCCTCTCGCTGTGGCTTCGTGTGCTGCTGCCATAGTGACCGCCTTCTCAAGCGTTAGCTCATTCTCCTTGAGCAGTCGCTTTTGTGTATCCTGTTTAAATAAACCACACACAAATTTATCTCGTAGTGCCTCTGTCAGTCCCGTTCCAAACTGACAATATTTTGCTAGCTTACGTAATTCCATCAAATATTCAGCATTGCTTTCATTCTGCAGCTGCCTTCTGTCGTAAAATTTAAATCATTCCGCTAGCATCAGCGGCGTGGGGTTTAGATGATTTTTCAGGACAGTAACAATCTCATCGAACATCTTATCCGCCGGTTCATCTGGTGATAACAGGTGTTTCAATTGCCCGTATGTCTTCGCACCCATTAAATTTAATAATGCTAGTGCTTTACCTGCATCAGGAATTTTATTTGCCTTACAATAATTTTGTATGCGTTCTACATACATGGCCCAATCTTCGATGTCACTATCAAAGGTATTAATGTTCCCATGTTTAGGCATCGTTGCAATTTATTGTATTTTTATGTTATCCAAGATGGCGGCTTCCCGCTCTTTGTCGTCGTCCTCCGCCCACAAAATGGCGGTTTTCCCGCGCTTGGCGGTCTTCAACCGTCCCCCGATGCTGTCTCCGCTTCACCGCGGCTCTCGCGCCTTCAGTTTCCCCAGACGCTGCGCCTTTTAGCCCGAATGCGGCCCTTATCTCCGGTCGCGATCGATGTCCCCACGCTGCGCCTCTCGCTCGAAAGCGGCCCGGCCCTTATCTCCGGTCGCGATCGATCTCACCACCCTTATTCCTCCGTCCTCCCAGCCCCGTCTGTACAGCCAACGCGGTTGACTTTCTGTCACGTCGCTGCCCGGCTTACCCACCACCGAGGTAGAAGAAGAAAGCTGACAGTCGCTGATGGAGGCTTCGAGGTCGGGATGTCTTCTGCACTCCGGTTTCTCGATGCCTGCCGCTCGACGTGTCTTCCAGTAGGGTGATGAGGGTGGAAACCTCTCTTCGACGTCCTGTCTGTGGACGAAGCCACCGTGGAAATAACTGCCGCGGGGTAAGAATCGGACTCGTCGCCACTGTTAAGTCTGTGTGTTATAATGATAATTACTACACAGACTAAGAAAGTAAATTCAACAGGTCTTTACTGGTTGGAGGTCGGGACTATATTGAATACAATATTACTACACAGTGCTTATATACCGGTGTGGTCACCACCGGTATTACGTATACAGCAGCCAGAGAAAGTAGTACGGCCTAGAAATTGAGTTTTGGCGCAGCCAGGGCTTTAGCGCCGGAAGTTAGTGCCGGAGCTAAGTCGCGCTGGTCGGGCCCAAAATTCAATAGTTCTGCGCCCAAACGGCTGCCGGCGCTGCTGAGAGGTGTTTGCGCCTGAAAACTGGCGCTACGTGCTGAATATCGGCGCTATTCCGGCGCTGCGGCGCCCGCTGCGGTGCGGCAGGTTCGGGAAGTGCAGGCCTCCTCCTTCCCTTAAGGAGGAGCTGCCTGCACCCGGCCGCGGCCCGCGAAAATCGTTCTAAAAATGAGCCCGGCACCTCGGACAAGTGCCGGGCTTGCTTCTGTTCCGGGGGGGGGGGGGGGAAGTCCGGGGAGGGAGCTGCGGCCAGGCGGCCGGCGGGAAAGCGGCCGGCCGCCGCGGGGCCTTTAATGCGCCGGCGCAAAGTCAGGTAAGACTCTGTTGCCAGAGTCTTAGTTGCGGCTGCCACGGGCGAGGCGGCCGCAACTGAATTTCGGCGCTGGGGCCCGTCGCCATGGCAACCGGGACGCTGCGCACACCGATGACGTCATCGGTGCCGGCGCAGCGCTACCGGTCTAGCGCGGCGGAAGGGCCCCAGGCAATTTCGGCGCCGGCGCCAATTGCAGCGCTAGGCCCTCTAGCGCCGCAAAAGCGGCGCTAAGGCAACTCAATTTCTAGGCCTACATCTCTTAAGGTGGAACAGGCTTAAGTTCTCTTAAGGTGGAACAGGTTACATACACAACAACCCCTCCTTATCTTCTTTGTTGGCCCAGCGTCGTTTTTGTGATCATGCTTCTTTAAAGCGCCTTGTGATGATTTTCTACATTAAAGATGATATGTAACTCCAAGTTGTTGTTGGAGGTATGCTTTGGTTGTAATTTTAGGTCTGCCTTCTCAGATTCAGTGGTGTCCGTCACATCCATAAGTGGTCTGAGAATCATACTTTTCTGGGAGCTGACTCACATTGCCCTATATGTAGTTGTACGATAATATAATCCAGAACATAACAATAGCATCTCCAGTCGTCTAGATCAGATACTTAATGTCTTTTGTGCATGCAGTTTGTGAAGTGCCTTGGGACGTTTTACCAAGTTAAAGATGCTATATAAATACACGATGTTGTTGTTGTTGTAGTTCTTCAATCTCTCTAAAGGCAAACCGAGGAAACTTGAGGCCCAATTGAATTGTTAAAATGCTTTAATTTTCTAGACAGCAAATGAATTTACAGAGTATCGGTTGTAATTAGGGCTGCCAACCCTCCAGGATTGCCCTGGAGTCTCCAGGAATTAAAGACCAATCTCCAGGACACTGGCGCGAGCAACCCAAGGGAAAAATCGTAGGGGCATTAAAATAAATTGTGTTTTTTAAAAACATTATCTTTGAACACTTTAGTTATTGGTTATAAAAAATATCTGTGAAGGGAAAGAAGGCCGTTTGACCAACCGTCAAAAATCATCCAATCGGGTAATGAAGAGTCTATTCGCTTTCCGATTGGTGCGTGAAGGTGGGGCGCCGTGAGGATGAGCGTGTTGGGTGACCAATGGCAGGAGTGTGGGGGCGGGGCAGTTGGAAGCAGGAGGTCATGCGAGGACACTTCCAGGAATATGTCCAATCTCCAATATGTCGGCAACCTTAGTTGTAATCAAAACTCACTTATTCCATTCAGCTATCCTTCATCTCCAAGACATAAAGAAAAGAATGATCTTGTCATGCTATTCCACCATGATATTTGCGTTTTCATATTTACCTCATTTTCCACACAACTCCTGGCTATATGAAACTGAACCCCTATGTTCTGGCCTGAAGAGCCGGTGGAATCTCTGCTCCCTGCAGTCTGCTGTTTCTTCTCAAGTCAGCCTGTCACCAGTCTCAGCTTTTAGTCAACCTGACCTCCTCCCAACCCCTCCCCCATCCCCCCCCCCACCACTGAGTGGAATCCACCAGTCTAACTTGGCAATGACCTCTGCCAAGTTCAAATGAATAGAGTTGTTGCAACAGCAATACGTCTGAATAATTAAGCAAAAGTAAGAATTTGATTTCTTTGGTTTCTGACTTCGAGGTGTTCAGTCTGGTAAAGACACAGAGATTTACTGAGAGTTTGGAACCTATAGTTGCTGCTGCTCTGAACTGTCAGTCCTACAATAAAGTCACCATTTGACAACCTTACCTCTTCCTTCAAGGCTGACCTGAACTGAGCTAGCAACATTGTGATGGTGTAACACAGTGGCTTTCAAGCGGTTGAGACCTGTCCGGCGGAGCATGGCCAAAGCATAAAGTCTGCATGAATGAATGGGCGCAAGCTTTTCCTCACTACGTTTGTGTGATTAAGTACAAAGTAGCTCATACTGCCATTGACATCGGTAGCGCTTCATTGGCTTTTCACTGTAGCCGCTTTGAGACTGAATTGCTGCTGGTGTCAGTAATAGTGTGAGCTGCGACTTCCATCCTGACACATTGGAGAATCTCTGAGAAAAGCTGTAGTGAATTCGCACTGCGGCTCTGTTGGGTCTGAAGCACTGAGGGTGTCAGTTGCTAAGCGAGCTGGTGCTTAAAGCTCTGCTTTGTACTTATCACAGCATAGAGGGAGCAAAGCAGTGCTGGCAGCCATTCATCTGTTCATTCATACATTTATTTACCTCTTGCTACCAAAACGTATTCTTCGGTACAGCACATGCAAACCTGAAATGAAATTGCTGATATTACTGGAAAAACGCTTAATGCTTTAATATGACATTCTTCTGTCTGCTATTTTAATGCATGCAATAGCATGTTTATTATGTCGGTTAAATATCACCAACAATAATTTCTAGGCAGTGGATCTTGTGTATGCAAAACCCCACTCTTAACTATTCGGATGACTTAGGGACACTCAAAACAATGCCAGAGCAGAGGCAAGAAATTTATTTTGTTGCCACAGCACTAAATTATTCGAAGGCCAATGCAGTAGCAGTTTCCTGAGATGTTCTATTGGGTACACATATATACTTCAGAGTTAGTACTATACAATGTAGCAGCAAGCCTACAGGTCCGATTCTCTATCTGTGTCTTGTCAGAGGCAGCAGTTGGGGCCCTACAACTGGCCTCATTACTGCTGGACTAGTGTGGTGAAAACAATTAGCCAGGGATCCCAATGGAAAGTGGAAGTTGAGTAAGTACAAGATTGGGCTCAACTGTGATGCCCTCCATGGTAAAATTGCCATTCGTCTAGGCTAAAAGAAGTTTTTAATGAAATAATTAGCCAAATACTGTGGAATCTGTTTCTGAGCAATGGGTCAGGAGAGACTGAAAGGTTTCTTATATGGCGATACCAATGACTGTTTACTTCTTATAAGATTTGTGCATCAGTGAATGTGACTGTAATTAATTGAGATATCCGAGTAATAGATCCTTCTTGCTGAATATCTCTGGTGTGGATAGAGCACACCTGCTGCATTCATACATCTTAATCCATAGGTCAAGAAAAACTGGGACACAGCTCCTTAATGATATGAGGCAGAATGCAAGCACAAAGGACATTTATCAGAGGGCAACATGAAATATAATGTTGGATCTTATTTCAAGAGTGCAAATAACCATTTTTTTTAGTTTAGCAAATTTGACAGTGTTGTTTTGAGGCCACATGTAAAAATACAGTCGCTTCTTTCAAATACTGTACTTTACTTTCAGCTGAATTTCACCAGATGTCAGTAAAGTAGGACAGTGGAGCAAACCTACAAAATGGTCTCCAGATATAGAGTCCCAGATAATGTAGGTCTCTTAATAACTGCCATATTTCAGTGCCTAGTTCAATATCATTGGTCTGAACAGAGAAGTTTATTAATAAAATAACTCCAAGTACAAAGATCAATGTCATCTAAGGACATTTCTAGAGCCTTATTTTGTGATTTCTACCATTAAAATGAATCAATTAGAATGTGCTATTTCTACCATCTTATCAGGCAGACATGAAAACTCAGCATTTTGAAAGGCAGAACATGTCTAATTAAAATGCCATCTTAATTAGTTGCACTCTTTGAACACTGACAGTGGCCTTCAGGCTGTTTCTTTTAAACGCTGTCAGTTGGCTGTTTAAATTCATAAAATCAGAATTTTCAACATTTTTTGGTCTGTTAACTGTTCAGTGATTTTAAATAGTAGTCATTAACACACATTACCCAGGTGTAACTTGTCCCATTACCATCTCCTTTTCCCTCGCACCATCATCCCTTTTGTCTTTTAATCTCTCCTGCCTTCCAGCCTATCACAGATCTTCCCTTTGTTCTTTCCTCCCCTCCTCCCTGTTCCTGCCCCACACTTGCTTAAAAATCTGTTACTTCTCTAACCTTTTTCAGTTCTGACGAAGGGTCATCGACCCGAAATGTTAACTCTGTTTCTCTCTCCACGGATGCTGCCTGACCTGCTGAGTGTTTCCAACATTTTCTGTTGTTATTTCAGATTTCCAGCATCCACAGTATTTTGCTATTGTCTTAATGGGAGGAATTGTTTTAATGGCTATGAGAAGCTTTCCACTTTCAGATGATTCACTCCAAGGCTAGACCTATATGTTTACGTTTTAAAGGCGAAGGTATGCGTAGGTGTGCTATTTAATTTATGAGGAACAAGCGTTGAATAAAACAAAATTAGTACCAATTTTGCAAAAACAGAAAGATAGAAAATTACAGGTAAAAATGAAGAAGTAAAGTGAAGGTGTCAGTGATGAGGGGAGGAGAATAGGAATGCCAAGCAGTAAGGGGTAAGGTAGTAAAGGAAAGTGAAAAATACAAGATTGAAAAGGACACCCTCATTCAGATAGAACATTGCTGCATAATAAGTCCAGGAATAATTTGCTTCTGTAAATTAGAGGTTATGGATATTGCCCATGCTAACCCTCACTTCCCTGTTCATAACTGTGGCATTTGCTGACAGAAATAGAACACTATATCCGAGACAAGCAAATTTGGAAAAGTAGACAAGAAGAAACGTTAAAAATTATGTTTAGGAACTGTGTTCAAGGCAGTTATTTACTCACAAATCAACAGACAACACACAGAAAACATATCTTGCAATTTTGCAAGAAGAAAATTGCTTACATTTTATTTTCTTCAGTAAGGCTGAAAAAACTTAAAGGGCTAGAAATTCGTTATAGCCAAGGAATGGGCAGTGTCAATAGAAAAGTTGGAGGGGGAGAAATTGGGTATGTAGCGCCACCTATTAGCGCCTAAAGAGGGCAGTCAGTGGCTGTAGTGCCACTGGCCGCGCCTCACACAATATTCAGCGGGGGTGCTAATGGTGGCGTTAGCCTGTTGCGCTGCGCCGCCACCGATGACGTCATCGGTGTACGCAGTGCCCCATTAGCGCCACGATCGCGATATTTGGTAGCGAACGCCGCTGTAGCGCCGTTCGCTACCCGCGCCCGGTTCATGGGGTCTTGCTGTGCCAGCAGTGGCGCAAGTTAAGGTGGAGGTGTGGGGCGGCCGCCTTTTTCGGCGGCCGCCTGCCAGCGCCTCCATCCCCGGCCTCCTGACCACCCCCCCGCGGCATTGGCGGCTGTTTCCCGAGAGCCCGACACTTCTCCTCGGTGCCGGGTTCTTTTGCCGGCACTCGCGATCGGGGATCGCGCTGTTGCAGGCCCCTCCCCCTTAACAATGGGAGGAAGGCCTGCAGTACCGCAGCGTGCCGTGCCGCAGCGTGTGGCGCTGTGGCACGTTGCGCTGCGATATTCAGTTTCAGCGCCCTAAGAGGGACGCGGAGCGCCTCGAGCCTCGCCCCGTCTCCCTCTAGGGGCGCTGAAACTGAATTTCTGATGTTCGTTAATGCTCCGAACACTGCGCAAAAATCAGCGCCCAGGCGAACTTGGCGCCACTTTGGCGCCTCAACCCAATTTCTAGGCCAGAGAATTAGTGCCAGGCGCAAATGCTTTAGACTGCACGCAAAAGTTGTGCTCATTGCTCAATAAAATGATTGGAGTTCTAAATCAAGTCTTGAAAAAACCCCAGCTCCTTGGCATTACACTTAAAGGCTGGACCAATATCGGGTGCAGTCTAATCGCAATTCATCATTGCCAAAGGCTTTTTTCACTTCTTAAAGGGGAGGTTTATTGATACTGCAGCACCTCATTCTCAGCATTGCTGGCTGTGCAGCTGCCACAGCAAACAGAATCAGAAGCAGAACAAGGAGACGAGCCGAAGAACTGAACCAGGTGTGCTCATGGTAGATCCACGCCCCAGGGAGAGAGCCTGCAGATTCTCCGATGAAGCATTGGAGGCGTTGGTTTTCACTGTGGAGAGATGGAGGGCGGTGCTCTACCCAGAAAGTGGCAGGAGGCCCTCGCCACAAGTCTTCTACACCATGTGGAGGGAGGTAGCCCAGCATGTCTCGGGCAGCACTGTGGTCCCCAGGACCCACACACAGTGCAGGAAGAAATTTAACGACCTCACTCAGGTGGTCAGGGTGAGTGAATGCTTCAACAAATGCGACATACCATCATCTGAACCACAATCTTCACATACTGCACAAAGCACCACACCCCCAGCACTCATCCACCAACAATCTCTACCTACCAACACTCACACCCACATCTCACACCTTGCACACAATGACAGCTATTCAACTATAGCAGGCACATCACCCAAACACATTGCTCCACACTCATTCACGCACTTTCCTGTCTCTTGCAGGCCAAGGTAGCTCACAACAGGAGGGTGCAGGAGCACACAGGCGGGGGACAAGCCGACACCCAACCACTGTCTGTGCTGAAGAAGTGAGTGCTGCAAATCATTGGGTGCCAGGTGGTGGTCGCCGTGGCCACCGGTGACATTGACCCCCTTGGGTACAAAAACGGTATGTTCATCCCTACTCCTTCAACTCACATCCCACTTCCCCCTCACCCCACAAGCATTTTGCACTTTCCCACTAATCATGCAGTATGCATGCATTTCTCCCTTCCTGCACCCCTCCCCTCACCTTAACCCGACTCTTGTGCCTTTATGCTTTCAGATAATCAGCAAGCACCTGAGCAGCCAATCCCTGAGGGTACTGTTGAGAGCGAGGTGGGAGAAGAGGAGGAGGAAGAACACACTGCATCTCTCACCCGCAGACACCAGCTCAGATACTGGCACTACGCATTCTTTAGAGGCTAGTATAGTAGCGGAATCTGCACAAGGTGAGGCACCAGGGATGAGTGGGCTGCAGCAAGGCCAGAGGGAAAGGGTAGCTCGGGAGTCAGCTCCCCGGAGGGCGAATTCGCACGTGAGTTCTGCTGCACAGGACTCAGATGAGGACCTCGATGGGGAGGCCTTTAGAAGAAGGGTGATGAGCATGCACACAGAGATGATAGGTGCAATAGCAAGGGTGCCCGAGAGCCTCTCGGCAATGGTAAGGAGCATGGAGGAGTCCACCTCCAACATTGCACAAGACTCTGTGCACACCATGGAGCCCATCATTTCCAGTCTGCAAAGGATGGTAGACTCCCAGAGAGACCGTGGCGACCCAGGCCTGATGCCACGTGTGATGGGCAATCTGGCAGCTTCCATTGTAGCACGGGTGGAAGCGACACAACGTCTTAGTGCTGTAATGGAGTCTATGCTTGGTGGCATCCAATCTCAGACTGCTCTCATACAGTCTCAGCATGATGCCATGCAAGCTCTGACTGCTGTCTTAGTGGTTGGTGTAATGTATGTAAGGTATAATTACCTTAAGGGAGAGAACTACTTTTTACAGCTCCTGTATACTGTAGTACCGGCAGTGACCACACCTGTATATAAACCCTGAGTAGTGATCTGTACAGTTAGTTCCAGAGTAACCCTCATTCAGTAAACACCTATTGAATCGTTCCCTGTTGTCTGATTATTGAAGGACACACATTAAGATACACAGATATAACATTGGCGATGAGGCAGATTCGAACCTACCTGCAACTCTGCATCACCTCCCAGGGATTCGCTCCTGGAGAACAGTGGAAGAAGGTCGAGTCCAGAAGCACGGGCGTCGACCACGGGCAACCACCCAATCATCCAGCGAAGATTTGAGCATCGCAGGGGAGGCTGTCAAGAGCCAGGCTTGGCTTTCCAGTCACGATGGTCCACGAAACAGGCTGGCAACAGGTACTGCGCAGACCCTTCCCGGACAGCGGCGGGCTAGAGCCCGACCGAGCGGCACAGTAAAAGGCTGAGCAGCATCGACGAGGGAGAGAGAGCGGGCAGAGTGCACAGGGTATAGCTGGTGTTCAGGACCGAGCGGCGTCAACGGGGGAGAGAGACGAGAGAGAGCAGAGCGCAGCTGGTGTTCAAGGGCCGAGCAGTGTCAACAGTGGAGAGAGGCGCGCAGGAAAATGCAAGGCGCTGCCATTGTCATGAGGACCGCAGAGAGCGCCATTGGCAGCAGCGCAGGAGCAGCGCACGAAACCCACAGGGCGTCACCATTTGCCACGATGACCGCCGAGAGCGGCGTTGGCAGCAGCGCGGGAGACGCCATTTTAAGCTGCAGCGGGGAAGAAAGGAAAACGCGGGAGACACCATTTTAAGCCAGTCTAACCACACCCAAAAATGCCGAAGAGTGGCAGTATCACAGCGTTCGACAATGAAGTCGAAGATTGGATGACATATGTCGAACGCATAGAAGTATACTGCAAGGCGAATGAAGTGCCAGATGACAAGAAAGCGCTGGTATTGTTGAATTCAATGGGTGCAAAAATGTATGGCTTACTACGAAACCTAGTAACCCCAGAGAAGCCAGTAGAAAAGGATTTTGAAAACATAGTGTCAATCCTACAGGACCACTTAAACCCCACACCGCTGCTGATAGCAGAAAGATTTAAGTTTCACAAAAGGAACCAGCATAAAGATGAAAGTAATGCTGAGTATTTAACGGAACTGTGCAAGCTATCGAAACACTGCCAGTTTGGAACAGGACTAGCAGATACTTTAAGGGACAAGTTTGTGTGTGGGCTTCAAAGTGAAGGAACCCAGAAACGGCTTCTATCAGAAAAGGATCTTACACTGGACAAGGCTTTCAGCATTGCAGTATCACACGAAGCAGCAGCACGGGGCGCTGCAGAGATACAACGGAGACCGCAAGAATATGGCACAAATGAAATGTCATACGGAACAGTGAAGTGCTATCGCTGCAGCAGAACAACACACGACCATAATGATTGCTGGTTCAAGGACAAAGTGCGCAGACAGTGTGGAAAAGTAGGACACATAGCAAGAGTCTGCAGCTCGGGAAATAAAACCAGCAGCAAGAAATCTCCACAGGAGAAGTACAAGAAGGTACATAAGGTGACGGAGAGTAGTTCAGACAAACAGAAGAGTGATACAGACTCCGGAAGCAAGGAGCTGGGTTATCTGAAACTACATAATGTGATCAAAACGGAGGATCACCAAACTATCTGGATCACGCTCAAGATAGCAGGAGTCCAAGTGAAAATGGAATTGGACACAGGATCAGCCCTAACAGTCATAAACTGAAGGGACTACAAGCGGCTATTCTCACATATACCCTTGAGAGATATAGAGATTGTCTTGAAGACGTACACGGGGCAAAAAGTCTACCACAAAGGAAAAATAAGGGTGAACGTTATATATAACGGCAAGGAAACACCAAAAATGGACCTATATGTATTGCCAGATGGAGGACCACCACTACTAGGACGTGAATGGATCCGGAAGATACAGCTAGATTGGCATTCCATACAAGCACTGACTGTAGATGCCAAAAAGGATGATGACGTCACACCTGGACGACTGTCAAAAATGCTAACTGACGCACAAGAAGTGTTCCAGCAGGGACTCGGAACACTAAAAGGCATAACAGCGATGATCAAAATAGAGGAAAATGCAAGCCCAAAGTTTTTTAAGGCCAGACCGGTAACTTATGCGATCCGCCCAGCAGTCAAAGCAGAGCTGGAAGGTTTGGAACATTCAGGAGTACTGTCCAAAGTGGACTGGAGCGAGTGGGCTACACCCATCGTTGCTGTAATGAAGAGGTCGTTGGGTAATACGCCTGAGGAACCAAAGAAGATTTGCATCTGTGGGAACTTTAAGGTGACAGTGAACCCAGTCCTTCACACTGTACAATATCCGCTTCCGCGGATTGAAGATATTTTCGCCTCACTATCTGGAGGGAAACGCTTCACTAAGATTGATCTGGCCCAGGCATACCTGCAAATGGAGGTAGAAAAAGCCTCGAAACAGTACCTCACGATCAACACTCATAAAGGTCTCTACCAATACAACCGGCTGGTGTTCGGGGTAGCATCAGCTCCGGCTATTTGGCAAAGGGCAATGGAACAAGTCCTGCAAGGGATTCCAGGGACCCAGTGTTATTTGGACGATATCCTGGTCACGGGCGAAAATGACAGTGATCACCTCGCCAACCTGGAGCAGGTGCTCACTAGATTGAAGGAATATGGGCTCTGAGCTAATCGCCACAAATGCGAGTTTCTCCAGAAGCAGATCTCGTATTGTGGCCACGTTATTGATAAAGAGGGGTTACATAAGTCCCCTGAAAAGATTGAGGCAGTAGTCAAGGCTCCAGCACCGGAAAATGTGTCACAACTGAGGTCGTTCCTTGGGCTGGTGAACTACTACCATAAATTCTTGCTGAATTTGTCTACCGTACTACACCCACTGAACACCCTACTGCAAACGGGGGTACCATGAAAGTGGAGTGACGAATGTAAACGAGCTTTCCAGAAGAGCAAAGCATTGATCAGATCAAAAGAGGTGTTGGCTCATTTCAACCCAGCACTACCAATTCGGTTGGGGTGTGATGCATCACCCTACTGCATTGGAGCGGTGCTGTCGCACAAATTCCCAGACAGCTCGGTGAGGCCAGTAGCTTTTGCGTCTCGGTCACTAACCTCAGCTGAGCGTAACTATGCCCAGATTGACAGGGAGGCCCTCAGCCTAGTGTGGGGAGTGAAAAAGTTCAATCACTATCTGCACGGGCAGAAGTTCACCTTGCTGACTGACCACCAACCACTTGTCTCCATCTTTAATCCAAAGAAGGGCGTTCCGGTGATGACTGCGCAACGGCTACAAAGATGGTCACTTTTTCTCGGGGCGCACCAATATGAAATTGAGTATAAGGGCACGAAACAGCATGGAAACGCTGATGGGCTATCACGCCTGCCACTGCCTACTGCGGAGGAAGTACCAGCAGTGGATCCTGTCGAAATATTTCTATCGACAATAATTGAAGGCTTGCCAGTAACTGACGCTGGTATTGAGAAGGAGACCCGAAATGACCCGACACTGTCTCGGGTATATGATTTGACGGTGAAGGGATGGCCAGCACATGGCGACTCACCGTTGCCAGCATTCTCATCCAGAAGAGAACAGCTGTCAGTATGCCAGGGGACCTTGATGTGTGGATCCCGAGTGGTGATTCCACCCAAGTTTAGGGAGAGAGTGCTTAATGAGCTTCACGAAGGTCATCTGGGAGGGGTGAAAATGAAAAGCCTTGCTAGGGCTTATGTGTGGTGGCTGGGGATCGATCAGCAAATCGAGGACCTGACAAAGAGCTGCTCAGGATGCCAGAAGTTCCAAAATGCACCACCACATGCCCCTCTACACCCATGGGAGTGGCCCTCATCTCCATGGCAATGGGTGCATATTGATTTTGCTGGTCCATTCATGGACTCAATGTTTTTAATAGCCGTGGATGCGCACTCGAAATGGCCTGAGGTGATCAAAATGTCCTCCACCACCACGGAGAAAACTATTGCAGTCCTACGGACCATTTTTGCCAGGAACGGCTTGCCAGAGCAGATTTGCTCTGGAAGTGGACCACAGTTTGTGTCCGAAGAGTTTCGAAGATTTATGAAAAGGAATGGGGTAAGGCATTACACATCCGCCCCGTATCATCCAGCCACAAATGGATTGGCTGAGAGGTTCGTACAAACCTTTAAAAAAGCAGTAAAGGCCATGTGCGATGACGACATTCCACTGCAGCATAAGGTGGACAATTTCCTGTTAGCCTACAGAAATGCGACACATGCAGTCACCAACCAGGCCCCGGCCATGATGTCCTTTAACCGAAGGTTGAGATCTCGTCTGGATTTGCTCAGACCAAATGTACGAAGAGATGTTGAGAGTAAGCAATTCCTGCACATCAATGAGAAGCCGACAAGGAGTTTCAATGTAGGGCAACCAGTCTTGGCCCACGACTACCGAACAGAGAAATGGCAACCAGGAACGATATGCGCACGGCAGGGGCCACTAATGTACACAGTGGATGTTGGGGAGAACATTGTGAGACGCCATGCTGACCAGATCCTAGAGTCACAGGAACGAGTCAACCCCATGTCGCAGCCATACGTACCTGGTGAGGAACCTGACGTACAGGTCGCATCTACCTCAGAAACAATCGCATTGGAAGCTGATGAATCAACTGACGACAGGGTGCTAGAATTGCCTCCGCACCAAGAGCGAGACACTCGGGAAAGGCATTATCCAGAAAGAATCAGGAAGCCTCCCCAGAGACTGAATATATGAATGGACTATTTTCATATAACATTGTATATTAAAAATGTTAATTGTTAAATGAGTATTATGGTACTGTTAATCTAAAAGGGGAGGAATTGTAATGTATGTAAGGTATATATACCTTAAGGGAGAGAACTACTTTTTACAGCTCCTGTATACTGTAGTACCGGCAGTGACCACACCTGTATATAAACCCTGAGTAGTGATCTGTACAGTTAGTTCTAGAGTAACCCTCATTCAGTAAACACCTGTTGAATCGTTCCCAGCAGTCTGTTGTCTGATTATTGAAGGACACACATTAACATACACGGACATAACAATTGGGTCTACCACCGTCGACTGGGGCTTTCACAGTGTCGCAGCAGGCCAGCAATCTGTGTTCCAACAGATTGATAGGGATGCTGAGGTGCTGCCCCTGGGGAGTGGCAGTGTGTCAGTGGAGCAGGAACCTGCTGTCCTCTGTCAGGATGACAGCATTCCTGCTCCCACCACTGCTGCTCATCCATTGCCCTTGTCGCTGCCTGTCATCCAGCCAGCCTAGACTGCTGCCGCCCATGCTGAGGTGGTACAGTCTACAGCTGGGCCTTCCAAGCCCAGAGCTGGTCGAGGGCGTCCTACATGGTCACCTGAATTTTCCCATGCAGACACTCAGCAGCCTTCCACCAGCCCTGCTGCAGCCGGCCAACACTTTGTAGGAGCACTAGAGTAGGCAAAGGCACAGTAACGAGAGGCACTAATGGATTGCACAACGGTGAATAGTTAAAATTGTTGTAGTTAATATGTGTTCACTGATTATTGATAAATTTATTAATTCAGTTTGGATATTTTTTGATATGTCTCATTTCAGCTTTGTAAGATTTGCAAAATTTGTGCATCACCCCAAAGGTTATTATCGATAAAAGGGACCCTGCGTGGACATTTCTGAATTAAAAAGGGTACCCAAGATGGCGTCCGTGCCTCGTGGCAGGAAGCCTACGGGTCTCCAAAATGGATTCTGCAGCGCAGACAGCTTGGGTAAAATCGAAACTAAGGCTGTAGGTTTCCTGTGAAAAGAACTTTGTGTTTTGGGACCCAGACAGAACTGTGAATTATGTATTAGACCGAATTGGAGACAGATCTAAATTCAATGAGGCCTACAGTTAAAGCCAACAAACAGACTGCGTACATAATCAGAAACAGATTAAGCACATACATCGAGGCTGGAGAAGCCCATCAAGGACTTTCAGGACAATACGAGTCAATTATCGAGCCGGTAGATGCAATTACCGGCCATCTAAAAACCGTCAGTATAGATTGCTACCATTATTTTAACCAGCCCGCCAAAATTAAAACAAGGAACTAACCTGATTTGGCGCGCAGATAAGGGTTTTTCGACGAAGGTATAATTGAAGGCCCCCAGGTAGCAATCGGTGAACTCCTGCTCTGCTCTCCTGCTGCTCCGCTGCTGTGCTGGTGCTGCCGCTCCCTGGCTCTTCGGCCCCTCGCCCTCGTGGCTGCCGCTCTTCCCCCATCCCGCGCTTACCCCCTGGCCTTTGCCCGTGCCCTCTCCCACTCTATCTGGACTCACCCCGGCACCGGGTTGGGCGAACACGGGCAATTCAGGCCAGGCGAAGCGGGACGCGATGAGGGGAGGAGGAGGGAAGACCACCGGAGGGAAGGCCAACTGAGGGTAGGCTTCGAATCATTGGGCCTTCAGCCACAGCTGACCTGCGACTATCTACATGCAAACTCAAGCTGCCGACGAAGGACCATCCCTGCAAGGTAAAGTACCCAAGCAGAGACTTTAACTTTGGGGTACTCGAACCTGGACAATGCCCTTGCAGCACCTGGAGCCCACGTGATGACGGCAGAATCCAGAGAGCACCAAGAATGAACCCCGAACCCAACCGCTGTTTTGAGTCCAACAAACCCTTTAGATTGGTGAGCATGAATTCTGACCCCTCATAGCTTAACCTAGTTAGGTATAGTGGGTGGGATAAGGAAAAGGGGATTGTTAAGATAGTTGTTTTCCCTCGATGTGCCGTGTGGTCCCCATTTCCCTGTATAAGTGTAGTATTATTATGACTCTCCTGTAATTTTTGCCTGTAGAAGTGTACATTAGTAATTTTCCATAAGATTGTATCAAGTTTTCCTCTTCAATAAAATCTTGGTTTTGTTTGCATCCAACCACCTGTCTACTCGAGTCTTCTCTGTATCACTGCCTGTATCTAGGTCCGGTGTCCAGAAACCAGGGGGCGAGCGATTCGAACCGCTCAAAGAAGGTAGTCTGTAGGGGTTCACAAAAATCCCCTCAGTCCCCGAAGATCGGGAAATATTAATCCACATCGTGGACGGAGACTGTGCGTGACTTTAAATTGTCTCTGGGTTGGACAATGTTTTAAAATGTGCCCAGACCGCAAAAGGCTGCATTGAGATGGGCGGCGTGTGGACAACACCGGAATCGAGGAACTTTGTGGAAAAATTCGCACACTTTAAGACAGTACATTTCATTAAAATTTGTACCCTTGAGTTTGGTAAATTGCAAAGGGGTTTAAAATGGCCATCAGAATGCATGGCCAAGGACAAAGGCGTGTATGTCTGTGAAAAGGGGAGGATCAACCAATGGCAGTCAGATTCTGTCAATCAAAAAGGGAGTTTCCCTTCCCTTCAGAGGTAACCTACAAGCTGTTTGTTTACAGGAAACTGCTACCTTGTTGACATAAGGGATTAAACCACTTGAGGCTGCAGTTTCAATGACCACAGGACAAAGGGCTTCTGTTTACCTAGTAATCCAACTCCATTCAAAACCCATCACACACCATGAGACACACCTAAACTACAGAAGAGGCTTTTTAAACTAAGAAAAGGAACAGTTTAAGAATTAATGGGTTTGAATCACCCATCACCCAGACAATAGGGCAGTTGGATCCCTTTTGTTTTAGCCAGATGAACTTGGATTTGGGCGGGAACATTTCGGCCCCAGAATGAAGACACATTCAAACCACCCCAAGCTTTATTCGAAACCCATTCCAGACAATGGGAGCAGTTTGGCCACTGGGAAATAGCCTGTTTGAATCAGCCAATCATGGCTTTTCTCTTGTGTATTCAAACTTTTCGGCGCGAATTTGCACACAGACCTTTTCAGCGCCAAAACAGCAGGAGCTCCCAGGATATAAAGATAGCTTCTCAGAAGCATATCTCTCTCTCTTACTCTTTGGACCACAGGTGAGCAGGTTTCTGATTCCTCAACAAGGCAACCTAGTGAGAAGTAAAGGGGTGGTAATTTAAGGGAAATGTTCTAAGATTGTAAGGTTAACATTGTAGCCATTTATCCCTCGTTTTTGCCGTCTGCCTTCCCCTGTTAAGCAATTTTAACTGTTGTACTTTAATCGTGTGGTGTAGTTTATTTAGTTAATAAAGTTGGACTTTCTCGCATCCGGATCATTTGTCTGTTTTTAATATATCATTAATTATAAGTTCCTCCAGTCAGAACTGGAAGGGGTGGTTTAGCGATTCGAAACCGCTGTTTGGGATTGGTCAGAGTGCAGCAGCAAAAGCTGCTTGACCAGGTAAATTACCGTAAACCAGGTAAAGGAAGGTAAATTACCATAAACCAGGTAAAAGATGCCCCCCTACAAGTCAGAGGCAAAGCTAACTGACCCGTACACGCCTGTGCAAAACTTTGCCCTGTGATATGGCATGCGACAGGGATGCTCTGATGGGGATGTGGTGAGCAACGGGGATCTGGGGTTTAATTCATTGGAATCGCAGCCTGATGAGACAGATTGAGTGGCTGTCACCTCGCTCCTCCTCCTCCTCCTCCTCGTCTTCCTCCTCATCCTCCTTCTCCACTCCTCCCTCTTCCTCCTCCTGAGGTGGTCCCGCAATTCCTGGTGGCAAGGACTGGGCCCTCATGATGACCAAGTTATGAAGCATGCAGCAGACCACCACGAAATGGTACACCCGCTCAGCCGAGTACTGTTGGGCTCCTCCCGAGTGATCAAGGCAGCAGAACCGTTGCTTCAGCAGACCGATGGTCTACTTGATAATGTTCCTGGTGGCAGCATGGCTCTCATTATATGAGTGCTGGGCAGGTGTTTTTGGCTTTGCGGAGGGCAGTCATGAGCCAGGTGGAGAGCGGATAGCCCTTCTCTCCGAGCAGCCAGCCGCGAGCTTGATGTGGTGGCTGGAAGAGTGCTGGTGGGATGAAGGCATCGTGGTTGCTTCCAGGATAGCAGGCATTGACGGTGAGAATTCACTGTGCGTGGTCACACACCAACTGCACATTAAGTGAGTGCTAGCCTGCAAAGCCACGTGGGTGCAGTCAATGGCTCCCTGCACCATGGGGAATCCCGCTATTCTGGCAAAGCCACATGCACGCTCGTCCTGAAGTCTCCCTGGTGATGGGGAAGGAAATGTAGTCCCTCCTGCTACTGTACAGAGTCTCTGTGACCTCCTGAATGCAGCGATGGATGGCGAAATGCAAGATGTTAGCTATATCTCCTGATGCAGACTGGAAGGATCTGCTGGTGAAGAAATTGTGGGCGATGGTGTCCTTGACTGCTACTGGGAGAGCCATGGTCACCGTGGCCACTGTGGTCACCCTGATCTGAGGTTGCAAGAGATGGCAGAGTTCTGTGATGACCTCCTTGTTGAAGCAGAGCCTCCTAATACACTGCTCCTCATTTAATTGGAGGTAGGAGAAGTGCTCTTGGAGTACCCTCGTAGGGTAAGACCTCCTGTTGAGAGTCCTGATGGCCCTCCTCCTCCCTCTTTCCACATTTTCCAGTCTTTCTCATTGCCTCTGCCATAGATCCTGGAGGGCGAGGTCAACTGCCAGTACAACCCCCTTTAATGTTACCAAGTGTAGCAGTTTGAATCTTTGAACAATACATGTAGCTAGAAGACTCCTGATGCAGAAGAACCTTGAAATAACTGAATTAAACTGTTGCAGTGGGTGAAACTAACAAAAAACCACTGAAACTGCACTAACCTGACAGCTGCGAGTGATTATAGATGATCCCTTTAAATAACATCCCTGGAGCCAGCTTCCTGGTGCTGCACACCAGCTCTCCCTGTTGGTGTTTACTCCAGGCGGTGAGGTAAGTGGTGAGAATCAATTTTGTAAATCAGGCGGTCAGTGAGTATTGCAGATTCGCCTCGCCCCAGTGATACTGGTCTAGCGCCCCATTAGCGCTATCTCCTGGTGATAATGGGAGGTGCTAAGGGGATGAATTTTTCCCCCTGAGATCTTTATAAGAATTACAGGGCTTTTATGGTATAGATTGAAAAACTGATAGTGATGATCTGCTCAGCTTTTTTGTCTAGAAATGACCCTGTGTGAATATTCGGGTACAAATGCATTAAGCATTAAGTTAAATGAACTGGTTAACTCTCCTGTCTTTTCAAGTTCTCAAGATTGAAGTGATGTTTATTCCAAGCTTTCGCTTTATTCTTATAGCTTATGATATGATTTGAAGCTTTGAGTGTTTGGCTTGAAGTACACTCCTGCTATTCTTTGCTCTTTAGGTAAATTGAACCACTAAGGTCCTCTTTATAGTTGACAACTAAAGAATGGAAATGACTGTTGGCAATGTTAGCTGACTAATGCTTAATGTTTTTGCTCTATCTATTCTTTTAAAGCAGGCCTTAATCACTAGGGCCTAGAAATTCATTAAGGCGCTGCCAGCTTTGCACCCAGTTAACGCCTAAAGAGTGATTTTGTGCCAGAAATGAGTTTGCGCAGATATTCAGCGCAGCGGTATTGGCGGCGGTAGCCGTTAGCGCTGCGCCGGCACCGATGACGTCATCGGTATGCGCAGTGCCCCGGTTCCGCCCCGAAACAGGCCCGATCCCCATATTTAGTTGCGGCCGCCTCCTCCGAAGCGGCCGCAAACAGCTACCAGAAAACGGGGCCGTCCTGCTGCCTTAGTGGGGCGCTTTAAAGCGGAAGGTGCGGCCGGCCGCTTTTTCGGCGGCCGTCTGCCCGCACCTCCTTCCCCGGCCTCCTCCACCCCACCCCCCGCGGCATTGCCGGCTGCTTTCCGCGAGCCCGGCACTTCTCCGTGGTGCCGGGCTCATTTGCCGGCACTATCCAGCGGTGATCTCCCCATTGCAGGCAGCTCCCCCTTAAGAGAAGGAGGAGGCCTGCAGTACCGCAGCCTGCCGCTCCGCAGCGGCTGGCGCAGCGGCGCCAAGAGCGCTGATATTCAGTGTCAGCGCCCCAAGCGGAGGCGGGCACACCCTGGTATAGCGCCCAGTTCCGAATTGGGGTGCTAACAATGAATATCTGACGATCGCTATAGGCTTCCCGCCCAGCGCTAACTTTTGGGCGCTAGCCAGCTGGCGGGGCCATAGTGAATTTCTAGGCCTATATCTTAAACAGGTTAACTCCTCTGTTAAAATACTGGACATGTGAATATGTCTACCAATAAAGCTAGCAACTATTTCCACCCAAAGGAAAACTTCGGAAACATTTTCTGTCTTTCAGGTTCCATATTTGAAATCTGCTGTGTAGTATGCCGTGAGCTGTCAATTGGTAGGATATCAGGCAGTGATTGATATTAATGTCCTAAAGTTACTCCTCAATTTAGATCACAGAGTGGTTCGAGCTCCTTAGTTCATTTATATTTGCCCATAGTCTTACTACCTAATTAATTGACATTTGAATTATCTTCCCCAACAAATTAAGATTACATTCATTAATGCTGGTCTGAGCCAGATCATTGCTGTTATTTATCCGACTGATACCACGAGGCCGCTTGTGGTTCTTATGATGAACTCAGCCTGTTTGGCTTTAGTGAACAATTATTTGGAATTGGCATCTTGGAGGTGATGGTGTTCCCATGCGCCTGTTGCCCTTGTCCTTTTAGATAGAAGAGTTCGCGGGTTTGGGAGGTGCTGCCGAAGAAGCCTTGGCGAGTTGCTGCAGTGCATATTGTAGATGGTACACACTGCAGCCACGGTGTGCCGGTGGTGGAGGGTGTGAAAGTTTAAGGTGGCGGATGGGGCGCCAATCAAGCGGGCTGCTTTGTCCTAGATGATGTCGAGCTCCTTGAGTATTTTTGGAGCTGCACTCATCCAGGCAAGTGGAGAGTATTCCATCATGCTCCTTACTTTTGCCTTTTAGATGGTGGAAAGGCTTTAGGGAGTCAGGAGGTGAGACACTCATCGCAGAATACCTAGCCTCTGACCTGCTCTTGTTGCCACAATATTTAAGTGGCTGGTCCAGTTAAGTTTCTGGTCAATGGTGACCCCCAGGATGCTGATGGTGGTGGATTCGGTGAAGGTAATACTGTTGAATGTCCAGGGGCAGTGGTTAGACTCTCGCTTGTTGGAAATAGTCAGTGCCTGGCACTTCTGTGGTGTGAATGTTACCTGCCACTTATCAGCCCAAGCCTGAACGTCGTCCAGGTCTCGTTGCATGCGGGCATGGATTGCTTCATTATCTGAGGAGTTGTGAATGGCGCTGAACACTGTGCAGTCATCAGCGAACATCCCCATTTCTGACCTTATGTTGGAGGGAAGGTCTTTGATGAAGCAGCTGAAGATGGTTGGGCCTAGGACATTGCCCTGAGGAACTCCTGCAGCGATGTCCTGGGGCTGTGATGATTGACCTTCAACCACCACAGCCATCTTCCTTTGTGCTAGGTATGACTCCAGCCACTGGAGCATTTTCCCCCTGATTCCCATTGACTTCAGTTTTACTAGGGCTCCTTGATTCCACACTCGGTCAAATGCTGCCTTGATGTCAAGGGCAATCACTCTCACCTCACCTCTGGAATTCAGCTCCTTTGTCCATGTTTGGACCAAGACTGTAATGAGCACGGGAGCTGAGTGGTCTTGGCGGAACCCAAACTGGGCATCAGTGAGAAGGTTATTGGTGAGTAAGTGCCGCTTGAAAGTACTGTCAATGACACCTTCCATCACTTTGCTGATGATTGAGAGTTGACTGATGGGGCGGTAATTGGCCGGGTTGGATTTGTCCTGCTTTTTGTGGACAGGACATACCTGGGCAGTTTTCCATATTGTTGGATAGATGCCGGTGTTGTAGCTGTACTGGTGCAGCTTTGCTAGAGGCATGGCTAGTTCTGGAGCACAAGCCTTTAACACGATAGCTGGGATGTTGTCAGGGCCCATAGCCTTTGCTGTGTCCAGTGCTCTCAGACGTCTCTTGATATCACGTGGAGTGAATCGAATTGACTGAAGACTGGCTTCTGTGATGGTGGAGACCTCAGAAGTAGGCCGATATGGATCATCCGCTCGGCACTTCTGGCTGAAGATGGTTGCAAACGCTTCAGCCTTGTCTTTTGCACTCACGTGCTAGGTTCCACCATCATAGAGGATAGGGAAATTCATGGAGCCTCCTCCTCCCGTTAGTTGTTTAATGGTCCGCCACCATTCACGAGTGGACGTGGCAGGACTGCAGAGCTTTGATCTGATCCATTGATTGTGGGATCGCGTAGCCCTGTCTATAGCATGCTGCTTCCGCTTTTTAGCATGTAGTCCTGTGTTGCAGCCTCCCCAGGTTGGCACCTCATTTTTATGTACACCTGATGCTGCTCCTGGCATGCTCTTCTACACTGCTCATTGAACCAGGATTGATCCCCTGGCTTGATGGTAATGGTGTCAGTTGTGAAAAGGAAGTGAAGAGGCTTCAAGGGGATCTTGACAGGCTCAGTGAGTGGGCGAGAACATGGCAGATGGAATATAATGTGGATAAATGTGAAGTTATTCACTTTGGTAGAAAAAACAGAAAGGCACTGATGTGGAGTATTTATTCAACACTCGACACAAGTCTGTCAGGTACAAATCAAAAGTCTTTAATACACTGGTGGGGAGACAATCTTTACTGGCACACCAGCAGGCTTCTCTGAAATTATACAGTAAGCGTTACATATTTATGCATTCAAAAGTCGTGGTAACCTCATGCATATTCCGTTACACTGTTTTAATTGGTTTAAGGCCCGCGTGCACAGTTGCTGATTGGCTTATTCCCTATCTCGCGTCACACAATCTTTCGCCTATATTTTATTGTCACATGATCTTTATGATCTCACCTGCTGTTATATTTTGTAACCTTTAGTAAAACCACATGTCTGCATTTCTGTCTTGCTGTGCCCCATGTGGTTTTACTTATCTCTAGGTTCCATAGTTTGTGGTTGGTGCTTCTGAGCTAATTTCATCTAATCTTGCAAAAGCATCAAGACCATGTGGTCAGCATGTCTACTCTGCTGATCTCTGTCTAGTGTGCAAGCTGCATTGTTAATCCCTTAATTCCTGAAGGGTGCCACTGCTCCACTTCAAGCAGAGTATTCCCTAAATGGTAAAAGATTGGGGAATGCAGATGCTCAAAGGGACCTGGGTGTCCTTGTACATGAGTCACTGAAAGTGAATGTGCAGGTTCAGCAAGCCATTAGGAAGGCAAATGGTATGCTGGCCTTCATTACAAGTGGATTTGAGTACAGGAGTAAAGAAGTCTTACTCCAATTATATAGGGCTTGGTGAGATCACACCTGGAGTACTGTGTACAATTTTGGTCTCCTTACCTAAGGAAGGATATACTTGCCATAGAGGAAGTGCAACGAAGGTTCATGAGATTGATTCCTGGGATGGGGGGACTGTCGTATGAGAAGAGGTTGAGTAAACTAGGCTTGCATTCTCTTGAATTCAGAAGAATGAGAGGCGATCTCATTGAAACATATAAAATTATTACAGGGCTTGATAGGGTGGATGCTGGGAGAATGTTTCCCTTGGCTGGGGAGTCTAGAACCAGGGGCCACAGCCTCAGGATAAAGGGTAG
Organism: Somniosus microcephalus; assembly: GCF_052327205.1. Lineage (NCBI taxonomy): Eukaryota > Metazoa > Chordata > Chondrichthyes > Squaliformes > Somniosidae > Somniosus > Somniosus microcephalus. Next base: position 420,293,237 of record NC_140987.1, on the reverse strand, counting down.
GCCATAGGCCATTCAGGACTGAGATGAGAAGAAATTTCTTCACACAGAGGGTGGTGAATCTTTGAAATTCACTACCCCAGAGGGCTGTGGAGGCTCAGTCATTGGGTATATTCAAAACAGATGTCGATAGATTTCTGACTAGTAAGGACATCAAGGGATATGGCGATAGGACCGGTGAATGGAATTGAGTGAGAAGATCAGCTCGAAGGGCCGAATGACCTACTCCTGTTCCTATTTCTTATGTTCTTATGTTCTTATGGTAGAGTGAGGGATATGCTGGGCCATGAGGTTACAGATTGTGGTGGAATACAATTCTGCTGCTGCTGATGGCCCACAGCACCTCATGCATGCCCAGTTTTGAGCTGCTAGATCTGTTCTGAATCTATTCCATTTAGCACGGTCTACCACACAACACAATGGAGGGTGTCCTCAGTGTGAATACAGGACTTCGTCTCCACAATGACTGTGTGGTGGTCACTGCTACCAATACTGTCAAGGACAGATGCATCTGCGACAGGTAGATTGGTGAGGACGAGATCAAGTAGGTTTTTCCCTCATGTTGGTTCTCTCACCACCTGTCGCAGGCCCAGACTGGCAGTTATGTCCTTCAGGACTCGGCCAGCTCGGTCAGTAGTGGTGCTACCGAGCCACTCTTGGTGATGGACATTGAAGTCCCCCACCCAGAGTACATTCTGCGCCCTTGCTACTCTCAATGCTTCTTCCAAGTGGTGTTCAACATGGAAGAGTACTGATTCATCAGCTGAGGGAGGGCAGTAGGTGGTAACCAACAGGAGATTTCCTTGCCCATGCTTGACCTGAAGCAATGAGACTTCATGGGGTCCGGTGTCAATGTTGAGGACTCCCAAGGCCACTCCTTCCCGACTGTATACCACTGTGCCACCACCCATGGGATGGTGATGGAGGAGTTTGGGACATTGGCTGAAAGGTATGATTCTGTGATGTAAGGGGTTTTCTCCGCTACTGGTTCCCCGTTACACACAGTTCTTGGACGTCAGGGTTTATAAGAACAAAATACACATGGCACAGGGTTTTGGCTCAACCTTTGATTTGTTCGTTTATTGAACACACACACAAAATTACTTCCCCAGTATAAATCCCTACGATTTATATCAGGCTAACAACCCCAAAATACAAACCCCTATGCAAGGGTCATTTGCATCGACAAAATATGACACAGTTAAACCCGTCCGTGATTTGACTGTTACATATAAATTTACCCAGACTCAATCACAAAACCCTTATTGTGATCTGACTGAAACTTACAAACTTACTCAGACTCAATCACAAAAGCCCCCCCTATGATTTGGCTGAAACATACAATCACCACTCCCGATCGGCTGTCTCCTGGAGTTGATTGTAAGCCCGAATCCTTCTGCTTGCTGTTCTTGCGTTAGCTTCCGACGCCCGCCTCTCTTCGAAGTGGCTTTTTTTAAAAAACCAAACCAACTTGCAATATCTTGAAACACATTTCCTGTCCCCTCCTGTGCACATGATGGCCTATCAGAATGTGTGAATGGCTCTAGCAGAGAACTCTTGATGGCTAATTGTCCCTCGTATTGTCCATTGATTACTTGGCACCAACTATCTGTATTGAGCTCCTTTCTGACAATGCAACCTTCCCAAGGGGACTGCATATGGTAATTGTTGGTTTCTGTTAGCATTTGTATTCAAATGGTTCAGAGCCCGGCCCATTGTCTAGGCCTGCACTGATAGCAGCTTTTCTGGAGCCATGTAACCTCTTAAGGTAAATTAACGTGTAAATGTTCCTTTTCAGAAGTATTTGTATTTTAGATTGTCTGTGAAAATTGATATCCAGTCTCTTGATGGTTCATAGCTTTGGCTGCAATGTTTGAATTAACCCTTTATTGCCGAGCTCTTTTTGCGAGCTGTGCAGTTCTGGGTTTTCATAGTCCAATTTGTACCGTTGGCGGGGGAGGAACAGATCCTACAGTGAGTATGACTATGGCAGGCTGTTGCTTGACTAGTCTGTGGGACAGCTCTCCCAATTTTGGTACAAGTCCACAGATGTTAGTGAGGAGGACTTTGCAGGGTTGACTGGGCTGGGTGTGCCATTGCCATGTCCATAGCCGGTGCCGAGGTCAATGCCGGGTGGCCCGTCCGGTTTCATTCCTTTTATTGTTTTCCGTAGCAATTTGTTACAACTGAGTGACTTGCTCGGCCATTTCAGAGGGCAGTTAAGAGTCAACCACATTGCTGTGGGTCTGGAGTCTCATATAGGCCAGACCAGGTAAGGACAGCAGATTTCCTTCCCTAAAGGACATTAGTGAACTAGATGGGTTTTTATGAAAATCCGATAGTTTCATGGTTACCATTACTGATACTAGTAATTATTCCAGATTTATTTAATTAACTGAATTTAAACTCCCCAGCTGCGATTTGAACTCACGTCTCTGGATCATTAGTCCAGACCTCTGGATTACTAGCCCAGTGACATTACCACTATTCTACCATTCCCTCTGGATTAGGAGGAAGAGGAAGAGAAGGTGGAGGAAGGGAGAAGTCAGCCTGCAAATCCACGTTCCGGACGGGTTGTCCGTGAGCGCATTATCAGACTCCAGTTCCTCTGACTGAAACCCCAGATCCCCGTTATTCAGCACTTCCCCACCTTACCATCCCTTTGTCACAGAACATCAGTGTCCTCTTGGGCACAATGCGGAAATGAAAGCCACCACAAAACAAACATTCAAAACATTTATAAATTAATAATTCCAGTATAACATTACAAAGTCAACTAATCACCCTTGTGCATTCCCTTTGGGGGTGATTTTGCCAATGGGGACGTGTTGGAGACGGGTTTGCTGCTTGTCGGCTTTCAGTCCCGTCTCCATCGACTTGTGGCCAACCCACGTTATTTTCCCTTGATTGACCTTGTTAAGCCCGCCCAGCGGGCTTAGCAGGCCAATTAAGGGGAAGCTGGTTACAGAGAATGTCAGCGTATGATGTGAAGCTGTCAAACACTGTCATTCTCTGTTGTTTGATGAGTCCTTGTATTCAAGACTCATCAAACCTCTTTTGTGAGCAGAAATCAGATTGCTGTTGCATCGGAGAATGCAGCAGCCATCTGTCATCTCTGCCATTGAGATGCGGGAGTCTCCGGTTCCCCAACTGTTGAAGCCTGCAGGAAGAAACAAAGGTAAGTAAACACCTTTGATCACTTTTCACTCAACTCATATACTTACCTCTCCGCACTTGCACTCATCACTTACCTCCACAGCGCATTTTTGCACCGCTCCGACCCCCACAGATCCACTGCTCGCCTCAGTGACCCTGGCGGGGTTTCCTGACGTCAGGAAGCCCGCGCCTCTGGTGGAAAAATGGGGATAATCCTCTTAACTGCCTGTTAACTACCTGTTAACCGGCAGTTAAGTGGCTGTATCACAGAATCACAGAATCACAGAAACCCCACAGTGCAGATAGAGGCCATTTCGGCCCATCGAGCCTGCACCGACACATATCCCACCCGATCCCTGTAACCCCACGTATTTAATCCCCCTAACACTAAGGGTCAATTTATCATAGCCAATCAACCTAACCCGCACATCTTTGGACTGTGGGAGGAAACCGGAGCACCCGGAGGAAACCCACGCAAACACGGGGAGAATGTGCAAACTCCACACAGGCAGTCACCCGAGGCCGGATTCGAACCCGGGTCCCTGGCGCTGTGAGGCAACAGTGCTAACCACTATGCCACCTTCCTGCCTCCAGGAGACGGACCCGGCGCGGGTCGGCTACCCGCCTTCTGGGAAGATGGCACGGAGGCGGGTTGGGGACGGGATGGGTACCCGCCCCCAGATTCTGCCATTTTCCCGGCAGTCCCGCCTCCCAACCCGCCTCCCCAGGGCTGGCAAAATCCAGCCCTTAGTGTCTGTCTTTCATGTTCCGTTGCTTATTCTAGTGCTTCTACGCAGTGCTACCCCAGTGGCTGCAGCATTGCCGGTGGAAGGCTGCTGACTCTCTGTGGGGGACACTGCAGATGGCCTTGCAGGACAACCTCGAGCAGCTTTGGGCCTAAAAGGCCCAGCTGTAGACTGCACCACCTCGGCATGGAAGGCAGCAACCTGGGCTGGCTGGATGACATGCAGCAGCAAGGGCACTGACGGAGTGGCAGGGGTTTGAGTATGAATGCATCATCCTCAGAGAGGACAGCAGGTTCTTATTCTACGGAGCCACTGCCACACCCCCCGGGGCGGCGCCTCAGCATTCCTAGCCATCTGTTGGAGCACACATTGCTGCACTGCTGTAAGACCCTGCAAGCCACTTTCCACACTTGTAAACCCAGCCACGGTGGCAGCAGTGTGAGCTTGTGTGGCAGCAAGCTGAGCCTGCATAACAGAAGTCTGAGCTTCCACTGCAGCACTCAGACATTGGGTCACTTCTGCTTGTGCTGCAATGGAAGCTGCAACATCACCCATCACACCCAGCATCATGATTGGGGTCCACAAGTTCTCTAATGAAGTTGCCCATTCCTTCCATCCTGGAAATCAAGGGCTCCAGGATCAGCGCAAAGTCCCATGCAATGTTGGAGCCGGACTCCTCTATGTTCCTTGACACTGACAAGAGGCTGTCTGGCAGGCCTGCAATTGCAGCAAGCCTTTCTGTGTGCATGCCCATCACCCTTCTTCTGAAGTCCGCCCCATCAAAGTCGTCATCTGAGTCCTGTGCACCAGAACACGTGTGCGACCTTGCCCTCTGGGTAGCTGGCACCTGCGCTACCCTTTTCACCTAGCCTGGCTGCAGCCCACTTGTGCCCAGTGAACTCATTGTGTGCAGATCCCACCCCTATAGTACCCTCTAAAGTACACACAGTGTCATTTTTTGAGCTGGTGTCTGGGTGTGTCAGATCGAGTGATGGTGCCTTTTCTTTTCCATCACTCTCCTCCTCTACTTCTTGTTTCACAGGCTGGGCTGATGCCCTATCTTGGGTATCTGAAAGGAGAAAGGCACAAGGGTCGGGTTGTGGTGAGGGGAGGGTGGGGCGAAGCAAGATGTCCATGCATACACCATCAGCAGCATGTAAGTGAGAAGAGATTGTGGGAAGAGGGGGAAATGGGATGTGGGAAAAATGATTAGGTATGAGCATACCATCATCATCAATGGTTTCAGCCTCACCCAGCACCACAGCCTCAGTGATGGCCCCTCCAATGATCTCCAGCACAGACTCCTCCATGGGGGCTAGGTTGTGCAGCTGTGCTTGCCCTCTGCTTGTTTGTTCCTGCTCTCACCTGTTATGAGCCACCTTGGCCTGCACGAGAAAGGGATGTGTGTCAGTGAGTGTGGTGCAATGTATTTGGATGATGTGCTATCATGGTTGAATAGCTGGCATTGTGTGCAAGGTGTGAGATGTGGGTGTGAGGCTTGCAGCAGTGCTAAGTGTGTGAGGGTGAGGTGAAGCTTTGATTGTGAGTTTTGATTGCTAGAGATTGTTGGTAGGTGAGTGATGGGTGTATGGTGCCTTGAGCAGTGTGTGAGGCTCGTGGTGCAGTTGGTGGGATACGGCATTTGAAGATGCATTCACTCACCTTGACCTCTCAAGTGAGGGGATTAAACTTTTTCCGGCGCTGGATCCATGTTCTGGGGGCAAGACTGTTGACATTGACGGCTTTTGCTATTTTCTCCCACTGCCTTCGCACACTATGCCTGGAAGGCCTCCTACCCTCCTGCAGGTAGAGAACCTGTCTCCTCCTGTACACCCGCTACACCAAGGCATCCAGTGCTGCATCTGAGAACTGAGGTGCGCGCTCTCTCCCCTGTTGAGACGTATTGCTCCAGCACCAGCAACAATGAGGTACTTCTATATTAGAGCACCTCCCCTTTAAGAAGTGCAGAAAAGCCTTGGCTGGAATTTTCCGGGGTGGTAGCAGGCGCAATTGGTGGTGGATCAGGTGGGAAAGTTGTCATTTTTGACAGCGGGTTGGGAACCCATTGTCATCCCGCCCCCACGCGCCTTTCCCATGGGCATGTTTGCCGATGCGGCAGCGACCCGACCGGCAGCGGCGGGTGACCTAATTGAAATCATTATCAGGTAGTTTACAGTCACTTAAGAGCCTTTTCCCCCCTACATTTTAAATTTCCCTGCATGGCCATGGGATTCACGCTGCTCGGGAAGCACGTCTGTCAACCTGAAGCGGGAGCTCTGGGGCCATTGCTCCAGCTGATCACTTGACAGCATCAAATGTACAGTAAAAGCTCCCACCTGACAGATGATCACTTTCCTCAGGCAGAAGCTGTTGCTCAGTTCATTTCCAGCACAGATTCTGCAGGCTGCAAGTCTTTCCAGCAAAGTCTCCATCCATTGGAAGAACTCTCTCACCATTGACAGAATGCTTCTGTCATCTGTACTTCACCTGCCATCTATTCCATCAACATGGTTGCTGTTAATACTGTCTCACCTTGGTCCTCAGAATCGGACCATAATGAACCACAACACCAGCAGCACCAGGCACACCAGCAGCACCAACAGTACCAACCTTCTCCGCAATCACCCGATGCTGCACAGAACACAGGGCATCAGCACCCGACCACATTGCTGCCCGGGACACCAGGGATGGCATCATCATGGCCAGGTTTAGTTAACTTTATGCTGTACACCCATATGGCTGCCACATGATGCGCCAGGTTGGTACGACCCCACACCAACACCATAAAGCATCCCTACAATGCCCAAGCCTTTCCTTTCACACTCATCAACATTGTGGGGGTTACCGTTATGTCACACCATTAATGTTGAAAATGTTGAAAATAAAGATTTTTATGTTTGACAGCACATTAACAGAAACTTTACATAAACATTGGATAAAACACCCAAGTGGCTACCCTTGTGTGTTGTTAGTTGGTATGATTACTGTGGTGTATGTAACCTGTTCCACCTTAAGAGAACTACCTTAAGAGATGTACTGCTTTCTCTTGGCTGCTGTATACTGTAATACCAGTGGTGACCACACCGGTATAAAAACGTTGTGTAGTGATTTGCTGGGCAGTTCAGCCCTGACCTCCGAATAGTAAAGACCTGTTAAAGTTATTCTTGTTGTCTGTGTCCAATGATTTATAATAAGCATAACTGGGACACACAGACTCAACAGTGGCGACGAGTCCGATCTTACCCTGCGGCAGTTTTACATCCAAGGCAGCTTCGTCCTCAGAACGGGCGTCGAGAAGAGGCATCCACCCTCATCATCCTGCTGAGCACAACATCGCACGGGAGGCATCGAGAACCCGGGTTAAAAAGAAAAATTCTGACCACGAAGCCCTCCATCAGCGACAGGCAGTGATCATCCCTTCTACCACGGTGGTGGGTAAGCCGATCAGCGACACGAGCAGAAAGTCGGCCGCGTTGGCTGTGGAGTAGGGGAGGGAAAACGGAGGAAAAAGGGCGGAGAACTCGACCGCGGCCGGTGAAAAGGGCCGGGCTGCAATCGGGGCCGAGAGGCGCAGCGACTGGGGCAGCGTTAAGGCCACGAGAACCGCGGAGAACTCAACCGCAGCCGGTGTAAAGGGCCGGCCTGCAAGCGGGGCTGAGAGGCGCAACAGCAGGGGAAGCGTGAATACCCACGGGAACCGCGGGGGAGCAAAAGCAGCGTCGGGGAATTGAGAACCGCTGGGGAGGCGAGAACGGCAGCAGCACGGCAATCGCCATTGCAGCCAGCGGGGGAAGAAGGCAAACGCGGGAAGCCACCATTGTAGTCGGCGGGGGAAGAAGACGAGCACGGGAAAAACCGCCAAGCGCGGGAAGCCGCCATTTTAGTAGGCGGGGGAAGAAGACAAGCGCGGGAAGCCGCCATTTTGGGAAAAAGAAAATTTAAAGAAACTTGCAAGGATGCCTAAACATGGTAACATCAATGCTTTTGATAGTGATGTCGAAGATTGGGCCACGTATGTAGAACGCATTGGAGTTTATTGTACAGCAAATGAAGTACCAGATGATAAGAAAGCGATAACATTATTAAACTCAATGGGGGCGAAGACGTACGGGTTATTGAAGCATCTGATAGCACCAGATAAACCGGCGGATCAGACTTTCGCGAAAATTGTTACGATCCTGCAAGAACATTTAAACCCCACGCCGCTGATGATAGCGGAACGATTTAAATTTTACAGCAGAACGCAGCTGAAAGAGGAAAGCAACGCGGAATTCTTAATTGAACTGCGTAAGCTATCAAAGTACTGTCAGTTTGGTACAGGACTAGCAGATGCTCTGAGAGATAAATTCGTGTGTGGATTATTAAAAGAAGGAACACAAAAGCATCTGCTAGAAGAAAAGGACCTTACGCTTGAGAAAGCTGTCACCATTGCAGCATCGCACGAGGCCGCAGCAAGAGGCACCGCGAAAATGCAACTAATGTCATCGGAACTCAGCACCAATCAAATGGCATTGGGTGCAGTAAAGTGTTATCGTTGCGGAAGGACAACGCACGATCAGAATCAGTGCTGGTTCAAAAATCAGGAATGCAGAAAATGTGGCAAGCTCGGTCACATAGCTAAAGTATGCCGGTCAGGTAAGAAGACCAGCAGCAAAAAGTCACTGCAGGAAAAGTGCAAAAAGGTACACAAGGTGACAGAGAACAGTTCGGATGAACAGAAGACGGATTCAGACTCCAGCAGTAAGGAACTGGGTTGTCTAAGAATACATAATGTGGGTAACACAGCAGACCACCAAACTATCTGGGTCACACTTCAGATAGCAGGAGTCCAAGTGAAGATGGAATTGGACACTGGATCGGCATTGACGGTCATGAATAAGCAAGATTACAAAAAGTTATTTCCACACATTCCCTTAAGGGATACGGAGATTGTTTTGAAAACATACACGGAGCAAAGAGTACACCCCATTGGAAAGATAAAGGTAAAGGTGGTCCACAAGGATAAAGAAAGCCGAGGAATGGACTTATATGTGTTACCTGAGGGAGGTCCACCATTACTGGGACGGGAATGGATCAGGAGAATAAATATGGACTGGCATTCCTTAAAAGCACTAACTGTAGATTCCGGCAAAAAGAAAGATGTCAAACCTAAACGACTGTCCAGAATATTGGACGATGCTAAAGAGGTGTTCCAGCAGGGACTGGGAACACTGAAAGGAATTACGGCAAACATCAAAGTTGAAGAACATGCAAACCCGAAATTTTTCAAAGCTAGACCGGTACCTTAAGCGATACGACCTGCTGTGGAAGCTGAGCTGGAAGGACTAGAACGGTCCAGAGTACTGTCAAAGGTGGACTGGAGTGAATGGGCCACGCCCATTGTTCCCGTCATGAAGCGTTCATCGAGTAACAAACCGGGGGAACCGGGGAAGGTTCGCATCTGTGGTGATTTCAAGATCACTGTTAATCCGGTGCTTCACACGGTGCAATATCCGCTTCCACGGATTGAGGATATCTTCACTTCGTTGGCTGGCGTGAAACACTTCACCAAGATAGACCTGGCACAGGCGTATTTACAGATGGAAGTTGATGAAGCGTCACGCCAGTATCTCACGATCAACACGCATAAGGGCTTATATCGGTATAATAGACTGGTTTTTGGAGTGGCATCGGCTCCAGCGATTTGGCAAAGGGCCATGGAGCAGGTATTACAGGGAATTCCAGGCACACAATGTTACCTGGACGACATTCTGATTACAGGAAATGATGATGAGGAACACCTTGCAAATTTGGAACAGGTGCTCAACAGATTGAAAGAATATGGACTTCGAGTTAATCACCAGAAATGTGAGTTATTTCAGAAGCAAATCTCGTACTGTGGTCACGTCATTGACCAGGAGGGGCTTCACAAGTCACCTGACAAGATCGAAGCTGTTGTGAAGGCTCCCGCTCCGGAGAATGTATCCCAGTTGAGGTCGTTCCTAGGGTTGATTAACTATTACCATAAGTTTCTGCCAAATTTATCCACGGTGCTACACCCGCTGAACGCTCTTTTGCAGAAGGGAGTGCCATGGAAGTGGAGCGAGGACTGTAAGCGGGCCTTTCGCAAAGGCAAGGCATTGATCACCTCTAAGGAAGTGTTGGCTCACTTCAACCCAACGCTGCCTATTCGGTTAGCTTGTGATGCTTCTCCATATGGTATTGGGGCAGTGCTCTCACATAAGTTGCCAAATGGCTTGGAAAGACCAGTCGCATTCGCATCCAGATCATTGACCTCCGCTGAGCGCAACTATGCTCAGATAGATAGGGAGGCTCTCAGCCTTGTGTGGGGAGTAAAGAAGTTTAATCATTACCTGCAGGGCCAAAAGTTTACGCTACTGACAGACCACCAGCCGTTGGTATCCATTTTTAACCCTAAGAAGGGTGTTTCGGTGATGACAGCACAGAGGCTCCAGAGATGGCCCCTTTTCCTAGGGGCACATTAATATCAGATTGAATTCAAAGGTACAAAGCAGCATGGTAATGCTGATGGGCTGTCGTGCCTGCCACTACCTACAGCGGAGGAGGCACCGACGGTTGACCCTGTTGAGTTATTTCACTCGACCATCATCGAATGTTTACCAGTCAGCAATGCAAGTATTGAAAGAGAAACCAGGAACGACCCGACACTGTCCCGGGTCTACGTATTGACAGTGAAGGGATGGCCAGCACATGGTGATCCACTGTTACCGGCATTCTCAGCAAGACGAGAACAGCTGTCCGTCTGTCAAGGAACATTGATGTATGGAACAAGGGTGATTATTCCTCCTAAGTTAAGAGAGAGAGTTCTAAAGGAACTGCATGAAGGTCATCTGGGGGGAGTCAAGATGAAAAGCCTTGCTAGGGCTTATGTGTGGTGGCTGGGTATCGACCAACAGATAGAGGATCTGACGAAAAGCTGCTCAGGGTGCCAAAAAGTTCAAAATGCACCTACGATTGCACCGCTGCATCCATGGGAATGGCCTTCAACCCCATGGCAACGTGTACATATTGACTTTGCTGGTCCATTCATGGACTCCATGTTTTTAATTGCGGTGGACGCACATTCTAAATGGCCAGAAGTGATTAAGATGACTACCACTACCTCGGAAAAGACGATCGCGGTGCTAAGAACGATATTTGCAAGAAATGGATTGCCAGAACAAATCTGTTCAGACAACGGACCGCAGTTCGTGTCAGAAGAATTCCAGAAATTCATGAAGAAGAATGGGGTGAAACATTATACCTCCGCCCCATATCATCCGGCTACAAGCGGGTTGGCCGAGAGATTTGTACAAACGTTCAAAAAAGCAATGAAGGCCATGAGCGAAGATCAGATTCCACTACAACACAAGGTGGACAATTTCCTACTGGCATATCGAAACGCCACTCATGCAGTGACAAACCAAAGTCCTGCCATGATGTTCTATAACAGAAGGTTGCGGTCCAGGTTGGACTTGTTAAAACCAAATGTGCGGAGGGAAGTCGAAAACAAACAGTTCCAGCATATAAATAACAAGACCACTCGGAGTTTCGAAATAGGACAACCAGTGTTAGCCCGGGACTATAAAAATGAGAAATGGCAATCTGGAACAATTCGGGCCAGACAAGGACCCCTGATGTACACGGTAGATATTGGTGAAAATGTAATACGACGTCATGCTGACCAACTGGTAGAATCGAGAACAAGGGTCGAACCCATGGTTACGGCAGAGACAACCGTGGAAGAAGTTAGTGAACCTGAAGCATCTACCTCAGAAGTGAATGTACCTGATGATGATGTCCAATCCATAAGAGAGCAACTAGATGAGTCACCCCAGCAACGAGAATCAGAGACCCCTGAAAGGCGTTATCCAACTCGGATCAGGAGGCCTCCTCAGAGACTGAATCTTTGAACTGTTTTGCATGAAGTTGTATATATATATATATATATATATGTTATTATGTTATGTTAAATGGGGATATACACTGTTAAGCTAAAAAGGGAGGATTGTGGTGTATGTAACCTGTTCCACCTTAAGAGAACTACCTTAAGAGATGTACTACTTTCTCTTGGCTGCTGTATACTGTAATACCGGTGGTGACCACACCGGTCTATAAGCGCTGTGTAGTGATTTGCTGGGCAGTTCAGCCCTGACCTCCGAATAGTAAAGACCTGTTAAAGTTATTCTTGTTGTCTGTGTCCAGTGATTTATAATAAGCATAACTGGGACACACAGACTCAACAATTGCACTAGGATGAAGGTGAGTGTGAGTGGTGGTTAGTGAGATGGGGGTGTGATAATGTAGATAGAGAGAGAGGGATGGGTGGAGGTGCAAGGTATGTTGGTGTGAGTAAGGATGTGCAGGAGTAGGGTAGGGCAGGCAGAGTGATAGGGGATGTGTTGAGAGGCACAGCAGGATGAAGTTGAGTGTTGCTTTGTACTATTGGCCCATATTTTCCGATCCCTACGGGTGTGTACGAGCTGTGTACACACTTGTAGGGACATCGGAAATGCCGGTGTCAGGCATGCAAAGCGCATGCGCTGAAAACTGGCATTTCCGATCTGTCAAGGATGCTCTTGACAGATCGCACACCTGCCCTGGAGAAGGGCCTCTGCAGGGGAGAGAGTTCCGCTTTCTGCACAACCTCCGCCCACTGAAAACACTTAGAAATCTTACTCCTGGTAAAAGCAGGCATTAGAGTTTTAAAAAGTTAAAAAAACTTTTTTTTCACTCATTTATAATTTTTAAATACTTTTAAAAAAGGTAAGTTTATTTTTAACCCCGTAAAAAACTTATTATTTTTTCAAAAAATTACATTTTTGTTTAAAATATTTAATTTCGTGTAATTTTAACTCATTTTAAAAACGTGGGCCTAGAAATTCGGTATGGCCCCGCCAGGTCTTTTGCGCCCGAAATTTTGCGCTCGCCAGGATTCCCGTAGCGCCCGCCTAAAATTCAGTTGCGACGGGCCAAGACGGCGGCGGGCGCTATTGCAGGGTTTGGCCGCCTCGCTAGGGGCGTTGAATGTCACTTTCAGGCGTTCAGCTCCCGCTGCGGCACCCGATGCGGTGCGGCAGGCTGGGGTACTGCAGGCCTCCTCCTTCTCTTAAGGAGGAGCTGCCTGCAGCCGTCAGATCACCAGTGGATTCCCCCTGCAAATGAGCCCGGCACCACGGAGAAGTGCCGGGCTCGCGGGACACAGACATCAGTGCCGCGGGGGGGTGGTGCAGGAGTCCGGGGAGGGAGGTGCGGGCAGGCGGCCGCCGGGAAAGCGGCCGGCCGCCGCTCCACCTTTATGCGCCGGCCTTTCGGAGCTGCAAGACCCCGTTTCACAAACGCTGTTTGCGGCTGCCACGGGCGAGGCGGCTGCAACTGAATTTGGCCATCGGGCCGGAATAGCATTGCAACCGGGGCGCTGCGCACACCGATGACGTCATCGGTGCCGGCGCAGCGCTACCGGCTAACGCCGATGTTAGGGTCCATCTGAATTTCGGGCGATAAAAAACTTTAGGCGCAAACCACTTTATAGCCAATAAGTGGGCGCAAACGCAACTGAATTTCTAGGCCGTGATGTTTTAAAAAAAATTATTTAATGTTTTAGTGTCTTTTTGGGGTGATCTCCATTCATACTTTTGACAGGTCTATCTGTCAAAAGTATGAAGGGAGATTCCCTTCTTGCATTGGCTGGCCTGGCCCACGTGATGCCAGGGACACTTGCGAACTGCCTGCGCCCCTGGGATATGTGGGCCCTGCACATTTTGACTGTGGAGAGGCCCAGGATCAGAAGTGTCCGGACCTCGGGAGACCTCAGGTAAGTGGGAAGATTTTTTTCCGTTTGGAGGAATCCGCACGCAGGAAGCTTCCGATCGGAAATTAAATGTTTCCTGATCTAATGAGATCATTGAAACATTTGCTGCACTGCACCCAGGCCCTCCTGACCATATCCCTGCTTGTGACCTCCGCTGCAATCTGCAACCAGGCTGTCTTGGTCTTCTGGGGAGGTCTCTTCCGTCCATTGGAAGGGAAAAGGACCTGCCTGCATGCTCTGATTCCTTCCATAAGGAGGGAGTCATCGGAGAACCTGGGTGCAGCCCTCTGCCTCTGTGCAGTCATTGTCAGTGTTTGCAGCACTCCAATGCTGCAGTGCACTGACAGCACTATGTTAGATTAAATGTCAAATCTAATGTCCCTTTAAAGATCCCAGCTGAAAATGTGTCATAGAAGATAGGAACACGAGTAGGCCATTTGGCCCCTCAAGCCTGTTCCGCCATTTAATGAGATCATGGCTGATCATCCAAATTCAGTACCCTGTCCCTGCTTTCTCCCCATATCCCTTGATCCCTTTAGCCTTAAGAAATATATCTAACTCCTTCTTGAATATATTTAATAAGTTGGCCTCAACTGTCTTCTGTGGTAGAGAATTCCACAGGTTCACCACTCTCTGGGTGAAGAAATTCCTCCTCATCTCTGTCCTAAATGGCTTACCCCTTATCATTAGACTGTGACCCCTGGTTCTGGACTCCCCCGCCATCGGGAACAGCCTTCCTGCTTCTAGTCTGTCTAGTCCTGTTAGAATTTTATAAGTTTCAATGAGATCCCCTCTCATTCTTCTAAACTCTAGCGAATATAAGCCTAATCGACTCATGAATGACATCCCTAGACCTGCTCCAGTTAATTGGGCTGCGCTGGGTGGGCTTAATAGGCCCTATTAATGTAAGTTCATTTTCAGCAGTGGGATGCAGCCAGCTGCGGGGTCGCGATCCATCACGCCGACTGCCCACACGGGACCCGCCGAGGTAGGCAAAATTCCGGCCTTTGACTCTGCAGGCAACCTTTAAATAGAGAGCAGAATGCATAATGCACAGGATATTGGGACCCCTGTTGAGCGCTGAGCCAACCAGCAGCACTTTCAGCACTGAGCTCAACGCTGCAATCATCGTCATGAGTATGAAGGATGAATTTCGCATGTTGTTTGCTTTACTTTCAACGGGCGTGGGTATTGCGATCCCCGCATCCGTTTTCAAGCCTAATCGAATTTTGCCACCAGAATGTTCATCCAGATATTAGTAATGCTTGGATTAGAATAATTTATTTCTGTATTTTGCTTTTTTGGTAAAACATTATTCGTAAATTATCACTGCTGCTCTTTAAAAAAACCTACAAAATATCATTAAACCCCCCCCAAAATCAATATTTTTTTTAATGTTAACAGGTAGAAAAACTTAAAGAGGAAACCAAAATGCATTGCATTTTATTCTAACTGATTCTTTCACAGAATCCCCACTTGTCCCTTCTTCCTATGCATGTATTGAAATATTATTTTACCTCCTTCAGAATAAACAAAATAAGATCAATCTTATTGATTGCTCTCTCTTTAGCCTTGTCAAAACCATTATGTTAGAATCAATGGATTGAAATAACACTGTGCAATATTATACCAAATAGAGTCATAGAGTTATACAGCAAAGAAAGAGGCCCTTCAGCTCATCGTGTCCGCGCCGGCCATCAAGCCCTGTCTATTCTAATCCCATTTTCCAGCACTTGGTCCGTAGCCTTGTATGCAATGGTGTTTCAAGTGCTCATCTAAATGCTTCTTGAATGTTGTGAGGGTTCCTGCCTCTACCACCCTTTCAGGCAGTGAGTTCCAGATTCCAACCACCCTCTGGGTGAAAAAGTTCTTCCTCAAATCCCCTCTAAACCTCCTGCCCCTTACCTTGAAACTATACCCCCTGGTTATTGACCCCTCTACTAAGGGGAAAAGTTCCTTTCTATCTACCCTATCTATGCCCCTCATAATTTTGTACACCTCAATCAGGTCCCCCGTCAGCCTTCGCTGCTCTAAGGAAAACAATCCCAGCCTGTCAATCTCTCTTCATAGCTGAAGCGCTCCAGCCCAGGTAACATCCTGGTGAATCTTCTCTGCACCCTCTCCAATGCAATCACATCCTTCCTATAGTGTGGCGACCAGAACTGCACGCAGTATTCCAGCTATGGCCTAACTAACGTTTTGTACAGCTCCATCATAACCTCCCTGCTCTTATATTCTATGCCTTGGCAAATTAAGGCAAGTATCCCATATGCCTTTTTAACTGTTAAGTCTGTGTGTTCTAGTTGTATTTAAGATTAATTACTGACACAGACTACAAGAATAATGTTTCAACAGGTCTTTACTAGTTGGAGGTCAGGGCTATACTAACAGCAATATCACTACACGGTACTTATATACCGGTGGTCACCACCGGTATTACGTATACAGCAGCCAGAGAAAGTAGTACATCTCTTAAGGTGGAACAGGCTTAAGTTCTCTTAAGGTGGAACAGGTTACATACACCACAATCCTCCCTTTTTAGCTTAACAGTCATATCCCCATTTAACATAACATAATAACATATATACATATATAACTTCAGGTATAAACAGTTCAAAGGTTCAGTCTCTCAGGAGGCCTTCTGATTCGGGTTGGATAACGCCTTTCAGTGGTCTCTGATTCTTGTTGCTGAGGTGACTCCTCTAGTTGGTTTCCTATGTATTGGACGTCATCATCAGGTACATTCCCTGCCGAGGTAGATGCTTCAGGTTCATTAACGTCTTCCACAGTTGTCTCTGTCGCAACCATGGGTTCGACCCTTGCTCTCGATTCTACCAGTTGATCCGCATGACGCCTTATCACATTGTTACCAATATCTACTGTGTACATCAGAGGTCCTTGTCTGGCCCGAATTGTTCCGGACTGCCATTTTTCGTTTCCATAGTCCCTTGCCAACACTGGTTGTCCTACGTCGAAACTTCGAGTGGTCTTGTTATTAATATGCCGGAACTGTTTGTTTTCCACTTCCCTCCGCACATTTGGTTTTAACAGGTCCAACCTGGACCGCAACCTCCTGTTATAAAACATCATGGCAGGACTTTGGTTAGTCACTGCATGAGCGGCGTTTCGATATGCCATTAGGAAATTGTACACCTTGTGTTGTAACGGAATCTGATCATCGTTCATGGCCTTTATTGCCTTTTTGAATGTTTGGACAAATCTCTCGGCCAACCCGTTTGTCACCGGATGATATGGGGCAGAGGTATAATGTTTCACCCCATTCTTCTTTAAGAATTTTTGGAATTCTTCCGACACGAACTGCGGTCCGTTGTCCGAACAGATCTGTTCTGGCAATCCGTTCCTTGCGAATATTGTTCTTAACACCGCAATTGTCTTTTCTGAAGTAGTGGTATTCATCTTGATCACTTCTGGCCATTTGGAATGTGCGTCCACCGCAATTAGGAACATGGAGTCCATGAATGGACCAGCAAAGTCAATATGTACACGTTGCCATGGGGCTGAAGGCCATTCCCATGGGTGTAGCGGTGCGATCGGAGGTGCATTTTGCACTTTTTGGCACCCAGCGCAGCTTTTCGTCAACTCCTCTATCTTTTGGTCAATACCCGGCCACCATACATAAGCCCTAGCAAGACTTTTCATCTTAACTCCCCCCAGATGACCTTCATGCAGTTCCTTTAGAACTCTTTCCCTTAACTTGGGAGGAATAATCACTCTTGTCCCGTACATCACAGTACCATGGCAGACGGACAGCTGGTCTCGCCTTGCCGAGAATGCCGGTAACAGAGGATCACCATGTGTTGGCCATCCCTTCACTGTCACCTCGTAGACTCTGGACAGTGTCGGGTCGTTCCTGGTTTCTCTTTCAATACTTGCATTGGCGACTGGTAAACACTTGATGATGGTCGAATGAAATAACTCAACAGGGTCAACTTTCATCGTCTCTTCTTCTTCAGGTAGTGGCAGGCGCGACAGCCCATAATCATTGCCATGCTGCTTTGTACCTTTGAATTCTATTTGATATTGATGTGCCCCTAGGAAAAGGGACCATCTCTGGAGTCTCTGTGCTGTCATCACCGAAACACCCTTCTTAGGGTTAAAAATGGATACCAATGGCTGATGGTCTGTCAGAAGTGTGAATTTTTGGCCCTGCAGGTAATGATTAAACTTCTTCACTCCCCATACATGGCTGAGAGCCTCCCTATCGATCTGCGCATAGTTGCGCTCAGCGGAGGTCAATGATCTGGATGCAAACGCGACTGGCCTTTCCGTGCCATTTGGCAACTTGTGTGAGAGTACTGCCCCAATACCATATGGAGAAGCATCACAAGCCAACCAAATAGGCAGTGTCGGGTTGAAGTGAGCCAACACTTCCTCTGAGGTGATCAATTCTTTGCTTTTGCGAAATGCCTTCTTACAGTTTTCGCTCCATTCCCATGGTACCCCCTTCTGTAAAAGAGCGTTCAGCGGGTGCAGTACCGTGGATAGATTCGGTAGAAACTTATGGTAATAGTTAATAAATCCTAGAAACGACCTCAACTGAGAGACATTATCCGGAGCGGGAGCCTTTACAACTGCCTCTATCTTGTCAGGAGACTTATGAAGCCCCTCCCGGTCAATGACATGACCACAGTACGAGATCCGCTTCTGGAAGAACTCACATTTCTGCCGATTAACTCGAAGTCCATACTCTTTCAGTCTGTTGAGCACCAGTTCCAAGTTTGCGAGGTGTTCTTCATCACCATCTCCTGTAATCAGAATATCGTCCAGGTAACATTGTGTGCCTGGAATTCCCTGTAATACTCGCTCCATGGCCCTCTGCCAAATTGCTGGAGCCGATGCCACTCCAAAAACCAGCCTATTATACCGGTACAAACCTCTATGCGTGTTGATCGTGAGGTACTGGCGTGACTCTTCTTCAACCTCCATCTGCAAGTACGCCTGCGCCAGGTCTATCTTGGTGAAGTGTTTCCCGCCAGACAACGAAGCAAAAATATCCTCAATCCGCGGAAGCGGATACTGCACCTTGTGAAGCACCGGATTAATGGTGATCTTGAAGTCTCCACAGATGCGAACCTTCCCTGGTTCTCCTGGCTTGTTGCTCGAAGGACGTTTCATAACGGGAACAATGGGCGTAGCCCACTCACTCCAATCTACCTTAGACAGTACACCTGAACGTTCTAGCGCTTCCAGTTCCGCTTCTACAGCAGGTCGTATTGCATAGGGTACCGGTCTGGCTTTGAAAAATTTTGGGTGTGCATGTTCATCAATCTTGATGTTTGCCGTAATTCCTCTCAGTGTTCCCAGTCCCTGCTGGAACACCTCTTTAGCATCATCCAATATTCTGGACAATTGTTTAGGTTTGACATCTGTTTCCCCGGAATCTACCGTTAGTGCCTTTAAGGAGTGCCAGTCCATATTCATTTTCCTAATCCACTCCCGTCCCAGTAGTGGTGGACCTCCTTCAGGTAGCACATATAAGTCCATTACTTGGCTTTCTTTGCCCTTGTGGACCACTTTTACCTCTATCTTTCCGATGGGGTACACTCTTTGCCCCGTGTATGTTTTCAATATAATCTCCGTATCCCGTAGGGGAATATGTTGGAATAACCTTCTGTAATCTTTCTTATTCATGACCGTCAATGCCGATCCAGTGTCCAATTCCATCTTTACTTGGACTCCTGCTATCTGAAGAGTGACCCAAATTGTCTGGAGATCTGCATCCTTACCAACGTTGTGTACTCTTAAGCTACCCAGTTCATTACTGCTGGTGTCTGAATCTGACTTCTGTTCGTTCGAACTGTTCTTTGTCACCTTATGTACCTTTATGTATTTTCCTTGCGGTGACTTTTTGTTGCTGGTCTTCTTTCCTGACCGGCATACTTTAGCTATGTGGCCAAGCCTGCCACACGTTCTGCATTCTTGGTTTTTAAACCAACACTGGTTCTGATCATGCGTTGTCTTTCCACAACGATAACATTTTACAGTACTCAAAACCAATTGATTTGTACTGAGTTCCGGTGACCGTAGCTGCATTACTGCCGTGCCTCTCGCTGCGGCTTCGTGTGATGCTGCCATAGTGACCGCTTTCTCAAGCGTCAGCTCATTCTCCTCAAGCAGTCGCTTTTGTGTATCTTCTTTTAATAATCCACACACAAATTTATCTCTTAGCGCATCTGTTAGTCCCGTTCCAAACTGACAGTACTTTGCTAGCTTACGCAATTCCATTAAATATTCAGCATTGCGTTCATCTTTCAGCTGCTTTCTGCTGTAAAATTTAAATCGTTCCGCTAGCATCAGCGGCGTGGGGTTTAGATGATTTCTCAGGACAGTAACAATCTCCTCGAACGTCTTCTCCACCGGTTCATCTGGTGATAAAAGGTGTTTCAATTGCCCGTATGTCTTCGCACCCATTAAGTTTAATAAAGTTAGTGCTTTCTCATCATCTGGGATTTTATTTGCTTTACAATAATTTTGTATGCGTTCTACATACGTGGCCCAATCTTCGATGTCGCTATCAAAGGTATTAATGTTCCCATGTTTAGGCATCGTTGCAATTTTTTTTTTTTAGTGATTTCCCTTTTTCCAAGATGGCGGCTTCCCGCTCTTCTCTTCGTCCTCCGCCTACAAAATGGCGGTTTCCCGCGCTTGGCGGTCTTTCCTGCGCTCGCCTTCTTCACCCGCTGGCTGCAATGGCGTTTGGCGTGCCGCTGCTGCTCCCCTTTCCCAGCGGTTAGTAACTCCCCCGACGCTGTCTCCGCTTCACCGCGGCTCCCTCGGGCATTCACGCTTCCCCGATGTCACGCCTCGCAGCCCTTCTTGCAGCCCGGTTATTAGCACCGGCTGCGTTCGCCTTCACCGCGGCTCTCGCGCCTTCAGTCGCCCCAGACGCTGCGCCTTTTTGGCCCGAATGCGGCCCAGCCCTTATCACCAGCCGCGATCGATGTCCCCGCGCTGCGCCTTTTGGCCCGAATGCGGCCCGGCCCTTATCTCCGGTCGCGATCGATCTCACCGCCCTTATTCCTCCGTCTTCCCTCCCTGTCTGTACAGCCAACGCGGCCGACTTTCTGCTCGCGTCGCTGACCGGCTTACCCACCACCGAGGTAGAAGGAAGATAGCTGACTGCCGCTGATGGAGGCTTCGAGTTCAGGATATCTTCTGCACTCCGGGTTCTCGATGCCTGCCGCGCGACGTGTCTTCCAGCAGAGTGATGAGGGTGGATGCCTCTCTTCGACGCCCGTTCTGTGGACGAAGCCGCCGTGGATATAAACTGCCGCAGGGTAAGAATCGGACTCGTCGCCACTGTTAAGTCTGTGTGTTCTAGTTGTATTTAAGATTAATTACTGACACAGACTACAAGAATAACGTTTCAACAGGTCTTTACTAGTTGGAGGTCAGGGCTATACTAACAGCAATATCACTACACGGTACTTATATACCGGTGGCCACCACCGGTATTACGTATACAGCAGCCAGAGAAAGTAGTACATCTCTTAAGGTGGAACAGGCTTAAGTTCTCTTAAGGTGGAACAGGTTACATACACCACATTAACCACCTCATCTATCTGTCCTGCTGCCTACAGGGATCTATGTACATGCACACCAAGGTCCCTCTGACCCTCTAATACATTCATTCGAAATTATTTTGTCTGCTACTTTAATAAAAGTGTTAACTTGTTTGTTTTAACACATTTGTTATTAATACTGCCCAGTGAGGTATCAACCCACAAGATTTTAAGCAGCCAGATCGACTCACAATGCATTAGGTATAGCCCACTGTGACATTTAGTTCCATTTAAAAAAGTTGCTGAAAAATAGGCACAATATTCTAAGTGTGTACATTTCAGTGATTCCTTCAGCTAAAAAGACCTGAGTCTCATCCCTGTGTCCAGCCCTTCAAAGGCCTCACCCCTTCCTATCTCTATAACCTCCTCTAGCCATACAACCCTCCGAGAACTCTGCATTCCTCCAATCCTGGCCTCTTGTGCAACCCCGGCTTCCTTCGCCTCACCACTGGAGGTTGTGCTTTCAGCTGTCTAGGCCTTAAACTCTGGAATTCTCTCGCTAAACCTCTCTACCTCTCTCTTTAAGACACTCCTTAAAACCAACCTCTTTGACCAAGCCCCTGTCCTAATGTCTCCTTCTTTGGCTGGCTGGCGGTGTTTGTCTGATTATGCTCCTGTGAAGTGTATTGGGATGTTTTACGACATTAAAGGCGCCGTATAGATGCAAGTTGTTGTTGTTGACTTGGTTATATTTGTAGCATGAATGTTTCTTTAAAAATCTGCACACAACTTCATCATCCCTGTATGTTTGGGCTCCTTCCACTCCTCCAAACACAATACTGACATTATTTGTAAAACTGCCTGGAGATATATATTTCAAACAAAGCCAGCAAATGCTGCAGTTACCCAGCAAGGCAGTCTGTACCTGAACCGGAAAGGTTAATGCTTTGAATGGGACCAGTCATCACAACTGACTCCGATTAAAGGGTGTCACTAGAAAGGAGCCATGTGTATTTTAAAAAATATTTTCTGCTTTTTCTTTTAGATTTCCAGCAATTGCATTTTTATTTTTATTTGCTACATATTTCTCATGGGATTTTAAATGTTTGTGCCTGCAAGACAACATCCAGTGAAATCTGATTGTGTTCGAAATTGGTTCACAATTACCATGAAGTAAGTGAAGAAGAGATTGGGAACACAGGCTAAAGACAGGAAACAAAAGCGATATATAAAGCGATGGCTTTACACAGGAGAGTGTAAAATTCAGTTTGCATTGTCCTAACGTAGAGCTATATTAAATCGAGACCTCCAACTATCAGCAATAGACTATTTTAAATTTAAACAAAATTACAGAGCCAGGATCTTGTAGCAGTGCAGCACAGTTCTGATTTTCTCAAATTATCACTGAGAGTGACAGGATTTTATTGCTATATATAAGAAAATATTTAACATTAATTTCCCATTGCGTTCAAGCTGGGGAGATCCAGGCAGCAGCCACGCACCATTTAACATATTAAAAAAATTCTTCCTTTCTATTTCCTCAGCCATCTTCTGATTCATTCTTCTTCAGCAGCATGATCTTGGCTACTGGCACCTTCAGGAAGCTGAATCACCGAAGCTGCAGTATGATCGAGATGCAGGAGGTTCAAGCAGGCTGAGTTAGAAAATGTTAGATTCATCTTACTTTCTCTCCCACTAATACATGTCTTCTGCCTTATCTTTAGTATAACAGCCACACTCGCCCAAATCAGTTAAGCAAGTTCAACTGGCAGGAAGCTCGAGAGCTCAACCTCACAATTTCTGTTTGGGAAGCAAATGCTCAACCACTGGAGAACAGGCTTTCTTCATTCAGACTAAGTCTATCCAATATCACCTTTATCGAGCTCCTTTGTTTCGATACTTCACAGAAATTGTATCTGATAATAATGAAAACCCCACTGCAACCCTTGAGAGGCCATATCCAGAATAATTCAGTACTGAATTATAAACTAAAGGTATTTATTGTTCCTGTGTGATTTATAATTGCATTAGTTATGATATTGCATTGCAGTGAAACTCTTTTGCCGTATGGTGTAACCACACTGAAGCACCTTGGGACATTTTTCTACATTAAAGGTGCTTATAAATGCAAGTTGTTGTTGCTGTTTGTTCTTCTTCTTGTTGTCACCCAAGAGCTATAAATCAGAAGAGATTATATTGTACTGTATATGACAGGAGTCAGCCCACCTGGAGTTCTGAGTGCAGTCTACTCACCTAATCATAGGGAAAATATTTTGAACTTGAGAAAAGGTACAGAGGGGAACAATAAATCAAATCAAATCAACTTTTATTGTCATTGTTAGTGCACAAGTGCAGTACAACGAAATGTAGGCTTGCGGCTCCCGAGAGTGTACATTTGGATTAAGACATTTAACATTCAACATACATTTGACTTGTAGTATATTAACATAAATATAACCATAATAAAGTGCATTGGCAGATGTGCAGGCTTTAGAGTTTATTTGTGGAGTTCAGTAGGATGACAGCCCTGGGAAAGAAGCTGTTCCTAAATCTGGTCGTACGGGTGCGAATGCATCTGTAGCGTCTCCCAGATGGCAGGAGGGCGAACAGACTGTGGCTGGGGTGGGTAGGGTCTTTGATGATGGACCGTGACCTCCGTAGACAGCGTTTCTGGTATATGTGCTCTATGGTCGGTAGCCGGGTGCCGGTAATGCGTTGGGCAGTTTTGACTACCCGCTGCAGGGCTTTCCGGTCATAGTAGCTACAGCTGCCATACCATACTGTGATACAATTTGTCAGGATGCTCTCTATAGATGATTCTCGGCATCAGAACTCTATAAAGCTTAAGAATTTGGATCCTTTTGAACAATTTGAAATCAATGACAAAAATGGAAATATTTTGTCCACAATCTCTCATTTTTCTTTACTGCGTTTCTTAGTTTAAAAATATATATTTTTTAAATAACACATCCATTTTAAACCAGCACATTGGCTGAGCATAGGAATGTCTGCAGTAATACTTTGAAGGGACAAAGCATCCTTAATCTGCCAATATTTTTATACCAAAGCTGTTAAATGTTGATGTCCCACAAGAACACTATCTGATTGCTATTTAAATGATTGGTACCTGCTACAGACTGTTAGCTTATTACCTTGTTGGATTGCTTTGTAAATGATGTATTCACCCGGTGAATTTTATCTGTACATACTGCTGAGAATTACCTGAAACTGTCACAGAGCTGCCAACTTGGTACCAGAACTGAGAGGGTGCAACAATTAGGAAAGATTGAACAGACTGGGGCTCAAATCTCTACAAAAGAGAAGACTGAGAGATGACCTGATAAAGGTCTTTAAAATTATGAAGGGGTTCATTAGGGTAGACATAACGAAGATGTTTCCACTTGCACGGAGTCCAAAACTAGGGACCATGAATATAAGATAGTCTCTAATAATCCAATAAGGAATTCAGGAGAAACTTCTTTACTCAGGGAGTGGTGAGAATGTGGAACTTGCTACCACATGGAGTAGTTGAGGTGAATAGCATAGATGCATTTAAGGGGAAGTTTGATATGTACATGAGGGAGAAAAGAACAGAAGGATATGTTGATAGGATGAGATGAAGTAAGGTGGGAGGAGGCTCGTGTGGACCATAAACACTGGTATAGACCAAAATAACAACAGAAAACGCTGGAAAAACTCAGCAGGCCAGACAGCATCCGTGGAGAGAGAAACAGAGTTAACGTTTCAGGTCGAAGACCCTTCGTCAGAACTGGAAAAAGCTGGAGATGTAACAGATATTAAGCAGGTGCAGAGACAGGTCGGGGTGGGGGGTGGGTGGGAGGGGAGGAAGGAATTGAAGGAATATACTGTGCTTTTGTAAGAGGCAGGAAAGATAAAATGTTGCAAATGGGAATGGCAAAATCATACAGCATGAAAAATGGGGGCAGGGGTTATAGTTTGAAATTGTTGAACTCAATGTTGAGTCCAGAAGGCTGTAAAGTGCCTAATCGAAAGATGAGGTGCTGTTCCTTGAGCTTACGTTGAGCTACATTGGAACAATGTAATAGGCCGAGGACAGAGAGATCAGAGTGGGAGTGAAGCGGTGAATTAAAGTGACAGGCGACCGAAAGCTCAGGGTCACCCTTACGGACTGAACGGAGGTGTTCCACAAAGCGGCCGCCCAATCTGCGTTTGGTCTCCCCAATGTAGAGGAGACCGCATCGTGAGCAGCGAATACAGTATACTAAATTACAAGAAGTACAAGTAAATCGCTGTTTCACCTGGAAGGGGTGTTTGGGGCCCGAACAGTGGGAAGGGAGAAGGTAAAAGGGTATGTGTTGAATCTCCTGCACTTGCACGGGAAGGTGCCAGGCGAAGGGGAAGGGCTGTTAGGGGTGATTGAGGAGTGGACCAGGGTGTCGCGGAGGGAGCGGTCCCTTCGGAATGCTGAAATGGGAGGTGAGGGGAAGAAAACGTTAACTCTGTTTCTCTCGCCACGGATGCTGCCTGGCCTGCTGAGTTTTTCCAGCGTTTTCTGTTGTTATTTCAGATTTCCAGCATCCGCAGTATTTTGCTATTGTACTGGTATAGACCAGTTGGGCCAAACAGCCTGTTCCTGTGTTGTAAAATTCTATGTAATTCTATGCAAGTTCAGTTCAGTTTTGACCTGGCTGTGAGACAATGAGGCAAAACGTAACTCCGTAGGTATATGCCTATGTAAATCCTGCAAAGTCTGTAACTGTTGGTTTGTCAAAGAATCTATCTCAAATAGCATTTGTTTTATCCCAAATTCTACAAAGAAACTTGCACAGGATCTTAGCAGACTGGTTTGTCTGTTTAACCCTTTATGAATGATCTCCCGACATTTGTGTTTGAATTGATTTCATATCTGTGAATAAACCTGTTTGACAGTTCAGTCTGTTGCAAAGGTTATTTGGCATGACTCATATTATCCATCTTCTGTCGTGTTGTGAGACATAGAGGAACTGTTATGTACTACCTGATAGCAGCAAAAGGAATCATTGTTCACAAAGGGCACACTATCCCAGATTACCTTGCACATAACATTACGTTTCAGTTTATAGTTCATGGAAGTGGACTTCTGTGTTGGGCATGACAAAAAAGTATCTTGAATGAGCACAAACCATAACAATGACTTCATGGAAATGTTTAAGGTTATGAAGGGAACTGACAAAATTGTTTGAGGCAAAATGTTCACTACATTAAAGGGTTTGGTTAACAGAAATGTTAAAAATTAAATGAGCAAAGATCCTTGCTCCTCCTAACGCATTCTCACTATAATTCCAGTGGGACTGCACTACAAGGGCTGGAAATGCCAGATCTAGTTTATGAATACTAAATTAAGTATCTTATTGAAACTTGTACACCAAAACATTCAGAGACGGCAGTTAATTTCTTCTACTTTTTCGTTACCATATTCCCTCATAATTAGAGAACAGTGTTTGTTTATGACGATTATTTCAATCAATGACTTCACACCGGATGCCCTTAAATGCAGGCAATTCATTACACAAGCAAACAATTCCTATTGACATCTTTTTTCTCTTGTTTTCTATTTTTGGGGAAAGTGAGGAAGAAGGGCCATGCTGTTGCACAAAAGTTTAGGCACATTTTGTCACCATGGGGCTTTGTAAGAACCAGATCCTCCGCTCACACCTTACAAGGCTCGTGGCGTAGGAGGGTAGGATGGGCTGGGGGTAGGAACACCAAGACCGGGTGTTCCCTCGTCCCCAGCCTCTCATTAGCAGGATGAATCATTGACAGCTGGCATGATGGGTGAAACAAGGTGTACTGGCCTGACAAATGACACAAGTGAGGCCCACCTCAGGGTCTAGGCCTTATTCGTGGCATTTTGTGGCTAGATTTCAGCCCCCTTAAAGAGAGAACAGAGGGCCAGCTGTGTCCGCTCTCTGTGGGGTGGGGGGAGGAGTGTGGGGTGGGGGGTTGGGGTCACAACACCTTAAACCAATTTGGCACTCTTCCACCACAGTTTGTGGCCTGTAGAGGCAGGCAGGCACCTTAGATGGGCTCCTAGTGATGCAGGTGCTTATCGGTAGGGTATTGAAATCAAGAGATCGCTACTTGATGCTGCAAACTTTGGTGGGGTCAGTGATGCAGGTCCTGGATGGGTGTCTCTGCAGCGCTTAACCTGCGACAATCCCCTCCCCCACCCAACCCCTGCAGATATAGGGGCTCTCGGAATTTAGGAGTATGAAGTTGACTTAGGTAGAGCATTTTCACCCAAAGAGCATTAAAACTGTGGAGTAAGTTACCAGAGGCCATTGGATTGGGTCGTATAGATATGTTCAAGAGATAATTAGAGGGAAAGAAAGGATTGAGGAATATGGTGATACGGCAGGTAGAGGAGGTTGATCTGGGGAAAAAGGGATGGGTTTGTTGGGCTTACTGCCTCTTCTTGTTCCTAAAATTCCTATTAATTTCTTCCAGCTGGGTGACATAAAATGACAGGTTTGGAGCAAACTGCCCAAAATTCATAAAGATGGAGACACTCAGGAGAGTACCCCACAAAGTTGTTTCCATTGTAGCTCGTCAGCCAGATTTCATGCCACCAGATCCCATCAAAATCCAATATACGTTACATCGAACAAAAACATACTGAAAAGCTGCAACACTGCCTGGGGTTCAGGAGAGCAGACGCCAAGAGCAAAGCAAAGGCCTTTAGACTGTTTCAGATTGTGAAACGCTCATACTTTATCTGTTTTGTGTGTAATTCTTACAAAGCATATTTGCTTTCATTTGTATAGTCATCACACGCAATTAAAAGACAAATGTTTTGAGCTAGACAGAGTGAAGTGAAAGCAATTGCTGAGATACGATTTCATTATCAGACAATAGATTTTGTTGAGATAGAGGGGGAGAAATTCATTATCGCCCCGTTTGGAGGCGGTAACCTTTGAAAGCTGGGAAACTTAGCGGCAGGCGCTACTGATTCCCAGCTTTCACGAAATTGGGTTTAGCGGACGGAGTTGGTTGTGCAGCGCTGCCGCATTCCGAGGCTCTTTCCCTCCCTTAAAGGGAAGGGCCATCGCTGCAGGCTCTGCATCGGGACCAGTTAGCTGGTCCCCGACGGCGGCCGCGATCCGGCCTGATCAGCCACATGAACTCCAGCAGAGTGCCGGGCTCATCGATCGTGGCCCAGGAGAAAGAAAAAAAATTGACCCAAACAATTAAAAAAATTTAGGCACTTACCTTGGCAACCTCCCCTTTAACTTTTGCCCTCGAAGCGCCCGGCCTCCCGAACAACACCTCCTGCAGCTGCCGGTGTTGTCACCCGGCGATGCTGCAGGGGGCGTCAGGTCTGGGGTGCAACCGGGGCGATGCACACAGCGATGACATCAAGATCCCCGGGCAAAGGAGATCGGGGCGCAACTGCCATACTGCCGCCGCAAACCTCCCGCCGAATTTAGCGGGAGGCGATATTCTCGCTGCGCCTGGGCAGTAAGTTGTTAGTATGTTATTGCCCCCGGGGGTGCTATTGAGGAATGAAGCGGCTAGCGCCTGGGCGCGGTGCCGCTAACGCCTCCTGTGAAATTCAGCGGGAGTTTAGCGGCGCTGGTAGCGCCCCATGGCGCTGCGCCTCCGCCGATTACATTATCACCGTGCGTACTGCCCAGCTTGCGCCCCAGCCGCAAACTTCCTTTGCGTCCCCTGACCTATCGCCGGATGATATGTCCGACCGGTACAGGGGGCATTTTGGCAACAGCAGCGGCGAAATTAAAGGGCGGCCATTTTTCTTTTGGGCAACTGCCAGCACCTGCTCCTTCTTACCTTTGTATGCGTGAGTGCCGGGCTGTTTTCCCAGCTCCCCACTCCCCGGTGGTCCAGTAGGGCCCCAGTCCGTGCAGCACTAGGCCCCACCCCGTTAATCAGGTGGGAGGCCTGCAATGACGTGGCGCTACGAAATTCACTGGTAGCACCCCAAGAAGGAGGGGGAGCGCTTTCCTGCTTGGGGTGCTACTACTGAATTTATGGCGCAGGGGCGCTAACCTTTTTGGTTTGCTAAATTTTGGGTTGGCACCCCGGCGACGTTAGCCCCCCAAAACGGGCGCCACCGAATTTTTACCCCTTTCTGTCTAAAAGAGCTGGGAAATGTCAATGACTGCAAAGAAATACTTTCAGATAAATACATAAGAGTTTCCAACTGCTCCAATGCAGCTCTCATATTTCAGTCCTGCAGAGTTTTAGGGCCTTTGATTAACAAAGTTTATCTACTATGAAATTTACACTGCAAAAAGATTGCATTACGCCTTTTTTTTTACAATCTTATTTTTCCCTCCTTCTTATTTTTCTCTTCCAAGCTGGCGCCCAGACGGTGGCTGCCGGCTATCCCCAATACTTATCACAAGTGGCCCTTCATCATGTGTCAGCCAAGACAGTGAGCTTTGGCAGCTTATTTGACTATATGTAGGGATTGGGTAGGCAATCACAGCTGAGCTTGGTCTTATCATCACCTAACAGCCACACACACAGACTTGCCAGCAGAAGTCACTGTTTAGCAACCGGGAGTGAGTGCCCTGACTGATTTTGCCCCAAGTGTTGCCCTGGCAAAGATTAGCTAACTCAGAACACACCAGGAAATGGATCTGAGACCTCCCTACTACACATGGCTCAGATCCACACTGAACAGAGTGTGTGATAACGGAGCCACTCCATGTCTAGAATTTTTTTTAAAGGTTGAAAATAGCCGCAAACATCTGCAAATTTACTACAATGGCCAAACTTTATTGTATTAAAGTCTTCAAAAAATTATTTCAAGCAAAATCATTTGACTATAATTGACAGATTATAGACAAACCAGATACCATTGCAGTCAGGATGCCCAAGCTGCAATTAATTAACATCAAAACCATTAACTGCACTATTTTCAACACGTTTCATGCGTTCCTCTGTTCTTGTGATGTTATTGCAGTTTGTGTCCTCCGTAGGCTCTTTAGGGAACTGCAGCCAATGCCGGGAATTTCCTGGGAGCTGCTCTCTCTCTGCCCTCATAAAATTTGGCAGAAGTTCGGTGGAAACCATGTTTACACACATAAATAAGGTTTCTGGAATAGTTTTGCAGAAGCAGCTCCGAGAAATTCCCGATGATTGTGTTCTTAACCCACTGCCACCCAGTCCATTGCCCCGTAATCTATGTTGTTTTAATGAAAAAAGACTCCATTCTGCAAGTTTTTCTTCATATTTGTATTTCCTCATACCAAGCAGCATCCTATTGATTCTGTGTTGTACCCTCTCTGAAGCCTCAATATCCTTCCTATAGTGTGGAGCCCAATACTGCACACAGTACTCTGTCTGAGGTCTTATTAAGGTGTTATATCGGCTCCTCATTACCTTTTGACTTTTATATTCTATACCTATTGTGATAGAATCTAGTGTCCTTATGATATCTTTTACAGTAAATTCCAAGCTAAAAACAATCTCTCCAGAACAGCAGTTAATGTTTTCCTAGCTTCAGAATATCTCATAGCAGCCAGTTTGTTAGCGAATTTATTACACCAGCTAACAATTCCGTTAAACTCAAACTCTACTTAAAATTTGTTTTTCTCCCTCTCTGGCAAATAAATGAAGGCCCCACTATAATTTCAAGTGAAAAAAAGCTTGATATAGACAACAAGCAAAGATAGCACGGCTACCCAATAGCCTAAGCTTAATGCTTTATTGAGAGCCTGTGATGGTCACAATGGGCGAATGATTGCTTTAAGCACTGGGGTTTATTGATCAACTTTAAAGTTAACAAAATGTGCCTAAACTCTAATGGAGTTGATTTGTTTTGTGCGACAGCATGGCTCTTCTTCCTCACTCTCCCCCAGCACCTGTGACAAAGATGTCAATAGGAATTGTTTGCTTGTGGAATGAATTGCCTGCATTTAAGAGCATGTGTGAAGTCATTGATTGAAATAATCATCATAAACAAACACGCTTCTCTAATTATGAGGAAATATATTAGCAAAACAAATTACAAGAAATTATCTGGTGTCTCTGAATGTTCTGGTATACAAAGTCCCATTAAGATATTTCATTTTGTATTACACTTCATCAAATCACAAAGATTATGCCTTTGTGCAACCAGATTTTTAACCTGGAATAAAATACACACAACTGTCAATACATCATTATCTTTGATTTGGAAGGTAATTGCAGATAACAGCAAGTAAGAATATAAGGGCACATTTCTGCTGTTTGCAATTTTGCTACAAAATCATAAACATGAATATAAAGAACACAATTATGATTTTACTACCAATAACAAACAGATGGGATATTCTTCCACTACACTTCAGTAAGATTATTCTCCAACAGCCCCGTTGCTTCAGTGGGTAAAATGACTGACAGGTTTAGTACTAAGTCATCTAGAGCACAAGATCCCAGGTTCGATTCTGATCTGCAATACACTTCAAAGCCTGGTGGCAAGAGAAAGGAAAATTAGCTGTTATTCCTGTTCTTAATCACTGTTGAATTAGCTGTGCTGGAAAGTGTGCCTGTGTGTGGACATTAGGCGAGGACAGGATCAGGCACGGTTGTCATACCAACCATGGTAAAATAGTCAACTCTTACTGTCCAGGCTCACACTTGAATGGTCACTTGGGTAAGGTACAGGAGTTAAAGGTCACCTGTGGGAACCATCAAAAGTCAACAGCTTCAGAAGAGGAAAAAGGGGGGAAACAGCTGGTGTAAAGTTTCTTATTACTGATAAGGATAGTCGTAGCAGTCTTTTGTTGGAATGCACTTTGCTTCGGTTCTGGTCAAAAATGATTTTAAGGAACAGCAGGAAATGGACTAGGTGGCACTGCGTTAAGAACACAATCATCAGGAAATAAATGGAAAAAAAAGGATGGGGGCAGAGGTTAAGGTACGGCCACCAATGGCAGAGCGATTAAAATTGGAGATGTGTAAAAGGCCAGAATTGGAGGAGTGTAGCGATCTCGGAGTGTTTAATGGAGCTGCTACTGCATTTAAAATAAATTGGCAATTTAAAATGACAAAACAGTAATTTGCTGTGAGCACATTAAACATACGTATGTGGCGGAGCCACTAAGGGACTCCGATCAATTGTATATAATTCCCTTTAATAATATGTTAGCTACAGCCTGAGTCTGTATCTTTGTTTTCACTGTTTACATGTACAGAGCGCGATCACTTTAATAGCGCGGGTAAACACGGTGACATCACGCCGTTCATCATGTGATCCCCCACTGGCGGGAAAAACGTGATGACGTCATGACGTCAGCCACGGGACCGCCCCAGCAGTCCTCGTGGAGCCTCCGAACTGACTAGACCTATATTCGATGTTCTCCTGTAATTATTCGTTAAACTCTGTTAGCTTTCATTAAACCTCGTTTATTTGATCGCCTGAGTGGACCTCAGTCTTTTGATAGGAACTAGACATTCCTACATTGGTGACCCCGACTTTTGCGAACGGTTTTCGCAGAAGTTACTGAACATGGAAACGAACGCCGTTGCTTTGAAGCTACCACTGTTCTGGGAGCAACAGCCAGCCACGTGGTTCATCCAAGCTGAAGCCCAGTTTGTCATCAGGAACATCGTTGCGGATCAGACCCATTACTATTACATGGTCTCCACCCTCGACAGCGCCACAGCCTCGCGGATCGTCAGCCTGCTTGGTAATCAACCTGAAGATCGCAAGTATGAAACGATAAAGGCGCAGTTGTTACAGGTCCTCGGGCTCACGAAGTCGGAGCACGCCCGCCGGCTGCTCGCTATGCCGGCGTCAGGGACTCCAAGCCATCCGAGCTCATGAGCCAAATGCTCACGCTCCTGGGCTCCGAACCGGAATGCTTCCTCTTCAGGGAGCTATTCCTCAGCCAGTTACCGGAGCAAGTTCAGGCTGCCCTAGCCAGGTCGGAAGTCACAGACTGCGCAGAGCTGGCTGCCGAAGTGGACAAGATTTTCGCAGTGACACAGCAGTACTGCGCTGCCATGAGGCGCCCATCCCCCACAGACGCTGCTCCAGCCCCTCAACCTGCGGGGTTGTGCTTCTACCACGCCTGTTTTGGCACGAAAGCAAGATGCTGCCGCCCTCCCTGCAGCTTTTCGCTCAAAAAAAAAACAACAACCCTGTCGAAGGAGGACTGGTTATAACGAACGCACCGCGGCTGCGATGGCAATCGGTAATTCAGGAAAACTCCTCTTCATCACCGACTCCCCATCTGGTCGACATTTCCTCTGCAACACCGGGGCACAGTGTAGCATCCTACCCGCGTCAAATCTTGATATACAAGCCAGGGGGCATGGCCTCTCCCTCGAGGCGGCTAATAGCGGGGCCATTCGGACCTTCAGAAGACGGCGGGTCCAGGTGTGCTTCGGCGGCCAGCGGTTTTATTGGGATTTCATCACGGCCAAAGTCTCTCAAGCCATCCTCGGGGCGGATTTTTGTGCGCCAACGGCCTCCTGGTGGATGTACGGCACCGCCGGTTGATCAATGCGGCCACTTTTCACTCCATCCCATGCCACCGCGGTAACGCCGTGTCGCGCACTGTCTCCTCTGCGTTCCCACCTCCGGATGACTTCACTCGCCTCCTCGCAGATTTCCCAGACCTGACCAGACCCACTTTCTCTTCCACGGCCACGAAACATGGTGTCGAACATCACAACCTGCTAACTGACGCCCAGTTTGGGTTCCGCCAGGGCCACTCAGCTCCTGACCTCATTACAGCCTTGGTCCAAACATGGGCAAAAGAGCTGAACTCAAGAGGTGAGGTGAGAGCGACTGCCCTTGACATCAAGGCAGCATTTGATCGAGTGTGGCATCAAGGAGCCCTAGCAAAACTGAAGTCAATGGGAATCAAGGGGAAAACTCTCCATTGGTTGGAATCATACCTAGCACAAAGGAAGTTGGCTGTGGTTGTTGGAGGTCATTCATCTCAATCACATGACATCACTGCAGGAGTTCCTCAGCGCAGTGTCCTAGGCCCAACCATCTTCAGCTGTTTCATCAATGACCTTCCCTCCATCATAAGGTCAGAAGTGGGGATGTTCGCTGATGATTGCACACTGTTCAGCACCATTCGAGACTCATCAGATACTGACGCAGTCCGTATCCATATGCAGCAAGACCTGGACAACATTCAGACTTGGGCTGACAAGTGGCAAGTAACATTCGCACCACACAAGTGCGAGGCAATGACCATCTCCAACAAGCGAGACTCTAACCATCTCCCCTTGACATTCAATGGCATTACCATCGCTGAATCCCCCACTATCAACATCCTGGGGGTTACCATTGATCAGAAACTGAACTGGACCAGCCATATAAATACCGTGGCTACAAGAGCAGGCCAGAGGCTGGGAATTCTGCGGTGAGTGTCTCTCCTCCTGACTCCCCAAAGCCTTTCCACCATCTACAAGGCACAAGTCAGGAGTGTGATGGAATACTCTCCGCTTGCCTGGATGAGTGCAGCTCCAACAACACTCAAGAAGCTCGACACCATTCAGGATAAAGCAGCCCACTTGATTGGCACTCCATCCACCACCTTCAACATTCACTCCCTCCACCACCGGCGCACTGTGGCTGCAGTGTGTACCATCTACAAGATGCACTGCAGCAACTCGCCAAAGCTCCTTCAACAGCACCTTCCAAACCCACGACCTCTACCACTTAGAAGGACAAGGGCAGCAGGCGCATGGGAACATCACCACCTACAAGTTCCCCTCCAAGCCACACACCATCCTGACTTGGACCTGTATCGCCGTTCCTTCACTGTCACTGGGCCAAAATCCTGGAACTCCCTTCCTAACAGCATTGTGGGTGCACCTACACCATATGGACTGCAGCGGTTCAAGAAGGCGGCTCACCACCATCTTCTCAAGGGCAATTAGGGATGGGCACTAAATGCAGGCCTAGCCAGCGACGCCCACATCCCATCAATGAATACATTTTTTTTTTAAAAACCATCACCACTACTGGCTCCCCGGTCTACGCACGGGCCCGGCGCCTCGAACCTGGTAAGCTCGCAGCTGTGAAAGTGGAGTTCGACACGATGGAGTGGCTAGGAATTATTCGCCGGTCGAATACTCCCTGGTCTTCGCCTCTCCACATTGTTCCGAAACCTGGCAGCGGATGTCGGCCTTGCGGCAACTACCGACGCCTGAACGCTGCCACTACTCCTGATCAGTACCCGATCCCTCATATTCAGGGATTCTCCGCCCATTTGGCGGGAAATAGCATTTTTTCAAAAGTCGACCTGGCCCGTGGCTACCACCAGTTCCCCGTGCACCCGCAAGATGTCCCGAAAACTGCTGTCATCACCCCAATCGGCCTGTTTGAATTTCTGCGGATGCTGTTTGGATTGAAGAACGCTGCACAGGTTTTCCAGCACTTGATGGACTCTGTGCTTCGGGACCTCAAGTTTATATCATCTGCCTTGACGACATCCTCATCGCCAGCCCTAATAAAGAGGAGCACATCTGCCATTTACGCACCCTCTTTAGACGCCTCAGTCAACACGGCTTGATCATCAACCCGGCCAAGTGCCAGTTTGGCCTGCTGCAGATTGATTTCTTAGGCCATCGCATCACATCGGGCAATTCCCCTGCAAATGAAGGTGGAGGCAGTTTCTTCTTTCCCGCGCCCGCAGACTGTCAAGGCCCTGCAGGAGTTCCTCGGGATGGTGAATTTTTATCGCCGGTTCGTCCCTAATGCAGCCCTGCCCATGCAGCCCCTGTACGAGGCCCTCAAGGGCAAGGCCGGCAAGGATCCGATTAGCTGGACGGTCGACATGGACCGGGCGTTCGTCGACACAAAAGGCGCCTTAGCCAATGCAACCATGCTGGCGCACCCGCTACCAGGTGCCACCATCGCCCTTACTACCGATGCGTCAGACTACACCATCGGCACAGTGCAGGAACAGTGGGTGAATAGGACGTGGCAACTGCTGGCGTTTTTCAGCCGTCAACTACGGCGAAATGAACGGAAATACAGCACGTTCGACCGCGAGTTGCTGGCCCTTTTTCTGGCCATCCGCCATTTCCGGTTCTTGCTAGAGGGATGTCCGTTCACGGCTTTTGTGGACCATAAGCCACTAATGTTCGCTATGGCCAAGACCGCCGAACTGTGGTCAGCTCGGCAACAACGTCAGTTGAAGTTTATTTCAGAATTGACCACTGACATTCAGCATGTGTCCGGTAAAGACAACCTGGTGGCAGATTGCCTCTCCCGCGCGACCGTTCATGCAGTCCAGCTCGGCATCGACTATGCCCTCATGGCTGCGGATCAAGCCTCAGATCCGGAAGTCCAATCTTACAGAACCAACCCCTCTAGCCTCCAAGCGGCCGACGTCAATTTCCATGCCGCGGGCACTACGCTACTCTGCGACGTCTCCATAGGAGATCCTCGCCCTATCATGCCGGTCGCCTGGTGCCGAAAAGTTTTTTAACCCAATCACGGGTTGTCGCACCCTGGAATGAAGGCCTCGCAACGGCTGATGTCGTCCAAATTCGTGTGGCGGGGCATGCACATGGATGTCCGTAACTGGGCCAACACCTGCGTGGTCTGCCAAAAGGCCAAGGTGCAGTGTCACGTCAAGGCTCCATTGGCCACTTTCGCTGTTCCAGAACGTAGGTTTGATCATGTGCATGTGGACCCGGTGGGGCCACTTCCGCCTTCGCATGGGTTTACTCATCTTCTTACAATGGTGGACCGCACCACTAGATGGCCTGAGGCAGTTCCTTTGTCATCCACCACTTCCGCAGACATCACCAGGGCATTCATCTCCTCTTGGGTCACTCGTTTCGGGGTACCGGCGGACATCTCGTCTGATCGTGGGCCGCAGTTTTCTTCTGAGCTCTGTAACGCTGTGGCTCAGGGGCTCGGCGTCAAGCTACATCGCACCACTGCCTACCACCCACAATTGAATGGCCTGTGCGAACGTTTCCACAGGTCGCTCAAAGCCGCACTGCGAGCCAGCCTTCAAGGCGCGGGTTGGGTGGACAGGCTCCCATGGGTCCTTTTGGGTCTTCGTACGGCACCTAAAGAAGATCTTCAATCGTTCTCGGCAGAGCTCGTATATGGCCAGCCGCTACGTGTACCAGGAGATTTCCTTCCGACTCCAACAGAGCCATGGTCCGCATCCCAGCAGCTCATCAACCACCAGGAGGCAGCCAGAAGTTTCACTCCAGTGCATACTTCACATCACGGCTTGCAGAGCTCCCACATCCCAGCTCAGTTGAAGAACGCTGACTGTGTGTTTATCCGCCACGACGCTCATCGGGATCCACTCAAACCCCCTTACACTGGTCCTTTCCACGTGCTGGAGCCGGGAGACAAAACTTTCTCAGTCGATATCGGTGGTAAATCGGACCACATTTCGGTTGACCGGTTGAAGCCAGCACACTTGGACCTTGACCGCCCAGTCGAGATCGCACAACCGCCGAAACGTGGCCAACTGCCCACAGTCGCCGTGCCGGATCAAACGCAACCGCCTGCCAGCTCGCCCGCCGTCCATCAGCTTCCACTTCAAGGCTACAGAAGTTGCTCTGACAGGCTTGTCAGGCCTCCTCGCCGTTTTACTTTTGCTATTAAAGATAATTCTGGGGGGGCGCGTGTGATGGAGCCACTAAGGGACTCCGATCAATTGTATATGATTCCCTTTAATAATATGTTAGCTACAGCCTGAGTCTGTATCTTTGTTTTCACTGTTTACATGTACAGAGCGCGATCACTTTAATAGCGCGGGTAAACGCGATGACGTCACGCCGTTCATCACGTGATCCCCCACTGGTGGGAAAAACGTGATGACGTCAGCCACGGGACCACCCCAGCAGTCCTCGTGGAGCCTCCGAACTGACTAGACCTATATTCGATGTTCTCCTATAATTATTCGTTAAACTCTGTTAGCTTTCATTAAACCTCGTTTATTTGATCACCTGAGTGGACCTCAGTCTTTTGATAGGAACTAGACATTCCTACATGTACGGCAACATCACCAACAGAATTTTCACGGCTTTAGTCTTTATAAATTTTTCTTTCTTCACCAATTCTATAGGTATAGATTCACGGATGCTGGCCCCCCTCCAGTACCTCACCCAATTGTGAATTATTCAGTTGCAAGCTTTGACAGTGACAATATACAGACATTTTCACTGAGGAGCAGAGGGGAGCACCACAGCTCCCTTGTCTTTGCCCAAGTTCCACACTGTAGTGTATGTACCTTTAAGAGGAACTATGTTTTTTTGAAGCCCCTGTGTACTGTAGTACCGGTAGTGACCACTCGGGTATATAAGCCTGTATAGCGTCTTGTATAGTTAGTTCACCTCCAGACTTTGTTCAGTAAACAC
Organism: Somniosus microcephalus; assembly: GCF_052327205.1. NCBI lineage: Eukaryota > Metazoa > Chordata > Chondrichthyes > Squaliformes > Somniosidae > Somniosus > Somniosus microcephalus. The sequence goes on along the minus strand of NC_140987.1, from coordinate 420,254,673 downwards.
TTGTTAAATCAACTCCTGCATTCCGTGTCTCCATTAACACATGGATTCAACAGTGGCGACAAGTTAGAAATGAACTTACCTGCAATTCGGCAGCACCTCAAGGAGATCGATTCCTCAGACGAAGGTCGAAGAAAAAAACCAAAAAACTGTGGTTTCACCAGCTAAACGGGCTGGTGGCAGGTAGTGCACTGATCCATCCTGGGCGGCGGGCTGGGGCTCGATCGGGTGGCTCTGCAGCGGGGCCGGGCAGCAAGTCGGAAAGCAGAAGCAAACAGAGACAGAGGGTGGAGCACTCAGGAGATGGCCGGCGCTGCAAAGCAGGTTGACGTTCGGACCGAGCAGAGGGAGGGGAAAGTCCCAGAGGGTCTGACGGGAACGATTCTCCAAGTGACGGAGAAACTGTTTAAAATATATGTGTAAATTTAAAAAAAAATAGAAATACCGCGAAAAGCTGCAGGTCGCAACGGGAACCGCGGAGAACAGCGTTGGCAGCAGCGGCAGCGGCGGGAAAGCGCGGGAGGTGCCATCTTGACTCGGCAGGGAAGAAGGAAAAGCGTGGGAGGCGCCATTTTTGATATTCAGGATGCCTAAGACTGGCAATATTACTGCTTTCGTTAGTGATATAGAGGATTGGACCACATATGTGGAAAGAGTGGAGGTATATTGCAAGGCAAATGACGTAGCGGATGATAAAAAGGCATCGGTACTTCTAAATCTGATGGGCGCAAGGACATACGGGCTGTTACAAAACTTGATCACTCCAGCCAAACCGATGGACAAGAATTTTAAGGAGATTGTTGATACCCTACAGGAGCACTTAAACCCAACACCGCTGCTGATAGCGGAACGATTCAAATTCTTCAGGAGGAATTAGCACAAGAACGAAAGTAACGCTGATTACCTCACCGAATTACGAAAGCTGTCAAAGCACTGCCAATTCGTGGCAGGACTGGCAGATTCTCTACGAGACAAATTCGTCTGCGGTCTCCTAAGCAAAGGAACACAGAAAAGACTACTTTCTGAGAAAGGTTTGACACTGGACAAGGCTTTCAGTGTGGCTGTATCATACGAAGCAGCAGCAAGAGGAGCTGCAGAGATACAGCAAAAGCCACAGGACTTCGGCACCCATGAAATGACACGGGGTTTCGAGAGATGTTATCACTGCGGCAGATCCACCCATGACCAGAGGGGCTGCTGGTTCAAGGACAAAGCATGCAGGTAATGCGGAAAGATGGGACACATTGCACGTGTATGCCAATCTGGAAAAAAATCCGCTGACAGTAAAAAGGTCAATAAGGAAAAGTACAGAAAGGTACAAATGATGACGGACAGTAGCTCCGAAGACCAGAAGAGCGATAGCGACTCTGGAAACAAGAGACTAAGCTGTCTCAAATTACATAATGTAATTGCCAAAGAAGATTACCAGACCATTTGGGTTACCCTCACGCTAGCGGGGTCCCCAGTTAAAATGGAGCTAGATACAGGATCAGCTCTGACCGTCATAAGTCGACAGGATTACGAGCGGCTATTTCCGCATATACCTTTGAAAGACACATCCATTATCTTGAAGACATATACGGGGCAGAAAGTATACCCCAGAGGGAAAATAAGGGTGCCTGTTGTATACAACGGCAAGGAAATACAGAAGTTGTATTTATACGTACTGCAAGATGGTGGTCCACCGTTGTTGGGACGTGAATGGATCAGAAAGATACGTTTAGACTGGCACTCCATTCAGGCACTTACTGTGACCAGTAAGAAAAAAATTGATGATGACGTCATACCTGGACGATTAAAAAAAATCTTGGGCAACGCCAAAGAAGTGTTTCAACAGGAACTAGGAACCCTGAAAGGCGCCACGGCCTCAATAAAAGTAGAAGATGCGGCAATTCCCAAGTTTTTTAAGGCAAGGCTGGTGCCATACGCAATTCGTCCAGCAGTCGAGGCAGAGCTGGAGAATTTGGAAAAAGCAGGCGTGTTATCCAAGGTAGATTGGAGCGAGTGGGCAACACCCATCGTCCCGGTCATGAAGAAAACGTTGAATAATGATAAATCTGAAGAACAGAGAAAAATTCGCATCTGTGGGGACTTCAAGGTGACTGTAAACCCGATTCTTCACATGGTACAGTATCCTCTTCTGAGGATAGAAGATATTTTCGCCTCACTATCCGGAGGGAAACGTTTCACCAAAATTGACTTGGCACAGGCTTATCTACAGATGGAGGTTGAGGAGGCCTCTAAAAAGTATCTCACGATAAACACACATAAAGGCCTGTACCAGTACAATCGACTGGTTTTCGGAGTAGCATCAGCTCCAGCTATCTGGCAAAGAGCTATGGAGCAAGTCCTGCAAGGGATTCCAGGGACTCAATGCTAACTAGACGACATCCTTGTAACAGGAGAAAACGACAACGAGCACCTTGCCAATTTGGAGCAGGTGCTCACGAGGCTGAGAGAACGGGGCCTACGAGCAAATCGCCCCAAGTGCGAATTTTTCCAGAAACAAATATCATATTGTGGCCATGTCATTAACGAAGAAGGGTTGCATAAGTCACCTGAAAAAATTGAAGCGGTCGTAAAAGCCCCAGCGCCTGAAAATGTCTCACAATTAAGGTCGTTCCTGGACTTAATAAATTACTATCATAAATTTTGCCAAAAACCTTGCCAAAAGAACCTACTACACCACCGAAACCTACGATTCCACCGAGGCGTTATCCGGGCCGAGTCAGGAAGCCTCCAGAGAGACTGAATTTGTAATTGATTAACTTCAGCAAATGTGTAGATTATTGTTCTTGTAAAAATGTTAATTAATGATTACTTAAAATGTTATGTACTATTTATCTAAAAGGGGAGGAATTGTAGTGTATGTACCTTTAAGAGGAACTATGTTTTTTTGAAGCCCCTGTGCACTGTAGTACCGGTAGTGACCACTCGGGTATATAAGCCTGTATAGCGTCTTGTATAGTTAGTTCACCTCCAGACTTTGTTCAGTAAACACTTGTTAAATCAACTCCTGCATTCCGTGTCTCCATTAACACTCGGATTCAACACACACATCCACTCTTCCAGCAGGAACCATTAGATAATAATCATGTGTGGGAATCCCGGACAATTTTCTTCTCACCAGCACAAGAGTACAAGGGCAATTGTAACAGCCCTACTGTCACCCTGACTGAAATCAGCTGACTGAGCCCAGACTGTGCATGAAGCCTACAACATTTCCAACCTGCCCAACTCACTGATTAAACCCGCTAGGTCATCAGGGACCTTGGCAAAATCTTTTTCAATACCTCCTCCAGCTATAAAATGCTCAGCAAAATTCAAATTTGGATAGTCCAAGTACACTAAAGACTTCGGGCATGAAATTCGGTAGCACCCTGTTTTGGGGTGGTAACAGTGGTGAGGCGGGACATCCTGCACCCAGCAAGGAAGTCCTATCCCAGCTGTGAAATTCACCTTACCGCTCCACCCAGGAAGTGGAGCACAATGTCGGGTAACCGAGGCGATGTCGGGGCGCGATCGGCAGCGCTCGGCGGAGGCTCTGTGGAGCACTGCCGCATTTCAACACCCCGCCCCTTCAGGAAGGGCTGCTGCGCACACTGCAGGGCCTCCAATGGCCCACACTAGGCCACCAGGGCAGCATGGTGCCATGGCAGCAGCCGAGCACCGAGACATGATGCCGGGCGGTGCGATGGCAGCCAGGACCACACCACGGCGGACCGACCTGGAGGTCAGCCAAAAGAAGAAAGTGGTACCGAGGGTCGCGGCTGCACCTCCCCTTTAACTACCGCCCCACAAGCGGAGGTCGGTCCAGCTCGCGACCCATGAGGCTGGCGTTGACATCACCCGCGGCAGCCTCGCGGAGCGCAGCCGAATTTCTGCTGCCGGGCGGTAAGGGGACGTGGCGGGGCCCTAAGGAGTCGCCACGCGGAGCGATGATATAATCGCTATCGGGTAGCACCTCAGCAACACCCCGCCGAATTTCTCAGGAGGTAACCCTAACCCTAAATGCAGAAATGCAGGAGGTAATAACCCTTTTGCGCCCCGTTATCGCCCCTTGGAGATGCTAACGGCAGGCGCAAAGGAGCCAAATTTCGGCCCCCTTTGAGTCTAGTTATTTTCCATAGAGGGTAATCAAATGGATACCTCATGGGTTTAAAGAGGCAATTTTCCAAGTTTACCCGACTGGCATGAATCCTCACCTGCCCGTTGTGATTATTGGGAAATCATGAGTGAGCCACCTACAATTTTCTGTCTGCTAATTTTAATGGATGGAAGATTGTGGGCAGTGCACAATTCTGATATATGTGGCCAGCAGGCTCACCATTGGGAGAGTAAACTCAGAAAATGAACCTCGTGTGTGTAATGCTCATGTATTGTGATGTGACTAAATACTGAATGTCCCACCACAAACTACTGCGAATCACGAGATACTTACATAAATAATAGTTAATGCAAATAGAGGCCGACCGCATTTTCACACAAAATTAATTTGGCGGTAAGATATTCATGGCAGGTGCAATAAAGTTAACTTCACAAGAAATTCAAATTAGTTAATAAATTTAAATGCAGCGAAATGACAGCAAAATATTCCCAAGGTGCCATATAATAAGTACAAAGTAAGCGTAACTGAAGGCTGACGAAAAAAGTTGCTGATGATTTCTCTGGCTGAAATAGAGGACCCTGAGATGTGTTGGCTCCCATGCCCAGAAGTTAGATATGTTTTGCCAATATATTTCCTGGCCATCTGCTTACCCCTTTGTGGACACTTAGCTATATAGAACGTGACTGGAATTATCTCATTATCCCAGGAGACAGGAGCTACAGTAGCCATATAGTAAAAGGGAACAGGGTAATTGGGATTGTTGTAAAGGGGAAAGAAATAACATTTCGGGAGAGATTTTGTTTTCCCATTAAGATGCTAAAGTTGACCAATGTTTCCCATTGCCTCTGGCTCGGAGTGACTGGAACAATAGTGATGCAAGAGGATTCCGACTGACGGGTAATACTTGATTTCATTTGCTCATTACGATTATCATCAGACACAGATTATGACATTGCAATGTTTTATTTAAGGGCTTCCAATAAAAGTGGCGAGATGTTCTAGTTAGCCCACACAATTGTTGAAGGAATAATTCTTACTTGAGAAGTAATCACAACAAAACTGCAGATCATTATCCTTATTGGTTTTCCTCCAGTAAATGCAGATTATGAAGATCAGTATGCTCTTTAGTCATTACTGTTCAAGACCCGGGTCTCTCTCTTTTTTGATTCTGTGTTGTGACATAAATTTTCTAATTTCCCATGAAAATATCAAAGCTTTTCTTCTATTACAATTGATGCCTATTGTGCTTTATTAATTCTGTCTTGGCAGACGACATTTACTTCTTCAGCGCCAACAGCCTTAATGTAATAACATGCCCCAAAGGAATTCATACAGAAGAAAAATGGACTGAGCAGCAGCACAAGAATTAGGATATGTGAGGAAATGCACAGTCCAAATGATTTGTGATGGGGATTTTAAGGTTGGGGCAGGAAGTAGCAAGGTAAAGAGATTTATGGTCAGAATTTAAGATGGCAGAACCTAGCTAGCTGAAAGTGCTGCCTTTGTTGTGGGTCACCGGGGTGGGACAGGTTAAGAAACAAAGGATGGCTCTAGATGAAGTGTAAATTGTGCTGGAAGAATGAAAGACAGCTGCCATGTGGGAGAGAAGAACAGATCATAACCCCGGCCCCTATCATATATATATTTTATTCCCACTTTTGTTCTGTTCTTCTCTCCCACATGGCAGCTGTCTTCCATTCTGCCAGCGCGATTTACACTTCATCTAGAGCCATCCTTTGTTTTTTAACCTGTCCCATTACCATCTCCTTTTGCCTTGACTATCTCTTAATGTCTCTTAATCTCTGCCGCCTTCCATCCTATCACAGACCTTCCCTTTTGTTCTTTCATCCCCTCCCCCATTTCCCAGCCCCTACACTTGCTTAAAAATCTGTTCCATTTCCTGCTTTTTTCCAGTTCTGACGAAAGGTCATCGACCTGAAACGTTAACTCTGTTTCTCTCTTCACAGATGCTGCCTGACCTGCTGATTGTCTCCAACATTTTCTGTTTTTATTTCAGATTTCCAGCATCTGCAGTATTTTCTTTTTGTATTACATTTTACTAAATCAGTGGCACAACTGCATGCTACAAAGTGTTGCTTGTTAGTCAGTTCCACATTTACTGCTGGCCCATGCCAATTCCTCACATAACATTACATCTCCTTCAAAACTTTTCCTGCATAATAATACTCTACCAGGGCACATTTTAACAAGCTGGCATATAACACAAGGAACCAGATGTGGACTTGGGAAAAGCTCAGACATCACAAGCCCTTGGAGGCCACCCTGTGCATTCTTAAATATACATTCATGGAGGAAAATGGGGAAGATGAAACTTCAGACCTCCAAAAAGCTCAAGTCTAATACCATTTTGCTTTTACATCTTGCCCTTCTCACTCAGTCTCACATAGGCCCACACAAAACCATATAAACATTCCATAAAACACATATCGTTGCATCTAAAAGACAGCACCTCCAACACCTCAGTACTGCATTGAAGTGTCAGCATCAATTATGTGCTCAAGTTTCTGGAGTGGGGCTTGAATCCATGGTCTTCTGATTCAGAAGCAAGGGGGCTACCACTGGACCAAGCTTACAACTACAGGTACACTTTGAGGCCAGTACCTGAATATGACAACATGGAGCCAGCAGACCTGAGGTATACCGCTGGCTCCACCCCACTCTCTTGTCAAGGGAAATGGAGTTCTACACATAGGGACAAGGGTTCTGCTCAATAGCATCTGAATGCCAGTTAAATTATGTTAGCAAAGAGCTAGCAGAACAGTCAACTCCCAGCTAGCATTAAAAAGGATAATAACTACATTCAACATGTTCACACTAGATGTAGCTTAGTATAGCTTGCATGAAGTCAAAGTCATGCCAGACTACCCACTCAAATTAATCTCACACCACATGCCCAAGTTCAATTTGGTACGATTCCTTGTCCACTCTTTTCACACCCAGAATATACCTCATCATTTGCTTCGATGCAAAGCTGAAACTGCTTTGATGAAAAATATGTAGTATATCTCGCTCACGAAGCTGTTCATTTTTGAGCCATCGCCCTTCTTCTATCAAGTGGAAATTAGCCACTAACCTTCCTGACTTCCTAGTAAGATCAGAAAAAAAAATTGCCGCACTCAGTCAGGAATCAATAAAACTATGAAACAGTTCAACAATGTAAACCAGTTCAGTTGTGTATTTGATGATTGCACTGGGACACTGGAGGAAAAAAATCCAAGCTTGATTAACTGGACTTCATTTTCGTGTTCGTATTTGCTGGATAACCTGAACAGCAGTTACCATGTCTCATTTAATACGGAAAAAAAAGCAGCCATTTGTTTGGAGGGTGCTATCATTTTTTTTTCATTCCGCAAGCCTGTGCTTTTCAAATGAAACAGCATTCATTAGACCAAAAACACACTCACAGTTTCTATTACCCAATCAATCTGAAGAACTGAAATGCACTCTCCAAAATTCTTTCAAAATGTATTTTATAATCAATAATGCCTTTGAGTAACTAAATACCTGAATCAATACAAGATACAGAGCTCATTTTAGCTGGAAATCATTAGATTTCTCTAGTCGTAGCCCACAGGCAGAGATATGCAGCAACAGCTTTTAAAATCGCAGAAAATTAACCCTGTGAAGACTATGGCCGCAAAATTCGACAGTCTAGTGCAGGTCATTAAGGTTGGTTTTGCTGAAAAAATGGTGGCCGCCTCGCTTCCACCCGCTTCCGGCGTGGAACACGGCGGCTGCCATTTTGGGAAGGCCGTTAGCGCTGCCGTTGCCTGTGCTTGCCACCCATATGTAAATATATGGATCGTGACGTCAATTAGTGTGCAATGCCTAAATTTACGCACGACTGTGATTTTGGATGTCGCCACTCTGGATACCGCCCTCTCCAAACCACACACAGAAGAACGCACATGCAGCAGTATGACAGAAACTCTGCCAGGGCTTCTTAAAGGGTCACACATCTTTCAGGTAAATTTCAGTTTTAGCATTCGGAATTTTTTTTACATTTTATTGGAGTAGTGGCTTGATGCAATACATTATAAAAAGTTGTTAAAGTATGCAGGGAGTGCTGCTGGATGCCTGCAAGGCTTTGGATGTTAAAGGAAGGCCTCCAAGAACACCACTTGCTCCCAGTCCTGGGGACTCAAGTTGCAGTCCCCCTTGGGCTGCAGCATCACCTGGCGATGAAGCAGAGGCAGCAAAAAGGACAAGCTGCTCGCAGAGGGAAGAGGAGGAAGCTGAAGAGGAAGAAGCAGAAGAGGAGGAAGAGGAAGGAAGGAGGAATCTCAGGCTGCCCCTTTCTGGCTGGGATATCCGGGATGGAATCATCCGCATGCGATCCCAGTGACCACAACCCCAATTTCCCTTTCAATATTTGTCCCCAAACCTTACCTTTACTCTGTTACTGACCATCACAGTGTCCTCTTGGCCACAATGCTGATATAAAAGCCACCAGAAAGCAAACTTTCCAATCCAACTTTATCCATATTTGCATTCAATATTACATCAAAAAATCAACTAATAACACGTGTGCATTCTTTTGGTGAGAATCTTGCATCTCCCTTTGCCTGTCCTAATGATGTCATGCGGTGCGACCCCAGTGACTGCAGCATGGCTGGTGGAAGGCTGCAGACTTTCAGTGGGGAACACAGCAGATGGCCTTGCAGGGCGACCTTGAGGAGCTGATGGTTGAGAGTGTGAAATCGAGTGACGGTGTTTCTTCTTCTTCACTCTCCTCTCCCTCTTATTGGTGAACCACTGGGTGGGTAGGCTTGATTTCTTTGGTGTCTGGAGGGGGAGGGTGAACAGCCAGTTGTCGTGGTGCATATAGGTGCCAATGATATAGGAATAAAATGGGATGAGGTCCTAAAAGCTGAATATAGGGTGCTAGGAGGTAAATTAAAAAATAGGACCTCAGAGGTAGTAATCTCAGGATTGCTACCAGTGCCACGTGCTAGTCAAAGTAGAAGTAGAAGGATATTTCAGATGAATACGTGGCTAGAGGAATGGTACAAGGGGGAGGGATTCAAATTCCTGGGACATTGGAACCGGTTCTGGGGGAGGTGGGACCAGTACAAACTGGACGGTTTGCACCTGGGCAGTACAGGGACCGATGTCCTCGGGGGAGTGTTTGCTAGTGCTGTAGGGGAGGGTTTAAACTAAAATGGCAGGGGGTTGGGAACCTGTGCAGGGAGACAGCGGAAAGGGAAGCAAGGAAAGAAACAAAAGACGGGAAGGAGAAAAGCAAAAGTGGAAGGCAGAGAAATCAAGGGTGTAAATCAAACAGGGCGACAGTAAATAATAATTCTAAAAGGACTAAGAGTGTTAAAAAAATAAGCCTGAAGGCTTTGTGTCTTAATGCGAGGAGCATTCGTAATAAGGTGGATGAATTAGCTGCGCACATAGGTGTAAACGGATATAATATAATTGAGATTATGGAGACATGGCTCCAGGGTGACCAAGGCTGGGAATTCAACATCCAGGGGTATTCAATATTCAAGAAGGACAGGCAAAAAGGAAAAGGAGGTGGGGTAGCATTGCTGGTTAAAGAGGCGATTACACAATAGTAAGGAAGGATATTAGCTCTGATGATGTGAAATCTGTATGGGTAGAGCTGAGAAATACCAAGGGGCAGAAAACATTAGTGGGAGTTGTATACAGACCCCCAAACAGTCATGCTGAGGTTGGGGATGGCAGTAAATGGGAAATTAGAGATGCATGCAATAAGGGCACAGCAGTTATCATGGGTGACTTTAATCTACATATAGGTTGGGCTCACCAAATTAGTAACAATACTGTGGAGGAGGAATTCCTAGAGTGTATACGGGAGGGTTTCCTGGAATAATATGTCAAGGAACTAACTAGAGATCAGGCCATCTTAGACTGGGTATTATGTAATGAGAAAGGACTAATTATCAATCATGTTGTGCAAGGCCCCTTGGGGAGGAGCGATCATAATATGATAGAATTCTTCATTAAGATGGAGAGTGAAGTAGTTGACTCAGAGACTAGGGTCCTGAATTTAAATAAAGGAAATTACAATGGTATGAGGCACGAGTTGGCTAGGATTGATTGGGGAACATTACTTAAAGGGTTGACGGTGGATAGGCAATGGCAAACATTTAAAGATCTCGTGGATGAACTACCAAATTTGTTCATCCCTGTCTGGCATAAAAATAAAACAAAAAAGGTGACTCAACCATGGCTAACAAGGGAAATTAGGGGTAGCGTAAGATCCAAGGAGAGGACATATAAATTGGCCAGAAAAAGCAGCAAACCTGAGGATTGGGAGCAGTTTAGGATTCAGCAAAGGAGGACAAAGGGATTAATTAAGAGGAGGAAAATAGAGTATGAGAGTAAGCTTGCAGGGAACATAAAAACTGACTGTAAAAGCTTCTATAGATATGTGAAGAGACAAAGATTGGTGAAGTCAAGTGTAGGTCCCTTGCAGTCAGAAGCAGGGAAATTTATATTGGGGAACAAAGAAATGGCAGACCAATTAAATACATACTTTGGTTCTGTCTTCACAAAGGAGGACACAAATAACCTCTCAGAGATGTCGGGGAACATAGGGTCTAATGAGAGGGAGGAATTGAATGAAATCAGTATTTGTAGGGAAACGGTGTTAGAGAAATTGATGGGATTGAAGGCAGATAAATCCCCAGGGCCTGATAATCTACATCCTAGAGTACTTAAGGAAGTGGCCCTAGAAATAGTAGATGCATTGCTGGTCATCTTCCAAAATTCTATCGACTCTGGAACAGTCCCCATGGATTGGAGGATAGCTAATGTAACCCCACTATTTAAAAAAGGTGGTAGAGGGAAAACAGGGAATTATAGACCGGTAAGCCTGATATCGGTAGTGGGGAAAATGCTAGAGTCCATTATAAAAGATGTAATAGCAGAACACTTGGAAAACAGTGACAGGATCGGACAAAGTCAACATGGATTTACAAAAGGTAAATCATGCTTGACTAATCTACTGGAATTTTTTGAGGATGTAACTGATAGAATAGATAAGGGAGAACCAGTGGATGTGGTGTATTTGGACTTTCAGAAGACTTTTGATAAGGTCCTGCATAAGAGATTAGTGTGCAGAGTTAAAGCACATGGGATTGGGGGCAAGGTACTGACTTGGATAGAGAACTGGCTGGCAGATAGGAAGCAAAGATTTGGAATAAACTGGTCTTTTTCCGAGTGGCAGGCAGTGACTAGTGGGGTACCACAGGGATCGGTGCTAGGACGCCAGCTATTCACAATATATATTAATGATCTAGATGAGGGAACTAGATGTAATATCTCCAAGTTTGCAGACAACACAAAGCTGGGTGGGCGTATGTGGTGTGAGGAGAATGCAGAGAAACTCCAGTATGGTTTAGACAGGTTGGGTGATTCAGCAGATGCATGGCAGATGCAGTATAATGTGGATAAATATGAGGTTATCCACTTCGGTGGCAAAAACAGGAAGACAGATTATTATCTGAACGGCAATAGATTGGTAAAAGGGGAAGTGCAACGAGACCTGGGTGTCCTTGTGCACCAGTCGCTGAAGGTAAGCATGCAGGTACAGCAGACAGTTAAGAAGGCAAATGGTATGTTGGCCTTCATAGTGAGAGGATTCGAGTACAGGAGCAAGGATGTCTTGCTGCAGTTGTGCAGGGCCTTGGTGAGACCACACCTTGAGTATTGTGTGCAATTTTGGTCGCCTTATCTGAGGAAGGATGTTCTTGCCATGGAGGGAGTGCAGCAAAGATTCACCAGACTGATATCTGGGATGGCAGGAATGGCGTATGAAGAGAGATTGGGTCGATTAGGCTTATATTCACTAGAGTTTAGAAGAATGAGAGGGGATCTTATTGAAACTTATAAAATTCTAACAGGGCTAGACAGACTAGATGCAGGAAGGATGTTCCTGATTGCAGAGGGAGTTCAGAACCAGGGGTCACTGTCTAAGGATAAGGGGTAAGCCATTTAGGACCGAGATGAGGAGGAATTTCTTCACCCAGAGAGTTGTGAACCTGTGGAATTCTCTACCACAGAAGGCAGTTGAGGCCAATTTATTAAATATATTCAAGAAGGAGTTAGATATATTTCTTAAGGCTAAAGGGATCAAGGGATATGGGAAGAAAGCAGGTACCAGGTACTGAATTTGGATGATCAGCCATGATCTCATTAAATAGTGGAACAGGCTCGAGGGGCCAAATGGCCTACTCCTGCTCCTATCTTCTATGTTTCTATGAGATGGTTTCCTGGATCGGTATGTGGAGGAACCAACCAGGGATCAGGCTATTGTGGATCTGGTACTGTGTAATGAGAAAGGGCTAATCAATAATCTTGTGGTAAAGGGGCCTTTAGGGACAAATGACCATAATATGATTGAATTTTACATTAAGTTTGAGAGTGATGTAGTCCAATCTGAAACTAAGGTCTTCAATCTAAACAGAGGAAACTACAAGAGTATAAAGGACAAGTTGGCCATGGTAGATTGGGAGATTCATTAAAAGGTATGAAGGTGGACATACAATGGCTAACATTCAATAATAATAATAATCAGCTTTATTGTCATTGTTAGTGCACAAGTGCAGTACAACAAAATGTAAGCTTGCGGCTCCCGAGGATGTACATTTTGGTTAAGACATTTAACATACATTTGGCTTGTAACATAAACATAAACATAATAAAGTGCATTGACAGATGTGCAGGCTTTAGAGTTTATTAGCAGAGTTCAGTAGGATGACAGCCCTGGGAAAGAAGCTGTTCCTAAATCTGGTTGTGCGGGTGCGAATGCATCTGTCGCGTCTCCCAGATGGCAGGGGGGCGAACAAACTGTGGCTGGGGTGGGTAGGGTCTTTGATGATGGTCAATGACCTCCGTAGACAGCGTTTCTGGTAGATGTTCTCAATGGTCGGTAGCCGGGTGCCGGTAATGCGTTGGGCAGCTTTGACTACCCGCTGCAGGGCTTTCTGGTCATAGGAGGTACAGCTGCTATACCACACTGTGATACAGTTCGTCAGGATGCTCTCTATTATGCAGCGGTAAAAGTTAGAGAGGATCCGGGGTGACAGGTTGCATCCCTTCAGCCTCCTTAGGAAATATAGGCGCTGCTGGGCCTTCTTCACCAAAGAGGAGGTATTGAGGGACCAGGAGAGGTCTTCCGTGATGTGGACTCCGAGGAACTTAAAGCTGCCCACCCTTTCCACCACAGCCCCTTGGATGTGGATGGGGGGGTGTTTTCCACCTTTAGACTTCCTGAAGTCCACAATGATTTCCTTGGTTTTCTTGATGTTAAGGGCCAGGTTGTTGTTGGCGCACCACTTCACGAGGTACTGGACCTCCTCCCTGCATAATTTGCACAATTTGCAACAAACATATATTCCTCAAGGGCATAAAAACCCAAAAGGAAAAGTGATACAACCATGGCTAACAAAAGAAATTAAAGCTCGTATTAAGTCAAAGGAGGAAGCTTATAAAGTTGCCAGAAAAAGCGGTCAGCCTGAGGATTGGGATCTTTTTAGAAATTAGCAAAGGGGGACCAAGAAATTGATAAAGAAAGGGAGAATGGAATATGAGCACAAACTAGCGAAAAATATAAAAACGGATGGTAAAAGCTTCTATAGGTAAGTGAAAATGTAAAGACTGGCGAAGGTAAATGTAGGTCCATGACAGTCAGAGACGGGAGAATTTATAATGGGGAATGAGGAAATGGCAGAGAAATTAAATAAATACTTTGTTTCTGTCTTCATGGAGGAAGACACAAAAAACCTCCCAGAAATACGAGAAAACCAAGGGTGTGATGCGAATGAGGAACTTAAAGAAATTATTAGTAGTAAAAAAAACAGTACTAGCAAAATTAATGGGACTAAAAGTCAACAAATCCCAAGGACCAGATGACCTACATCCTATTGTTTTGAAAGAGGTGGCCATTAGAATAGTGGACGCATTGGTTGTCATCTTCCAAAATTCTGCAGATTCTGGAATGGTTGGAGGATAGCAAATGTAACCCCCCTATTTAAGAAAGGAGAGAGAAAATGGGGAACTACAGACCTGTTAGCCTCACATCAATAGTTGGGAAAATGCTGGAATCTATTATAAAGGATGCACTAACTGGGCACTTAGAAACTAATAGTAAGATTGGGCAGATTCAACCTGGATTTATGAAAGGGAAATCCTGTTTGACAAACCTATTGGAGTTCTTTGAGGATGTAACTAGTGGAGTAGACAAAGGGGAACTGGTAGATGTGGTGTTTCTGGATTTTCAGAAGGCCTTCGATAAGGACCCACACAAGAGGTTGGTGAAAAAAATTATGGCACATGGAATTGGGGGTAATATACTAGTGTAGGAACTGGGGTTCCTAGCTGAAGAATTGAGATCGACTCAGAAAATCAAAAACAATAACATTTAATGAACAAATGAAGCTGTACAGGAAACTGTAGGATACAATGCAAATAGGTCTGGTCTGCTTGAAAGCCTCTCTGGAAAACTGCTAGAAGGTTCCGAGCTCAACTGCTAGAAGGTTCCGAGCTCTGATGTCATGACGTCATCACGTTCTTCCCGCCATTGAGAGATCACGTGACAGACGGCATGACGTCATCACGCGGAGTACAGGAAAGAAGCCCTAGTACAGTTAACAGATACATTAAAGGTGCAGCCCCCAGCTGTACTACATTGCTGTAAAAGGAATTATATACAATTGTCCGTAATCCCCTGGTAGTTCCGTCACACTAGCATGGATTGAGAATTGGTTAACAGACAGAAAACAAAGAGTAGGGATAAACGGGTCTTTTTCAGGATGGCAGGTTGTGACTAATGGGGCACCGCAAGGATCAGTGCTTGGGCCCCAGCTATTCACAATTTATATCAATGATTTGGATGAGGGGACTAAATGTAACATTTCCAAATTTGCTGATGATACAAAGCTAGGTGGCAGTGTCAGTTGCAAAGAGGATGTGAAGAGGCTTTAAGGGGATTTCGACAGGCTCATTGAGTGGGCGAGAACATGGCAGATGGAATATAATGTGGATAAATGTGAAATTATCCACTTTGGTAGAAAAAACAGAAAGGCAGAGTATTTCCTAAATGGTGAAAGATTGGGGAATGCAGATGCTCAAAGGGACCTGGGTGTCCTTGTACATGAGTCACTGAAAGTGAATGTGCAGGTGCAGCAAGCCATTAGGAAGGCAAATGGTATGCTGGCCTTCATTACAAAAGGATTTGAGTTAAGGAGTAAAGAAGCCTTATTCCAATTATATAGGGCCTTGGTGAGGCCACACCTGGAGTACTGTGTACAATTTTAGTCTCCTTACCTAAGGAAGGATATACTTGCCATAGAGGGAGTGCAACGAAGGTTCACGAGATTGATTCCTGGGATGGCGGGATTGTCGTATGAGAAGAGATTGAGTAAACTAGGCATGTATTCTCTTGAATTCAGAAGAATGAGAGGGGATCTCATTGAAGCATACACAATTATTACAGGGCGTGATAGGATGGATGCTGGGAGAATGTTTCCCTTAGCTGGGGAGTCTAGAACCAGGGGGCACAGCCTCAAGAAAAAAGGTAGGCCATTCAGGACTGAGATGAGAAGAAATTTCTTCACACAGAGGGTGGTGAATCTTTAGAATTCTCTACCCCAGAGGGCTGTGGAGGCTGAGTCATTGGGTATATTCAAAACAGAAGCCAATAGATTTATGATTAGGAAGGGCATCTAGAGATATGGCGATAGGGTCGGTGAATGGAGTTGAGGCAGAAGATCTCATTGAATGGAGGAGCAGGCTCGAAGGGCCAAATGGCCTACTCCTGCTCCTATTTCTTATGTTCGTATTTTCTTAAAGGGTAGCTACTCAGAGTGGGAGAAGGTAGTGTTCCACAAGGGTCAGTGCTGGGACCACTGCTGCTCACAATTTACATTAACGATTTAGACTTTGGAATCAAAAACACAATTTCTAAATTTGCAGATGACACCAAATTGGGGGGGATAGTCAATACAGAGGAGGATTGCAACAAATTACAGGAAGATATTAATAAACTTGCAGAATGGGCATATAATTGGCAAATTAAATTCAACACAGATAAATGTGAGGTATTACATATAGGTAGGAAGAATAGGGAGGTCACTTATTACTTGGATGGTGTGAGTCTGGGTGGAGTAGAGAAGGAAAGGGATCTCGGAGTACAAATACACAAATCACTAAAAGTAGAGACACAGGTTAATAAGGCCATAAACAAGTAAACCAGACATGAGAGTTTATTTCTAGAGGGATAGATAGTAGTGAAGTTATGCTAATCTTGTATCAAATCTTGGTTAGGCCACACTTGTAGTACTGCGTACAATTCTGGTCGCCATATTATGAAAAGGATATAGAGGCACTGGAGAGGGTGCAGAGAAGATTTACAAGGATGATACTGTAGTGTATGTGCCTTTAAGTCAGAACTACTTTTACAGCTCCTGTATACTTGAGTACCGGCAGTGACCACACCGGTATATAAGCTTTGCGCATGCCTCTGTACCCCCAGTCTAGAGACTACCCTCCTCCAGTAAAGACCTGGGCCTAGAAATTCACTAGCCTTAGCGCCGCTTTTGAGGCGCTAGAGGGACTAGCGCCAGAGTTATGGCCAGTTTAAAA
Source organism: Somniosus microcephalus (assembly GCF_052327205.1). Lineage (NCBI taxonomy): Eukaryota > Metazoa > Chordata > Chondrichthyes > Squaliformes > Somniosidae > Somniosus > Somniosus microcephalus. Next base: position 420,237,929 of record NC_140987.1, on the reverse strand, counting down.
ATTCCCTGGGGCCCTAAATCGGCGTTGCACCGGTAGCGCTGCGCCGGCACCGATGACGTCATCGGTGTGCGCAGCGTCCCGGTTGCCGTGGTAACCCGCCCGAACTCCGAAATTGAGTTGCGGCCGCCTCGCCCGTGGCAGCCGCAAGCAACGTTCTGGCAGAGGTGCCTTACTCCAGTTTGCGCCGGCGCATTAAAGGCCCCGCGGCGGCCGGCCACTTTCCCGCCGGCCGCCTGCCCGCAGCTCCCTCCCCGGACTTCTCCCCCCCCCCCCCCGGAACAGATGCAAGCCCGGCACTTGTCCGAGGTGCCGGGCTCATTTTTAAGCTGATTTGCGCGGGCCGCGGCCGGGTGCAGGCAGCTCCTCCTTAACGGGAGGAGGAGGCCTGCACGTCCCCAGCCTGCCGCACCGCATCGGGTGCCGCAGCGCCGGAATTGCGGCGCGAAACGGCAGTTAGCGCCGATGTACCGCCGCAAAGACCCTTCAGTAGCGCCGGCAGCCGTTTGGGCGTGGCGCCACTGAATTTTTGGCGCGCGCAGGGGACTTAGCGCCGGCACTAACTTCCGGCGCTAAAGCCTTGGGTTTTGGCTTAGCCAGGGCTTTAGCGCCGGAAGTTAGTGCCGGCGCTAAGTCCCCTGCGCGCGCCAAAAATTCAGTGGCGCCGCGCCCAAACGGCTGCCGGCGCTACTGAAGGGTCTTTGCGGCGGTACATCGGCGCTAACTGCCGTTTCGCGCCGCAATTCCGGCGCTGCGGCACCCGATGCGGTGCGGCAGGCTGGGGACGTGCAGGCCTCCTCCTCCCATTAAGGAGGAGCTGCCTGCACCCGGCCGCGGCCCGCGCAAATCAGCTTAAAAATGAGCCCGGCACCTCGGACAAGTGCCGGGCTTGCATCTGTTCCGGGGGGGGGTGGGGAGAAGTCCGGGGAGGGAGCTGCGGGCAGGCGGCCGGCGGGAAAGTGGCTGGCCGCCGCGGGGCCTTTAATGCGCCGGCGCAAACTGGAGTAAGGCACCTCTGCCAGAACGTTGCTTGCGGCTGCCACGGGCGAGGCGGCCGCAACTCAATTTCGGAGTTCGGGCGGGTTACCACGGCAACCGGGACGCTGCGCACACCGATGACGTCATCGGTGCCGGCGCAGCGCTACCGGTGCAACGCCGATTTAGGGCCCCAGGGAATTTTTAAACTGGCCATAACTCTGGCGCTAGTCCCTCTAGCGCCTCAAAAGCGGCGCTAAGGCTAGTGAATTTCTAGGCCCTGTTATTTGTTAATGTACAGCATCTGTGTGATTATTTAATAATAGCATATCCACTGAACCACGGATCCAACAGTGGTGACGAGTGTCGATTCGAATCTACCTGCAACATAAAAAAATTAAAAAAATTAGTCGAGGCCAGGAACATGGGCGTCGACCACAAGCAACCGCCCAGCAGCCAGGCAGAGATCCAACTTCGCAGGGGAGGCTGCGGAGAGCCGGGCTTGGTTCCCAGCCACAACGAGCAGTAAGAGACCAACGACAGGTCCAGCGCAGACCCTTCCCGAGCAGCGGCGGCTGGAGCCGACCGACGGCGGAGAGAGAGCCAAGCAGCGTCGACGGGGTAAGACAGAGGGTGAAGAGCGCAGGGCTCAGCCGGGGGTTGAACACCGAGCGGCGTCGAGGAAAATAAAACAAACCGGAGAGAGAGAGGGTAAGAAACAGCCAGGTTCTAGACTGAGCGGCGTCGAAAAATATAAAAAGAAGAACGCGCAGAGCACAGCCAGTGCTCACGGGCTGAACAGGGTCCGCGGGGCGAAGAAAGGGGAGACGCCATTGAGCCGCGGAGAAGAAGGAAGAGTGCGGGAGGCGCCATTGAGCCGCGGAGAAGAAGGAAGAGCGCGGGAGACGCCATTTTTAGAAGCCGCAGCGGAGAAGAAGGGCAAGCGCAGGAAGGAAGGAAAGCGCGGGAGATACCATTTTGTGCCAGCGGAGAAGAAGGGGAAGCGCGGGAGGCGCTATTTGTGATAGTTAACGCACACCAAGGATGCCGAAGAGTGGCAGTATCTCTACGTTCGACAATGAAGTCGAAGATTGGGCGACATATGTGGAACATATTGAGGTGTACTGCAGGGCGAATGAAGTGCCAGATGCTAATAAAGCACTGGTTCTGTTAAATTCCATTGGTGCAAAAACTTATGGGTTACTGCGAAATCTAATAACCCCAGAGAAGCCGATAAACAAGAATTTTGGAAGCATAGTAGAAATCCTACAGGACCACGTAAACCCCACACCGCTGCTGATAGCAGAACGATTTAAGTTCCATAAAAGGAACCAAAACAAAGATGAAAGCAATGCTGAGTACCTAACGGAACTGCGCAAGCTATCGAAACACTGCCAGTTTGGAGCGGGACTAGCAGACACGTTAAGGGACAAGTTTGTGTGTGGGCTACAAAGTGAAGGAACCCAGAAACGGCTTCTATCAGAAAAGGACCTTGCGCTGGACAAAGCTTTCAGGATGGCAGTATCACACGAAGCAGCCGCAAGGGGCGCTGCAGAGATACAACAGAGACCGAAAGAATATGGCACCAATGAAATGTCTGATGGAACAGGGAAGTGCTATCGCTGCGGCAGAACAACACATGACCAGAAAGATTGTTGGTTCAAGGACCAACAGTGTGGGAAAGCAGGACACATAGCAAGAGTCTGCAGGTCTGGGAAGAAAACCAACAGTAAGAAATCTCCACAGGAGAAGTACAAAAAGGTACACCAGGTGATGGACAGTGGTTCAGACGAACAGAAAAGTGACACAGACTCCGGAAGCAAGGAGCTGGGTTGTCTGAAACTACATAAGTTAACCGAAATGGAGGCTCACCAGACTATCTGGGTTACACTCAAGATAGACGGAGTCCAAGTGGAAATGGAATTGGACACAGGGTCAGCTCTAACAGCCATAAATCAAAGAGACTACAAGCGGCTATTTTCACAAATACCCTTGAAAGCTACAGAGATTGTCTTGAAGAAGTATACGGGGCAAAAAGTCTACCCCAAATGAAAAATAATGGTGAAAGTGACATATAAAGGCCAGGAAATACCTAAAATGGATATATATGTATTGCCAAATGGAGGACCACCACTGCTAAGACGTGAATGGATCTGGAAGATACAATTAGATTGGCATTCCATACAGGCACTGAAGGTTGAGGCCAAAAAGGATGACGACGTCACACCTGGACGACTGTCAAAAATGCTAACTGATGCAAAAGATGTGTTCCAGGAGGGACTAGGAACACTAAAAGGAATAACAGCAACGATTAAAATAGAGGAAAATGCAAGCCCAAAGTTTCTGAAGGCCAGACCAGTGCCTTATGCGATCAGACCAGCTGTTGAAGCAGAGCTGGAAGGGTTGGAACATTCAGGAGTACTGTCCAAAGTGGACTGGAGCGAGTGGGCTACACCCATCGTTCCTGTAATGAAGAGGTCGTTGAGTAATACGCCTGGGGAACCAAAGAAGTTCTGCATCTGTGGGGATTTTAAGGTGACAGTGAACCCAGTCCTTCACATGGTGCAATATCCACTTCCACGAATTGAGGATATTTTCACCTCGCTATCTGGAGTTAAACACTTCACCAAAATTGATCTAGCCCAGGCGTACTTGCAACTGGAGGTAGAAGAAGCTTCGAAACATTACCTTACGATCAACACTCATAAAGGTCTCTATCAATACAACCGGCTGGTGTTTGGAGTAGCCTCGGCTCCGGCTATCTGGCAAAGGGCGATGGATCAGGTCCTACAAGGGATTCCATGGACCCAGTGTTATTTGGACGACATCTTGGTCATGGGCGAAAATGACGGTGATCACCTCGCCAACTTGGAGAAGGTGCTCACCAGATTAAAGGAGTATGGGCTACGAGCTAATTGCCACAAGTGCGAGTTTTTCCAGAAACAGATCTCGTATTGTGGCCACGTCATCGATGAAGAGGGGTTACATAAGTCCCCTGACAAGATTGAGGCAGTAGTCAAGGCTCCAGCACGGGAAAATGTGTCACAACTGAGGTCGTTCCTCGGGCTGGTAAGCTACTACCACAAGTTCTTACCAAATTTGTCTACGGTATTACACCCGCTGAACACCCTACTGCAAACAGGGGTACCATGGAAGTGGGATGACGAACGTAGACGAGCTTTCCAGAAGTGTAAAGAATTGATAACATCAATAGAGGTGTTGGCCCATTTCAACCCAGCACTACCAATTCGTTTGGCATGTGATGTATCACCCTACGGTATTGGAGCGGTGCTGTCGCACAAATTCCCAGATGGGTTGGAGAGGCCAGTAGCTTTTGCGTCTCGGTCACTAACCTCAGCCGAGCGCAACTACGCCCAGATTGACAGGGAGGCCCTCAGCCTAGTATGGGGAGTAAAAAAATTCAACCACTATCTGCATGGGCAGAAGTTCACCTTGCTGACTGACCACCAACCACTTGTCTCCATCTTTAATCCTAAGAAGGGCGTTCCAGTGATGACTGCACAGCGGTTACAAAGATGGTCCCTGTTTCTAGGGGCGAATCAATATGAAATAGAATATAAAGGCACGAAACAGCATGGGAACGCTGATGGGCTACCGCACCTGCCACTGCCTACTGTGGAGGAAGCACCAGCAGTGGACCCTATCGAGATATTTTATTCGTCAATAATTGAACGATTGCCAGTAACAAACGCGGATGTAGAGAAGGAGACCCGCAATGATCTGACGCTGTCACGGGTATATGAATTGACGGTGAGGGGATGGCCAACACATGGCGACTCACTGTTGCCAGCATTCTCATCCAGAAGAGAACAGCTGTCAGTATGCCAGGGGACAGTGATGTGTGGACCCAGAGTGGTGATTCCACCCAAGTTTAGGGAGAGAGTGCTAAATGAGCTACATGAAGGTCATCTGGGGGGAGTGAAAATGAAAAGCCTTGCTAGGGCTTATGTGTGGTGGCCGGGAATCGATCAACAAATCGAAGACCTAACCAAGAGCTGCTCAGGATGCCAGAAGGCCCAAAATGCACCACCACATGCCCCTCTACACCCATGGGAGTGGCCCTCCTCTCCATGGCAACGGGTGCATATTGATTTTGCTGGTCCATTCATGGACTCAATGTTCTTAATAGCAGTGGATGCTCATTCAAAGTGGCCTGAGGTGATAAAAATGTCTTCAACCACTACAGAGAAAACGATTGCAGTCCTACGGACCATATTTGCCAGAAATTGTTTGCCAGAGCAGATTTGCTCTGATAATGGACCACAGTTTGTGTCCAACGAGTTCCAAAAATTCATGAAAAGGAATGGGGTAAGGCATTACACATCCGCCCCGTATCATCCAGCCACAAATGGATTGGCTGAGAGGTTCGTACAAACCTTTAAGAAGGCGATAAAGGCCATGTGCGACGATGAAATTCCACTGCAGCATAAGATGGACAATTTCTTATTAGCCTACCGAAACGCGACACATGCAGTTACCAACCAGACCCCGGCCATGATGTTCTTTAACCAAAGGTTGAGATCTCGTCTTGACTTGCTCAGACCAAATGTGCGAAGAAATGTTGAGGACAAACAATTCCAGCACATCAATGAGAAGCCGACAAGGAGCTTCAATGTAGGGCAACCAGTCTTGGCCTGTGACTATCGAACAGAGAAGTGGCAACCCGGAACGATATGTACAAGGCAGGGGCCATTAATGTACACAGTGGATGTCGGGGAGAACATTGTGAGACGCCACGTCGATCAGATCTTAGCGTCACAGGAAGGCATCAACCCCATGTCTCGAGTACCTGGGGATGAACCCGACATACCGGTAGCATTTACTTCAGACCCAGTAGCAGTGGAACCCGATGAACTACCTGATGAAAAGGGGTCAGAATCGCCTCTGCACCAAGAACAAGAACCTCTGGAAAGGCGCTATCCCGAAAGGGTCAGGAAGCCGCCCCAAAGACTGAATCTATAAATGGACTTTTGTTGTTTACTGTACATGTTGAAATGTTAATTGTTATTTGAATATTAGGGGTATTACTAATCTAAAAGGGGAGGAATTGTAGTGTATGTGCCTTTAAGTCAAAACTACTTTTACAGCTCCTGTATACTGTAGTACCGGCAGCGACCACACCGGTATATAAGCTTTGCGCATGCCTCACTACCCCCAGTCTAGAGACTACCCTCCTCCAGTAAAGACCTGTTATTTGTTAATGTACAGCATCCATGTGATTATTTAAAAATAGCATATCCACTGAACAATGGATCCAACAGATAGCAGAAATGCGAGGGTATACATATCAGGAAAGGATGAACAGGCTGGGTCCCTTTTCGCTTGAAAACAGAAGGCTGAAGGATGACCTAATAGAGGTCTTTAAAATTATGAAAGGTTTTGATAGAGTAGATAGAGAGTGTTTCCACTTGTGGGGAAGAGCATAACTAGAGGTCATCAATATAAGATAGCCACCAAGAAATCTAAGAGGGAATACAGAAAAAACTTCTTTACCCAGAGAGTGGTGAGAATGTGGAACTCGCTACCACAGAGAATGGTTGAGGCAAATAGTATCGATGCATTTAAGGGGCGGTTAGATAAGCATATGAGGGAGAAGGGAATAGAGGGGTGTACTGATAGATTTAGATGAGGAAAGATTGGAGGAGGCTCGAGTGGAGCATAAACGCCAGCATAGGCTGGTTGGGCTGAATGGCCTGTTTCTGTGCTGTGTATCCTATGTAATCTTGAGAGGCAAACTGTTTATGTGTTACACTAAAGTGTATGCTGTCTGGATAATCCATCATTTGAAATGTAACAAGTCAGTAGCAAAGAACTAGTACGTTCTAACAATTATAGTGCTACAACTAAAGAGCCTTGTAATGAAAGTATGGCTCATTAAGAATCATAGAATCATAGAGTGACTACAGCACAGAAGGAGGCCACTCGGCCCGTCGAGCCCGTGTCAGCTTTCTGCAAGAGCACTTCAGCTAGTCCCACTCCCCCGCCATTGCCCTGTAGCCCTGCAATTTTTTTCCTTCAGGTACTTATCCAACTCCCCTTTGAAAGCCATGATTGAATCTGCCTCCACCATCCTCTCAGGCAGTGCATTCCACATCCTAACCACTCGCTGCATAAAAAAAGTTTTTCCTCATGTCGCCTTTGGTTCTTCTGCCAATCACCTTAAATCTGTGTCCTCTGGTTCTCGACCCTTCCATCAATGGGAACAGTTTCTCTCTATCTACTCTGTCTGGACCCCTCATGATTTTGAACAGCTCTATCAAATCTTCTCTCAACCTTCTCTGCTCTAAGGAAAACAACCCCAGCGTCTCTAGTGTAGTGTCCGTGTGTTGATAAAGACACTGAAGACAGGAGTTGGTTCATAGGTGTTTACTAAGCAAAGTCTGGGGGGGGTTCTAACGGATATACACAATATACAGGCTTATATAGCCTGAGTGGCCATTATTGGCATTACAGCACACCTGGGGCTCTTAAAGACACATACACTACAATTCCTCCCCTTTTAGTTAACCAGTACATCATATTTTAAGTAATTATTAATTACATGTTATAAGAAAAATAATATACACATTGCTGTAGTTAATTAATTATGTCAGTCTCTCAGGAGGCTTCCTGACTCGGTCCGGATAACGCCTCGGGGGTGTAGTAGTTTCTGGTGGTGTAGTAGGTTCTTTTGGCAAGGCTGATTTGGCTTGAATGCCAGTGTCGGGTTCATCGGGTTCGAGTATCACCGGATCGGAGGTAGATATGGGTATCTCTACTTCATCGTTAGACGTATAGAGTTCAGAATCACAGAATCACAGAATCTACAGTGCAGATAGAGGCCATTTCGGCCCATTGAGCCTGCACCAACACATATCCCACCCTACCCCCGTAACCCCACGTATTTAATCCCCTAACACTAAGGGTCAATTTATCATAGCCAAATCAACCTAACCTGCACATCTTTGGACTGTGGGAGGAAACCGGAGCACCCGGAGGAAACCCACGCAAACACGGGGAGAATGTGCAAACTCCACACAATCGCCCGAGGCCAGATTTGAACCCGGGTCCCTGGCGCTGTGAGGCAACAGTGCTAACCACTATGCCACCGTGCCCCCCCACGACTCGGACCACTGATGTATACCGTGGACATCGGCCATCAGTGGTCCGAGTCGTGTGCAGATAGTTCCAGGCTGCCATTTCTCGGTACGGTAGTCCCGGGCCAAAACTTGTTGACCTATCTGGAAGGTTCTAGTTGGCCTTTCATTCATGCCTTGAAACTGCTGGTTCTCCACGTCCCTTCTGATGTGGTGTAGGTTGTCCCTTTTCGGATGACTTTATGATTTGGTCAGCATGGCGCCTTATTATGCTTTCTCCGATGTCCACGGTATACATCAATGGTCCGAGTCGTGTGCAGATAGTTCCAGGCTGCCATTTCTCGGTACGGTAGTCCCGGGCCAAAACTTGTTGACCTATCTGGAAGGTTCTAGTTGGCCTTTCATTCATGCCTTGAAACTGCTGGTTCTCCACGTCCCTTCTGATGTTGGGCTTGACCAAATCCAGCTGGCATCTTAGGTTTCTATTGAAGAACATCATGCGGGAGTTTGGTTGGTAACCATATGTGTTGCATTCCTGTATGCGAATAAGAAGTTATCCACCTTGTGCTGAAGTTTTATCTCTTCATTACCCAAGGCCTTTATGGCCTTCTTGAAGGTCTGGACAAACCTTTCAGCCAATCCATTGGTGGCGGGATGGTATGGGGCGGACGTGTAGTGCTTAACCCCATTGTTTTTTAAGAACTTTCTGAATTCTTCGGACACAAATTGCGGTCCATTATCAGAACATATCTGCTCCGGCAGCCCATTCCTGGCAAATATGGTCCTTAATACTGTGATGGTTTTTTCCGTGGTGGTGGAGGACATCTTTATTACCTCCGGCCACTTGGAGTGTGCATCAACCGCGATTAAGAACATTGAGTCCATAAATGGACCAGCAAAGTTGATGTGCACCCTTTGCCAGGGAGCTGAGGGCCACTCCCATGGATGTAGAGGGGCTTGTGGTGGAGCGTTTTGGACCTTCTGGCATCCTAGGCAGCTCTTGGTCATTTCTTCGATGTCTCCATCGATACCTGGCCACCATACAAACGCCCTAGCTAGGTTCTTCATTTTCACTCCACCCAGATGCCCCTCGTGAAGCTCCTTTAGCACTTTATTCTGGAGTTTGGGTGGAATCACCACTCTGGATCCACACATCAAGGTTCCTCGGCACACTGACAGCTGTTCTCTTCTTTGCGAGAATGCTGGCAACAGTGGTTCGCCATGTGCTGGCCATCCCTTCACTGTTAAATCGTAGACCCGTGAGAGAGTCGGGTCATTTCTCGTCTCCCTTTCAATGGCAGAATTTGTTACTGGTAGACATTCCACTATGGAAGAGTGGTACATCTCTACTGGGTCTACTGTAGGTGCCTCTTCTACCATTGGCAACGGTAGGCGCGATAAACCGTCAGCATTCCCATGCTGTTTTGATCCTTTGTATTCTATGTTGTATTGGTGTGCCCCTAGAAAAAGGGACCACCTCTGTAGCCTTTGCGCTGTCATAATGGGAACACCCTTTTTAGGGTTGAATATGGAGATGAGGGGTTGATGGTCAGTCAACAAGGTAAATTTTTGTCCGTGTAGGTAATGGTTGAATTTCTTCACTCCCCATACCAGGCTGAATGCTTCCCTGTCGATTTGGGCATAGTTACGCTCAGCTGAGTTTAATGAGCGTGACGCAAAAGCTATCGGCCGTTCTGAGCCATCAGGGAATTTATGGGATAATACTGCTCCTATGCCGTAAGGGGATGCATCGCACACCAGTCTGGTTGGCAGTGATGGGTTGTAATGAGCCAAAACTTCTTCGGATGTGATTAAGTCTTTGCATTTATGGAAGGCACGTTTACAGTCTTCGTTCCATTTCCAAATCACTCCTGTTTGTAGAAGTTCATTAAGAGGGTGTAGAAGAGTTGATAAGTTCGGTAAAAATTTATGATAGTAATTTATTAATCCCAGGAACGACCTTAATTGTGAAACATTTTCAGGTGCTGGGGCTTTTATGACCGCTTCAATTTTTTCAGGTGACTTATGCAACCCTTCATTATTAATTATGTGGCCACAATATGATATCTGATTTTGGAAAAATTCGCACTTGGGGCGATTTGCTTGTAGGCCCCGTTCTTTCAGCCTAGTGAGCACCTGCTCCAAATTGGCAAGGCGCTCGTTGTTGTTTTCTCCTGTTACAAGGATGTCGTCTAGGTAGCATTGAGTCCCCGGAATCCCTTGGAGGACTTGCTCCATAGCTCTTTGCCAGATAGCTGGAGCTGATGCTACTCCAAAAACCAGTCGATTGTACTGGTACAGGTCTTTGTGTATTTTTATCGTGAGATACTTTTTAGAGGCCTCCTCAACCTCTATCTGTAGATATGCCTGTGCCAAGTCAATTTTGGTGAAACGTTTCCCTCCGGATAGTGAGGCAAAAATATCTTCTATCCTCGGAAGAGGATACTGTACTGTGTGAAGGACCGGGTTTACAGGCACCTTGAAGTCTCCACAGATGCAAATTTTTCTCTGTTCTTCAGATTTATCATTATTTAATGCTTTTTTCATGACTGGAACAATGGGTGTTGCCCACTCGCTCCAATCTATTTTGGATAATACGCCTGCCTTTTCCAAATTCTCCAGCTCTGCTTCGACTGCTGGACGAATTGCGCATGGCACCGGTCTTGCCTTAAAAAATTTGGGAATTGCTGCATCTTCCACTTTTATTGAGGCGGTGATGCCTTTCAAGGTCCTAGTTTCTCTTGAAACACTTCTTTGGCATTGGCCAAGATGTCTTTTAATCGTTCAGGTACGATGTCATCATTGTTTATTTTCTTACTGGTCACCGTCAGTGCCTGAATGGAGTGCCAGTCTAAACGTATCTTTCTGATCCATTCACGTCCCAACAACGGTGGACCACCCTCTTGTAGAATGTATAAATACAACTTTTGTATTTCTTTGCCGTTGTATACAACAGGCACCCTTATTTTTCCTTTGGGGTATACTTTCTGCCCCGTAGATAATGGATGTGTCTTTGAGAGGTATATGCGAAAATAGCCTCTCGTAATCCCGTCGATTTATTACGGTTAGAGCTGATCCTGTATCTAGCTCCATTTTAACAGGGGACCCTGCTATCGTGAGGGTAACCCAAATTGTTTGGTAATCATCTTTGGCAAGTACATTATGTAATTTGAGACAGCTTAGTCTCTTATTTTCAGAGTCGCTATCGCTCTTCTGGTCTTCGGAGCTACTGTCCGTCATCATTTGTACCTTCCTGTACTTTCCTTTATTAATTTTTTTTTCTGTCTGTGGATTTATTTTGTCCAGATCGGCATACCCGTGCAATGTGTCCAATCTTTCCGCATTGCCTGCATGCTTTGTCCTTGAACCAGCAGTCTTTCTGGTTATGGGTGGATCTGCCGCAGCGATAACATCTTTCGAAACCCTGTGTCATTTCATGGGTGCCGAAGTTCTGTGTCTTTTGTTGTATCTCTGCAGCTCCTCTTGCTGCTGCTTCGTATGATACAGCCATACTGAAAGCTTTGTCCAATGTTAAATCTTTTTCAGAAAGCAGCCTTTTTTGTGTTCCTTCACTTAAGAGACCGCAAACGAATTTGTCTCGAAGATAATCTGCTAGTCCTGCCCCGAATTGGCAGTACTTTGATAGCTTTCTTAATTCGGTTAGGTAATCAGCGTTACTTTCATTCTTGTGTTGATTTCTCTTGAAGAATTTGAATCGTTCCGCTATCAGCAGCGGTGTTGGGTTTAAGTGCTCCTGCAGGGTATCAACAATTTCTTTAAAATTCTTGTCATTTGGTTTGGGTGGAGTGATTAAATTTTGTAACAACCCGTATGCCTTTGCGCCCATTAGGTTCAGCAGTAGTGAAGCTTTTTTTTCATCTTCTATTCCATTTGCAGTGCAATATACCTCTACTCTTTCCACGTATGTGGTCCAATCCTCTATTTCGCTAACAAAAGCATCAATATTGCCAGACTTAGGCATTTCAGAAAAGATATGGCGCTTCCCGCGCTTTCCCGCCACTGCTGCCGATGACAATGCTGTTTCCCGCGGTTTCCGTTCTTTGTTTTTTTATTTGTTTTCAGTTGGAGACTCGTTCCCGCCGGACTTGCCGCGCCGGCCGTCTCCCGAGTGCTCCCTCCCAGTCCGCTATTGCTTGCCTCTAATTTCGCTGCCTGTCTCAGCTGTAGAGCCAGCCTCTGGAGCCCCAGCCTGATGCCCAGGAAGGATTAGCGCACTACCTGCCACCAGCTTGGCCAGCTGGTGAAACCACAGCTTCTCTCACTTTCTTGAGTCTTCTGGACGCCCGAGGAATCGATGTCCCGGAGGTGCTGCCGAATTGCAGGTAAGTCCGTTTCCACTTCGTCGCCACTTTAGTGTCTGTGTGTTGATAAAGACACTGAAGACAGGAGTTGGTTCATCGGTGTTTACTAAGCAAAGTCTGGGGGGGGTTCTAACGGATATACACAATATACAGGCTTATATAGCCCGAGTGGCCATTACCGGCATTACAGCACACCTGGGGCTCTTAAAGGCACATACACTACATCTAGGTATTCATGTAACTGAAGTCCCTTATCCCTGGAATCATTCTCGTAAATATTTTCTGCACCCTCTCTAAGGCCTTCAAATCCTTCCTAATGTGCGGTGCCCAGAATTGGACACAATACTTCAGTTGAGGTCAAATCAGTGTTTTATAAAGGTTCATCATAACTTCCTTGCTTTTGTACTCCATGCCTCTATTTATTATGCCCAGGACCCCGTGCGCTTCTTTAGCCGCTTTCTCAACCTGCCCTGCCACCTTCAATGATTTGTGCACATATACCCCCAAGACTTGCTGTTTATGCACCCCTTTTAGGATTATACCCATTCCACCAGCCTGTCCCTTTCTTCCTCAAGTCTATCACTATCCTCCTCACTGATCATTATACTTCCAAATTTTGTGTCATCTGCAAATTTTGAAATTGTGCCCTGTACACCCAAGTCCAAGTTGTTGTGTCCGTGTATAATAAGACACAGACTGCAGGAGAATGGTACAACAGGTGTTTACTCAACGTGGCTCACACGGGAACTGATCTGTACAGATTACTACTCAGTGCTATATACAGGTGTGGTCACTGCCGGTACTGCAGTATACATGAGCTGTAAATGATAGATCCCCCTTAAAGGTATATACATTACAATTCCTCCCCTTTTAGATTAACAGTACCATAACACTCATTTAACAATTAAATATCAAACTAATTACAATTAACACTTTTAACATGCAACATTAGCTGAAAATGGTCTATTTATATATTCAGTCTTTGGGGAGGCTTCCTGATCCTTTCTGGATAGCGTCTTTCCCGAGTGTCTTGCTCTTGGTGCGGAGGCGATTCTGGCCCCCTGTCGTCGGTTGGTTCATCAGCTTCCGATGCTACTGTTTCTGGGGTAGATGCGACCTGTACGTCGGGTTCATCACCAGGTACGTGTGGGCGAGGCATGGGGTTGACTTGTTCCTGTGACTCTAGGATCTGGTCAGCATGGCGTCTCACGATGCTCTCCCCAACATCCACTGTGTACATTAGTGGGCCCTGCCGTGTGCATATCGTTCCTAGCTGCCATTTTTCTGTTCGGTAGTCGCGGGCCAAGACTGGTTGCCCTACATTGAAGCTCCTTGTTCGCTTGTCATGGATGTGCTGGAATTGTTTACTCTCAGCATCTCTTCGTACATTTGGTCTGAGCAAATCCAGGCGAGATCTTAACCTTCGGTTAAAGAACATCATGGCTGGGGCCTGGTTGGTGACTGCATGTGTCGCATTCCGGTAGGCGAACAGGAAATTGTCCACCTTGTGCTGCAGCGGAATGTTGTCATTGTACATAGCCTTTATTGCCTTCTTAAAGGTTTGTACGAACCTCTCAGCCAATCCATTTGTGGCTGGATGATACGGGGCGGATGTGTAATGCCTTACCCCATTCTTTTTCAAGAACCTCCGGAACTCTTCGGACACAAGCTGTGGTCCGTTGTCGGAGCAAATCTGTTCTGGCAAGCCATTCCTGGCAAAAATGGTCCGTAGGACTGCAATAGTTTTCTCCGTGGTGGTGGAGGACATTTTGATGACCTCAGGCCATTTCGAGTGCGCATCCACAGCTATTAAAAACATTGAGTCCGTGAATGGACCAGCAAAATCAATATGCACCTGTTGCCATGGAGATGAGGGCCACTCCCATGGGTGTAGAGGGGCCTGTGGTGGTGCATTTTGGACTTTCTGGCATCCTGAGCAGCTCTTGGTCAGGTCCTCGATTTGTTTATCGATTCCCGGCCACCACACATAAGCCCTGGCTAGGCTTTTCATTTTTACCCCTCCCAGATGATGCTCATGAAGCTCATTGAGCACTCTATCCCTTAACTTGGGTGGAATTACCACTCGGGATCCACACATCAAGGTCCGCCGGCACACTGACAGCTGTTCTCTCCTTGTCGAGAATGCTGGCAACAGTGAGTCGCCGTGTGCTGGCCATCCCTTCACCGTCAAATCACATACCCGAGAGAGTGTCGGGCCATTTCGGGTTTCCTTTTCGATACAAGAGTTAGTTACCGGTAGGTATTCAACTATAGTCGAATGGAATATTTCGACAGGATCCACTGCTGGTGCTTCCTCCGCAGTAGGCAGTGGCAGGCGTGATAGCCCATCAGCATTTCCATGCTGTTTCATACCCTTATATTCAATCTCATAGTGGTGCGCCCCTAGAAAAAGTGACCATCTTTGTAGTCGTTGTGCAGTCATCACCGGAACGCCCTTCTTCGGATTAAAAATGGAGACAAGAGGCTGGTGATCAGTCAGCAAGGTGAATTTAAGAACATAAGAACATAAGAAATAGGAGCAGGAGTAGGCCAATCAGCCCCTCGAGCCTGCTCCGCCATTCAATAAGATCATGGCTGATCTGATCCTAACCGCCAATCTACTATCACAGAACCATCTCCTGAATCTAACAGAATTAGACACACGAAATAGGAGCAGGATCAGGCTACACGGCCCCTGGGCCCGCTCTGCTACCCACAGGGCCATGTCCGATCTGAAGCTAGACTCATGTCCAAATTCCTGCCCGTTCCCCGTAACCCTTAATTCCCTTTACTTCTAGGAAACTGTCTATTTCTGTTTTAAATTTATGTAATGATGTAGCTTCTACAGCTTTTTGGGGCAGCATATTCCATGGACCTACCACCCTCTGAGTGAAGTAGTTCCTCCTCATCTCAGTTTTGAAAGAGCAGCCCCTTATTCTAAGACTATGCCCCCTAGTTCTAGTTTCACCCATCATCGGGAACATCCTCCCCGCATCCACCCGATCCAACCACTTCACAATCTTATATGTTTCAATAAGATCACCTCTCATTCTTCTGAACTCCAATGAGTAGAGTCCCAATCTACTCAACCTCTCTTCATATGTCCATCCCCTCATCCCCGGGATTAACCGAGTGAACCTTCTTTGTACTGACTCGAGAGCAAGTATGTCTTTTCTTAAGTATGGACACCAAAACTGTATGCAGTATTCCAGGTGCGGTCTCACCAATACCTTGTACAACTGAAACAATACCTCCCTATTTTTATATTCTATCCCCCTAGCAATGAAAGCCAACATTCCATTGGCCTTCTTAATCACTCGCTGCACCTGCATACTAACCTTTTGAGTTTCGTGCACCAGGACCCCCAGATCCCTTTGTACTTCAGTACTTTCCAGTTTCTTGCCATTAAGATAATAACTTGCTCTACGATTTTTCCTGCCAAAGTGCATAACCTCACACTTTCCAGTATTGTATTCCATCTGCCAAATCTCTGCCCACTTACTTAGCCTGTCTATGTCCCCTTGCAGGTTTTTTATGTCCTCCTCACTCACTACTTTCCCTCCCATCTTAGTATCATCTGCAAACTTTGATATGTTACACTTGGTCCCCTCCTCCAAATCATTAATATAGATTGTAAAGAGTTGGGGACCCAGCACTGACCCCTGTGGAACACCACTAGTTATTGATTGCCAGTCTGAGAATGAACCATTTATCCCAACTCTCTGCGTTCTGTTAGATAGCCAATCCTCTATCCATGCCAAAATATTACCCCCAATCCCGTGATTTTTTATCTTAAGCAATAATCTTTTGTGTGGCACCTTGTCAAATGCCTTTTGGAAGTCTAAATACACTACGTCCACTGGTTCCCCTTTATCCACCCAATATGTTACTTCCTCAAAGAACTCCAGCAAATTTGTCAAACATGACTTCCCCTTCATAAAACCATGCTGACTTTGTCCTATTAAATTATGATTATCCAAATGTCCTGTTACTGTCTCCTTAATAATGGACTCCAAAATTTTACCTACCACAGATGTTAGGCTAACCTGTCTATAGTTTCCAGCCTTCTGTCTACTGCCCTTTTTAAATAAGGGTGTTACATTAGCAGTTTTCCAGTCTGCCGGGACCTTTGCTGAGTCCAGGGAGTTTTGGAAAATTATTAGCAATGCATCCACAATCCCTACCGCCACTTCCCTCAAGACCCTAGGATGTAAGCCATCAGGTCCAGGTGATTTATCCGCCTTGAGTCCCATTATTTTACCGAGTACCACTTCCTTAGTGATTTTGATCATGTTTAGCTCCTCCCCCCCTATAGCCACCTGCTTGTCCAGTGTTGGGATATTCTTAGTGTCCTCTACTGTAAAGACTGATACAAAATATTCATTCAGTGTTTTTGCCATCTCCATATTTCCCACCATTAATTTCCTGGTCTCATCCTCCAAGGGACCAACATTTACTTTAGCCACCCTTTTTCTTTTTATATAACTATAAAAACTCTTACTACCTGTTTTTATATTTTTTGCTAATTGACTTTCATAATCTATCTTCCCTTTCTTAATCAATCTTTTTATTATTTTTTGCTGTCTTTTAAAGTTTCCCCAATCCTCTATCCTCCCACTAGATTTGGCTACCTTATATGCCCTTGTTTTTAGTCGAATACTATCCTTAATTTCTTTACTTAGCCACGGATGGCTGTCTTGTCTTTTACACCCTTTTCTTCTCAGTGGAATATATATTTTTTGGAAGTTGTAAAGTAACTCCTTAAATGTACACCACTGATCATGTATCGTCTTACCCTTTAATTTATTTTCCCAATCCACTCGACTCAATTCCGCTCTCATACCTTCATAGTCTCCTTTATTCAAGCTTAGCACGCTTGTTTGAGATCCAACCTTCTCACTCTCTAATTGAATATGGAATTCAACCATGTTATGGTCACTCATTCCAAGGGGATCCTTTACTAGGACATTTTTAATTAATCCTGTCTCGTTACACAGGACCAGATCCAAGGTTGCTTGCCCCCTGGTCGGTTCAGTTACATACTGCTCAAGAAACTCATCCCTAATACACTCAATGAACTCATCCTCAAGGCAGCCCTGCCCAATTTGATTTGTCCAATTAATATGATAGTTAAAATCCCCCATAATTATAGATGTTCCCTTATTACAAGCCTCAACTATTTCCTGATTGATACTCCGTCCAATAGAGTTGCCACTGTTCGGAGGCCTATAGACTATGCCCACTAGTGTTTTTTTCCCCTTATTATTCCTTACCTCCACCCAAACTGTTTCATTATCCTGATCTTTTGACCCAATATCATTTCTCTGTATTACAGTGATTCCTTCCTTTATTAACATAGCCACCCCACCTCCCCTTCCTTCCTGCCTGTCCTTCCTGATCGTTAAATATCCTGGTATGTTTAATTCCCAGGCATTGTCACCCTGCAGCCATGTTTCTGTAATGGCCACAAGATCATACCCATATGTAGTTATTTGCGCCATTAACTCGTCTATTTTGTTACGAATGCTACGTGCATTCAGATAGAGAACTTTCAAATATGTTTTGTAACACTTAGTTCCTGCTTTTGCCCTTTTTATTACTTTACCTTTTACTCCATACCTTCTGCCCCTTCCTGACATGCTCTGGTTTTTAATTTCCCCACTGCTACCTAAGTCTATGACCTTCTCTGTTGTCATTTTTATTATTTGCTCTCTAGGAACCTCCCCCACACTAGTTAGTTTAAAGCCCTCTCTTCAGCCCTAGTTATATGATCCACCAGGACTCTAGTCCCAGCACTGGCCAAGTGAAGCCCGTCCCAATGGAACAGCTCCCTCCTGCCCCAGTACTGGTGCCAGTGTCCCAGGAAGCAAAACCCATTTCTCCCACACCAGTCTTTGAGTCACGCATTTAACTCTCTAATTTTATTTGTCCTAGCCAAATCCGCTAGTGGCTCAGGTAATAATCCAGAGATTATTACCCTTGAGGTTCTGTTTTTTAATTTGACCCCTCGCTGCTCATACTCCTTTAACAGAACTGGCTTCCTAGTCCGATCTATGTCGTTTGTACCAACATGGACCATGACAACTGGATCCACCCCCTCCCACTGCAAGTTTCTTTCCAGCCCAGAGGAGATGTCCTTAACCCTGGCACCGGGTAGACAACACAGCCTTCGGGACTCTCGCTGTCGGCTGCAGAGAACTCTATCTATCCCCCTAATAATACTATCCCCTACCATTACAACATTTCTAATTACTCCCCCCTCTTGAATGGCTCCCCGTTCCACGGTGCTGTGGCCAGGTTGCTCATCGTCCCTGCAGTCCCTGCTCCTGTCCCCACAGGGAGTAAGAACCTCAAACCTGTTGGAGAAGAGCAAGGGCTGTGGCTCCTCCAGCTCTACCTCCTGGATTCCCGTACCTGCCTCACTCGTAGTCACACCGTCCTGTCCCTGACCATGGGCTACATCTGAATTAATTAACTTCGTAGGTGTGACCACCTCCTGATACACAGAGTCCAGGTACTTCTCCCCCTCCCTGATGTGTCACAGTGTCTGAAGCTCAGACTCCAGCTCATCAACACGGAGCTGGAATTCCTGTAGCAGCAGACACTTGTCACAGACGTAATCACCGTGAGCCTCAATGGGGTTCACTGGCTCCCACATCTCGCAACAGTAACACATCACCTGCTCCATTCTATGTAATTAATTAATTTTTTTATTGTTAGTTATGGACACCCTCTGCCCGATTTTAGATGCTAGTATCCCCTTTAATTAATTGGATTTAAATTAAATCAATCCCTCTCGTTACACTAGTTAAATGGTTTACCAACAGTCACTCTGCACCAGAAAGGCCTTATTAACTACAACCCACAGAGTTAAAGTTTGAAAAGAACACCTAACACACCACTTACCCTAACTCACACTTACCCAAACTCAGAGCACTCTTTGATGACTCACACTCAGTGCTTGCTCGCACTCGGACTGGTCTTTTTATACTGTTTGTTTGTTTACAGCCAAATGAGTCACCACTGCTGATTGGTTAGAAAACTGGTTTCCACTGCCTGCTGTGCCAATTTACTCCTACTGCAGTGTAACCTTGTTTTACTCTTCTTAAACCAACAGAATCCCAAATATTTAACTTTTCCCCTTTACTTAAACTGCTTAAGTAATCTTATCAAGAATGATTTAAAGAGAAATAACAATTAAAGAACTCTCACACTTACCCAAACTCAGAGCACTCTTTGATGACTCGCACTCATCTATTCTGCCCGTGCAGATAGTGATTGAACTTTTTCACTCCCCACACTCGGCTGAGGGCCTCCCTGTCAATCTGGGCATAGTTACGCTCGGCTGAGGTTCGTGATCGTGACGCAAAGGCTATTGGCCTCTCTGAGCCGTCCGAGAATTTGTGCAGCAGCACTGCTCCAATGCCGTAGGGTGACGCATCACATGCCAACCGAATTGGTAATGCTGGGTTGTAATGGGCCGATACCTCTTTCGATGTGATTAGTGTTTTGCTCTTCTGGAAAGCTCGTCTACATTCGTCACTCCACTTCCATGGCACCCCAGTTTGCAGTAGGGCGTTCAGTGGGTGTAGTATTGTAGACAAATTTGGCAAGAACTTATGGTAGTAGTTTACCAGCCCGAGGAACGACCTCAGTTGTGACACATTTTCCGGTGCAGGAGCCTTGACTACTGCCTCAATCTTCTCTGGGGACTTATGTAACCCCTCTTTATCGATAACGTGGCCACAATACGAGATCTGTTTTCTAAAAACTTGCATTTGGGGCGGTTAGCTCGGAGCCCATATTCCTGCAATCTAGTGAGCACCTGCTCCAGGTTGGCAAGGTGATCACTGTCATTTTCGCCCGTGACCAGGATGTCGTCCAAATAACACTGGGTCCCTGGGATCCCTTGCATGACTTGTTCCATTGCCCTCTGCCAAATAGCCAGAGCTAATGCTACCCCGAATACCAGCCGGTTGTATTGGTAGAGACCTTTATGGGTGTTGATTGTGAGGTATTTTTTTGATGCTTCTTCTACCTCCATTTACAGATACGCGTGGGCCAGATCCATCTTAGTGAAGCATTTCGCTCCAGATAGCGAGGCGAAAATATCTTCAATCCGCGGAAGTGGATATTGTACGGTGTGAAGGACTGGGTTCACTGTTACCTTGAAGTCCCCACAGATGCGAACCTTCCTTGGTTCCCCAGGCGTGCTGCTCAATGACTTTTTCATCACAGGGATGATGGGTGTAGCCCACTCGCTCCAGTCTACCTTGGACAGTACACCTGAACGTTCCAGACTCTCCAGCTCTGCTTCGACGGCTGGCTGGATTGCATAAGGTACCGGTCTGGCCTTAAAAAATTTTGGGCTTGCGTTTTCTGCAATTTTAATCATCGCTGTCATGCCTTTTAGTGTTCCGAGTTCTTGCTGCAACACTTCTTTCGCGTCAGTTAGGATCTTTGACAGTCGCCCAGGTGTGACGTCGTCATCCTTTTTGTCAGCCACAGTCAGTGCCTGTATGGAATGCCAATCCAGTTGTATTTTCCGGATCCATTCACGTCCCAGTAATGGTGGTCCTCCATCTTGCAATACATACAGGTCTAGTTTTGGTGTTTCCTTACCGTTATATATAACGGTCACCCTTATTTTTCCTTTGGGGTAGACTTTTTGCCCCGTGTACGTCTTCAAAATAATTTTTGTGTCTCTCAAGGGTATGTGTGAGAATAGCCGCTCATAGTCCCGTCAGTTTATGACTGTTAGGGCTGATCCTGTGTCCAATTCCATCTTTACCTAGACTCCTGCTATCTTGAGAGTGACCCAAATGGTTCGGTGATCCTCCGTTGTGATCACATTATGTAGTTTCAGACAACTCAGTTCCCTGCTTTCGGAGTCGTTATCACTCTTTTGTTCGTCTGAACTATTCTCCGTCATCTTATGTACCTTCTTGTACTTTTCTTTGGTAGGTTTCTTATTGCTGGTTTTCTTTCCCGACCTGCAGACTCGTGCTATGTGTCCTACTTTTCCACACTGTCTGCACACTTTGTCTTTGAACCAGCAATCATTCTGGTCGTGTGTTGTTCTGCCGCAGCGATAGCACTTCTCTGTTCCATATGACATTTCGTTTGTGCCGTATTCTTGCGGTCTCTGTTGTATCTCTGCAGCGCCCCGTGCTGCTGCTTCATATGATACCGCAATGCTGAAAGCCTTTTCCAGCGTAAGGTCCTTTTCAGATAAAAGCCGTTTCTGGGTTCCTTCACTTTGAAGCCCACACACAAACTTGTCCCTTAAGGTATCTGCCAGTCCAGCTCCAAACTGGCAGTGTTTCGATAGTTTGCGCAGTTCTGTTAAATAATCAGCATTGCTTTCATCCTTATGCTGGTTCCGTTTGTGAAACTTGAATCTTTCTGCTATCAGCAGCGGTGTGGTGTTTAAATGTTCCTGTACTATCGTTACTATGTCTTCAAAACTCTTTTCCATTGGCTTTGATGGGGTTACTAGATTTCATAATAAACCATACGTCTTTGCACCCATTAAATTTAACAATACCGATGCTTTCTTGTCATCTGACACCTCATTTGCCTTGCAGTATACCTCTATTCGTTCGACATATGTAGTCCAATCTTCGACTTCATTGTCAAATGCGGTGATAGTGCCACTCTTCGGCATTTTGGGTGTGGTTTAAAATGGCGTCTCCCAATGGCTTAAAATGGCATCTCCCGCGCTTTCCTTCCTCCCCCGCTGCTGCCAACGTGGCTCCCGGCAGTTCTCGTGGCAATGGCGGCACCCTGTAGGTTTCGCGCGCTTCTCCTGTGCTGCTGCCAACGCCGCTCTCGGCGGTCCTCGTGGCAATGGCGGCACCTCGCGGGTTTCTGCGCATCTCTCTCTCCCTCTCTTCGATGCTGCTCGGCCCCTGAACACCGGCTGCGCCCTGTGCGCTCTGCCCTCTCTCTCTCTCCCCCGTCGACGCTGCTCGGCCCTTTGCTGTGCCGCTCAGTCGGGCTCTAGCCCGCCGCTGTCCAGGAAGGGTCTGCGCACTACCTGTTGCCAGCCCGTTTCACTTGACCACCTCGACTGGAAAGCCAAGCCTGGCTTTCAACAGCCTCCCCCGCAATTCTCGAGTCTCTGCTGGATGACTGGGCGGTTGCCCATGGTCGACGCCCGAGTCTCTGGCCTTGACCTCCAATCCACTGATCTCCAGGAACGAATCCCCGGGAAGTGATGCAGAGTTGCAGGTAGGTTCGAACTTGCCTTGTCGCCAATGTTGTGTCCGTGTATAATAAGACACAGACTGCAGGAGAACGGTACAACAGGTGTTTACTCAATGTGACTCACACGGGAACTGATCTGTACAGATTACTACTCAGTGCTATATACAGGTGTGGTCACTGCCGGTACTGCAGTATACATGAGCTGTAAAAGATAGTTCCCCCTTAAAGGTATATACATTACACAAGTCATTAATATATATCAAGAAAAGCAGTGGTCCTAGAACCGACCCCTGGGGAACACCACTGTATACCTTTCTCCAGTCTGAAAAACAACTGTTGCCTGTCACTTAGCCAATTTCATATCCATGCTGCCACTCTCCCTTTTATTCCATGGGCTTCAACTTTGCTGGCAAGCCTATTATGTGGCACTTTATCAAACGCCTTTTGGAAGTCCATTTACACCTCATCAACCGCATTGCCCTCATCAACCCTCTTTGTTACCTCATCAAAAAACTCAATCAAGTTAGTTAAACACAATTTGCCTTTAATAAATTCGTGCTGGCTTTCCTTAATTAATCCACACTTGTCCAAGTGACTGTTAATTTTCTCCCTGATTATCATTTCTAAAAGCTTCCCCACTACCGAGGTTAAACTGACTGGCCTGTAGTTGCTGCGTTTATCCTTACACACTTTTTTGACAAGGGTGTAACATTTGCAATTCTCCAGTCCTCTGGCACCATCCCCGTATATAAGGAGGATTGGAATATTATGGCAGTACCGCCGCGATTTCCTCCTTAATTTCCCTCAGCATTCTAGGATGCATCCCATCCAGTCCTGGTGACTTATCAATTTTAAGTACAGACAGCCTTTCTAGTAGCTCCTCTTTATCAATTTTTACCCCATTTAGTACCTCCACTACCTCCTCTTTCACTATGACTTTGGCAGCATTGTCTTCCTTGGTGAAGACAAATGCAAAGTACTTATTTAGTACCTCAGCCATACCCTCTGCCTCCATGCGTAGGTCTCCTTTTTGCTCCCTAATCGGCCCCACCCCTCCTCTTACTACCTGTTTATTATTTATATGCCTAAAGAAGACTTTTGAATTCCCTTTTGTGTTAGCTGCCAATCTATTCTCATACTCTCTCTTTGCCTCTCTTATTTCCTTTTTCACTTCCCCTCTAAACTTTCTATATTCAGCCTGATTCTTGCTTGTATTCTCAACCTGGCATGTCATACACACTCTTTTTCTGCTTCATCTTACTCTTTATCTCTTTCGTCATCCAGGAAGCTCTGGCTTTAGTTGACCTACCTTTCCCCCTCATGGGAATGTACCTCAACTGTACCCGAACTATCTCCTCTTTAAAGGCAGCCATTGTTCAATTACAGTTTTGCCTGCCAATCTTTGATTCCAATTTACCCAGGCCAGATCTGTTCTCAACCCACTGAAATTTGCCTTCCTCCAATTAAGTATTTTTACTCTAGATTGCTCCCTGTCCTTTTCCATAGCTAATCTAAACCATATGATACTATGATCACTGTTCCCTAAATGTTCCCCTCTGACACTTGTTCCACTTGACCCACCTCATTCCCCAGAACCAGATCCAGCAGTTCCTCCTTCCTCATTGGGCCGGAAACATACTGATCAAGAAAGTTCTCCAGAACACACTTCAGAAATTGTTCCCCCTCTCTGCCCTTTACACTATTACTATCCCAGTCTCTATTAGATTAATTGAAGTCCCCCATTATCACTACTCTATAGTTCTTGCACCTCTCTGTAATTTTCCTGCAAATTTGCTCCTCTGTATCTTTCCCACTAATTGGTGGCCTATAGAATACACCTAGTAGTGTAATGGCACCTCTATTATTTCTTAACTCTAACCAAATAGATTCTGTCCTTGACTCCTCCAGGACATCCTCCCTTTCCAGCATTCTTCTTAACTAATATTGCCAGCCCACCTTCTTTCTTTCCTTCCCTATCTTTCCTGAACACCTTATAACCAGGAATATTTAGTATCCAATCCTGCCCTTTTTTGAACCAGGTCTCCATTGTCGCCACAACATCATATTCCCATGTGGCTATTTGCATCTGCAACTCACCAAACTTACTTACCATGCTTTGTGCATTTACACACATGCACTGTAAACCTAACTTAGACCTTCTTGTATTCTCTCTTAGTCTGACCCCACCTAATACCTTACTATTTCTTACTCTAGTGCTATCTGTTTCTCCCAATCCTTTGTGCACTTTGTTTCTCTTTTCTAATGTTACATCCTGGTGCCCATCCCCCTGCCAAATTAGTTTAAACCCTCCCCAAAACTACTAGCAACCATCCCCTGTGAGGACTTTGATTCTGGCTCTGTTGAGGTGCAACCCATCTAGCCTGTACAGGTCCCACCTCCCCCAGAACCCATCCCAATGTTCCAGGAATCTGAAGCCCTCCCTCCTGTACCATCTCTCTAGCCATGCATTCATCTGCTCTATCCTCCTATTTCTATATTCACTAGCTCATGGCACCTGGAGTAATCCAGAGATTACTACCTTTGAGGTCCTGCTTTTTAATCTCTTTCCTAGCTCCCTAAAATCTGCGTGCAGGACCTTGTCCCTCTTTCTACCTATGTCATTGATACCGATATAGACCACGACCTCTGTCAGTTGATCCTGCCCCCTCAGAATGTTCTGCAGCCGCTCAGTGACATCCTTGACCCTGGCACCAAGGAGGCAACATACCACCCTGGAATCACGTCTGCGGCCACAGAAATGCCTGTCCGTTCCACTAACTATCGCTTTCCCGGTCTTCCTCCTCCCCACCGCTGTACAGTTGAGCCACCTGTGGTGCCGTGGACTTGGCTCTGGCTGTACTCCTCAGAGGAACCATCGCCCTCACCAGTATTTGGTACTGAATACTGGTTGCAGAGTGAGATGCACTCAGGGGACTCCTGCACTACCTGCCTGGTCCTTCTTGTCTGTCTGGCGGTCACCCATTTCTTCTCTGCCTGCACACCCTTACGCACCGGGGTGACCACCTCCTGAAACGTGCTATCCACGTAGCTCTCAGCCGCATGGATGCACCACGTTTAGGATCACTCTGTGTGTCAGCGGATACTATTTAATTTTATACACTTGGAGCCACACCCAAGTTACAAGTGCTGTCTCAGCTCTCTGCTCCCTGCTCACAGTAATTAGCACTTATTCAGGACAAACACTTACAGCCGACTGACCGTTAACTACCAATGGCAGGCAGCTTCTGTAAACTACAGTTTTTAAAGTTCTGGGTTAAATTCAAAATGTTCAACTAAATTCCACTTTTTACAGCTAATACTTACCCAGTACTTACCAGAGACTCCCACTCTCTTCAAATTCCCAATTTGCCACTCTGTCTAGAAGCACTCTGTTTAGGATCACTCTGTGCACTCTGGGCTGGATTTCGCTAGCGCTCAGAGGGCGGGTTTGGAGGTGGGTCCGCTGTCAAAATAGCAAAGGTTGACAGCGGGTGGGAAACCTGCTGACAAGCCGCCTCCACGCGAGTCTCCCAGGTGTCGAGTCTGTCCGCGCTGAACTGACCCAACACCAAGCAGTGGGGGAGACAATTTAGATCATTAAATGGCTTGTTAACAGCCAATTTAATGCTATTTTGAGGCTACCTTGCAATTTTATGTGCTCCCCCACTTGCTTGGGGAACATGTCAGCTCACCCTGTCGTGAGTTGAGTCTGCTCTGATATTTCTGATAAGCTGACAGCTGCAGAAGTGGTATAAAGGATGCCATGTTGCAGATGTTCAGTTTCAGACCTCAGAAGCTGTTGGTTACTGAGATTTCTTTAGCTTGCAAGTGTTTAGAGCCAACTGTATAATCAGTGCCACCTCATTGGAACAACCTCTCTCACCATTGACAGGCCGCTTCTGTCATCTCACCTGCAGCTGCCATCTATTGCAGCAACAACGGTGTCCTTGGAAAAAACACACTTTGGTCCTCTGAATCCTTCCACGATCAGCTCCAACACCAACATCACCGGGCACACCAACATCACCAGTAACATCACCAACCTTCTCCGCCATCAACTGATGCTGCAAAGGACACAGGTCATCAGCCCCTGACAACATTGCTGCCCAGGAGGTCAAGTGATGGCAACACCATGGTCAGGTTTACTTCACTTGATGCTGTAAACCCTGGCTGCCACATGATGCACAGGTTGACACCATCCCACACCAGCACTGTAAAGCATCCCTTTAATGTCCAAGCCATTCCATTCACACTCATCACTATAGCGGTGGGG
Organism: Somniosus microcephalus; assembly: GCF_052327205.1. Taxonomy (NCBI): domain Eukaryota; kingdom Metazoa; phylum Chordata; class Chondrichthyes; order Squaliformes; family Somniosidae; genus Somniosus; species Somniosus microcephalus. Next base: position 420,211,056 of record NC_140987.1, on the reverse strand, counting down.
GTGGGGGAGGGGTGGGGGAGGTGGTGGAGTTATGTCTCAACATTCACTGGAACTCAGTAAGACACTTCTCAATATAACAACAGAAAATGCTGGAAAAACTCAGCAGACCAGACAACATCTGCGGAGAGAGAAATAGAGTCAAAGTTTCGGGTCGAAACCCTTCTACAGAACACTTCTTCTCAAGGTGTGCACAGATCTGTCCAATAAGGTAAAGTGTTGAAAATATAGATTTCACTGCATGACAACACATTACCAGAAACTTCATTGGTTAAACCTCTCAAGTGCCTACCCTTGGGTGTTGTTAGTTGCTATGCTTGCAGTAGGATGAGGGTGAGTGTGAGGGGTGGCTAGTGAGATGGGGAAGTGATAATGTAGATAGAGAGGGATGGGTGGAGGTGCAAGGTAAGTTGGTGTGAGTAGGGAAGTGCAGGAGTAGGATATGGAAGGCAGAGTGATGGGGATGCGATGATTGGCACAGCAGGGTGAGTTTGAGTGTGGCTTTGCAGTAATGTTTCGTGATCGACTGAGATCATTGAAAGGTTAGCACCACTGCAGCCTGGCCCTCCTGACGACATCCCTGCTTGTGTCCTGCTGTGCAATTTGTGCAACCAGACTGCATTGATCTCCTGGAGAGGTCTCTTCCACCCATGGGAAGGGAAGAGAATCTCCCTGCGTGAGCCTGGGTGCAGACGTGTACCTTTGTGCAGTGCTTTTCAGTGTTTGCAGCACCTCAATGCTGCAGAACACTGACAGCACAACTGTCAAAATCAATGTGGCCGTGGTCCCTTTAAGGAAACCAGCTGATGACGCGTCATTAGATGACATCATCAGACCCGCTTCCTGTTAATTGGCCAGGAACCCCGCAGGGCGGGCTTAATATAGGCCAATCTACGGAAAGTCTTTTTGAGAGAGCGGGACCGGAACCCGCCATCCAGCTCTCCCGCCACCATCCCGCCTCCGCAGGGAAAATCCAGCCCTGTGCGTCAGCAGATGCTGTTTACTTTTATACACTTGGAGCCACACTCAAGTTACAAGTGCTGACTCAGCTCCCTGGGAAAGGGACATGATTTCCACCCCATGACTCAGTGGGGTAGTTTTTTAACTTGTCACCAACTGTAAAGATTTGTCGCAGGTTAGTACGATAGCAAAATACTGCAGATGTTGGAAATCCGAAATAACAACAGAAAATGCTGGAAAAACTCAGCAGGTCAGGCAACATCCGTGGAGAGAAATTTGAGTTGACGTTTTGGGTCGAACCCTTCTTCAAAACTGGAAAGAAAAGAAGATAGATCGGAGGCAGGGCTGCGATCGGACAAAAGAATAAAAGAAACAAAAGAAGTAAAAGAGACAATAAAAGTTATTTTTCCGCCGCCTTCGTCTCTCTGCCCACTTCTCTGGTCAGGATTCTTCCCCCCGCACAACTGACCCTTTCTCCTGCTTGCAGAGTTCCCGTTCTACCTGGACCCCTCCCCCTGGCCTCTTACCCTCTCTAGATCTTTTCATCGCTAACTGCCGCCGTGACAACGGCCGTCTCCATTTCTCTGCTTCCCTCACTCACTCCAACCTACCTCCGTCTGAACTTGCAGCACTCCATTCTCTTAGATCCAACCCTGACATTGTCATTAAACCCGCTGACAAGGGTGGTGCTGTTGTTGTTTGGCGCACTGATCTCTACCTAGCGGAAGCTGAACGCCAACTCTCCGACACCTCCTCCTACCTCCACCTGGACCATGACCCCACTACCGAACATCAAACCACCGTTTCCAAGACTGTCACTGACCTCATCTCCTCTGGAGATCTTCCCCCCGCTGCCACCAACCTCATAGTTCTCCAACTCTGCACAGCCCGCTTCGGAACTTATCTCTTCCTATCTTGACTCTATCTTTTCTCCCCTTGTCCAGTCTCTTCCCACCTACATCCGCGACTCTTCGGACACCCTCCGCCACTTTAACAGTTTCCAGTTTCCTGGCCCCAACCGCTTCCTTTTCACCATGGACGTACAATCCCTCTACACCTCCATCCCCCACCCGGATGGCCTGAGGGCGCTCCACTTCTTCCTTGAACAGAGGCCCGACCAGTCCCCATCCACCATCACCCTCCTCCACCTGGCTGAACTTGTTCTCACATTGAACAACTTCTCCTTTAACTCCACTCATTTCCTCTAAATCAAAGGTGTTGCCATGGGTACCCGCATGGGTCCTAGCTATGCCTGCCTTTTTGTGGGCTATGTGGAACAATCTTTGTTCCAGTCCTACTCGGGTCCCCTCCCTCACCTCTTCTTCCGATACATTGATGACTGTATCGGTGCCGTTTCCTGCTCTCGTCCCGAACTTGACAATTTCATTCACTTTGCCCCCAATTTTCACCCTTCCCTCACCTTCACATGGTCCATCTCTGACTCTTCCCTTCCCTTCCTCGACTTCTCTATCTCCATTTCTGGGAATAGGTTATCGACCAATATTCACTACAAGCCCACTGACTCTCACAGCTACCTGGACTACACTTCCTCCCACCCCGCTTCCTGTAAAGACTCTATTCCATTCTCCCAGTTTCTCCGTCTCCGCTGTATCTGCTCCGACGATGCCACCTTCCACACCAGTGCTTCAGACATGGCTTCCTTTTTCCGCAACCAAGGATTCCCCTCTACCGTGGTTGACACTGCCCTCGACCGTGTCAGTTCTATCTCCCGCACTTCTGCCCTCACCCCTGCCCCTCCCTCCCGGAACCACGATAGGGTTCCCCTTGTCCTCACCTTTCACCCCACCAGCCTCCACATTCAACGGATCATCCTCCGGCATTTCCGCTACCTCCAAAGTGATCCCACCACCAAACGTATCTTCCCCTCCCCTCCCCTTTCAGCATTCCACAGGGACCGCTCCCTCCGAGACACCCTAGTCCACTCCTCTATCACCCCAAACAGCCCTTCCCCTTCGCCTGGCACCTTCCCGTGCAAGCGGAGGAGATGTAACACCTGCCCCTATACCTCCCCCTTCCCACTGTCCAGGGCCCCAAACACCCCTTCCAGGTGAAACAGTGATTTACTTGTACTTCTCGCAATCCAGTATACTGTATTTGCTGCTCACGATGCGGTCTCCTCTACATTGGGGACACCAAACGCAGATTGGGTGACCGCTTTGCGGAACACCTCCGTTCAGTCCGTAAGGGTGACCCCGAGCTTCCGGTCGCCTGTCATTTTAATTCACCGTTCCATTCCCACTCGGACCTCACCGTCCTTGGCCTCTTGTATTGTTCCACGGAAGCTCAACGTAAACTCGAGGAACAGCACCTCACCTTCCGATTAGGCACTCTGCAGTCTTCCGGACTCAATATCGAGTTCAACAATTTCAGATCATAACCTCGGCCCCTATTTCATTTTTTCTTGTAATTTTTCCACTCCTTTCCCCCCCCCCTTTCCTTTTGTTCCTCTCTCACACCTGGCAGCTATCTCTTGCCCTGCCAGTACACTTTACACCTCATCTCAGTCTATTACCATCTCGTCTAGCTTCTATTACCTTTTATTGTCTCTTTTACTTCTTTTGTTTCTTTTATTCTTTTGTCCGATCGCAGCCCTGCCTCCGATCTATCTTCTTTTCTTTCCAGTTTTGAAGAAGGGTTCGACCCGAAACGTCAACTCAAATTTCTCTCCACGGATGTTGACTGACCTGCTGAGTTTTTCCAGCATTTTCTGTTGTTATGTCGCAGGTTAGTGTCCGTTATAGAAATTGCCTGATTTTAATTTCAATTGATTTCAATAGAAATGGCAATCAGGCAGTTTTATTATGGGTAACCAATCCAAATCTGCAGTTTTATGCCCGGGGCAACTTAAAAATGCACCTCAGTGAGTTTATCCTGTGAGCAGCTGAGTCACATTGACCAGAAAGGTCCCAAATAAGATCTATGGACAATACTGAGTGAGCTGATCTGACTCACCACTGCAAATGATAAGAAATTGATCCATAATGATGCAGGCCATTTTGAAAACATAAAGGCCACGTCAATTTTATAAAATATTTTCTCCCATTGTTTTATGTAACCCTGTGATATCAACAATGTTCTGACTTGGTATGGTATGGGCCACCTACTTCCAGAACTCTGTCCATCCCTCTTTGTAACCATAATTATAGAATGTGCAATTGTGGTCTGGAGTGATTCATCCAGCAGTTTTCTTTCTCTTCTATTGGTGTATATGCAGTGTAAAATGACCTCTACTCTTCCCTAACAAAGTATTATAACCTCAACCTCTGTAAACCACCAATGCGAATATTACCATCCACCACACAAACTACCCAAATGGTATGTTGGCCTTTATTACAAGAGGGTTTGAGTATAAGAGTAAAGACATCTTATTGCAATTATATCGGCCCCTGGTGAGACCACACCTGGAATATTGTGTATAGTTTTGGTCTCCTTACCTAAGGAAGGATATACTTGCCATAGAGGGAGTGCAATGAAGGTTCACCAGACTGGTTCCTGGGATGGGGGGATTGTCCTATGACTTTGAAAAACAGTTATCAACATGTTTTTAGAAAATAAATGTTTAAGCTTTAATTCCCATATCCTCGCACACACCAAGTTCCACTCACTCATCACATCATCCCCGTTCTATTGACCTACATTGGCTTCTGGTTTCCCAAGACCACAAATTTAAAAATCTCGTTCATCATGTGTTTTAATCCATTCATGAACTCACCCCACCCTATCTCTGTAACCTTCGCTAGCCCTACACCACTCCCTCCCAAACTCTTTGTTCCTCTGACCTTGGCCTCTTGTGTATCTCCCCTCCCTGCACCCCACAAATGGGGCTGTGCCCTCAGCTGCCCGAGCCTCATGTTATGCAATTCCTTCTACCTCTCCACACCCTTCCTTTAAAATTGGCCTTAAAACCCACCTCTTTTACCAAAGTTTTGGTGACACCTTCCAATATCTCCTCCTTTGGCTTAATGCCTATTCTTTGCATCTCTTTGAAGCACTTTGGAATATACATATGAATATGTTTTTATACATTAAAGGCACTGTATAAATGCAAGTTGTTGTTGAATTCATTGAAATTTGCACATTCCAGCAAAATAAGGTTTAATGCAAATAAGCAATGCATCTGATGTGAGAGTTTTTCAGTGGTGTAGCATCTAAAGATATTCAGATATCATCAATTTGGAAAAAGTCCTTCAAGGTTTCACATAATTGTTGCATTATTTTGCTTGCTGTTTTCTTCTGAATACCTGCCAAAATTTAGCTCTCTATGCAAAATTGAAGAAAATTATTTTTCTAAGCTGCCATTATATACCAATGTCACTTTAAAGAAAAATGCTTGTAACTTTGCACAAAGAGGAAAATATATCCTGTGTTATAAAGTTGGAGTCTGGGAAGCTGCCTGCATGCCAACTATAAATATTTGGAAACCCTTGAGTTGAATCACATAACCATCACAAACAACTTCCACTTCATATAGGTTGTCAATTTTTCAGGATACATATCGGCCTTGATTTTCCTGGAGCCGTCAGGCGGGGTTTCAGGCGTGTGGGGGGGGGAAATCACAAAAGTAGGGGGCCGTGACCCCCCCCGCCTGATTCCCCGCCCCGTCCAACTTTTGCCCCGGCATTTCAACGCGAACCGAATCAGTCCCGCCCGCAGCAGGCGGGACTGGTTGTCGGGAGCCTAATCAGCAATAATTGGCATCTATAATGCCATTTTAAGGGGCCCTTGCAATTTTCAGCCTTTCCACACGTACACAATGCCTGGTGGGAACACCACTGCTGAAACCTGGCGTGAACAATGTCTGCTTACTTACTTTCAGTGTAAGGATTTCGCAATAATTTCGAGATTTCCGACAGTTCCGAAGATTGAATTTTGATTAAAGAATTCCTGGGTAATATACCTTTAAAATCCAGGGATCAAAATGGCCGTCAGACCTCGTGGCAGAAGACAAAGACATTGAAAAGGCAGCTTGCGTGTGTCTGTGAAAAAGGGGTAATCAAAGATGGCTGCCCGACCTCGTGTCAGGACACAGACTGTGGACATATGAAAAGAGAAGATCAAAGATGGCTGACTAAACTGCCAATCAAAGGCAGTTCAGGGAGTTCCCCTCCCTGCAGAGACAATCGACAGAAACTGCTACTATGTTTACACAATGGATTAACCACTTGAGACTGCGGTTTCAGTTTGACCACAGAACAATGACTTTGTTTACTCAAGCAATTAAGGAAATAGACATGCTTTTTTTTCAAACCAAGACAGCTCCATTCCAACCCATCACAATAAATGGGTAATTCATCCAAACCCATCACAGACAATGGGGACAGTTTGGATCCCTTTTGTTCAGCCCAGATGCATCTGGATTTGGGCGGGAAGGTTTTGGCCCCAAATGGGGTATAAAAGATAGCTTCTCAGAAGCCATCTTTCTCTCTGTGGCCTCACCTCCGTGCCCTCTACAACGTGGGAGCCTGCCTAAAGGAGTGGAATACCAGCAGTTTACTTTTAAAATACTGGGGTGTTTTTACTTCGGGGCAGTGAAGATCAAAGATCGCAGGGCACGGAGCAGGCATTTTCATTGGTGAGCATATAATTTTCTGGGCCATTACAAGGCAACTTAGGATAGGTATAGGGGTAGGAACTAAGGGGAATTTTGTTAGAACTGTGATTTTAGTCAATTTTCCCTCGCTGTGTCCGTTTTCTCCTCCCCTATTTAAGTACCAGTGTTGCACTAGTGGAAAAGTGCTGTAGCGAACGCTAAGAGTTCTGTATTAACTGGTATAAATTGGTGGGTGTCGAGCGGGTCGCGGGGCCCAGGCGTGCCGTCTGCTGGGGTTGGATTTTGGACCGTGGGGGGGGGTGGTAGTGCGTAGTGGGTTACTGGGGCCCCCGAGGGTGCGAGGTCTCATATGGAGACTGTGTCCTCCCGCCCGTCCGGGTACGCAATGTAAGCATACTGGGGGTTGGCGTGGAGGAGGTCGACCCTCTCGACCAGGGGGTCCATTTTATGGGTCCTCACGTGTCTTCTCAGTAGGACCGGCCCTGGGGACATCAGCCATGGCGGTAGCGATGTCCCCGATGTGGACTTCCTTGGGAAGACAAACATTTTCTCATGAGGGGTGGCGTTAGTGGCAGTGCAGAGCAGTGACCGAATAGAGTGGAGCGCATCGGGGAGCACATCCTGCCAGCGGGAGGTCGGAAGGTCCCTAGACTTTAAGGCTAGCAGGGCGGCCTTCCAAACTGTCGCATTCTCTCTTTCCACCTGTCCGTTCCCCCGGGGGTTGTAACTGGTGGTCCTGCTTGTGGCAATACCCCTAGCGAGCAGGTACTGGCGGAGATCGTCGCTCATAAATGATGAGCCCCGGTCGCTATGGATATAGCTGGGGAAACCGAACAGGGTGAAGAGGTCGTTCAGACATTTAATGACCGTGGCACTGGTCATGTCCGGGCAGGGGATGGCGAACGGGAAACGGGAGTACTCATCAATAATGTTGAGGAAGTACACATTGCGGTCGGAGGAGGGGAGAGGCCCTTTAAAATCAATGCTCAGGCGCTCGAAGGGGCGAGTGGCTTTTATCAGGTGAGCCCTGTCTGGTCTATAAAAGTGCGGTTTGCACTCAGCGCAGACTTGGCAGTTCCTGGTCATGGTCCTGACCTCCTCAATGGAGTAAGGCAGGTTGCGGGCCTTGATGAAGTGGAAGAACCTGGTGACCCCCGGGTGGCAGAGGTCATTGTGGAGGGCCTGCAGTCTATCGATCTGCGCGCTGGCGCGGGTGCCACGCGATAGAGCATCCGGGGGTTCATTGAGCTTCCCGGGCCGGTACAAGATCTCATAATTGTAGGTGGAAAGTTCGATTCTCCACCTCAAGATCTTGTCATTTTTGATTTTGCCCCTCTGCTTGTTGTTAAACATAAAAGCAACTGAACGCTGGTCAGTGAGCAGGGTAAATCATTTTCCGGCCAGGTAGTGCCTCCAATGACGCACAGCCTCCACAATAGCCTGGGCCTCCTTCTCAACAGCGGAGTGTCTGGTCTCCGGGCCCTGGAGGGTTCGTGAAAAGAAGGCCACGGGTCTCCCCGCCTGATTAAGGGTAGCGGCCAGGGCAAAGTCGGACGCGTCGCTTTCCACCTGGAAGGGGATGGATTCGTCCACTGCGTGCATGGTGGCTTTGGCAATGTCTTCCTTGATACGGTGGAAGGCTAAGCGGGCCTCTGCCGTCAAGGGAAAAGAGGTGGACTTGATCAGCGGACGGGCCTTGTCCGCATAGTAGGGGACCCACAGGGCGTAATAGGAGAAAAACCCTAGGCACCTCTTCAGGGCCTTGAGGCAGTGGGGCAGTGGGAGTTCCATAAGGGGACGCATCCGGTCGGGGTCAGGACCGATGACTCCGTGTTCCACAACACAGCCAAGGATGGCGAGGCGGGTTGCGCGGAATATGCACTTCTCCTTGTTATACGTCAGGTTCAGGAGTTGGGCGGTGCAGAGGAATTTTTCGAGGTTTGCGTCATGGTCCTGCAAGTCATGGCCGCAGATGGTCACATTGTCCAGATATGGGAAAGTGGCCTGCAACGCATTTTGATCGACCATCCGGTCCATCTCCCTTTGGAAGACGGAGACCCCATTGGTGACGCCAAAGGGAACCCTAAGGAAGTGATAGAGGCGGCCGTTTGCCTCAAAGGCAGTATACTGGCGGTCCTCAGGGTGGATAGGGAGCTCGTGGTACGCTGATTTCAGGTCAATGGTCGAGAAGACGCGGTACTGCGCGATCTGGTTGACCATATCAGCTATGCGGGGGAGTGGGTAAGCGTCCAGCAGGGTGTAGCGATTTATTGTCTGGCTGTAGTCGATGACCAGGCGCAGCTTCTTGCCGGTCTTAACGACCACAACCTGGGCTCGTCAGGGGCTGGTGCTGCCCTCAATAATCCCCTCCTTCAGGAGCCGCTCCACTTCGGTTTTAATGAAAACCCTGTCCCCGGCACTGTATCGCCTGCTCTTTGTGGCGATGGGCTTACAGTCAGGGGTGAGGTTAGCAAACAGTGGTGGGGGGGGTGACTCTGAGTGTGGAGAGGTTGCACCTGGTGCGCGGCGGGCAATTTGGAAGCTGCTGGCTGCGGACTGTGAGTGGGGGGAGGGATCCACTGTACGCCATCGTAACACTTTTAAGGTGGCACTGAAAATCTAACCCCAGTAGAACGGCAGCGCAGAGGTGGGGCAGGACCAGAAGTTTAAAATTATCGTACACAGTCCCGTCTACTAAGAGTGTCACCACGCAGTAGCCGCCAATGTCTGCCGACTGGGACTCGGAGGCCATAGAAATCCGCTGGTGCGCAGGCAGGACTGGGAGAGAGCAACGCCGCACCGTGTCGGGGTGGATGAAGCTCTCCGTGCTCCCAGAGTCAAAAAGGCAGGTTGTTTCGTGACCATTTACCTTAATGTCCATTGTGGACCGGGCCAGTTGGTATAAATTATTCAGTTGTATTTTACTGTATTTTCATTTAAATAATTGATCACTCTGGCAAAAATAGGGGGTCGCGACCACCCCCCCCCACCTGATTCCCTGCCCCGTCCGATTTTCACCCAGGCGTTTCTGTCTGACCCGAATCAGTCCCGCACGCAGCAGGCGGGAGTGGTCTTCAGGCACCTTAATCACAAATAATTGGCATCGATAATGCCATTTTAAGGGGCCCTTGCTATTTTCAGCCTTTTCCCACGTTAAACACGCCTGGTGGGAACCCCGCTGATGAAACCTGGCGTGAACAATATCGGAATGCTGACTCAGCTGCAGGTCAATCAGGAAAGAAGAGATTTAATCAGACATCATTTGTAGGTTGCAGGACCTTGTTGTTGCAGGCTTGGGGCAACTTGTTCCAGGCTTAGGCACAGCTGTGGAAGGTTGGAGCCTCACACACTTCTCCAGTGTGAGCTCCTGGGAAGCCCCTCTCGCCACCTTCACTCAGCGCTTCCTCAACTGAGGCACCTACCAGAAGCATGGAAAGCTTTTTTTTCCTTCCCCTCTTGGCATTAGAGGACCTCCAGTCCCATTCGCGAAATGACACACGCCACAACTGCGGAAGTTGCCATCAGAAATTTTATTTACAATAACCAACTGATGGCATTTTTCAAATAAACACAACAATTCACCCAAGTGACTACCCTTTTGACTATTAGTGCTTTATTTTCCTCTTACGCGTGCTCCTACATAGTGGTTCCCCTGTGGCTTCAGCAGATGTGGAGGCTCCTTGCTCACTTTCCTGCTGCTCCTGTCTCTACACCTTTGGCGGGCGTCCTCTGGGGTGGTGAGCCTGTGAGGGCTCGTCAGCAGTCTGCTGCTCCTGCGGCTGTGCAGGGGTTGAGACCTCTATCTCCGTTGGGTGTGGACTCCAGCAGGGCTCTGACCGAGGGCTCTGCAGTGGCATGGAAGTGTGAGCGCTTGGAGAGGAGCCCCCACTTCCTTGAGGTCTGCGACCAACCTCCCTCTCATGGGTCAGATCCCCCTCAGTGCCTGCAAGTGGCTGGAGAGCACCTTGCTGCACATCAGAGGGGCCATGGGGACCCGTATCTGCAATGGCAGTCCTACTCAGAAGGACTTCCATGAAGGTCTGGTTTCGGTGCTCAATAGATGCCCATCGCTCCTCAAGAGATGTCATTCTATTCTGAGCATTCACCACGTTTTCCATACCCTGGTGACTAAGCTCCTCCATGGCCGTAGCCCTCTTCTCCTCGGCTGCAGCCCCCCTCTCCTCGGCCGCAGCCCTCCTTTCCTCAGCCGCTGCCCTCCTCTCCTCGGCGGTAGCCAGCCTTACCACGGAGGTAGCCATCCTTTCCGTGGTGATGCGTTCATGCGCCAATGACTCCAATAATGCTCTGCTCATGTTCGCCATGGACTCCTCCATTCACTCCACACTCGCAGCGACCCTGGAGCCAAAACCTGCCAGAGACTCTTGCATCTGTGCATGGAGATCCATCACCTCTTCTCTTGCAGATGGACCCAGAGGCATAGGGTCGACATGCAGCTGAGCTGAGCTGGCAGAGGCCTGCGCCCTCCAACGAGGACTCTCCACTGCTGTCCCTGTCTCCACAATCTGCTGATGCTCAATTGTGAGCTGTGAAACACCAGGTGGCTTATTTATTAATAAACTGTCTGTGTGGAGTTTGCACATTCTCCCCGTGTTTGCGTGGGTTTTCTCCGGGTGCTCCGGTTTCCTCCCACAGTCCAAAGATGTGCAGGTTAGGTTGATTGGCTATGATAAATTGACCCTTAGTGTTAGGGGGACTAAATACGTGGGGTTACGGAGATAGGGTGGGATATGTGTTGGTGTAGGGGTTACGGGGATCGGGTGGGATATGTGTCGGTGCAGGCTCGATGGGCCGAAATGGCCTCTATCTGCACTGTGGGGTATCTGTGATTTCTGTGAACACTACTCTATGTCCCGAAGGCCCACCCGAGGTGTGAGTGTCTGCGCTAGTGCGGGGTGCGCTTACTTCTGCTGAAGCTGCGCCCTCAGAGATTGGAGCTTCCTCTGAGGAGTCTGGCTGCACAGCCTCTTCCTCCTCGACAGTGGGGATGGGTGCTCTGGATGGTCCTGTGGGGGAGTAAAGGAGTTAGAGATGTGATGCCAAGGCTACATGCACATTGGATTTTGCAGATGCTCATAAGTCCAACTGATGTAGCTTCAGAATCATAACAGCAACTCATGCTATGTCAATGAGAGAGATGGAAAATTATTCTGTCACCAGCTTGCGGGCTTGCTCCTGCCTCTCCTTCCCCAGCTTCCGCAGCCATGTCAGCCCCGGCAATCTCCATCACTCCTTCCTCCCAAGGGGTCAGATGGGCAATTGAGGGTGGGCCTCCTCCAGTCCTGGCTCGCTCTCTCCTGTTGTGAGCTCTCTTTTCCAGCAATGAGGGAGACAAGTGGCGTTTGAGTGAGAGTGCAGGAGTGAGTGTAGAGATTGCATAGCATAGATACTTAGAAGGAGACAAAGATGGTGTGAGGCTGCAACACCAAGGGCCCTCCCTATGTGTTGTCAGTTGTGTTCCAAGCATCAGAGTGAGAGGCAGTGTGAGGGCTGCATGGTGGAATAGTTATGTGAATGTGAGCATAGAGAGAGAGGGAATGGGTAAGGCTGCATGGATTGACTGTGAAGTGGGATGTGGAGGAAGAGAGTGCTGAAGCTGAGTGCTGTTGGGGAAAGGCAATGGGGATCAGGTTGAGGGTGAGGGAAACTTCATACTTACTTTTCCTGTACGGTGAAGGTCATGGAAGCGCTTCCTGCACTGCATCCAAGTTCACCTCAGCTGCCACCTCCATCCAAGCAGTCCTGGTCTCATTGGGAGGCCTCTTCCTTCCTGAGCTAGGGAAGAGGACCTCCCTGTGGGCCCTAACCCCATCCACTAATGTCTGCAGTGAGGTTTCGTCAAATTTGGCGGCAGCTCGAGGTCTGCCACTGGCAACAGCTGCTGCAGGCTCCTCTGCCATTCTGGACGGCTCGTTGGGAAGCCTGCAGAGGTTGAAAAGCTTGCTGTAGACTTTAAAAGCACCACGAATGATGACATCATACTGTGGGGCTTTCTGACTGGAAATAGTCAATTACCAAGGGTGCCCACACGCTGGCAATTAATTGGCCAATTGTGCGATAATTGCATCCAGCTGGCTGACCCATTTAGATTCGTGTCGGAACCCGACATTCGGGGAACCCGACAATTCCCCGCACCTGCGGGAAAATCGGCCCCATCGTGTGGTGGTCTGTCTGTTCTCCTTATCTTTTTGTGAAGTGCCTTTGAACGTTTTGCTATAACTGAAGTCACTAAAGCGATCAAGTTGCTGTCTAGATGCTGTGGTTTATTTGTTCTCTTGTCTGCTGTCCTTGAGATGTCCACCTGAGCTTTATCTGACAGCCAATTCAAAGAAATCAAGCTTCTAAAACAGAACTAGATAATAAGCAGGTAACTGAGCTGGAAAATTATAATGGATTAAATAAATATATAGGTCAGACAGAACACAAAATTGTACAATATTTATTTAATTTTTAATTTTTTTATTCCAATGGATAGAAAGCTAAAGATTACAGACCAAAACAAAACCAAAGCAAAGCGTTAATTGTTCTGATCAAGACAATCACTGGACTCTAAGTCAGGTTAAAAAAATTGAAGCGTCATTATTTATTATATTGCAACAATTCTCTGTTAATAACCATTTTTGCCTATATTAATTATGTTGTGATATATCTGCCAACTTTCTGATTAACTATTTTATTAATAACTGCAATATTTAATTTTAGAGTGCATGGGGGAGAAATTCATTATAGCCCAGGAATGAGCGGTAACTTTTGAAAAGATTGAGAATTAGCACCAGGCACTAATGCTTCAGACTGCACGGAAAATTAAATCTCATTGCACAAAGAAAGGATTGGAGCGCTAAATCAAGTGCTAATGGCCTAGCTCAGTGGCATTAAACTCAAAGCGCTGACCAATATCAGGTGCAACCTAATCACAAGTCATCATTGCCACAGTCTCTTTCCAGTTCTTAAAGGGGAGGTTTGTTGAAGCTGCAGAACCTCATTCTCATCATTGCTGGTGCTGCAGCCATCTCAGCCAGCAGCAGCATGTCAAGGACAAGGAGCCGGACGACTCAAGCAGCTATAATGATGGCAGATCCACGCCACAGGGAGAGAGCCCACAGATTCTGTGACCATGCATTGGAGGCGTTGGTGTTCACAGTGGAAAGACGGTGGGCGGTGCTCTACCCTGCAAGTGGCAGGAGGCCCTCGCCGCAAGTCTTCCACACCATGTGAAGGGAGGTAGCCCAGCACGTCTTAGGCAGCACTGTGGTCCCCAGGGCCCTCACACAGTACAGGAAGATAATTTAACGACCTCACTTGGGTGGTCAGGGTGAAGGGATTTTTACTAGTCCTAGCCCCTTTGGGGCTATCCCGGATCAGGCGTATTTCTCAGACGTTCACTGTCAACTAAGGTTTGAGGTAGCCGAATCCTAAAGATGCTTAACTGGGTCTAAAGGTCCAGGCTATCTCGCCCTAAAGGAAAGGAACAACACGAGAACGTTACCATCCTCCAGATAGTGCTTTTAATAAGTTTAGCAAATCTGTAATATCCCGGATATTATGAGGGTCCGGTGAACTCCTTCAGAATTCTGCACCTCTCCACCAAAGAGTGTACAGAGATTCGGTTCACGAGTTATTGATACAGAAGACTTATGTGAGACAATTCTAAATATATATAGAGATTTATTAAAAGAACCGACATGCAATTTACAGTTGGTGAATCAGTCAATCGCAACGTTAACGGTTCTAAAAAGAGAAAAAATGCGACCTTTTTAACAAAGAATCTTACTTTTAAATCTTAACTTCGCTACAGTATTACAGTTCTTAAAGTTTTCTATACAGGATATCCATCAATATCAAGTACCTTTGATCCCCGAGGTACAAAGAGTTGGAAACCACAGAGCCACCTCTGTGGTCAAGAATCGCTTTGCCCGATTAAAGCGAGTCTGATATCCCATTTGAGACTTCAATATTTATACTCTTTTTCAGTGGTATTTCCTTTAATGTTTCTGCTGATGCCGACCTCTGCAATTTTTACTGTTACATCAGCTTGTAATATTCCAGAATCTTGTTGCATCTCCAGGTGTTCTGGGTTGACCATATAAAACGGTGTGAAGGGCAGGTAGTCTTTATTTTATGTCATCTTTAAGAGGTCAGATGTTCCTTATCTTATGTGCCATCTTTACGAAGTTTAAATTAAAACACCTTATTCCAGTATGGACCATTGTTTTGTTCCCAAATGGTCAGCTTGGTGGAGCCATGCATCTTCTCTTTCAATAAGGTTATTTATTCAGGGTCAACAACTGTCTTATCTCAATAGCCAGAATTCTTTCATAGCTATTTCATAGTTAGGTTTCTAAATTTTCAAACCCAGTTTGTCATGTTTTAAAGAATTATAAGGTAGAGTTCCTTATATAGTATATTCCTTCACAAGGGTGAGTCAATGCTTCAACAAATGCTGCATACCACCATCTAAACCACAGTCTGCACACACTACCCAAAGCACCACATAGCCAGCACTCACCTACCAACAATCTCTACCTATCAACACTCACACCCATATCTCACACTTTGCACACAATAACAGCTATTCAACTGTGGCAGGCACATCACCCAGATACATTGCTCCACACACACTCACACACTTTCCTTTCTCTTGCAGGCCAAGGTGGCTCACAACAGGAGGGGGCAGCAGTGCACAGGCGGGGGACAAGCCAACACCCAACCACTGTATGAGCTGGAGACTTGAGTGTTGCACATTATTGGAGCCAAGTGGTGGGCGCCATGCAAAGGATGGTAGACTCCCAGAGAGACTGGGGCGACCCAGACCTGATGCCACATGTGATGGGCAATCTGGCAGCTTCCATTGCAGCACAGGCAGAAGCGACACAACATCTTAGTGCTGTAATGGAGTCTATGCTTGGTGGCATCCAATCTCAGACTGCTCTCATGCAATCTTAGCTTGATGCAACGCAAGCTCTGACTGCTGCCATCATGGCTGTGTCGACCACCATCCACTGGGGCTTTCACGCTGTCACAGTAGGCCAGCAGTCTGTGCTCCAACAGATTGGTAGGGATGCTGAGGTGCTGTCCTGGGGGAGTGGCAGTGGGCCAGTGGAGCAGGAAGCTGCTGTCCTCTCTCGGGATGACAGCATTCCTGCTCCCACCACTGCCACTCCGCCATTGCCCTTGACGCTGCCTGTCATCCAGCCAGCCCAGACTGCTGCCGCCCATGCTGAGGTGGTGCAGTCTACAGCCGGGCCTTCCAAGTCCAGAGCTGGTCGAGGGCGTCCTGCAAGGCCATCTGAAGTCTCCCACACGGACGCCCAGCAGCCTTCCACCAGCCCTGCTGCAGCTACAGAGCCAACACTTCATAGAAGCACTAGAGTCGGCAAAGGCACAGTAACGAGAGGCACTAAGGGATTGCACAAGGGTGAATAGGTAATATTTTTGTTGTAAATATGTGTTCACTGATTATTGATAAATGTATTAATTCAGTTTGGATTATTTTGTGGTGTCTTTCATTTCAGCTTTGCGCTGTGATATAGCCTACGACAGGGATGGAATGATGGGTCTGTGGTGAGCAACAGGGATTTGGGGTTTAATTTATTGGAACCGCTGTCTGATGAGGTGGTCATGAAATGCCCTTCTGGAAGGCCGATTGTGTGGCTGCCTCCTCTCTCGCTCCTGCTCCTCCTCCTCTTCTTCGTCTTCCTCTTCCTCCTTGTCTTCCTCCTCCTCTCCCTCTTCATCCTCCTGAGGTGGTCCCGCAATCCCTGGTGGCAAGGGCTGGGCCCTCATGATGGCCAAGTTGTGGAGCATGCAGCAGACCACCACGAAATGGGACACCCACTCCAGCGGGTACTGGAGGGCTCCTCCCGAGCGGTTAAGGCAGCGGAACTGTTGCTTGAGCACCCAATGGTCTGCTCAATGATGTTCCTGGTAGCGTCATGGTTCTCATTATATGAGTGATGAGCAGGAGTGTTGGGGTTGCGGAGGAGAGTCATGAGCCAGGTGGAGAGCAGATAGCCCTTTTCTCCAAGCAGCCAGCCGCGAGCTTGACCTGGTGGCTGGAAGAGTGCTGGCACACTGGTCTGGCACAGGATGAAGGCATCGTGGCTGCTGCCAGGATAGCGAGCATTCACATTGAGGATTCGCTGTCTGTGGTCGCACACCAACTGCACATTCAGTGAGTGGTAGCCTTCACAGTTAGGGAAGATCTCAGGATGGTTATGCGGTGCCGGCATAGCCACATAGGCAATGGTGCCCTGTACCATGGGGAACCCTGCTATCCTGGCAAAGCCACATGCATGTTTGACCTGCTTCTTTCTGGTAATGGGTAAGGGAATGTAATCCCTTCTCCTGCTGTAGAGAGCCTCTGTGACCTGCCGGATGCAGCGATGGATGACGAACTGTGAAATGTTAGCTATGCCTCCTGTTGCAGACTGGAAGGATCTGCTGGCGAAGAAATTGAGGGCAACGGTGACCTTGACTGCCACTGAGAGACCCATGGACGCCCTGATCTGATTCGAGGTCTGGCCGCAGGAGATGGCAGAGTTTTGTGACCACCTCCTTGCTGAAGTGTAGCCTCCTAATACACTGCTCACAGCTTAATTGGAGGTAGGAGAAGTGCTCTCGGAATACCCTCAGTGGGTAAGGCCTCCTGTTGAGAGCCTTCATGGCCCTTCTCCTCCCTCTGTCCACATGTTCCAATCTTTCTCGCTGCCTCTGCTCCTTCTGTCGTAGATCCTGGAGGGCAATGTCGACTGCCAGTGCAGCCCCCATTAATGTAACCAAGTGTAGCACTTTGCTATGTTGTGAGAATAAATGTAACAATTGGTAGTATCCACAACCCTCCTGATACTAAACAACTTTTAAGTGACTGAATTAAACTGTTGCACAATGTCAAACTGACAAGGAAGCAGTGAAACAGCACTAACCTGACAGCTGTGATTCATTACTCATGATCCCTTTAAGTAGTGCCCCTGGATCTGGCATCCGTCTGCTTGATGCTTCCTCTCCCTGTCACTGTCGGAGCAAGGCGTTATGGCGGGGGCGACAATGAATTTTGCAGATCGGGCACCAAGTGAGCGTTGCACATTCACCGACGTCATGATCTGCCTGGCGCTGAGGTCCCCGGCGGAAACTCTTAGTAGCAGCACTACGGGGAGGGCTGGATTCGCCTCGCCCCAGCGCTACTGCATCAGCGCCCCAGCCAGACACTAACTGGAGGTGCTAACCTACTGAATTTTTCCCCGTGTGTTTAAGTGTTCATTGAGGATATTTATTCCTAATGATAGGCCACATAATTGCTAAGCATTATGAAGACGAAGTACTAAAATGGTAAAGTGACTTTAAAAAACTGTTTGGGTTTGAACGATTTCACATGATATATTTAAACTTCATAGGAGCTTGGACTAATTGCAGAATCACAGACTTGAAGATGAAAAAGGATATTGCAAAGAGCACTCAACGTGAGAGTGCTGGAGCATAAATAATATTATCTTCAGCCAACCTGTATGGTTGAGAGGCTGGGAAGCAGAGAAGAATGTTTAGCTCTACCTCGGAGATACATAATGGGCCAGACTTTTCTGTAGCAGGGGATCTAACGGCATTTGCCATTAGTTAGACTTGCCCCTGCACCATTCAGCTCAAAGTTGTTTTGCCCACTTAGTTGCTGCATAAGCGAGCTGATAATGGTGCAGCAAAAGAAACAGGGCAACCAAATGTATCTCCTTAACTAATGAATTTTAAGGTTTGGGAAATAAACAGTGGATGGACTAAGAAGGAAGGTGAATTAAAGGAGAATTCAATGTCAAATCAGGTACAGAAAGAGAAATAAAGAGAGGGAAAGAAAGATTCAAATAAGAAAGAGAGAAAAAAGAGACAGAAAGGAAAGTAACAATAAAATGAAAATTTTTAAATTTGACATGTTTATAATCTCCTAAAACAATTCACAACCTGAAGGAATGAAATTCCACACTTATAATAGTTAATTTTCAGTGCTTCAGACATTGATTGGCAGTCATTAACACTTATCACTTTGCTAAAAGGGTACTTGCGCTATTAAGTACTAGCCCTAAATATCTGGTGAGTTTAGTTCGTATCTACCATGCAAATACAGCAACTTCACGACATTCAATGCATGTCAATGGTGAGGGAAAGAGTGGAATGCCGGTTTTGTGAAGCTAACGGTGGAGCGGCACAACTCGGACAGTAACTTTTGGATATTGGCATTTAACCGCGCATCTGCCCCTCACCTGAAGTCGCTGTACCATTTATGCATAAATAACGGTGAGCGCCATTAGCCTCACGGTTATTTTGACAGCAAAATCTGGCCAAATATTTAGGACCAACAAAAGACTGCACTGCAGTTCACTATGGGAGGAACAATAACTAAAATAATGGCTACAATATAATCCACTGTGACTCGATATCAGTGTCAGCATCCCTTCCCAGTACTCAAGGCCAAACAATTAGACTATGGTTTTTTCTAGCTCCATGAGAACCTTTAGATGCTGGGGGCTTCCTCTAATGATATTCCACACCTAAACGTTAAACTAATCATAACCGTAACCCTAACCCTAAACATTAAACGTTAAGGTGGGAAAGGGGGCTAAACACGACCTTTCATTTGATTTTCTTTCTGATCTTATTGAATCTTTATCTAACCTCCTACCAGCAAGTATTGTCCCAGGAAAATGGAACAGGAGGCTTGGAACATACTTTTTCACTTCATTTGCATCACTGTGTTGGGCCTGTGCTTCTTGCAGGTCAAAGAGCTCGTAGACAGGTAAGTGCAACAACTTTGAACCCCGGTTCCTGTTGGATCCTTCTCTGGTTGAAGCTGGCTTTTAATTGTCTTTAATTGTTCCCATTCAGATCTTATCCCTGGAGTGGATTGGAAGTGATTTTCTGTAGTGCCACAGATTGCTACCCTGTTCGACATTCCCTCCTTTATAGTGAGGCCCACCTCAGCTTTGAGATCTGAATTATACAGGCACAGACAGGAATTTATGCAAATACATCAGTAGATGCACTAAAAATAGTGAACAGAGGGAATTGAACCCCTTATGATATCAAAAGGCTCATGTTTTGCTTGTCGGAGTGCTGTGTGCGGAGTGCTGTTTGCAGCTTTATCTTACTGCTGTTGCTGATTGTCAAATTCCATATTCCATGTGGACAATAGTTGAAGGCATTTATGAATATAACTACGTAAAAGGCCTTAACATTCACCAGGCTGAAAATCATCTAATAAGTGCCTGTTAAGTATTAGATAATACTTTAAGAAAGTTTCTCCCTTTCCCTCCTGCCATTTATACTGACGAACATTATTCAACACCTGAATGAAGCATGGCAGAAGCTAAATTCAATTCAGCATATTCCTGCATAGTTATCAAATTCATTTCATAACAGCACCTCTGACCACAGTAATGGCAGTTTTTTTTATCAAGGTTTGTGCATGTACATATTGCAGCAAACTAAATCTGTCTGTTAAGTAACAAAGTTCAGTTGTTACTGTGAATATCATAGGCAACTGTGGCCTGTGACAATCTAGATGATTTACATATCTTCCCTAACCATACCAAACCAAGTTGATTAAAGCATTACTCAGCCCTTTCAGCTATACTGAACAGTGTTTTAAAATAAAGCGTGTAGACTGAGTTGACCCGAAAATCATGTATTCTTACAACTCCTGCCGCAGAACTGTGGGGCACACATCAGTACAGCTGGCAGGGCAGACTCGAAGCGGAAGGTAGTTTTGCTGACAAGTAAGCTGGCAGGTTGCCATATGCCTGTTACCTCAGATTGTGTAGGAGAAACGGCTTTAAACATTCATTTGATGCAGGCTCCATAATGAGGTAAGGATCCAGCTTTTAACTAGCATTAGCACTGAGTCCGATGCAGTGTGCATTTTTAATGCTGCTTACTGTCACTGAAGATACTTCACAAAGGTAGGACAACTAGTGCAATTCAGAGCCACTAGTTCAATCACAATCAAACTTTATATATGAACCCACTAGAATATAAACCCCACAAATACCATTAAAGGCACTGGTTGCCATGTAAACCACTGTACAGCAGTTCTGGCTTTGTTTGCTAATTATATGTATGGTTTGATAAGAGGATGGCTTTTCTTCTGTAATCATAGACAAGTACCTTTTATCACAAGAAATAGTTACATTTACATACATATGCTTTTGTGAAAATTTACATCTAGCATATTATAATTATAAGTCTTAGTTAAGCACCATCTATATTAGGCACTGTCTCAAAAGTTATTTGCTCCAAATCTAAAATATCATGGGGAGGGGGGATTTTTCCTGTTCAGTTCTCATTTTGCATTTAGGATCATTTTTTTGCTAAAATGATCGATAGAATGAATTTCACTCCCATGGTTTTTTCCTGGTTGCTACGTGACTTTGCTATACAGTCTTTGCCTAGAACTGGCAAAGTAAAAAAAGGAAAAACTTGCATTTATACAGTGACCTCAAAACATCCCAAAGCACTTTACAGCCAATTAAGTACTTTTGACATGAAGCCACTTTTGTAATGAAGGGAAACGTGGCAGCCAATTTAAACACAGCAAGGTCCCACAAACAGGAGGGAGATCATTGGGCCAGAAGAGACCCAGGCTGGTAAGTCTTTTAATTTATTTTAGATGTCCTTATGGGCCAGGAACAGCAGGAGTGCTTCTCCAGGCCCCACAAGCAAACCTTGGGCCTCCCTTTCCCCAAAGCTCCCCCACCATCTCCCTCTCCTCCCGATCGCATGCAGAGCCTAGCCTCCGCCCTCCCCCCCTCCCCACCCCACTTATTTGACTGCTGGGACCAATCCCTTGGGTCCCTGCTATGGCCTCCTGCCGCCCGAATTGCCCGCCCCGTCCTCCGACCAGTTAGTGGATTTGGCCAGGTTCAGGTGGGAGTCAGAGACAATTTATCAAAATGGACTCCCCAGACTCCCCGGGTTTGCTGCACGCTTTGGGGGTACGCCCCCCCCCCTTAAAATTGGGTCCTATATATTTCTAGTTAAAGTTATTTTTCAGTTTGCGCAGAGTGTTTCATTTGTATTTGTTAGCCTGCTGTCCTGAGAGGTAGTAGTGTTTCATCATAAAATCACAGAATCATACGGCACAGAACAAGGCCCACTGTGCCTGTGCCGGCTCTTTACACTGCATTACAAGTATTTCTCCTCATCTCTCCTCTGGCTCTTTTGTTAGTTACTTTAAATCTGTGTCCTCTGGCTACCAACCCTCCTGCCAGTGGACACAGTGAGTGCGAAATTGGGATCAGTAGTGCCGTTGTTTGGGCGCTACGGGTGCTGTTTGGGAACCAAAATGGCATCCGATGCGCGCGCGCACACACTTCTGCTGTGAATCACGCCAGACATCATCCTGGTAAAGAGCAAACAAGAGGTGTCCTTCACGCACGTCTGAAGCAGGCGTTAGTCCATTTGCATATGCAAATAAGGGGCCTTACGCCTGCTTCTGGTCCCTGCTGCAATTTTGGTTTGCCCTGAGGCAGCCCGCGTCAGTGCTGATTGCCTCCGGGGAAACCAATTCTGAACACCACGTAAGTAAAAAAAGGTAAGTACTCACCATAACCACCGCCGTTCCTGGTCCCGAGATCTTCAACCTCACTCCCGACTCCAGGCCACCCCGGGACAGCACTCCTGACCCCGCAACAGTACTCCCAATGTCTGCGATCTTCCTACCCAATCCCTGAAAACACTCCCAACCCCCAAACTAGCCCCAATGACTGCAATCTTCCTACCCAATCCCTGACAACACTCCAAACCCCTAAACTAGCCCCGAGGTCTGCGATCATCATAGCCGACCCCTGACAACACTCCAAACCCCCAAACTAGTCCCGAGGTCTGTGATCTTCCTACCCAATCCCTGACAACACTCCAAACCCCCAAACTAGCCCCGAGGTCTGCGATCTTCCTACCCAATCGCTGACAACACTCCAAACCCCCAAACTAGTCCCAAGTTCTGCGATCTTCCTACCCGATCCCTGACAACACGCCCAACCCCCAAACTAGCCCCGAGGTCTGCGATCTTCCTAACCAATCCCTGACAACACTCCAAACCCCAAACTAGCCCCGAGGACTGCGATCTTCCTACCCGGCCCCTGACAACACTCCAAACCCCAATATAGTCCCGAGGTCTGCGATCTTCCTACCCAATCCCTGACAACACTCCAAACCTCCAAACTAGTCCCGAGGACTGCGATCTTCCTACCCAATCGCTGACAACACTCCAACCCCAAACTAGCCCCGAGGACTGCGATCTTTCTACCCAATCCCTGACAACACTCCAAACTCCCAAACTAGTCCTGAGGTCTGCGATCTTCCTACCCAATCCCTGACAACACTCCCAATCCCCAAACTAGTCCCGAGGACTGCGATCTTCCTACCCGATCCCTGACAACACTTCAAACCCCCAAACTAGTCCTGAGGACTGCGATCTCCTTACCCGATCCCTGACAACACTCCAAACCCCCAAACTAGTCACGAGGACTGCGATCTTCCTACCCGATACCTGACAACACTCCAAACCCCCAAACTAGCCCCGAGGACTGCGATCTTCCTACCCGATCCCTGACAACACTCCAAACCCCCAAACTAGTCCCGAGGACTGCGACCTTCCTACCCGATCCCTGACAACACTTCAAACCCCCAAAGTAGTCCTGAGGACTGTGATCTTCCTATGTAGGGGGTTTCTCTTGCTCGTTCTGGTCTCCTGCCAGGTTTCGTGCAATAATTACCCTTGAGTGGTTTGACCCACTCCCCCCTACGGTTCTAGACCTTGGACTTAGATGCAGAGAACAGTAGTGCAGAGAAAGAACTCAATAGACCAGGTTAAATAGCACAAAATGGATGCTTTTATTTTTAAACAGTTTGAAGCATTACAAAATACCTGTCATAGGCACAGATTAAAGTTACTACAATCATACACAAATTTATGAACTTAACTCTATGGAAATGGGGACCACACGGCACATCGAAAAGGGGGAAACACATTACGATTACCCTTAACTCCCTCCCCTATACCTAAACTAAGCTTCGACCTGGGGAACTTGGGATCATGCTCACCACTCTCGAAATCGCGAAAAAGGGGGTTCGCAGCCTTTTGGCACCGCTTTCCGTCGTCACGTGGATTTGGAAGCTTCTGGCGCAGTCGATATTTTCTCTCCCGCGAGGCGGTGGGGTAGACACAGCCTTGATGAGCGCTCGTCAATGTTGAGATCCACTATTTGGGTTCATGGAGCAGACTTAGATGCAGGCTGCTGAAGAAGTGCATGCACATGGGAGAATCTTTTGGCCTGGATCGCCGGTCCTCCAGAGGGTTTCTTCTCCGTCGGCCTGGGTCGTCGATGATCTCCCGACCTCAGTACCCGGG
Organism: Somniosus microcephalus; assembly: GCF_052327205.1. Lineage (NCBI taxonomy): Eukaryota > Metazoa > Chordata > Chondrichthyes > Squaliformes > Somniosidae > Somniosus > Somniosus microcephalus. Next base: position 420,187,123 of record NC_140987.1, on the reverse strand, counting down.
CCACCCTCGTCGTCTTCTCGTCGCGGCCGAGCCTTGTTTGGCTGAACACCGACCATGTTGTCTTTTCACCGAAACCGTCCGTCTTTAAAAAGACGAAAACGTTTTCATCGATTCTGCATCTGCCGAAGTGGAAGAGGCGCCGATCCTGGCACCATCCGTCCTTCGTTCGTTCCTTGTAGGAGAAGTCCTTGAAGAAAAGTCAAGTTCGAAGTTGTTCCGAGTAGAAGCGAAGTAACGTAGAAGTCGAAGAAGTAGCCCCGTAGATGGACTTTCAATCCATAGTTATACTCTTTTGGGACAGTCTTATCTCCCGCCAAATCATAGTCCTGTCTTTGTACTAATTTTGGCGGGCAGAAATCTCTGCAGGGGCGCTTTGTCTTGTAACGGAGCCGGTGATAACTTAAACTGGCCTTCCTGGCCGATAATGTCTGTTAATGTCTTTTTCATTGTCACCGTGGCTCGGTTCGCATATTGATCGGTCCGGAGATTTTCCTTGATGGCTGCTAAACGGTTTTTCCTTTGTACAACAAATGGGTATAAGTGTTTTTGCATTGTCCGCCCATATCTTGATGGGCCCCATCCTGTACTTAGAATCCATTGAATATGTATGCTGTTTCTCTGAGTTTCAGTTCCCAGATACTGGCTTTCGCAGGCTTACTGTCTTCAATCCACAAGCCTGTCTGGCTTGCAGTAACAGAAATAAAATGGTTCAGAAACTGATCACGGGGCCTGGCGGCCATTTTGTATGCCCTTTTATCAAAGGTTTTTCTGCGCAAGCTTACTTTGGTCAATAAACAGACTTATTTTATCCAGTTTTCTTGCGTGATTTTTGCTGAAAATTTCGAATCTTACAGGCCCCCCTGTGATACTGATAGCTTGCTTAAAGTATCAATAATCCTTGGTGAGCAAATTTTACCTGATTTCCCACATCCAAACATTCCTGGCACTTAACTATCTATGACCCTCACGACACATGCAGTTCCCATTTCCGAAGAAAACGAAAATTACCTTTTGCACATTTGGACAATCATAGACAGCATATCTTAAACTATAACACATTCACCTGTCGGATGTGCAGGGGTTGATACCCTCTTGCGCCATCTGCATACACCTTTTATTAATCCAAAAAACATAAGAACGACTAACAACATAACAATACTTATTTCCTTATAACCCAAAACAAACACAAAAAGAAAACGTGAATGGTCAAAAAGAGAAAAATTTTAAAATGGAGGGACGCTTAATCTTATACTAGCAGCTTAAAGTGGGGTGTCTTCTTCCCCCATTCGCACATAGCGTTCTCTCCATTTGCCCATGTTCTCGTGCCTCTGGAGGCGTTTGCCTCTCTTGCAATGCACGAAGAGCAAAAATATCACAATTAAAACCTGACACACTACTAGGATATGGGATGCTATTCTAATCCAGGCTGGGACTTCTATGTTGGTGAACAAGTCCCACCATGGTGGGACGGTTATGTCCAATATGTCTTTTCCTATCTCTAAAGTCTTCTGCTCCAGTGTGTAGAAATGTTTCTGTGAAACTATAACGGCTTTTAAAATCTTAGTGAGGTGTTCGGGAAGAGGGGGAATGACATAACCAAAATGTGCGACAAATCGTTGTAAGTCTGTGAAATTCTCTTTGATAGTGATGTGTACGGTGGAGGGCGCAGGAATGGGGACAATTCGTTGTTGTGCCACTTGAACCTCGGCCCTGGGTTTGAAACAGAAACTGCTATCACTGATCGAACACCACTCGTGTTGTCCGTATCGGTACTGAGGCGCTGCAGTGGTGATGCAGTATGTCCCACCCCCGATATATGATACCTGCGGGGGCACATGGTCCTCTGCCATTGCCTCCATGGTGCAATTTACCGGCTTCGCGCTAGCAGTTCTGAACCCGCACTGTGGTTTCAAAAAGGCATTCAAGTGCTGGGGACACAGGATGATGTGTGCTCCCCGGCTCCGACATCCCGAGAGGTCGGTGCCTGTCATCGTACGCTCCCATCTGATGACGTAAGGCGGGACCACTGCGTAACGAATGTGTGCGCCCCCCTGAATGACTCCAATGTTCTCTACTCTGTATACCGGGGCGGGCTTTGCTGCGGGACCCAACACCGGCATTCTTACTACTATTCCCATGATAGTGTGATTCGAATGTCCGCAGTCCACTGGGACTGGGTATGCCTCTGCGGCTAGTCTGAGCTGGCACGGGCTTAATGCATTCTCAAAAGGGTGGAGCGCTTGCAAGTGCTTGTTGCTGATCCAGGACGGGACCAAACCCTGTTTTAAATCCTCAAGATTACTGCGGCCCTCGCCCAGTAACCACGCCCTGTACAGCACACAGGCCTCGTTTTGCGCAGCTTGATCGGACGCATTCCGATCCTCCTTAATGAGCGCATTTACCGTTCTCGCGTGTTTCTCCAGCTCAGCAATTATATCCTTAAAGTGTAGTGTCATGGCCTGGTCCTCATGCAACTCAGAACCCACTACCTTGTTTTTGTCTGTCAGTGTGTTTCTTAACTGGGCTTTTAAGCCGTTGATCTGTGTCTGCAGCTCCACGTTATCTAGAGCGTTGACGACAGATGTCCCGGTATTAAAAGCAGTGAATATGTCATTTACAGTACCCCTTCTTTGCCTCCCGACTCAATCCAAAACTTCTGGCGGTGTGGTGTATAGTTTGCCTCTGTCGATGTCGGCAAAGTCAAATTCGTAAAATTGTCTAAACATACGGGTTAACAGGACCTGGTATAATTGTTCCGTTTCTTTGGGACACCACTCCAGCAGTCGTACCTCAGTGAGATTTAAAATCCCTGAGGCCACCGCGTAGTGTACCCCTTGGTACAGCACCTGACCGGTGGGTACCAATACTAAACCGTTCCCGGGTCCCTTGGTGGTGGTTGGGCACCCTCCTTTCTGGGCTAGTGCTACCGGAAGCGTGGGCAGGGGCTTGCATGGGCGGGTGATGAGTTCAGTGGCGTTTACCGGAATAGGGGAGTATGGGGCTCCGCACGCTCGAGTGCTAACATCCCATCTCATCCCCTTCCCTTCATCCTGCCACTGCCTCTGGAAGAAGATGAACACGCCCTTGGGGCAGACGTGTCTCGAACCCCACATACAGACATATATTCCTTCATCTGGTTCCCACCATTTGTCCCAACACACACGTAATTGTCCGTGAGTCCCCGTAATAGTCCGATGGGTATTATTACCCAGTCGCTCCCACTCGACCGTAGAGTTTCTCATGTCCTTTCCCAGCTTTCGTAGCCACCACCATCGCCTTAGTGGTACGTTCCCATTGCACACCAGACAAATCCTCTTTCCCACGGTAACGCTGACTCTGGGTGCAAGGATCCTCACCCGAGGGCACGTTAACGAAGTCTTTTGGTAGGCGAAACCGAAATGGCTGGAATATTCCGTAGAATTCGTTCCCAGCCAACCTGGCCATCTCCCTTGGTGGAAGTAGGTGGCGGTTTCCTCAACCTCTCGCTCCCCTGTCCCATCCGTTGCGATGGGGGCCGTGTCCCCGGAGCACCCGAAAATGATGACGTCCTTGGTGCGGCCTCGGTAGGCCCACCCGCACCCGATCGCCACGAACGCGATGAGAATCTTTTCCATCATATCCCAGGTTTCTGTAACCAATAAAATGATGTAGCCGGGCTCCCAATAGGTGCTGGCCTAATTAACTGGACGCGCGGGTTCCTGGACCCCGCTCCCAAACAAACACACATATCGGGCAGACTTTGAAAATTGTACTTTTAACACATCTTAACGCTATATACATTTCCTTAAATTATCGCCATAATTACCTAACTTAACTTATGTACAGCGCCGCCCTCCGCGGGGCGGCTTGCCTAATCCCTGTGAGGTCTGTCGTGCGCCACACCCTGCGGTGGGGCTGCATTGATTTTTGGCTTTGATCCCCCGCAGCCTGTCGCTGCTGAACGGGGATCATGCCTTCCTGGGGCTGCTCTAAACCGTGGTTGGGAAAGATGGGGAGAATCTGGCCAAGATTTTCTGGGCTGGGGCGCTCGAGCCGACCTACGAGGGGCTGCTTTGGGTTGGGCTCCCGGGGCCGACGGACCGGGGGTTGGGACTGTCACCGTCACAGCCTGTGGTTCCTCCACAGCTGCCGGCTCCAGCTCCCCTCCCTCAGGCTCCGCCCCCCCCGGGGTCGGGATCTGTGGCTTCTGACTCCACCTCACCTGTCCCTACAGGTAGTGAGTCTCCGCCCCCATTCCCTACCTCCCCCAAGCTTGAGTCGAGGGCGGGATCGTCGTCCTCTGACTCTTCCTCCTCCGGGATTGGGTCTAAAGCGAGGTTGAGCTGTTCGGGCTCTCTCCTGCCTAAATCCCATTCAAAAGATGAGACCTCCCACTCCAATGGGATGGCCTCTCCCTTCACGCAGGCTACTGTTCCAGCCTGTGTGGTCTGTGACTCTGTTACAGGCTGAGGATCTTTGTTCTCAGACCTGGTCCCCTTTGATGGCCCTTGTGCACCCGGTTTAAACAGTTTACACTGGTTGATGTGAAACCACCTTTTTCGTTGGGACACCTCTACTGTATGAGTGGCGCAGACCGGCGGATTTTTCACCGATTCCGGTTCTTCCTCCTGGTCTACGGTTCTCTCGCCAGCGCATAGGGTTAGACCCAAGAATTTTACTTCTCGCCGGCCAACCCGCGCCTTCGTAGGGGTTTCCTTAACGCTTTCTATCCCCTTCACACTCGTACCCTCTCCCCAGAGACAATGATTTCTCAGGTCCACGTGGATCCCGTGGGCTACCAGGAAATCAGACCCCAGGACTCCCGTTCCACCTCCCACCTCCCACTTCATCAGGATACACTTCCACGTGGTGCGGAGTGGTCCTAAACGAATGGAGAGGGGAAGGGAATGTGCGCCAGCCTGTTCTTCGCCCGTGAAGCCCAACAGACGATATGGGACCCCGGTGGACAGAGGCGAGGTGGTGGGGTTATCTGCGTGGATTACGGTGCACAATGCGCCCGTGTCCGACAGATAGGTTTCCTTCGCCTCCTCTACCTCCATCTCTACGAGGGGTCGTCTCCATGCGTCATAGCGGAGCGGACACAGGTAGACGGGCTGCGCCGACTCTAGTCATTTGGGTACAGCGATCGGAGCTTCGGGAGCACCAAGGCCGGTGGTGACAGCTATTTTCCCCTGCGAGGTCATCAGAGACCGCATTGTCTGTATGATTGACTCAATCGCAGCGGGATCCACAACCGCACCACCCCCTGTGATTGGGGCAGGGGCTACGGTTGGGTTCTGGACTGGTGCTGGGGCAGCGGTCTGCACTTGTGCTTGTGCTGGTGCTGGGTAAACGATCGGACCGTGGGCGACTTGGGCTTGGGCTCGATCTTGGGCTGCGGCGAACGCTCTCTCTCTTATCCTTCCATGGATTCCTACAGTCCTTGCGCCAATGACCCTCCTTCCCACACCCGTAACAACTGCTATTGGCTTGGGGAGGGCGATTTCCCTCCTGACGCCATTCCCTTTTAGCAGAGGCTGCGGGCCTCACCTCATGCACCTTTCCTTTCACAACAGGCGTTTTCTTGCCCTTGTTGTTCCTATAACTGATCGTGAGCTGGTCTAGTACTAGATCCTCCGTGGAGCGGGCGTTAGTGGGGTCAAACCATGCTTTGGCCTGCTCCCTTACTACTGGCAAGCAACCTGCCACCAGGCATCGAAGCCAATGAGCTCTCTGTTCACCATCCAGCCCGGCCCGGGCCGGCCCGCCCGGGCAGCTGCGCCGATACACTGGCCACAACCTGTCGGCGAAAACCCGTGGGGGTTCTCCCTCTAGCTGCACTGTCTTTTCTAAACGGAGGAACGGAGTTCCGTCCCCCTCTCCCATGATCTCCAGAATCTCATCCCGTAGCAACTCATAGTCCCTGTGCCCTCTCTTGCTCTCGTCAGGGAGACACTGGAGGAGCGAACTGTCCAGGGAGAACAGCAGCATTTTAGACTGTTCAACCCCGTCGCAGTCATTGACTGCTGCGGCCTGCTCCACGTCCCTGAAATGCACGGAGGGATCTCCTGACTCGGAGAGTTTTGGGATGTGACTTATCATTTCTCTTAGCTGTCGTGCGCTATGGGGCATTACGATCTGACTCTCAAGGGGTCCGTCATCGCCATTCGCTTCATTTGGACCGAGCCTCCGGTGTCTCGTTGGACACATCGGCGCCGGCCCTGACTCTACTATCTGGGGTTGCTCTACCTCAGAACTCTCTTCCTCTACCGTCTCTGTCTCCTGTCCCGGAGTCCAAGACTCCTCATAAGCAGGAGGCGCAGAGGGTTCGGGAGTTGGTACCCCAGCTGCCTCTTGTGGGATCGGTCTTTTGGATTCATTGGCTAGCAATAGCTGACTCGCTGGTGGATTTATGAGACACACCAACCCGTTTGCCTTGGCTAGGGCCGTTCTCAGGTCCTCTTGCTCCCGGCGGCAAGCGCTGTGGTCGGTGCTCTCAGATCTATCCTCCATGGCCATCTTATATGCTGCCCTGGCTCCCAGAAGTTTTTCCTCTTGGGCCTCTATTTGCTTAGCTAGACGGAAACACCTCGCTCTCATTTTACCTTCACTGGCCTTGGCTTCAATGACCTGACATTTTATATATTCTACCCGGGTTTCGTGGCAGCGAATTATGGAGTGGCGTTCCTGATTCAGCGCGTTAAGCGCTTCAATCAGTCGCTGACCTCCCGCAACCTTCTCCTCTACGTCTTTAAGCAAGCCGTTGATCTGGGCTGTCTGTGCTGCAACGACCTGGTCCAAAAGCTGGACTTGCTTTTTGTAGCACATCAGCCAGACCGCCTTCTCTACAGATTTCTTATGCTCTTTACCCGCTGTCCACTTGATGGCTGCGTCTAGCGGGCGCCTATCTCTCAACAGGTCAGATATCCACTGCTTTGTGAGGTTAACTTTTCCAAAAACATAATCGGCTATTCTTTCATCCATCACATCTCGTTTATTCAGACCTTGATCTAACACACTACTTTCCTGCTGCCAAGGTCCTGCCGCGGTCGCCATTTCTGTAGGGGGTTTCTCTTGCTCGTTCTGGTCTCCTGCCAGGTTTCGTGCAATAATTACCCTTGAGTGGTTCGACCCACTCCCCCCTACGGTTCTAGACCTTGGACTTAGATGCAGAGAACAGTAGTGCAGAGAAAGAACTCAATAGACCAGGTTAAATAGCACGAAATGGATGCTTTTATTTTTAAACAGTTTGAAGCATTACAAAATACCTGTCATAGGCACAGATTAAAGTTACTACAATCATACACAAATTTATGAACTTAACTCTATGGAAATGGGGAACACACGGCACATCGAAAAGGGGGAAACACATTACGATTACCCTTAACTCCCTCCCCTTTACCTAAACTAAGTTTCGACCTGGGGAACTTGGGATCATGTTCACCACTCTCGAAATCGTGAAAAAGGGGGTTCGCAGCCTTTTGGCACCGCTTTCTGTCGTCACGTGGATTTGGAAGCTTCTGGCGCAGTCGATATTTTCTCTCCCTCGAGGCGGTGGGGTAGACACAGCCTTGATGAGCGCTCGTCAAGGTTGAGATCCACTATTTGGGTTCATGGAGCAGACTTAGATGCAGGCTGCTGAAGAAGTGCATGCACATGGGAGAATCTTTTGGCCTGGATCGCCGGTCCTCCAGAGGGTTTCTTCTCCGTCGGCCTGGGTCGTCGATGATCTCCCGACCTCAGTACCCGGGCCACCCTCGTCGTCTTCTCGTCGCGGCCGAGCCTTGTTTGGCTGAACACCGACCACGTTGTCTTTTCACCGAAACCGTCCGTCTTTAAAAAGACGAAAACGTTTTCATCGATTCTGCATCTGCCGAAGTGGAAGAGGCGCCAACCCTGGCACCGTCCGTCCTTCGTTCGTTCCTTGTAGGAGAAGTCCTTGAAGAAAAGTCAAGTTCGAAGTTGTTCCGAGTAGAAGCAAAGTAACGTAGAAGTCGAAGAAGTAGCCCCGTAGATGGACTTTCAATCCATAGTTATACTCTTTTGGGACAGTCTTATCTCCCGCCAAATCATAGTCCTGTCTTTGTACTAATTTTGGCGGGCAGAAATCTCTGCAGGGGCGCTTTGTCTTGTAACGGAGCCGGTGATAACTTAAACTGGCCTTCCTGGCCGATAATGTCTGTTAATGTCTTTTTCATTGTCACCGCGGCTCGGTTCGCATATTGATCGGTCCGGAGATTTTCCTTGATGGCTGCTAAACGGTTTTTCCTTTGTACAATAAATGGGTATAAGTGTTTTTGCATTGTCCGCCCATATCTTGATGGGCCCCATCCTGTACTTAGAATCCATTGAATATGTATGCTGTTTCTCTGAGTTTCAGTTCCCAGATACTGGCTTTCGCAGGCTTACTGTCTTCAATCCACAAGCCTGTCTGGCTTGCAGTAACGGAAATAAAATGGTTCAGAAACTGATCACGGGGCCTGGCGGCCATTTTGTATGCCCTTTTATCAAAGGTTTTTCTGCGCAAGCTTACTTTGGTCAATAAACAGTCTTATTTTATCCAGTTTTCTTGCGTGATTTTTGCTGAAAATTTCGAATCTTACACCTACCCGATCCCTGACAACACTCCAAACCCCCAAACTAGTCCCGAGGACTGTGATCTTCCTACCCAATCCCTGACAACACTCCAACCCCCAAAATAGTCCCGAGGTCTGCAATCTTCCTACCTGTAGTGTCCGTGTGTAGATAAAGACACTGAAGACAGGAGTTGGTTCATAGGTATTTACTAAGCAAGTCTGGGGGGGGGGTTCTAAAGGATATACACAATACGCAGGCTTATATAGCCCAAGTGGCAATTACCGGCATTATGCACACCTGGGGCTCTTAAAGGCACATGTTATATGCAAAATAATATACATTGCTGTATTAATTAATTATAAGTTAGTCTCTCAGGAGGCTTCCTGACTCGGTCCAGATAACGCCTCGGGGGTGTAGTAGTTTCTGGTGGTGTAGTAGGTTCTCCTGGCAAGGCTGATTCGGCTTGTAGGCCAGTGTCGGGTTCATCGGGTTCCAGTATCACCGGATCGGAGGTAGATATGGGTATCTCTACTTCATCGTTAGATGTATAGCGTGGTGGTGTAGGTTGTCCCTTTTCGGATGACTTGATGATTTGGTCAGCATGGCGCCTTATTATGCTTTCTCCGATGTCCACGGTATACATCAGTGGTCCTAGTCGTGTGCAGATAGTTCCAGGCTGCCATTTCTCGGTATGGTAGTCCCGGGCCAAAACCGGTTGGCCTATCTGGAAGGCCCTAGTTGGCCTTTCATTCATGCCCTGAAACTGCCGGTTCTCCACGTCCCTTCGGATGTTGGGCTTGACCAAATACAGCCGGCATCTTAGGTTTCTATTGTAGAACATCATGGCGGGAGTTTGGTTTGTAACCATACGTGTTGCATTCCTATATGCAAATAAGAAGTTATCCACCTTGTGCTGAAGTTTTATGTCTTCATTACCCATGGCCTTTATGGCCTTCTTAAAGGTCTGGACAAACCTTTCAGCCAATCCATTGGTGGCGGGATGGTATGGGGCAGACGTGTAGTGCTTTACCCCATTGTTCTTTAAGAACTTTCTGAATTCTTCGGACACAAATTGCGGTCCATTATCAGAACATATCTGTTCCGGCAGCCCATTCCTGGCAAATATGGTCCTTAATACTGTGATGGTTTTTTCCGTGGTGGTGGAGGACATCTTTATTACCTCCGGCCACTTGGAGTGTGCATCAACTGCGATTAAGAACATTGAGTCCATAAATGGACCAGCAAAGTCGATGTGCACCCTTTGCCAGGGAGATGAGGGCCACTCCCATGGATGTAGAGGGGCCTGTGGCGGAGCATTTTGGACCTTCTGGCATCCTAGGCAGCTCTTGGTCATGTCTTCGATGTCTCCATCGATACCTGGCCACCATACAAACGCCCTAGCTAGGTTCTTCATTTTCACTCCACCCAGATGCCCCTCGTGAAGCTCCTTTAGCACTTTATCCTGGACTTTGGGTGGAATCACCACTCTGGATCCACACATCAAGGTTCCTCGGCACACTGACAGCTGTTCTCTTCTTTGCGAGAATGCTGGCAACAATGGTTCGCCATGTGCTGGCCATCTCTTCATTGTTAAATCGTAGACCCGTGAGAGAGTAGGGTCATTTCTGGTCTCCCTTTCAATGGCAGAATTTGTCACCGGTAGACATTCCACTATGGTAGAGTGGAATATCTCTACTGGGTCTACTGCAGGTGCCTCTTCTATTGTTGGCAACGGCAGGCGCGATAAACCGTCAGCATTCCCATGCTGTTTTGACCCTTTGTATTCAATGTTGTATTGGTGTGCCCCTAGAAAAAGGGACCACCTCTGTAGTCTTTGTGCCGTCATAATGGGGACACCTTTCTTAGGGTTGAATATGGAGATGAGGGGTTGATGGTCAGTCAGCAAGGTAAATTTTTGTCTGTGTAGGTAATGGTTGAATTTCTTCACTCCCCATACCAGGCTGAGTGCTTCCCTGTCTATCTGGGAATAGTTACGCTCAGCTGAGTTCAATGAGCGTGACGCAAAAGCTATCGGCTGTTCCGAGCCATCAGGGAATCTATGGGACAATACCGCTCCTATGCCGTAAGGGGATGCATCGCACGCCAGTCTGATTGGTAGTGATGGGTTGTAGTGAGCCAAAACTTTCTCGGATGTGATTAAGTCTTTACATTTATGGAAGGCACGTTTACAGTCTTCGTTCCATTTCCAAATCACTCCTGTGTGTAGAAGATCATTAAGAGGGTGTAGAATAGTTGATAAGTTCGGTAAAAATTTATGATAGTAGTTTATTAATCCCAGGAATGACCTCAATTGTGAAACATTTTCAGGTGCTGGGGCTTTTATAACTGCTTCAATTTTTTCAGGTGACTTATGCAACCCTTCCTTATTAATTATGTGGCCACAATATGATATCTTATTTTGGAAAAATTCACACTTGGGGCGATTTGCTCGTAGGCCCCGTTCTTTCAGCCTAGTGAGCACCTGCTCCAAATTGGCAAGGTGCTCGTTGTCGTTTTCTCCTGTTATAAGGATGTCGTCTAGGTAACACTGAGTCCCCAGAATCCCTTGCAGGACTTGCTCCATAGCTCTTTGCCAGATAGCTGGAGCTGATGCTACTCCAAAAACCAGTCAATTGTACTGGTACAGGCCTTTGTGTGTGTTTATTGTGAGATACTTTTTAGAGGTCTCCTCAACCTCCATCTGTAGATATGCCTGTGCCAAGTCAATTTTTGTGAAACGTTTTCCTCCGGATAGTGAGGCGAAAATATCTTCTATCCTCGGAAGAGGATACTGTACCGTGTGAAGGACCGGGTTTACAGTCAACTTAAAGTCCCCACAGATGCGAATTTGTCTCTGTTCCTCAGAGTTATTTTTCAATGCTTTTTTCATGACTGGAACGATGGGTGTTGCCCATTCGCTCCAATCTATTTTGGATAATACGCCTGCCTTTTCCAAATTCTCCAGCTCTGCCTCGACTGCCGGACGTATTGCGTATGGCACCGGTCTTGCCTTAAAAAATTTTGGAATTGCTGCATCTTCCACTTTTATTGAGGCGGTGATGCCTTTCAAGGTTCCTAGTTTCTCTTGAAACACTTCTTTGGCGTTGGCCAAGATGTCTTTTAATCGTTCAGGTATGATGTCATCCTTGTTTTTTTCCTTACTGGTCACCGTCAGTGCCTGAATGGAGTGCCAGTCTAAACGTATCTTCCTTATCCATTCACGTCCCAACAACGGTGGACCACCATCTTGTAGAATGCATAAATACAACTTTTGTATTTCTTTGCCGTTGTATACCACAGGCACCTTTATTTTTCCTTTGGGGTATACTTTCTGCCCCGTATATGTTTTTAAGATAATGGATGTGTCTTTTAGAGGTATATGCGAAAATAGCCTCTCGTAATCTCATCGATTTATTACGGTTAGAGCTGATCCTGTATCTAGCTCCATTTTAACTGGGGACCCTGCTATTATGAGGGTAACCCAAATGGTCTGGTAATCTTCATTGGCAATTACATTATGTAATTTGAGAGAGCTTAGTCTCTTGTTCCCGGAGTCGCTATCGCTCTTCTGGTCTTTGGAGCTACTGTCCGTCATCATTTGTACCTTTCTGTGCTTTTCCTTATTGATTCTTTTCCCGTTAGTGGATTTTTTATTTTCAGATCGGCATACACGTGGAATGTGTCCCATCTTTCCGCATCGCCTGCATGCTTTTTCTTTGAACCAGCAATCCCTCTGGTCATGGTTGGATCTGCCGCAGCGATAACATCTCTTGAAACCCCGTGTCATTTCATGGGTGCCGAAGTCCTGTGGCCTTTGCTGTATCTTTGCCGCTCCTATTGCACTGAAAGCCTTGTCCAGTGTTAAATCTTTTCCAGAAGATACCTTTTCTTGTGTTTCTACACTTAGGGGATCGCAGATGAATTTGTCTTGCAGAGAATCTGCCAGTCCTGCCTCGAATTGGCAGTGTAGGGTATCAACAATCTCCTCAAAATTCTTGTCCATCGGTTCGGCTGGAGTGATTAAGTTGCGTAACAGCTTGTATGTTTCTGCGCCCATTAGATCCAGAAGCACTGAAGCTTTTTTTTCATCTTCTATTCCATTTGCGGTGCAAAACACCTCCACTCTTTCTACATATGTGGTCCAACTCTCTATTTTGTTATCAAAAACATCAATATTGCCAAAGTTAGGCTCTGTTTCGTTATCAAAAGCATCAATATTGCCAGAATTAGGCATTTCAAAAAAAAAATATGGCGCTTCCCGCGCTTTTTTTTTTCTCTCTGTAGCAACGATATGGCGCTTCCTGCGCTTTCCGCCGCTGCTACCGATAACAACGCTGTTTTACTGTGGTTTCCGTTTATTCACTGTTGGAGACTCGTTCCCGACGGAGGTCTAAACGCTGACCTGCTTGCCACGCCGGCCGTGTCCCGAGTGCACCCTCCCAGTCCGTTATTGCTTGCCGATTTCGCTGCCTGTCTCAGCTGTAGAGCCCGACGCAGGAGCCCCAGCCTGACGCCCAGGAAGGATTAGCGCAGTACCTGCCACCAGCTTGGCCAGCTGGTGAAACCACAGTTTCTATAACTTCCTTGAGTCTTCTGGACGCTGGAGGAATCGATGTCCTTGAGGTGCTGCCGAATTGCAGGGAAGTCCGTTTCCACTTCGTCGCCACTGTAGTGTCCGTGTGTAGACAAAGACACTGAAGACAGGAGTTGGTTCATAGGTATTTACTAAGCAAGTCTGGGGGGGGTGGGGGGGGGGGGGGGTTCTAAAGGATATACACAATACACAGGCTTATATAGCCCAAGTGGCAATTACCGGCATTACGCACAACTGGGGCTCTTAAAGGCACATACACCACAATTGCTCTTAAAGGCACATACACCACAATTCCCAATCCCTGACAACACTCTAACCCCCAAGCTAGTCCCGAGGACTGCGATCTTCCTACCCAATCCCTGACAACACTCCAAACCCCCAAACTAGTCCCGAGGTCTGCGATCTTCCTACCCAATCCCTGACAGCACTCCAAACCCCCAAACTAGTCCCGAGGTCTGTGATCTTTCTACCCAATCCCTGACAACACTCCAAACCCCCAAACTAGTCCCGAGGTCTGCGATCTTCCTACCCAATCCCTGACAACACTCCAAACCCCCAAACTAGCCCCGAGGTCTGTGATCTTCCTACCTAATCCCTGACAACACTCCAAACCCCCTAACTAGTCCCGAGGTCTGCGATCTTCCTACCCAATCCCTGACAACACTCCAAACCCCCAAACTAGTCACGAGGTCTGCGATCTTCCAACCCAATCCCTGACAACACTCCAAACCCCAAACTAGTCCCGAGGACTGCGATCTTCCTACTCAATCCCTGACAACACTTCAAGCCCCCAAACTAGTCCCGAGGTCTGCGATCTTCCTACCCAATCACTGACAGCACTCCAAACACCCAAACTAGTCCCGAGGACTGCGATCTTCCTACCTGATCCCTGACAACACTCCAAACCCCCAAACTAGTCCCGAGGTCTGCGATCTTCCTACCCAATCCCTGACAACACTCCAAACCCCCAAACTAGTCACGAGGTCTGCGATCTTCCTACCCAATCCCTGACAACACTCCAAACCCCAAACTAGTCCCGAGGACTGCGATCTTCCTACTCAATCCCTGACAACAATCCAAGCCCCCAAACTAGTCCCGAGGTCTGCGATCTTCCTACCCAATCACTGACAGCACTCCAAACCCCCAAACTAGTCCCGAGGACTGCGATCTTCCTACCCGATCCCTGACAACACTCCAAACCCCCAAACTAGTCCCGAGGTCTGCGATCTTACTGCCCAATCCCTGACAACACTCCAACCCCCAAATTAGTCCCGAGGTCTGCGATCTTCCTACCAAATCCCTGACAACACTCCAACCTCCAAGCTAGTCCCGAGGACTGCGATCTTCCTACCCGACCCCTGACAATACTCCAAACCCCCTAACTAGTCCCGAGGTCTGCGATCTTCCTACCCAATCCCTGACAACACTCCAAACCCCCAAACTAGTCACGAGGTCTGCGATCTTCCTCTCCAATCCCTGACAACACTCCAAACCCCCAAACTAGTCCCGAGGACTGCGATCTTCCTACTCAATCCCTGACAACACTCCAAGCCCCCAAACTAGTCCCGAGGTCTGCGATCTTCCTACCCAATCACTGACAGCACTCCAAACACCCAAACTAGTCCCGAGGACTGCGATCTTCCTACCCAATCACTGACAACACTCCAAACCCCCAAACTAGTCCCGAAGACTGCGATCTTCGTACCCAATCCTTGACAACACTCCAAACCCCCAAACTAGTCCCGAGGTCTGCGATCTTGCTACCCAATCCCTGACAACACTCCAAACCGCCAAACTAGTCCCGAGGACTGCGATCTTCCTACCCAATCCCTGACAACACTCCAAACCCCCAAACTAGACCCAGGACTGCGATCTTTCTACCCAAACCCTGACAACACTCCAAACCCCCAAACTAGCCCCGAGGTCTGTGATCTTCCGAACCAATCCCTGACAACACTCCAAACTCCCAAACTAGTCCCGAGGTCTGTGATCTTCCGACCCAATCCCTGACAACACTCCAAACCCCTAAACTAGTCCCGAGGTCTGCGATCTTTCTACCCAATCCCTGACAACACTCCAAACCCCCAAACTAGTCCCGAGGTCTGCGATCTTCCTACCCAATCCCTGACAACACTCCAAACCCCCAAACTAGTCCCGAGGTCTGCGATCTTCCTACCGAATCCCTGACAACACTCCAAACCCCCAAACTAGTCCCAAGGACTTTGATCTTCCTACCTGACCCCTGACAACACTTCCAACCCCCAAACTTGTCCTGAGGTCTGCGATCTTCCTACCCAATCCCTGACAACACTCCAAACCCCCAAACTAGTCCGGAGGTCAGCGATCATCCTACCCGACCCCTGACAACACTCCAAACCCCCAAACTAGTCCCGAGGTCTGTGATCTTCCTACCCAATCACTGACAGCACTCTAAACCCCCAAACTAGTCCCGAGGACTGTGATCTTCCTACCCAATCCCTGACAGCACTCCAAACCCCCAAACTAGTCCGGAGGTCAGCGATCATCCTACCTGACCCCTGACAACACTCCAAACCCCCAAACTAGTCCCGAGGTCTGTGATCTTCCTACCCAATCCCTGACAGCACTCTAAACCCCCAAACTAGTCCCGAGGACTGTGATCTTCCTACCCAATCCCTGACAACACTCCAAACCCCCAAACTAGTCCCGAGGACTGTGATCTTTCTACCCAATCCCTGACATCACTCCAAACCCCCAAACAAGTCCCGAGGTCTGCGATCTTCCTACCCAAGCCCTGACAATACTCCAAACCCCCAAACTAGTCCCGAGGTCTGTGATCTTTCTACCCAACCCCTCACAACACTCCAAACCCCCAAACTAGTCCCGAGGACTGCGATCTTCCTACCCAATCCCTGACAGCACTCCAAACCCCCAAACTAGCCCCGAGGTCTGCGATCTTCCTACCCAATCCCTGACAACACTGCAAACCCCCAAACTAGTCCCGAGGACTGCGATCTTCCTACCCAATCTCTGACAACACTCCAAACCCCGAAACTAGCCCCGAGGTCTGCGATCTTCCTACCCAATCCCTGACACCACTCCAAACCCCCAAGCTAGTCCCGAGGACTGCGATCTTCCTACCCAATCCCTGACAACACTCCAAACCCCCAAACTAGTCCCGAGGTCTGCGATCTTCCTACCCAATCCCTGACAGCACTCCAAACCCCCAAACTAGTCCCGAGGTCTGTGATCTTTCTACCCAATCCCTGACAACACTCCAAACCCCCAAACTAGTCCCGAGGTCTGCGATCTTCCTACCCAATCCCTGACAACACTCCAAACCCCCAAACTAGCCCCGAGGTCTGTGATCTTCCTACCTAATCCCTGACAACACTCCAAACCCCCTAACTAGTCCCGAGGTCTGCGATCTTCCTACCCAATCCCTGACAACACTCCAAACCCCCAAACTAGTCACGAGGACTGCGATCTTCCTACTCAATCCCTGACAACACTTCAAGCCCCCAAACTAGTCCCGAGGTCTGCGATCTTCCTACCCAATCACTGACAGCACTCCAAACACCCAAACTAGTCCCGAGGACTGCGATCTTCCTACCTGATCCCTGACAACACTCCAAACCCCCAAACTAGTCCCGAGGTCTGCGATCTTCCTACCCAATCCCTGACAACACTCCAAACCCCCAAACTAGTCACGAGGTCTGCGATCTTCCTACCCAATCCCTGACAACACTCCAAACCCCAAACTAGTCCCGAGGACTGCGATCTTCCTACTCAATCCCTGACAACACTCCAAGCCCCCAAACTAGTCCCGAGGTCTGCGATCTTCCTACCCAATCACTGACAGCACTCCAAACCCCCAAACTAGTCCCGAGGACTGCGATCTTCCTACCCGATCCCTGACAACACTCCAAACCCCCAAACTAGTCCCGAGGTCTGCGATCTTACTGCCCAATCCCTGACAACACTCCAACCCCCAAACTAGTCCCGAGGTCTGCGATCTTCCTACCAAATCCCTGACAACACTCCAACCTCCAAGCTAGTCCCGAGGACTGCGATCTTCCTACCCGACCCCTGACAATACTCCAAACCCCCTAACTAGTCCCGAGGTCTGCGATCTTCCTACCCAATCCCTGACAACACTCCAAACCCCCAAACTAGTCACGAGGTCTGCGATCTTCCTCTCCAATCCCTGACAACACTCCAAACCCCCAAACTAGTCCCGAGGACTGCGATCTTCCTACTCAATCCCTGACAACACTCCAAGCCCCCAAACTAGTCCCGAGGTCTGCGATCTTCCTACCCAATCACTGACAGCACTCCAAACACCCAAACTAGTCCCGAGGACTGCGATCTTCCTACCCAATCACTGACAACACTCCAAACCCCCAAACTAGTCCCGAGGACTGCGATCTTCGTACCCAATCCTTGACAACACTCCAAACCCCCAAACTAGTCCCGAGGTCTGCGATCTTGCTACCCAATCCCTGACAACACTCCAAACCGCCAAACTAGTCCCGAGGACTGCGATCTTCCTACCCAATCCCTGACAACACTCCAAACCCCCAAACTAGACCCAGGACTGCGATCTTTCTACCCAAACCCTGACAACACTCCAAACCCCCAAACTAGCCCCGAGGTCTGTGATCTTCCGAACCAATCCCTGACAACACTCCAAACTCCCAAACTAGTCCCGAGGTCTGTGATCTTCCGACCCAATCCCTGACAACACTCCAAACCCCTAAACTAGTCCCGAGGTCTGCGATCTTTCTACCCAATCCCTGACAACACTCCAAACCCCCAAACTAGTCCCGAGGTCTGCGATCTTCCTACCCAATCCCTGACAACACTCCAAACCCCCAAACTAGTCCCGAGGTCTGCGATCTTCCTACCGAATCCCTGACAACACTCCAAACCCCCAAACTAGTCCCAAGGACTTTGATCTTCCTACCTGACCCCTGACAACACTTCCAACCCCCAAACTTGTCCTGAGGTCTGCGATCTTCCTACCCAATCCCTGACAACACTCCAAACCCCCAAACTAGTCCGGAGGTCAGCGATCATCCTACCCGACCCCTGACAACACTCCAAACCCCCAAACTAGTCCCGAGGTCTGTGATCTTCCTACCCAATCACTGACAGCACTCTAAACCCCCAAACTAGTCCCGAGGACTGTGATCTTCCTACCCAATCCCTGACAGCACTCCAAACCCCCAAACTAGTCCGGAGGTCAGCGATCATCCTACCCGACCCCTGACAACACTCCAAACCCCCAAACTAGTCCCGAGGTCTGTGATCTTCCTACCCAATCCCTGACAGCACTCTAAACCCCCAAACTAGTCCCGAGGACTGTGATCTTCCTACCCAATCCCTGACAACACTCCAAACCCCCAAACTAGTCCCGAGGACTGTGATCTTTCTACCCAATCCCTGACATCACTCCAAACCCCCAAACAAGTCCCGAGGTCTGCGATCTTCCTACCCAAGCCCTGACAATACTCCAAACCCCCAAACTAGTCCCGAGGTCTGTGATCTTTCTACCCAACCCCTCACAACACTCCAAACCCCCAAACTAGTCCCGAGGACTGCGATCTTCCTACCCAATCCCTGACAGCACGCCAAACCCCCAAACTAGCCCCGAGGTCTGCGATCTTCCTACCCAATCCCTGACAACACTGCAAACCCCCAAACTAGTCCCGAGGACTGCGATCTTCCTACCCAATCTCTGACAACACTCCAAACCCCGAAACTAGCCCCGAGGTCTGCGATCTTCCTACCCAATCCCTGACACCACTCCAAACCCCCAAACTAGTCCCGAGGACTGTGATCTTCCTACCCAATCCCTGACAACACTCCAAACCCCCAAACTAGTCCCGAGGACTGTGATCTTCCTACCCAATCCCTGACAACACTCCAAACCCCCAAACTAGCCTCGAGGTCTGCGGTCTTCCTACCCAATCCCTGACAACTCTGAAACCCCAAACTAGTCCCGAGGTCTGCGATCTTCCTACCCAATCCCTGACAATGCTCCAAACGCCCGCACTTGTCCCGAGGTCTGCGATCTTCCTACCCATTCCCTGACAGCACTCCAAACCCCCAAACCAGTCCCGAGGACTGTGATCGTCCTACCCAATCCCAGACAACACTCCAAACCCCCAAACTAGTCCCGAGGTCTGCGATCTACCTACCCAATCCCTGGCAACAGTCCAAACCCCCAAACTAGTCCCGAGGACTGCGATCGTCCTACCCAATCCCTGACAACACTCCAAACCCCAAAGTAGTCCCGAGGCCTGCGATCTTCCTACCCAATCGCTGACAACACTCCAAACCCCAAACTAGTCCCGAGGTCTGCGATCTTCCTACCCAATCCCTGAGAAAACTACAAACCCCCAAACTAGTCCCGAGGTCTGCGATCTTCCTACCCAATCCCTGACAACACTCCAAACCCCCAAACTTGTCCCGAGGTCTGCGATCTTCCCACCCAATCCCTGACAACACTCCAAACCCCCAAACTAGCCCCGAGGTCTGCGATCTTCCTACCCAATCCCTGACAACACTCCAAACCCCAATCTAGTTCCGAGGGCTGCGATCTTCCTACCCAATCCCTGACAACACTCCAAATCCCCAAACTGGTCCCGAGGTCTGCGATCTTCCTACCCAATCCCTGACAGCACTCCAAACCCCCAAACTAGCCCCGAGGACTGCGATCTTTCTACCCAATCCCTGACAACACTCCAAACCCCCAACTAGTCCTGAGGTCTGCGATCTTCCTACCGAATCCCTGAAAACACTCCCAATCCCCAAACTAGTCCCGAGGACTGCGATCTTCCTACCTGATCCCTGACAACACTTCAAACCCCCAAACTTGTCCTGAGGGCTGCGATCTTCCTACCCGATTCCTGACAACACTCCAAACCCCCAAACTAGTCCCGAGGACTGCGATCTTCCTACCCGTTCCTGACAACATTCCAAACCCCCAAACTAGTCCCGAGGTCTGCGATTTTCCGACCCGATCCCTGAGAACACTCCAAACCCCAAACTCGTTCCGAGGTCTGCGATCTTCCTACACGACCCCTGACAACACTCCAAACCCACAAACTAGTCCCGAGGCCTGCGATCTTCCTACCCAATCCCTGACAACACTCCAAACCCCCAAACTAGTCCCGAGGTCTGCGATCTTCCTACCCGATCCCTGACAACACGCCCAACCCCCAAACTAGTCCCGAGGACTGCGATCTTCCTACCCAATCCCAGACAACACTCCAAACCCCCAAACTAGTCCCCAGGTCTGTGATCTTCCTGCCCAATCCCTGACAACACTCCAAACCCCCAAACTAGTCCCGAGGACTGCGATCTTCCTACCCAATCTCTGACAACACTCCAAACCCCGAAACTAGCCCCGAGGTCTGCGATCTTCCTACCCAATCTCTGACAACACTCCAAACCCCCAAACTAGTCCCGAGGACTATGATCTTCCTACCCAATACCTGACAACACTCCAAACCCCCAAACTAGTCCCGAGGACTGCGATCGTCCTACCCAATCCCTGACAACACTCCAAACCCCAAAGTAGTCCCGAGGTCTGCGATCTTCCTACCCAATCGCTGACAACACTCCAAAGCCCAAACTAGTCCCGAGGTCTGCGATCTTCCTACCCAATCCCTGAGAACACTCCAAACCCCCAAACTAGTCCCGAGGTCTGTGATCATCCTACCCATTCCCTGACAGCACTCCAAACCCCCAAACCTGTCCCGAGGTCTGCGATCTTCCTACCCAATCCCTGACAACACTCCAAACCCCCAAACTAGCCCCGAGGTCTGCGATCTTCCTACCCAATCCCTGACAACACTCCAAACCCCAAACTAGTTCCGAGGGCTGCGATCTTCCTACCCAATCCCTGACAACACTCCAAACCCCCAAACTAGTCCCGAGGTCTGCGATCTTCCTACCCAATCGCTGACAACACTCCAAACCCCCAAACTAGTCCCAAGTTCTGCGATCTTCCTACCCAATCCCTGACAAAACGCCCAACCCCCAAACTAGCCCCGAGGTCTGCGATCTTCCTACCCGATCCCTGACAACACGCCCAACCCCCAAACTAGCCCCGAGGTCTGCGATCTTCCGACCCAATACCTGACAACACTCCAAACCCCAAACTAGCCCCGAGGACTGCGATCTTCCTCCCCGACCCCTGACAACACTCCAAAACCAAACTAGTCCCGAGGTCTGCGATCTTCCTACCCAATCCCTGACAACACTCCAAACCCCCAAACTAGTCCCGAGGACTGCGATCGTCCTACCCAATCCCTGACAACACTCCAAACCCCAAAGTAGTCCCGAGGTCTGCGATCTTCCTACCCAATCGCTGACAACACTCCAAAGCCCAAACTAGTCCCGATGTCTGCGATCTTCCTACCCAATCCCTGAGAACACTCCAAACCCCCAAACTAGTCCCGAGGTCTGCGATCATCCTACCCATTCCCTGACAACACTCCAAACCCCCAAACCTGTCCCGAGGTCTGCGATCATCCTACCCAATCCCTGACAACACTCCAAACCCCCAAACTAGCCCCGAGGTCTGCGATCTTCCTACCCAATCCCTGACAACACTCCAAACCCCAAACTAGTTCCGAGGGCTGCGATCTTCCTACCCAATCCCTGACAACACTCCAAACCCCCAAACTAGTCCCGAGGTCTGCGATCTTCCAACCCAATCCCTGACAGCACTCCAAACCCCCAAACTAGCCCCGAGGTCTGCGATCTTCCTACCCAATCGCTGACAACACTCCAAACCCCCAAACTTGTCCCAAGTTCTGTGATCTTCCTACCCAATCCCTGACAAAACGCCCAACCCCCAAACTAGCCCCGAGGTCTGCGATCTTCCTACCCGATCCCTGACAACACGCCCAACCCCCAAACTAGCCCCGAGGTCTGCGATCTTCCGACCCAATCCCTGACAACACTCCAAACCCCAAACTAGCCCCGAGGACTGCGATCTTCTTACCCGACCCCTGACAACACTCCAAAACCAAACTAGTCCCGAGGTCTGCGATCTTCCTACACGATCCCTGACAACACGCCCAACCCCCAAACTAGTCCCGAGGACTGCGATCTTCCTACCCAATCCCTGACAACACTCCAAACCCCCAAACTTGTCCCGAGTACTGCGATCTTCCTACCCAATTGCTGACAACACTCCAAACCCCCAAACTAGCCCCGAGGTCTGCGATCTTTCAACCCAATCCCTGACAACACTCCAAACCCCCAACTAGTCCTGAGGTCTGCGATCTTCCTACCGAATCCCTGACAACACTCCCAATCCCCAAACTAGTCCCGAGGACTGCGATCTTCCTACCCGATCCCTGACAACACTTCAAACCCCCAAACTAGTCCTGAGGGCTGCGATCTTCCAACCCAATCCCTGACAACACTGCAAACCCCCAAACTAGTCCCGAGGACTGCGATCTTCCTACCCGATCCCTGACAACATTCCAAACCCCCAAACTAGTCCCGAGGACGGCGATCATCCTACCCGATCCCTGACAACATTCCAAACCCCCAAACTAGTCCCGAGGTCTGCGATTTTCCTACCCGATCCCTGAGAACACTCCAAACCCCAAACTAGTCCCGAGGTCTGCGATCTTCCTACCCAATCCCTGACAACACTCCAAACCCCCAAACCATTCCCGAGGACTGTGATCTTCCTACCCAATCCCTGACAACACTCCAGCCCCCAAGCTTGTCCCGAGGACTGCGATATTCCTACACGACCCCTGACAACACTCCAAACCCACAAACTAGTCCCGAGGCCTGCGATCTTCCTACCCAATCCCTGACAACACTCCAAACTCCCAAACTAGTCCCGAGGTCTGCGATCTTCCTACCCGATCCCTGACAACACGCCCAACCCCCAAACTAGTCCCGAGGACTGCGATCTTCCTACCCAATCCCTGACAGCATTCCAAACCCCCAAACTATTCCTAAGGTCTGCGATCTTCCTACCCAATCCCTGACAACACTCCAAACCCCCAAACCAGTCCCGAGGACTGCGATCTTCCAACCCGATCCCTGACAGCATTCCAAACCTCAATCTAGTCCCGAGGTCTGCGATCTTCCTACACGATCCCTGACAACACGCCCAACCCCCAAACTAGTCCCGAGGACTGCGATCTTCCTACACAATCCCTGACAACACTCCAAACCCCCAAACTATTCCTGAGGTCTGCGACCTTCCTACCCAATCCCTGACAACACTCCAAACCCCCAAACTTGTCCCGAGTACTGCGATCTTCCTACCCAATTGCTGACAACACTCCAAACCCCCAAACTAGCCCCGAGGTCTGCGATCTTTCAACCCAATCCCTGACAACACTCCAAACCCCCAACTAGTCCTGAGGTCTGCGATCTTCCTACCGAATCCCTGACAACACTCCCAATCCCCAAACTAGTCCCGAGGACTGCGATCTTCCTACCCGATCCCTGACAACACTTCAAACCCCCAAACTAGTCCTGAGGGCTGCGATCTTCCAATCCAATCCCTGACAACACTGCAAACCCCCAAACTAGTCCCGAGGACTGCGATCTTCCTACCCGATCCCTGACAACATTCCAAACCCCCAAACTAGTCCCGAGGACTGCGATCATCCTACCCGATCCCTGACAACATTCCAAACCCCCAAACTAGTCCCGAGGTCTGCGATTTTCCTACCCGATCCCTGAGAACACTCCAAACCCCAAACTAGTCCCGAGGTCTGCGATCTTCCTACCCAATCCCTGACAACACTCCAAACCCCCAAACCATTCCCGAGGACTGTGATCTTCCTACCCAATCCCTGACAACACTCCAGCCCCCAAGCTTGTCCCGAGGACTGCGATATTCCTACACGACCCCTGACAACACTCCAAAACCACAAACTAGTCCCGAGGCCTGCGATCTTCCTACCCAATCCCTGACAACACTCCAAACTCCCAAACTAGTCCCGAGGTCTGCGATCTTCCTACCCGATCCCTGACAACACGCCCAACCCCCAAACTAGTCCCGAGGACTGCGATCTTCCTACCCAATCCCTGACAACACTCCAAACCCCCAAACTATTCCTAAGGTCTGCGATCTTCCTACCCAATCCCTGACAACACTCCAAACCCCCAAACTTGTCCCGAGGACTGCGATCTTCCTACCCAATTGCTGACAACACTCCAAACCCCCAAACTAGCCCCGAGGACTGCGATCTTTCTACCCAATCCCTGACAACACTCCAAACCCCCAACTAGTCCTGAGGTCTGCGATCTTCCTACCCAATCCCTGACAACACTCCAAACCCCCAAACCAGTCCCGAGGACTGCGATCTTCCAACCCGATCCCTGACAGCATTCCAAACCCCCAAACTAGTCCCGAGGACTGCGATCATCCTACCCGATCCCTGACAACATTCCAAACCCCCAAACTAGTCCCGAGGTCTGCGGTCTTCCTACCCGATCCCGGAGAACACTCCAAACCCCAATCTAGTCCCGAGGTCTGCGATCTTCCTACCCAATCCCTGACAACACTCCAAACCCCCAAACCATTCCCGAGGACTGTGATCTTCCAACCCAATCCCTGACAACACTCCAACCCCCAAGCTAGTCCCGAGGACTGCGATATTCCTACACGACCCCTGACAAAACTCCAAACCCACAAACTAGTCCCGAGGTCTGCGATCTTCCTACCCAATCCCTGACAACACTCCAAACCCCCAAACTAGTCCCGAGGTCTGTGATCTTCCTACCCAATCCCTGACAACACTCCAAACCCCCAAACTAGTCCCGAGGTCTGCGATCTTTCTACCCAATCCCTGACAACACTCCAAACGCCCTAACTAGTCCCGAGGTCTGCGATCTTTCTACCCAATCCCTGAGAACACTCCAAATGCCCTAACTAGTCACGAGGTCTGCGATCTTCCTCTCCAATCACTGACAACACTCCAAACCCCCAAACTAGTCCCGAGGACTACGATCTTCCGACTCAATCCCTGACAACACTCCAAGCCCCCAAACTAGTCCCGAGGTCTGCGATCTTCCTACCCAATCACTGACAGCACTCCAAACCCCCAAACTAGTCCCGAGGACTGCGATCTTCCTACCCAATCCCTGACAACACTCCAAACCCCCAAACTAGTCCCGAGGACTGCGATCTTCCTACCCAATCCCTGACAGCACTCCAAACCCCCAAACTAGCCCCGAGGTCTGCGATCTTCCTACCCAATCCCTGACAACACTGCAAACCCCCAAACTAGTCCCGAGGTCTGCGATCCTCCTACCCAATCCCTGACAACACTCCAAACCCCCAAACAAGTCCCGCGGACTGCGATCTTCCTACCCAATCCCAGACAACACTCCAAACCCCCAAACTAGTCCCCAGGTCTGTGATCTTCCTACCCAATCTCTGACAACACTCCAAACCCCCAAACTAGTCCCGAGGACTATGATCTTCCTACCCAATCCCTGACAACACTCCAAACCCCCAAACTAGTCCCGAGGACTGTGATCTTCCTACCCAATCCCTGACAACTCTGAAACCCCAAACTAGTCCCGAGGTCTGCGATCTTCCTACCCAATCCCTGACAATGCTCCAAACGCCCGCACTTGTCCCGAGGACTGTGATCGTCCTACCCAATCCCAGACAACACTCCAAACCCCCAAACTAGTCCCGAGGTCTGCGATCTTCCTACCCAATCCCTGACAACAATCCAAACCCCCAAACTAGTCCCGAGGACTGCGATCGTCCTACCCAATCCCTGACAACACTCCAAACCCCAAAGTAGTCCCGAGGTCTACGATCTTCCTACCCAATCGCTGACAACACTCCAAAGCCCAAACTAGTCCCGATGTCTGCGATCTTCCTACCCAATCCCTGAGAACACTCCAAACCCCCAAACTAGTCCCGAGGTCTGCGATCATCCTACCCATTCCCTGACAACACTCCAAACCCCCAAACCTGTCCCGAGGTCTGCGATCATCCTACCCAATCCCTGACAACACTCCAAACCCCCAAACTAGCCCCGAGGTCTGCGATCTTCCTACCCAATCCCTGACAACACTCCAAACCCCAAACTAGTTCCGAGGGCTGCGATATTCCTACCCAATCCCTGACAACACTCCAAACCCCCAAACTAGTCCCGAGGTCTGCGATCTTCCAACCCAATCCCTGACAGCACTCCAAACCCCCAAACTAGCCCCGAGGTCTGCGATCTTCCTACCCAATCGCTGACAACACTCCAAACCCCCAAACTAGTCCCAAGTTCTGTGATCTTCCTACCCAATCCCTGACAAAACGCCCAACCCCCAAACTAGCCCCGAGGTCTGCGATCTTCCTACCCGATCCCTGACAACACGCCCAACCCCCAAACTAGCCCCGAGGTCTGCGATCTTCCGACCCAATCCCTGACAACACTCCAAACCCCAAACTAGCCCCGAGGACTGCGATCTTCCTACCCGTTCCTGACAACATTCCAAACCCCCAAACTAGTCCCGAGGTCTGCGATTTTCCGACCCGATCCCTGAGAACACTCCAAACCCCAAACTCGTTCCGAGGTCTGCGATCTTCCTACCCAATCCCTGACAACACTCCAAACCCCCAAACCATTCCCGAGGACTGTGATCTTCCTACCCAATCCCTGACAACACTCCAACCCCCAAGCTTGGCCCGAGGACTGCGATATTCCTACACGACCCCTGACAACACTCCAAACCCACAAACTAGTCCCGAGGCCTGCGATCTTCCTACCCAATCCCTGACAACACTCCAAACCCCCAAACTAGTCCCGAGGTCTGCGATCTTCCTACCCGATCCCTGACAACACGCCCAACCCCCAAACTAGTCCCGAGGACTGCGATCTTCCTACCCAATCCCAGACAACACTCCAAACCCCCAAACTAGTCCCCAGGTCTGTGATCTTCCTGCCCAATCCCTGACAACACTCCAAACCCCCAAACTAGTCCCGAGGACTGCGATCTTCCTACCCAATCTCTGACAACACTCCAAACCCCGAAACTAGCCCCGAGGTCTGCGATCTTCCTACCCAATCTCTGACAACACTCCAAACCCCCAAACTAGTCCCGAGGACTATGATCTTCCTACCCAATACCTGACAACACTCCAAACCCCCAAACTAGTCCCGAGGACTGCGATCGTCCTACCCAATCCCTGACAACACTCCAAACCCCAAAGTAGTCCCGAGGTCTGCGATCTTCCTACCCAATCGCTGACAACACTCCAAAGCCCAAACTAGTCCCGAGGTCTGCGATCTTCCTACCCAATCCCTGAGAACACTCCAAACCCCCAAACTAGTCCCGAGGTCTGTGATCATCCTACCCATTCCCTGACAACACTCCAAACCCCCAAACCTGTCCCGAGGTCTGCGATCTTCCTACCCAATCCCTGACAACACTCCAAACCCCCAAACTAGCCCCGAGGTCTGCGATCTTCCTACCCAATCCCTGACAACACTCCAAACCCCAAACTAGTTCCGAGGGCTGCGATCTTCCTACCCAATCCCTGACAACACTCCAAACCCCCAAACTAGTCCCGAGGACTGCGATCTTCCTACCCGATCCCTGACAACATTCCAAACCCCCAAACTAGTCCCGAGGACTGCGATCATCCTACCCGATCCCTGACAACATTCCAAACCCCCAAACTAGTCCCGAGGTCTGCGATTTTCCTACCCGATCCCTGAGAACACTCCAAACCCCAAACTAGTCCCGAGGTCTGCGATCTTCCTACCCAATCCCTGACAACACTCCAAACCCCCAAACCATTCCCGAGGACTGTGATCTTCCTACCCAATCCCTGACAAAACTCCAGCCCCCAAGCTTGTCCCGAGGACTGCGATATTCCTACACGACCCCTGACAACACTCCAAAACCACAAACTAGTCCCGAGGCCTGCGATCTTCCTACCCAATCCCTGACAACACTCCAAACTCCCAAACTAGTCCCGAGGTCTGCGATCTTCCTACCCGATCCCTGACAACACGCCCAACCCCCAAACTAGTCCCGAGGACTGCGATCTTCCTACCCAATCCCTGACAACACTCCAAACCCCCAAACTATTCCTAAGGTCTGCGATCTTCCTACCCAATCCCTGACAACACTCCAAACCCCCAAACTTGTCCCGAGGACTGCGATCTTCCTACCCAATTGCTGACAACACTCCAAACCCCCAAACTAGCCCCGAGGACTGCGATCTTTCTACCCAATCCCTGACAACACTCCAAACCCCCAACTAGTCCTGAGGTCTGCGATCTTCCTACCCAATCCCTGACAACACTCCAAACCCCCAAACCAGTCCCGAGGACTGCGATCTTCCAACCCGATTCCTGACAGCATTCCAAACCCCCAAACTAGTCCCGAGGACTGCGATCATCCTACCCGATCCCTGACAACATTCCAAACCCCCAAACTAGTCCCGAGGTCTGCGATCTTCCTACCCGATCCCGGAGAACACTCCAAACCCCAATCTAGTCCCGAGGTCTGCGATCTTCCTACCCAATCCCTGACAACACTCCAAACCCCCAAACCATTCCCGAGGACTGTGATCTTCCAACCCAATCCCTGACAACACTCCAACCCCCAAGCTAGTCCCGAGGACTGCGATATTCCTACACGACCCCTGACAAAACTCCAAACCCACAAACTAGTCCCGAGGTCTGCGATCTTCCTACCCAATCCCTGACAACACTCCAAACCCCCAAACTAGTCCCGAGGTCTGTGATCTTCCTACCCAATCCCTGACAACACTCCAAACCCCCAAACTAGTCCCGAGGTCTGCGATCTTTCTACCCAATCCCTGACAACACTCCAAACGCCCTAACTAGTCCCGAGGTCTGCGATCTTTCTACCCAATCCCTGAGAACACTCCAAACGCCCTAACTAGTCACGAGGTCTGCGATCTTCCTCTCCAATCACTGACAACACTCCAAACCCCCAAACTAGTCCCGAGGACTACGATCTTCCGACTCAATCCCTGACAACACTCCAAGCCCCCAAACTAGTCCCGAGGTCTGCGATCTTCCTACCCAATCACTGACAGCACTCCAAACCCCCAAACTAGTCCCGAGGACTGCGATCTTCCTACCCAATCCCTGACAACACTCCAAACCCCCAAACTAGTCCCGAGGACTGCGATCTTCCTACCCAATCCCTGACAGCACTCCAAACCCCCAAACTAGCCCCGAGGTCTGCGATCTTCCTACCCAATCCCTGACAACACTGCAAACCCCCAAACTAGTCCCGAGGTCTGCGATCCTCCTACCCAATCCCTGACAACACTCCAAACCCCCAAACAAGTCCCGCGGACTGCGATCTTCCTACCCAATCCCAGACAACACTCCAAACCCCCAAACTAGTCCCCAGGTCTGTGATCTTCCTACCCAATCTCTGACAACACTCCAAACCCCCAAACTAGTCCCGAGGACTATGATCTTCCTACCCAATCCCTGACAACACTCCAAACCCCCAAACTAGTCCCGAGGACTGTGATCTTCCTACCCAAGCCCTGACAACTCTGAAACCCCAAACTAGTCCCGAGGTCTGCGATCTTCCTACCCAATCCCTGACAATGTTCCAAACGCCCGCACTTGTCCCGAGGACTGTGATCGTCCTACCCAATCCCAGACAACACTCCAAACCCCCAAACTAGTCCCGAGGTCTGCGATCTTCCTACCCAATCCCTGACAACACTCCAAACCCCCAAACTAGTCCCGAGGACTGCGATCGTCCTACCCAATCCCTGACAACACTCCAAACCCCAAAGTAGTCCCGAGGTCTGCGATCTTCCTACCCAATCGCTGACAACACTCCAAAGCCCAAACTAGTCCCGATGTCTGCGATCTTCCTACCCAATCCCTGAGAACACTCCAAACCCCCAAACTAGTCCCGAGGTCTGCGATCATCCTACCCATTCCCTGACAACACTCCAAACCCCCAAACCTGTCCCGAGGTCTGCGATCATCCTACCCAATCCCTGACAACACTCCAAACCCCCAAACTAGCCCCGAGGTCTGCGATCTTCCTACCCAATCCCTGACAACACTCCAAACCCCAAACTAGTTCCGAGGGCTGCGATCTTCCTACCCAATCCCTGACAACACTCCAAACCCCCAAACTAGTCCCGAGGTCTGCGATCTTCCAACCCAATCCCTGACAGCACTCCAAACCCCCAAACTAGCCCCGAGGTCTGCGATCTTCCTACCCAATCGCTGACAACACTCCAAACCCCCAAACTTGTCCCAAGTTCTGTGATCTTCCTACCCAATCCCTGACAAAACGCCCAACCCCCAAACTAGCCCCGAGGTCTGCGATCTTCCTACCCGATCCCTGACAACACGCCCAACCCCCAAACTAGCCCCGAGGTCTGCGATCTTCCGACCCAATCCCTGACAACACTCCAAACCCCAAACTAGCCCCGAGGACTGCGATCTTCTTACCCGACCCCTGACAACACTCCAAAACCAAACTAGTCCCGAGGTCTGCGATCTTCCTACACGATCCCTGACAACACGCCCAACCCCCAAACTAGTCCCGAGGACTGCGATCTTCCTACCCAATCCCTGACAACACTCCAAACCCCCAAACTTGTCCCGAGTACTGCGATCTTCCTACCCAATTGCTGACAACACTCCAAACCCCCAAACTAGCCCCGAGGTCTGCGATCTTTCAACCCAATCCCTGACAACACTCCAAACCCCCAACTAGTCCTGAGGTCTGCGATCTTCCTACCGAATCCCTGACAACACTCCCAATCCCCAAACTAGTCCCGAGGACTGCGATCTTCCTACCCGATCCCTGACAACACTTCAAACCCCCAAACTAGTCCTGAGGGCTGCGATCTTCCTACCCAATCCCTGACAACATTCCAAACCCCCAAACTAGTCCCGAGGACGGCGATCATCCTACCCGATCCCTGACAACATTCCAAACCCCCAAACTAGTCCCGAGGTCTGCGATTTTCCTACCCGATCCCTGAGAACACTCCAAACCCCAAACTAGTCCCGAGGTCTGCGATCTTCCTACCCAATCCCTGACAACACTCCAAACCCCCAAACCATTCCCGAGGACTGTGATCTTCCTACCCAATCCCTGACAACACTCCAGCCCCCAAGCTTGTCCCGAGGACTGCGATATTCCTACACGACCCCTGACAACACTCCAAACCCACAAACTAGTCCCGAGGCCTGCGATCTTCCTACCCAATCCCTGACAACACTCCAAACTCCCAAACTAGTCCCGAGGTCTGCGATCTTCCTACCCGATCCCTGACAACACGCCCAACCCCCAAACTAGTCCCGAGGACTGCGATCTTCCTACCCAATCCCTGACAGCATTCCAAACCCCCAAACTATTCCTAAGGTCTGCGATCTTCCTACCCAATCCCTGACAACACTCCAAACCCCCAAACCAGTCCCGAGGACTGCGATCTTCCAACCCGATCCCTGACAGCATTCCAAACCTCAATCTAGTCCCGAGGTCTGCGATCTTCCTACACGATCCCTGACAACACGCCCAACCCCCAAACTAGTCCCGAGGACTGCGATCTTCCTACACAATCCCTGACAACACTCCAAACCCCCAAACTATTCCTGAGGTCTGCGACCTTCCTACCCAATCCCTGACAACACTCCAAACCCCCAAACTTGTCCCGAGTACTGCGATCTTCCTACCCAATTGCTGACAACACTCCAAACCCCCAAACTAGCCCCGAGGTCTGCGATCTTTCAACCCAATCCCTGACAACACTCCAAACCCCCAACTAGTCCTGAGGTCTGCGATCTTCCTACCGAATCCCTGACAACACTCCCAATCCCCAAACTAGTCCCGAGGACTGCGATCTTCCTACCCGATCCCTGACAACACTTCAAACCCCCAAACTAGTCCTGAGGGCTGCGATCTTCCAATCCAATCCCTGACAACACTGCAAACCCCCAAACTAGTCCCGAGGGCTGCGATCTTCCTACCCGATCCCTGACAACATTCCAAACCCCCAAACTAGTCCCGAGGACTGCGATCATCCTACCCGATCCCTGACAACATTCCAAACCCCCAAACTAGTCCCGAGGTCTGCGATTTTCCTACCCGATCCCTGAGAACACTCCAAACCCCAAACTAGTCCCGAGGTCTGCGATCTTCCTACCCAATCCCTGACAACACTCCAAACCCCCAAACCATTCCCGAGGACTGTGATCTTCCTACCCAATCCCTGACAACACTCCAGCCCCCAAGCTTGTCCCGAGGACTGCGATATTCCTACACGACCCCTGACAACACTCCAAAACCACAAACTAGTCCCGAGGCCTGCGATCTTCCTACCCAATCCCTGACAACACTCCAAACTCCCAAACTAGTCCCGAGGTCTGCGATCTTCCTACCCGATCCCTGACAACACGCCCAACCCCCAAACTAGTCCCGAGGACTGCGATCTTCCTACCCAATCCCTGACAACACTCCAAACCCCCAAACTATTCCTAAGGTCTGCGATCTTCCTACCCAATCCCTGACAACACTCCAAACCCCCAAACTTGTCCCGAGGACTGCGATCTTCCTACCCAATTGCTGACAACACTCCAAACCCCCAAACTAGCCCCGAGGACTGCGATCTTTCTACCCAATCCCTGACAACACTCCAAACCCCCAACTAGTCCTGAGGTCTGCGATCTTCCTACCCAATCCCTGACAACACTCCAAACCCCCAAACCAGTCCCGAGGACTGCGATCTTCCAAC
This sequence comes from Somniosus microcephalus, assembly GCF_052327205.1. Taxonomy (NCBI): domain Eukaryota; kingdom Metazoa; phylum Chordata; class Chondrichthyes; order Squaliformes; family Somniosidae; genus Somniosus; species Somniosus microcephalus. Next base: position 420,154,223 of record NC_140987.1, on the reverse strand, counting down.
CCGATCCCTGACAGCATTCCAAACCCCCAAACTAGTCCCGAGGACTGCGATCATCCTACCCGATCCCTGACAACATTCCAAACCCCCAAACTAGTCCCGAGGTCTGCGATCTTCCTACCCGATCCCGGAGAACACTCCAAACCCCAATCTAGTCCCGAGGTCTGCGATCTTCCTACCCAATCCCTGACAACACTCCAAACCCCCAAACCATTCCCGAGGACTGTGATCTTCCAACCCAATCCCTGACAACACTCCAACCCCCAAGCTAGTCCCGAGGACTGCCATATTCCTACACGACCCCTGACAAAACTCCAAACCCACAAACTAGTCCCGAGGTCTGCGATCTTCCTACCCAATCCCTGACAACACTCCAAACCCCCAAACTAGTCCCGAGGTCTGTGATCTTCCTACCCAATCCCTGACAACACTCCAAACCCCCAAACTAGTCCCGAGGTCTGCGATCTTTCTACCCAATCCCTGACAACACTCCAAACGCCCTAACTAGTCCCGAGGTCTGCGATCTTTCTACCCAATCCCTGAGAACACTCCAAACGCCCTAACTAGTCACGAGGTCTGCGATCTTCCTCTCCAATCACTGACAACACTCCAAACCCCCAAACTAGTCCCGAGGACTACGATCTTCCGACTCAATCCCTGACAACACTCCAAGCCCCCAAACTAGTCCCGAGGTCTGCGATCTTCCTACCCAATCACTGACAGCACTCCAAACCCCCAAACTAGTCCCGAGGACTGCGATCTTCCTACCCAATCCCTGACAACACTCCAAACCCCCAAACTAGTCCCGAGGACTGCGATCTTCCTACCCAATCCCTGACAGCACTCCAAACCCCCAAACTAGCCCCGAGGTCTGCGATCTTCCTACCCAATCCCTGACAACACTGCAAACCCCCAAACTAGTCCCGAGGTCTGCGATCCTCCTACCCAATCCCTGACAACACTCCAAACCCCCAAACAAGTCCCGCGGACTGCGATCTTCCTACCCAATCCCAGACAACACTCCAAACCCCCAAACTAGTCCCCAGGTCTGTGATCTTCCTACCCAATCTCTGACAACACTTCAAACCCCCAAACTAGTCCCGAGGACTATGATCTTCCTACCCAATCCCTGACAACACTCCAAACCCCCAAACTAGTCCCGAGGACTGTGATCTTCCTACCCAATCCCTGACAACTCTGAAACCCCAAACTAGTCCCGAGGTCTGCGATCTTCCTACCCAATCCCTGACAATGCTCCAAACGCCCGCACTTGTCCCGAGGACTGTGATCGTCCTACCCAATCCCAGACAACACTCCAAACCCCCAAACTAGTCCCGAGGTCTGCGATCTTCCTACCCAATCCCTGACAACACTCCAAACCCCCAAACTAGTCCCGAGGACTGCGATCGTCCTACCCAATCCCTGACAACACTCCAAACCCCAAAGTAGTCCCGAGGTCTGCGATCTTCCTACCCAATCGCTGACAACACTCCAAAGCCCAAACTAGTCCCGATGTCTGCGATCTTCCTACCCAATCCCTGAGAACACTCCAAACCCCCAAACTAGTCCCGAGGTCTGCGATCATCCTACCCATTCCCTGACAACACTCCAAACCCCCAAACCTGTCCCGAGGTCTGCGATCATCCTACCCAATCCCTGACAACACTCCAAACCCCCAAACTAGCCCCGAGGTCTGCGATCTTCCTACCCAATCCCTGACAACACTCCAAACCCCAAACTAGTTCCGAGGGCTGCGATCTTCCTACCCAATCCCTGACAACACTCCAAACCCCCAAACTAGTCCCGAGGTCTGCGATCTTCCAACCCAATCCCTGACAGCACTCCAAACCCCCAAACTAGCCCCGAGGTCTGCGATCTTCCTACCCAATCGCTGACAACACTCCAAACCCCCAAACTAGTCCCAAGTTCTGTGATCTTCCTACCCAATCCCTGACAAAACGCCCAACCCCCAAACTAGCCCCGAGGTCTGCGATCTTCCTACCCGATCCCTGACAACACGCCCAACCCCCAAACTAGCCCCGAGGTCTGCGATCTTCCGACCCAATCCCTGACAACACTCCAAACCCCAAACTAGCCCCGAGGACTGCGATCTTCTTACCCGACCCCTGACAACACTCCAAAACCAAACTAGTCCCGAGGTCTGCGATCTTCCTACACGATCCCTGACAACACGCCCAACCCCCAAACTAGTCCCGAGGACTGCGATCTTCCTACCCAATCCCTGACAACACTCCAAACCCCCAAACTTGTCCCGAGTACTGCGATCTTCCTACCCAATTGCTGACAACACTCCAAACCCCCAAACTAGCCCCGAGGTCTGCGATCTTTCAACCCAATCCCTGACAACACTCCAAACCCCCAACTAGTCCTGAGGTCTGCGATCTTCCTACCGAATCCCTGACAACACTCCCAATCCCCAAACTAGTCCCGAGGACTGCGATCTTCCTACCCGATCCCTGACAACACTTCAAACCCCCAAACTAGTCCTGAGGGCTGCGATCTTCCAACCCAATCCCTGACAACACTGCAAACCCCCAAACTAGACCCGAGGACTGCGATCTTCCTACCCGATCCCTGACAACATTCCAAACCCCCAAACTAGTCCCGAGGACTGCGATCATCCTACCCGATCCCTGACAACATTCCAAACCCCCAAACTAGTCCCGAGGTCTGCGATTTTCCTACCCGATCCCTGAGAACACTCCAAACCCCAAACTAGTCCCGAGGTCTGCGATCTTCCTACCCAATCCCTGACAACACTCCAAACCCCCAAACCATTCCCGAGGACTGTGATCTTCCTACCCAATCCCTGACAACACTCCAGCCCCCAAGCTTGTCCCGAGGACTGCGATATTCCTACACGACCCCTGACAACACTCCAAACCCACAAACTAGTCCCGAGGCCTGCGATCTTCCTACCCAATCCCTGACAACACTCCAAACTCCCAAACTAGTCCCGAGGTCTGCGATCTTCCTACCCGATCCCTGACAACACGCCCAACCCCCAAACTAGTCCCGAGGACTGCGATCTTCCTACCCAATCCCTGACAGCATTCCAAACCCCCAAACTATTCCTAAGGTCTGCGATCTTCCTACCCAATCCCTGACAACACTCCAAACCCCCAAACCAGTCCCGAGGACTGCGATCATCCTACCGATCCCTGACAACATTCCAAACCCCCAAACTAGTCCCGAGGTCTGCGATCTTCCTACCCGATCCCGGAGAACACTCCAAACCCCAATCTAGTCCCGAGGTCTGCGATCTTCCTACCCAATCCCTGACAACACTCCAAACCCCCAAACCATTCCCGAGGACTGTGATCTTCCAACCCAATCCCTGACAACACTCCAACCCCCAAGCTAGTCCCGAGGACTGCGATATTCCTGCACGACCCCTGACAAAACTCCAAACCCACAAACTAGTCCCGAGGTCTGCGATCTTCCTACCCAATCCCTGACAACACTCCAAACCCCCAAACTAGTCCCGAGGTCTGTGATCTTCCTACCCAATCCCTGACAACACTCCAAACCCCCAAACTAGTCCCGAGGTCTGCGATCTTTCTGCCCAATCCCTGACAACACTCCAAACGCCCTAACTAGTCCCGAGGTCTGCGATCTTTCTACCCAATCCCTGAGAACACTCCAAACGCCCTAACTAGTCACGAGGTCTGCGATCTTCCTCTCCAATCACTGACAACACTCCAAACCCCCAAACTAGTCCCGAGGACTACGATCTTCCGATTCAATCACTGACAACACTCCAAGCCCCCAAACTAGTCCCGAGGTCTGCGATCTTCCTACCCAATCACTGACAGCACTCCAAACCCCCAAACTAGTCCCGAGGACTGCGATCTTCCTACCCAATCCCTGACAACACTCCAAACCCCCAAACTAGTCCCGAGGACTGCGATCTTCCTACCTAATCCCTGACAGCACTCCAAACCCCCAAACTAGCCCCGAGGTCTGCGATCTTCCTACCCAATCCCTGACAACACTGCAAACCCCCAAACTAGTCCCGAGGTCTGCGATCCTCCTACCCAATCCCTGACAACACTCCAAACCCCCAAACAAGTCCCGCGGACTGCGATCTTCCTACCCAATCCCAGACAACACTCCAAACCCCCAAACTAGTCCCGAGGACTGCGATCTTCCTACCCAATCCTTGACAAAACTCCAAACCCCCAAACTAGTCCCGAGGTCAGCGATCTTCCTACCCAATCCCTGACAACACTCCAAACCGCCAAACTAGTCCCGAAGACTGCGCTCTTCCTACCCAATCCCTGACAACACTCCAAACCCCCAAACTACACCCAGGACTGCGATCTTTCTACCCAATCCCTGACAACTCTCCAAACCCTCAAACTAGCCCCGAGGTCTGTGATCTTCCTAACCAATCCTTGACAACACTCCAAACTCCCAAATTAGTCCCGAGGTCTGTGATCTTCCGACCCAATCCCTGACAACACTCCAAACCCCTAAACTAGTCCCGAGGTCTGCGATCTTTCTACCCAATCCCTGACAACACTAAAAACCCCCAAACTAGTCCCGAGTCCTGCGAACTTCCTACCCAATCCCTGACAACACTCCAAACCCCCAAACTAGTCCCGAGGTCTGCGATCTTCCTACCCAACCCCTGACATCACTCCAAACCCCCAAACTAGTCCCAAGGACGGTGATCTTCCTACCTGACCCCTGACAACACTTCCAACCCCCAAACTTGTCCTGAGGTCTGCGATCTTCCTACCCAATCCCTGACAACACTCCAAACCCCCAAACTAGTCCGGAGGTCAGCGATCATCCTACCCGACCCCTGACAACACTTCAAACCCCCAAACTTGTCCCGAGGTCTGTGATCTTCCTACCCAATCCCTGACAGCACTCCAACTCCCCAAACTAGTCCCGAGGACTGTGATCTTCCTACCCAATCCCTGACAGCACTCCAAACCCCCAAGCTAGTCCCGAGGACTGCGATCTTCCTACCCAATCCCTGACAACACTCCAAACCCCCAAACTAGTCCTGAAGACTGTGATCTTTCTACCGAATCCCTGACATCACTTCAAACCCCCAAACTTGTCCCGAGGTCTGCGATCTTGCTACCCAATCCCTGACAACACTCCAAACCCCCAAACTAGTCCCGGGGACTGTGATCTTTCTACCCAATCCCTGACAACACTCCAAACCCCCAAACTAGTCCCGAGGTCTGCGATCTTCCTACCCAAGCCCTGACAACACTCCAAACCCCCAAACTAGTCCCGAGGTCTGTGATCTTTCTACCCAATCCCTCACAACACTCCAAACCCCCAAAATAGTCCCGAGGACTGCGATCTTCCTACCCAATCCCTGACAGCACTCCAAACCCCCAAACTAGCCCCGAGGTCTGCGATCTTCCTACCCAATCCCTGACAACACTGCAAACCCCCAAACTAGTCCCGAGGTCTGCGATCCTCCTACCCAATCCCTGACAACACTCCAAACCCCCAAACAAGTCCCGCGGACTGCGATCTTCCTACCCAATCCCAGACAACACTCCAAACCCCCAAACTAGTCCCCAGGTCTGTGATCTTCCTACCCAATCCCTGACAACACTCCAAACCCCCAAACGAGTCCCGAGGACTGCGATCTTCCTACCCAAGCTCTGACAGCACTCCAAAACCCCAAACTAGCCCCGAGGTCTGCGATCTTCCTACCCAATCCCTGACAACACTCCAAACCCCCAAACTAGTCCCGAGGACTGTGATCTTCCTACCCAATCCCTGACAACACGCCAAACCTCCAAACTAGTTCCGAGGACTGTGATCGTCCTACCCAATCCCTGACAACACTCCAAACCCCCAAACTAGCCCCGAGGTCTGCGATCTTCCTACCCAATCCCTGACAACACTCCATCCCCCAAACTAGTCCCGAGGACTGCGATCGTCCTACCCAATCCCAGACAACACTCCAAACCCCCAAACTAGTCCCGAGGCCTGCGATCTTTCTACCCTATCCCTGACAAAACTCCAAACACCCAAAATAGTCCCGAGGACTGCGATTGTCCGACCCAATCCCTGACAACACTCCAAACCCCCGAAGTAGTCCCGAGGTCTGCGATCTTCCTACCTAATCCCTGACAACACTCCAAACCCCAAACTAGTCCCGAGGTCTGCGATCTTCCTACCCAATCCCTGAGAACACTCCAAACCCCCAAACTAGTCCCGAGGTCTGCGATCTTCCTACCCAATCCCTGACAACACTCCAAACCCCCAAACTTGTCCCGAGGTCTGCGATCTTCCTACCCAATCCCTGACAACACTCCAAACCACCAAACTCGCCCCGAGGTCTGCGATCTTCCTACCCGATCCCTGACAACACTCCAAACCCCCAACTAGTCCTGAGGTCTGCGATCTTCCTACCCAATCCCTGACAACACTCCCAATCCCCAAACTAGTCCCGAGGACTGCGATCTTCCTACCCGATCCCTGCCAACACTTCAAACCCCCAAACTAGTCCTGAGGGCTGCGATCTTCCGACCCGATCCCTGACAACACTCCAAACCCCCAAACCAGTCCCGAGGACTGCGATCTTCCAACCCGATCCCTGACAACATTCCAAACCCCCAAACTAGTCCCGAGGACTGCGATCATCCCACCCGATCCCTGACAACATTCCAAACCCCCAAACTAGTCCCGAGGTCTGCGATCTTCCAACCCAATCCCTGACAACACTCCAAACCCCCAAACTAGTCCCGAGGTCTGCGATCTTTCTACCCAATCCCTGACAACACTCCAAACGCCCTAACTAGTCCCGAGGTCTGCGATCTTCCTACCAAATCCCTGACAACACTCCAAACCCCCAAACTAGTCCCGAGGACTGTGATCTTTCTACCAAATCCCTGACAGCATTCCAAACCCCCAAACTAGTCCCGAGGTCTGCGATCTTCCTTCCCAATCCCTGACAACACTCCAAACCCCTAAACAATCCCGAGGTCTGTGATCTTCCTACCCAATCCCTGACAACACTCCCAACCCCCATACTAGTCCCGAGGACTGCGATCATCCTACCCAATCCCTGACAGCACTCCAAACCCCTAAACTAGTCCCGCGGACTGTGATCTTCCTACCCAATTCCTGACACAACTCCAAACCCCCAAACTAGTCCCGAGGACTGCGATCTTCCTACCCAATCCCTGACAACAGTCCAAACCCCCAAACTAGTCCTGAGGACTGTGATCTTTCTACCCAATCCCTGACAACACTCCAAACGCCCAAACTTGTCCCGAGGTCTGCGATCTTCCTACCCAATCCCTGACAACACTTCAAACCCCCAAACTAGTCCCGAGGACTGTGTTCTTTCTACCCAATCCCTGACAACACTCCAAACCCCCAAACTTGTCCCAAGGTCTGCGATCTTCCCACCCAATCCCTGACAACTCTCCAAACCCCCAAACTAGTCCCGAGGTCTGTGATCGTTCTACCCAATCCCTCACAACACTCCAAACCCCCAAACTAGTCCTGAGGACTGTGATCTTCCTACCTAATCCCTGACAACACTCCAAACCCCCTAACTAGTCCCGAGGTCTGCGATCTTCCTGCCCAATCCCTGACAACACTCCAAACCCCCAAACTAGTCACGAGGTCTGCGATCTTCCTACCCAATCCCGGACAACACTCCAAACCCCAAACTTGTCCCGAGGACTGCGATCTTCCTACTCAATCCCTGACAACACTCCAAGCCCCCAAGCTAGTCCCGAGGTCTGCGATCTTCCTACCCAATCACTGACAGCACTCCAAACCCCCAAACTAGTCCCGAGGACTGCGATCTTCCTACCCGATCCCTGACAACACTCCAAACCCCCAAACTAGCCCTGAGGTCTGCGATCTTCCTACCCGATCCCTGACAACACTCCAAACCTCCAAACTAGTCCCGAAGTCTGCGATCTTCCTGCCCAATCCCTGACATCACTCCAACCCCCAAACTAGTCCCGAGGTCTGCGATCTTCCTACCAAATCCCTGACAACACTCCAACCTCCAAGCTAGTCACGAGGACTGCGATCTTCCTACCCGACCCCTGACAATACTCCAAACCCCCTAACTAGTCCTGAGGTCTGCGATCTCCCTACACAATCCCTGACAACACCCCAAACCCTCAAACTAGTCACGAGGTCTGCGATCTTCCTCTCCAATCACTGACAACACTCCAAACCCCCAAACTAGTCCCGAGGACTACGTTCTTCCGACTCAATCCCTGACAACACTCCAAACCCCCAAACTAGTCCCGAGGACTGTGATCTTTCTACCAAATCCCTGACAGCATTCCAAACCCCCAAACTAGTCCCGAGGTCTGCGATCTTCCTTCCCAATCCCTGACAACACTCCAAACCCCTAAACAATCCCGAGGTCTGTGATCTTCCTACCCAATCCCTGACAACACTCCCAACCCCCATACTAGTCCCGAGGACTGCGATCATCCTACCCAATCCCTGACAGCACTCCAAACCCCTAAACTAGTCCCGCGGACTGTGATCTTCCTACCCAATTCCTGACACAACTCCAAACCCCCAAACTAGTCCCGAGGACTGCGATCTTCCTACCCAATCCCTGACAACAGTCCAAACCCCCAAACTAGTCCTGAGGACTGTGATCTTTCTACCCAATCCCTGACAACACTCCAAACGCCCAAACTTGTCCCGAGGTCTGCGATCTTCCTACCCAATCCCTGACAACACTCCAAACCCCCAAACTAGTCCCGAGGACTGTGTTCTTTCTACCCAATCCCTGACAACACTCCAAACCCCCAAACTTGTCCCAAGGTCTGCGATCTTCCCACCCAATCCCTGACAACTCTCCAAACCCCCAAACTAGTCCCGAGGTCTGTGATCGTTCTACCCAATCCCTCACAACACTCCAAACCCCCAAACTAGTCCCGAGGACTGTGATCTTCCTACCTAATCCCTGACAACACTCCAAACCCCCAAACTAGTCACGAGGTCTGCGATCTTCCTACCCAATCCCGGACAACACTCCAAACCCCAAACTTGTCCCGAGGACTGCGATCTTCCTACTCAATCCCTGACAACACTCCAAGCCCCCAAGCTAGTCCCGAGGTCTGCGATCTTCCTACCCAATCACTGACAGCACTCCAAACCCCCAAACTAGTCCCGAGGACTGCGATCTTCCTACCCGATCCCTGACAACACTCCAAACCCCCAAACTAGCCCTGAGGTCTGCGATCTTCCTACCCGATCCCTGACAACACTCCAAACCTCCAAACTAGTCCCGAAGTCTGCGATCTTCCTGCCCAATCCCTGACATCACTCCAACCCCCAAACTAGTCCCGAGGTCTGCGATCTTCCTACCAAATCCCTGACAACACTCCAACCTCCAAGCTAGTCACGAGGACTGCGATCTTCCTACCCGACCCCTGACAATACTCCAAACCCCCTAACTAGTCCTGAGGTCTGCGATCTCCCTACACAATCCCTGACAACACCCCAAACCCTCAAACTAGTCACGAGGTCTGCGATCTTCCTCTCCAATCACTGACAACACTCCAAACCCCCAAACTAGTCCCGAGGACTACGTTCTTCCAACTCAATCCCTGACAACACTCCAAGCCCCCAAACTAGTCCCGAGGTCTGCGATCTTCCTACCCAATCACTGACAGCACTCCAAACCCCCAAACTAGTCCCGAGGACTGCGATCTTCCTACCCAATCCCTGACAACACTGCAAACCCCCAAACTAGTCCCGAGGTCTGCGATCCTCCTACCCAATCCCTGACAACACTCCAAACCCCCAAACAAGTCCCGCGGACTGCGATCTTCCTACCCAATCCCAGACAACACTCCAAACCCCCAAACTAGTCCCCAGGTCTGTGATCTTCCTACCCAATCCCTGACAACACTCCAAACCCCCAAACGAGTCCCGAGGACTGCGATCTTCCTACCCAAGCTCTGACAGCACTCCAAAACCCCAAACTAGCCCCGAGGTCTGCGATCTTCCTACCCAATCCCTGACAACACTCCAAACCCCCAAACTAGTCCCGAGGACTGTGATCTTCCTACCCAATCCCTAACAACACGCCAAACCTCCAAACTAGTTCCGAGGACTGTGATCTTCCTACCCAATCCCTGACAACACTCCAAACCCCCAAACTAGCCCCGAGGTCTGCGATCTTGCTACCCAATCCCTGGCAACTCTCCAAACCCCAAACTAGTCCCGAGGTCTGCGATCTTCCTACCCAATCCCTGACAACGCCCCAAACCCCCACACTTGTCCCGATGTCTGCGATCTTCCTACCCAATCCCTGACAACACTCCATCCCCCAAAGTAGTCCCGAGGACTGCGATCGTCCTACCCAATCCCAGACAACACTCCAAACCCCCAAACTAGTCCCGAGGCCTGCGATCTTCCTACCCTATCCCTGACAAAACTCCAAACACCCAAAATAGTCCCGAGGACTGCGATTGTCCGACCCAATCCCTGACAACACTCCAAACCCCCGAAGTAGTCCCGAGGTCTGCGATCTTCCTACCTAATCCCTGACAACACTCCAAACCCCAAACTAGTCCCGAGGTCTGCGATCTTCCTACCCAATCCCTGAGAACACTCCAAACCCCCAAACTAGTCCCGAGGTCTGCGATCTTCCTACCCAATCCCTGACAACACTCCAAACCCCCAAACTTGTCCCGAGGTCTGCGATCTTCCTACCCAATCCCTGACAACACTCCAAACCACCAAACTAGCCCCGAGGTCTGCGATCTTCCTACCCGATCCCTGACAACACTCCAAACCCCCAACTAGTCCTGAGGTCTGCGATCTTCCTACCCAATCCCTGACAGCACTCCCAATCCCCAAACTAGTCCCGAGGACTGCGATCTTCCTACCCGATCCCTGCCAACACTTCAAACCCCCAAACTAGTCCTGAGGGCTGCGATCTTCCGACCCGATCCCTGACAACACTCCAAATCCCCAAACCAGTCCCGAGGACTGCGATCTTCCAACCCGATCCCTGACAACATTCCAAACCCCCAAACTAGTCCCGAGGACTGCGATCATCCTACCCGATCCCTGACAACATTCCAAACCCCCAAACTAGTCCCGAGGTCTGCGATCTTCCTACCCGATCCCTGAGAACACTCCAAACCCCCAAACCATTCCCGAGGACTGTGATCTTCCAACCCAATCCCTGACAACACTCCAAACCCCCAAACTAGTCCCGAGGTCTGCGATCTTTCTACCCAATCCCTGACAACACTCCAAACGCCCTAACTAGTCCCGAGGTCTGCGATCTTCCTACCAAATCCCTGACAACACTCCAAACCCCCAAACTAGTCCCGAGGACTGTGATCTTTCTACCAAATCCCTGACAGCATTCCAAACCCCCAAACTAGTCCCGAGGTCTGCGATCTTCCTTCCCAATCCCTGACAACACTCCAAACCCCTAAACTAGTCCCGAGGACTGCGATCTTCCTACCCAATCCCTGACAACAGTCCAAACCCCCAAACTAGTCCTGAGGACTGTGATCTTTCTACCCAATCCCTGACAACACTCCAAACGCCCAAACTTGTCCCGAGGTCTGCGATCTTCCTACCCAATCCCTGACAACACTCCAAACCCCCAAACTAGTCCCGAGGACTGTGTTCTTTCTACCCAATCCCTGACAACACTCCAAACCCCCAAACTTGTCCCAAGGTCTGCGATCTTCCCACCCAATCCCTGACAACTCTCCAAACCCCCAAACTAGTCCCGAGGTCTGTGATCGTTCTCCCCAATCCCTCACAACACTCCAAACCCCCAAACTAGTCCTGAGGGCTGTGATCTTCCTACCTAATCCCTGACAACACTCCAAACCCCCTAACTAGTCCCGAGGTCTGCGATCTTCCTGCCCAATCCCTGACAACACTCCAAACCCCCAAACTAGTCACGAGGTCTGCGATCTTCCTACCCAATCCCGGACAACACTCCAAACCCCAAACTTGTCCCGAGGACTGCGATCTTCCTACTCAATCCCTGACAACACTCCAAGCCCCCAAGCTAGTCCCGAGGTCTGCGATCTTCCTACCCAATCACTGACAGCACTCCAAACCCCCAAACTAGTCCCAAGGACTGCGATCTTCCTACCCGATCCCTGACAACACTCCAAACCCCCAAACTAGCCCTGAGGTCTGCGATCTTCCTACCCGATCCCTGACAACACTCCAAACCTCCAAACTAGTCCCGAAGTCTGCGATTTTCCTGCCCAATCCCTGACATCACTCCAACCCCCAAACTAGTCCCGAGGTCTGCGATCTTCCTACCAAATCCCTGACAACACTCCAACCTCCAAGCTAGTCCCGAGGACTGCGATCTTCCTACCCGACCCCTGACAATACTCCAAACCCCCTAACTAGTCCCGATGTCTGCGATATCCCTACACAATCCCTGACAACACCCCAAACCCTCAAACTAGTCACGAGGTCTGCGATCTTCCTCTCCAATCACTGACAACACTCCAAACCCCCAAACTAGTCCCGAGGACTACGTTCTTCCGACTCAATCCCTGACAACACTCCAAGCCCCCAAACTAGTCCCGAGGTCTGCGATCTTCCTACCCAATCACTGACAGCACTCCAAACCCCCAAACTAGTCCCGAGGACTGCGATCTTCCTACCCAATCCCTGACAACACTCCAAACCCCCAAACTAGTCCCGAGGACTGCGATCTTCCTACCCAATCCTTGACAACACTCCAAACCCCCAAACTAGTCCCGAGGTCTGCGATCTTCCTACCCAATCCCTGACAACACTCCAAACCGCCAAACTAGTCCCGAGGACTGCGCTCTTCCTACCCAATCCCTGACAACACTCCAAACCCCCAAACTACACCCAGGACTGCGATCTTTCTACCCAATCCCTGACAACTCTCCAAACCCTCAAACTAGCCCCGAGGTCTGTGATCTTCCTAACCAATCCTTGACAACACTCCAAACTCCCAAATTAGTCCCGAGGTCTGTGATCTTCCGACCCAATCCCTGACAACACTCCAAACCCCCAAACTAGTCCCGAGGTCTGCGATCTTTCTACCCAATCCGTGACAACACTCCAAACCCCCAAACTAGTCCCGAGGCCTGCGAACTTCCTACCCAATCCCTGACAAGACTCCAAACCCCCAAACTAGTCCCGAGGTCTGCGATCTTCCTACCTGACCCCTGACAACACTTCCAACCCCCAAACTTGTCCTGAGGTCTGCGATCTTCCTACCCAATCCCTGACAACACTCCAAACCCCCAAACTAGTCCGGAGGTCAGCGATCATCCTACCCGACCCCTGACAACACTTCAAACCCCCAAACTAGTCCCGAGGTCTGTGATCTTCCTACCCAATCCCTGACAGCACTCCAAACCCCCAAACTAGTCCCGAGGACTGTGATCTTCCAACCCAATCCCTGACAGCACTCCAAACCCCCAAGCTAGTCCCGAGGACTGCGATCTTCCTACCCAATCCCTGACAACACTCCAAACCCCCAAACTAGTCCTGAAGACTGTGATCTTTCTACCCAATCCCTGACATCACTTCAAACCCCCAAACTTGTCCCGAGGTCTGCGATCTTCCTACCCAATCCCTGACAGCACTCCAAACCCCCAAACTAATCCCGGGGACTGTGATCTTTCTACCCAATCCCTGACAACACTCCAAACCCCCAAACTAGTCCCGAGGTCTGCGATCTTCCTACCCAAGCCCTGACAACACTCCAAACCCCCAAACTAGTCCAGAGGTCTGTGATCTTTCTACCCAATCCCTCACAACACTCCAAACCCCCAAACTAGTCCCGAGGACTGCGATCTTCCTACCCAATCCCTGACAGCACTCCAAACCCCCAAACTAGCCCCGAGGTCTGCGATCTTCCTACCCAATCCCTGACAACACTGCAAACCCCCAAACTAGTCCCGAGGTCTGCGATCCTCCTACCCAATCCCTGACAACACTCCAAACCCCCAAACAAGTCCCGCGGACTGCGATCTTCCTACCCAATCCCGGACAACACTCCAAACCCCCAAACTAGTCCCCAGGTCTGTGATCTTCCTACCCAATCCCTGACAACACTCCAAACCCCCAAACTAGTCCCGAGGACTGCGATCTTCCTACCCAAGCTCTGACAGCACTCCAAAACCCCAAACTAGTCCCGAGGTCTGCGATCTTCCTACCCAATCCCTGACAACACTCCAAATGCCCAAACTAGACGCGAGGACTGTGATCTTCCTACCCAATCCCTGACAACACTCCAAACCTCCAAACTAGTCCCGAGGACTGTGATCTTCCTACCCAATCCCTGACAACACTCCAGACCCCCAAACTAGCCCCGAGGTCTGCGATCTTCCTACCCAATCCCTGGCAACTCTCCAAACCCCAAACTAGTCCCGAGGTCTGCGATCTTCCTACCCAATCCCTGACAACGCTCCAAACCCCCACACTTGTCCCGATGTCTGCGATCTTCCTACCCAATCCCTGACAACACTCCAAACCCCCAAACTAGACCCGAGGACTGCGATCGTCCTACCCAATCCCAGACAACACTCCAAACCCCCAAACTAGTCCCGAGGTCTGCGATCTTCCTACCTAATCCCTGACAACACTCCAAACCCCAAACTAGTCCCGAGGTCTGCGATCTTCCTACCCAATCCCTGAGAACACTCCAAACCCCCAAACTAGTCCCGAGGTCTGCGATCTTCCTACCCAATCCCTGACAACACTCCAAACCCCCAAACTTGTCCCGAGGTCTGCGATCTTCCTACCCAATCCCTGACAACACTCCAAACCCCCAAACTAGCCCCGAGGTCTGCGATCTTCCTACCCAATCCCTGACAACACTCCAAACCCCAAACTAGTTCCGAGGGCTGCGATCTTCCTACCGAATCCCTGACAACACTCCAAACCCCCAAACTAGTCCTGAGGTCTGCGATCTTCCTACCCAATCCCTGACAGCACTCCAAACCCCCAAACAAGCCCCGAGGTCTGCAATCTTCCTACCCAATCCCTGACAACACGCCAAACCCCCAAACTAGCCCCGAGGTCTGCGATCTTCCTATCCGATCCCTGACAACACGCCAAACCCCCAAACTAGCCCCGAGGTCTGCGATCTTCCTACCCAATCCCTGACAACACTCCAAACCCCAAACTAGCCCCGAGGACTGCGATCTTCCTTCCCTACCCCTGACAACACTCCAAACCCCAAACTAGTCCCGAGGTCTGCGATCTTCCTACCCGATCCCTGACAACACGCCCAACCCCCAAACTAGTCCCGAGGACTGCGATCTTCCTCCCCAATCCCTGACAACACTCCAAACCCCCAAACTATTCCTGAGGTCTGCGATCTTCCGACCCAATCCCTGACAACACTTCAAACCCCCAAACTTGTCCCGAGGACCGCGATCTTCCTCCCCAATTGCAGACAACACTCCAAACCCCCAAACAAGCCCCGAGGACTGTGATCTTTCTACCCAATCCCTGACAACACTCCAAACCCCCAACTAGTCCTGGGGTCTGCGATCTTCCTACCCAATCCCTGACAACACTCCCAATCCCCAAACTAGTCCTGAGGACTGCGATCTTCCTACCCGAGCCCTGACAACACTCCTAACCCCCAAACTAGTCCCGAGGACTGCGATCTTCCTGCCCGATCCCTGACAACATTCCAAACCCCCAAACTAGTCCCGAGGACTGCGATCATCCTACCCGATCCCTGACAACTTTCCAAACCCCCAAACTAGACCGAGGTCTGCGAGCTTCCTACCCGATCCCTGAGAACACTCCAAACCCCCAAACTAGTCCCGAAGTCTGCGATCTTCCTACCCAATCCCTGATAACACTCCAAACCCCCAAACCATTCCCGAGGACTGTGATCTTCCGACCCAATCCCTGACAACACTCCAACCCCCAAGCTAGTCCCGAGGACTGCGATATTCCTACACGACCCCTGACAACACTCCAAACCCACAAACTAGTCCCGAGGTCTGCGATCTTCCTACCCAATCCCTGACAACACTCCAAACCCCTAAACTAGTCCCGAGGTCTGTGATCTTCCTACCCAATCCCTGACAACACTCCAAACCCTCAAACTAGTCCCGAGGTCTCCGATCTTTCTACCCAATCACTGACAACACTCCAAACCCCCTAACTAGTCCCGAGGTCTGCGATCTTCCTACCAAATCCCTGACAACACTCCAAACCCCCAAACTAGTCCCGAGGACTGCGTTCTTTCTACCCAATTCCTGACAGCACTCCAAACCCCCAAACTAGTCCCGAGGTCTGCGATCTTCCTTCCCAATCACTGACAACACTCCAAACCCCTAAACTAGTCCCAAGGTCTGTGATCTTCCTACCCAATCCCTGACAACACTCCAAACCCCCATACTAGTCCCGAGGACTGCGATCTTCCTACCCAATCCCTGACAGCACTCCAAACCCCCAAACTAGTCCCGAGGACTGTGATCTTCCAACCAAATCCCTGACACAACTCCAAACCCCCAAGCTAGTCCCGAGGACTGCGATCTTCCTACCCAATCCCTGACAACACTCCAAACCCCCAGACTAGTCCTGAGGACTGTGATCTTTCTACCCAATCCCTGACAACACTCCAAACCCCCAAACTTGTCCCGAGGTCTGCGATCTTCCTACCCAATCCCTGACAACACTCCAAACCCCCAAACTAGTCCCGAGGACTGTGATCTTTCTACCCAATCCCTGACAACACTCCAAACCTCCAAACTTGTCCCAAGGTCTGCGATCTTCCTACCCAATCCCTGACAACACTCCAAACCCCCAAACTAGTCCCGAGGTCTGTGATCGTTCTACCCAATCCCTCACAACACTCCAAACCCCCAAACTAGTCCCGAGGACTGCGATCTTCCTACCCAATCCCTGACAGCACTCCAAACCCCCAAACTAGCCCCGACGTCTGCGATCTTCCTACCCAAACCCTGAAAACACTCCAAACCCCCAAACTAGCCCCGAGGTCTGCAAACTTCCTACCCAATCCTTCACAACACTCCAAACCCCGAAACTAGTCCCGAGGACTGCGATCTTCCTACCCAATCCCTGACCACACTCCAAACCCCCAAACTAGTCCCAAGGTCTGCGATCTTCCTACCCAATCCCTGACAACAATCCAAACCCCCAAACTAGACCCGAGGACTGCGATCTTCCTACCCAATCTCTGACAGCACTCCAAACCCCCAAACTAGCCCCGAGGTCTGCGATCTTCCTACCCAATCCCTGACAACACTCCAAACCCCAAACTAGTCCCGAGGTCTGCTATCTTCCTACCCAATCCCTGACAACACTCCAACCCCCAAACTAGTCCCGAGGTCTGCGATCTTCCAACCCAATCCCTGACAACACTCCAAACCCCAAACTAGTCCCGAGGACTGCGATCTTCCTACCCAATCCCTGACAGCACTCCAAACCCCCAAACTAGCCCCGAGGTCTGCGATCTTCCTACCCAATCCCTGACAACACTGCAAACCCCCAAACTAGTCCCGAGGTCTGCGATCCTCCTACCCAATCCCTGACAACACTCCAAACCCCCAAACAAGTCCCGCGGACTGCGATCTTCCTACCCAATCCCGGACAACACTCCAAACCCCCAAACTAGTCCCCAGGTCTGTGATCTTCCTACCCAATCCCTGACAACACTCCAAACCCCCAAACTAGTCCCGAGGACTGCGATCTTCCTACCCAAGCTCTGACAGCACTCCAAAACCCCAAACTAGTCCCGAGGTCTGCGATCTTCCTACCCAATCCCTGACAACACTCCAAATGCCCAAACTAGACCCGAGGACTGTGATCTTCCTACCCAATCCCTGACAACACTCCAAACCTCCAAACTAGTCCCGAGGACTGTGATCTTCCTACCCAATCCCTGACAACACTCCAGACCCCCAAACTAGCCCCGAGGTCTGCGATCTTCCTACCCAATCCCTGGCAACTCTCCAAACCCCAAACTAGTCCCGAGGTCTGCGATCTTCCTACCCAATCCCTGACAACGCTCCAAACCCCCACACTTGTCCCGATGTCTGCGATCTTCCTACCCAATCCCTGACAACACTCCAAACCCCCAAACTAGACCCGAGGACTGCGATCGTCCTACCCAATCCCAGACAACACTCCAAACCCCCAAACTAGTCCCGAGGTCTGCGATCTTCCTACCTAATCCCTGACAACACTCCAAACCCCAAACTAGTCCCGAGGTCTGCGATCTTCCTACCCAATCCCTGAGAACACTCCAAACCCCCAAACTAGTCCCGAGGTCTGCGATCTTCCTACCCAATCCCTGACAACACTCCAAACCCCCAAACTTGTCCCGAGGTCTGCGATCTTCCTACCCAATCCCTGACAACACTCCAAACCCCCAAACTAGCCCCGAGGTCTGCGATCTTCCTACCCAATCCCTGACAACACTCCAAACCCCAAACTAGTTCCGAGGGCTGCGATCTTCCTACCGAATCCCTGACAACACTCCAAACCCCCAAACTAGTCCTGAGGTCTGCGATCTTCCTACCCAATCCCTGACAGCACTCCAAACCCCCAAACAAGCCCCGAGGTCTGCAATCTTCCTACCCAATCCCTGACAACACGCCAAACCCCCAAACTAGCCCCGAGGTCTGCGATCTTCCTATCCGATCCCTGACAACACGCCAAACCCCCAAACTAGCCCCGAGGTCTGCGATCTTCCTACCCAATCCCTGACAACACTCCAAACCCCAAACTAGCCCCGAGGACTGCGATCTTCCTTCCCTACCCCTGACAACACTCCAAACCCCAAACTAGTCCCGAGGTCTGCGATCTTCCTACCCGATCCCTGACAACACGCCCAACCCCCAAACTAGTCCCGAGGACTGCGATCTTCCTCCCCAATCCCTGACAACACTCCAAACCCCCAAACTATTCCTGAGGTCTGCGATCTTCCGACCCAATCCCTGACAACACTTCAAACCCCCAAACTTGTCCCGAGGACCGCGATCTTCCTCCCCAATTGCAGACAACACTCCAAACCCCCAAACAAGCCCCGAGGACTGTGATCTTTCTACCCAATCCCTGACAACACTCCAAACCCCCAACTAGTCCTGGGGTCTGCGATCTTCCTACCCAATCCCTGACAACACTCCCAATCCCCAAACTAGTCCTGAGGACTGCGATCTTCCTACCCGAGCCCTGACAACACTCCTAACCCCCAAACTAGTCCCGAGGACTGCGATCTTCCTGCCCGATCCCTGACAACATTCCAAACCCCCAAACTAGTCCCGAGGACTGCGATCATCCTACCCGATCCCTGACAACTTTCCAAACCCCCAAACTAGACCGAGGTCTGCGAGCTTCCTACCCGATCCCTGAGAACACTCCAAACCCCCAAACTAGTCCCGAAGTCTGCGATCTTCCTACCCAATCCCTGATAACACTCCAAACCCCCAAACCATTCCCGAGGACTGTGATCTTCCGACCCAATCCCTGACAACACTCCAACCCCCAAGCTAGTCCCGAGGACTGCGATATTCCTACACGACCCCTGACAACACTCCAAACCCACAAACTAGTCCCGAGGTCTGCGATCTTCCTACCCAATCCCTGACAACACTCCAAACCCCTAAACTAGTCCCGAGGTCTGTGATCTTCCTACCCAATCCCTGACAACACTCCAAACCCTCAAACTAGTCCCGAGGTCTCCGATCTTTCTACCCAATCACTGACAACACTCCAAACCCCCTAACTAGTCCCGAGGTCTGCGATCTTCCTACCAAATCCCTGACAACACTCCAAACCCCCAAACTAGTCCCGAGGACTGCGTTCTTTCTACCCAATTCCTGACAGCACTCCAAACCCCCAAACTAGTCCCGAGGTCTGCGATCTTCCTTCCCAATCACTGACAACACTCCAAACCCCTAAACTAGTCCCAAGGTCTGTGATCTTCCTACCCAATCCCTGACAACACTCCAAACCCCCATACTAGTCCCGAGGACTGCGATCTTCCTACCCAATCCCTGACAGCACTCCAAACCCCCAAACTAGTCCCGAGGACTGTGATCTTCCAACCAAATCCCTGACACAACTCCAAACCCCCAAGCTAGTCCCGAGGACTGCGATCTTCCTACCCAATCCCTGACAACACTCCAAACCCCCAGACTAGTCCTGAGGACTGTGATCTTTCTACCCAATCCCTGACAACACTCCAAACCCCCAAACTTGTCCCGAGGTCTGCGATCTTCCTACCCAATCCCTGACAACACTCCAAACCCCCAAACTAGTCCCGAGGACTGTGATCTTTCTACCCAATCCCTGACAACACTCCAAACCCCCAAACTTGTCCCAAGGTCTGCGATCTTCCTACCCAATCCCTGACAACACTCCAAACCCCCAAACTAGTCCCGAGGTCTGTGATCGTTCTACCCAATCCCTCACAACACTCCAAACCCCCAAACTAGTCCCGAGGACTGCGATCTTCCTACCCAATCCCTGACAGCACTCCAAACCCCCAAACTAGCCCCGACGTCTGCGATCTTCCTACCCAAACCCTGAAAACACTCCAAACCCCCAAACTAGCCCCGAGGTCTGCAAACTTCCTACCCAATCCTTCACAACACTCCAAACCCCGAAACTAGTCCCGAGGACTGCGATCTTCCTACCCAATCCCTGACCACACTCCAAACCCCCAAACTAGTCCCAAGGTCTGCGATCTTCCTACCCAATCCCTGACAACAGTCCAAACCCCCAAACTAGACCCGAGGACTGCGATCTTCCTACCCAATCTCTGACAGCACTCCAAACCCCCAAACTAGCCCCGAGGTCTGCGATCTTCCTACCCAATCCCTGACAACACTCCAAACCCCAAACTAGTCCCGAGGTCTGCTATCTTCCTACCCAATCCCTGACAACACTCCAACCCCCAAACTAGTCCCGAGGTCTGCGATCTTCCAACCCAATCCCTGACAACACTCCAAACCCCAAACTAGTCCCGAGGACTGCGATCTTCCTACCCAATCCCTGACAACACTCCAAACCCCCAAACTAGTCCCGAGGTCTTCGATCTTCCTACACAATCCCTGATAACACTCCAAACCCCCAAACTAGTCCCGAGGTCTGCGATCTTCCTACCCAATCCCTGACAAACACTCCAAACCCCAAACAAGTCCCGAGGGCTGCGATCTTCCTACCCAATCCCTGACAACACTCCAAACCCCCAAACTAGTCGCGAGGTCTGCGATCTTCCTACCCAATCCCTGACAGCACTCCAAACCCCCAAACTAGTCCCGAGGACTGCGATCTTCCTACCCAATCCCTGACAACACTCCAAACCCCCGAACTAGTCCCGAGGACTGCGATCTTCCTACCCAATCCCTGACAACACTCTAAACCTCCAAACTAGTCCAGAGGTCTGTGATCTCCCTCTCCAATCCCTGACAGCACTCCAAACCCCCAAGCTAGTCCCGAGGACTGTGATCTTCCTACCCAATCCCTGACAACACTCCAAACCCCCAAACTAGCCCCAGGGCTGCGATCTTTCTACCCAATCCCTGACAACACTCCAAACCCCCAAACTAGTCCCGAGGACTGCGATCTTCCTACCCAATCTCTGACAGCACTCCAAACCCCCAAAACTAGCCCCGAGGTCTGCGATCTTCCTACCCAATCCCTGACAACACTCCAAACCCCCAAACTAGTCCCGAGGGCTGAGATATTCCTACCCAATCCCTGACAACACTCCAAGCCCCAAACTAGTCCCGAGGTCTGCGATCTTCCAACCCAATGCCTGACAACACTCCAACCCCCAAAATAGTCCTGAGGTCTGCGATCTTCCAACCCAAACCCTGACAACACTCCAAACCCCAAACTAGTCCCGAGGACTGCGATCTTCCTACCCAATCCCTGACAACACTCCAAACCCCCAAACTAGTCCCGAGGTCTGCAATCTTCCTACCCAATCCCTGACAACCCCCCAAACCCCCAAACTAGTCCCGAGGACTGTGATCTTCCTACCCAATCCCTGACAACACTGCAAACCCCCAAACTAGCCCCGAGGGCTGCGATCTTCCTACCCAATCCCTGACAGCACTCCAAACCCCAAACTATTCCCGAGGTCTGCGATCTTCCTACCCAATCCCTGACAACGCTCCAAACCCCCACACTAGTCCCGAGGTCTGCGATCTTCCTACCCAATCCCTGACAACACTCCAACCCCCAAACTAGTCCCGCGGTCTGCGATCTTCCTACCCAATCCCTGACAAAACTCCAACCCCCAAACTAGTCCCGCAGTCTGCGATCTTCCTACGCAATCCCTGACAACACTCCAACCCCCAAGCTAGTCCCGAGGACTGCGATATTCCTACCCGACCCCTGACAATACTCCAAACCCACAAACTAGTCCCGAGGTCTGCGATCTTCCTACCCAATCCCTGACAACACTCCAAACCCCCAAACTAGTCCCGAGGTCTGCGATCTTTGTACCCAATCCCTGACAACACTCCATACACCCTAACTAGTCCCGAGGTCTGCAATCTTCCTACCCAATCCCTGACAACACTCCAAACACACAAACTAGTCCCGAGAACTGTGATCTTTCTACCCAATCCCTGACAGCACTCCAAACTCCCAAACTAGTCCCGAGGTCTTCGATTTTCCTACCCAATCCCTGACAACACTCCAAACCCCTAAACTGGTCCCGAGGTCTGTGATCTTCCTATCCAATCCCTGACAGCACTCCAAACCCCCAAACTAGTCCCGAGGACTGTGATCTTCCAACCAAATCCCTGACACAACTCCAAACCCCCAAGCTAGTCCCGAGGACTGCGATCTTCCTACCCAATCCCTGACAACACTCCAAACCCCCAGACTAGTCCTGAGGACTGTGATCTTTCTACCCAATCCCTGACAACACTCCAAACCCCCAAACTTGTCCCGAGGTCTGCGATCTTCCTACCCAATCCCTGACAACACTCCAAACCCCCAAACTAGTCCCGAGGACTGTGATCTTTCTACCCAATCCCTGACAACACTCCAAACCCCCAAACTTGTCCCAAGGTCTGCGATCTTCCTACCCAATCCCTGACAACACTCCAAACCCCCAAACTAGTCCCGAGGTCTTCGATTTTCCTACCCAATCCCTGACAACACTCCAAACCCCTAAACTAGTCCCGAGGTCTGTGATCTTCCTACCCAATCCCTGACAGCACTCCAAACACCCAAACTAGTCCCGAGGACTGTGATCTTCCAAGCAAATCCCTGACACAACTCCAAACCCCCAAGCTAGTCCCGAGGACTGCGATCTTCCTACCCAATCCCTGACAACACTCCAAACCCCCAGACTAGTCCTGAGGACTGTGATCTTTCTACCCAATCCCTGACAACACTCCAAACCCCCAAACTTGTCCCGAGGTCTGCGATCTTCCTACCCAATCCCTGACAACACTCCAAACCCCCAAACTAGTCCCGAGGACTGTGATCTTTCTACCCAATCCCTGACAACACTCCAAACTCCCAAACTTGTCCCAAGGTCTGCGATCTTCCTACCCAATCCCTGACAACACTCCAAACCCCCAAACTAGTCCCGAGGTCTGTGATCGTTCTACCCAATCCCTCACAACACTCCAAACCCCCAAACTAGTCCCGAGGACTGCGATCTTCCTACCCAATCCCTGACAGCACTCCAAACCCCCAAACTAGCCCCGACGCCTGCGATCTTCCTACCCAATCCCTGAAAACACTCCAAACCCCCAAACTAGCCCCGAGGTCTGCAAACTTCCTACCCAATCCTTCACAACACTCCAAACCCCGAAACTAGTCCCGAGGACTGCGATCTTCCTACCCAATCCCTGACCACACTCCAAACCCCCAAACTAGTCCCAAGGTCTGCGATCTTCCTACCCAATCCCTGACAACAGTCCAAACCCCCAAACTAGACCCGAGGACTGCGATCTTCCTACCCAATCTCTGACAGCACTCCAAACCCCCAAACTAGCCCCGAGGTCTGCGATCTTCCTACCCAATCCCTGACAACACTCCAAACCCCAAACTAGTCCCGAGGTCTGCTATCTTCCTACCCAATCCCTGACAACACTCCAACCCCCAAACTAGTCCCGAGGTCTGCGATCTTCCAACCCAATCCCTGACAACACTCCAAACCCCAAACTAGTCCCGAGGACTGCGATCTTCCTACCCAATCCCTGACAACACTCCAAACCCCCAAACTAGTCCCGAGGTCTTCGATCTTCCTACACAATCCCTGAGAACACTCCAAACCCCCAAACTAGTCCCGAGGTCTGCGATCTTCCTACCCAATCCCTGACAAACACTCCAAACCCCAAACAGGTCCGGAGGGCTGCGATCTTCCTACCCAATCCCTGACAACACTCCAAACCCCCAAACTAGTCGCGAGGTCTGCGATCTTCCTACCCAATCCCTGACAGCACTCCAAACCCCCAAACTAGTCCCGAGGACTGCGATCTTCCTACCCAATCCCTGACAACACTCCAAACCCCCAAACTAGTCCCGAGGACTGCGATCTTCCTACCCAATCCCTGACAACACTCTAAACCTCCAAACTAGTCCAGAGGTCTGTGATCTCCCTCTCCAATCCCTGACAGCACTCCAAACCCCCAAGCTAGTCCCGAGGACTGTGATCTTCCTACCCAATCCCTGACAGCACTCCAAACCCCCAAACTAGTCCCGAGGACTGTGATCTTCCAACCAAATCCCTGACACAACTCCAAACCCCCAAGCTAGTCCCGAGGACTGCGATCTTCCTACCCAATCCCTGACAACACTCCAAACCCCCAGACTAGTCCTGAGGACTGTGATCTTTCTACCCAATCCCTGACAACACTCCAAACCCCCAAACTTGTCCCGAGGTCTGCGATCTTCCTACCCAATCCCTGACAACACTCCAAACCCCCAAACTAGTCCCGAGGACTGTGATCTTTCTACCCAATCCCTGACAACACTCCAAACCCCCAAACTTGTCCCAAGGTCTGCGATCTTCCTACCCAATCCCTGACAACACTCCAAACCCCCAAACTAGTCCCGAGGTCTGTGATCGTTCTACCCAATCCCTCACAACACTCCAAACCCCCAAACTAGTCCCGAGGACTGCGATCTTCCTACCCAATCCCTGACAGCACTCCAAACCCCCAAACTAGCCCCGACGTCTGCGATCTTCCTACCCAAACCCTGAAAACACTCCAAACCCCCAAACTAGCCCCGAGGTCTGCAAACTTCCTACCCAATCCTTCACAACACTCCAAACCCCGAAACTAGTCCCGAGGACTGCGATCTTCCTACCCAATCCCTGACCACACTCCAAACCCCCAAACTAGTCCCAAGGTCTGCGATCTTCCTACCCAATCCCTGACAACAGTCCAAACCCCCAAACTAGACCCGAGGACTGCGATCTTCCTACCCAATCTCTGACAGCACTCCAAACCCCCAAACTAGCCCCGAGGTCTGCGATCTTCCTACCCAATCCCTGACAACACTCCAAACCCCAAACTAGTCCCGAGGTCTGCTATCTTCCTACCCAATCCCTGACAACACTCCAACCCCCAAACTAATCCCGAGGTCTGCGATCTTCCAACCCAATCCCTGACAACACTCCAAACCCCAAACTAGTCCCGAGGACTGCGATCTTCCTACCCAATCCCTGACAACACTCCAAACCCCCAAACTAGTCCCGAGGTCTTCGATCTTCCTACACAATCCCTGATAACACTCCAAACCCCCAAACTAGTCCCGAGGTCTGCGATCTTCCTACCCAATCCCTGACAAACACTCCAAACCCCAAACAAGTCCCGAGGGCTGCGATCTTCCTACCCAAACCCTGACAACACTCCAAACCCCCAAACTAGTCGCGAGGTCTGCGATTTTCCTACCCAATCCCTGACAGCACTCCAAACCCCCAAACTAGTCCCGAGGACTGCGATCTTCCTACCCAATCCCTGACAACACTCCAAACCCCCGAACTAGTCCCGAGGACTGCGATCTTCCTACCCAATCCCTGACAACACTCTAAACCTCCAAACTAGTCCAGAGGTCTGTGATCTCCCTCTCCAATCCCTGACAGCACTCCAAACCCCCAAGCTAGTCCCGAGGACTGTGATCTTCCTACCCAATCCCTGACAACACTCCAAACCCCCAAACTAGCCCCAGGGCTGCGATCTTTCTACCCAATCCCTGACAACACTCCAAACCCCCAAACTAGTCCCGAGGACTGCGATCTTCCTACCCAATCTCTGACAGCACTCCAAACCCCCAAAACTAGCCCCGAGGTCTGCGATCTTCCTACCCAATCCCTGACAACACTCCAAACCCCCAAACTAGTCCCGAGGGCTGAGATATTCCTACCCAATCCCTGACAACACTCCAAGCCCCAAACTAGTCCCGAGGTCTGCGATCTTCCAACCCAATGCCTGACAACACTCCAACCCCCAAAATAGTCCTGAGGTCTGCGATCTTCCAACCCAAACCCTGACAACACTCCAAACCCCAAACTAGTCCCGAGGACTGCGATCTTCCTACCCAATCCCTGACAACACTCCAAACCCCCAAACTAGTCCCGAGGTCTGCAATCTTCCTACACAATCCCTGATAACACTCCAAACCCCCAAACTAGTCCCGAGGTATGTGATCTTCCTACCCAGTCCCTGACAGCACTCCAAACCCCCAAACTAGCCCCGAGGACTGCGATCTTCCTACCCAATCCCTGACAACACTCCAAACCCCCAAACTAGTCCCAAGGTCTGTGATCTTCCGACCCAATCCCTGACAACACTCCAAACCCCCAAACTAGTCCCGAGGACTGCGATCTTCCAACCCAATCTCTGACAGCACTCCAAACCCCCAAACTAGCCCCGAGGTCTGCGATCTTCCGACCTAATCCCTGACAACACTCCAAACCCCCAAACTAGTCCAGAGGACTGTGAGTTTCCTACCCAATCCCTGACAACCCCCCAAACCCCCAAACTAGTCCCGAGGACTGTGATCTTCCTACCCAATCCCTGACAACACTGCAAACCCCCAAACTAGCCCCGAGGGCTGCGATCTTCCTACCCAATCCCTGACAACACTCCAAACCCCAAACTATTCCCGAGGTCTGCGATCTTCCTACCCAATCCCTGACAACGCTCCAAACCCCCACACTAGTCCCGAGGTCTGCGATCTTCCTACCCAATCCCTGACAACACTCCAACCCCCAAACTAGTCCCGCGGTCTGCGATCTTCCTACCCAATCCCTGACAAAACTCCAACCCCCAAACTAGTCCCGCAGTCTGCGATCTTCCTACGCAATCCCTGACAACACTCCAACCCCCAAGCTAGTCCCGAGGACTGCGATATTCCTACCCGACCCCTGACAATACTCCAAACCCACAAACTAGTCCCGAGGTCTGCGATCTTCCTACCCAATCCCTGACAACACTCCAAACCCCCAAATTAGTCCCGAGGTCTGTGATCTTCCTACCCAATCCCTGACAACACTCCAAACCCCCAAGCTAGTCCCAAGGTCTGCGATCTTTGTACCCAATCCCTGACAACACTCCATACACCCTAACTAGTCCCGAGGTCTGCAATCTTCCTACCCAATCCCTGACAACACTCCAAACACACAAACTAGTCCCGAGAACTGTGATCTTTCTACCCAATCCCTGACAGCACTCCAAACTCCCAAACTAGTCCCGAGGTCTTCGATTTTCCTACCCAATCCCTGACAACACTCCAAACCCCTAAACCATTCCCGAGGTCTGTGATCTTCCTACCCAATCCCTGACAGCACTCCAAACCCCCAAACTAGTCCCGAGGACTGTGATCTTCCAACCAAATCCCTGACACAACTCCAAACCCCCAAGCTAGTCCCGAGGACTGCGATCTTCCTACCCAATCCCTGACAACACTCCAAACCCCCAGACTAGTCCTGAGGACTGTGATCTTTCTACCCAATCCCTGACAACACTCCAAACCCCCAAACTAGTCCCGAGGACTGTGATCTTTCTACCCAATCCCTGACAACACTCCAAACCCCCAAACTTGTCCCAAGGTCTGCGATCTTCCTACCCAATCCCTGACAACACTCCAAACCCCTAAACTAGTCCCGAGGTCTGTGATCTTCCTACCCAATCCCTGACAGCACTCCAAACCCCCAAACTAGTCCCGAGGACTGTGATCTTCCAAGCAAATCCCTGACACAACTCCAAACCCCCAAGCTAGTCCCGAGGACTGCGATCTTCCTACCCAATCCCTGACAACACTCCAAACCCCCAGACTAGTCCTGAGGACTGTGATCTTTCTACCCAATCCCTGACAACACTCCAAACCCCCAAACTTGTCCCGAGGTCTGCGATCTTCCTACCCAATCCCTGACAACACTCCAAACCCCCAAACTAGTCCCGAGGACTGTGATCTTTCTACCCAATCCCTGACAACACTCCAAACCCCCAAACTTGTCCCAAGGTCTGCGATCTTCCTACCCAATCCCTGACAACACTCCAAACCCCCAAACTAGTCCCGAGGTCTGTGATCGTTCTACCCAATCCCTCACAACACTCCAAACCCCCAAACTAGTCCCGAGGACTGCGATCTTCCTACCCAATCCCTGACAGCACTCCAAACCCCCAAACTAGCCCCGACGTCTGCGATCTTCCTACCCAATCCCTGAAAACACTCCAAACCCCCAAACTAGCCCCGAGGTCTGCAAACTTCCTACCCAATCCTTCACAACACTCCAAACCCCGAAACTAGTCCCGAGGACTGCGATCTTCCTACCCAATCCCTGACCACACTCCAAACCCCCAAACTAGTCCCAAGGTCTGCGATCTTCCTACCCAATCCCTGACAACTGTCCAAACCCCCAAACTAGACCCGAGGACTGCGATCTTCCTACCCAATCTCTGACAGCACTCCAAACCCCCAAACTAGCCCCGAGGTCTGCGATCTTCCTACCCAATCCCTGTCAACACTCCAAACCCCAAACTAGTCCCGAGGTCTGCTATCTTCCTACCCAATCCCTGACAACACTCCAACCCCCAAACTAGTCCCGAGGTCTGCGATCTTCCAACCCAATCCCTGACAACACTCCAAACCCCAAACTAGTCCTGAGGACTGCGATCTTCCTACCCAATCCCTGACAACACTCCAAACCCCCAAACTAGTCCCGAGGTCTTCGATCTTCCTACACAATCCCTGATAACACTCCAAACCCCCAAACTAGTCCCGAGGTCTGCGATCTTCCTACCCAATCCCTGACAAACACTCCAAACCCCAAACAGGTCCCGAGGGCTGCGATCTTCCTACCCAATCCCTGACAACACTCCAAACCCCCAAACTAGTCGCGAGGTCTGCGATCTTCCTACCCAATCCCTGACAGCACTCCAAACCCCCAAACTAGTCCCGAGGACTGCGATCTTCCTACCCAATCCCTGACAACACTCCAAACCCCCAAACTAGTCCCGAGGACTGCGATCTTCCTACCCAATCCCTGACAACACTCTAAACCTCCAAACTAGTCCAGAGGTCTGTGATCTCCCTCTCCAATCCCTGACAGCACTCCAATACCCCAAGCTAGTCCCGAGGACTGTGATCTTCCTACCCAATCCCTGACAACACTCCAAACCCCCAAACTAGCCCCAGGGCTGCGATCTTTCTACCCAATCCCTGACAACACTGCAAACCCCCAAACTAGTCCCGAGGACTGCGATCTTCCTACCCAATCTCTGACAGCACTCCAAACCCCCAAAACTAGCCCCGAGGTCTGCGATCTTCCTACCCAATCCCTGACAACACTCCAAACCCCCAAACTAGTCCCGAGGGCTGAGATATTCCTACCCAATCCCTGACAACACTCCAAGCCCCAAACTAGTCCCGAGGTCTGCGATCTTCCAACCCAATGCCTGACAACACTCCAACCCCCAAAATAGTCCTGAGGTCTGCGATCTTCCAACCCAAACCCTGACAACACTCCAAACCCCAAACTAGTCCCGAGGACTGCGATCTTCCTACCCAATCCCTGACAACACTCCAAACCCCCAAACTAGTCCCGAGGTCTGCAATCTTCCTACACAATCCCTGATAACACTCCAAACCCCCAAACTAGTCCCGAGGTCTGTGATCTTCCTACCCAGTCCCTGACAGCACTCCAAACCCCCAAACTAGCCCCGAGGTCTGCGATCTTCCTACCCAATCCCTGACAACACTCCAAACCCCCAAACTAGTCCCGAGGTCTGCGATCCTCCTAGCCAATCCCTGACAACACTCCAAACCCCCAAACTAGTCCCGAGGACTGCGATCTTCCTACCCAATCCCTGACAACACTCCAAACCCCCAAACTAGTCCCAAGGTCTGTGATCTTCCGACCCAATCCCTGACAACACTCCAAACCCCCAAACTAGTCCCGAGGACTGCGATCTTCCTACCCAATCTCTGACAGCACTCCAAACCCCCAAACTAGCCCCGAGGTCTGCGATCTTCCGACCTAATCCCTGACAACACTCCAAACCCCCAAACTAGTCCAGAGGACTGTGAGTTTCCTACCCAATCCCTGACAACCCCCCAAACCCCCAAACTAGTCCCGAGGACTGTGATCTTCCTACCCAATCCCTGACAACACTGCAAACCCCCAAACTAGCCCCGAGGGCTGCGATCTTCCTACCCAATCCCTGACAGCACTCCAAACCCCAAACTATTCCCGAGGTCTGCGATCTTCCTACCCAACCCCTGACAACACTCCAAACCCCCACACTAGTCCCGAGGTCTGCGATCTTCCTACCCAATCCCTGACAACACTCCAACCCCCAAACTAGTCCCGCGGTCTGCGATCTTCCTACCCAATCCCTGACAAAACTCCAACCCCCAAACTAGTCCCGCAGTCTGCGATCTTCCTACGCAATCCCTGACAACACTCCAACCCCCAAGCTAGTCCCGAGGACTGCGATATTCCTACCCGACCCCTGACAATACTCCAAACCCACAAACTAGTCCCGAGGTCTGCGATCTTCCTACCCAATCCCTGACAACACTCCAAACCCCCAAACTAGTCCCGAGGTCTGTGATCTTCCTACCCAATCCCTGACAACACTCCAAACCCCCAAGCTAGTCCCGAGGTCTGCGATCTTTGTACCCAATCCCTGACAACACTCCATACACCCTAACTAGTCCCGAGGTCTGCAATCTTCCTACCCAATCCCTGACAACACTCCAAACACACAAACTAGTCCCGAGAACTGTGATCTTTCTACCCAATCCCTGACAGCACTCCAAACTCCCAAACTAGTCCCGAGGTCTTCGATTTTCCTACCCAATCCCTGACAACACTCCAAACCCCTAAACTAGTCCCGAGGTCTGTGATCTTCCTACCCAATCCCTGACAGCACTCCAAACCCCCAAACTAGTCCCGAGGACTGTGATCTTCCAACCAAATCCCTGACACAACTCCAAACCCCCAAGCTAGTCCCGAGGACTGCGATCTTCCTACCCAATCCCTGACAACACTCCAAACCCCCAGACTAGTCCTGAGGACTGTGATCTTTCTACCCAATCCCTGACAACACTCCAAACCCCCAAACTAGTCCCGAGGACTGTGATCTTTCTACCCAATCCCTGACAACACTCCAAACCCCCAAACTTGTCCCAAGGTCTGCGATCTTCCTACCCAATCCCTGACAACACTCCAAACCCCTAAACTAGTCCCGAGGTCTGTGATCTTCCTACCCAATCCCTGACAGCACTCCAAACCCCCAAACTAGTCCCGAGGACTGTGATCTTCCAAGCAAATCCCTGACACAACTCCAAACCCCCAAGCTAGTCCCGAGGACTGCGATCTTCCTACCCAATCCCTGACAACACTCCAAACCCCCAGACTAGTCCTGAGGACTGTGATCTTTCTACCCAATCCCTGACAACACTCCAAACCCCCAAACTTGTCCCGAGGTCTGCGATCTTCCTACCCAATCCCTGACAACACTCCAAACCCCCAAACTAGTCCCGAGGACTGTGATCTTTCTACCCAATCCCTGACAACACTCCAAACCCCCAAACTAGTCCCGAGGACTGCGATCTTCCTACCCAATCCCTGACAACACTCCAAACCCCCAAACTAGTCCCAAGGTCTGTGATCTTCCGACCCAATCCCTGACAACACTCCAAACCCCCAAACTAGTCCCGAGGACTGCGATCTTCCTACCCAATCTCTGACAGCACTCCAAACCCCCAAACTAGCCCCGAGGTCTGCGATCTTCCGACCTAATCCCTGACAACACTCCAAACCCCCAAACTAGTCCAGAGGACTGTGAGTTTCCTACCCAATCCCTGACAACCCCCCAAACCCCCAAACTAGTCCCGAGGACTGTGATCTTCCTACCCAATCCCTGACAACACTGCAAACCCCCAAACTAGCCCCGAGGGCTGCGATCTTCCTACCCAATCCCTGACAGCACTCCAAACCCCAAACTATTCCCGAGGTCTGCGATCTTCCTACCCAACCCCTGACAACACTCCAAACCCCCACACTAGTCCCGAGGTCTGCGATCTTCCTACCCAATCCCTGACAACACTCCAACCCCCAAACTAGTCCCGCGGTCTGCGATCTTCCTACCCAATCCCTGACAAAACTCCAACCCCCAAACTAGTCCCGCAGTCTGCGATCTTCCTACGCAATCCCTGACAACACTCCAACCCCCAAGCTAGTCCCGAGGACTGCGATATTCCTACCCGACCCCTGACAATACTCCAAACCCACAAACTAGTCCCGAGGTCTGCGATCTTCCTACCCAATCCCTGACAACACTCCAAACCCCCAAACTAGTCCCGAGGTCTGTGATCTTCCTACCCAATCCCTGACAACACTCCAAACCCCCAAGCTAGTCCCGAGGTCTGCGATCTTTGTACCCAATCCCTGACAACACTCCATACACCCTAACTAGTCCCGAGGTCTGCAATCTTCCTACCCAATCCCTGACAACACTCCAAACACACAAACTAGTCCCGAGAACTGTGATCTTTCTACCCAATCCCTGACAGCACTCCAAACTCCCAAACTAGTCCCGAGGTCTTCGATTTTCCTACCCAATCCCTGACAACACTCCAAACCCCTAAACTAGTCCCGAGGTCTGTGATCTTCCTACCCAATCCCTGACAGCACTCCAAACCCCCAAACTAGTCCCGAGGACTGTGATCTTCCAACCAAATCCCTGACACAACTCCAAACCCCCAAGCTAGTCCCGAGGACTGCGATCTTCCTACCCAATCCCTGACAACACTCCAAACCCCCAGACTAGTCCTGAGGACTGTGATCTTTCTACCCAATCCCTGACAACACTCCAAACCCCCAAACTAGTCCCGAGGACTGTGATCTTTCTACCCAATCCCTGACAACACTCCAAACCCCCAAACTTGTCCCAAGGTCTGCGATCTTCCTACCCAATCCCTGACAACACTCCAAACCCCTAAACTAGTCCCGAGGTCTGTGATCTTCCTACCCAATCCCTGACAGCACTCCAAACCCCCAAACTAGTCCCGAGGACTGTGATCTTCCAAGCAAATCCCTGACACAACTCCAAACCCCCAAGCTAGTCCCGAGGACTGCGATCTTCCTACCCAATCCCTGACAACACTCCAAACCCCCAGACTAGTCCTGAGGACTGTGATCTTTCTACCCAATCCCTGACAACACTCCAAACCCCCAAACTTGTCCCGAGGTCTGCGATCTTCCTACCCAATCCCTGACAACACTCCAAACCCCCAAACTAGTCCCGAGGACTGTGATCTTTCTACCCAATCCCTGACAACACTCCAAACCCCCAAACTTGTCCCAAGGTCTGCGATCTTCCTACCCAATCCCTGACAACACTCCAAACCCCCAAACTAGTCCCGAGGTCTGTGATCGTTCTACCCAATCCCTCACAACACTCCAAACCCCCAAACTAGTCCCGAGGACTGCGATCTTCCTACCCAATCCCTGACAGCACTCCAAACCCCCAAACTAGCCCCGACGTCTGCGATCTTCCTACCCAATCCCTGAAAACACTCCAAACCCCCAAACTAGCCCCGAGGTCTGCAAACTTCCTACCCAATCCTTCACAACACTCCAAACCCCGAAACTAGTCCCGAGGACTGCGATCTTCCTACCCAATCCCTGACCACACTCCAAACCCCCAAACTAGTCCCAAGGTCTGCGATCTTCCTACCCAATCCCTGACAACTGTCCAAACCCCCAAACTAGACCCGAGGACTGCGATCTTCCTACCCAATCTCTGACAGCACTCCAAACCCCCAAACTAGCCTCGAGGTCTGCGATCTTCCTACCCAATCCCTGTCAACACTCCAAACCCCAAACTAGTCCCGAGGTCTGCTATCTTCCTACCCAATCCCTGACAACACTCCAACCCCCAAACTAGTCCCGAGGTCTGCGATCTTCCAACCCAATCCCTGACAACACTCCAAACCCCAAACTAGTCCCGAGGACTGCGATCTTCCTACCCAATCCCTGACAACACTCCAAACCCCCAAACTAGTCCCGAGGTCTTCGATCTTCCTACACAATCCCTGATAACACTCCAAACCCCCAAACTAGTCCCGAGGTCTGCGATCTTCCTACCCAATCCCTGACAAACACTCCAAACCCCAAACAGGTCCCGAGGGCTGCGATCTTCCTACCCAATCCCTGACAACACTCCAAACCCCCAAACTAGTCGCGAGGTCTGCGATCTTCCTACCCAATCCCTGACAGCACTCCAAACCCCCAAACTAGTCCCGAGGACTGCGATCTTCCTACCCAATCCCTGACAACACTCCAAACCCCCAAACTAGTCCCGAGGACTGCGATCTTCCTACCCAATCCCTGACAACACTCTAAACCTCCAAACTAGTCCAGAGGTCTGTGATCTCCCTCTCCAATCCCTGACAGCACTCCAAAACCCCAAGCTAGTCCCGAGGACTGTGATCTTCCTACCCAATCCCTGACAACACTCCAAACCCCCAAACTAGCCCCAGGGCTGCGATCTTTCTACCCAATCCCTGACAACACTGCAAACCCCCAAACTAGTCCCGAGGACTGCGATCTTCCTACCCAATCTCTGACAGCACTCCAAACCCCCAAAACTAGCCCCGAGGTCTGCGATCTTCCTACCCAATCCCTGACAACACTCCAAACCCCCAAACTAGTCCCGAGGGCTGAGATATTCCTACCCAATCCCTGACAACACTCCAAGCCCCAAACTAGTCCCGAGGTCTGCGATCTTCCAACCCAATGCCTGACAACACTCCAACCCCCAAAATAGTCCTGAGGTCTGCGATCTTCCAACCCAAACCCTGACAACACTCCAAACCCCAAACTAGTCCCGAGGACTGCGATCTTCCTACCCAATCCCTGACAACACTCCAAACCCCCAAACTAGTCCCGAGGTCTGCAATCTTCCTACAAAATCCCTGATAACACTCCAAACCCCCAAACTAGTCCCGAGGTCTGTGATCTTCCTACCCAGTCCCTGACAGCACTCCAAACCCCCAAACTAGCCCCGAGGTCTGCGATCTTCCTACCCAATCCCTGACAACACTCCAAACCCCCAAACTAGTCCCGAGGTCTGCGATCCTCCTAGCCAATCCCTGACAACACTCCAAACCCCCAAACTAGTCCCGAGGACTGCGATCTTCCTACCCAATCCCTGACAACACTCCAAACCCCCAAACTAGTCCCAAGGTCTGTGATCTTCCGACCCAATCCCTGACAACACTCCAAACCCCCAAACTAGTCCCGAGGACTGCGATCTTCCTACCCAATCTCTGACAGCACTCCAAACCCCCAAACTAGCCCCGAGGTCTGCGATCTTCCGACCTAATCCCTGACAACACTCCAAACCCCCAAACTAGTCCAGAGGACTGTGAGTTTCCTACCCAATCCCTGACAACCCCCCAAACCCCCAAACTAGTCCCGAGGACTGTGATCTTCCTACCCAATCCCTGACAACACTGCAAACCCCCAAACTAGCCCCGAGGGCTGCGATCTTCCTACCCAATCCCTGACAGCACTCCAAACCCCAAACTATTCCCGAGGTCTGCGATCTTCCTACCCAACCCCTGACAACACTCCAAACCCCCACACTAGTCCCGAGGTCTGCGATCTTCCTACCCAATCCCTGACAACACTCCAACCCCCAAACTAGTCCCGCGGTCTGCGATCTTCCTACCCAATCCCTGACAAAACTCCAACCCCCAAACTAGTCCCGCAGTCTGCGATCTTCCTACGCAATCCCTGACAACACTCCAACCCCCAAGCTAGTCCCGAGGACTGCGATATTCCTACCCGACCCCTGACAATACTCCAAACCCACAAACTAGTCCCGAGGTCTGCGATCTTCCTACCCAATCCCTGACAACACTCCAAACCCCCAAACTAGTCCCGAGGTCTGTGATCTTCCTACCCAATCCCTGACAACACTCCAAACCCCCAAGCTAGTCCCGAGGTCTGCGATCTTTGTACCCAATCCCTGACAACACTCCATACACCCTAACTAGTCCCGAGGTCTGCAATCTTCCTACCCAATCCCTGACAACACTCCAAACACACAAACTAGTCCCGAGAACTGTGATCTTTCTACCCAATCCCTGACAGCACTCCAAACTCCCAAACTAGTCCCGAGGTCTTCGATTTTCCTACCCAATCCCTGACAACACTCCAAACCCCTAAACTAGTCCCGAGGTCTGTGATCTTCCTACCCAATCCCTGACAGCACTCCAAACCCCCAAACTAGTCCCGAGGACTGTGATCATCCTACCCAATCCCTGACAACACTCCAACCCCCAAGCTAGTCCTGAGGACTGTGATATTTCTACCCAATCCCTGACAACACTCCAAACCCCCAAACTAGTCCCGAGGACTGCGATTTTCCTACCCAATCCCTCACAACACTCCCAACCCCGAAACTAGTCCCGAGGACTGCGATATTCCTACCCAATCCCTGACAACACTCCAATCCCCCAAACTAGCCCCAGGACTGCGATCTTTCTACCCAATCCCTGACAACACTCCAAACCCCCAAACTAGTCCCGAGGTCTGTGATCTTCCTACCAAATCCCTGACAACACTCCAAACCCCCAAACTAGCCCCGAGGTCAGTGATCTTCCTACCCAATCCCTGACAACACTCCAAACCCCCAAACTAGTCCCGAGGTCGGCGATCTTCCTACCCAATCCCTGACAACACTCCAAACCCCCAAACTAGTCCCGAGGTGTACGACCTTTCTACCCAATCCCTGACAGCACTCCACACCCCCACACTAGTCCCGAGGTCTGCGATCTTCCTACCCAATCCCTGACAACACTCCAACCCCCAAACTAGTCCCGCGGTCTGCGATATTCCTACCCAATCCCTGACAAAACTCCAACCCCCAAGCTAGTCCCGAGGACTGCGATATTCCTACCCGACCCCTGACAACACTCCAAACCCACAAACTAGTCCCGAGGTCTGCGATCTTCCTACCCAATCCCTGACAACACTCCAAACCCCCAAACTAGTCCCGAGGTCTGTGATCTTCCTACCCAATCCCTGACAACACTTCAAACCCCCAAGCTAGTCCCGAGGTCTGCGATCTTTGTACCCAATCCCTGACAACACTCCAAACCCCCTAACTAGTCCCGAGGTCTGCGATCTTCCTACCCAATCCCTGACAACACTCCAAACCCACAAACTAGTCCCGAGGACTGTGATCTTTCGACCCAATCCCTGACAGCACTCCAAACCCCCAAACTAGTCCCGAGGTCTGCGATCTTCCTACCCAATCCCTGACAACACTCCAAACCCCTAAACTAGTCCCGAGGTCTGTGATCTTCCTACCCAATCCCTGACAACACTCCCAACCCCCATACTAGTCCCGAGGACTGCGATCTTCCTACCAAATCCCTGACAGCACTCCAAACCCCCGAACTAGTCCCGAGAACTGTGATCATCCTACCCAATCCCTGACACAACTCCAAACCCCCAAGCTAGTCCCGAGGACTGAGATGTTCCTACCCAATCCCTGACAACACTCCAAACCCCCAAACTAGTCCCGAGGTCTGCGATCTTCCTACCCAATCCCTGACAACACTCCAAACCCCAAACTAGTCCCGAGGTCTGAGATCTTCCTACCCAATCCCTGAGAACACTCCAAACCCCCAAACTAGTCCCGAGGGCTGTGATCCTCCTACCCAATCCCTGACAACACTCCAAACCCCCAAACTAGTCCCGAGGTCTGCGATCTTCCTACCCAATCCCTGACAGCACTCCAAACCCCCAAACTAGCCCCGAGGTCTGCGATCTTCCTACCCAATCGCTGACAACACTGCAAACCCCCAAACTAGTGCCAAGTTCTGCGAACATCCTACCCAATCCCTGACAACACGCCCAACCCCCAAACTAGCCCCGAGGTCTGCGATCTTCCTACCCGATCCCTGACAACACTCCAATCCACAAACTAGTCCCGAGGTCTGCGATCTTCCTACCCGATCCCTGACAACACGCCCAACCCCCAAACTAGTCCCGAGGACTGCGATCTTCCTACCCAATTCCTGACAACACTCCAAACCCCCAAACTATTCCTGAGGTCTGCGATCATCCTACCCAATCCCTGACAACACTCCAAACCCCCAAACCTGTCCCGAGGACTGCGATCTTCCTACCCAATTGCTGACAACACTCCAAACCACAAACTAGTCCCGAGGACTGCGATCTTTCTACCCAATCCCTGACAACACTCCAAACCCCCAAACTAGTCTGAGATCTGCGATTTCCTACCCAATCCCTGACAACACTCCCAATCCCCAAAATAGTCCCGAGGACTGCGATCATCCTACCCGATCCCTGACAACACTTCAAACCCCCAAACTAGTCCCGAGGTCTGCGATCTTCCTACCCGATCCCTGACAACAGTCCAAACCCCCAAACTAGTCCCGAGGTCTGCGATCTTCCTACCCAATCCCTGACAACACTCCAAACCCCCAAACTAGTCCCGAGGACTGTGACCTTGCTACCCAATCCCTGACAACATTTCAACCCCCAAACTATTCCCGCGGTCTGCGATCTTCCTACCCAATCCCTGACAACACTCCAACCCCCAAGCTAGTCCCGATGACTGCGATCTTCCTACCCGACCCCTGACAACACTCCAAACCCACAAACTAGTCCCGAAGTCTGCGATCTTCCTACCCAATCCCTGACAACACTCCAAACCCCAAACTAGTCCCGTGGTCTGCGATCTTCCTACCCAATCCCTGACAACACTCCAAACCCACAAACTAGCCCCGAGGTCTGTGATCTTCCTACCCAATCCCTGACAACACTCCAAACCCCCAAACTAGTCCCGAGGACTGCGATCTTCCTACCGAATCTCTGACAGCACTCCAAACCCCCAAACTAGCCCCAAGGTCTGCGATCTTCCTACCCAATCCCTGACAACACTCCAAACCCCCAAACTAGTCCCGAGAACTGTGATCTTCCTACCCAATCCCTGACAACAATCCAAACCCCCAAACTAGTCCCGAGGACTGCGATCTTCCTACCCAATCCCTGACAACACTCCAAACCCCCAAACTAGCCCCGAGGTCTGCGATCTTCCTACCCAATCCCTGACAACACTCCAAACCCCAAACTAGTCCCGAGGTCTGCGATCTTCCTACCCGACCCCTGACAACACTCCCAACCCCCAAACTAGTCCCGAGGTCTGTGATCTTCCTACCCAATCCTTGACAACACTCCAAACCCCCAAACTAGTCCCGAGGTCTGTGATCTTCCTACCCAATCCCTGACAACACTCCAAACCCCCAAACTAGTCCCGAGGACTGTGATCTTCCTACCCAAACCCTGACAGCACTCCAAACCCCCAAGCTAGCCCCGAGGACTGCAATCTTCCTACCCAATCCCTGACAACACTCCAAACCCCCAAACTAGTCCTGAGGACTGTGATCTTTCTACCCAATCCCTGACAACCCTCCAAACCCCCAAACTAGTCCCGAGGTGTGCGATCTTCCTACCCAATCCCTGACAACACTCCAAACCCCCAAACTAGTCCCGAGGACTGTGATCTTTCAACCCAATCCCTGACAGCACTCCAAACCCCCAAACTTGTCCCGAGGTCTGCGATCTTCCTACCCAATCCCTGACAACACTCCAAACCCCCAAACTAATCCCGAGGTCTGTGATCTTCCTACCCAATCCCTGACAACGCTCCCAACCCCCAAACTAGTCCCGAGGACTGCGATCTTCCTACCCAATCCCTGACAGCACTCCAAACCCCCAAACTAGCCCCGAGGTCTGTGATCTTCCTACCCAATCCCTGACAACACTCCAAACCCCCAAACTAGTCCCAAGGTCTGTGTTCTTTCTTCCCAATCCCTGACAACGCTCCAAACCCCCAACCTAGTCCCGAGGTCTGTGATCTTCCTACCCAATCCCTGACAACACTCCAAACCCGCAAACTAGTCCCGAGGACTGCGATCTTCCTACCCAATCCCTGACAACATTCCAAACCCCCAAACTAGTCCCGAGGACTGCGATCTTCCTACCCAATCCCTGACAACACTCCAAACCCCCAAAGTAGCCCTGAGGTCTGCGATCTTCCTACCCTACCCCCCAACAGTACTCCCGAGCCCCCAACCATACTCCCAATGTCTGTGATCTTGCTACCCGATCCCTGACAGCTCTCCTAACC
Organism: Somniosus microcephalus; assembly: GCF_052327205.1. Lineage (NCBI taxonomy): Eukaryota > Metazoa > Chordata > Chondrichthyes > Squaliformes > Somniosidae > Somniosus > Somniosus microcephalus. The sequence continues at coordinate 420,113,541 of NC_140987.1, read as the reverse complement.
CCCAACATTTCTCTTGAGGCCTGCAATCTTCCCACCCATTCCCCCATTGAACCCCGATGACAGACTCCGAGGCCCACCCAGTCCTCCCCCAGTCCCCCGCTATCCAACCCAATCACTTAGCTGGATATTGGAGCAGTAACCCATGCGGGTTCCTACCGCCGCACCATCTACATTATGATGCGGTCCGAGGCCCAAAATCCGTGGCCCCTTGGACCTCCCCATTTGACACTGTGCGGGTAAGGCACCCAAAAATAGGCAGGCCTGAATTTCTAGACCGCTGTCTCCCTATTTCCCCTATCAAAACCCCTGATAATTTTGAAATGGTCGAAAACTAAATGGTTTGCTATTATACATGTTCCAAGGTTTCACAGCTTTTAAACGCCTGTGTGTATACCATACCCCTGCTGCAGGAATTCTGACAATATTGCGAATTCAAACTATAAATGAGATTAGAATCTTAAGGGTATCTTTTTTTTCCAGCTGAGTACTGGTGTTTTAATCTCAATTTGTTGGCAAATGCCTCTGAGCTCAAGCTGCAGAGAATCAATAAGGAGAAGACTGGAAATGTCTGCGATGATAAATGTCTTGAATCTGTCTCAAGAAGACTCATGCTCTATTTGCTTCACATCATTCCATCTGATGGCAAGAGCAACATTGGATGCATCCCTACAGAGTAAGCAGCTTGGCAACAATGATTTTGGAGGCTGTGAAGCCCCTCTTGGAAGGGGGATTCTCTGGGTGTTGATAGCAGCAAAGATAAATAGCTGCTGCAGTTGGCATCACACTTTCCCCATTGCTGGCCCCATCAGGCCTCCCTCCGACATTCAGGGAAGTCCTGGCCAGCCCGTCAAAGCCGAGATGGTGACTTTGTACTAACTTCAAAATGTGTAACCTTCATGCATTAAAGTCGCATTTAATTGTGACTTCTGAGCAACTGTACATGCACAAACGTACACATGTGAAACAGTCTCTTTACTTTCAAATCCACTCAGCAATATATGACAGCAAAAAAATTAAGATGTGGTTCCACAATACTAATGGGATATTGCATACTAATTAGGGAGTGGAATTCCATTTTTTATGAATTGCAGACGGATGTCTATTTTTTATGCAATTGTGGCCACTTGTAAAATCATGGGACTGCAGGGTTTGAAACAGACGATTTCTGAGAATGTTATTGCATTAGTGGGCGGTTAATTATGGCAAAATACAGGCATTTTCTCCATTTTAATTAACTGAGGAATGCCACTCCCTCTAGCATAATCTGCATAACCTAGAAAAGCTGAAACAGTTTCACTGTCTAACCAGGTAAAGCCAGCAGTTATATAAACAGTGATGTCTAAATGTAATACGCCTGGAGCAAAAGGAACTGCAGCGGTTTAAAAAGGTAAATTGTTTCGTCTGTGATTAAAAGCGTGCACTCTTATGCTCTTTCTTTCACAGTTTTCACCATAAATTTCTTTCCCTGTCACCACAGAAATCTAAATCCAATTATTATTACATTATTAATGGCTACTGTTTCTTGGTCATGCCTCTTGTCTAGTTGTGTTGACAGCTGAGGTTTCCTACTGTTGTTTATCCAGTAGTGAATTGAATTTGAATCATTTGTGTTTTAATTGAATTTGTTACTTCACAGGAGCTGACCATTTACACAGCAGTGGGAAATGATAATTGAATTTGCAGCAGGCTCTTGCAGGTCATGTCTGCACATGCGTGACTCAGTGGCTCGGTTTTCTTTAAGTCTAATTTTCTTCCCTCCCGTCCTGAAGACACTAGGGTCAATTTTGAATGGCCCTCGTCTGCTGTTTACAGGGCAGTAACGGCCTCAAAATGGGGTCGGTAACCTTACCGCCCCGTTAACACTGGCGATGTGGCCGGATCCATTTTAAAAAGGACCTACCGCAGGGTGCCCAAAGCGCCTGCCTGTTTCAGGTGATAGGCCCCTTTTATGTGGAAAATCACAGTGCAGGCTCCGATCAGTTTCATGGGCGGTGGATAAGAAGAGGCCTTCTAAAGGGAAGTTTTGAATTATTTTGTGGGCCCTGGAGCAGCGCTCCTGCTAGTAACCTGGATTCCCACCTCCTCCGTAATTTACCTTGCTAGCGACTGCTCCAGCCGAATTTTCAGGTTTCAGTCTGCCAAGCTGTGAGGGGGCGCTGGGTTGGCGCCCTGCAGCTTACCTGCCAAATTTAAATGAGGCCGGAGCCTCAAAAAGACTGGGGCCTCTTCGACGCCGGAATAGGACGGCCGACCAGCTCGCTCCACCGGTCGACCGTCAAAGTCCAAATCTACCCCACTGCCACTTTCCTTCTGATATCTTGTCCAACTGATGGGTACGGAGTTTGTGGCGGGGGACAATACTGGTAGCTTTGGTCTTCCCAATTTATGCGAGAGGAATTGCAGCTCTTCCAAGACTGGACATCGGGCAAGCAGTCTGAGAACACAAAGTGCAGTGGAGCAGTTGAGAGAAGCGGTGGAGAGATAGAACTGGTTGCCATCAGTGTAAATGCGGAAGCTGACCCCATGTCTGTGAACAATGTTGCCCAAGGTGCAGCATATAAAGGAGGAAGAGAAGGGGATAATGGAATATCCTTGGGATGCTCCAGAGGCAATGATGTGGAGACAGAGGAGAAGCCATTACTGCAGATTGTCTGACTATCATTGGATAGAGGAGTGGAACCATGTGAGGGCGGTCCCACTGAACTGCACAATGGAGGAGAGGGGTTGGAGGATGTCAAAGGTTGCAGAGAGGATGGGTGCAGCTGCAAAAACACTGAAGAAGCTTGACGCCATCCAGGAAAAAGCAGTCTGATTGCTTGGCACCCCATCCTCCACCTTAAACGTCCACTCCTTCTACCATCGGTGTAATGTGTCTGCAGTGTGTACTACTTACAGGATGTTATCAAGCAGCAAGTTATCAAAGATTCTTCAGCAGCACCTCACAAACCCTCGACCTCCACCACCTAGAAGAACAACTGCAGCAGGTGCATGGGAACACCACCACCTCCAAGTTCCTCTCCAAGTCACATACCATCCTAACTTGGAAATATATCACTGTTCCTTCATCGTTGCTGGGTCAAAATGCTGGAACTCTGAGTGCAGCGAGCATGGAGTGAACTACTGGGAGTTTGGTAAGTGTGGGCGTTCGGTGACGTGGGGGAAGGAGGTGCTTGCTTTTCCTAACTTTTCTCGCAGAGCGACGGCAGACCTGAGCAGGAGCAGATCGAGGCCCGAGACCAGGGATAAAAGCAGCAGCAGACCTGTATCAACAAGAGAAAACAGCAGTGTGACGTCACAGGTAAGGCAGGTAAGTGATTGGTAGTGACTGTGGGCTAAGTTTTAAGTTAACATACAACATACAACTGAATTTTAAAAACTAAACTTAATTTAATAAAATAATTAGGTAAATAATTTGATTAACACTAAACACATTAATTAAATAAATAAAATAATGGGAGAACAGGAGATGTGTTGCTGCTGCAATATGTGGGAGCTTGTGGACATTTTTGTCCAGGGCGGCTACATCTGCGGTAAGTGTCTGCGGCTCGAGGAACTTCGGCTCCGAGTTGAGGAGCTGGAGTCCGAGCTGCAGACATTGCGAGACATCAGGGAGGGAGAAAGTTACCTGGACCTTTTGCTCCAGGAGGCAGCCACACCCCTTAGATTAAATACTTTAGAATTGACACGTGGTCAGGGAAAGGAGGGTGTGACTGTGAGTGAGGCAGGTACGGGGATCCAGGAGGTGGTACTGCAGAAGCCTCAGTCCCTGCACTTGTCCAATAGATTCGAGGTTCTTGCAACCCTTGTGGACAAGTGCGGGGGCTGCAGGGAGTACAAACAAACTGACCACGGCACCATGGTACAGGAAGCCGTTCAAGTGGGGGGAGTAAAAAGGAAGGTGGTTGTAATAGGCGACAGTATAGTTAGGGGGATGGACACTGTTCTCTGCAGCTAGGAGCATGAGTCCCGAAGGCTATGTTGCCTACCCAGTGCCAGGGTAAAGGACATCTCCTCTGGGCTGAAGAAGAACTTGGAGTGGGAGAGGGAGGATCCAGTTGTCATGGTCCACGTAGGTACCAATGGCATAGGTAGGACAAAGAAAGAGGTTCTGCTGAGAGAATTTGAGCAGCTAGGGACTAAATTAAAAAGCAGAACCGCAAAAGTCATAATCTCTGGATTATTACCAAAGCCACGAGCAAATTGGCATAGGGTCAATAGGATCAGTACAAACAAAGGAGTGCACTAACAAATAGGGCCCAGGTAAGAAAAAATGGTAATACGACAAATAGGGCCATAGTACCAAAAAATGTTAAGATGTCTAAAAATGTTTAAAAGACAAATCTAAAGGCACTGTATCTGAATGCACGAAGCATTCGTAATAAGGTAAATGAATTAACAGAGCAAATAGATGTAAATGGATACGATATAATTGCGATTATGGAGACATGACTGCAGGGTGACCAAGGCTGGGAGCTGAATATCCAAGGATATTCGATATTTAGGAAGGACAGGCAAAAAGGAAAAGAAGGTGGGGTGGCGTTGTCAGTAAAGGATGAAATCAGAGCAATAGTGAGAAAGGATATTGGCTCAGAAAATCATGATGTAGAATCAGTCTTGGTGGAGCTAAGAAGCACCAAGGGGCAGAAAACATTGGTGGGAGTTGTCTATAGGCCTCCAAACAGTAATGGTAATGTAGGGGATGGCATAAAACAGGAAATTAGAGATGCATGTAACAAGGGTACTACAGTAATCATGGGTGACTTTAATCTACATATAGACTGGCCAAACCAAATTAGCAATAATACTGTGGAGGATGAATTCCTGGAGTGTGTGCAAGATGGTTTTTTAGACCAATACGTTGAAGAGCCAACTAGGGAACAGGCTATTCCAGATTGGGTATTGTGCAATGAGAAGGGGTTAATTAATAATCTTGTTGTACAGGGTCCTTTAGGGAAGAGTGATCATAACATGATAGAATTCTTCATTAAAATGGAAAGTGAAGAAGTCCAATCTGAAACTAGGGTCCTAAATCTAAACAAAGGAAATGACGATGGTATGAGGAGTTAGTTGGCTATGACAGATTGGGGAGCTTCATTAAAAGGCATGACAGTGGATAGGCAATGACTAACATTTAAGGAACGAATGCATGAATTGCAATAGTTATACATTCCTTTCTGGTGCAAAAACACAAAAGGAAAAATGGCCCAACCATGGCTAACAAAAGAAATTAAGAATAGTATTAGATCCAAAGAGGAGTCATATAATGTTGCCAGTAAAAGTAGCAAGCCTGAGGATTGGGAGCAGTTTAGAGTTCAGCAAAAAAGGACCAAGAGATTGATTGAGAGGGGAAAAATAGAGTATGAGAGTAAACTTGCAAGGAACATAAAAGTGACTGTAAAAGCTTCTACAAGTATGTAAAAAGAAAAAGATTAGTGAAGACAAATGTAGGTCCCTTACAGTCAGAAATGGGTTCATTTATAATGGGGAACAAGGAAATGGCAGAGCAATTAAACACATATTTTGGTTCTGTCTTCACGGAAGAGGAGACAAATAACTTCCCAGAAATGCTAGGGAACCAAGGGTCTAGTGAGAAGGAGGAATTAAAGGAAATTAGTATTAGTAAAAAAATAGTGCGGGAGAAATTAATGGGACTGAAAGCTGATAAATCCCCAGCACCTGATAATTTGCATCCCATAGTACTAAAAGAGGTATCCATGGAAATAGTGGATGCATTGGTTGTCATCTCCCAAAATTCTATAGTTTATGGAACAGTTCCTGCAGATTAGAGGGTGGCAAATGTAACCCCACTATTTAAAAAAGGAGGGAGAGAGAAAACGGGGAACTACAGACCGGTTAGCCTAACTTCAGTAGTAGGGAAAATGCTAGAGTCTATTATAAAGGATGTGATAACAGAACACTTCGAAAATATCAATGGGATTAGACAAAGTCAACATGGATTTATGAAAGGGAAATTGTGTTTGACAAACTTACTGGAGTTTTTTGAGGATGTAACTGGTAGAATAGATAAGGGAGAACCAGTGGATGTGGTGTATTTGGATTTTCAGAAGGCCTTTAATAAAGTCCCACATAAGAGGTTAGTATGCAAAATTAAAGCACATGGGATAGGGGGTAATATATTGGCATGGATTGAAAATTGGGTAACAGACAGGAAACGGAGAGTAGGAATAAATGGGTCTTTTTCAGAGTGACAAGCAGTGATTAGTAGGGTACTGCAGGGATCAATGCTTGGGCCCCAGCTATTCACAATATATATCAATGATTTGGATGAGGGAACCAAATGTAATATTTCCAAGTTTGCTGATGACACAAAACTAGGTGGGATTGTGAATTGTGAGGAGGATGCAAAGAGGCTTCACGGCGATTTAGACAAGTTGAGTGAGTGGGCAAATACATGGCAGATGCAGTATAACGTGGATAAATGTGAAGTTATCCACTTCAGTAGGAAAAACAGAAAGGCAGAGTATTATTTAAATGGTGATAGATTGGGAAATGTTGATGTACAGAGGGACCTGGGTGTCCTTGTACACCAGTCACTGAAAGCAAACATGCAGGTGCAGCAAGCAGTTCGGAAGGCAAATGGTATGTTGGCCTTCATTGCAAGATGATTTGTGTACAAGAGCAAGGACATCTTACTACAGTTATACAGGGCCTTGGTGAGACCACACCTGGAGTACTGTGTGCAGTTTTGGTCTCCTTACCTAAGAAAGGATATACTTGCCATAGAGGGAGTGCAGCGAAGGTTCACCAGACTGATTCCTGGGATGGCAGGACTGTCGTATGAGGAGAGATTGGGTCGACTAGGCCTGTATTCACTAGAGTTTAGAAGAATGAGAGGGGACCTCATTGAAACGTATAAAATTCTGACAGGGCTAGACAGACTGGATGCAGGGAGGATGTTTCAACTGACTGGGGAGTCTAGAATGAGGGGTCACAGTCTCAGGATACGGGGTAAGACATTTAGGACTGAGATGAGGAGAAATTTCTTTACTCAGAGGGTGGTGAACCTGTGGAATTCTCTACCACAGAAGGCTGTGGAGGTCAAGTCGCTGAATATATTTAAGAAGGAGATAGATAGATTTCTAGACACAAAAGGCATCAAGGGGTATGGGGAGAGAGCGGGAATATGGTATTGAGATAGAGGATTAGCCATGATCATATTGAATGGCGGAATAGGCTCGAAGGGCTGAATGGCCTATTCCTGCTCCTATTTTTCTATGTTCTATGTTTCTAACTCCCTCCCTAACAGCATTTCGGGGGTAGCTTTACCAAATGGACTGCAGAGGTTCAAGAAGAAGGTCCATCACCATCTGTTCAAGGGAAACTAGGGATGGGCAATAAATGCTGGCGTTGTCAGTGACACCGACATCCTGAGAATGGATTAAAAATGACGGTTGAGGAGGAGGAGGAGGGTTAATGCACCATGGTCATATTCATGTGGAACATCATGCGCAGCATTAATGTACAGAAAGCACATGCCATCTTTAAGAGCTGGTTTGATAATTTGTTTATACCAGAAGTCCAGTAATTCATGCATCAGCAGAACCTAGAACATGAGACCAATCATATCCATCATTGAGTGGCATGGCAACAATGAGCTGTTTCATAAATAGCCTTCTAATTGATTTCTGTATAGTTTTTGCTTAAGTTGGCAGATACCATCTGAACTGGCTTTTTGATCTATATTCTGTTGCAGACCGCTTCACCCAATATCACCTCACCTCATTATCTACACAATGGGTGAAATATCTATAACAATACACTATTTATCACATGCAGATGCTGACATTTTCAGGCACACCATTTCTGTTCATAATCCAGCTATTTTGTTTTCAACCCATTCTGGAATTTCCTTTAGCAATATTAGCAGCTGTTGTACATTGCACACCTTATTATATAGATAAGCTTTGTTTGTTTTTTCCTAATAGAATTGTTTGTGCTTTGCTGTAGCTTCACCAGCAGATTTAACGGCCTCGATATTAATCTCCCATGATGGGCAGGAGAGGGTCGGGGGTGGTGGTGGGGGAGAGGGTTAAAAGGTTAAGTATGTGGAACGCTTCCCCCACATGCCACACACACGCCCTCCGGTTTTCTTACGCCGTCTAATATCGGGGTGTCTGAGTGTCCCGCCGTGGAGAGATGGGGTACTTAATTAACATATTTATTCAGGCTCTCACAGTGCAATTGGGAGCCCGATTTAAAATTGACTATTGCTGCATGGGTTTCTCAGGGATCAAGAAAGTCGGCAGTGAAAGTCAGGCGGGAGCTGCCAGTTCCACAATCCAGATTATTTCCCCCTCCCAATCGCCCCTCCCGAGAGTTATAGCGATATAGGGTAAGTGGATAAAGGAACTTGGGGGGAAAATTCAGTTGTTTGCGACTCCCGTTAGTGCCTTAAGAGGGCGCTAATGGGGCACAAAGCAAGTAGCGCCCGGGCGCGGCGATGTTTGCGCCGCTTGCAAAATTAACTACACATTTTGCGGCGGCACTAAACACTACCGCCACGATCTCCAGCGCCGGCAGATCGTGACGTCAGTTGAGTGCGCAACGCCCCGGTAGCACCCTGGACCGGATATTGAGTGGCGCCCCCTGCCTTACTGCCTGCCGCTAGCAACGACAGGTTGAGGGGAGCGTTTTGCAGCCAGAAAGGGACTGGGGGAGCGCTATTTAAAGGCGACCGCTTCCTGCCTATTTTTGTTGGTGACATTTTTGCACCACGCATTCTGAGAGAGAGAGAGAGAGAGAGAGAATTCTGGAGAGATTCAATGCTGTGTGATGGAGTTTTGGGTACTGAGCAGCACTTTGCAGGTTCATTTTGATTTGCCCTTCCTTGCTTCGCCAGCACTCTGAGGTAGCGCCTCGCTTCTCGGACTTTTCACCTTAAGAGAGGTGTGTAGCGCCTGATTTAGCGCTCCAGTCACCTCCAGGGGCGATAAAAGCCAAGTTTGCAGTCAGAGGCGATAATTAACGCCAGGCGCTAAACTTTGCGCACAGCCGATAATTGCGCCCCAAATGGGGCGATACTGAATTTTTCCCCCTTAGTGTTCACTAAAATAGGGGATCAGCAATTGGTGTGGGAGGAATGTACAAGACTGAATAATTATACATGGGCGCTGGAAAGAGCAGGCTTTTTCTTACATTCTTATGAGCAAGCAAGTTTTGGGAAGGAATTGTTGCCCCCATTTTACCTTCAAAAATAAGGACTGATGCCTTTTTGTAATGTTGCATTACAATCATAGATGTGTACCTTGTGTTAAAAGGAGAAGTGTCCTGAACAACAATATAATCATAAATGTAATTGAGGGAGATACCTGTGCCCTTATCAGTTTTCTCAATTATCTTTGTTATTACATTTTATATGCTTTAAAATGCCTTGTTCGAGGAAGCTTGTTGAGGAGAAATTTTATGTGATCTCTCCCTATGATGTCATAAAGATCAATTCCAGCAAGGTTCCCTAATGGGAATGTTGGCTAGTTAGCCCCTTCCCATCTCCTCGTTCCCAGTTCCCATCTCCACAGCACTCCAGTCAAGATGATGGTCAACAATCTATGTATTCATGAATTTGATACTGCAGTAAGAGTTATACAGCTGAAACTACGGAGGCCATTTAAACCCGACTCGCATAGCGAAAATTGAGCAGGTGAGCAGTTAAAATACCCCAAGTGACGAACCAACTAATTTCGCGCCGTTCCTGATTTTAACCTGCTCTTCTCAGCAGGTAGTTAAGGAACCCATCTGAAGTCAGCAGGGTCCTTCTTTAAATATGCAGATTGGGGTCCGATGATGCCATCGGTCCCCGACTGTAATTTTAACTTCGGCCGATCGGGGAAGCCACTGTGGAGCTCCTGCCAGGTGAAGACAGCAAGAGGAGGATCTGGGACAAGAAGATGCCTTTTAAGGTCGTCGTTACGTGTCTTCACACTGTTCCCTTTGGGGAACTGTATGAAGTGGTGGAAGGATTTCTGGCCGCGATTAACACTCCTTCCATGACCGTAACCATCTTCGTACCAGCCATTAGGGTGGTTAGTCCTATGGCAGTAGGGTTTTACGGGCTCCCACAACCCATATGATGGGGGGGGGCCACCCACACCCACGGACGCAAGTATCCCGCTGGATGTCAACCCAGAATTTAGAGCCGGAGCTCCGACTCCACTTGCCGGGACTGTCTGGAGCGGGGTTCGAAACCCTACGCCTTCTGGCCCAGCGGCGGGGATGCTACCGCTACGCCAAAGGATAACTCCCCTTTTAAGGTAAATTTTTATACTTTCCTTATTGGGGCCCCAAGGAGGCTGCAAGTAAAATTTAGGCTGCCCCCCACCCCTGCTCCCACCCTTCCTTACTGCGAGACCCTTCCAAAACCCCCTCCCTGCAACATACCTTCTTGCCAGCGAGGCTTCCTTTAGTTTCGACCAGAAGCCTTCTACCGCCTGCTTGCCAGCTGCTCCTTTCTGCCTGTTTCAGGCTGTCAACTGACCGGCAGCATGCAGCTGAGGCCCGGGAGTTAAAATCGCCTGGGTCTCACGCTGCTGGCATCAGGCACATTTGGCGCTCACCCCATTCCCTCGCCTGCTGGAATCCCGCTCCCAGTTAAAAATCCCTCGAATTATTTATGTTCAAATCACAACAATGATTAGGACCATGATTAGGATGCAACACTCTTAATATTCTTTTGCTGTAATGGTCCAAAGTTCATTATATTTCTGTGTGTATTTTGCCTAAATACTGGCATTTAAAGTTCTGCGCCTGGGAATAGAGATATGATTGAATTCAGAGCTGTACTACTGTGAATGATCAGGACTGAATTTCTTTACTGCAGTTGGAGACCAGACATTAGGAGAAAACTGTAGGATTGCAACTGACTTGCAAATGTCGATTTTATATCTCAACAGAGGCTTTATTTTTCCCTTTTAAAATCTGCCAATACTTCCATCATTAAACCAACTACAACCCAAATGGACAATAATAAGCTTGCACAGTGCCTCTGAGATTTAAGCATGTCCCACAGCTGTAATAGAATAACCATCAGTTTCTCCTGTAGTTGCTGGAGTCGGTGTCATCTGTACTGTTTTAGTATCAGGTAGTGCACAATTAGGCTTCAAACAAGTAAAATTTTAATGAAGCCTGGGCTTCTAATTGTTCCCACTAACAACACTCTGACATTTTTGCAACATTTTCTGATAAGAGCTACTACTAATTGTATTGTGTAAAAAAACAATTGATGTAATACAGATTTCTTTATTGTTGAAAGCAATGTAAGGGTCCAACATCTTCCTATAATACTGGCTGGCAATCTATGCAAACAACGATATTGGTGGTAAGCACCATAAGTTAGATCGTTGTGCGCCCCGATCCTCCAGTGACAAACTTACTCAAAATTTACTGGAAAACTGATTTGAATATGCCACAGTGAGAGTAGTGGGCAATCAGGGAGCTCAGAGGCATTCTTTTACTCAATGATAATGCTGCCGCTGTTTACAATTAGCCACATCTCACTCAAGTACTTTTCATTCTGCCTTCTGAAAGACAGAAGAAACACACATGGAGACCTGTGTGAGATGATGGTATCCAGCACATGCAATGAGGGGTCTTATTGTTACAGCCCCTACGTCATGTTATCATTTAACATAAGCATATGGAGGGAGTCATGGGAGAGCCTGGGTGGAGCCGTGCACCTTTGTGCAGTGCTTATCAGTGTTTGCAGCACCTCAATGCTGTAGAACACTGACAGCACAACTGTCAAAATCAATTTCGACATGGCCCCTTTAAGGAAACCGGCTGATGACGCGTCATCAAATGACGTCATCAGACCCGCTTCTTTTGAATTGGCCGGGAACCTCGCAGGGTGGGCTTAACAATCCCATCAATGGAAAATCTTGTTGGAGGCCGGGATCCAGACAGATGTGAGGTCCCCACATGCCACGGACATCGCCCACCACGGACCAGCCGAGGTTGGAAAAATCAGACCCAATACTCCAGTTGAGGCCGAACCAGTGTTTTATAAAGGTTCATCATAACTTCCTTGCTTTTGTACTCTATGCCTCTATTTATTAAGTCCAGGATCCCATATGCTTTTTTAACTGCTTTCTCCACCTTCAATGATTTGTGCACATATACCCCCAGGTCTTTCTGTTCATGCACCCCCTTTAGAATGGTACCCTTTAGTTTATATTGCCTCTCCTCATTCTTCCTACCAAAATGTATCATTTCACACTTTTCTGCTTTAAATTTCATCTGCCACGTGTCCACCTGTTCCACCAGCCTGTCTATGTCTTCTTGAAGTCTATCACTATCCTCCTCACTGTTCACTATACCTCCAAGTTTTGTATCATATACAAATTTTGAAATTGTGCCCTGTACACCCATGCCTAAGTCATTAATATATATTAAGAAAAACAGTGGTCCTCGTACCGACCCCTGTGGAACACCACTGTATACCTTCCTCCAGTCTGAAAAACAACCATTCACTACTACTCACTGTTTCCTGTCACTTAGCCAATTTCATATCTGTAGTGTATGTATCCGTCTACCTTTAAGAAAACCATTGTATGTAACCGTTCACCTTTAAGAGAACTATTTTAGGTGTGGCACTACTTTGTTGGCTTCTGTATACTGTAATACCGACGGTGACCACACCGGTATATAAGTGCTGTGTCAGGATTTATTTGGCAAATTCGCCCTGACCTTCGAATAGTAAAGTCCTGTTTTAAGTTACTCTGGTAGTCTGTGTATTAATTAACTAAACAACCCACAGACTTTACAGTGGCGACGAGTCCGATCGTACCCTGCGGCAACAATACTTCCGAAGCAGTTAACGAGCGTCAAGAAGAGGCAACCGCCCTCGTCATTCTGCTGGGAGAAAACTCGAGTCTGCAGAGCTGGAAAGGAGGAAGAATTCAGAGACAAAGACTTCCATCAGCAACAGGCACTGACTGTCCCTTCTGCCACGGTGAGGAGTGAGCCGATCAGCACGAGAAGCAAGCCGGCCACGGTGACTGTGTGTAAGGGAAAAGTAAAAAGAATAACCGGAGGATAAGGGCGGTGCACTCGACCATGGTCGAGGGGGAAAGGAGCCGGATAGAAGTCGGGCCCAGAGGTGCTGAGACTGGGGCAGCGTGGAGCAAGGAAGCCGCGGTACAGACAGGCTGGGGACGCAACGGCGTCATGAGACAGCTAGACCGCGACCGGCGAAAAAGGCCGGGCAGCGACCGAAGCCACGAAGCGCTGCGACCGGGAGCGTAGGCACGGGAAGATATAAAAACTCAGCCGCAGCCGGGGAGGGAAGCACCGGACTGCGAGAGGGCTGGGAGGCGCAATTGGGAGCCGAGCGAGCGGCAGAGGCAGAGCCGACTAAGGGAGACTGAGCGAGAGCCAGTCCAGCGACTGAAACTGTTCGCCGTCAACGGGGTGTACCCAGCGCCGGTAGAGCCGAGCGAGCGGGAGAGAGACAGAGCCCGAGCAAGGGGAACTGAGCGAGAGCCAGCCCAGCGGCTGAAACTGTTCGCCGTCAACGGGGTGTACCCAGCGCCGGTTGCCCTGCCGAGAAAAGGGAAAGCACTGAAGCCGACGCGCAGGCTGTGAACCTGAAAGCCAGCGGCCGTCGCCCGTGGGGAAAGTGTACCCCTCCCGCTAGGGAAGAAACGCGGGAAGCCGCCATTAGGCGGGGAAGAAGACAGAAGCGGGAAACCGCCATTGAAGCGGGCGGGGAGAGAAGATAAGCGCGGGAAACCGCCATTTTCGCGGGAACCGCCATCTTGGAAAAAAAAAAAAAAGAAAATTTAAAGAAATAATTCGTGGTGTTATCAGGAAGAGAGGAAGATGCCTAAGCGTGGTAACATCAACGATTTTAATTCCGAGGTAGAAGACTGGGCCACGTATGTGGAACGCATTGAGATCTATTGTGAGGCCAATAAAATAGAAGAAGATGACAAAGCTATAACCTTGCTAAACTCGATGGACGCGAAGACATACGGGCTCTTGAAGCATCTACTAGCACCAGCTAAACCGGCGGATCAGACTTTCGATGATATTGTGACTGTTCTGAAGGATCACTTGAACCCCACACCGTTGATGTTGGCGGAACGATTCAAATTCTATGCGAGAACGCAAAGGAAAGACGAAAGCAACACAGAATACTTGGTTGAACTGCGTAGACTAGCGAAACACTGCCAGTTTGGAGGGAATCTGACAGAGGCATTGTGAGACAAGTTCGTGTGTGGGTTGTCAAAGGAAGGAACGCAAAAGCGACTACTCGAAGAGAACGACCTTACACTTGACAGGGCTGTCCTTATTGCAGCATCGCACGAAGCCGCAGCGAAGGGAACTGCGGAAATGCAGCTAAAGGCAGCGGCACTCAGTGTGGATCAAATTACCTCGAGTACAACAAAATGCTATCGTTGTGGGAAGACAACACACGACCAGAACCAATGTTGGTTTAAGAACCAGGAATGTAGGAAATGTGGCAAACTGGGTCACATAGCTAAGGTATGCCGGTCAGGGAAGAAGACCAACAACCAAAGGAAGCCATCACAGGAAAAGTGCAACAAGGTACACAAGGTGGCTGAGAAGAGTTCAGACGAACAGAATTCGGACTCAGACCCAAATGGCCAGGAGCTGGGCAGTCTGAGAATTCACAATGTGAGTAAGGAAGCTGACCTACAAACTATCTGGGTCATGCTAAAAATAGCTGGAGTCCAAGTGAAAATGGAGTTGGACACTGGATCAGCTCTATCAGTCATAAATCGAAGGGATTACCACCGGCTATTCTCACATATACCCTTAAGAGATACCAAGTTCGTATTGCAGACATACACGGGGCATAAAGTATACCCCATGGGGAAGATAAGTCAAGGTGAGAGATGGGGGTAAAGAACACCCAAGAATGAACTTATACGTACTACCTGAGGGAGGACCACCACTTCTGGGACGGGAGTGGATCAAGAAAATAGACATGGAATGGCACTATCTAAAAGCCATAACGAGTGAGGACTCGGTGCAGACAATCAGCTCAGATTCTGAAATGGATGACGATAAGACCAACCCAAATATGAAAGACAAGGCTAAAATGGACTTGCCGACTAAGGTTGGAAGAACGAAGGCATGCATAAAGGCTTATGCTCCAGAGAAGAACAAAGTTTCAGAACAGAACTCCACCGAACAACGACAACATAGTTTGACAGAGAATTCTGAGTCTGTTCAGTTGACGGACATATCCATGACTGACGAACACCGAGCTCGGACTCAACTTTATTTCAAATTACGACAGCAAGTAGAACAAGTGAGTTGCCGTCTCGAACAAGAGATGAAAACAATGAAAAAGTTCTATGACACCGAATGGGAGAATCTGGAAAGACAACAGAAGCAGCTAGCTCAAGCAGAGAGCGACCATAGAGCCATTGTGACCAATTACTGATCACATCTCCCTTATGCTGTTCAGGAGTTAGAATATTTGCAGGAAGGAGCAAATGAAGAGGAATCTTCAGGAAGCCAGGATTTTATTCCCGTTCTTCTCTACGACTCCTTACAAGCAGAGTTTGAGAAGTTGAAGGAACAGTGTGAACAGGCCCAGGCTACAATCCTGGAGGGGATTAACTCGGCAACCTCCGAAAAGCTAGTTTCAGTAGAAGCATATGAGCAACTAAAGGTTGAACATGAGCAAGAAGTCCAAAGGCTGCAGGAAATTCTTGATGAGCTCAAGGCCAAGACAGACTCATCGGTAGAAGTTCCATCCATAGATGAGAAATTAGAGGTGAAAGACATGGCAGAACATGAAAGACAAGATGTCCAAGAACTCATAAAAATATTGAAGGAAACCCAAGACAAATATGAGGCGGCAATGACCGAGGTTCAACAACTTGAAGAACAGATTCAACTGGGAATCCTTTCAGTGGAAGAAAAGGAAACTGTAAGAAACACAGAGACTGTAAGAATGGCCCCTGAACATGAGCTAGAGAGCATCAAGGCGCAACTTCTCCGAGCGCTGAAAGCCAAAGTACAAGAGGAAAAGAAGGTGAAAGCATTGGAGGAAAAGATGGATGAAATGGAGAAGACTCTGATCCACAGTGTTCCCGTGGAAGAGTTAACGGTCAGCCAACTCCTTCATATGCTGAGGGACAAGACTCTGCAATGGGAACAATCTGAACACAAGCTTCAATCTTCAAAGGGAAGGAGTTCGGAGCTCTCAAAAGTCATGGAAATAGCTGAGGTTGCAACACAGATTTTACTGGGATGCCAAAAGTACGCTGAATCACGTCTATGTGAACAACAGAATGTTGAAACAGCTGCTCCAGTAGAAGGATTGAATAGCCCGATCAATCAATCCCCGATGGAAGGGGAAGTATTGAAATCACAAATGAGGTCATTAGTGAAGGATTTGCAGGAAACCCAGGAAGAGCGGGATGAATATGAACGCATGAAGAAGTCTCTTCAGGAAAGATGTCTAGGGAGGGAACAACAGTTGGCTAACATCCAGTTGGGTAAGGAAGAAGTAGCAGGCCCTCTCGCTAGACTAGTTCAGGACGACACCGAATATTACCATGACCTGTTGAGTGACACGGAATATTACGAGGACTTGGTCTGCCCAGCTTGTGATGAAAACTCCCAAAGTGCAGAAATCAGGATGAAGCACTTAAAGTCTAAGGAACATAGGGAGATGGTGGCGCTACAGCTGGCAGCTGATAAGGGAGCCCCGAGAGTCTCCAAGAAGCAGAAAAGAAAAAGACGAAGCAGAAGGTGATAACCATCTAAATCATTATCACTTCTACCAGATCATGTACGTGGGCCCTACGAAGGGAGCCAAATCAGTTGGCAAGTAGGAAAAATTACCAAGGCAGTCCAGCTGTTTGTAAAAGTCAGCACTGCTGATTCAGCAGGACAGAAGTTCAAGCTGTTAAGTCAAGGGAAAGACTATTGGATGAGTCACGCTAGCAATGTGAACCGGCTACACCACAGAGATGTTGTTCGGACCGAGTCAAGACCAGAGACTGAATCTGTGAACTGTTCCCGCAGAGACTGAATCTGTAAACTGTTTCCTGCATAGATTATACCTGTGAATTGTTTTACATGAAGTTGAATATATGTTATGTTTAATGGGGGACTAAGTATGTTGTAAGCTAAAAAGGGAGGATTGTAGTGTATGTATCCGTCTACCTTTAAGAAAACCATTGTATGTAACCGTTCACCTTCAAGAGAACTATTTTATGTGTGGCACTACTTTGTTGGCTTCTGTATACTGTAATACCGACGGTGACCACACCGGTATATAAGTGCTGTGTCAGGATTTATTTGGCAGATTCGCCCTGACCTTCGAATAGTAAAGTCCTGTTTTAAGTTACTCTGGTAGTCTGTGTATTAATTAACTAAACAACCCACAGACTTTACAATATCCATGCTGTAGTGGGTGGCGTGTGCCCAGTCAGCTTCACCTCTGACTGTCTCTGAGCAGTTCGAATCGCTCCCACACCCCTGGGTTCTCGACAGTCTAGACACCGGACTTAGGTACAGGCGGCGATACAGAAAATCGAGTAGACAAGTGGTTTGGTGTAAGAAAACCGCAAGTTTTATTAAAGGCACAATAACACAATCTTACTGAGAATTACTGAAATAATTACAGGCATAAACAATTACACTTATATGGGAGTGGGGAACACACGGCACATCGGGGGAAACAAATACATTAAAAATCCCCTTATCCTTATCCCACCCCCAATACCTAACTAGATTAAGCTACGAGGGACGAGGAATTCATGCTCACCAATTTGAAACCTGTTGTGGGTTTTGAAGTTCACTCTTGTTGTCCTTTGGGGTTCGTCGTCGTCACGTGGTCACAGGGCGTGGCGATGGAGTTGTTTGTGCGAAGCGCCCTCCTCTTCCTCCGTTAACGTCTTCGTTGAATACTTTGTCACGATGGGTCTTCTTCTTCTTCAGGCGGTCGCTGATGGTATTACTGCAGTTGGGGTTCGGTTGGCGGTTTTAACCGTTAATGAGATTTTCCTATCCAAGCTACGAACGCCAGTTTATTCTTAATTGGGCTTTACTGTCCAAGCATCAAACGCCAGCTTATAACTAGGCCGTTTGTCTTGATTTCACTGTCCATGCTTCAAACGCCAACTTATGCATCAAACGCCAGCTTATAACTAGGCCGTTTGTCCCCCAATGCATCTTTCTGCTGCCCTTCTCTGCCTTTACCGGTTTTTACCATTTTTCTCGTCTTGTCTCGTCTGTTCGTTCGTGGCCCCGTGTGTCCTGTGCGTTTTCGATTTGGGTCTCGTTCTCCTCCCGCGTTTGGGCCCCGGTGTAGTAATGGGCGTCCTTGGTGTCGATCGGCATGGGGAGGGAGAAGAGGGCCCGCAATGAGGCACGAAGCGAGAGTGAGAGGCAGGAGGCCGGAGCAAGAGGCAAGCGACAAGAGATAAGAGACCAGAGACCGATCGCTACCGGTGGGCCTACAATTATACCCAGTTCTTCACCCCTTATCTGCGCGCCAAATCAGGTCAGTCCCTTGTCTAACTTTTGGCGGGCTCGTCTAAAATGATTACAGCCATTTTCTTTAACGACTTCTGGGGCGGTTGTCTCCTTGTATAATGGCTTCGATATTCTGGCTGTTTGTTATTTATGAAACTTAATCGTCTTTCCTGGCTTGGCAGCTACCTGTGAGCTGTTACCGATTATTTATGTGAGAAGTTGATGGCCTTAAGATTAGGCCCATCCTGACTTGATCTGTTCCAAGGTGAAGAATGCATATTCTGTGTTTACCTAGCTGTCTGGCTTTAAAAAGTCTTTCACAGATCCATGCATGTTAGGTTTCGTTTCAGGGCCTGCCTTTTTGCAGGGCCTTGCTTTTAAAATCCTGTTGGTTTTGGTCACGAGGTCTCAGAAGCCATTTTGGGTACCCTTTTTAATAACTTGCCCATACAGGGTCCCTTTAACCATAACCTTTGGGGAATGTGGGAATTTTGAGAACCCTACACTCCCCCCTGTTGATACTAAACTTGCTTTAATTATCATCCTGACAAGGTGAGCAAAATGTCCGACCCTCCATAGTCAATCTTCCCCTGTAATTACCTATCTATGATCCCATAACACACGCATTTCCCTTTCTGTAAAAATGTAGTGTGCATAAGCATATATAGAATAATTACAGTCGTTTACACACATCCAAGCATGGAAGGGGACCAACACCCCTGCACCACTTGGTACACATACATCTTTATTAAACCAACATGTCAAAAATCTTTATTAAAAACAACAAAAGAACACTAAAACAATAACCTTTATTCAGAAATATAAAGAAAAATTCAAACAGGTGTATCTCCCTCCACTTTCACATAATGTTCCTTCCAGGTCCTTTGGTTTTGGAATTCTAGTATTTGACCTTTTCCCTTGCACTGAGTGCACACTAGGTACAATACTATTCCCAGCTGGCAAACCATGAGGATGTGGGAAGCCAGTCTAATCCACTAAGGGACCTCTATATTTTCAAAAATGTCCCACCAGGTTGGAACTACAATGTCCAATATCTTAGCCCCTATTTCTACCGCCTTCTGCTCTAACATGTAGAAATGTTTCTGTGAGACTATTACTGCTTTGAGTACTTTGGTAAGATGCTCTGGGAGAGGGGGAATTTTGTAGCCGAAATGCGCTACATACTTTTGCAGGTTGGTGAAATTATCTTTTACAGTGAGGTGAATAGTGGAGGGTTCAGGAATGGGGACAATTCGTTCCTGGGCCACGTGAACTTCTGCCTCGGGTTTAAAGCAGAAACTGCTGTCACTTACCGGACACCAGCTATGCTGTCCATGCTGGTAGTGGGGTGCACCTGTGGTGACACAATATGTCCCATATCATATATATGCTACCTGTGGGGGAACATGGTCTTGTGCCATTACCTCCATGGTACAATTTATAGGTTTTGCGCCGGCCACTTTAAACCCATACTGTGGTTTTGAATAGGCGTTCAAGTGCTGGGGACACAGTATTATGTGTGCTCCCCAGCTCCGCCACCCCGAGAGGTCAGTACCTGTCATAGCGTGCTCCCACTTTATGACATAAGGTGGGACTGCTGTGAAACGAATGTGTGCACCCCCCTGAATGACTCCAATGTTCTCTACCCTGTATACCGGTGCGGGTCAGGCTGTCCTACTCATGACCGGCATTCTTACTACTATACCCATGATAGTATGGTTTGACCGTCCACAATCTACTGGGACTGGGTAGGCCTCAGAAGCTAGCTGGAGTTGACATGGGCTTAATGCATTCTCAAATGGGTGGAGGGCTGCGAAATGCTTGTTCTGATCCAGGAGGGGACTAAACCCTGTTTTAAATCCTCCAGATTACTGCAGCCCTCACCCAGCAACAATGCCCCATACAGCACGCACACCTCGTTCTGTGCAGCCTGGTCTGAAGTATTTCTGTCCTCTCTTATAAGGGCATTTACAGTCTTTGCATGCTTCTCCAGCTCAGCTATGATCTATTTTAAATGGACCATCATAGCCTGGTCCTCATGTAACTCTGAGCCTACTACCTTATTCTTATCCATCAAGATCTTCCTCAATTGTGTTTTTAGACCGTTTACTTGCATCTGCAATTCAATGTCATCCAGACTGTTGATGACAGAGGACCCTGTGTTAAACACTGTAAAAACATAATTCCATGCT
Source organism: Somniosus microcephalus (assembly GCF_052327205.1). Taxonomy (NCBI): domain Eukaryota; kingdom Metazoa; phylum Chordata; class Chondrichthyes; order Squaliformes; family Somniosidae; genus Somniosus; species Somniosus microcephalus. The sequence goes on along the minus strand of NC_140987.1, from coordinate 420,092,872 downwards.
CCCCTTCTTTGTCTCCCCGCATTACCAAAATGCTCATGGTGTGTGGTGTACAGTTCGGTTTTGTCTACGTTGGCAAAATCGAACTCGTAGAATTTCCTAAACATCTCTTTTAACAGAGGCCTGGTATAGCTGTTCTGTCTCTTTGGGGCACCACTCCAGTAAGTGTATCTCGGTGAGGTTTAAAATCACGGAGGCTACTGCATAGTGTACCCCCTGGTATAGCACCTGATCCGTAGGCCCTAATACCAGCCCATTCCCTGGTCCCTTGGTGGCGGCAGGGCACCCCTCCCTGTGTGTCCTTGCCGCCTGGGTTGTGGGCAGGGGCTTTCGGGGGCGGGTCACAAGTTCAGTGGCATTCACTGGGATCGGGGAGTATGGGACCGCGCACGCCTTCAGGCTGGAATCCCACTCCACCCCCTCCCCGGCATCTTGCCATTGCCAGTGGAAAATGATGGATATGCCTGAGAGGCAGGCCTTCTCTGACCCCCACATACAGACATAAATCCCCATATCCGGTTCCCACCACTTGTCCCAGCATGCACTCAATCCCCCGTGAGTCCCTGTAATCGTCCGATGGGTATTGTTCCCCAATCGTTCCCACCTGACTGCGGGGTTTCCCATATTCTTGCTCAGTTTCCTGAGCCACCGCCACCTATCCAAAGGAATCCGTCCCTTGCATGTTAAACATACATGTTTCCCTACGGTGACGCTGACCCTTGTGGCAATGACCTGTATCCTGGGGCACAGGAGGTAGGCCTCCCCATACGTGAACCTGGTCTGGCTGGAGTACTGAGTCAAATTGGACCCCAGCCACCCTGGCCACCTTCCCTCGTGGAAGTAAACGGCAAGCTCCTCCGCACCCCGTTCGCCGCTTCCATCGGTAACTATAGGTGCTCTCTCTCCCAAGCACCCATAGATGTGGGAGTCTTTCGCGTCACCTCGCTTTCCAATGCTCATTCCTATCAGGGCGAGTAGGAGTACGCCCCCCCTCATCCTGAAATCCTTTCGGCAAAGAGATACAAGAACATATAGCCAGGTCCCGAGGAGATTCTTTGGCTTGGGTGAAGCATAGTCGAGTCTCGCGACCTCGACTTTAATACAAACATTCTTAAAAATACTATTACTTATTAAAACCTACCCATCACCTTATTTAAACTTAAACTAACACCCAAACTTAACAATATCACTTACGCAAAACTATGTACATCCGCCGCCCGTCTCCGGGCAGCCAGGCTAATCCCTGTTTGGGCTGCGGCACACCGCTCCCTTCGGTGTGGCCACACTGTCCTGTACTTTCGGTCCCTCGCAGCCTGTGGCTGCCGGCTGGGGACCTCTCTCCTTGGACCGATCCCTCACTCGAGAGGCTGCCCTCTTTAAATGAGGAGCCGGTGACCACGGTTTCCTCGGCTGGGGCGTCCGTGGGGGCCTTCTGAGGACTTTGGCGGGTGGGGTTTTCTTGTCTGGTGGGCCTTTAACCCGAACCGCTGCCCCCTCCGGTGCGGTCTGTGGGCCTACCACTGCCGCTGGCTGGGGATCTTCATCCTCAGGCTTTACCTCTCCTAAACCTGGGCTAGGGGCAGGTAACTCTTCGCAGCCTCGTGCTGCAGGCTGGGGGCCCTCGCCCTCAGGTCCCAAATCTGGGTTAGGGGTGGGGTCTTCACCCTCGGGTCCCTCCTCATCTATATCCCAGAAGAGTGGGGGAGTGTTCCAAGCCGTGGGCCGGATGGCCCCTCCCCTTAAACAAGCCACAGCGCCTGCCTGTGCAGTCTGTGAACTTGCTCCCACTGCAGGCTGAGGATTTCTATCCTCAGACCTTGCCCTAACTGGCTGTTCTCTTTTCTCGGGCTTAAACAATTTACATTGATTAATGTAACTAGCACCCTGCCAGTAACCCTGTTTTAAAGTTTCATCCGCTGCCCCGAACGGGCCTTCTATGGACTCCCCATTCTTTCTCTTTACCGGGACGGCCTTAAGGACGGGATCTTGGGTTTGGACCTGCTTTAAGTCCGGGGCCAAAGCTACTCCCTGTGTGCCTCCCTTGTCCTGGATTGCAGCCACTGAACCTGTCTGATAGGGGTCCCAAGACTCTCCTTCCCTAGCCCTCTGCTTGGCCACCTCGTTGGTCTTTTGGTTACCCTCCCACGTGGTATGGAGGGATCCTAAATCTATGGCCAAAGGTTTGGCCATTTCCCCAGCCTGCTCGTTCCCTGTGAATCCCATTAGGCTAAATGGGACCTTGTTAGACCTGGGTGAATTGGTCGGGTCTTCCGAATGGACCACCGTGCTGGAAGCTCCAGTGTCCACCGAATATCTCCCCTGCACCATCTTCACCCGCATCGTAACACAGGGTCTGCTCCCCTCATCGTTTTCAGGGGGGACACAGGTTGGCAGGCTGCGCTGGTTCTAGTCAGGGCTGTGGATTGGATGGGGCTGATGGGGTCAGAGCACCAGTAGCAGCTGCTACTCTCCCCTGGCCAGTCAATAGGAACCTCATGGTGTCCAGAAATGACTCGACCACGGTGGGAGGGATTCCTGCCTCTGCCTTTTGGGCTGGGGCTGTGGAATTCTTTCCCTTGTTATCTTTCCAAGGGTTTTTGCACTCCTTCCTCCAGTGTCCATCCTTCCCACACCCGTAACAATTAAGCTTAGTGCTAGAAGGGTTATTCCCTTCCTGATGCCACTCCTTCCTACCCTGTCCGGGTTTTACCTCATGCACTTTCCCCTTGGGTGGGTGTGCATCGGTTCCCCTACTGTTCTTATAGGCTAGGGTCAACTGTCTGATCACCGTAAGTTCGGTGGTCAGGGGATTTTTAGGGTCGAACCAGACTTCCGCCTTGGCCCGGACCTGTGGCAAGCTGTTTGCCACCAGGCAACGGAGCCAGTGGGCCAGCTGACCCTGGTTCAGGAATGCTCGATTAGGTGCCCCAGGACAGGCGCTCCTATATACCGGCCATAACCTGTCTGCGAAAGCCTGCGGGTTTTCCCCCTGCGAGCTGCACAGTCTTCTCCACACAGGAGAAAGGACTTCCCTCATTCATCCCCATGGCCTCCAGAACTTCATCCCTGAGCTCCTCATACCCGCTCTGCCCCCTCTTACGCTCGTCAGAGAGGGACTGGAGGAGCCTACTCTCCAAAGAGAACAGCAGCATTTTGGCCTGCTCAGCACCATCGCAGTCATTGACGCTGGCTGCCTACTCTGATTCCACCCCCCCTTGCTGCCAGACCTCGCTAAAACCTGGCGCTACGGGTGGTGGTCGTGTGACCTCCTGTTCCTCAACCGGGTCGTCCCTTGGCACTACCAGTGATGTCTGAACTGTTCTCCCCTCGTTCCCTGTAATATCCGCCTGGCCTGCCTTCAGGCTTATGAAGTACACCATGCCCTTTGCCTTCCTTAGGGACAGGCTCAGATTCTCTATTTGTTCCTTGCAGGGGCCATGATCTGCATCTTCAAACCCCTGTTTGCGCTAACTTGTAAGCTGCCTTTACTTCTTTTACTTTCTCTTCCTGTTCTCTAATTTGCCTTGCTAGGCGGGCATTCTTTTCCCGCAACCTCAACTCATTACCCTTGGCTTCGATGACTTAGCACTGTAGGTATTCCAACCTGGCCTTATGTTCTCCCATTAATTGTACCCTTTCCTGATTCAGGGCCTGCAATGCTGCCAGTAACTTCTCCCCTGCTAGAGTCCTGTCCTGGATGTCCAGGGCTGACTCCTTTATCTCGGCTGCCTGTGCTGCAACGAGCCTGTCCAAAAGCTGGACCTGCTTCTTGAAGCACATCAGCCAGACTTCCTTCTCTAGGGATTTCTTGTGCTCCTTCCCTTCTGTCCACTTAGCTGCGGCATCTATCGGACGCCCAGTCTTTAACAGATTGGTGATCCACTTCTTTGTGATATTCACCTTACTAAACACATAATCAGAAACCCTCTCCTCCATCATGGTTTGCTCATCTGAACCATTGTCTACTGTATCGCACCCCTGTTGCCGGAGTCCTGCCACGGTCGCCATTTCTGTAGGGGGTGGCGTGTGCCCAGTCAGCTTCACCTCTGACTGTCTCTGAGCAGTTCGAATCGCTCCCACACCCCTGGGTTCTAGACACCGGATATAGGTACAGGCGGTGATACAGAAAATCGAGTAGACAAGTGGTTTGGTGCAAGAAAACCGCAAATTTTTTTAAAGGCACAATAACACAATCTTACTGAGAATTACTGAAATAATTACAGGCATAAACAATTACACTTATATGGGAGTGGGGAACACATGGCACATCGGGGGAAACAAATACATTAAAAATCCCCTTATCCTTATCCCACCCCCAATACCTAACTAGATTAAGCTACGAGGGGCCAGGAATTCATGCTCACCAATTCGAAACCTGTTGATTTAACTGATTGTGGGTTTTGAGTTTCACTCTTGTTGTCCTTTGGGGTTCATCATCGTTACGTGGTCACAGGGCGCGGCGATGGAGTTGTTTGTACGAAGCACCCTCCTTTTCCTCCATTAACGTCTTCGTTGAGTACTTTGTCGCGATGGGTCTTCTTCTTCGGGCGGTCGCTGATGGTATTACTGCGGTTGGGGTTCGGTTGGCGGCTTTTACCGTTAATGAGATTTTCCTACCCAAGCTTCGAACGCCAGTTTATTCTTAACTGGCCTTTACTGTCCAAGCATCAAATGCCAGCCTATAACTAGGCCATTTGTCTTGATTTCACTGTCCATGCTTCAAACGCCAACTTATTCATCAAACGCCAGCTTATAACTAGGCCGTTTGTCCCCCAACGCGTCTTTCCGCTGCCCTTCTCTGCCTTTACCGGTTTTTACCATTTTTCTCATCTCGTCTCGTCTGTTCGTTCATGGCCCCGTGTGTCCTGTGCATTTTTGATTCGGGTCTCGTTCTCCTCCCGTGTTTGGGCCCCGGTATAGTAATGGGTGTCCTTGGTGTCGAGCGGTGCGGGGAGGGAGAAGAGGGCCCGCAACGAGGCACGAAGCGAGAGCGAGTGGCAGGAGGCCGGAGCAAGAGGCAAGCGACAAGAGATAAGAGACCAGAGACCGATCACTACCGGTGGGCCTACAATTATACCCAGTTCTTCACCCCATATCTGCGCGCCAAATCAGGTCAGTCCTTTGTCTAACTTTTGGCGGGCTCATCTAAAATATTTACAGCCATTTACTTTAACGACTTCTGGGGTGGTTGTCTCCTTGTATAATGGCTTCGATATCCTGGCTGTTTGTTATTTATGAAACTTATAATCGTCTTTCCTGGCTTGGCAGCTACCTGTGAGCTGTTACCGATTATTTATATGAGTAGTTGATGGCCTTAAGATTAGGCGCATCCTGACTTGATCTGTTCCAAGGTGAAGAATGCATATTCTGTGTTTACCTAGCTGTCTGGCTTTACAAAGTCTTTCACAGATCCATGCATGTTAGGTTTCATTTCAGGGCCTGCCTTTTTGCAGGGCCTTGCTTTTAAAATCCTGTTGGTTTTGGTCACGAGGTCTCAGAAGCCATTTTGGGTACCCTTTTTAATAACTTGTCCATACAGGGTCCCTTTATCCATAACCTTTGGGGAATGTGGGAATTTTGAGAACCCTACAATGCTGCCACTGTGCCTTTTATTCCATGGGCTTCAACTTTGCTGGCAAGCCTATTATGTGGCACTTTATTAAACGCCTTTTGGAATTTTATATCTTCCTCCTGGTGAATGCTGATTGAGTAGAACCAATAGTATCCATTGATATATTTGCAAGATGTTCCCCTTTTGACCAAGAAAAGCTTGAATTTATAGAGCACCATTCATATCCCAAAGTGCTTTGCAGCTAAGAATTACTTCAAGTGCAACTTCTGTTGTTTTGTAGGTAATTGTGGTGGCCAATTTGTATACAACAAGGTCCCACAATTAGCAATGAGATAAATGACCATTTAATCTGTTTTAGTGGTACTGGTTGAGGGAAAGATAATGTTCATGATAGAGGGAGGAATTTTCTTCAAAAAAGTGCCTTAGGATCTTTTACAAATACACCAACAGGCAAGCAAGACTTCAGTTTAACAGTTCATCTGATAGACAGCATAGGAACACAAGAACAGGAGTAGGCCATTGAGCCCCTCGAGCCTGTTCTGCCATTCAATGAGATCATGGCTGATCTGCGACCTAACTTCATATACTTGTCTTTGCCCCATGTCCCTTAATACCTTTGGATAACAAAAATCTATCAATCTCAGACTAAAAATTAGCAATTGATCTAGCATCAATTGCCATTTGCGGAAGCGAGTTCCAAACTTCTACCACCCTTTGTGTGTAGAAGTGTCTCTTAATTTCACTCCTGAAAGGTCTGGCTTTAATTTTTAGACTATGCCCCCTAGTCCTAGACACCCCAACCTCTGACAATGCAACACTTTCAGTACCACAAGCCCGGGAGCGGGGCTTAAACCTCTGACTCAAAGGCAGGGGTACTACCATTGAACCAAGACAGCATAGCTGGGAAGAAGGGCTAATTTAAGGATGCGAAACTTGTTGAAGAAATTTAAGAAAATAACCAAACTGACACTTTGGGTTGGATTTTACCAGGCCTGAGGAGGCGAGAATGGAGGCGTGTGGGGTGTTAAAATTGCAAAAAGTAGCGGGCGGGCCCGAACCCGCCTCCACCCGCCTCCAAGCAATTTTCCCAAATGCGTGGTTTCTGATTCCGTCTCCGTCCCGCCTCCAAGAGGCGGGATAGGCCCTTAAGGCCCTTAACAACCGTTAAATTGCCTCTATAATCCCATTTTGAGAGGCCTTTCCGATTTTAACATGTTTCCCACGTGATTCACGTCTCCTCTGAAACACGACGGTGAAACCTGGTGGGAGCACAATTGGATTGCTGACTATCAGTTGCAGCTCCACCATTAAATAGGAGATTTGATCAGTCATCATTTGCAGGTGGCAGGACTTTGTTGTCTCAAGTCTGGGGGAACATTTAGCAGGCATAACCACAGCTGTGGAAGTTTGGAGCCTGACACCCATCTCCAGTGTGACCTCCTGGGAAACCCCTCTTGCCACCTTGACTGAGCGCTTCCTCAACTGAGGCATCTACCAGAAGCATGGGAACCATTTCTTTCCTTTCCTCCTGGACATCAAATGAGGACGAAGATCGGCCGTGGCAGCAGCAGAACCATCAACAACGGCAGCACCAACAGCAGCGGCAACAACAGGAACGCCAAGCTGCTGCTCATAAGAACATAAGAACATAAGAAATAGGAGCAGGAGTAGGCCAATCGGCCCCTCGAGCCTGCTCTGCCATTCAATAAGATCATGGCTGATCTGATCCGAACCGCCAATCCACTATCACAGAACCATCTCCTGAATCTAACAGAATTAGACACAAGAAATAGGAGCAGGATCAGGCTACATGGCCCCTGGGCCCGCTCCGCTACCCACAGGGCCATGACCAATCCGAACCTAGACTCATGTCCAAATTTCTGCCCGCTCCCCGTAACCCTTAATTCCCTTTACTTCTAGGAAACTGTCTATTTCTGTTTTAAATTTATGTAATGATGTAGCTTCTACAGCTTTTTGGGGCAGCATATTCCATGGACCTACCACCCTCTGAGTGAAGTAGTTCCTCCTCATCTCAGTTTTGAAAGAGCAGCCCCTTATTCTAAGACTATGCCCCCTAGTTCTGGTTTCACCCATCATCGGGAACATCCTCCCCGCATCCACCCGATCCAACCCCTTCACAATCTTATATGTTTCAATAAGATCGCCTCTCATTCTTCTGAACTCCAATGAGTAGAGTCCCAATCTACTCAACCTCTCCTCATATGTCCATCCCCTCATCCCCGGGATTAACCGAGTGAACCTTCTTTGTACTGACTCGAGAGCAAGTATGTCTTTTCTTAAGTATGGACACCAAAACTCTATGCAGTATTCCAGGTGCGGTCTCACCAATACCTTGTACAACTGAAGCAATACCTCCCTATTTTTATATTCTATCCCCCTAGCAATGAAAGCCAACATTCCATTGGCCTTCTTAATCACTTGCTGCACCTGCATACTAACCTTTTGAGTTTCGTGCACCAGGACCCCAGATCCCTTTGTACTTCAGTACTTTCCAGTTTCTTGCCATTAAGATAATAACTTGCTCTACGATTTTTCCTGCCAAAGTACATAACCTCACACTTTCCAGTATTGTATTCCATCTGCCAAATCTCTGCCCACTTACTTAGCCTGTCTATGTTCCCTTGCAGGTTTTTTATGTCCTCCTCACTCACTACTTTCCCTCCCATCTTAGTATCATCTGCAAACTTTGATATGTTACACTCGGTCCCCTCCTCCAAATCGTTAATATAGATTGTAAAGAGTTGGGGACCCAGCACTGACCCCTGCAGAACACCACTAGTTACTGATTGCCAATCTGAGAATGAACCATTTATCCCAACTCTCTGCCTTCTGTCCATGCCAGAATATTACCCCCAATCCCGTGATTTTTATCTTAAGCAATAATCTTTTGTGTGGCACCTTGTCAAATGCCTTTTGGAAGTCTAAATACACTACGTCCACTGGTTCCCCTTTATCCACCCTATATGTTACTTCCTCAAAGAACTCCAGCAAATTTGTCAAACATGACTTCCCCTTCATAAAACCATGCTGACTTTGTCCTATTAAATTATGATTATCCAAATGTCCTGTTACTGTCTCCTTAATAATGGACTCCAAAATTTTACCTACCACAGATATTAGGCTAACCGGTCTATAGTTTCCAGCCTTCTGCCTACTGCCCTTTTTAAATAAGGGTGTTACATTAGCAGTTTTCCAGTCTGCCGGGACCTTTGCCGAGTCCAGGGAGTTTTGGAAAATTATTACCAATGCATCCACAATCCCTACCGCCACTTCCCTCAAGACCCTAGGATGTAAGCCATCAGGTCCAGGTGATTTATCCGCCTTGAGTCCCATTATTTTACCGAGTACCATTTCCTTAGTGATTTTGATCGTGTTAAGCTCCTCCCCCCTTTAGCCCCCTGTTTGTCCAGTGTTGGGATATTCTTAGTGTCTTCTATTGTAAAGACTGATACAAAATATTCATTCAGTGTTTTTGCCATCTCCATATTTCCCACCATTAATTTCCCGGTCTCATCCTCTAAGGGACCAACATTTACTTTAGCCACCCTTTTTCTTTTTATATAACTATAAAAACTCTTACTATCTCCTGCTCACCCACCTGAAGCTGCACAGGCCAGAAGGCGCCAGCCCATGGAAGCCCGTTGGCGCAGGAGATACCCCCCAAACTGGATCTACAGACAAAGGATCAGCTACATCAACATGAGTGAGCAGCAGTGCTAAAGGCAGCTCCGACTTTCGCGAGAGGTAGTGGGTGACATCTGCGCAATGGTGCAGCAAGACCTGGAGCCCAGAGGAGCAGGTGGACACCCCTTACCAGTGGCCGTCAAAGTCACCACTGCACTCAACTTTTTTGCTTCAGGCTCATTCCAGGGATCAGTACCAGACATCAGTGGCATCTCCCAGGCGGCCGCACACACTTGCATCACGCAGGTAACCGATGTCCTCTTTGCCATCACGCACAATCACATCCATTTCTCCAAGGATCAAGCAAGTTTCACGGCGCGTGCGGTTGGATTAGCTAATCTGGCAGGCTTTCCAAGGGTGCAGGGCATCGTTAACTGCACACATGTGGCCCTTAAGGCATCATAATCCAGGTATTTTTGTCAACCGCAAGGGCTTCCACTCCCTCAACGTGCAGCTGGTGTCTGGCCACAAGAAGGAAATTTTGCATGTTTGTGCCAAGTACCCTGGCAGTTGCCATGACTCCTTCATACTGCGCCAGTCTAGTGTGCCTCCACTCTTCAGTCTGCCAGACCAACTTAACGGATGGCTACTTGGAGACAAGGGCTATCCCCTGAAGACGTGGCTAATGACGCCATTGAGGAGCCCATCCAACAAAGCTGAGGAGAGCTACAACTACAGCCACATTTCCCCCAGATCCATAATCGAGCAAACCATCGGCATGCTGAAGATATGCTTCAGATGCCTGGATAGATCAGGTGGAGACCTGCAGTACTCAGCAGCCAAGGTCTCCAGCATCGTTGTGGTTTGCTGTGCACTTCACAACATGGCACAGCGTTGTGGCTTGCAGATTCCTGAGGACCAAGTGGCTCCTCACATATCCTCCTCAGATGAGGAGGAGGAGGAGGAGGAGGAAGAGAGCGAAAACAAACATCTTGCAGAGGTCCATCAATCAGCGGCAGCAGTACATGAGAACATTGCTGCCTGGGATGCAAGGAACGCACTCATCTTGGCCAGATTTGCTTAGCCTAGCCAATCAAGCACTTTTGCCTCACAGCTTCTTACCAGAACATCGACAATGGCCAAGAGCTAAAGGAGTCCTAGCACTCTGACCACCATACTGACAATTGCAAGTAATCTTAAGCCCTCATTGTGGAAGTCCCATTTGCGAAATGACAAATGCTACAACTGCAACAGTTGCCATCAGAATTTTTATTTACAACAACCAACTGATGGCATTTTAAAAATAAACACAACATTTCACCCAAGTGACTACCCTTGTGACTATTTGTGCAGTATCTTTCTCTTATGTGTGCTCCTACGTGGTGCTTCCCCTGTGGCTTCAGCAGATGTGGAGGCCCCTTGCTCACTTTCTTGCTGCTCTTGTCTCGACACCTTTGGCGGGCATTCTCTGGGGTTGCGAACCTGTGAGGGCTCGGCAACAGTCTGCTGCTCCTACGGCTGTGCAGGGGTTGAGACGCCGATCTCAGTTGGGTGGGGGCTCTGGTGGGGCTCTGACCGAGGGCTCTGCAGTGGCATGGTCGTGTGAGCGCTTGGAGAGGAGCCCCCACTTCCTTGTTCTCTGCCATCAACATACCTCTCATGGGTCCCACCTCAGCGCTTGCAAGTGGCTTGAGAGCACCTTGCTGCACATCAGGGGGAGCTATGGGGACTCGTATTTGCACTGGCAGTCCTACTCAGAAGGACTTCCATGAATGTCTGGTTTCTCTGTCCAATAGCTGACCATCACTCCTCCAGAGATGTCAGTCTATTCTGAGTCACCATGTTTTCTACACTCTGGCGACTTAGCTCCTCCATGGCCGTAGCCATCCTCTCGTCTACTGTAGCCATCCTTTCCATGGAGGTCGCCATCCTTTCCATGGTGCTGCGTTCATGCGCCAATGACTCCACAAAGGCTCTGCTCATGTTCGCGATGGACTCCTCCATTCGCTCCACACTTGCAGCGACGCTGGAGACAAAACCTGCCAGAGACTCCCACACCTGTTCCTGGAGTTCCAGCACCGCTGTTCTTCTGGATGGACCCAAAGGCAGAGGGTCGACATGCAGCTGAGCCGAGCTGTGAGAGTCCTGCGCCCTCTGACTAGGACACTCCACTGCTGTCCCTGTCTCCACAATCTGCTGATGCTCACTTGTGAGCTGAGATACACCAGGTGACAACACTACTCTATCTCGTGATGGTCCCATCGAGGTGTGAGTGTTTGCGCTGGTGCTGGGTTGGCTGAATTCTGCTGACGCTGCGCCCTCAGAGGTTGCAGCTTCCTCTGCGGAGTCTGGAGACTCAGGCTGTTCCTCCTGGATAGTGGGGATGGGTGCTTGCGATGGTCCTGTGGGGGAGTAAAGGAAAGATTCAGAGATGTGAGGCCAAGGTTACATGCACATTGCGTATTGCAGATGATCATAAGTCCATCTGTTAGAGCTTCAGAATCATTATCAGCGATTCATGCAATGTCAATGAGAGAGATGAAAAACTATTCTGTCACCAGCTTTCTCTGATGCACCCATCTGCCCATCCCCCACTTGCACATCGTCTTTGAGTCCCACTATGTCCAGGTCCGCCTGCTCTCAAGGGGTAAGGTGGGCTACTGAGGGTGGCCCTCCTCCTGTCCTCGCTCTTTCCCTCTTATTGTGAGCTCTCTTTTCCTGCAATGAGGGAGACAAGTGGAGTTTGAGTGAGAATGAAGGAGTGAGTGTAGAGAATTCATAGCATAGATGCTTAGAAGGAGACAAAGATGGAGTTAGTTGGCAAGACCAAGGGCCCTCGCTGTGTTTTGTAAGTTATTTTCATAGCATCACAGTGATAGGGAGTGTGAGGGCTGCATAGTCGAATAGTTAGGTGAATGTGACCATAGAGAGAGAGGGACTGGGTAAGGGTGCAGTGATGTCAGTGTCAAGTGGGATGTGGAGGAAGAGATTGCTAAAGCGGAGTGCTGGTGAGGAGAGGCAATGGGGATCAGATTGATGGCAAAGTCATACTCACTTTTCCAGTGCGCAGAAGGTCATGAAACCTCTTCCTGCACTGAAGCCAGGTTCTGCGGATGAGGGACAACGAGTTCACCTCCTGGGCCACCTGGACCCACACAGCCTTCGTCTGCTGGGGAGGCTTCTTCCTCCCTGACGAAGGGCAGAGCGCCTCCTTATTAGCTCTTGCTCCCTCCACCAAAGCTTGCAGGGTGACGTCATCAAATCTGGGAGCAGACTTAGGTCTCCCGCTGCTCATTCTGCCTCCAGGTCCCTCTCACTGCAAAGGCCAAAAGGTTGGCAGTCTGCAGAAGAAGCAAGGCTTCTTGCAGACTTTAAATGCAGCAGCAATGATGACGTCATTGGAGGCGACTTTCAGACTGAAAAAACTAATTGGGCCATGGGTTCCCACACGCTGGAACTCAATTGCCCAATTACGTGAAAATCGCATCAATCTCCCACATCGATTTGGAATCGGGTGGATACCACGAAAAGCGGATGACACAACCCCAGCCCGCCCCATGACAAAATCCAGCCCTTTATCTTCAAAATGTTTCTAAAAGCACTTTGTAAGGGTTATTGACAATCAATAATACTCTTCCAGGTTTCCTTTTCAAAGTAGCTTTTTAAACCCATTGAATGTATCATATGAGCTTGCTCTTGTTGACAGTTAGTGGTGCTTCTCTTTGTTACAGTGTCTCTACCATAAATGGTGTTTCTTGGTTTTGTAGAAAAACAGCTGAGATGCAAATGTGTTCTGGATTACAAAAGCTGCTTGGTTTAGAAAATTTTCCATAATGGAACAATAATGAATCCGTTTGATAGCTCGCAACAGAAGCTGTGTTCTAGTCATGGTTAATCACAAGATTTTGCTGCTTGGATGCAACACATTTCCCAGTAATTCCACAGGATGTGCTGGCTGGGCACTGAAGCAGCTCAATAGGCGTGAGTTATTAATGTGTCTCTGATTCTTTACCCTCTCCGATCAATAATCTCTTCAAGCATAAAAAAGGTCAGCTCTTAGCCATTTTCTATTCCCTTTTGTTTTCCACACAGTTAATTGTTCTGTGACATAATTTGCATTTTCATTTATAAGTTCTTAAGAATATAGAATAAAACTCCCACTTTACCTCAAAAGAAGGGCAAAAATTGACATAAAGTCATTACATTGGAGACATGTATTTTCTTTCATCATAAAATCATATGATCATTCATTTATTTTTTGTATTTTGTTAATAGAGATGAAAGATAAAAGAGCTGGTTAACAAGGATTGAGTTAATTGGTAGTTTATCACCTTAATTTAATAAAATATCTGCAAATGGATAATGACCTGAGATTTTTTATGGAGCAATCGGTCATACTGCTACTCATGGTTGTGTAAGAAATATCAGGTTAATCCTAATTGCAAAATGTCATTGGCAGTAACTGAAGCACGTGATGTGGGCAAAGGCAAGATACTGCGGATGCTGGAAACCTGAAATACGAAGAGGAAATGCGGCACACACTCAGCAAGTCAGGCAGCATCTGTGGCGAGAGAAACAGAGTTAACGGTTCAGGTCGATGACTAATGAAAGATCGAGAGCAATTTTAACCTTACCCGCCCATTGGGATCAGGTGGAACGCTGGCTTTACACCCAGCCCAATATTAATCTCCATTGAAGTCTTCCTGTGAAAAATTCACAGCCCTTTGTCCAGATGCTGCCCTATTATGGTGGCCCCTGGGCACAGCTGGTCTGGCAAGAGACATTTCAGGTGAGGATAGGAGATGCCCTGAGTGAATAAAATACAAAAGGTTGAAGAAATAACCTCTGCAACCTCCCAAGTGCTCTACTGAAGACTGTAGTCTTTACAGTGGCTGTGCTGCTTCTGCACTGAAACATCCTGAGGCCTAAGCTGCTCACTGCGCTTTTAGAACACAATTACACCAGAACTTACACAATTCATATGCAACATAACTTATCAAGAAACTTGTGTGCAGCTCCCTTTGCTGGTGAATGACATGAATTTCTGTGCAACAGGGGAAATTCAGGGCCAATGGGCTGGATTTTAACTTTGCGACGTGCTGGGAACTGGGGGGGCGGGGAGGGGGTCCGGTAGTGTGAGGGAAACCCGGAGGTAAGTGCAGCACACCTGTCAGTGGCTTTTTAACCCAGCCACTGTATTACCACATCATTTCTGGGTTTCCCAACCAATCAGCGTGAGCGGGTGTTATGATGACCCGTATGACGCAATTATAACTCCAGTGTTTAAAGGGACACTCCAAACTTGCAATTTGATGGAGTTTGGAGTTGGCAGCACAACAGAAGGAATTGGCAATATGGAGTCCAGACATTCAAAGGCTGTACCTTGTTTTAGTGACGCCTTCCTGGATGTGCTACTGGGGGCTGTAAGGGCCCGCAGGGAGATACTGTTCCCTACTGACGGGAGGAAGAAGCCTGCAAGTGAAACAAAAAAGGCTTGGCTGGAGGTTGCCCGTGAGGTCAGCAGCAGGAGCATGGTGCCACGTTCGTGGATTCAGTGCCGAAAGTGGTTTAATGACCTAAGCAGGGCAGGAAAGGTGAGTGCACTGGCACATTCACCTACATCCTGATGTGCATATCACCCCAACACTCTCTCTCTGCCTTCTCACGATTACTCCAACACATCACTCCTCACACCAACTTACCTTGCAGGTGCATCCACCCCTCTCTGTCTATGCACTTCTTCACATCTCCATCTGTCCATCCACCACTGACATTCACCCACATCCTTATGCAATGTCACGCCTCTCCCTCATATTCACCCTCAACAAATGCTCTCCAGCCATCCGTTCAACACATGCCATTACTCTCATTCATAGGTCTCTTCTTTCCCTCCGTGCAGGAGAAGAGAGTGCAGAACACAAGGGAGAGGCAGAGAACCAGAGGTGGCTCTCCAGCCATATCGCAACTGACAGCTGCAAAGAAGGAGGCACTGGAAATCAGTGGAATCTCGGCATGCCTGGCCATTGAAGATAGGGAGATGGGGGTCTCTTAGCTACCTGGTGTCAGAAATAAATATCACACAGCCACATGGCATATAATACTCACTCATGGTGACTTGATGTCAACAGCGAGTGAAATATAATCATGAAGGAGTTGGATATATTTCTTGAGGCTAAAGAGATCAAGGGATATGGGGAGAAAACAGGGACAGGGTACTGAATTTGGATGATCAGCCATGATCTCATTAAATGGCGGAGCGGGCTCGAGGACCCTGCTCCTATCTTCTATGTTAAACTATGTTATGTGCATAATGATCACTTAAAACATTCTTACTTTGACAGTTCTAATTCAGGTTTTTAACCCTCCACAGGGCCTTCATGCATCCCACAGGAGGTGGTCCAGGTCAGCGTCGCTCCCTCTGACAGTGCACCATCACAGGACTCATGCAGACCATACACCAGCTCAGATACTCACACTTTGGTGGGACCGGTAAGGCAGGTAGTTGGGTTTCCACCTGGTGACTCATTCATCACAAATGAGCAAGAGCAGATGGTGGAAATAGGGACAGCAGTGGAGAGTCCGCGTCGGAGGCCACAGGACGCTCCAAGCTCTGCTCCGCTGGACGCAGATGTTGTACCTCGGGGGCCATCAATAAACAGGATACTTCTGGAGCAACAGCAGAGAATAGAAAATACACGATGTACTGGCAGGCATTCTAGCCGCACCATGCATGCATGCAGAGAGATCACAGGAGTCGTCTCAAGCATGAGTGGCATGATGTCACAGGTCTTTGTGATGATGTCTCTGTCCATGGAAAGAGTGACCAGCTGCACGGAGCATCAAACGTGACAATTAAATGAGTCTATGCAGGTCTTCACCAATGGCTTGCACACTATGAATGCCACCTTAAATAAGATGAATGTTACCCTAGTCTTGGCCATTCATTGCCCCACTGATCTGTAGCAAAATGTTCTCCAGCTCATTGCTAGCAGGGAAGTGCAGGTGGACCATGAGAGGCATAATGGCGAAAGGGGATATGGAAGTGGGGACCCCACTCAAAGTGCTACCACTTCTCACCCGGTGTCACCCCTCAGTCAATGCCCCACATGTTGCCTTGTGTCCCGACGGCCGAGTCTGTCACTGCACAGGTGCAGGTGGAGCAGTCCTTGGCGGGGCCCTTACGGGCTCCAAAACCCAGAGGTTGTCAGACAAGAGCATCTCAGCAGTCAGAGTAGGGATCTGAGCAGCCTGCCTCTACCTCTGCTGAAGCCACAAGGGTTACACTACGTAGAAGTGCTAGGAAGAGGAAGAGGAAAGATTTGTTGTTGCACAAGGGTATGTGCATGGGTGTGTTACACAATGTTAGATAAGTTCCTGTTTTATTTTTGAGCCACATAAATATTATTTCTTTCCACCACTTTACCGTCTTGCCCATTTTTGGTTGCTGGCTGGCAAGTGACCTTTTCACTTTTTTTTATTTGTTGCTGAGATGTGGGCATCGCTGGCAAGGCCAGCATTTATTGCCCATCCCTAATGGCCCTTGAGATGGTGGTGGTGAGCCGCCTTCTTGAACCACTGCAGTCCGTGTGGTGAAGGTACTCCCACAGTGCTGTTAGGGAAGGAGTTCCAGGATTTTGACCCAGCGACGATGAAGGAATGGCATCGCAGGAAAAGTGTACATAATTGCCGGCCCTGGCAAACAAGCCATCAGTCACCTGTCCTATGCATTTGTGGGCTGCCAACTGCGAGATCCTGCAAATGTCTCCAGCACATCCCTGGAAGGATCCAAAGGCAAAGAAGTTGAGGCCGGTGATGACTTTGACAGCCACTGGCAAAGCGTGGCCACCAGGTTCAGTTGGAAGTAGGTCTTGTTCCAGCAGGCTGCAAATGTTTGCCACCACCTGACGTGACACCCTGAGCCTCCTGAGACACTGGTGTTTTGACATGTTGAGGAAGCTTATCTTCTGCCTGTAGACCCTGTGTGCCGGGTATGGCCTCCTGGGAGCTGCACCTCTCTGCTGACCCCCTCTCTCCTGTCTAGATGCTGGTCATCTTGATCCTCATTTGAAGTCCAAAGTAACACTGCATTAGCAGCACCCATGCTGATCTGATAGATCAGAGTTCCAAAGTGCAGATCAGTCATACAAACCTCTGAGGTGTAGATGACACCTCCAAAGTGTGTAAAGTAATCTCTCAGCACAAGTACCATGAACAAAGCCTTTCACACAAGTAGGCAAGAAAGCAGCTGTGAAGTGTCAGTGCTTATTGGCATATTTCCCTGTCATGTCTTCAGCTCCCTTAATTGCCGCTGTGTTCTCACCTTGCTTTCGCTGGCGAGTTCCAGGAAGCCTGGGAAACCCGTGCACCCACAGTTAAATTCCAATAGCCATGTTAATATTGCTGTAATTGAGCAATTAACATATTGGCCCAGAAATTCGGGTCGGGGGCTTCCAGCGGGTGGAAGCCCCCGACCTGCACTTACCTAGCGCGCCAGCCGTTGAGCTGTGGGCCCCCGTGGAATTCCGATCCTGGGCCACCTCCAACTACCGGCGCGCAGTGCTTGCGTATCCCAGGGGCGCATTAGTTCGATGCATCCCCTGGGATCACGTGGGCCATGGGGAGCCAATCGGAGCAGGGAATGCTTCATTCATAAGTTTGACAGGAAGGGCTGTCAAACTTATAAATACTATGAGCCCCAAAACATTACTAAATCTTCAAATAATTTTTTAAAAAATCACATTTTTTAAATAAACTATAAATTACATGAAATAACTATTTTAAACAATAATTTAAATTTTTGAAAAAAATAATTTTATTTTCTAATGGGGCTAGAAGTAAACTTACCTTTATTTAAAGTATTTAAAAATAATAAACCTGTGGAAAAATGTTTTAATTTTAATTAATTCACCACTTACCTTGTAAAAAGCAGGCCTTGCGACTGCTTTTTACATGTCTAACTTCTGGAGACTTACCTTCCCGGGAAAACCTGCAAAAAAAAACGTAAGTTCGATGCGCACGTGCAGCCTCTCCCGCGCACGTGTTCGAACTCTTAACCCCTTCTTTCAGGGGAACGGAAGTGCCGGTTTCCCGCGCATGCGCAGTGCATGCAGGAAACCGGCACTTCCACTGGGCCTACGGGTGAGTACCCCATGCGTACTCACCCGTGGGGACCCGAAGTTCTGGATTGAAATTGACAACCTGCCTATCCCGAAGGGGATGCACGCACGCAGCCTAATGCGCTGGAATTAAATGCGGAAGTCGGCGGTTTGGAGCCTGCTTCCCGGCGGGCTGACATTTTTGCTGGTTTTAACCCCTCACCCACACCTAATCCCACGCGCTCGTCCAGGTTAAAATTCCCCCCATTTTCTTTTTGAAGGTAGCGTGCCTCAAACTGCGCACAGTATTCTGAATGTAGCTTCACCAGTGGTCTATTCAAGGTTGGAATAACTTGTTTCAACCTGTGGTCAACTGTTCTTTAAATACAGCCCAATGCATGATTAAATTGGTTGACAACAGCTCTCACAATTGGTTATGCTGCTCACATGAATGGTTCATGATTAGGATTGTACATTTGGCACAAGCTGCATGGAATTCATAAAACCAGAAAGACCTTCTGAAATTCATCAATGTCAAGTTAGAGCAGTTTTTAAGCATAATCCAAGCAGGAAATGCTACTGCAGGAAGTGAGTCAGTCATAGCCTTGAATCTGCTAATACAGTCTGTCATGAATCTTACCATTCATGTAGAAATGACTCATGAGATAACACTGGGCGGCCAGCTGGTGGTGCCGTCCAAGGAAAGTATAAATACTCGGGCGTGGGCCCAGCTTGCTCAGGACGTTTTTGTAACCAGGAACTAGTGATGTAACTGGAGCTCATGGTTGTGAAACAGTTGATTAAAGCCTTGTTTTATACTCAGACCAAGTGCTTAGTAGTTTTCTTATGTCACAGTCTCTTTAGTTTTAAAGTTTGTTAATGGTTTTGTCTCCTAATGTGTACATTTAATCGCTGGCTGTGTTATTGCTGCTCCTTTCAGGCCTCAGGCTTGCTCATTGTTAACAAACCATTGCAACTGCAATCTTAAATCTGACTACGTCATGCAGCATACCTAATCTGCAAGATTCATAAACAGCTCAGAGAAAGAGAAAAGGAAAACTTTAGTGGTGTGAGCACAGGAACCCAATCGACTGGTGGCTCTGACAGAAGCTGGCCTGGTCCACCTGCAGTTCCCTGTCCCTCCAGTAAGGGTCATGTACTGTACCCAAGCCAGTCTTGTTGGGCAACTGATTGTTACTGGCACGTGTAATGATGAACCTACATAGCACTGGCTCAGAACAGGCTCAAGGGGCTGAAAGGCCTACTCCTGTTCTTATATTCCACTGTGTGCTATTAATTGTCAACTCTTAACCTTGACAATGAATCTCCCTGCACTTTCTTTAACAGAATGCAATACTGGTTAAATATTGCTTTAGAACTGTTCCACTGAAAGCACAAAATGAGAAATAAATAAAAACTACATACTAACCGTTGCCTCACTTTTATTTGGTATTTTTAAAATTAAACTTGTGAAATTCTACTGCTAGATGATGTACATTAACAACTTCCATTTATATAGTGCTTTTAACTAGAAAAAAAGAGTTGCATTTCTATAGTGCCTTTCATGACCTCAGGATGTTGAAAAATGTCCCAAGGTGCTTTACAGAGGGGTAAGGAAAGAATGAATGCAGAGGCAAAGAAGGAAAGATTAGGAGGGTGGACAAAAGCTTGGTTGAAGAGGTGAGTTTGAAGGAATATCTTTAAGATGGAGAGACAGAAGGGTTTAGGGAGGGAATTCCAGAGTGTGGTGCTTAGGCGATTGAAAGCATGGCGAGCAATGCTGGGACAAAGGGAGGGGGGTGCACAAGTGGCAAAGTCAGAGGAACAGAAAGTTTGGGGGAAGTTGTAGGGCTGTAGGAGGATACAAAGATAGGGAGGGGCAAGGACATGAAGAAATTTAAACACCAGGGTGAGAATTTTAAATTTGAGATGTTGGAGTGTCAGAGCCAATGTAGTTTAGCAAGAACAGGGGTGATGGATGAGCAGGACTTGATGTGGGATAGGATACAGACAGCAGAGTTTTGAATGAGCTGACACTCATGGAGGATGAATGATGGGAGGCTGACCAGGAGAACATTGGAATAGGTGAGTCTGGAGATGACAAAGAGATAGATGAGAGGTTCATCAGCAGTTGGGCTAAGGTAGGAGTGGGCAAGGTTAGGGATGTGGAAGTAGACAGTCTTTTTGATGGAGAGGATTATGTAGTCAGAAATTTAGCTTGGGGTTAAAAAGAATGCCAAGAATGCCAAGATTGTGAACAGTCTGAGACAGTGGCATTGAAAGTTTGTAATCAGTGGCAAGGGTCCGAATTTTGTGGCAGGGGCTGATGACAATGGTCTTAGAAATGTTTAGCTGGAGGAGATTGCAGTTCATCTAAAACTGGATATTGGACATTCTACCACTAATTTAACCATCTGCCCTACGGGGGCCGGGGGAGGGGTGGGGATGTGAGGTGGAGGAAAGTGCTCACAATGGACCATTTTAACTCTCGGGCCTCATACTAATTTCTGACATCGAACATCTGCCCGACACTGGTGGGAATGAGGCAATGGCCGCCAGAGAGCTATGGAAATGGTTCCCTGCAAGGTAAGTGAAGAGGGTAGGAGTGATCAAAGGCGATCGCGGTCGCAGAAATGGAAGGGAAGCCTGGGGCCAGACAGTCACCATGATTCCTTGTGGGAGCGGGAGGTGCACTCTTGCTCCTCCTGGCCCACAAGGAAACCCTTAAAAACAATTAAAATAATTTACCTGTGTCTCTTCTGGCCCTGGACTCTGTCTACCGCCAGCTTTCCCTGGTGGCTTTGGGACTGAGCATCGCAGCCGCGGTCCTGAGTTAAATTTGGAATTATGTAATCGGACCCCAACATTTCCATATTAACAAGGCCTCCATCTACCTGCAGTGAGCAGCCTTCACGCTCCTAATAAAATCCAGGAGTTAAAATCGTGTGGGTGCATTCGTTGCAGGAACACAGTGGGTAGCACCTGGCTGCCATTTTAACCACTCCCGCACTGTTCCTGCCATGTGGACAGGGTTAAGACCCGGAGCTTCACTGTCTGTTTCCGAGCAACATTAACATTGACTGAAAACTGTTCCAAATACCAAAACAATCTTTGACATGAACTTGCCACATTAAATATCTAGTCGATAAATTATCTTTTCCATTACACTGATTGCACCCATATACAATCATCCATGGAATGACACGGATTAAAATCTGGCTCCAATTGAATCTATAACTGGTAAGGCTTGGCTTGTATGACAATAAGGCTGACTTAAAATAACTGCTGAAGCTATCAGGGATGGCTAGCTATTTCAATCCTTGACAGAAGAATTAAATCAAAATGAGAATCATCAAAAGAAACGAAAGTCACTACCACAAAATATTGCTATCACTCTGAAACAAATGGTCCAATTATTTGGAAAATAACACATTTTAATGAATTGCATCAACAACTGCATAGAGGTATAGGGTTTCA
The DNA here is from genome assembly GCF_052327205.1 of Somniosus microcephalus. Taxonomy (NCBI): domain Eukaryota; kingdom Metazoa; phylum Chordata; class Chondrichthyes; order Squaliformes; family Somniosidae; genus Somniosus; species Somniosus microcephalus. The sequence continues at coordinate 420,071,086 of NC_140987.1, read as the reverse complement.
TAAAATATGCAGCTTAAACAGGCTTTCAGCCAAGTACTGTACTAAATAATGGACACTTTGCTCCTGTTGCGAAGGTTTGACAGGTTGTTGTTAAGCATAAAATATATCTTGCAAAAAGAGACCTCCATAGCGCTAACTGCCTTTGTGTGTTCCATTGACTGTCACTAATGCTGCTGCATAATCCAAGAATATAATAAGGACAGACACAGCATCGAACAAGGCTGGAGATTTATTCCTCTTTATTAACAGTGAAGGGAGGTCAACAGAGGCCAAACTCTAGGCTTTCTGTCTTATGGAAATAAGTCCTAAATGATCACATCTTCCATGTCAGCAGATGAAGCTGTCAATCAGACTGGTGTTACGTCTTATCACATTTCTGATGATTCAACGACGACCTTCGCTCACAATTGTTCTTTCAGATGTACAATGTTTATCAAAGTGAACTTTGTGCTATTTTATTTTTAGATCATTCTCCTCATAAGCTTGTGCACTTCATGTATTAGCCTTGGCCCAGTGGCGGTACTCTTACTGCTGTTAGAATGTATCAGATTTAAACCGCACTCCAGGATTTGAGCATATAATCTAGGCTGACACTTAAGTGCAGTATTTAAGGAGTGCTGCATTGTTGGAGGTGCTCCCTTTCAGGTAAGACATTAAACTAACTAGTCTGCTAGCTTAAATGACAGTAAAAAATCCCATGGCAATTTTTGAAGAAGAGCAGGGGAGTTTTCCCAGTCACTAGCAAACACTCATCATTCAACCAACATTAACAGAAACAAAATTACTGGTGATTTATCTCATTGCTGTTTGTGGAGTGCAAATTGGCTGCCACATTTACCTGCATAACAGTGACTCATTAGCTGTAAAGCACTTTGAGACATTTGGAGAATATAAAAGATGCCATTAAAATGCTAGTTTATTTCTTTCATGTGATGCATATGTTAAAAGGAGCAAATGGTATTTGTTTAACTTTAATATAATTAATATACCTCTGGGGTTAAATTGGATAATCCCTGAAAATGGGTATGAGGATCGCGGTACACAATTAACCCGTGCCCGTTCATTGCAATGTAGGCAGCATGTTAAATTGGTGCTGTCTGCTTATTTCCATAGTTCCTGCATGGAGCCAGTGCTACCTGTGCTTTGCATTGGCTGCATATGTCAGCAGGGGACATGATATCATGAGAGGCTAGCACTACTTAGAGGCATCCTGCACCTCTTAAACGGGAGGTGCATTATGGCTGCAAGAAGTGGTAGGTGTGGCAGAGCCACTGAGGGACTCTGAGCAACTGTACATAATTCCCTTTAACGATGTTTTACTCCAACCTAAGCCTGTACCAGTCTGTTAGTTATTTCTGTGTTTGTACATACTGTTTGCATGTACGGGACGTGGTCCCTTTAAGACTGCAGTAAAACACGGGCAAACGCGATGACGTCATGCCGCTAATCACGTGAACCCCCAAGCATGGGAAAAATGTGATGACGTCATGACGCCATCCACGGGACCGCCCTGGCAGTCCTCGTGGAAGCTCCATCTTGTTAAGAACTGTTTTCATGGTTCTCCTGTATCGATCTCATCAAACTGTTTGAACTCATTTAGTTTTACATTAAAGACCTGTTTGATTGATCACCTGAGTTGACCTTAATTATTAGTTAGGAATTCGTCAATTCCTACATTGGTGACCCCGTCTTTTGTGAACGTTTTTCGCAAAAAGGACACAGCATGGAGACCAGTGCCGTTTCATTGAAGCTACTGCAGTTCTGGGAGCAGCAAGCGAATTCGTGGTTCATTCAGGTCGAGGCACAATTTGCCCTGAAGGAGATCGTTGCGGATCGGACTAAATATCTCTATGTGATCTCCGCACTCGACGGGTCTACTGCCTCGTGGATCGTCAGCCTCCTCAAGAACCCTCCAGCGGACCGCAAGTATGAAACACTCAAGGCGCGGTTGCTGCAAGTTTTTGGCCTCACTAAGGTGGAGCGCGCCCGTCGATTGCTTGCTATGCCCGGGCTCGGGGACTCCAAGCCTTCGGAGTAAATGAGCCAAATGCTCACACTCCTTGGCTCTGAACCGGAATGCTTCCTATTCCGGGAAATATTCCTCAGCCAGCTACCGGAGCAGGTGCAAGCCGCCCTGGCCAGATCCGAAGTTGAGGACTATGCTGCACTCGCGGCAGAGGTGGAAATTTTTTTCGCCGTTACTCAGCAGTTCTGTGCCGCCACGAGGTGCCCATCCCCCGCAGACGCCACCCCAGCTCGTCAGCCTGCTGGGCTGTATTTCTACCATGCGCAGTTTGGCACGAAAGCACGATGTTGATGCCCTCCTTGCAGCTTCCCCCCCAAAAATACAACTACGACCACCGGGGAATGGGTCTAACGGGTGCCCCGCAGCTGCAATGGCGATCGGCAACACGGGCAAGTTGCTGTTTATGTAGGGGGCATCTTTTACCTGGTTTACGGTAATTTACCTTCCTTTACCTGGTTTATGGTAATTTACTTGGTCAAGCAGCTTTTTGTTGCTGCACTCTGACCAATCCCAAACAGCGGTTTCGAATCGCTAAACCCACCCTTCCAGTTCTGACTGGAGGAACTTATAATTAATGATATATTAAAAACGGACAAAATGGTCTGGATGTGAGAAAATCATACTTTATTTACTAAAGAAAACTACACCACACAATCAAAGTAATAAAGAAACTACACCACATGATCAATGTAAAATTGCTTAACAGGTGAAGGCAGACGGCAAAAACGAGGGATAAATGGCTACAATGTAAGTCTTACAATCTTAGCAATTGCCCTTAAATTACCACCCCTCTAACTCCTTACTAGATTGCCTTGCTGAGGAGTCAGAAAGCTGCTCACCTGTGGTCCAAAGAGAGAGAAGAGCTCACCTGCAGTCCAAGGGAAATAAGAGAGAGATATGCTTCTGAGAAGCTATCTTTATATCCTGGGAGCTCCTGCTGTTTTGGCACTGAAAAGGTCTGTGTGCAAATTTGCGCCGAAAAGTTCAAATACACAAGAGAAAGGCCATGATTGACTGATTCAAACGGGCTATTTCCCAGTGGCCAAACTGCTCCCATTGTCTGGAATGGGTGATTCAAACCCATTCAGTTTAAACTGTTCCTTTCCTCGGTTTGAGTGTCCTTTTCAAAAGTCTGGGCTGAGCCTTCGAACCATCTCCATTCACCCTGATGGGTTTTGAATGGGGCTGTATTACTATGTAAACAGAAACCCATTCATTGTGGTCACTCGAAACTGCAGCCTCAAGTGGTTTAATCCCTTATGTCAACAAGGTAGCAGTTTCCTGTAAACAAACATCGATTGTCTCTGAAGGGAAGGGAAACTCCCTTTTTTTGATTGACAGAATTTGACTGCCATTGCCTCCCCTTTTCACAGACATACACGCCTTTGTCCTTGGCCATGACTTCTGATGGCCATTTTTATCCCTTTGCAATTTATACAGTTCAAAACTCAAGAGTGCATTTTTTAAAATAAAATGTGCTGTCTTAAAGTTTGTGAATATTTCCACGAAGTTCCTCGATTCCGGTGTTGTCCACATGCTGCCCAACTCAACGCAGCCCCCCTGCGATTCTGGGCATGTTTAAACCATTGTCCAACCCAGAGGCAATTTCCACGATGTAGATTAATATTTCCCGATCTTCGGGGACTGAGGGGATTTTTGCGAACCCCTACGTTTATCACCGATACTCTCTCCAGTCGTCCTTTTCTGTGCGACACCGGAGCGCAGTGCAGCATCTCACCCACATCCGCCCTCGACGTGCAGACCGGGATTCATGGCCTCGCCCTTGAAACGGCCAATGGCGGAGCAATTAGGACCTTCGGCAAACGGCGGGTGCAGTTGTGTTTTGGGGGCCAATGCTTTTACTGTGACTTTGTTACGGCCAAGGTTTCACAACCCATTCTCGGCGCGGATTTCCTGTGCGCCAACAGCCTCCTGGTCGACGTGCAGAACCAGCATTTGATCAACGCGGCAACTTTTCATTCTATCCCTTGTTACCGCAGTAACACTATGTGCGCACCGTCGCCTGTGCTTTTCCAGCTCCAGATGAGTACACTCGCCTGCTCGGTGAATTCCCCAACCTCACCAGACCCACGTTCTCCTCCACAGCCACGAAACACAGTGTGGAACACCACATCACCACCAACGGCTCCCCGGTCTACGCGTGGGCCCGGCGCCTGGAACCTGGCAAGCTGGCGGTCGCAAAAGCGGAGTTCGCGACCATGGAATGATTTGGGATAGTTTGCCGGTCGAATAGTCCCTCGTCTTCACCCCTACACATCGTCCCGAAGCCTGGCGGCTTCTGGCGGCCAAGCGGCGACTATCGACGCCTAAACGATGCCACCACTCCTGATCGGTACCCGATCCCCTACATCCAGGATTTCTCCACCCATTTGGCAGGGAACACTGTCTTCTCAAAAGTCGACCTCGTCCGGGGCTACCACCAGGTCCCCATTCATCCCCAAGATGTCCAGAAGACCGCAGTCATCACCCCATTCGGTCTGTTTGAATTTTTAAGAATGCCTTTTGGGTTGAAGAACGCCACCCAGGCTTTCCAACGCCTGATGGACTCCGTGCTGTGGGACCTCAAGTTCCTCTTCATCTACCTGGACGATATTCTCATTGCCAGTCCCAATAAAGAAGAACACATCTGTCACCTACGCACCCTCTTTCGACGTCTCAGCCAACACGGCCTGATTATCAACCCGGCCAAGTGTCAGTTTGGCCTGCAACAAATTGATTTCCTGGGACATCGCATCACTTCAGAGGGAGCGGTTCCTTTACAAGCGAAGGTAGAGGCGGTGACAGCCTTTCCACGCCCGCAAACCATTAGGGCCCTGCAGGAATTCCTAGGCATGGTAAATTTTTACCACCGTTTCGTGCCTAAGGCAGCACTACTCATGCAGCCCCTGTACGAGGCCTTCAAGGGCAAGACTGGCAAGGATCCGGTAGACTGGACGGATGACATGGCCCGGGTGTTCGCTGACACCAAAAGCACCTTGGCCAATGCGGCTATGCTGGCGCACCCGCTGCCAGGAGCCACCATCGCCCTCACCACCGACGCGTCAGACTACGTAATCGGCGCCATACAAGAGCAGTGGGTGAACGGGACGTGGCAGCCATTGGCATTCTTCAGCCGTCAACTACGGCGGAACGAGAGAGCGTATAGCACTTTCGACTGGGAGTTGCTCGCTCTTTTTCTGGCCATCCGCCATTTTCGCTTCCTCCTCGAAGGATGTCCCTTCACCGCCTTCGTGGACCATAAACCGCTCACCTTCGCCATGGCCAAGACCACTGAACCGTGGTCACCCCGACAGCAACGTCAACTGACCTATATATCCGAGTTCACCATGGATGTACAGCACGTGGCCGGTAAGGACAACCTGGTGATGACTGCCTCTCCCGCATGACCGTCAATACGGTTCATTTAGGCATCGATTACGCCCTCATGGCAGCGGATCAAGCCTCGGACCCAGAAGTCCAAGCCTACAGAACCACCGCCACTAGCCTCCAGTTGGCCGACCTCAAGTTCCATGCGGCAGGTACCACGCTCTTGTGTGACATCTCCGTACGGGACCCTCGCCCTGTCGTACCGGCCGGCTGGCGCCGCAAAGTGTTCGACGCCATACATGGGTTGTCACACCCGGGAATGAAGGCCTCGCAGAAGCTGATGTCAGCTAAATTCGTTTGGCATGGCATGCACAAGGATGTCCGTGACTGGGCCAACACCTGCGTCGTCTGCCAAAAGGCCAAGGTGCAGCTCCACATCAAGGCCCCATTGGCCACCTTCTCAGTTCCGGAGCGGCGTTTTGACCACATCAATGTGGACCTGGTAGGACCACTCCCACTTTCCCATGGTTTTTCTCTTATACTGACCATGGTAGACCGCACCACCCGATGGCCAGAGACGGTGCCCCTGTCATCCACTACTTCGGTGGACGTGGCCAGGGCATTCATTTCTTCCTGGGTCGCCCGTTTTGGAGTGCCCGCTGACATTTCTTCGGATCGGGGACCGCAGTTTTCCTCCGAACTCTGGAATGCAGTGGCCCAGGGACTCAGTGTCAAATTACACTGCACCACAGCCTACCACCCACAAGCGAATGGCCTCTGTGAACGTTCTCACCGATCGCTGAAAGCTGCCCTGAGGGCCAGCCTCCAGGACGCTGGATGGCTGGACAAGCTACCATGGGTCCTGTTGGGCCTTCGCACGGCCCCCAAAGAAGACATTCACTCTTCCTCTGCAGAGTTGGTATATGGTCAGCCACTGCGAGTCCCAGGGGATTTCCTGCCAACGCCGATGGAGCCATGGTCCACGTCAGGCCAGCTTAACAGTCACCAGGAGGCGGCCAGATGTTTCGCGCCGGTCCCCACTTCGCGCCACGGACTTCAGAGATCGCACGTTCCCACAGAGCTGAAAAAGGCTGAATACGTTTTCATTCGCCACGATGCACATCGGGATCCACTCAAGGCCCTGTATACAGGTCCTTTCCGCGTGTTAGAGGCAGGAGACAAAACCTTCACGGTAGATGTCGGTGGTAAACCGGATCACATTTCAGTCGACCGTTTAAAGCCAGCACACTTGGACCTTGACTGCCCCATCGAGACAGCACAGCCGCCAAGACGAGGTTGGCCACCCATCATCGTCACGCCAGACCAAGTGCAATCGCCCGCTCGACCGTCAGCCGCCAAGCAGCCTCCGCTTCGGGAGTATAGGAGCCGTTCTGACAGGCTTGTCAGACCCCCTCACTGTTTGGTTTTTTCTGTTAAAGAGAATTCTGGGGGGGCGCATGTGGCAGAGCCACTGAGGGACTCTGAGCAACTGTACATAATTCCCTTTAACGATGTTTTACTCCAACCTAAGCCTGTACCAGTCTGTTAGTTATTTCTGTGTTTGTACATACTGTTTGCATGTACGGGGCGTGGTCCCCTTAAGACCGCAGTAAAACGCGGGCAAACGCGATGACGTCATGCCGCTAATCACATGAACCCCCAAGCGCGGGAAAAACGTGATGACGTCATGACGCCATCCACGGGACCACCCTGGCAGTCCTCGTGGAAGCTCCATCTTGTTAAGACCTGTTTTCGTGGTTCTCCTGTATCGATCTCATCAAACTGTTTGAACTCGTTTAGTTTTACATTAAAGACCTGTTTGATTGATCACCTGAGTCGACCTTAATTATTAGTTAGGAATTCGTCAATTCCAAATAGGAGTCATTTGAAAAGTGAACCTGGGCTGCAATAATTTGAGGAATGGTTGAACATGCGAGAGAGCGGGCTCCAAGGTTTTCTGACAATGCAGTGGAGGTCTTGGTTCAAGACATGGAGAGAAGGAGAGACATCTTTTAACTGCAGCAGGGAAGGAGGTCCTCCAGACACATGCTCAGGAGGCAGTGGGAAGAAGTAACGGCAGAGGTCAATTCCAGGAGTGCAGTTGCAAGGACATGGATGCAGAGCAGGAAGAAATTTAATGATCTGACATGAGTTGTCAAGGTGAGTGGAGTTCAATCTTCAAATGGCATATCCTACCAACTGCATGACTGGCCTCGTCCACTGCTCAATTCACTAAACTGCCATCACCCATCTACAGACAATCTCTATCAATCAGTACTAACCCTACAATTCATATGCTGTACCTCACCCTCATACACTTAGCACTGTTGCAAGCCTCACACCCACAACTCACAGCTCGCACACACATATAGCTATTCAAACATGGCAGCCACATCACCCAAACATATTGCAGGGCAGTCACTGACACACTTCCCTCTTTCTTGCAGGAGAAGGTGGTGCATTACAGGAGGCAGCAGGAAAGAACTGGAGGAGGGCAAGCGTGTCTGCATGTTTTAACTCTCATAGAGGAGACAGTGCTGGCCATCATGGGAAGGGGTATTGCTGAGGCCGTGCCCACTGGCAGGGCTGGAGGGATCGATGATGAGGGTGTCTGCATACCTAATCTCCTCTCATCCAACTTCTCCCTCATCCCACAATCTCTTCTGTCTCACAAGCTGCAGATGGTGTAATCACACACTTCTTACTTTCTCCTCTCCCCTCACCACAATCTAACCCTTGTCCCTTTTTCATTTCAGATACCCATGAAATGAAACACTCCCAGTCAGCGGAGGAAGAGGAAGAAGACAGTGAAGATGAAGCGACACTCTCACTCGGCCTTACACTTGCAGCCATTGCGCCTATTTTAGAGGCTAGGATAGAGGAGGGATCTGCACGTGGTGAGACAGCGGACACAATTGCGCAAGAGCCAGGGTGGGGAAAAGATAGCGCAGCTGCCAGCTCGCTGGAGGGTGAGGTCGTGCACAAGTTCTGCTGCAGAGGAGTCAGATGAGGACTTTGATGGGCTAGGCTACAGAAGAAGGCTGATGGCTGTACACAACCAAATGCTTAGTGCACTGGAAAGCCTGCCAGGAAACCTACGCACAATGTCAAGGAGCACGGAGGAGTCCAGCACCGACTTCGCACAGGGCTTTATGCAGAGCTTGGAGCCCATCCTTTCCAACATGGTCACCTCCGTCAAATTCAGGTGGTACAGAGGACTGCTGCAGAATGAAGGAATCGTGACTGCTGCCAGAATAACAGGCAATCACCTACATGATGCGCTGCCTGGCTCAGAGAGGACCGCAGGTTTGTGATCCATGAAGCCAGTGCCACTCTCCCGGGGCAGCACCTTAGCAATCCTACTGATCTATTGGAGTGCTGGACATTGATAGACTGCTGTAATGCCCTAGAAGCCCCTTTGAATAGCGGCATCCAGAGCCATGATGGCAGCAGTCTGAGCTTCCGCTACAGCACTCAGACCTTTAATGGGAGCCATTTGTGACTGGCAGATCAATTTGCCATGGTAGCGACGCCGGCCTCATTAAGCATGTGCAGCGTGTGCTGCACTGAAATCATGCTCCAATTCAGATTCAATTTCTAGACCCAAGTCTTGAGATGATGAAGGCACCAACTTGGGTCTTTGTAGCAGTGAGTGAAAGGTACGAGTGAATGCAGGCAACTTTTTTTAGATGGAAGAAAGCTAAATTGGTTATAGATCAGAAGTGGGAGAGGGAGCCCCGCTGGAGGATGACTTTGCTTTTGCTGATATTAGGCTGCAAGAAGTTTCAATTCATGTAGGTAATAATGTCAGTCAGGCAACTGGAGAGGATGGCAACAGTAGTGGATTTCAGGATGGAGATAGAGAGGTAATGCTGAGTGTAATGATATCAGCAAATAGAGATGGTATTTGCCTGTTCGATTATGATGCCTTACCAGCATGATTGCATGTATTGATTGCTTGTGCCTGACCAGCAGAGGGCATGTGACCGAGACAAGCAAGGCAGTTTAGTTTAGTTTTGGTTTCGTTCTAGATGCATCACTAGCAGGGTGTCTCCTGAAATGCTGTATAAAGAGTTGAACAGACTTTAGATTAAAACTCATTCTCTTTCATAAATGTCTCGTCATTGAACCCACAAAATCAGAGTAGATAAAAGTATGACACCGGTCATACATCCATGCAGAAAAGTCCCGTTTGCTCTTCAAAAGCAACTGAAGGCAGAGTTAGACAGGATGGAAAGCCTGAACGTGATTCAGAAGATAGATGAGCCAACTGAGTGGGTGAGTTCCCTCGTCGTAGTGGACAAAAAGAATGGAAAGCTCAGAATTTGCCTGGATCCAAGAGATCTAAACAGAGCAATAAATAGAGAGCACTTCAAGCTTCCTACACGTGAGGAAATCATGGCACAGTTTGCAAATGCAAAGTATTTCAGCAAGTTAGATGCATCATCAGGATTTTGGCAGATGAAATTGGACGAAGCAAGTTCAAGACTGTGCACGTTCAACAGTCCATTTGGCAGATACAGATTCCTAAGGTTACCATTTGGCATTGCCTCAGCTCCTGAAGTGTATCACAAAACTATCCATATGATCTATGAGCACCTGGAGGGAGTTGATACATCAATGGATGACATCATAGTATGGGGAACCACGAGAACTGAGCATGACGAGAGACTGAAAAAAGTGCTGGAAGCAACAAGGAAAACAAACCTGAAGCTGAATAGAGAGAAATGCCAGCTCGGGGTGACAGAACTGACATTCATGGGAGATATCCTTAGCAGTGAGGGCATCAGACCAGATCCCAGAAAGGTGTCCGCCATTGAGAATATGCCAAAGCCACAATGCAAAAAGGATGTGCAGAGGTTTAATGGAATGATCAACTACATGGGGAGATTCATATCCAACCTCTCAGAAAAGATGGCGCCACTGAGAAGACTAACTGAAAAGAACATAGAATGGGAATGGAATCATGAGCATGAGAAGTCATGGAGCGATCTAAAGAAACTGCTCACAGAAGAACCAGTTCTGAGGTTTTATGACCTAGCGAGACCCATCAAGATATCATCAGATGCATCACAGAGTGGGCTCGGTGCCGTTCTTCTGCAACAATATGACTACTGGCAACCTATTGCATATGCATCATGCTCAATGACAGACGCGGAGACGCGATATGCTCAAATAGAAAAGGAGCTGCTCAGCATCACATACGCCTGTGAAAGATTTCACCAGTTTGTGGCAGGACAAGCAATCAGTGTAGAGACTGACCATAAGCCCTTGATTGCATTGTTCCAAAAGCCACTAAATAGCTGTCCGCTTAGAATACAAAGAATGATGATCAGGCTGCAACGCTATACACTGAATGTTGCGTACACACCGGGTAAACTGATGTATACAGCAGACACGTTGTCCATAAAGACTGAGACAAACAAAGATGAAACAATGAGATGACTGAGAAAAAGCATCTTGGATGGATGGCCCAGCATGAAGCAAGACTGCTCACCTGACATGGCAGAGTACTGGAACTGCAGGGCGGAACTATCAGTGGTCGAAGACATCATCTACAAAGGAAGTAAAATAGTTATCCCAAAGAGTCTGAGAAAAGAGATGTTAAAAAAGATCCATGGAGGACATCTGGGAATCGAAAAGTGTAAGAAAAGAGCATGAGAGGTGATGTACTGGCCACAAATCAACCAAGATGTGACAAATGAGGTGTCAAACTGCACAATATGCCTGAAATATCGAGCAAGCAATCCGGTAGAACCACTAAAGCCACACCCAGCGCCAGACAGACCTTACCAGAAGGTAGGCGCTGACCTATTCGTATGTCAAGGGAAGGACTATCTTGTAGTCACAGACTATTACTCCCTGTATCCAGAGGTTTGTAGACTGTACACCACCACTGCAGATGCTGTGATAACATGTATGAAAGCCATATTCTCCAGACATGGCGTGGCAAGCGAGGTCTTCACAGACAATGGACCCCAGTTTTACAATGCAAGTTTCCGACACTTTGCCAAAGAGTGGGACTTTGTCCACACAACGTCAAGTCCTCACTTTCCACAGTCCAATGGTCTAGTGGAAAAATCGGTCCAGACAGTGAAAAGACTGGTGTACAAGGCAAAAGACAGTGGATCTGACTTCTACCAGAGCATGCTTGTATACCGCACAACGCTGCTCGAGTGTGGTATGTCACCAGCCCAACTCCTGATGGGACGTCGGCTAAGGTCAAACCTACCCATCCCGGAGAACCTCCTGAAAACAAAAGAGGGGGAGAAAGTGAGGAAGTTCAAAGAACAACAGAAAGAAAAGCAAAAGTACTACTATGACAGAGGAACACAAAACCTACCTGAACTCCACACTGGTGACCAAGTAAGGTTCAAAGACAAAACAAACACATGGACTCAGAAGGGAACTGTCCTGAGTGAAGTTCAACCAAGATCATACACCATTCAGACAGATGAGGGTGCTGTTCTGAGAAGAAATCGTCGAGATCTTCTCATGGGACCAGCCACAGCAGGTCAAGAGACTGATACTGTTGAACAACCTGATCACACAGCTGAGAACACATCATCTGAGGCAACAACTCAGATTCAAGGACAATCAATCAGAAAATCCTCAAGACACGTGAAGCCTCCTGAGAGACTCATTGAGCAAATTTAAGGACTATTGTTATAAAAGGAAGTAATGTTATCTTATTCTTTCTTCAAGTTCTAGTGTATTGACATATTTCATGTGAACACACAAAGCAAGGTTAAAAAACCTTGATCATGATAATGATAATGTAAGTTCATTAAGTGTTACAGTTAAAATGCAGATTAATACAAAGAAAACATGTTGTTAGTTAAAAGTAAAATACTTTTGTTTTAAGAAAAGGAGATGTAATGATATCAGCAAATAGAGATGGTATTTGCCTGTTCGATTATGATGCCTTACCAGCATGATTGCATGTATTGATTGCTTGTGCCTGACCAGCAGAGGGCATCTGACCGAGACAAGCAAGGCAGTTTAGTTTAGTTTCGGTTTCGTTCTAGATGCATCACTAGCAGGGTGTCTCCTGAAATGCTGTATAAAGAGTTGAACAGACTTTAGATTAAAACTCATTCTCTTTCATAAATGTCTCGTCATTGAACCCACAAAGAAATCAATACACTGAGTGGTGTACATGTTGATGCTGAAAGATGTTGCTGAGGGGCAGCGTTTAGATGAAGACGAGATGGGGCCAACCATGGAGCTCTGGGATACACCGGGGATGACTAAATGTGCTTGGAAAAGAAACTATTGAAGGCAATGTAGTGACCCTTTAAAATAATAGGCCTTTCAAGTAGCACCTGGGAACATTGACTGGAGCCAAACCAGTGTCCTAATGAATACAGATGGATACTGTTCCAAAAGAGATTGGACACAGACACTATCAGGGACAATTGCCCCAGCTGAACACCTCACCAGAGTGTATAGATGCCAAATAAAAATAATGGTGGAGTGATTCAAGTTACGTGAGAAAGTTTATTTTGAGTTCTGAATACTTGAGTTTGTTTGAAAGTAAAATTGTAGATAAAATGTTCTTGGGAAATAATTATGTTTTTCTGATCATCATAGTTACAGATTTGTGAGGAAATCAAAAGTGTGATGCCAAAGTATGACCAAACAAATGAACTCAACCCCTAAAGCCATGTGTAAGCTTTTGAAAATACAACTAATAAAAAGTTTGGACTATAACTGTGGTCAGGAAAAGAATTAAAGAGTAATTACAAAGTTTTAGAGCACTGTGAACCCCTATTATTTTGCTTGTGTGATTTATATCTACATGATTTTTATCCACATGATACGCTTAACTAACCAACTTTCTTCACACTAACTGTGTTACAATAAGGTTACATTTCAGGAACATGAAGCAGCTAACTCTGATTATTTTACCGTATAGTTGTTAATTTAATAGGTTAAATTCTGTTCTATTTGCATGAAAGCAACAACTTGTTTGGGTGCACTTCACACCACGATACACTTTACCACATGATGATTAATTTTCTGTATTCAGCTCTTTCTCAGCTTGCAATAGAACATCACTTTAGCAGTGAATGAGTTTGCAAGGAATTAACTAACATGGCTCTAGTTTCATGGGTGTAACCACCAGAAAGGTGTATGAGGAAACATTTCCCCCAACTTCAGGGGGATGAGTTCTGTCTCCCACCTCCCTTGTGCCGAATCCCAGAATTACACTGGATGTTCCCCCACCTCTTTACATGGGCTGCACCTCTGTTTAGGTGATGCCAATTAAATAGGGAGTTTGTAGGGAAATTCATCTAAAAAAAAATGATTTACTTGGTATAAAGCAAATGACTGTTAGGAGAGTAAGGACATGCATACAGTTGAGTGTAACTAAGGTCGCCATTAGAAATAGGAAGAAATAATTAGAAGAAAGGATTGTGAAAAGGTATAATAATGATGGTCACTTTTTTTCAGTTATGTTAGAAATCAGAAAATGATTAAGGGCCACATAGGTCCTTTCAAAGATTTAGCTGAGCAGGTTAGGTACAAAGACCAGGATATGGCTGTGTGTTAAATGGAAACTTTGCACCTGCATCCCCAGGTAGCTCGCCGGTGAAGAGTAATCATAGATCAGACCTCTGCGATGCGCTGCGATTGATGGACCCCTGTGCTATAATGGGTAGGCCTGAGGCCCATGACCTCATTTACATCAGATCAGCGAGCTGCAGACACCACAGCAAGCTCCTACAAACTGCAGTGAGATAATGACAAAATAATCTGCTTTTTAGTGATGTTGGTTGAGGGATAAATATTTGCCCTGACACCGGGAAGAAATCCCCAGCTCTTCCACGAAATAGTGCCGTGGGATCTTTTGCATCCACTGGAGAGGGCAGATGGGGCCTCAGACACTCCCTCTGTACTGCACAAGAGTGTCAGCCTAGATTTCGTGCTCATGTCGCTGGAGTGCGACTTGAAATACAGGAAACAGAGAATAGTGGTGAACGGCTGTTTTCAGACTGGAGGAAGGTATACAGTGGTGTTCCTCAGGGGTCAGTTCTAGGACCACTGCTTTTTTTGATATATATTAATGACTTGGACTTGGGTGTACAGGGCACAATTTCAAAATTTGCAGATGACACAAAACTTGGAAGTATAGTGAACAGTGAGGAGGCGAGTGATACACTTCAAGCGGACATAGACAGGCTGGTGAAATGGGCGGACATGTGGCAGATGAAATTTAACACAGAAAAGTGCAAAGTGATACATTTTGGTAGGAAGAATGAGGATAGGCAATATAAACTAAAGGGATACAAACCTAAAGGCGGTGCTTGAGCAGAGAGATCTGGGGGTATATGTGCACAAATCTTTGAAGGTGGCAGGGCAGGCTGAGAAAGCGGTTAAAAAAACATATGGGATACTGGGCTTCATAAATAGAGGCTTTGGGCTGGATTTTGTCAATGGGGACGTGATGGAGGCGGGACTCCCACTTTTTGGGTTGTAGTCCCACCTCCATCGACTTGTGGCCAACCCACGCTATTTTCCTTTGATTGACCTCATTAAGCCCGCTCAGCGGGCTCAGCAGGCTAATTAAGGGACACCTGGTTACTGGTGACGTCAGTGATTGACATTTCATCTGTCAAAAGCTTTTGACAGATGAAAAATCAGCCTTTGACAGCTCTGTGAAGCTGTCAAACACCGACAATCTGTTTTCTAACTTGAGTCCTTCTACTCAGACTCAGTTAGAGATCTCTCCAGACCAGAAAGCAGAATGCTGCAGCTTTTGACATTTCAGCGGCCATTCTGCTTTCTGTGCCGGTGAACTGAGGGACTTCCGAGAACTGAAGGGAGGAAGCCTGCAGGAGAAAATAAAGGTAAGTAAAACTTATTAAAACACTTTACACTTACCTCACACACTTACCTCTGCACACATGCACCCATCACTCACCTGCACAACAGACATCTCAACCCCTCCAACCCCTTCAGACCGATGGTCCGCCTCGCTAACTTGGCGTGGTTCAGAGCCATTGGGAAGCCCACACTTCAGGGCTAAAGAGAGGGATTAGGCAAAAAACTGCCTGTTTATTACCTGTTAACAGGCAGTTAATTGGCACTAATCCCCTTCCCGCCTCGGGGAGGTGGCTCCCAGCACAGGTCGGATACCCGCCTCCTGGGACATTGGCATGGAGGCGGGTTGGGGGCGGGATGGGTTCCTGCCACCCGATTCTGCAATTTTCCCACCACTCCCGCCTCCAAGGGGCTTGGAAATTCGAGCCCATAGAGTACAAAAGCAAGGAAGTTATGATGAACCTTTATAAAACACTGGTTCGGCCTCAATTGCAGTATTGTGTTCAATTCTGGGCACCACACTTTAGGAAGGATGTGAAGGCCTTAGAGAGGGTGCAGAAAAGATTTACGAGAATGATTCCAGGAATGAGGGACTTCAGTTACATGGATAGACTAGAGTATCTGGGGTTGTTCTCCTTAGAGCAGAGAAGGTTGAGAGGAAATTTTATAGAAGTATTCAAAATCATGAGGGGTCTAGACAGAGTAGATAGAGAGATACTGTTCCCATTGGCAGAAGGGTCGAGAACCAGAGGACATAGATTCAAGGTGATTGGCAAAAGAACTAAAGGCGACATGAGGAAAATCTTTTTTACGCAGCGAGTGGTTAGGATCTGGCATGCACTGCCTGAACGGGTGGTGGAGGCAGACTCAATCGTGGCTTTCAAAAGGGAATTGGATAAGTACCTGAAGGAAAAAAATTTGCAGGGCTACGGGGAAGGGCGGGGGAGAGGGACTAGATGAAGTACTCTTGTAGAGAGCAGGCCCGGGCTCGACGGGCTGTAACCATTCTATGATTCCATGAAGCCACAACCTTCTGACTCAGAGACAAGAGTGCTACCACTGAGCCACGGCTCATGTGCCTGTTTCAGGCGTGGGCCCTGGACGCTTCGTTTGATGCCTTTACCAATATGCCAGAAAGTGCGCACGCATACAGCCCGCAATATAGGAGGTTTTGTTGTCCATAAAGTGGGGGCAACATCATTGAATTTCGTGGCCTAGAAATTGGGTATTGCCCCGCTTGAGGCGTTAGAACTGGCGCTGCGCAAAGTTTATAGCCAGATGAAAGTTATCGCCGCCTGGCGCGATATTGGGTTGCATCACCCCCAAAGGGGATTGAGGCACAAATTCAGATGTTGCGCGGGTCTCCTAAGGCACAAAACTTCCGGCGCTACCCAATATCGGCGTGGACGGGTGCAGCGCAGGTGATCTCAATTACCGATAACCACGAGACTTCCAGGCGCCGGCCGGCTCTTAAAGGGGTGGGTCAGTCAGCCTCAGCTTCCACACTCAACGCCCTGTAGGCCTCAGAATCGGCGCTCTTCCTTCTCTGGCGCAAAAAACTTGGTCAGGATGGAGAAGGTGAGACAGAGAGCAGAACGCTTCAGCACTGAGGCTCTGGAGGAGTTGGTGTCCGCAGTGGAGCGCCGTCAAGATGTTCTGTATCCTGACAATGGCAGGAGGCCGAATCAAAAGGATTACCGCTGAGCTTGGAGGGATGTTTCTCAGAGGGTCAACTCCAGCAGCATGGCGACCAGGAGCCCTGTTCAGTGCAGGAAGAAATTCAATGACCTCACTCGGGTCGTTAGGGTGAGTGTTGTTTATGCAAACTTCTGATTCCCTCCATCTGCACCTGACTTCGCGCACCCTGTTGCCATGATGCCCCAATGGCCATCTGTCAGCAAGCACCCATGGCCTTTTCTGGGCACACACATGGACATTTGACTCAAGGCATCATGTAAGGGCTCGTGCACCATGGGGGGCATGAGATGATCTCTCAAGGCATCATGTAAGGGCTCTTGCACCATGGGGGGCATGAGATGATCTCTCAAGGCATCATGTAAGGGCTCTTGCACCATGGGGGGCATGAGATGATCTCTCAAGGCATCATGTAAGGGCTCTTGCACCAAGTGGGGCATGAGATGATCACTCAGGGCATCATGTAACAGAACTTCCCCTTCTTTCCCCTGCAGTCCAAGCTGGCGACGATCCGCAAGGACCAGCATCGAACCGGTGGCGGACCTCCACAAGTGGTCACTCTCATGGATCTCGAGGAGAGAGTGCACCAGATTCTTGGAGGACGTCTGAGTGGTCCTGTTACCACTGCAGCTGCCGACCCCATTGTCGACAGCGAGGGTAAGGCTCTCACCTTTTTCAGCTGTCTCCTTCCACTTGGTCCCCCCGCCAGCATGCTTTCTCAGTGTGCAGCCATGTCAGAGCCTTGCCGCAATCTGGCATGCCTTGCCGCCAACCTGTCCTTTTGCTAAAGCCACTCTTCCACCTCCCTGCTTTCAAAAATCAAAAATCAAATCAACTTTTATTGTCATTGTTAGTGCACAAGTGCAGTACAACGAAATGTAGGCTTGCGGCTCCCGAGAGTGTACATTTGGATTAAGACATTTAAACATTCAACATACATTTGGCTTGTAGTATATTAACATAAACATAACCATAATAAAGTGCATTGGCAGATGTGCAGGCTTTAGAGTTTATTTGTGGAGTTCAGTAGGATGACAGCCCTGGGAAAGAAGCTGTTCCTAAATCTGGTCGTTCGGGTGCGAATGTATCTGTAGCGTCTCCCAGATGGCAGGAGGGCGAACAGACTGTGGCTGGGGTGGGTAGGGTCTTTGATGATGGACCGTGACCTCCGTAGACAGTGTTTCTGGTATATGTGCTCTATGGTCGGTAGCCGGGTGCCGGTAATGCGTTGGGCAGTTTTGACTACACGCTGCAGGGCTTTCCGGTCATAGTAGCTACAGCTGCCATACCATACTGTGATACAGTTTGTCAGGATGCTCTCTATAGTGCAGCGGTAAAAGTTAGAGAGGATCAGGGGTGACAGGTTACATCCCTTCAGCCTCCTTAGGAAATATAGGCGCTGCTGGGCCTTCTTCACCAGAGAGGAGGTATTGAGGGACCAGGAGAGGTCTTCCGTGATGTGGACTCCGAGGAACTTAAAGCTATCCACCCTTTTCACCACAGCCCCATTGATGTGGATGGGGGTGTGACTTCTGCCTTTGGACTTCCTGAAGTCCACAATGATTTCTTTGGTTTTCTTGATGTTAAGGGCCAGGTTGTTATCGGCGCACCACTTCACGAGATGCTGGACCTCCTCCCTGTAGGCTGACTCATCGTTGTTGGTGATCTGGCCGACTACCGTGGTGTCATCCGCAAACTTGATGATGGTGTTGGAACCATTAACAGCCACACAGTCGTGGGTGAAGAGGGAGTAGAGGAGGGGGCTCAGCACACATCCTTGTGGGGCCCCCGTGTTCAGGGTCGGGGGGGGGAGGTGTGGTTACCCAATTTGACAGACTGGGGTCTGTTTGTTAGGAAGTCCAGGGTCCAGTTGCAGAGGGAAGTGTTCAGGCCAAGAGTTTGGAGTTTGGTGGCCAGCTTGTTGGGGACGATAGTGTTGAATGCTGAGCTGTAGTCTATGAACAGCATTCTGGTGTAGGTCTCCTTACCATCTAGGTGATTCAGTGCCGAGTGTAGAGCAGTTGTGATTGCATCCTCCGTTGATCTGTTTGCACGATAGGCAAACTGGTGTTGGTCAAGAGAGGCAGGAACACTGGCTTTGATGTGGGCTAAGACCAGTCTCTCAAAACACTTCATTATGATGGGTGTGAGTGCGACAGGTCGATAGTCGTTCAGGCACGTCACAGCCGTTTGCTTTGGCACAGGAATAATGGTAGCGGTCTTGAAGTATGTAGGGACTACTGCCTGGGCCAATGACAGATTGAAGATGGCGGTGAAGACATCAGCCAGCTGATCGGCACATTCCTTGAGTACCCGTCCAGGGGTGCTATCCGGTCCAGCAGCCTTTCGTGTGTTCACTCCGCGTAGAACACCCCTTACGTCGGAGGTCGACAGAGTGAGCACCTGGTCTTCCGGGGGTGGCAAGGCTTTGGTAGCCGGCTCCCTGTTGTCCCTGTCTAAGCGAGCGTAGAAGTTGTTAAGCTCCTCCGGGAGGGAGGCATCGCTAACCGGGGGGCTGGTGTTTTTGCCCTTGTAGTCAGTGATGGACTGGATGCCTTGCCACATGCGCCGGGGGTCCGAGTTGTTGCGGAAGTGATCCTCTATCCACAGTGTCTGTTTCCTTTTGGCAGTCCTGATACCCTTTTTCAGATGCAGCATCACCAACTCGGGATCTGCGCCCTGAAGCTGCCAGTGCCAGTGCCTCCGGAGGCGAGGGTCAGGAGGAAGCCGGAGCATCCGTTCCAACCTTAGGGGAGCCTACACATCTGCAGACTGGGGATAGTAGTTCCCTGGAGGGGAGGGGGGGGCGCTCTGCTGATGAGCCAGTTGCCGGAACAAGCGGCATGCAGCAACGCGAGGGGGGTAGGCAAGTTCGGCCACCGGCTCCCCGGAGGGCAAGGCAGGGAGTGATGACTGCTGCACAGAGTGCAGAGGAGGTGCGTAGCCTGGCTGAAATGAGAACTCAGGCCCGGCTCAGGCACACTGAGCTGATGGCTGCAGTGGGGAGGATGCCTCAGTCGATAGAAACACTGGCAAAGAGTGTGTTGGACTTTGGAGCAGCAATGGAGAGGACTGTCCAGGGCTTTGGGGCAGCAATGGAGAAGACTGTCCAGGGCTTCGAGGCTGCTATGGAAAGGACTGTTCAGAGCTTCGGACAATCCCTGGAAAGGTCTGTCCAGGGCTTGTCCGAGGCAGTGGAACGGACTGCTCCGGCCTTGTCCGAAGCAATGGAAAGAACTGTCCAGGGCTTCTCCGAAGCACTGGCACCTGCCACACAGGTCCTCACTGCAGCCACGCAGTCACTTGCTGGCCTCATCCACACCCAGATTGAGGCAACGCGAACTCTCACTGCAGCCACCCTATCTGCATCAGCTAGGATCACCCCGGGCCCTTCCAGTACCATACAAGGCCAGGAATCAGTGGAGCAGGCGATTGTGGTGGATGAGCCGAACCGGTCCCCTCAGAGAGCCAGTGTGTCGTCTGACCATGGTGCAGGTGTCCTCTCTCGGCAGGTGACCATTGCTCATGCCACCGCTGGTACGTCTGCAGTGCAGCTGCCACCACCTGCAGGGCACACTGCTTCCAGCCATGTTCAGATCAAGTAGCCTGCGTCCGCACCCTCCAAGACCAGAGGTCGGCCAGGCCGTCCCTCAGGGGCTTCTGCGCTTCCACACAGTCAGCAGGCGGCCCCCAGCCTTGACCCCGCCACTGGGGTTCAATTACGTAGGAGCAGCAGGGAGGGAAGGGGCCGACCGTGAAAGAGAAGTCGTTCTCCATCAAGGGGCCAGCAGTAGAGGGAGGTGCAGAGACGTTTCTTTGGCCAAATTCAAGGACTCCCTCACCTGTTGTGATTGTTGGAAATGGTTTGTTTAGTTTTGCGGCTTTGCCGAAGAGTTAACTGTTATTTTTTTAGTTATGGTTTCTGTTGGCATGACGTTGTTATGCTGGAAGGAAGGACTTTTGTGACAATAAAGAAAAGTTTTAATTTGCAATGGTACACGTAACTATTTACAGTCATGCTGGCCTTCGGAGCCTTTCAAAGATCCGAAGTGTGCAGGACGAATGACACCCATCATTCTGCCAGAGGGGCCTGGAACCGAGTCCTGATGAGCCTCTGACGGATGGCCCTTCCACTTTCAGGAGCACTCCCATCTTCCTCCTCCTCCTCCTCCTCCTCCTCATCCGCATGCTCCTCCTCCTCCTCCTCGTCCACATGCTCCTCCTCCTCCTCCTCGTCCGCATGCTCCTCCTCCTCCTCCTCGTCCGCCTGCTCGTCGTCCTCCTCCTCCTCCTCGTCCGCCTGCTCTGCTGGACCTTGAGGGACAGCTGGAATTGGCTGGGTGCGTCGAATCGCCAAGTTGTGGAGCATGCAGCAGACGACGACGATGTGACCCACTTGCTCCAGCGAGTACTGCAGGGCTCCCCCCGAAAGGTCCAGACAGTGGAAACGCTGTTTGAGCACACCAATAGTGTGCTCTACAATGTTCCTGGTCACCTGATGGCTGCTGTTGTACAGCTCTTCTGCTGGGGTGGCGGCCAAACGGAGTGGTGTCATGAGCCATGGGCAGAGAGAATAGCCCTTGTCCCCAAGAAGCCAGCCTCGTGGGCGAGCCGGCCCCTCAAAAAGGTCACAAACTGAGGTCTGCCGCAGGATGAAGGCATCGTGGCCGCTCCCTGGGAATTGGGCGTTGACTGCCATGATCATTTGGCGGTGGTCACAGACCAGCTGCACATTGAGGGAGTGGAACCCCTTGTGGTTGCGGAAGTCCTCAGGATTGAGTAATGGCGCCCGCAAAGCCATGTGTGTGCAATCAATCGCCCCCTGCACCATGGGAAAGTCCGCAATAGCATTGAAGCCCTGCGCGCGCTCCGCCTGCTTCTCCAGGCTCAGAGGGAAGGTGATGAATTGACACCTTTGTCTATAAAGGGCAGCTGTAACTTGCCGGATGCAACAATGGACTGCAAACTGAGAGATATTCGCAATGTCCCCAGTGGCTGACTGAAAGGATCCGGTGGCATAGAAATTGAGGGCAACAGTCACTTTAACGGACACCGACAGAGAGGTCCTGCACCGTAGACGCGGCTGCAGATCCTGAGCAAGCAGGTGGCACAGCTCAGTTACAACCTCCTTCCCGAATCGGAGCCTTTGCACACACTGCTCCTCCGACATTGCAAGGTATGAGACCTGCTGCCTGAATACCCTCGCAGCGTACCCTCGGATTGGCCGACCTCCATTGCCCCTCCTCCTTCTGGCCAATCCCGGCCCTCTCTCCCGCCGTCTCTCTGCCCCTTCACAGTGTCCGGCCATGAGGATGTTGCCATCCAAAGCAGCTCCCATTCTGATGCCAGTCGGTCAAAACACTGTTAGGTGTAGCGCTCCAACTGCTCCGGACAGGTTTGAAGGTCCCAAGTATTCTAAGGCTAAATTCCAAAAAATCTGCTCCACAGTAGCTCACCAACTCTCTCCAGCAATGACCACAATGAACAGGCCAAGTGGCTGCAGCTTTTATACTAGAGCTGTCCCCTTTAAATAGCGCCCCCCGACTACGAGAAGGGCCTGGTAACGTTCCATCGAACTGTCACTAACAGCGCTAGGCGCAAAGGTTCCGGGCGCCACCGAATATCCGGTCCAGGGTGCCAAAAAGGCATTGCACACTGAAATGACGTCATGATCTGCCTGCGCCCGCGGGCGCGCGCAAAGAGTTAGCGCCGGCGCTAAAAGGATACTCAATATGGGAGGTGGCGCAATATTCACTGCGCCCGCCCGAACATTGGGTCACGCCCCAATTCTCGGGCTCTTTAGGCGCTAATCGCTGGCGCTACCAACTGAATTTCTAGGCCCTAGTGTCTTCAAGAGAGATGGGGAGCAAAAGGGAGAAAAATGTTACATATTTTTAATAATAGAAATTGAATATATTGCCACAGATGATGAATTATTGGAAAGCTTTCACAACTGTGAGTTATTATAATCTCTTGCACAAGTTAAAAACCATACTACAAACTCATCGGCAACGATGCAATGCTCTCTTTATTTGAAAAGCATTGGTACATCGTGTCCTGCAGATCAAACAGAACGTTCCCTTCCCTATGTAACAGGAACAGGAGAAGAGCTGGCACTGACATCCGCAGCACTAGCAACTTTGTTGTGTTTCATTAATAACTCAAACCGTGACTTGCGTCTTTACAAAACTGGGAGAATATTATACAAATGAATAAGTTATGCAAACTTAACCTCATTTTTAACATCTATTGGAAAAAAAGACTTTTTTACATTTTTAAATCAACATTTCCTTTCTTCGTGGCACCTGGAAGGTATATTTGTTATGCTAAAACAAAGTTATGTTAATTTGAATTAATTAGCATGTACATAATAGATTAATTGGATAACAAGGTTTTTGTAATATGCTAATAAGTCAGAAGAACAGAAAAATACAGAAGTCTGATAAACAGTCTAAAATCTAAAGACGTTTAGAATTTGGTGGGAGCCCATTGCAAATTGCAATTTCAAAGCCTGTGTCCTTAATTTATTTATATTATTTGCTTCAATGACCTTCCCTTCTGATTTATTCATCATGTCTAATGTCCTCCAACTGAAACAGCTGTGGCTGAATCACCGACTCATTGTAGTCTGTTTCTGAAAACTTTGTTTGTGTGAACAATTTGTTTGGATTAACTTTATAAAAACATCTTCATAATTTTGAAAGTTTCATTTTAGTCAACTTGAAGTCTTCTCTTTGCCTTTAGAATATGTCCAACTCCCTCAACCCCTCCTTAGATTCCAGAGACGGGTTTACAATTTCACTGTACACAAGACAGAGGAAATCTCTTTCCCTGATACCATCACCTTTGCCCCACCTTCAACTGTCTCACTGGGCTATAAAATATCCTACCTACATTATGATGACTAGCACTGCAAGCAGATGTAATCTAACTATGCCTCTTACATTAAGAACATCAACTCTTTTATTGGTTTGCTATCAAAAAACTATAGAAAGGTAGACTAAGTAACACCACAGAACAAGGAATGAGTTCAGGCAGGGCAACAGGGCAGGCTGGTTTATAAGGAATACCCTAGGACAGAAATTAAAAGGCTTGGGGGAAAAATTGCATTGCTTTGCGCCTCCCGTTAGCGCCCCCAGGGGCATTAACAGGGTGCAAAGCCCCAAGCGCCTGGGCGCGGCGCCGCTAATGCCTCCCGTGATATTCAGCGGGCGGTTAGCAGCGGTGTTAGCCGGTAGTGACCTGCAGCACTGCGCCTCCGGCGATGACATCATCGCCATGCGCAGCGCCCCGCTCGCGCCCCTGCCGCAAACTTGGGTTGCGCCCCCTGATCTATCACTGGATGATATGTCCGACAGGGTGAGGGTGGCATTTTGCAGCCGCGGCGGCGCTACTTAAAGGGCAGGCGTCGGGCGACCATTTTTTTTTGGCTGACTGTCAGCACCTGCCCCCTTCCCCTTTTTACTTTGGGGTGCTGGCCACGATCGCTCAGCCCGGCACTCCTCTTGAGTGCCGGGCTGTTTCCACAGCACCTCACTCCCCGATGATCCAGCATGATCCAGCATGCAGCGCTAGGCCCCTCCCCTTTAATCTGGGGGGGAGGCCTGCAATGACGTGGCGCTACATGCTGACGCGCGTGGCACTGTTGCACATAGCACCGCAAAATTCACTGGTAGCGCCCCAAGAAGGAGAGGGTGCATTTCCAGTAGCGCCCTGCCTCCTGCTTGGGGCGCTACTAATGAATTTACAATGCAGGGGCACTAACTTTTTCGGGGAGCTAAAATTAGTGCCCCAAAGGGGGTGCCACCAAATTTTTCCCACTTTGATTTTTCAGCTGTGGGGTCAATATCTTGGGTTCACATATTATGGTCTGTGGAACGATGTGTTGTTTGGGAATCTGTTGATGGCTATTAGTTTTGAAAAACAGCCGGAAATGAGAGCTGGAGGAAGGAATCCTGTCTGTCGAAGGTAATCATCTGTTGTCCAGTGGTTGGCCACCAGCATTATGTAAATGATATAGATTCAGAGAATTGTCACATTGAATTATGCAAATAGGCTTATTACACACATTTTGTGCAAATGAAGCGTGGATATATTAATGAAAAAGGTGATTAAACAATAAGCTTTATCCGTAGTATTGTTTGGTCAATTATCCCTAACTGAATAAAGCCCCAAAGTATTCCTGTGTACAGCTCCGCTCGAAGCTGATGACAAGTGTAATGAAGTCGAGCAGTAGCCGTGGCTGAAATTCTTTGACAGGAACCTGATAACTTGCAGTTTTCGGTTTTTCCTTCTCACCTGCGATGATGTGATGATCATCTGGTAAATGATTACAGGCAAAGAAAAAGCTGCTGAAGTGGCAGCGAGAGTCATCCAAAATCCCAGGTGTGGTTCATTGCAATTACATTTAAATGCGATTGCAGGTGAACCGACCCATGAGATTAGCACGTAGCAGGTATTAAAAATGAAACCTCCTAGATTCCACTGCAGATGTGACTAATTGCAATAGAGGAAACATCTCTAGCTTTGTTAGTAGAGGAAGTAGACATACAGTAATAAGGTTGACACAGAGAGTCATGCACACCACATAATAAACTGTTCACAAAAATGTAAACAAAATTAAGTCATCAAGACATCATTGAATTCAAGTTTTACGGTTTTAATAATTAGAGAAACTGGAGGTTTTTAGCCTTGAAATGCAGGGCATCTTTTAATAAGACATTAAACTGTCTATGTTATTGCCCAGTCAATTGATGAAAGGGTGGTGGAAACAGATTCAGTAATAACTTTCAAAAGGGAATTGGAATTCTACTTGAAAAGGAAACATTTGCAGGGCTATGGGGAAAGAGCAGGGGACTGGGACTAGTTGGATAGCTCTATCAAAGAGCCGGCACAGGCACGATTGGCCAAATGGCCTCCTTCTGTGCTGTATCATTCTATGATTCTATGAAAGGTTGTTTTAATAATGAAAATGGTAATGGAACTGGGTGAGACATTGGAAACTCTGTTCACAGAGCAACCTAGTGACCAGAGTTTATAACAGGGACTGAACAGAGAACACTCTTCACTTTGTTGCGGCGTACTGGTTTGATCATGTGATCTTCCCGACTTCAGGAAGCTGCAGAATTGCATTACACCGGACTGTGACTTAGACTTTAACTGACAAACAAATTTATTAAACAGTAAAAGAATAAGCAAAGAGTAGCAATACCACACACAATATATATTTTACAGTAATGATTAAACTTAAGTATCGCCTTGAGTAAGTAGAAAATAACCAATAGGTGTGACTGCTGCATTCAACCTTGCTCAGAAATTTACATGATTCTGAAGAATATTCTTTCTCCCTCTTACCATGGCGGATTAATAATTTTTACTGGAACTGTTGTTGTTGTAGCATTACTCAGGGATGCTATCCTCTCTGCTGAGTTTACATTGTTCACAGGACCCCTGAAGGGCTAGCTATTAAAGAGGCCTAAAATAATCACAGATACCTATCAACTAATAGCCTGGTGATCAGGATTAGTTATTTCTATCAGCTGAGTGAGTTCTGCACTTTCTTAACACTTTGCAACATAAACAGGGATTGAACTGGGCATCTACATGCTGCACAAGATTGTGGATTGTGCAAGTTCTCCCAATGCAGAGAAACAAAGGCAGCAGGAAATCTCTCCTGCTACAGGAGCTTTTTTAAAGTTGCTCCAATCCTTGTGTAAATATATATACCAAAGAGATTCGTATAATCCAAAACAGGATAAATTCACTGAGTCATCTATCTATATATATAAACGAGTCGATCTGTCTGTCTGTCCTTCTGTCCTCGGGTGTGCGTCTGTCCGGCTATGCGCTCGAAAGTTATAGAGCCTACCTACGCGCGCGTTACCTCCGAAGAAAGCTTACGCTTCCGGGACGGTCGTAAGTGTATTTACTTTTCGGTCGGACGAAAATTGTTCGCGCCTTATGCAAAAAACCTTCAAAATTAAACTCATTATCTGCTACTTAGCATTGATTGACTGACGTCAAGGTTCCACCAATCCTGTGCCGTCACGATTGACCAATCCTACAGTACGGTCCCCTGATGGTTGGCCAATTGGTGTGTGTGTGGGCGGGATTAATCGTTTTCATCTCAGGAATCTGGCAGCCATTGTTTCACTGCCATTACTTCAGCTTCCAGCTCAAACTACTTTGATCATCCAGCTTTGAAAAAGTTAGTATCTCTTTTAAAAATAACATAAGATTTACCAAAAACATTTTATAAGTACTTTCACTTTCATCTTTCAAGGTATTAAAAGGTAGAAATGTTGCCCGGCAGCAGATTCACAAAGGGACACAGACAGGGCCCAAAAGCCTGGGACTCGATTTAAAATGTTGCCCGGCAGCAGATTCACAGAGGGACACAGAGAGGCCCCAAAGCCTCGCACTCGATTTAAACCACCCGGCCCAAAACAGCCCTGGCAAAGCCGGGCTCCCCCAGCTAGTATATATATATACACACACAGATATCCTTTGCAGATGAAAGACAATACACTAAATTCTAGATGCCAGTCTGTCCTTGTAACAGATGCCGAACTATAAAAAATCAGTTAGAAGACCAGTATTGCATTGTAAAAAGGGAATCTGGCTTCTGATACAGAATGAAAGAAGAAAAAGATGTGGGAGCAGAAATTCCGATCCCTATGGGTGGGTACGCGCTGTGTACTCACCCATAGGGACATTGGAAATGCCGGTTTCTGGCATGCACTGATCTGTCAAGAAAGCTGTCAAGATCCTCCGGCTGCCCTGGAGCAGGGCCTCTGCGGGTGGAGAGTTCCATTTTTTTTGGAGACCCTCTGCCCGCAGAAAACACTTACAATTCTTGCGCAAGACCTGCTTTTACCAGGATAAGAGTTAAAAAAAGTTTTTAAAAAATGTTTCCACTGATTTATCATTTAAAGTACTTTAAAGAAAGGTAAGTTTATTTTTAGCCCCATTAAAAACTTTAATTATTTTTTTGAAAAATTTAAATTTTTGTTTAAAATAGTTAATTTATGTAATTTGAAGTCATTTTAAAAATGTGATGTTTTTTTAACATTTATTTGAAGTTTGACTATGTTTTGGGGGTGATCTCTATTCATACATTTGACAGGCCTTCCTGTCAAATCTATGAATGGAGATTCCCTTCTCTGATTGGCTCCCCATGGCCCACGTGATCCCAGGGACGCTGCGAACCGCCTGTGCCTCTGGGATACGTGGGCCCTGCGCACTGGCAGTTTGGAGAGGCCCAGCAACGGAACTCTGCGCCTCCCGGGAGCCCTCCGGTCCAAGCGCAGATTTTTCCAAATCGCAGCCCTCTGCCCGCGGGAGGCCTACAAACAGAATTGCTGGGCCATTAACCATTAGTGACATACCTAAAGAAGTACACCGATATGTTTTGCTGACCTTCAGGTTACCTACAAGATAGGTTCAGCTGAAGAAGACTCCATCTTATTTAATCATATCCCTCCAGAATACCAACCCAACAGTCTTCCCATTACAGCATCCAACTGTATCTTCTTATCTTGCTGGGCTTGACTTACAAAAAAGTGTATACAAATATTTAGAACTGAATTATTCTATGCTTACCACCTGTGTTAGATTTCAGGAGATGGTTTTATTCCTGTTCCTGGCTGGGGTGGAGATCGCCTTTACAAAGGTAAGTACTGTAGAAAATATAGGGACAGAGTGATCTCCTGGAAGAATTTCGATCGCCTAGATGGGTAGGAGAGGAATTTCCCAGATTTTTTTCCCCCAAATTGGCCATTGGTCTTTATCTGGTTTTTCGCCTCTCCCGGAGATCACATGGGTTCGGGTGGATGCACAGTGATAGAAGATTTGAGGTTAGGATCAGATCAGCCATGATCTTATTGAATGGTGGAGCAGGCTCGAG
This sequence comes from Somniosus microcephalus, assembly GCF_052327205.1. NCBI lineage: Eukaryota > Metazoa > Chordata > Chondrichthyes > Squaliformes > Somniosidae > Somniosus > Somniosus microcephalus. Next base: position 420,042,305 of record NC_140987.1, on the reverse strand, counting down.
GGGCCGATTGGCCTACTCCTGCTCCTATTTCTTATGTTCTTATGTTCTTAAAACCAGAGAACCATGAAGGCTAGAACCAAATCCAGAGTTATGGATTAATAAGTGGAAAAGGAAGCTACATTGTGTGTTCAAAATATATGCCTATCTCCTATTACTCCCTTAGTAATTAGTATGGAAAATAGATAATTAATAATAGGATGTAGGGTCAGAGGAGCAGTTCCACTGAACAATGCAATTCAATTTATAGACTTGTTTAGGCTCAAAGTTCAAAACATTGCACACTGTCTAATTTGCACCCTGCCATATATATAATATGAAGCCCAGCAAAATAAGAAGATACCACTCCAGTGTTGTGAGGGAAAGCTTAGGCCAGACATCAAAGTATTTCTTCACAGGAAGGGGGATCTGGGGGCTGCTCCCAGTATTGTCAAAGGCGAGCATGATCTATTTTATATTTGACTAGCTGGAGTGCCCGGCGGTGCCGAGGGTTTTTTGAGGGCATGTTGTTATGAAAAGTAGAAATAATTTTTATATATATATATAAATGAGTTTGTCTGTCTGTGTGGGAAGGAGAGAGAGAGAGAGGGAAGGAGAGAGAGAGAGAGGAAGGAGAGAGAGAGAGAGAGGGAAGGAGAGAGAGAGGGAAGGAGAGAGAGAGAGAGAGAGGGAAGGAGAGAGAGAGAGGGGAGGAGAGAGAGAGAGGAAGGAGAGAGAGAGAGGGAAGGAGAGAGAGAGAGAGGGAAGGAGAGAGAGGGAAGGAGAGAGAGACAGAGAGAGAGAGGGAAGGAGAGAGAGAGAGGGAAGGAGAGAGAGAGAGGGAAGGAGAGAGAGACAGAGAGAGGAAGGAGAGAGAGAGGGAAGGAGACAGAGAGAGAGAGGGAAGGAGAGAGAGACAGAGAGGAAGGAGAGAGAGAGAGAGAGACAGAGGGAAGGAGAGAGAGAGAGAGGGAAGGAGAGAGAGAGAGAGAGAGAGAGGGAAGGAGAGAGAGACAGAGAGAGAGAGGGAAGGAGAGAGAGAGAGGGAAGGAGAGAGAGAGAGAGAGGGAAGGAGAGAGAGAGAGAGAGAGAGGGAAGGACTCAGAGCCCGGCGGGTGAAGAAGGGCGGCCGCCATTTTGTGAGGTCGGCGGGAAGTTTGAATTACGGCGGCCGAAGGAAGGAAGAAGGCGAGATCTCCCTCCCTCTCCCACCCCTTCACATCTTTCCCTCCCTCACCCTCTCTCTCTCCCCCCCCTCCCTGCCGCTCTCTCTCTCTCTCTCTCTCCCCTCTCTCTCTCCCCGCCCCTCTCTCTCCCTGCCCCTCTCTCTCCCTGCCCTCTCACTCTCTCCCTCACCCTCTCTCTCTCACTCCCTCACCCTCTCTCTCTCCCTCCCCCTCTCTCCCTGCCGCTCTCTCTCTCCCCTCTCTCTCATCCACCCCTCTCTCTATTTGCCCTCTCTCTCCCTGCCCCTCTCTCTCACCCTCCCTCCCCGCTCTCTCTCTCTCTCCCTCCCCGCTCTCTCCTCCCTCCCTCTCTCTCCCTCTCCCTCCGACTCACCTCGGTACCAGAACGGAGTCAGTCCGACACCGGGAGGCCGGGTGCCCATCGCTCATAAGCGAGCCCGGGTTCCTCATGTTTAACCAGGCGGGCCTTTGGACCCGGTTGGCTGGGCGGCAGTCGAAGGCCTTTTGCTCCGGACTCCCGTGTCTGAGAGCCCGGTGGGTGAAGAAGGGCGGCTGCCATTTTGTGAGGTCGGTGGGAGAGAGAGAGGAGAGAGAGGGGGGGAAGGAGAGAGAGAGAGAGGGGGGAAGGAGAGAGAGAGAGAGAGGGGGGGAAGGAGAGAGAGAGCCACCGCTCCTCCGGTTGATGTGTTGCGGGCCGACCCCTGATGAGCACCGATCCGCTGAGCCAGAGCCCTCGCCGCTGCTCCCCTGCTCGCTGTCTCTCGGGCCGCGTGGTTCTCTGTTTTCCCGCGCAGCCGGCCAGAGAGAAGAAAACAAAAGAGATGAAGAGAGACGCGACTGAGTGAATGATCTAATTTAAAGCAGCCTCTCCCCCGCTAAAAGGTGAGAGCCGGAGGGAGATTTTGCGGGTGAAGAAGGGCAGCCACCAGCGCTTCAGGCCCAGCTGGTCTTTAATGGCCGCCACTCACCTCAGCTCAGCTCAGCTCCCGCTCGGCAGTTTGAAGGATTAGGCCCCGCCCACAAACGCCATGAAACGCCCCCCAATTGGTCAACCATCACGTCACTCAAAGCTAATGAGCGGTAGGATTGGTCAACTGCTAATGAGCGGATTTTGTCCGTTTTTTGAACGTTTCTTGTATACTGTCCGAACAATTTTTGTCTGACCAAAAAGTACATACACCTATGACACTCCCCTGATCATCAGCTTTCTTTTGATATAACATATGTGTAGGTACGCTCTATAACTTTTGAGTGTATAGCGGACAGACAGACATACAGACAGACATACAGATGGACAGACATACTGCTTTATATATATATAGATAGATAGATAGATAGATAGACGGATAGATAGATGTGGGAGTCTTCTATACCAGGTCCCGTTTGGCAAGATGTGATTCGGGATGTATTTATACTGCAGCTACCAGAAAGAAACTGGACTGAACTGTATAATCAGTTCCCACCAGGCAATACTTCCTTTATATTGCCTGGCTCCGATTGGAACTCTCCCATCTGGGAGAGAACTTTTTTTTATATTCGTTTATGGGATGTGGGTATCGCTGGCAAGGCCAACATTTATTGCCCATCCCTAATTGCCCTTGAGAATGTGCTGGTGACCCGCCTTATTGAACCGATGTAGTCCGTGTGGTTAAGAAACTCCCACAGTGCTGTTAGGGAGGGTATTTCCAGGATTTTGACCCCGTGATGATGAAGGAACGGCAATATATTTCCAAGTCAGGATGGTGTGTGACTTGGAGGGGAACTTGGTGGTGGTGGTGTTCCCATGCGCCTGCTGCCCTTGTTCTTCTAGGTGGAAGAGGTTGCGGGTTTGGGAGGTGCTGTCGAAGAAGCCTTGGTGAGTTGCTGCCGTGCATCTTGTAGATGGTATACACTGCAGCCACGGTACGCCGGTGGTGGAGGGAGTGAATGTTTAAGGTGGTGGATGGGATGCCAATCAAGCAGGCTGCTTTGTCTTGGATGGTGCCGAGCTTCTTGAGTGTTGTTGGAGCTGCACTCATCCAGGCAAATGGAGAGTATTCCATCACATTCCTGACTTGTGCCTTTGGGGAGTCAGGAGGTGAGACACTCGCTGCAGAATACCCAGCCTCTGACCTGCTCTTGTTGTCACAGTATTTATGTGGCTGGTCCAGCTAAGTTTCTGGTTAATGGTGATCCCCAGGAAGTTGATGGTGGGGGATTCGGCGATGGTAATGCTATTGAATGTCAAGGGGTGGTGGTTAGATTCTCGCTTGTTGGAGATAGTCATTGCCTGGCACTTATGTGGCACAAATGTTACCTGCCACTTATCAGCCCAAGCCTGAACATCGTCCAGGTCTTGTTGCATGCGGGCACGGACTGCTTCATTATCTGAGGAGTTGTGAATAGCACTGAACACTGTGCAGTTATCAGCGAACATCTCCATTTCTGACCTTATGTTGGAGGGAAGGTCATTGATGAAGCAGCTGAAGATGGTTGGGCCTAGTACACTGCCCTGAGAAACTCCTGCAGTGATGTCCTGGGGCTGTGATGATTGACCTTCAACCACCACAACCATCTTCCTTTCTGCTAGGTATGGCTCCAGCCAGTGGAGAACTCCCCCCGCCCCCCGATTCCCATTGACTTCAGTTTGACTAGGGCTCCTTGATGCCAGACTCGGTCAAATGCTGCCTTGATGTCAAGGGCAGTCACTCTCACTTCACCTCTGAAATTCAGCTCCTTTGTCCATGTTTGAACCAAGGCTGTAATGAGGTCGGGAGCTGAGTGGTCTTGGCGGAACCCAAACTGGGCATCTGTGAGCAGGTTATTGGTGAGTAAGTGCTGCTTGATAGCACTGTCGATGACACCTTCCATCACTTTGCTGATGATTGAGAGTAGACTGATGGGGCGGCAATTGGCCAGATTGGATTTGTCCTGCTTTTTGTGTACATGAAATACCTGGGCAGTTTTCCACCTGGGAGAGAATGCTTCAAACATGGGCAGACCCCACTCCTGAGTATTACATTTTAAATGTTGAGATTGCAGATGGGAGCTAGTTCTAGAGTTACACTGCAACTTTAGCCTTGCTGCAAAGTGGAAACCACTTGATAGTGACATTAAAGTTGCAGTATACATATATTGCAAGACTTTCCCAAGCATAATAGACATTTCAAAGCCAAGACCCCAAGAGGTGTATATATTGAAGGAGGCACTGCAGTTTGTTATCCAGTGAGTTATTGGTAAACTGCTGCTTGCTTTGCTTGTGTTGGCAAACCAATCGTTCAAACAGAGAAAGCCCCTTCCCGGTTTGTTAAGTTGCATTTGGGAGAAAATGATGCTGGAAGTGACGGAACAAATGACATGTTGGATATATTAAGTAACTGCTGGAGGAGAGCGAGAGACTCACAGACACGGAAGGGTTAAGAGACAAACTGTCGGTGTGGAAGAGAAATAATTTGAGGGGGGAATGTAATTTTTTGAGTGGGGGAGGGTCTCAGAGAAAGATATATACATCAAGTTGACAGGAGGGGGAAAGACAGGGAGAGAACCCAGTGTTGTGGAGGGGCGTCACTGGCCCTGTTAAGTTTAGAATGTCCATGTTATAAAAGAGCATGTCCTCTGACTCAATGGCCTCGATTTTAATGGGGGGGAGGGCATAAAGGGTGCGTGGGAGCCTGGTAGCGGGCTGCGCACTTTGCAAAATCGGGGACTAGGTGGCTCTGCCGGTCTTAATGGTTAGGCCTCATTTGAGTAAAACTTTCCAGATTCTCACCCAACTCCCAGACAGATTCACTACCTGGCCAGTGGCTAGGAGTACAAATATGGCTGCAGGAAGTGATAGCTAGGGACCTGTGGGAACAGTCTCCAGCAGTCAGTGAGTGAAGGGTTTGCAGTGCAAGGGCTTTGGGATTGGGGAGAGGCCTGGGGATTCCTTTTTCACATTTGGAGGTCAGGCAGATGCCATGTCCCTTTGAACTCCTTGTGGGCCAGGAGGAGCAGGAGTGCTCCCCCCAGGCCCCTCAAGGAGTCCTTGGGCATCCCCAGCCCCAACATCCCCCCGATCTTCATGTAATACTCAGACACAGCATCCCCTGATCGCAATGTGTAAAGGGATCTTATTCAAGTTCAACGTTTAGCCAGAATTATATAAATCGGTGAAAGCAATTAACTAATTATATTACAAGAAGTTCCGTTTCCAGGGAGCAGTGGATTAAATCGTGCATCATGCTGCAATAGCATTGACCAGAAACAAGAGAACTCCCAGACGTAAAAGTAAAGAGGAGCAGACCATGTATGGTCAGTTAAGGCTGAGAAGTGCCCAGAAATGAATAGGGCATCCGTATAGAGCATCGACACTCATGCAACAGCGGAGCTTTTCAGGTTGTGCTGACTTTGGCCATGTATTGTGTCTAATGCCGTTTGTGTTATACTGATGGCTGCAGTGAGGAGTAGTCGCCTCTATTTGAACAGCCTTCTTCGTTAGGCCAAATCTTCAAAGGACAGCGATGTTTGAGAGTGAGTTCAGAAAAGGGACTCAGAGATGATTCCGGGGAGTACAAAGAAAGGTCAAATTTAACAACTTTCCATGGCTTCGTCTCACCAGTTGGCTCCTCCTGCCATGTTTCAGCTGCCGGGCAGCAGACAGTGCAGGAATCCCCCTGCGTTGATATTAAAGTTGCATTGCAGCACCGATGACATCATTGTGCCGCGACTTTTGAATATTAAGTAGGCCCCCCGCCTGCTTTTAGCGGGAGCCTCATCCAGAGCCTGAATCACCACCATTAATATTATGCCGACTGGGAACGCGATGGGTTGGAGGCGGGATTTCTATATTTATGATTTTAGCCCCTCGCCTGATCCTTTCCTGCTAATTGGGGGTGTAAAATCAAGACCAACTAATAGTAAAATATCAATCAGAAAATTAAGCAGGTAGTGTGGTCTACAGTTGGTTAACGTACATGCCTCAAATGTAAACTGCAGTATTTCTATTGGAATTCAATGATGTCTTGTTCTGAGCATCACTCGGCGTTTTGCGGTTTTTGATTTTATTGTGTGGCTGATTTTGGACCAACCAGGTAAATAGGTCTTCCGTTGACAGCAGAATAACTGCTTTACTGACATAACGTGCAGGAAAGGGGAACCTGTTGTGTATGTAATATGTGTGCTACTTTAAACCTATGGACAGGACTGCACTACTTGTAGGGCGTAGTGATACGCAGTACCACTCCTGGCCATAGGGGTATAAATAGTACTGTGGGTACTGATCTCCCCTCAGTTCCCGCCTGTGGGCGTGAAGTAAAGACCTACGTGTAGTCCCTACCTCCAACCAGTAAAGACCTGTTTGAGTTATACGTTTAAGTCTTTGTGTTAATTGTTCAATACAATACACATACTTAACACTGGCGACGAGTCAGATTCTTACCCTGCGGCAGTTATTCCACGGCGGCTTCGTCCACAGGCAGGACGTTGAAGAGAGGTTTCAAACCGCACCACCCCACTGGAAGCGACAGGCATTAGGACCCTGAAGCCTCCATCAGCGACTGAAAACTGGAGGACAGAAGACATCCTGCAGCTTCTTTTTCAACCTCGGTGGTGGGTAAGCCGAGCAGCGTTGGCTGCAAAGACAGGGCTGGGGGAAGTCGGAGGTACAAGGGCGATCGCGATCGGGAGATAAGGGCCATCGATCGCAATCCCTGATAAGGGCCGCACTCGGGCTGAAAGGCGCAGCGTCGGCAGACACTGAAGGCGCGAGAGCCGCGGTGAAAAGCGCGGGCCATCGATCGCGGCGAAGATAAGGGCCGCACTCGGGGCTGAAGGGAGACGGCGTCGGGGGACGGGTGAAGACCGCCAAGCGCGGGAAAACCGCCATTTTGTGGGCGGAGGACGACGGCAAGAGCGGGAAGCCGCCATCTTTGATAACAAGTAAAGAAAAGAAAATCTGAGAAATTGCAAATCTACAATGCCTAAACACGGGAATATTAGTACCTTTGATAGTGACCTCGAAGATTGGGCCATATATGTTGAAAGAGTAAAAAATTATTGTAAGGCCAATAAAATTCGTGACCAAGATAAAGCTCTAACATTATTAAATTTAATGGGTGCGAAGACATACGGGCAATTGAAACACCTGTTATCACCAGATGAACCGGCGGATAAGACGTTCGATGAGATTGTTACTGTCCTGAAAGATCATCTAAACCCCACGCCGCTGATGCTAGCGGAACGATTTAAATTTTACGACAGAAGGCAGCTACAGCATGAAAGCAATGCTGAATATTTGCTGGAATTGCGTAAATTAGCGAAATATTGCCAGTTTGGAACGGGACTGACAGATGCACTACGAGACAAATTTGTGTGTGGTTTATTTAAACAGGATACACAAAAGCGACTGCTCGAGGAGAATGAGCTGACACTTGAGAAGGTGGTCACTATGGCAGCAGCACACGAAGCCGCAGCGAGAGGCACGGCAGTAATGCAGCTACGGTCACCGGAGCTCAGTGCACACAAATTGGGTGTGAGTTCTGGCAAATGTTATCATTGTGGACAGACAACGCATGATCAGAACCAGTGTTGGTTTAAAAACCAAGAATGTAGAACTTGTGGTAGGCTTGGACACATAGCTAGAGTATGCAGGTCAGGGAAGAAGACCAGCAACAAGAAGTCACCGCAAGGAAAATACGCAAAAGTACACAAGGTGGCCGAACAGGAGTCCGATTCAGACGCTAGCAGTAATGAACTGGCTGGCTTAAGCAGTATTGAACTGGCTAGCTTAAGGGTACTCAACGTGGGTAAGGGTGCAGGCCTCCAGACAATTTGGGTCACTCTTCAGATAGAAGGAGTCCAAGTAAAACTGGAATTGGACACTGGATCGGCATTGACGGTCATAAATAAGAAAGATTATGGAAGGTTATTCCAACATATTCCCCTACAGGATACGGAGCTCATATTGAAAACATACACGGGGCAAAGAGTGTACCCCATCGGGAAAATTGAGGTCACAGTGGTCCACAAGGGCGAAGAAAGTCAAATAATGGACTTATATGTGCTATCTGAAGGAGGTCCTCCACTACTAGGACGGGAGTGGATTAGGAAAATGAATATCGACTGGCATTTCCTACAAACAATAACGAGTGAGAACTCGGTGAACATAATCAACCCAGACTCTGGAACTGATGATGGTAAGACCAACCCGTGTGCAAAAGACAAAGTTTCAGCACAGAATTCCACTGAGATAGAGAATTCTGAGTCTGTCCAGTCTACTGACATGCACATTTCTGAGGGACACTGGGCTCGAACTCAACTCCATTTCAAACTGCAACAGCAATTAGAACAAATGATTCGCCATTTTGAGCAGGAGATGAATGCGACGAAAGAGTTCTTTGATATAGAGTGGGAACATCTGGAAAGACAACAGAAGCAGCTGCTGGAGCAAATGGAGCAGGAGCACACAAAACGTCTGATGTCAGAGGAGTTAACGGTCAGCCAACTCCTGCATATGCTGAAGGACAGGACTCTGAAATGGGAAAAACTTGAACACGAACTTCAATATTCAAACGAAAGGGGTTCGGAGCTCTCAAAGGTTATTGGAAGAGCTGAGGTGGCAACACAGACTGAGATGGCTGCAACAGAGCAGCCCTTGGATGCCAAAAGTACGCTGACTCACGTCAACGTAGAACAACAGACCGCTGAAACAGCTGCTACGGTAGAGGGATTGAATAGTCCGATCAATCAATCTCCAAAAGAAGTTGAAGTAGTAAAATCTCAAATGAGGTCATTAGTAAACGACTTGCTGAAAGCCCAGAAAAAGCTGGATGAAGAGGTACGCATGAAGAAGTTTCTTCAGGAAAGATGTCTGGACTTGGAACAAAAGCTGGCTAACGCCCAGCTGGGTATGGAGGAAATAGAAGACCCTCTCGCTGGCCTAGATCAGGACGACACCGAATATTACCATGACCTATTGAGTGACACTGAATATTATAGTGACCTGGTCTGCCCAGCTTGTGATGAAAACTCCCAAAGTGCAGAAATCAGGATGAATCACTTAAAGTCTAAGGAACATAGGGAGATGGTGGCGCTACAGCTGGCAGCTGACAGGGGAGCCCAGAGAGTCTCTAAGAAGCAGAAAAGGAAAAGACGAAGCAGAAGATGATAACCATCTGAACCATTATCACCCCTACCAGATCACACACGTGGTCCCTCCGAACGGAGCCAAATCAGTTCGGAAGTTCAAGCTGTTAAATCCATGGAAGGACTATTGAATGAGTCACTCCAGCAACGTGAACCGACTACACCACAGAGACTGAATCTGTGAACTATTTTCCGCAGAGATTGAATCTGTGAACTGTTTTCCGCAGAGACTGAATCTGTGATCTGTTTTGACATGAAGTTATCTATGTATCTATGTTATTCTGTTATGTAAACCTGAAGTTATATATGTATATATGTTATTACGTTATGTTAAATGGGGAGATGACTGTAAAGCTAAGAAGGGAGGAATGTTGTGTATGTAATATGTGTGCTACTTTAAACCTATGGACAGGACTGCACTACTTGTAGGGCGTAGTGATACGCAGTACCACTCCTGGCCATAGGGGTATAAATAGTACTGTGGGTACTGATCTCCCCTCAGTTCCCGCCTGTGGGCATGAAGTAAAGACCTACGTGTAGTCCCTACCTCCAACCAGTAAAGACCTGTTTGAGTTATACGTTTAAGTCTTTGTGTTAATTGTTCAATACAATACACATACTTAACAGAACCAAGTGCATTTCTAGAAACACATCTACCTTAAAGCGAAAGACTTCATTTTACTTTCCACTCTGTAACACATGCTCCTGCACAGGTCTAGCTGAGGTGGTTGATAATGTCCAATTAAGAGAAGCTGTCATTTTAGACCACAATCCTTTCAGATGCTTTCTGAATCTGACCTTTGAGGAAGGAGTGGCCAACAGATGACAATTTGGTGTCTCTCAACAGCAATTATCTCATCTCTAATGTGAGCAAATGGAAGTATTTGACCTTTTCCGGTATTATAGGAGACAATCCAATCTATTCTCAAAAATATCACCCATTATACTTTAATAGGAAAGAAATAAAAATCAGAGCCTAAGATTGCAAAGCTAGAAGAGCTACACAAAAAGTCTAATTTCATAAACGCTACCTCAGCTTAGTGAAATCAAAGCCACAGCCCAAAGTATTCTGCACAGTACATTCTGCTTTTTTTGTTTCGGACAAGGTGCCTCATTGTCAATCTCAGGGTATGTCTGTACAGGTATCTGCCATTGAGCTAAACTATTTAAATATTACTGCAAGTTTCCTTAAACCGGAAAGATGACATGGTGTGCATGTTAGACCATAACCCTCTTTTTTAACCTGCTTTGGAAGGGGCAGAGAATTTAGGGCCATCTTTTATCACAAAACAATCTAAGCTTGGATTCCATGGCAAGATATTTGGTAATTCATTTGGTCAAGTAGATGGATTCCTAGCAAATCTTTATCAGAAGATGATCTCTGTTTCACAGCCCCACCACAGTTTCCTTCTGTTAAATTATTTTAAGAACGTGTGATCAATGTGAGCATTGCAAACGTGTACTCTACAAAAATTGGAAAGACGACGTGTCCTATATAAATCAATTTATAATGTAAACTTGCTCAATGTTAGCTGAAAGACGAGAGAGGGGAGAAGGTGACAATGCTGGAGCAGTGCTCAGGCTGAGGGGATTATACAATAGTGTTGACGTCTTGGCTGTGGGCTTTTTACGCTTTTGTAATAAAGTGAACATGGATTTCAACAGATCACATTGGATAAATTGACAGATGAGAACCCATAGTCCGTCTTTGACTGAAGGTGGCCACTCTGACGAGGAGAATCCTTCCCAGAATAAACCTATTTTTGGTGATTCTAGTTTTCAGAAGTCATTCACAATTATAGAAGGTGTTCTTAAAAAATTCTTGTTCATGGGGAAGTGAACTCAGCCTGAGTCAGTTATTAAAAAAAGAAAAACAAGAGCACCAGTAGTTCCTAATCCCAGAATACATTACATTTCACAGGAACATAGATCATTAGCAGTTTACAATTTCCACCAAGTTCAATATTTAATCTTCAGCGTTCAGTGTCTAGTCCTAACCCCTTCAGTAATTGCTATCAATGTTACTGTAGCATTTATGTACATATTGAAGGCATTCATATAGGAGGGAGATGATGGGTACAAATAAGGCCCTTGATACTGAGAATACCCTTCCTGATAGGACTAGTTCCTAAAATAATTACTCTGACCATAATTATTTACGATTGGACAAAAGAAATGCAAATTCAAATATATTTTCAGTGACAACAGCCTCAGATTTTTCAAAATATTCTTCATTTTTACTCTATCCACTCAAACAGATTTATTTCAAATTCCATTCTGTGGTGATAAGCCTCACAACCCAAACAAACTGTAGGGGGCGATTTTTGCCAATACTTTAGGCACTAAAGAGATAAAAAGGTGGCCAAGGTGGGGTCTTAAGCAGAAACGTCAGTTTAGCCCATGTTTAGTGCACAAAACTATCTTGGTAAAGGGGTTAAAGCCAGCACTAGGAGCGGTCGCCTAGAGGCTTATTAAACAGCTGATTGCCACTTAAAATGCCTGCTAGTGTAGGAACGGCTAGATTCCTAACTAAAGGACTGAGATCGAGTCAGTCTATTAAACAAACGATGTTTAATACTAATAAACAGAGTTTAACACTAAAACAATGAAAAGCTGGATAACAGGTCTGTACTGGTTGCTAGCTCCACGAGGACTGACTAGAGCCCCTCCCTGGTTGGACGTGATGACGTCATCACGTTTTTCCACCGCTGGAGGATCACGTGATCGACGTGATGACGTCATCGCGTTGGGTCTCAGTCTTAAAGGGACCGCGCTATGTACATGCGATAATATGAACAGAGATACAGATTCATTCTGTAGCTAACAATGAGTTAAAGATAATTATGTACATAAGATCAGAGTCCCCTTGGTGGCTCTGCCACATGCGCCCCCCCAGAATTGTCTTTAACAGTAAAAGTCAATCGACTAGGAGGTCTGACAAGCCTGTCAGAGCGACTCCTGTATTCTCGGAGTGAACGTTGTTGAACAGCGGGCGGGCTGGCGGATGGGAGCCTTTGGACTGGTGCGGATGCAGCTAGAGGGCGGCCATGGCGCGGCGGCTGTGCAGTCTCTACTGGCCGGTCGATGTCCAGATGCGCCGGTTTGTGATGATCAATGGAGATGTGGTCTGGTTTACCACCGATGTTAACCGAGAAACTCTTGTTGCCGGGCTCTATTACGTGGAAAGGTCCTGTGTAGGGAGCCTTGAGCAGATCCCTATGGGCGTCATGTCGAATTAATACAAATTCAGCATGTTTTAGCTCCGCTGGAATGTGTGAAGATGGCAGGCCGTGATGCGAAGTAGGAATGAGCGCGAAAGCCTTGGCCATTTCCCGGTGGTTGCTGAGTTGGTCGGCCGCAGACAATGGCGCGGTGGAAAGCAGCAGGAAATCTCCCGGTATGCGGAGCGGCTGACCGTACACGAGCTCTGCGGCAGACGATTGCAGGTCCTCTTTGGGTGCCGTGCGCAGCTCCAACATGACCCATGGAAGCTTATCCACCCAGCCAGTGCCTTGGAGGCTGGCTCTCAGCGATGCCTTTAACGATCGGTGGAAACGTTCGCACAAACCGTTTGCCTGTGGGTGATAGGCCGTAGTGCGGTGGAGTTTGGTGCCAAGACCCTGGGCCACAGCGTTCCAGAGCTCGGACGAGAATTGTGGACCGCGGTCTGAAGAAATATCCGCCGGAAAGCTGAAACGTGCGACCCACGAGGAGAGGAACGCTCTGGCTACATCGGCAGACGTAGTAGACGCCAAAGGTACTGCCTCGGGCCATCTGGTAGTACGATCGACCATGGTTAGAATGTGTGTGTAACCCTGGGAAGGTGGCAGCGGTCCGACGAGATCCACGTTGACATGGTCAAATCGCCGTTCTGGCACAGCAAACGTAGCCAATGGGGCCCTGACGTGGCGCTGCACCTTAGACTTTTGACAGACGACACAGGTGTTAGCCCAGTTGCGGATATCCTTACGCATTCCTCTCCAGGCGAACTTAGCCGACAGTAATTTTTGGGATGCTTTCACACCCGGGTGCGAAAGCCCATGGATGGCATCGAAGACTTGGCAGCGCCAGGCAGCTGGAGCGATCGGGCGAGAATCCCCCATGGAGACATCGCAGAGCAACGGGGTGCCTGCTGCGTGGAATTGCACATCGGCCTGTTGGAGGCTGGAGGTGTCGGTGCGATACGACTGCGTTTCAGGGTCGGATGCTTGGTCGGTGGCCATGAGGGCATAATCGATGCCCAACTGGACTGCCCGTACGGACACACGAGAAAGGCAATCGGCTACCAAATTGTCCTTGCCAGCTACGTGCTGGATGTCTGTCGTGAATTCCGAAATGTAAGTTAGCTGTCTCTGCTGTTGGGCCGACCACGGTTCGGCGGTCTTGGCCATTGCAAAAGTCAGTGGTTTGTGATCTACAAACGCGGTGAAGGGACGTCCCTCCAACAGGAAACGAAAATGGCGAATGGCCAAGAACAGTGCCAGCAACTCATGGTCGAAAGTACTACATTTGCGTTCGTTGCGCCGGAGTTGGCGGCTGAAGAACGCCAGTGGCTGCCACGACCCGTTGACCCACTGTGCTTGCACGGTGCCTATGGCATAGTCGGAAGCGTCCGTGGTGAGGGCGATGGTGGCTCCTGTCAGAGGGTGCGCCAACATAGTTGCATTGGCTAGAGCGGTTTTTGTGTTGTCGAAAGTGTCGTCCATTGCCGCCGTCCAGGTTATTGCATCCTTTCCCCTCTTGCCTTTGAGGGCCTCATAGAGTGGCTGCATGAGTTGTGCTGCCTTCGGCACAAAGCGGTGATAGAAGTTCACTATGCCCAGGAATTCTTGGAGGGCTTTGGTGGACTGTGGCTTCGGGAATGCCGAAATTGCTTCGACCTTTGACTGCAGCGGGATTGCACCCTCCTGGGTAATGGGGTGGCCCAAGAAGTCAATCTGATGTAGGCCGAACTGGCATTTGGCCGGGTTGATTATGAGGCCATGCTGGTTGAGGCGCCGAAAACGGGTGCGGAGATGGTCGACGTGCTCCGCTTTGGTGGAGCTGGCTATCAGGATATCGTCCAGATAGACAAATAAAAACTGAAGATCCCGCAGGACCGAGTCCATCAGTCGTTGAAAGGCCTGCGCGGCGTTCTTGAGCCCAAAAGGCATTCTGAGGAACTCGAACAGTCCAAAGGGAGTAAAAACCGCAGTTTTTTTGATGTCCTGCTGGTGTACGGGGACCTGATGGTAGCCCCGGATGAGGTCGACCTTGGAGAAGATTGAGTTTCCCGCCAAATGGGCGGAAAAGTCTTGAATGTGCGGGATCGGGTACCGATCGGGCGTCATTGCATCATTCAGTCGACGGTAGTCCCCACATGGCCGTCATCCACCGCCGGGCTTTGGAATGCTATGTAGGGGTGAGGACCAGGGACTATTCGACCGACGAATAATCCCCAGCCGCTCCATCATGGCAAACTCGGCCTTCGCTGCCGCGAGCTTACCGGGTTCCAGTTGCCGAGCTCGTGCACACACTGGGGAGCCGGTCATAGTAATGTGGTGTTGGACACCATGCTTAGCTGCCGAGGCGGAGAAAGTGGGCTTGGTCAGATCCGGGAATTCACTTAGTAGGCGGGTGAATTCGTCCGGCGAGGGTAACGCGCAGGAGACAGTATGGGCCGGTGCGGAACTGCGGAAGCACGGAATGGAATGGAAGGTAGCCGCGTTGACCAGTTGACGGTTTTGGACATCTACCAAGAGGCTGTTGGCGCATAAGAAATCCGCGCCGAGGATGGCTTGTGAAACTTTGGCTGTGATAAATTCCCACTGAAACCGTTGTCCGCCGAAGCACACCTGGACCTGCCAATTGCCAAAGGTACGAACGGCCCCGCCATTAGCTGCCTCGAGGGCGGGACCGTGCCTCCCAGACTGGGTGTCAAGTGCTGAGGCGGGAAGGATGCTGCACTGCGCCCCGGTGTCGCATAAAAAGCGCAGGTAATGTAGAGGAGCTTCCCGGAATTCCCAATCGCCATTGCGGCCACGGCCCGTACCTTAAACTCGATCCTCCTTTTCTGGGGCTGCTGCCGGGGTTGCTGTTTTTTTTTAGGCGCGAAACTGCAAGGAGGGCGGCAGCTTCTGGCTTTCGCGCCGAAACAGGCGTGGTAAAAACACAAGCCGGGGGATGGAGGCGTCGGGGAGGCGTCCGCGGAGGAGGGTTGTCTCCTGGTGGAGCAGTATTGCTGCGTGACCGCATAAACCGTGTCTGCTTCTGCAGCCAGTGCTGCGCAATCCACGGTGTCCGATCTAGCGAGAGCGGCTTGAACCTGTTCGGGGAGTTGACTCAGGAATTACTCCCAAAAAAGGAAGCATTGGGGTCCGGAGCCCAGGAGCGTGAGCATCTGGCTCATTAACTCAGATGGCTTGGAATTGCCCAGGCCGGGCATAGCGAGCAGCCGGCGGGCCCGCTCTGCCTTCGTGAGTCCGAAGACCTGTATTAACTGCGCTTTAAGAGCACCATACTTGCTGGCCTCGGGGGGGTTTTCGAGCAGGCTGGTGATCCGTGCGGCCATGGAGCTGTCGAGTGCGGAGACCACGTGGAGGTAGTGGGTCTGATCCGTGGCGATGTTACGGAGTTCGAATTGTGCTTTTGCTTGGACGAACCAGGAGGCAGCATGTTGTTCCCAAATCTGTGGGAGTTTCAAAGCCATGGCATGTGCTTCCATGTTTCGTTACGCTTCTTTCGCGAAAATTGTCCATGAAAATTCGGGGTCACCACTGTAGGAATGGCTAGATTCCTAACTAAAGGACTGAGAGCGAGTCAGTCTATTAAACAAATGATGTTTAATACTAATAAACAGAGTTTAACACTAAAACAATGGAAAGCTGGATAACAGGTCTGTACTGGTTGCTAGCTCCACGAGGACTGACTAGAGCCCCTCCCTGGTCGGACGTCATGATGTCATCACGTTTTTCCGCCGCTGGAGGATCACGTGATCAACGTGATGACGTCATCGCGTTGGGTCTCAGTCTTAAAGGGAGCGCTCTATGTACATGCGATAATATGAACAGAGATACAGATTCATTCTGTAGCTAACAATTAGTTAAAGATAATTATGTACATAAGATCAGAGTCCCCTTGGTGGCTCTGCCACACTAGCACTCATTAAAGAGGCTGCATGGCAGTTTGGTGGCTAGCGCTTCAACTAATGCCCTCCCCTAACAGCGACCAGCTGATTGGGAGTAAACATGGCGTTGATGTCGATTTCAAGCGCTACTTAAAGGGATGCTCACCATTTCATGATCATTGCTGCTGGGGCTGTGAAGAGGACCTCTGGGGAAACTTTCTGGGACACTTTGTCAAGACTTCATCAACACTCGAGCAACATTTATTCTGGAAATTTACTGAGGACTTCACCTAAAAAGAGTAAGTGCTGTGCTACCCCACCCTATTGGACACCTTATAGGAGTCACCAGAAGAAAAGGGAGTGTTTGGTCAAGGGCATCTTGCTAGGGGTCCCCCCTGGTCTGGATGAGGAATGGAAGGAGGACATGAGGCCAGGCAGAGCAGCACCAGCTGCTGCAGGAGAGAGGGACAGGAGGGCATGGTGGCATCCTTCCCCCACTGTGGGTTCAGGACATCCCTCCTCCTCAGGACCTCCTCCACGAGGACCTCCAGTGCCGTATCCGAGAACCTGTGCACTCTCTCCTTCGGTTCCTGAGCCAATCTGAAACCTGCTGCTGGGTACCAGCCAGAGCACTCCACACCTTCAGTAGAAGTGGGTGCGAGGAGCCGACATATACTGCTCCATGAAAATGGCTTCTAATCAGCACTTGATTGCTAAACCTGCAGGTTTCTGGTTAGTGTCTGCAGGTATGTTCAAATCATGATAATCATCAATTAGCCTGAAAATTGTGTGCTAAATCTATACTTTCAAACAGGTGTTTCTTATTAGCACTGTACCTATTTAGCACCTGTTTTCACCCTTTTGTCAAAATAACCCCTGTAGAAAAAACGCTTTCCTCCCCTTCCTATATACCTGATACCTGAGGGGAGCTTGCTCGTGTTCAGCATTCATGTTGTTTATCCTTGGTGAATAAAGAAGAAGAACAACAGCAGCTTGCATTTATATAACGCTTTTAATATAGTATAAACGTCCCAAGGCGCTTCACAGAAGCGTTATCAAACAAAATTTGACACTGAGCCACATAAAGGGCTAGATTTTCAGTGTGCCGTGAGGCGGGCTTTTAGGCGTGCGGGGGGCAAAAATCCCGAATTCGGGGGTCCCGACACCATCCCACCCAAAACCCGCCTCCACGTAAGTTTCAAAGGAGGCTGGTACTCGCCCCGCACTGGGACCCGCCGACCCGAGGCGGAAGGGATTAGTGCCAATTAACTGCCTGTTAACAGGTAATTAACAGGCAGTTTTTAGCCTAATCCCTATTTTGAAGGGTGTCGTGAGGGATTCCCGACAGCTCCAAACCACGCCAGGTTAGGGCAGGCGGGCCGTCGGGTTGAAGGACTTGGAGGGGTCGAGATGTCGGTGTTCAGGTGAGTGACGGGTGCATAAGTGCAAAGGTAAGTGTGTTTGGTGTGTCTAAAATGTGTAAAGAAGTTTAAATTACCTGTACTTACCTCTACAGCCTTCCTTCCTCTAGGCTTCGGGAGTCCATCATTCAGCCGGCACTGAAAGCAGAATGGCCATGATCTGT
This sequence comes from Somniosus microcephalus, assembly GCF_052327205.1. Lineage (NCBI taxonomy): Eukaryota > Metazoa > Chordata > Chondrichthyes > Squaliformes > Somniosidae > Somniosus > Somniosus microcephalus. Next base: position 420,024,349 of record NC_140987.1, on the reverse strand, counting down.
CAAAAGTGACAGCCTTCAGCTTTTAGTGCCGGCATGATTTCTAACTGAGTCTGCGTAGAAGATGAAATTTCAGTCTGTGATGTCACCTGTTGCTGAGTGGCCCTTAATTGGCCTGCTGAGCCCGCTGGGTGGGCTCAACAAGGTCAATCAAGGGAAAATCGTGTGGATTGGCCGCATCGCGATGGAGGCGGGACTAAAACCTGAAAGTTGTAGACCCGCCTCCTTCCCAACTGCTGAATGAAAATCCAGCCCAAAGAGATATTAGGACAGGCAGCCAAAAGCTTGGTCTATGAGGTAGGTTCCAAAGTAGAGGCTTAATGGCAGTTCAATCTTCCCACTGGTGATGCCCACTTGGCACTGCCATCATCACTGGCAGTAGACAACGTAAAAAATGTGAATCCACTGCCTTCAAAGGCATTCATTGTTAGTGGGACCTCAATGCGTCCAGTGAAGGTTAGCAGCATACTGCAAAGTAAATGAGGAGGGCTGTACTCGTAGGTCATGGGTCTGTATGTGAGCTTTGCTCATGCAGCACCCTAAGCTGCAACATAAAATAGCTTTAAGCTTCTTTGCTATTAGGGAGCAATTTAAAACCACATTACAGGACTGCATTGGCAAGCCAGGAGCTCACCTAGTCCACGGCCAGAACAAAGTGACAGGGCTGTCGAGCACCGCCAGTGGCAGCTGTTCATGATTTTCTTTTAGGAAATGCTGAATCTAGTTTGTCTTGTTAGTTTGTCTTATGACATCCACCTGTAGAAAATATGTTGGTCATTTTTTGCATTTTATCATTTTGGTCCTTTAGACAATTGTCAGTAAATGCCTCCAATTGCTGACTAAATTGAAATGCAGTATTTTCCAATAAACAGCAGCCTAATTTACCACATGGCAGTGGCACCCAATTAGCATTCATTCATGATATTTAAGAGTTCAGTATGTCAACAAGCACTTTAATACACCAGCTGGGCAGTAGTCCAGATGTGTAAATTGGAAAATTTTAGAAAGTTGTGATTTAATAAGGTGCAGGAGGCTCCAATTGCATAAGAGGTACTGTCAGTAAGAGTGGTGATCTTCAGTATTGATTCCATACAGTAAAGAAGACCATTAAAGATCGTGTTGAACCATTTGTGGAGGACCACAGCAAATGAAAGTTCACATGGACTTAGAGAAAACTGTGGTCTAACTGTGTGGGCTTGAGACTGAGGGGAAAGGGACAACAAAGCCACCAATTCATCTGCTATGAGACTTCCCTTGTACACGATGTTGTCAATCACAGCTTAATTAATATGAAATTTAACCCACAATAATAGTTCAAAATCATGTTATTACCTATGATTATTTGCTTTATATATCACATCAGCTGCCTTTCAGTACCCATGTATGAGCAACACTATAGTTCTTTCCCTGCACAGATGAATCTGGACTATGTAAGGTTCGCAAAATTTTGGAAAATTTCTGCAGCCCCCAAAGATTATTTGATTAAAAGAAAACCTGGTTGGAATGTACCTTAAAAACCCAGGGCATCAAAAATGGCTGTCAGGCCTCGTGGCAGAAGACAAAGGCAGCCTGTCTGAACATCTCCCATCACTGGCTGAAGTACTTGAGGTACTTAAAACTGTCAATCAACTGCGGTTTAGGAAGTTCAACAGAGGAACAAAAGGATTGTTTGTTTACACGAGCTCTCTACAATGTTGACTCAAGGGCTTAAGCACTTGAAGCTGTCAATCAGTTGCGGTTGGGCGATGACCTCAGGACAATGGATTGTTTACAAAGCACTTGAGTGCTGTTGACTGAACACTTAAGGATTTGTTTGTCCAGCACTTGAGAAATCGGTGGGACATTTTAAACTTAGCACAAACCAGTTTAAACGAATGGGAAACACATAAACCCATTACAGTCAATGGGGACAGATCGGTCCCTTTTGTATAGCCCAGATACATCCAGATTTGGGCGCGAAGATAACGGCTCCCAATGGGGTATAAAGATAGCCCCTCAGGAAGCCACTCTCTCTCTCTCTCTGCCGCCTTGCCTCCGATGCCCTGCCTACAAGAGGAACAGCTCAGCAGCCCGCCCAAAGAAGTGGAATACCAGCAGTTACTTTTGAATTACTGGGGTGTCTCTACTTCGGGGCGGTGAAGAATCTAAGACAGACTGCAGGGGCACAGAGCAGGCATTCACTGGTGAGCATAAGCTTTCTGGCCCATTACAAGGCAACCTAGATAGGTGTTAGGGGTGGGAATTGAAGGGAAATTTTGTTAAATTGTAATTTTAGTCAGTTTCTCTCGATGTGTCCGTTTCTCCTCCCCGTTAAGTAAAAGTGTGCTGTATTAAGCAAAGGTGTGCTGTATTAAGTAAAGGTGTGCTGTATTAAGTAAAGGTGTGCTGTATTAAGTAAAAGTGTGCTGTATTAAGTAAAAGTGTGCTGTATTCATTATTTTCAATTTTTTATTTTTATTTCAATAAATACTGGTCTTCTTTGCACCCAACCATGAGACTCGTTTTGTCTACATCGCGACTGAAATAAGTCCGGTGGTCAGAACCAGAAAGGGGAGCAATTCGAAACCGCACGGGGCCTGGAGCAGTTCAGATACTTCTGACTGGCCAGAGACAAACCCCAGGGGCAACCAAAATCACACCCCACCTTCCCCCTTTTCTACAACTATGAGGACTTCTTCACTATACATTGTAATAGGATACATACATGTTGGGCTGAATTTTGCCAGCACTCAGAGTGCGGGTTTGGAGGCGGTTCCACTGTCAAAATCACAAATATTGACAGCAGGTCAGTATCCCGTTGTAAACCCGCCTCCTTGTCAGTTTCCCAAGTGTCAGGTCTGTCATCCCTGAACAGACCCGACACCAAGTGGCGGATCAGCCAATTTAGATAGTTAAAAGATTATTAAAAGTTAGTTCAGAATAATTTTCCCATGTACTTACCATTTTACCAGGTTTTCAAAGAGCTTCCTGGAGAGTGGCTATCACGTCAGGTAAGTGTGTCAGGTTCTCAATGACTGTGGATTTCTGTGAATAGAGGAAAGCTGCAAAAGTGGTCTAAAAGCTACCATTTCACAGCTGATCACTTTCCAATGTCAGAAGCTGGAGCATTAATGATTTGAAATCCACTTTTGAGCTATAGGCACTTCTGAAGTGTTTGCAGTAATCTCTCTCTCCACTGTCACCTCCTTGGAACAACCTATCTCAACTTTGACAGATTACTTCTGTCATCTCAACCTCACCTGCCATCTATTCCATCAGCATCGGTGCCCTTGAAAAAATCTCACCTTGGTCCTCAGAATCCCAACATGATCAGCCCCAACACCAACATCACCGGGCACACCAGCAGCACCGACAACAACAGAAACCTTCTCCGCAATCAACTGATGCTGCACTGGACACGGCATCATCACCCATGCACATTGCTGCCCAGGACACCAGCGATGGCCTCACCATGGCTAGATTTACTTCACTTAACACTGTACACCCTGGCTGCCACATGATGCACCAGGTTGGCACCACCTCACACCATAAAGCATCCCTACAATGTCCAAGCCATTCCTTTCACACTCATTACCATTGCGGGGTGGGGGGTACGTTAGTCTCACCATTCACTGCAACTCACTAACACACTTTCAAAGGTGCACACAAATCTCTCCAAGAACACAAAGTGTGGAAAATAAAGATTTCAATGTTTGGCAACACATCAACAGAAACTTCACATGAACATTGGCGAAAACACAATGTTGAGGGTGAGTGTGAGGGGTGGCTAATGAGATGGGGAAATGATAATGTGGTTAGAGAGGGATGAGTGGAGGTGCAAGGTAAGTTGGTGTGAGTAAGGATGTGCAGGAGTAGGGTAGGGAAGGCAGAGTGATGGGAATGTGATGAGTGGCACAGCATGATAAGGTTGAGTGTGGCTTTGCAATAATGTTTTGAGATCAACTGAGATCATTGAAACGCTTGCGCCACTGCAGCCTGGTCCTCCTGATGACAGCACTGCTTGTGCCCTCCTGTGCAATTTGCAACCAGGCTGTGTTGATCTCCTGGGAGGTCTCTTCTGCCTATTGGAAGGGAAGAGAATCTCCCTGCGTGCTGTGACTCCCTCCATCATATGGAGGGAATCATGGGAGAGCCTGGGTACAGCTGTGCAGTGATTGTCAGTGTTTGTAGCACTTCAATGCTGTAGAACAATGACAGCACAACTGTCAAAATGAATGTGGACATGGTCCCTTTAAGGAAACTGGCTGATGACGCATCATCAAATGACGTCATCAGACCTGCTTCCTTTTAATTGGCCAGGAACCTCGCAGGGCGGGCTTAACAAGCCCAATCAATGGAAAATTTTGCTCACAGAGCACGATGGAGCTGAGAGCGGGGTCGCAACCCACCACCTATCTCGGCTGCATTGAGCCAGCCTCGGTAGGCGAAATCACGGCCGTTGTTTTAATTCTAGTTTTCACCTAAAAATTGCTCATGTATCCACACTAGATGATAGTTTCTACAAGCAGACTAAGTTTCCCATGAACAGAACAAGAAATAACTTGCATATATAAAGTGCCTTTTCATATCTTCAGCACGTCTCAAAGCACTTCACAACCTATAAGTGTAATATCTGAAGGCAAATGTGGTCGTCTATTTTGCACATCGCAAGGACCCACAAACAGTAAATGAGATTAATACTTTTGAGCTCACCATTGGTGGCAGAGCTTTGAGCCTCCTCAGCCCTACTCTCTGGAACTCACTCTGCTCCCTAAGTTCCTCATAGCAACCAGGGGAATTCTTACCCTTCTGGGATTAAATGGCTACCTACTTATACCTTTTCAGTTTAGTGAGTTTAAAGGGGTTGTGACTGCTGCCATCTTTATTTGTTTCTATTCATAATTTCGAAGTTGTGCCACAGATTTGAATTATGAATGTAAATAAATAAGGATTGCAGAAGCTGTACACATTTCCCAGCTTTACATTCATAATTCAAATGCTCTGCCGTACAGCATTTGAATTATGGATGAAACTAAATAAGGTTGTCGCTAGTCCCACACAATTTCAAACTGAGAAAAATCTAGTCTATGTTTACACTACAATGAGAGTTTTTGAATAAAGTAATGTTATCTAATTGTACGGTTGATTTCACTTCATTCTAAAGTTTATTTAATGAAAAATTCAGTTTTGGTAGGCAATAGTAAAGTTCATTATTAAAAAGATGAGTTATGTTAAGAGAATGAGTAGCTGAGCTATACAGATACAGAAGGATCCCAAGCTAGATTCCTAACCTGTGCAGATCACAACCTCGGTGAGAGAGGGGCCTTATAACTGGCCTCACCAGGCTCAGGATCAGTCATCATGTCACCCTTAAGTTGAATGGCCTGAAGCAACTTGCTGTCTGGGCTTGCACACGCAGAATGGCCATTTGAACTAGATACAATTGGCACCTGTAGAACTGTACCCGGCATTGAGTGAAAATGCTGAAAATACTCGGCATTGAACAAAAAAGATAAATGATACTATCATTGACCTGCTGTATATTTCTAGCATTTTCTATTTTTCAAAATTTGTGGGGGGGGTTTTACTTCCATTGGTGAGCTGAGCCTGGTTACATCAAAAAAGTATATACCATATAAAGGGACAGGTTCTGTAATTATGAATGAATGAGCACATAAGCTGAGAATCTCTGTTGTAGGAAAGAATTGAGTTTCCTCCATCTTTTCTGTCACCAGCTCTCTATTCTATTATTTTATTTTATTTCTATCTTATGTACTTTATTGTATCTAAGCCTTTTTTCTGTTTACCTACCTCATTTTCCTGTGCTCCCTGGCTTCCATTGTCTATTCTGAGGGTTGGAGCAAAATCTATAAAACTGGCTAAAAACCAACTCTACAGAAAATGCCATGGCCTAGAAATTGAGTGCCCTTAGCGCCGATTTTGCGGCGCTAGAGGGCCTAGCGCTGCATTTGGCGCCGGCGCCGAAATTGCCTGGGGCCCTTACGCCGCGGTAGACCGGTAGCGCTGCACCAGCACCGATGACGTCATCGGTGTGCGCAGCGTCCCGGTTGCCATGCCGACGGGCCCCAGCGCCGAAATTCAGTTGCGGCCGCCTCGCCCGTGACAGCCGCAACTAAGACTCTGGCAACAGAGTCTTACGAGTCTTTGCGCCGGCGCATTAAAGGCCCCGCGGCGGCCGGCCGCTTTCCCGCCGGCCGCCTGGCCGCAGCTCCCTCCCCGGACTTCCCCCCCCCCCCCCGGAACAGAAGCAAGCCCGGCACTTGTCCGAGGTGCCGGGCTCATTTTTTAAAAGATTTTCGCGGGCCGCGATCGGGTGCAGGCAGCTCCTCCTTAAGGGAAGGAGGAGGCCTGCACTGCCCGAGCCTGCCGCACCGCATCGGGTGCCGCAGCGCCGGAATTGCGGCGCGAAACGGCAGTTAGCGCCGATTTACCGCTGCAAAGACCCTTCAGTAGCGCCGGCAGCCGTTTGGGCGCGGCCCTGCTGAATTTTTGGCGCGCGCAGGGGGACTTAGCGCCGGCACTAACTTCCGGCGCTAAAGCCCTGGCTAAGCCAAAACTCAATTTCTAGGCCCATAACTCTACATATTGGAATCTGTTGCTTTTAAACCACAAATTTATCACTATAAATGTAATGGTATAATTTTACATCTATATATAAAACAGTATGGCCTAGAAATTGAGTGCCCTTAGCGCCGATTTTGCGGCGCTAGAGGGCCTAGCGCTGCATTTGGCGCCGGCGCCGAAATTGCCTGGGGCCCTTACGCCGCGGTAGACCGGTAGTGCTGCGCCGGCACCGATGACGTCATCGGTGTGCGCAGCGTCCCGGTTGCCATGCCGACGGGCCCCAGCGCCGAAATTCAGTTGCGGCCGCCTCGCCCGTGACAGCCGCAACTAAGACTCTGGCAACAGAGTCTTACGAGTCTTTGCGCCGGCGCATTAAAGGCCCCGCGGCGGCCGGCCGCTTTCCCGCCGGCCGCCTGGCCGCAGCTCCCTCCCCGGACTTCCCCCCCCCCCCCCCGGAACAGAAGCAAGCCCGGCACTTGTCCGAGGTGCCGGGCTCATTTTTTAAAAGATTTTCGCGGGCCGCGATCGGGTGCAGGCAGCTCCTCCTTAAGGGAAGGAGGAGGCCTGCACTTCCCGAGCCTGCCGCACCGCATCGGGTGCCGCAGCGCCGGAATTGCGGCGCGAAACGGCAGTTAGCGCCGATGTACCGCCGCAAAGACCCTTCAGTAGCGCCGGCAGCCGTTTGGGCGCGGCACTGCTGAATTTTTGGCGCGCGCAGGGGGACTTAGCGCCGGCACTAACTTCCGGCGCTGAAGCCCTGGCTAAGCCAAAACTCAATTTCTAGCCCTATGTCTCTCTGTCTGTCTGTCTGTCTTTCTGTCTCTCTGTCTCTCTGTCCAGCTATACAATCAAAAGTTATAGAGCGTACCTACACATATGTTATATCAAAAGAAAGCTTATCATTAGGGAACTCTCATAGGTGTATTTACTTTTTGGTTGGACAAAAATTGTGCCGACGGTATCCAAAAAACGTTCAAAATTCCGCTCATTATCCGCTCATTAGCATCGAGTGGGGGCGGGTTCATTGCGTGTGCAGGCGGGCCATCCTAGAGTTGAGTGACGTGACGATTGACCAATCCTACAGTTCAGTGACCTAATGGTTGACCAATCGGTGTGTGTGTGGGTGGGACTAATCCTTCTGAGCTCAGCTGAGTGGCCGCCATCTTCATTCCCACTTTCTGTGTGTTTATTGTCTGGGTGGGGCCTAATCCTTCAGAAACTATAAATAAATTAGCTTAGCCTTCTTTGCTCAACAAAGAGATGGACACTGGCCTGAGTACACGTGAGCCACTTGGAGGATTGAGAAGTGAGTGAAATTTCTGGTGTTTTGTTAGGAGCGATTCTTTTTTTTAAAAATGTGTTGTAACTTTTGGTGTTTTCACCAAGAATACACGCTGTCTCTGCGTAGCAGTTTTTTAAAACGTTAAAAAAACATCCAAGATGGTGTCCGCTGTTCTTCACAGCAGTTTTTTTTTAAATAAAACTTTTGGTGTTTTCACCAAGAATGCGCGTTGTCTTTCCGTGGCAGTTTTTTAAAAAGTTTTTAAAAATCCAAGATGGTGTACGCTGTTCTTCACAGTAGTTTTTTTTTAAGTTTCAGTGTTTCCCTGACCCTCTCACTCCCCCCTCCACCCCACTCCCTCTCTCCTCTCCCCCCTCCCCCCTGTGTCATCTCCCCTCCCCCCTCTCTCCTGTCTTCCTCCACCCCCCTGCCAATCGGCTCCTTCTCCTCACGTCACCTAGCAACAGTAACCAGGGAAGCTGGAAGCAAAGCCAGCAGCTTTCCTCTCTCTCGCACTCGCGCTCGCACCACTTAAAAAAAATTTTTTTTTGGTGTTTCCCTGACCCTCTCGCTCCCCCCCTCCCACAATTCACAATTCACAATTCAAATCGCTTTATTGGCATGATAAGTTACATCTTATGTTGCCAAAGCATCAAAATACATTTATGGTTTAGCACATAAACGCAGTTCTATTCATACAGTGTATAAACAGGTATATCCCTGAGTGTATAAATATACATTCGCATTGTTTATATATATTCTTTTCTTAGTTTACTGGTTGTCCCTCTGTTCATGGCAAGCTGTAACATAGTGTGCCACCAGTGTTACACAGCTTCTCTCCTCTCCCAGTAGGAATGGGAGTTTTTGGTTGTCATTCAGATTTCTGAAATCAGGGCATATTTGTGAGAATTTTTGGTAGAAATTCTCCCTGATGCCCTGATATTTTCCGCAGGCTGTGAGGAAGTGCATCTCTGTCTCCACTACTCCCTGACTGCAGTGAGAGCATATCCTGTCTTCTCTTGGCAGCCTGGTCTGCCTGTGTCTGCCTTTTTCGATCGCTAGGCTATGTTCGCTAAGTCTGTACCTTGTCAAGGTTCTTCTCAGTTTGTTATCCTTTACCATGGTCAGGTAATCAGCTATGTTGTATTGTCTGTTTAGGGCCAAGTAGCAATTGAGTTTGCTTTGGGTTTTTGTTGTTTTCTGCCCAATATGTCAGATATTTTTCCTTTTGCTTAGCGACGATTGTGTTGGGTCGAATTCTTTGTGTTACCCTGTCACTGTCCTGGGGCTGGTTATTGTTAGTATTGTTAGTAGTTACTTCACTGAGTCCCAGGACTAGTTGACTGAGGGTATTCTTCTTTATGGTCAGCTCTTGGCATTTCAGGGCGTCGTAGTGATAGCATTGGGGATTGCTCATTTGTAGGTGATTCCAAAATTTGGTGGCTCTTTTTTGGATAGTGATTATTAATGGATATTGGCCTAGTTCCGCCCTGCATGCATTGTTTACTGTTTTCCTTTGAGTCCGGAGGATACCTTTACAGAATTCTGCATGTAGGATCTCAATTGGGTGTTTGTCCCATTTTGCAAATTCTTGTTGAGTTAGCGGTCCCCATACCTCACTGCCATAGAGTGCAATTGGTTCAATTACTGATTTGAAAATTTTGAGCCAAATGCTAATTGGGATTTCTATTTGGATTGATTTTTTGATGGCATAGAAAGCCCTTCTTGCTTTCTCTTTCAGTTCATTCACAGCCAGTTTGAAGTTTCCCGTAGAACTGATTTTTAAGCCCAAGTATGTGTAGTTAGTGGTTTGTTCAATTTTGGTTGTTCCTACTCTCCTCTCCCCCCTCCCCCCTGTGTCGTCTCCCCTCCCCCCTCTCTCCTGTCTTCCCCCCCCCGCCAATCGGCTCCTTCTCCTCACATCGCCTAGCAACAGTAACCAGGGAAGCTGGAAGCAAAGCCAGCTGCTTCCCTTTCTCTCGCACTCGCGCTCGCACCACTTAATTTTTTTTTTGGTGTTTCCCTGACCCTCTCCTCCCTCCTCTCCTCCCCCCCACTCCTCCCTCCTCTCCTCCCCCCACTCTACCCCCTCTCCCTCCCCCCCCTCCTCCCCCTCCCCTCCCCCCTCCCCCTCTCTCTCTCCTCCCCCCTTGTACTCCCCCTCTCCACCCCCCTCCTCCCCCTATCCTCCCCCCCTCTCCTCCCCCCCCTCTCCTCCCCCCTCTCCTCCCTCCTCTCCTCCCCCCACTCTACCCGCTCTCCCTCTCCCCCTCCTCCCCCTCCCCTCCCCCCTCCCCCCTCTCTCTCTCCTCCCCCCCCTTGTACTCCCCCCTCTCCACCCCCCCTCCTCCCCCCCTCTCCTCCCCCCCTCTCCTCCCTCCTCTCCTCCCCCCACTCTACCCGCTCTCCCTCTCCCCCTCCTCCCCCTCCCCTCCCCCCTCTCCCCCCTCTCTCTCTCTTCCCCCCTTGTACTCCCCCCCTCCACCCCCCTCCTCCCCCCTCCTCCCCCCCCTCCTCCCCTCCTCCTCCCCCTCTCCTCCCCCCTCTCCTCCCCCTCTCCTCCCCCCTCTCCTCCCCCCACTCCTCGCCCCGCTCCTCCCCCCCTCTCCTCCCCCCACTCCCTCCCTCCTCTCCTCCCCCCCTTCCTCCCCCCTCCTCCCCCCCTCTCCTCCCCCCTCTCCTCACCCCCCTCCTCCCCCCTCTCCTCCCCCCCTCTCCTCCCCCCTCTCCTCCCCCCTCCTCCCTCCTCTCCTCCCCCCACTCTACCCACTCTCCCTCTCCCCCTCCTCCCCCTCCCCTCCCCCCTCCCCCTCTCTCTCCTCCCCTCTCTCCACCCCCCTCCTCCCCCCTCCTCCCCCCCTCCCCTCCCCCCCTCCCCTCCCCCCCTCTCCTCCCCCCTCTCCTCCCCCCTCTCCTCCCCACCACTCCTCGCCCCCTCTCCTCCCCCACTCCCTCCCCCCTCTCCTCACCCCCTCTTCCCCCCTCTCCTCCCCCCTCTCCTCCCCCTCCTCTCCTCCCCCCATCAGACAGACAAACTCATTTATCTATATCTATAATAATAGATAATAGATAATTTAATAAAAATTCTTTTTTCTTTTTTCATAACAGCATGCCGCCAAGAAAAGGCATGAGACTTACACCCAGCACTTCCTATGCATCCCGAAAAAAGACTAAAAGAGTCTCAGAGACTCCTGACGAGACTTGGGGATGTCAGGCTGATGACCGGACGAGACATGCCCAAGCCATAGCATCACAGACTCCTGACGAGACTCTGTCACGTCAAGCTCATGACCGGATGACACGTGCCCAAGCCAGAGTGTCAGAGACTCCTGACGAGACTCTGTCACGTCAAGCTCATGACCGGACGACACGTGCCCAAGCCAGAGTGTCAGAGACTCCTGACGAGACTCGGGGATGTCAGGCTGATGACCGGACGAGGCATTCCCAAGCCATAGCATCACAGACTCCTGACCAGACTCGCTCACATCGCCAGACCGACAGTAGACGCAGGGGCATTGCCAGAGCTGACATTTGGAGTCATTGGTTCCGAGCAGCCTTCTCCTATACACCCACCAGCGAATATGAAGCAGACCACACAGTCATCATTGGCAACATGACCGTCATTTGCCCTCACTGTGGTGCTCTGAAGTGAGAAGGAGAAATTGCTGGGATATGCTGCAATGGAGGAAAGGTTAAACTTCCAACACTAACAGCTCCGCCTGAACCCCTACACTCACTTCTGTTCGGCCAAAAACCAGCTTCAACACATTTCCTCACTCACATCAGAAAGTACAACAACTGCTTTGCAATGACCTCTTTTGGTGCAAACAGAGTGCGTGAATCAGGATTTTGCCCAACTTTTAAAGTTCATGGACAGGTGTATCATATAGCTGGCTCACAACTTCCTCTCCCAAACGAAAGACCTCAGTTTCTGCAAATCTACTTCTTGGGTGATGACGAAAAGCAAGCCAATTGCCACAGGAAGCTGCTGTTCTGCCCGCACAACAACACCAAATCAAGCAAACAACTTTGGTTGAGTTACAGCGGATGCTTAATAACCAAAACCCATATGTTAAGACTTTCAAAACAGCCATCGAAAAAACAACAAATGAGGACCTCAAAGTTGTCATCAAAGCTGACAAGACTCCTGCAGGTGAACATGAGCGACGCTTCAATGCTCCGACCACCAATGAGGTAGCCATTGTCATTGTGGGCCAAGAATTTGAACAACGGGACATTGTCTTGCATATCAGAGGTGGTCCACTCAAAAGAATTTCTGAGCTTCACAGGTTATATGATCCTCTGCAATACCCGCTTCTGTTTTGCCATGGGGAAGATGGATACGATGTCTATAACAAGATCCCACATGTTGACCCCAAAACTGGTGTGCCACCTACAGCCCAAAGGCAAAAGATGGTTTCTGCCATGGAATTCTATTCATACAGGCTGATGGAACGACAAACTGCTTCAAACCACCTGCTTCAGTGTGGAGGACTTCTCCACCAGTTCCTCACTGACATGTATGCAAAAATAGAAGGAGAGCGGCTTCGTTGGTTCCGGAATAACCAAAATCATTTGAGAGTCACAGACTATATACACTTACGAGATGCTGTGGCCAATGATGGCAACACTGAAGACATTGGTCAACTGGTCATCCTACCATCCACCTTCGTTGGAGGTCCTAGGTACAAGCATGAGCACACGCAAGATGCCATGACCTATGGCAGACCTGACCTTTTCATCACCATGACTTGCAATCCCCAATGGCAGGAGTTCCCACCCAAAGCTGGTACTGAAAGGCATGAGCTCATAGCACGGGTCTTCAACCTCAAAGTTAAAAAACTGCTCAAACTGCTGACTGTGGGCAAACTTTTTGGTGCACACAATTGCTACATTTACAGCATTGAGTGGCAGAAGAGAGGACTTCCTCATGTTCATCTGTTACTCTGGCTTCAGGCAAAGATTCGCCCCAATCAAGTTGATTCCTTCATTTCTGCAGAGCTACCCGATAAGGACCAGGATCCAATCCTCTTTGATGTTGTTGTAAAACATATGATTTATGGTCCTTGTGGGTGACACAACCCTTTTTCTCCCTGCATGAAAAACAATGCATGTACAAAAGGGTACCCAAAGCCACTCCGCGAAGAAACTCAGCATGGGGATGATGGCTATCCTTTGTACAGGAGAAGGGGCAAAGAGAGTGGAGGTTTCAGTACTGAGATAAGAATGCGAACTAAAAAATCTAGCCACTCGAGTCAACCTGGTCCGTCAATTCAGACAACACAGCAAAGACAGACATTTGAAGTTGACAACCGTTGGATTGTTCCTTACTGTCCACTCCTATCCAGGCTCTTCAAATGTCACATCAATGTGGAGTACTGCCACTCAGTTAAGTCTATCAAATATGTGTGCAAGTACCTCCATAAGGGCAGTGACCAAGCTGTCTTTGATCTTCAAGCGGCTGGACAGCAAAATCAAAATGATGAGATCACCACACATCTGATGGGCCGTTACATCTGCAGCAATGAGGCAGCCTGGTGAACTTTTTGATTTGACATCCACAGCCATTACCCCACTGTCACTAACTTGGATGTTCACTTGGAAAATGGACAAAGGGTTTTATTCCGACCTGAAAATGCCAGCCAACGTGCCGAGCAACCTCCAAAGACAAAACTTACAGCATTCTTTCAGTTGTGCCAAACGAATGACTTTGCCAAGGCACTTTTCTATCATCAGGTGCCCAAGTACTACACATGGCAGCCAAACAAGACATGGCGGGCTTGGCGCCCTGGAGCAGGTCAGAAGGAAGTTCCTGGTCATACAGGGGTGTACTCATCAGATGCATTTGGCAGAGTCTACACAGTGCATCCAAACAACACAGAGTGCTTTCACCTTCGTCTACTCCTCCATGAGATTGCTGGCCCCACATCATTTAATGACCGCAAGACTGTCGATGGCCATCTCTGAGTCTTTTCAAGAAGCTTGCCGCCGAAGAGGACTCATTGAGGGTGACAGTCATTGGCATGCAACAATGACAGAAGCTGCTGTGTCTTACTCCGCCAATAGGCTACAAAAACTCTTTGCCATTATAATTGCCCTCTGCACACCTTCCAACCCAAAGCAATTGTGGAAAGATCACAAAGACTGCCTCACAGAAGACATCTTACGCCAATTCACCAGAGCCAACCCCACAATGGCACTCAACTACACTGATGCGATGTACAATCAGGCATTGATCCTTTTGGAGGACCAGGCTTTGTCATTCGCTGGCAAGTCTCTGACTCAGTTGAACCTTCCATCTCCCAATAGGAATGATTCTCCAGGTCTCAGCAGAGAGATCCTCAGAGAAACCACCTACAATGTTGAGGAACTGACCTCCTTTGTCACAGTCACTGAGACTAAATTGCTTCCAGAACAGAAACAGACTTACAGGTTGGTTCTCGATATGGTGCAAAACAACACTGCTGGTATTATCTTCCTCGATGCCCCTGGTGGAACAGGAGAGACATTCCTGATCAATCTTTTGCTGGCCACAGTTCGCTCTAAGGGATTCATTGCACTGGCTGTGGCCTCATCAGGAATCGCTGCAACTCTTCTGCAAGGAGGTCGCACTGCCCACTCAACCTTTGCACTCCCTCTGGATCTGACAAGACAAGAACAACCAGTGTGTAACATTAGCAAAGGAACTGGTGCTGCTGAGATGCTTCAAAAGTCTCGATTGATTGTGTGGGATGAGTGTACAATGGCCCACAAGAGGGCACTTGAAGCACTCAACAGAACTCTTCAAGATCTGAGAGGCAACCATATGCTGATGGGTGGCATCACCCTGTTGCTGGCAGGTGATTTCCGCCAAACCCTGCCAGTTGTCCCCAGAGGAACAGCAGCGGATGAACTCAATGCATGTCTCAAGGCACCCCATCTGTGGCCACATGTGCAAACAGTCCATTTAACGACAAACATGCGTGTTCATATGCATGGTGACGAGATGTCAGAATCCTTTGCGCGACTTTTACTACAATTGGGAGAAGGAAAGTTGCCCATTGACAGCAGTGGACAAATCACAATTCCTCACGACTTTGGCAGTCAAGTAAAAACAGTTGATGACTTGACCTCAAACGTGTATCCAAACCTCCTGAATCACTTCAAAGATCACAACTGGCTGTGTGAACGGTCAATACTTGCACCCAGGAATGGTACTGTCAAAGACATAAACATGCTCCTTCTTCAAAAACTCCCTGGCCAAGAGCACATTTACAAAAGCGTTGATACGGTTTGTGACAGTGTTGATACGGTACATTACCCCATTGAGTTCCTCCACTCATTGGAGCCTTCAGGAACGCCTCCTCACGAACTGGTACTGAAGGAAGGCACCCCCATCATGCTCCTAAGAAACTTATCTCCACCAAAGTTGTGCAATGGAACCAGACTGGCAGTCAAAAAGCTCATGCAACATGTCATTGAGGCTACCATCATATCAGGCTGTGCCAGAGGGGAGGATGTTCTCCTTCCTCGAATTCCTATGATACCAACTGACTTACACTTTCAATTCAGAAGGCAACAGTTCCCTCTGAAAATTTCTTTTGCTATGTGTTAGATTCGTGGTTCAGTGGATAAAGAATTACACGGATGCTGTACATAAACAAACAACAGGTCTTTACTGGAGGAGGGTCATCTCTAGACTGGAGTACAGAGGCATGCGCACAGCTTATATACCGGTGTGGTTACTGCCGGTACTACAGTATGCAGGAGCTGTAAAAAGCAGTTCTGACTTAAAGCACATACACTACAATTCCTCCCTTTTTAGATTAATAATACCCCCTTAATATTCAAATAACAATTACATTTTTACATGTACATTCAATAACAAAAAGTCCATTTATAGATTCAGTCTTTGGGGCGGCTTCCTGACCCTTTCGGGATAGCGCCTTTCCGGAGGTTCTTGTTCTTGGTGCAGAGGCGATTCTGACCCCTTTTCATCAGGTAGTTCATCGGGTTCCACTGCTACTGGGTCTGAAGTAGATGCTACCGGTATGTCGGGTTCATCCCCAGGTACTCGAGACATGGGGTTGACGCCTTCCTGTGATGCTAAGATCTGATCGACGTGGCGTCTCACAATGTTCTCCCCGACATCCACTGTGTACATTAATGGCCCCTGCCTTGTACATATCGTTCCGGGTTGCCACTTCTCTGTTCGATAGTCACGGGCCAAGACTGGTTGCCCTACATTGAAGCTCCTTGTCGGCTTCTCGTTGATGTGCTGGAATTGTTTGTCCTCAACATTTCTTCGCACATTTGGTCTGAGCAAGTCCAGACGAGATCTCAACCATCAGTTAAAGAACATCATGGCCGGGGTCTGGTTGGTAACTGCATGTGTCACATTTCGGTAGGCTAATAAGAAATTGTCCATCTTATGCTGTAGTGGAATTTCCTCGTCGCACATGGCCTTTATCGCCTTCTTAAAGGTTTGTACGAACCTCTCAGCCAATCCATTGGTGGCTGGATGATACGGGGCAGATGTGTAATGCCTTACCCCATTCCTTTTCATGAATTTTTGGAACTCGTCGGACACAAACTGTGGTCCATTATCAGAGCAGATCTGCTCTGGCAAATCGTTTCTGGCAAATATGGTCCGTAGGACTGCAATCGTTTTCTCTGCAGTGGTTGAAGACATCTTTATCACCTCAGGCCACTTTGAATGAGCATCCCCTCTATTAAGAACATTGGGCTAGATTTTCAGTACAGACAGTTTTGGGGCGCTAACCTTAGCGCCCGCCCGAAGTTAGCGCCCGCCCCAAAGTAGCGCCCCGTTGCCGGAAATTCAGTGGCTTCGCCCTAAGAGAGTGGTGGAGCGCTAAAAGAGGCGTTCCACTCCTACCTTTAGGCGCTAAGCCGGCGGTCCAGAGGGATAGCGCCCAGGCGGGGCGCAGCGCGGGTGCGGTCATTTTTGCACTGACAGCAGACCCCGTGGTGCCGACCAGCTGTTAAAGGGGGAAGGGACGAATTGGTCTGCTGCCACGCCCTGCACACTGCAGCCTTGCAAAGAGGCCTCAACACTGCTGCTCAGCCCCAGGGAGTCATGGCAACGCCAGAGAAGGCCCGTCAGCGTGCCCTGCGCTTCTCAGAGGGTGATCTGGACATAATGGTCACAGCTCTGGAGGTGAGGCGCAAGATCTTGTTTCCAGAGAGTGGGAGGAATCCAACCCACCATGACTACACCAAAGCCTGGAAGCAGATCGCCCAGAGGGTGACGTTCACCGGCGATGCCCCCAGGACCCACAAACAATGTTGTAAAAAATACAACGATCTGACCAGGATTGTGAAGGTGAGTAGCCTTTCCAGTCTCCTCCTCATTCTTGCACGTACACCTGACATGATGGGCAAAGGGAGCTGAAAGTCCTATTGGCCAGCCCTCAGCCAGCAGCATTGGGACAGTCATGAGCATCAAATGGCCATTCGGCACTCTACACTTTGGCCAAGCTATTCCACCATGGGAGGCAGTGCACACTACATCAGGGCTTCACTCTGTCCAAGCTATTCCACCATGGGAGGCACTGCACACTACATCAGGGCTTCACTCTGGCCAAGCTATTCCACCATGGGAGGCAGTGCACTCTACATCAGGGCTTCACTCTGTCCAAGCTATTCCACCATGGGAGGCAGTGCACTCTACATCAGGGCTTCACTCTGCCGAAGCTATTCCACCATGGGAGGCAGTGCACTCTACATCAGGGCTTCACTCTGTCCAAGCTATTCCACCATGGGAGGCAGTGCACACTACATCAGGGCTTCACTGCGCACTTACAGCCCGTCCTTTCTCTTGCAGGCTAAAGTAGCGTTTAATCGCCAGGCCCGTGCCAGGGGTGGTCGCGCCAAGCTGCAGAAGCTCACTCGGCTGGAGGAGCGCGTGTGTGTGCTCATGGGAGCCCGTGTGATTGTCCCCACAGCGTGCGGTGTATCCGACCCTCCACTGCCCGGCAATGGTAAGGACCTCGCCTTTTGGCCCTCTCGCGTCGCACTGGCCCATCCGAGCTACCTCCTTTGCCACTGTCCCACCAATGCGCTGAATCCCACCAGTCCTAACT
Source organism: Somniosus microcephalus (assembly GCF_052327205.1). Classification (NCBI taxonomy): domain Eukaryota; kingdom Metazoa; phylum Chordata; class Chondrichthyes; order Squaliformes; family Somniosidae; genus Somniosus; species Somniosus microcephalus. The sequence continues at coordinate 420,006,424 of NC_140987.1, read as the reverse complement.
CCCTCGCTGACGCCGTCTCCTCACTCTGAAGCTACTCTTGTGCATTCCTGCTTTCAGCTGGTGACGACCAGGACCCTGAAGCTGCCAGTGACAGCACCTCCGACATGGAGGAGGAGGAGGAGCAAGCCGGACCTTCGGGGGAACAGTCACGTCCCGCAGGAGAGGAGGAAATGCTTGACACCTCCTCACTGGACGAGTGCCTGGAGGAACTGTCGCAGGGCAATGCAGCTTCTGGGACCAGTGGCGTCCAGCCACCCAGCAGCCGTGCGCGTGGCCCGCGGCCTTCCCCCCAAAGGGGGGAAGGATCAGAGGGGAGTGCTGCTGCTCGGCACACTCGCCGTCACCAACGCGGCAAGGGTCCCCTAGTTCGGCCCCCTCCTCCCCAGTGGGAGAGTCGCGACTCCAGTCCGGACACCTTCACTTCGGAGGAGGTGCGGAAGCTGGATAAGATGGCCGACGACTCGGACCGGCGCCACACGGAGCTCATGAGCGTGGTGGGGCGCATGCCTGAGGCCATCGAGTCGCTGGCGACCAGTGTGCGCGAGTTCGGGGCAGCAACTGCCGTGAGTGGCCGCATGCTGACTGATGCCGTCAAGACCCTGGCGGATGTGATGCGCGCGCACACCAGGACCACAGGGGCAGTCACTGCTGCCACACGCGCTGTCTCAGGCAGGCATCGCCAGGGCAGCCGCCGCGCTGGACCATCCCAGCAAGCCGCCCCTCGGCTGATTGCTGCGGATCCTGCAGTGCGGGCCCGGCCGAGTGCCACCGCGCCACAGCACCGGCCAGCGCATCCCAGACACCAGCTGGCCCACATTGCGCCATCCGTCGCCGCCATTCCCCCACTGGGGCGTCAAGGGCAAGCGGCTGCAGCTGATGGTGGCCAGGCTCAGGTGCGCCACTCAGCAGACAGCCCCTCGAGGCCTAAACGCCGTGTAGGCCGCCCCCCAGCGGCATCTGGCGGAAGGGCATCTGAGCCTCAGGCGCCTTCCCCCAGCCTCGCAGCAGCCACTGGGCAGAGCTTGCGAAGGAGCAGCAGGCCGGGCAGGGGAGGCAAAAGGCTGGCCAAGGTCTCGCCCTCGCGGGCCACTCAGTAGAGGGTGTGGGCAGCTTTCCTTTAATATGGCGGTGGCCATCTTTATTTTGCCCATGGTTGTGCTTTTGGAGGGCTTATTTTTTGCGTTAGGCCGACGTTGATGCCCGGTTTGAAGAAAGGTGGAGTGACTCCTCCCCAGTTTGTGGGAGTGAGTCGTTTGTTGGGCTTTTTGTGGGGCCCGTTTATTGTTTTTGGGGAGTCATGTGGGAAGGGCTTTTCATTTTTGTGCAATAAAAAATTATCTTTATTCATGCAGTCTCCATGGTTGTTCTTCTTAGTGTTTGTTGGCTTCGCCGGCTGAGGGCTTGCGGAGCGGCTGCATTCATCTTCCCTCATGGCCCCTGGCCATTCCCTGACAGGGGGCTTAGAAGTACCGTGTAATAAGGTGGCGTCGTGCGGCCCTTGGCCCTGGTCGCTCCCTCCTGGGAAGGTACTCCTGCTCCTCCTCCTCCTCCTCCTCCTCATGCTCCTCCTGCTCCTCCTCCTGAGGTGCTGGTCCAACGTCAGGTGGCAGTGCCTGAGTCCTGCGGATAGCCAGGTTGTGTAGCATGCAGCAAACCACCACAAATTGGGAGACCCGGTCCGGCGAGTACTGGAGAGCTCCTCCGGAGCGATCAAGGCAGCGGAACCGCTGCTTGAGGACCCCAATAGTTAGCTCGATGATGTTGCGGGTGGTTTGATGGCTCTCGTTGTAGGCCTCTTCAGCAGCGGTCCTGGGCGCGTGGAGCGGGGTCATGAGCCAGGTGCACAAAGGATAGCCTTTGTCCCCGATGAGCCATCCTCTTGGGGGAGGCTGTGCCTGGAACATGTCATGCACAGTACTCTGCCGCAGGATAAAGGCATCGTGGCTGCTGCCTGGGAAGCTGGCATTGACTGCCATGATGCGCTGCTTGTGGTCACATACCAGCTGCACATTCAGAGAATGGTAGCCCTTCCTGTTGCGATACTGCTCGCCATGCTCCAGAGGGGCCCGCAAAGCCACATGCGTACAGTCAATGGCGCCCTGCACCAAGGGGAATTCCCCGAGTCTGGCAAATCCCAATGCGCGCTGATGCTGGCTCTCGAGGGCCATGGGGAAGGAGATGAATTGGCTTCTCCTTCTGAACAGTGCTTCGGTCACGTGGCGGATGCAGCGATGCGTGCCATACTGGGAGATGTTTGCTATGTCCCCAGCAGCGTATTGGAAGGAGCCGGTGGCATAGAAGTTCAATGCCACCGTCACCTTCACTTCCACCGACAGAGACGTCCTGCACCTGAGCTTTGGCCGCAGATCTCGGCGAAGCAGGTGGCAGATCTCTGCAATCACCTCCTTTCGGAATCGGAGCCTTCTAACACATCGCGCGGCACTCATGTTTAGGTAGGAGCGCTGCTGGCGGTATAGCCTGACTGGGTAAGGCCTACGTGGCCGACGCCTGTAGCCCCCTCTGCCTCTAGCCAGGGCTGCCCCTCTCACAATGCGTCTGCGAGCCCTACGGACATGGCGCTGCAGCTCCGCGTTGGCACCCCATGCAGCCCCCATCAAATCCTGGCAAACAGTCTAATTTCCAAATGGCCACTTGCAGCGCTATGGCCTGAGTCCAAAAATACCTGGCTCTTGCTGCTTGAAACCAGTTAGCTATCCTCCTTGTTGTGTCTCCAGAAATGCGTTGCACAAGACTGTTTTCTGAAAAAAGGCTGGCCTTTATACTGGAGAGGACGTTCCCTTTAATTAGCGCCCCCCGGGGCCCGCGCTGGTTGTGTTGCGTTCCTTTTTCCAAACGCTCCAGTCGCCCGCCGCACAATGGGGCGGTCCGACTGAAGTTTGCAATCGGGGCGGCCAAAGGGCGTTGCACGAGGATGTGACGTCATTTTCTGCGCACGCATCCGGGCGGGCGCTAAACTTTGCGCCGGCGCTAACGGGCAACTTAATTTGGGGCGGGGCGCAAACTGCGCTGCGCCCGGGCGCTACACGCATAGCGCCCGGAAATCACTTCTCTTAAGGCGCTAACTGCTGGCGCAAGCGACTGAAAATCTAGCCCATTGAGTCCATGAATGGACCAGTGAAATCAATGTGCATCCGTTGCCATGGAGAGGAGGGCCACTCCCATGGGTGTAGAGGGGCATGTGGTGGTGCATTTTGGACCTTCTGGCATCCTAAGCAGCTCTTAGTTAGGTCTTCGATTTGTTGATCGATTCCCGGCCACCACACATAAGCCCTAGCAAGGCTTTTCATTTTCACTCCCCCCAGATGACCTTCATGTAGCTCCTTTAGCACTCTCTCCCTTAACTTGGGTGGAATCACCACTCTGGATCCACACATCACTGTCCCCTGGCATACTGACAGCTGTTCTCTTCTGGATGAGAATGCTGGCAACAGTGAGTCGCCATGTGTTGGCCATCCCCTCACCGTCAATTCATATACCCGTGACAGCGTCGGATCATTGCGGGTCTCCTTCTCTATATCCGCGTTTGTTACTGGCAATCGTTCAATTATCGATGAATAAAATATCTCGATAGGGTCCACTGCTGGTGCTTCCTCCACCGTAGGCAGTGGCAGGCGCGATAGCCCATCAGCGTTCCCATGCTGTTTAATGCCTTTATATTCTATTTCATATTGATTCGCCCCTAGAAACAGGGACCATCTTTGTAACCGCTGTGCAGTCATTACTGGCACGCCCTTCTTAGGATTAAAGATGGAGACAAGTGGTTGGTGGTCAGTCAGCAAGGTGAACTTCTGCCCATGCAGATAATGGTTGAATTTTTTTACTCCCCATACTAGGCTGAGGGCCTCCCTGTCAATCTGGGCGTAGTTGCGCTCGGCTGAGGTTAGTGACCGAGACGCAAAGGCCACTGGCCTCTCCAACCCGTCTGGGAATTTGTGCGACAGCACCGCTCCAATGCCGTCGGGTGATGCATCACATGCCAAACGAATTGGTAGTGCTGGGTTAAAATGGGCCAACACCTCTTTTGATGTGATCAATTCTTTACACTTCTGGAAAGCTCATCTACGTTCGTCATCCCACTTCCATGGTACCCCTGTTTGCAGTAGGGTGTTCAGCGGGTGTAGTACCGTAGACAAATTTGGTAAGAACTTGTGGTAATAGTTTACCAGCCCGAGGAACGACTTCAGTTGTGACACATTTTCCGGTGCTGGAGCCTTGACTACTGCCTCAATCTTGTCAGGGGACTTATGTAACCCCTCTTCATCGATGACGTGGCCGCAATACAAGATCTGTTTCTGGAAAAACTCGCACTTGTGGCGATTAGCTCGTAGCCTATATTCCTTTAATCTGGCGAGCACCTTCTCCAAGTTAGCGAGGTGATCACCGTCATTTTCGCCCGAGACCAAGATGTCGTCCAAATAACACTGGGTCCCTGGAATCCCTTGCAGGACCTAATCCATCGCCCTTTGCCAGATAGCCGGAGCCGAGGCTACTCCAAACACCAGCCGGTTGTATTGATAGAGACCTTTATGGGTGTTGATCATAAGGTAATGTTTCGAAGCTTCTTCTACCTCCATTTGCAAGTACGCCTGGGCTAGATCAATTTTGGTGAAGCGTTTACCACCAGATAGCGAGGCGAAAATATCCTCAATTCGTGGAAGCAGATATTGCACCATGTGAAGGGCTGGGCTCACTGTCACCTTAAAATCCCCACAGATGCGGATCTTCTTTGGTTCCCCAGGCGTATTACTCAACGACCTCTTCATTACAGGGACGATGGGTGTAGCCCACTCGGTCCAGTCCACTTTGGACAGTACTCCTGAATGTTCCAACCCTTCCAGCTCTGCTTCAACCGCTGGTCTGATCGCATAAGGCACTGGTCTGGCCTTCAGAAACTTTGGGCTTGCATTATCCTCTATTTTAATTGTTGCTGTTATTCCTTTTAGTGTTCCTAGTCCCTCCTGGAACATTTCTTTTGCGTCAGTTAGCATTTTTGACAGTCGTCCAGGTGTGACGTCGTCATCCTTTTTGGCCTCCACCTTCAGTGCCTGTATGGAATGCCAATCTGAATGTATCTTCCGGATCCACTCACGTCCTAGCAATGGTGGTCCTCCATTTGGCAATACATATATATATACATATACCATTTTAGGTATTTCCTGACCTTTATATGTCACTTTCACCCTTATTTTTCCTTTGGGGTAGACTTTTTGCCCCGTATACGTCTTCAAGACAATCTCTGTAGCTTTCAAGGGTATGTGTGAAAATAGCCGCTTGTAGTCTCTTTGATTTATGACTGTTAGAGATGACCCTGTGTCCAATTCCATTTCCACTTGGACTCCGTCTATCTTTAGTGTAACCCAGATAGTCTGGTGATCCTTTATTTCGGTTACATTATGTAGTTTCAGACAACCCAGCTCCTTGCTTCCGGAGTCTGTGTCACTTTTCTGTTCATCTGAACCATTGTCCATCACCTGGTGTACCTTTTTGTACTTCTCCTGTGGAGATTTCTTACTGTTGGTTTTCTTCCCAGACCTGCAGACTCTTGCTATGTGTCCTGCTTTCCCACACTGTCTGCACACTTTGTCCTTGAACCAACAATCTTTCTGGTCATGTGTTGTTCTGCCACAGCGATAGCACTTCCCTGTTCCATAGGTAATTTAGTTGGTGCCGTATTCTTGCGGTCTCCGTTGTATCTCTGCAGCATCTCGGCTGCTTCGTGTGATACTGCCATATTGAAAGCTTTGTCCAGCGTAAGGTCCTTTTCTGATAGAAGCCGTTTCTGGGTTCCTTCACTTTGTAGCCCACACACAAACTTGTCCCTTAACGTGTCTGCTAGTCCCGCTCCAAACTGGCAGTATTTCGATAGCTTGCGCAGTTCCGTTAAGTACTCAGCATTGCTTTCATCTTTGTGTTGGTTCCTTTTATGGAACTTAAATTGTTCTGCTATCAGCAGCGATGTGGGGCTTAAGTGGTCCTGTAGGATTTCTACTATGCTTCCAAAATCCTTGTTTACCGGCTTCTCTGGGGTTATTAGATTTCGCAGTAACCCATAAGTTTTTGCACCCATGGAATTTAACAGAACCAGTGCTTTATTAGCATCTGGCACTTCATTTGCCCTGCAGTACACCTCCATACGTTCCACATATGTCGCCCAATCATCGACTTCATTGTCGAATGTAGAGATACTGCCACTCTTCAGCATCCTTGGTTGTGCGTTAACTATCCCCATGGTGCCTCCCGCGCTTCCCCTTCTTCTCCGCTGGCACAAAATGGCATCTCCCGCGCTTTCCTTCCCGGGCTCGCCCGTCTTCTCCGCTGCGGCTTTGCAAAATGGCATCTCCCGCGCTCTTCCTTCTTCTCCGCGGCTCAATGGTGCCTCCCGCGCTCTCCCTGCTTCTCCGTGGCTCAATGGTGCCTCCCGCGCTCTCCCTGCTTCTCCGCGGCTCAATGGCATCTCCTCTTGCTTCGCCCCGTGGACCCTGATCAGCCCGTGATCCCTGGCTGTGGTCTGCGCGTTCTTCTCTTGATATTTGTCGACGCCGCTCAGTCTAGAACCCGGCTGTTTCTTACCCTCTCTCTCTCCGGTTTGCAGTATTTTTCCTCGACGCCGCTCGGTGATCAATCCCCAGCTGTGCCCTGCTCTCTTCACCCTCTTTCTTACCCCATCGACGCTGCCCGGTTCTCTCTCTCTGCTGTCGGTCGGCTCCAGCCGCCGCTGCTCGGGAAGGGTCTGCTCAGGACCTGTCGTCGGTCTCTTTCTGCTCGTTGTGGCTGCGGAACCAAGCCCAGCTCTCCACAGCCTCCCCAGCGAAGTTGGATCTCTGCCTGACTGCTGGGCGGTTGCTCGCGGTCGATGCCCGTGTTCCTGGACTCGACTATTTATTTTTTTTTGTTTAATGTTGCAGGTAGATTTGCATCAACACTCGTCGCCACTGTTAGATCCGTGGTTCAGTGGATAAAGAATTACACGGATGCTGTACATAAACAAACAACAGGTCTTTACTGGAGGAGGGTCATCTCTGGACTGGAGTACAGAGGCATGCGCACAGCTTATATACTGGTGTGGTTACTGCCGGTACTACAGTATACAGGAGCTGTAAAAAGTAGTTCTGACTTAAAGCACATACACTACACTATGTCTATCAACAAGGCCCAGGGGCAGACTTTGAAGGTTGCTGCGATCAACTTACTCACGCCCTGTTTTTCACATGGCCAGTTGTACGTGGCATGTTCCAGAGTTGGTGCATCCAGGAATCTGTTCATTTTAACACCATCAGGAAAAACAGAAAATGTTGTCTATCCACAGGTTCTCAAATAACAGAGTGCTCCCACCTTCATCTACTCCTCCCATGAGGTTGCTGGCTGAACCTCATTTAATTACCTCAAAACTCTCACTGGCCATCTCTGTGCCTCCTTTGTAAAAGCTTGCAGCAACAGAGGACTCCTTCAGGATCACATTCGTTGGCATCCAACGATCACTGAAGCTGCTCTGTCTTACTCCCCAAAAGGCTACGACATCTCTTTGTGGCGATCCTTCGCTCTAAGGGATTCATTCCACTGGCTGTTGCCTCATCAGGAATCGCTGCAACTCTTCTCGAAGGAGGTCGCACTGCCCACTCAACCTTTCCTCTCCCTCTGGATCTGAATAGACAACAACACCCAGTGTGTAACATTACCACAGCAACTGCTGAGCTGCTTCCAAAGTCTAAAGTCATTGTGTGGGATGAGTGTACAAAGACCCACAAGAGGGCACTTGAAGAACTCAACAGCACTCTACAAGATCTGAGAGGCTGCATACCTACTACAAGATAACAGATTTAACAGTGTAATGTTGAATACATTTTTATTGATTATAAAATCACTCTGTACAATACCAAACCCATTGGGTTTGCAACCCTTTACCAGAACAAGTATTCACTCAGTCTTTGGTTGTAACTCCACCATATTGTAAAATGTTTTATTGTTCTACATTATTATTGGCATAAATGTTCACTGTTGATTTCTAAACTGACCTCTAAATGACTGACATAGTATCTTTTATTTCCCTATTCAACTCATACACTGAAACATTGTGAATAATGTTATATCACTCCTGGGTACCCCCCCTCCCTCCCCTCCCCTTCCTCCACCTTCCCCTTCCTCCCCCTTCCCCCCAGTCGCTCTCTCCCTTCCCCCCCAGTCGCTCTCTCCCTTCCCCCCAGTCGCGCTCTCTCTTCCCCCCAGTTGCTCTCTCCCTTCCCCCCAGTCGCTCTCTCCCTTCCCCCCAGTCACTCTCTCTCTCTCTTCCAACAACAACATGCCCTCAAAAAAGCCTCGGCACCGCCGGGCACTTCAGCTAGTATAATATAAAATTGATATTATTTTTAATCTTCTCCATGTTACCTATGATATTACCCCCAGCTGTATCCCCTTCACTCCCATGGTGCAGCTAAAAAAATAAATTTACCAGGCTAAATAGAAACATTTTGGCATAGGGTTATGGAGCTGAGACCCTGGCTTAAGGTTCATAATTTAATAAAAATTCAAAAATTTTAACCCTTAATACATCACAGATCCTGAGAATGAATTGAAAAAAAATGAGGGAGAAGAGAATAGAGGGATACGGGGGTAGGGTGAGAAGAGGTAATTAGAGTGAGGAGAGGCTCGTGGGGAATATAAAGACTGGCATAGACCAGTTGGGCTGAATGGCTGGTTATGCTGTAGATTCAATGTAATTATAAGTAAAGAATAGACAACGTTGATTTGACCTCTGGTGAAGTGCCATGCCTTCACTTGCTGCCTCGCATGATTGCCAAATTAAGATTCGTGACTCACCATGTAAGGAAGTGCATTGTACAATATTTCATGCATCAATGTGATGGTCCACTTCATTGCCCCTTTATGAATTTTAACTTTAATCCAGAGACCTACCTATTTAGCGTATTAAAGCAATGCATCAATAAATGTCAGTTGGTACATTACTTAACAAGCGATGTACACTGTAACACCAATATTATTATGTCACAAATGCTGGCTCTGCCCAGGCAGGATAATATAATTTGACAAAAATGCTGCAATATTCAGTTACTCATAAACCAAAGTTTGTTATAACAGCCAATGTGTCTGCTGTGCAATAATGAGAATAGGTGAAATGTTTGTTAAATTGCGCCAGATGCTATTAACTAAATTAGGCAAGCAATCGGTGCTGTCTTTGCATTAACTACTAAATATGATGTAGCTGCTTTCTTCACATGTAAATGAGCGATTTCCAATATTCAAACGGAGCGAAAAGAGAAAGAAGTGAAGCATTTCAAATATCACCAGTTGGGTCATCACTATGTCAGGGAATGTGATTTAAGCTTTTATTGAAGCTTTTGTTCATCCTGTCTGCAATATGAAATCTGACAGCTACAATAGGGCAGAATGGGAAAGCTTTTGCTTAGGGAATCCTGCATCACATCAGGATAGCTTGAGCAGCTTTCTCAAACAATTGCACTTTTGTTAGAGTCAAAGAAATACATTTGAATTCCACACGTACAGTCAAACATCATTATTCACTGCCATGAAAACCAACCAAAGTAAGCTAGACTTCAAACCTGCCAAAATTGTCATTAACATGTGTTCTTTTCACCAAGCATTTGCATCTGAAGGAGCGAAACAAGATCATTTCTATAATAAGAAGTAAGTCTAGCATGGATATTGTGTTATCTTATAAGGTGGAAAGTCGACCAGCAATCTGCTATTATATTAATAATTTATATGCATTGTGTGTAACAAAGTAACATGTTAAAATCCCACTCCCCTTTTTTGTCATCTCCCAAAGATGTTGGGCTAGATTTTGTCATTGGGGGTGGGCTGGGGGCGTGTCAGGTGGTTGTCGTGTCAGGATCCCGACTCCGATGTGAAGTGGGACAAAAGTGCGATTTTGCCATAATTGGGCCCTTGATTTCCAACGTGTGGGAACCCCTGGCCCAATGAGCCTTTTCATACAGAAACTCGCCTCCGATGACGTCATCAATGCTGCTGGATTTAAGGCCTGCAAGCAGCCTTGCTTCTTTTTCAGCCTTTAAATTTTATGCCCATTGTTCTGAGCGCTTCGTTCACCAATTATGTCCAGCAGTAGACCAAAGTGTGCTCCAAGATTCGATGAGGCCTTCCTCCAAGCTCTGGTGGAGGGAGCAAGAGCAAATAAGGAGGTGCTCTTCCCTTCCTCAAGGAGGAAAAAGCCTCCCCAGTAGACTAAAGCTGTGTGGCTGCAAGTGGCCCAGGAGATCAACTCAATCTCTATGTGCAGCAGAACCTGACTGCAGTGCAGGAAGAGGTTTCATGACCTTCTCCACACAGGAAAAGTGAGTATGACATTCCCATCACCCTCAATCTGATCCCCATTGCCTCTCATCACCAGCACTCTGCTTTGCCAACCTCTTCCTCCACATCCCACTTGACTCTTACATTGCTGCACCCTTACCCATTTCCTCTCTCTCTATGGTCACATTAACTTAACTATTCGACCATGCAGCCCTCAAACTCCCTATCACTGTGATGCAATGACAACAACTTACAACCCGTTGTCTCCTTTTAAGCATCTATGCTATGGATTCTCTCCACTCACTCCTTCATTAACACTCAAACTCCACTTGTGTCCCTCATTGCAGGAAAAGAGAGCCCACAATAAGAGGGAAAGAGCGAGGACAGGAGGAGGGCCACCCACAGTAGCCCAGCTCACCACTTCGGAGGAGGCGGCCCTGGAGATCGCCGGAGTGGAGGACCATTCGCAAGTGGGGGACGGACAGACGGGTGCATCATAGCAAGCTGGTGACAGAATAGTTTAGCATCTGTCTCATTGACATAGCATGAGTCACTGACAATGATTCTGATGCTCTAACAGATTGACTTATGATCAATGTGCATGAAACCTTTACCTCACATCTCTAACTCTTTCCTTTACTCCCCACAGCACCATCGAGAGCCCCCGTCCCCACTGTCCAGGAGGAACAGCCTGAGCCTCCAGACTCCTCAGAGGAAGCTGCAACCTCTGAGGGCGCAGCGTCAGCAGAATTCAGCGCACCCAGCACCAGCGCAGACAATCACACCTCAGTGGGATCTTCAGGACATAGAGTAGTGTTGTCACCTGGTGTATCACAGATCACAAGTGAGCATCAGCAAATGGTGGAGACAGGGACAGCAGTGGAGAGTCCTTGTCGGAGGGCGCAGGACTCTGCCAGCTCGGCTCAGCTGCATGTCGATCCTCTGCCTCCGGGTCCATCCAGAAGGAGGGTGGTGCTGGAACTCCAGGAGCCGGTGCAGGAGTCTCTGGCAGGTTTTGTCTCCAGGGTCGCTGCGAGTGTGGAGCGAATGGAGGAGTCCATCGCGAACATGAGCAGAGCCTTTGTGGAGGCATTGGCGCATGAACGCATCACCATGGAAAGGATGGCAACCTCCGTGGTAAGGCTGGCAGGATGGCTATGGTAGAGGAGAGGATGGCTACGGCCATGGAGGAGCTTAGTCGCCATGGTATTAAAAACATGGTGATTGTTCAGAATAGACTGACATCGCTTGAGGATCAATGGTCAGCTATTGAGCACAGAAACCATACCTTCATGGAAGTCCTCTGGAGTTTTACTTCCAGTGCAGAAACGGGTCCTCATGGCCCCCCTGAAGTGCAGCAAGATGCTGTCAGGCCACTTGCTAGCTCTGAAGTGGGGCTGACCCATGAGAGGGATGTTGGTGGCAAACAACAAAGAAGTGGGGGCTGCTCTCCAAGCACTCACACGGCCATGCCACTGCAAAGCCCTCAGCCAGAGCCCCACCAGAGTCCTCACCCAACTGAGATGGGCATCTCATCCCCTGCACAGCCGCAGGAGCAGCAGACTGTTGCCAAGCCCTCACAGGTTTGCAACCCCAGAGGACAGCCGCCAAAGGTGTCGAGACAGGAGCAGCAAGAAAGTGAGCAAGGGGCCTCCACATCTGCTGAAGCCACAGGGGAAGCACCACGTAGGAGCACACGTAAGAGGAAGATAAAGCACAAGTAGTCACAAGGGTAGTCACATGGGTGTTCTGTTGTATTGATTTTTGACAAGCCATCCTTGAATTGTTATGATAAACAGATTTGCTGGCAAACTGTTGAAGTTGTGGCCTGTGTTATTTTGCAAATGGGACTTCCACACTGAGGGCTTAGGACGACTTGCAATTACCAGTATGATGATCAGAATGATAGGAATCCGCAGGTTCTTGTCCATTGTCGCTGCTCTGGTAAGAAGGTGCAAGGTAAAAGTGTTTGATTGTGCAGGTTAAGCAAATCTGGCCAACACGAGTGCGTCCCTTGCATCCCGGGCAGCAATGTGGTTGCGTACTGGCACCTTCTGTCCTGTGCAGCTTCAGGTGGGTGAGCAGCAGCTTGGTGCTCCTGTTGTTGCTCCTGCTGTTGGTGGTGCTGTTGTTCAGTGTTCTGCTGCTGCCGCGGCTGGTCTTCGTCCAATTCTGATGTCCAGGCGGAAAGGAAATAAATGGTTCCCATGCTTTTGGTATATACCTCAGTTGAGGAAGCGCTCAGTCAAGGTGGGGAGAGAGGTTTCCCAGGAGGTCAGGATGGGTGTCAGGATCCAACCTTCCACAACAATGAGTAGCCCTGCTAAAAGTTCCCCCAGACCTGAGGCAACAGAGTTCTGCCACCTGCAAATGATCATTGGTGAAAACTCCTTTTTAATGGTGAAGTTGCAGCTGTTAGTAAGCAATCCACTTGTGAGGCTGCCAGGATTAACTGGCGTGTTCCAGAGACGTACGGCATGGGAGAAATGTGCTAGAATCAGAAAGGCCTCTCAAAATGGGATTATAGAGGCAATTAACTGGTAGTTAAGGGCCTTAAGGGCCTATCCCACCACTTGGAGGCGCAATGAAAACGGGATCTGAAACCACGAATGTGGGAAAATTGCTCGGAGGCGGGATTGGAGCCTCCCACCATTTTTTGCGATTTTTACAACTCACGCCTCCAATCCCGCCTCCTCGGGTCTGGCAAAATCGAGCCCGTTGACTCACAGTGGGGTACGGTTCCATTAGACCTATGCTAACCCTTCCAAGTGACCATTCTTTATGTGTGAATCCAACAGTGACTGTCAGCAGGGTATCTGACCATGTGGGACACCTCGCAAAGGATCTCTATTCTAAACATTAACCTGTCTTCTGTCTTTTCAGAAGCTGTTGCATCTGCAAAGTATTTCTAGAATTTTCTACTTCATTTCAAATGCATTTATGTAGAGTCTGTAAATACTGGGAACCTTAAAAGCTTAAGTACATAATTGTGATATTTGTAAACTTGATATTGCCTTGCATTGCCTATAAAAGGAAAGCAGGAGGCAAGCCCTTGACCTTGTCCAACAGGTACGAGGTACTTGCTGCCTGTATGGATGAGAACAAGGACTGCAGGGTGGATGGGCAAACTGACCACGGCACCATGGTATAGGAGGACATTCAAGTGGGGAGAGTAAAAAGGAATGTGGCAGTGGTAGGCGACAGTATAGTCAGGGGAAGAGATACTGTTCTCTGCAGCCATGACAGGGAGTACTGAAGGCTGTGTTGCCTGCCCGGTGCCCGGGTTAAAGACATCTCCTCGCGGCTGGAGAAGAACTTGGGGCTGAATTTTGCCAGCGCTCAGAGTGTGGGTTTGGAGGCGGATCCACTGTCAAAATCAAAATGATTGACAGTGGGTTGGGAACCTGCTGCGAACCTGCCTCCATGTAAGTTTGCAAAGTGTCGGGTCTGCGATTTCAGAACATACCCGACACCAAGCGGTGGGGGAGGCATTTAAGATACTTAACTGCTTGTTAAGTGCTTGTTTTCTACTATTTTGCCAGCCATTTTCTATTTTACCACATTTTTAATGGGGTTCACGTCGTTCGGCAATCACGTCAGGTAAGTAGATCGGAATGTGCAGGCGTAGGATAAGGAAGGCAGAGTGTTGGAGATGTGATGAGTGGCACAGCAGGATAAGGTTGAGTGTGGCTTTGCAGTAACGTTTCGTGATCTACTGAGATAATTGAAAGGTTTACGCCACTACAGCCAGGTCTTTCTGATGACATCCCTGCTTTTGCCCTCCTGTACAATGTGCAACCAGGCTGCGTTGGTGTCCTGGGGAGGTCTCTTCCGCCCATTGGAAGGTAAGAGAACCTCCCTGCATGCTGTGAGTCCATCCCTAAGCATATGGAGGGAGTCATGTGAGAGCCTGGGTGCAGCTGTGTACCTTTGTGCAGTGCTTGTCAGTGTTTGTAGCACCTCAATGCTGTAGAATGCTGACAGCACAACTGTCAAAATGAATGCGGCCATGGCCCCTTTAAGGAAACCGGCTGATGATGCGTCATCAAATGACGTCATCAGACCCACTTCCTTTTAATTGGTCGGGCAGCCCGCAGGGTGGGCATAACAAGCCCGAGTAACGGAAAATCCTTTGTACAGAGCGGCTGCAGCCGAGAACAGGACCGGAAGCCACCAACCACCTTTCCCGCCGCGATCCCGCCTCCGCTGGTGAAATCGCAGCCTGGAGGTGGGCAGGGGAGGATCCAGTTGTCATGGTCCACCTAGGAACCAATGACATAGGTAGAACTAGGAATGAGGTTCTGCTGAGAGAGTTTGAGGAGTTGGGGTCCAAATTAAAAAGCAGAACCTCAAAGGTAATAATCTCTGGATTGTTACCTGAACCACATACCAATTGGCATAGGGATAAGCAGATTAGAAGGTTAAGTGCATGGCTGAAAGAGTGGTGTGGGAAGCAGGGGTTTCAGTTCATTGAGTAGACTAGGCCTATATTCTCTAGAGTTTAGAAGAATGAGAGGTGACCTCAATGAAACATACAAAATTCTTACAGGGCTTGGCAGGGTAGATGCAGGGAGGATGTTTCCCCTGGCTGGGGGAGTCTAGAACCAGGGGTCACAGTCTCAGAATAAGGGGTCGGCCATTTAGGACTGAAATTTCCTCACTCAGAGGGTAGTGAATGTTTGGAATTCTCTAACCCAGAGGGCTGTGGAAGCTCAATTGTTGAGTATATTCAAGACAGAGATCGATAGATCTTTGGATATTAAGGGAATCAAGAGATATGGGGATAGTGCAGGAAACTGGAGATGAGGTAGAAGATCAGCCATGATCTTATTGAATGGTGGAGCAGGCTCGTGAGGCCAAATGGCCTACTCCAGCTCCTATTTCTAATGTTCTTATGTTCATGGGGCACTGGCACCAGTACTGGAGAAAGAGGGAGCTGTTCCGTTGGGATGGACTCCACTTTAACCGGGCTGAAATCAGTGTCCTGGCGAATTGAATAACTAGGGCAGTAGACAGGGCTTTAAACTAATGAGGGGGTGGGGGGGGTGGGGAGGGGTGGATTCAGGAAAGAAAATTTAAAAGCAGCAAGAGAAACGTCAAGGCTCTAGAGCAGAGCAGAGTTTTGGGTAAAAATAAGCTGCATGGGTCATGAAGGGACAGAGAGAGTAACAAAGGTAATAAGGCATCAGTAACAAAGGTGACATCGGGGAAAAATCAAAAAAAGTCAAAGCTAAAGGCGTTATATCTGAATGCGTGAAGCATTCAAAACAAAATAGATGAATTAATAGCACAGCTAGAAATTAATAGCTTTGATGTAATAGCCATTACGGAGATGTGGTTGCAAAGTGACCAAGGTTGGGAACTAAATATTTCCGGATACATAACTTTTAGAAGGGATTGGCAAAATGGAAAAGGAGGAGGAGTAGCCCTGATATGAAGGGTGGGATAAAGACAGTAGAGAGAAAGGGCCTTAGCTCGGAAAATCAAGAAGTAGAATCAGTGTGGGTGGAGCTAAGAAACAGCAAGGGGCAGAAAATATTGGTGGGAGTTGTTTATCGACCCCTAAACAATAGTTGTAGTGCAGGGCAGAGTATAAATCAACAAATTAGAGGTGCATTTAACAAGGGTATTACAGTAATCATGGGGGACTTTAATCTACATATAGACTGGGTAAACCAAATTTGCAGTAATAGTGTGAAGGACGAGTTCATGGAATGTATACAATATAGTTTTCTCAATCAGTATGTTGAGGAACCAACTAGGGAACTGGCTATTTTAGATCTCGTATTGTGCAATGCGAAAGGCTTAATTAATAATCTTGTAGTAAAGGGGCCTTTAGGGAACAGTGACCATAATGTGATAGAATTTTATATTGAGTTTGAAAGTGATCTAGTTAAGTCCAAAACTAAGGTGTTAAAATCTAAACAAAGCAAACTACGTAGGTATGAGAGGTGAGTTGGCTAAGGTAGATTGGGACACTACATTAAAAGCTATGATGGTAGACAAGCAATGGCTAGCATTTAAAGAATTAATTCATAATTTACAACAAATATACATTCCTTTAAGGCACAAAAATCCCATAGGAAAAGTGGTCCAATCATGGCTAACAAGAGAAGTTAAAGATAGTATTAGATCAAAGGAAGAGGCTTATATTGTTGCCAAAAAGAGTTGTAAGACTGAGGATTGGGAGGATTTTAAAATTCAGCAAAGGAGGACCAAGAAATTGATAAAGAAAGAGAAAAAGAATATGGGAATAAATTAGCAAGACACATAAAAACAGATTGTAAATATTTCTATAGGTATGTAAATAGGAAGAGATTAGTGAAAGTAAACATGGGTCCATTAGAGGCAGAGACAGGAGAAATTATAATGGGCAATAAGGAAATGGCAGAGACATTAAACAAATACTTTGGGCAGGATTTTCATTCAGGCGTCGGGTTGGAGGCGGGACTACAACTTTCAGGGTTGTAGTCCCGCCTCCATCGAGATGCGGCCAATCCACGCGATTTTAACTCGATTGACCTTGTGGAGCCCGCCCAGCGGGCTCAGCAGGCCAATTAAGGGCCACCTGGCAACAGGTGATGCCACAGACTGAAATTTCATCTGTCAAGAGGTTTTGACAGATGAAATATCAGTGTTTGAAAGCTGTTTGAAGCTGTCAAACACTGACAGTCTTACTTCTAACCTGAGTCCTTCTCCACAGACTCAGTCAGAAATCTCTCCTGCACAGTAAGCTGAAGGCTGTCACTTTTGACAGTTCGCAGCCATTCTGCTTTCTGTGCCGGTGAGATGAGGGACTCCCGGGACCTAAAGGAAGGAAGGCTGAATAGGTAAGAAAAGGTCATTTAAACTTCTTTAATCACTTTAGACACACCAAACACACTTACCTTTGCACTCATGCACACATCACTCACCTGAACACCGACATCTTGACCCCTTCAAGTCCTTCAACCCGACGGCCCGCCTCCTCTAACTTGGCGTGGTTTGGAGCCATCGGGAATTCCACACTTCAAACTTAAAAATAGGGATTAGGCTAAAAACTGCCTGTTAAGAGGTAGTTATTTGGCACTAATCCCTTCCCGTCTCGGGTAGGCGGGTCCCAGTGCGGGGCGGGTACCCGCCTCCTTTGAAACTGGCATGGAGGTGGGTTTGGGTGTGGGACCCCTGATTTTGGGATTTTAACCTCCCACACGCCTCCAATCCCGACTCCACGGCCCAATGAAAATCCTGCTTTCACGGTAGAAGACAAAAAACATTCTGGAAATAATGGGGAACCAAGGGGGAAAATTCGGTATCGATCATTTTGGGGTGCTAACACTCAAGCAGAGTGCTGGGCTGATCGATCGCGGGCAGGAACCTGCGAAAAAAACTAGAACAGGAAAGGTAAATTTTTTTCATGTACCTCGGCCACCTCGCCTTTAATCATTGCCATCGAAGTGGCCGTCCACCCGATGCACGCCTCCTGCACCTGTCGGTGTTTTCGACCGGTGCTGCTGCAGGGGATGGAAGTCAATTTTGGATCCGGGACACTACTTTGGCGATGTGCACGCTGATGACATCACGAACTCCGGGTGAAGGAGATCAGGGCGCAACGCCATAGCGCCGCCACAAAACTCCTGTCGAATATGGCGAGAGTCGATGTCAGCGCTGCGCCTGGTCGCAAAGCCATTTGCACTCTGTTAGCGCCCCTCGGGAGCGCTAACGGGAGGCGCGAAGGCACACAATTTCACCCCTGTAGTACTGGAGAAATTAATGTGACTAAGTGGCGACAAATCCCCTGGACCTGACAACCTGCATCCTAGGGTTTAAAAAGAGGTAGCTGTAGTGATAGTGGATGCACTGGTATTAATCTTCCAGGATTCCTTAAATTCTGGAACAGTCCCTAAGGATTGGAAGGTAGCAAACATAACCCCGCTATTTGAGAAAGGAGGAAGAGAAAAAACGGGGAACTATAGGCCAGTTAGCCTGACATCAGTAGTAGGCAAAATGCTAGAATCTATTAGGGACGTGGTAACAGGGCACTTAGAAAATTGTAATATGATTAGGCAGAGTCAACATGGTTTTATGAAAGGGAAATCGTGTTTGACAAATCTGTTAGAGATTTTTGAAGATGTAACTAATAGGATGGATAAGGGGGAACCAGTGGATGTAGTGTATTTGGATTTTCAAAAGCATTCGATAAGGTGCCACACAAGGGGTTACTACACAAAATTAGGACTCATAGGATTGGGAGTAATATATTAGCATGGATTGAGGACTGGCTAATGGACAGAAAACAGAGAGTAGGAATAAATGGGGCGTTTTCGGTTTGGCAGGCTGTAACTAGCAGGGTACCGCAAGGATCAGTGCTTGGGCCTCAGCTATTTACAATCTATATTAATGACTTAGATAAAGGGACTGAGTGTAACATATCCAAATTTGCTGATGTTGCAAAGTTAGGTGGGAAAGTAATCTGTGAAGAGAACGCAAAGAGGCTGCAGAGAGATATAGATAGGTTAACTGAGTGGGCAAGAACATGGCAAATGGAATCCAATGTGGGGAAGTGTGAAATTATCCACTTTGATAGGAAAAACAAAGAAGCAGAATATTTTTTGAATGGTGAGAGACTGGGAAATGTTTGCAGTCAGAGGGATCTGGGTGTCCTTCTACATGAATCACAGAAAGTTAACATGCTGGTACAGCAAGCAATTAGGAAAGCAAATGGTATGTTAGCTTCTGCTACAAAGGGATTAGAGTATAAGAGTAAAGAAGTCTTACTATGGTTATACAGGGCATTGGTGAGGCCATACCTGGAGTGCTGTGTACAGTTTTGGTCTCCTTACCTAAGGAAAGATATACTTGCCTTAGAGGGAGTGCAACAAAGGTTCACTAGACTGGTTACTGGGATGAGGGGATTGTCCTATGAGGAGAAATTGAGTAGACTAGGCCTATATTCCCTGGAATTAAGAAGAATGAGAGGTGATCTAATTGAAACATACAAAATTCTTAAGGGGCTTGACAGGTTAATGCTGAGAAAATGTTTCCCCTGGTTGGGGAATCTAGAACACGGGGTCACAGTCTCAGAATAAGGGGTTGGGCATTTAGGACTGAGATGAGGATAAATTTCTTCACTCAAAGGATTGTGAATCTTAGGAATTCTCTATCTGAGAGAGCTGTCGTTGAGTATATTCAAGACAGAGGTCGATACATTTCTGGGAACTAAGGGAGTTAAGGGATATGGGGATAGTGCGGGAAGGTGGAGTTGAGGTAGAAGATCAGCCATGATCTTGTTGAATGGCAGAACAGGCTCGAAGGGCCAAATGGCCTACTCTAGCTCCTATTTCTTATGTTCTTATGCAAGGATTCCATAGATAACTGTAGCAGTAGCCAAGTCCCGTGCTGTTCAGAAAGAGAACTCTTCCCAACAACACAGGATAGATACAGATGAGGGGGTCCATTCAATCCATCTTAGATCATCCATCTAAAAAAAACTTTCAGTTCCCCATTACATTGTCTAACTGTATCTTGATTCAATCTGTTTACATCTCCGTGAACTTGGCCAATTTGCCATTCCAAGTGTTGATCACACTTTACATGAAAAAGTGTGATATCTGACTTAAATTGTCTTTTCATCAATTTTAGCCAATTTCTTTCTGTTTTACTATCATGGTGTACCTTGAAGTGGGAACATAGTAACATGAGTAGGCCATTCAGCCCCTCGAGTCTGTTCCGCCATTCAATTAGATCATGGCTGATCTGATGTGTAACTCCATCTACCCAGCTTGGTACCCTTACCTAACAAAAATCTTATCAACCTCAGTTTTGACATTTTCAATTGATGTAGCCTCAACAGCTTTATGGGGGAGAAAGTTCCAGATTTCCACTACCCTTTGTGTGAAGAAGTGCTTTCTGACATTACCCATGAATGGCCTAGCTCGAATTTGAAGGTTATGTCCTTTTGTTCTGCACTCTCCACCAGAGGAAATAGTTTCTCTCTATCTGTCCTATCGAATCCTTTAATCCTTAAAAACCTCAATTAGATCACCCTTTAATCTTCTTTACTCAACGGAATACGAGCCTAGCCTATGCAACCTGTCCTCATAATTTAACCCTTTTAGACCTGGTATCATTCTGGTGAATCTGTGCTGCACCCCCACCAAGGCCAATATATCCTTTCTGAGGTGTGGTGCACAGAATTGAATGCAGTACTCCAGATGGGTTCTAACCAGAGCTTTATACAGCTGTAGCATACTTCCACCCCTTTGTATTCCAGCCCTCTTGAGGTAAAGGCCAACATTTCATTAGCCTTTTAAATTATTTTTTATACCTGTCCACTATCTTTTTGTGATTTCTGTACTTGAACCCCTAAATCTCTCTGCTCCTCCACAGTTCCTAGCTGCCCACCATTTAGAAACTACTCTGATTTATCTTTCTTAGGTCCAAAGTGGATGACCTCACATTTTCCCACATCTGTCACAGTTTTGCCCAATCACTTAATCTTAGGGGTTCTTGATTTACCTTGTTTATACTATTTAATATCTTGCATACTTGTGCCAGGTCTCCTCTCAGCTGCCTACTTTAAGGCTAAAGAGCCCCAATTTTTCCAGTGTTCTTCATAACTTTATCCTTTGATGTCAGGGATCATCCTCCTGGCTCTTCTCTCCATTGGATTTGTGGCTTGCATGTAACTTACCTCACTGGGCCTCTGCTGGGCCTTGATGCAGATCCTAGCAGCTCTGGCCTAGCAGGGAGGCCACCACTGCTCCCCTCCTCAGGACTGAACAACAACAACAATAACAATAAGGGGCGGCACGGTGGCATAGTGGTTAGCACTGTTGCCTCACAGCGCCAGGGACCCGGGTTCAAATCCGGCCTCGGGTGACTGTCTGTGTGGAGTTTGCACATTCTCCCCGTGTTTGCGTGGGTTTCCTCCGGGTGCTCCGGTTTCCTCCCACAGTCCAAAGATGTGCGGGTTAGGTTGATTGGCCATGATAAAAAAATTGGCCCTTAGTGTTAGGGGGGATTAAATACGTGGGGTTACAGGGATAGGGCTTGGGTGGGATGGCTGTCGGTGTAGGGACCAGGTGCTAGGGTTTGGATGATCAGCCATGATCTCGTTGAATGGCAGAGCAGGCTCGAAGGGCCGAATGGCCTATTCCTGCTCCTATCTTCTATGTTTCTATGTAACAAGTTTAATATAGTAAAATGTCCCAAGGTGCTTCACAGGAGCGCTATAAAGCAAAATTTGACACTGAGCTACATAAGGAAATATTAGGGCAGGTGACCAAAAACTTGGTCAAAAAGGTAGGTTTTAAGGAGCATCTTAAAGGAGGAAAGAGGGGAAGAGAGGCAGAGAGGTTTAGTGAGGGAATTCCAGAACTTAGGACTGAGGCAGCTGAAGGCACGACCACCAATGGTGGCGTGATTGAAATCAGGGATGTTCAAGAGGCCAGAATTAGAGGAGCGCAGATATCTCATAGGGTTGTGGGGCTGGAGGAGATTACAGAGATAGGGCGGGGTGAGGCAATGGAGAGATTTGAAAACAAGGATGAGAATTTTAAAATCGAGGTGCTGCTTAACCAGGAGCCAATGTAGGTCAGCGAGCACAGGGGTGATGGGTGAACGAGACTTGGTGCGAGTTAGGACACGGGCAGCAGAGCTTTGGATGAGTTCAAGTTTATAGAGGGTAGAACGTGGGAAGCCGGCCAAGCGGGCTTTAAAATTTCAGGGCTTGCATATTATAAGAGGACCCCGCCAGCTTTAAAATTACAGTCCGTCATATTGGGACGTGGAAAGAGTAGTTAACTGTCCCATTTTATTTTACTGGCTTCCGCCAGGTGGGGGGCATTCAAGTCGAGGCCACTGTCTCAACTTATAAATTTCCTGCACAATCCACAAACGCCGTCCAACTACATTAGGTCACAATTTCAGAGTATAACCTGAAACAGTTAAACTTAGTAAATTATATGTGTAGATTTAACTTGTAATGTTGTTTTAAATAAATTACCTCATTGACAATGATTGAAACAATATGAGGATAACTGATAAATGGAGAAAAAGAAAAACTCTGATGGTGGAGCCTGTGCTGTCAGACTGTGATAATATTATACTGACCACTAAAGATTAATGTTAAAGCTTAATGAGAATCAATGCTTTCATGTGGAGTTTGTTATTGTCACAATGTGTAACACAAGCAATGAAAATTTGTTCAGCACGATTTCACAGCAGAATTCTGGTGCAAAATGGAATGTCTCACCATGTGGCATGTCCAAATGGGCTCTTGTGAATTATTGTCTTGTGGTGTGCGGTATTGGAGTATTTGAGATGATACTCCATAAAGTATGTAGCCTGATAACTAAATTCTGTCTTCCGATTTTAATGGTGTTGCACGTTATGGGTTTGTAAGTTTAAAAATCAAGGCTAATTAAACCCCCATGATGGTATTAGATTTTAAAGAAGGACACTACATTTAATTTGTGCACTCTAAAATCAGCAGGTTTGCCAGCTTTTTGCCTTACCTTGAGATCAAGTATAATTAGAGATACAATAGTGATCTTATTGTATCTATCCTTATACAATGGTCAAATAATTTAAGGAGTAAGGTGGATCCTGAACCCCAGGCTCACTACATTTTTTGGCAAGTGGACCTCCAAACGATTCTAAAGGCAATGTATTCCAAATTCACTTGGGAGAAGAATATCTCTGGATGCTGTAAGGTTTTCAAGTTTCAGTAATCCACACACAGAGGCTGATTGCAATTGGCATCAGAATAAGAGCTGCCTAACTACTAGAAAATTAACTGATCAATGGACAGGTAAAACACATAGAGGGGCCATTATCCATGTAAGTAATGGATATGCTTCATTGCCCTAATCCATCCGCTCATTTGGTGTTCTTTCTTGTACAGATGAGGACGAAGATGTCATGACAACTTCAAACAAATTTGGCATTGAGGTGGAGAGTTCGATGGAGCTGGTCACATGTTATCTAAGCATTCAACAATTGGAACTCCTTTCTATGCAACAAGTTCAGAGTGTTTAGTGTAGGAGCATGCACTGCTCTGTGAGTGCCATCTATTGCAACTTGTGCTTTGGGGAAAACAGCAGATTGATAAAACTGTATGGATGTATCACACTGCAGCCAAATTGTATGAATTCTCCAGCTCTCGTAAAAATGGAGTCAGTGACCTAACAAATGCTTGCCTGTACGACACCCTGAGTCATGTTACATAGGACCCCTGTGGCTGCTTGATAGGAGCTGGTGGCATAGAGATTGATTGTGGTAGTAACTTTTATAGCCACGGGCCGAGCTGTCAGCGCTGTTTATCTTAGCAGTGGGTCTTCAGGCAATAGCTGGCACAGCTCAACTACAGAATCCTTCGTGAACTGCATTCCTCTCATGCACAGGTCCTCAATCAGATCTTCCTAAAATCTGCATTGGCCTGTAAACTTTTTATAGGGGGTAATAGTTTCCACAAGAACTGTTGTCCTTTCACCCATACCAGTGATTACAGCTCTTAGGAACCAGTGTGCAATGGCACATCTCCAATTACCTTCACTCATTAAGCAGGTGGTTACTTCACACCTGCCAGCACTGTAAGCATCAGCCTCCATTCAAAAGTTCAATGGTTACCATCTTAGTGCACTTGTAACTATTTTAAGAGATAACAATTTAAGAATTATTCATCCCTATTTAACAAACAAAGGCTAAAAGTTAACATTACTACAGTATCAATCCACAAATCAATAGTGGTATTATATTAGCACACTTCAAGTTAGTCTGATGATCTCTTTTCTTACTTAGAATCATAGAATGATACAGCAAGAAGGAGGCTATTCAAACCATCAAACCTGTGCCGGCTCTTTGAAAGAGCTATCGAATTAGTCAAAACCCCCTGCTCTTTCCCCGTAGCTCGGAAATGTTTCCTTTTTCTGTATATACCCAATTCCCTTTTGAAAGTTACTATTGAATCCACTTCCAGCACCCTTTCCAGCAGTGCATTCCAGATCATAACAACTCGCTGAGTAAAAAGAATTCTCCTCATCTCCCCCCTGGCTTTTTTGCCAATTATCTTAAATCTTTGGTTACTAACCCTCCTGCTAGTGGAAACAGTTTCTCTCTCATTCATCATGTTCTCTTAATGTTATGTTTTATTAAATTAACTTTTTGTTGCTTTAATGTCGCGCATAACAATTTGGGGAAAATTGGCCTGGCTAGCGGCTTCTGTGTTACTATTAGAAGACAGCATTAAAATTGTCTGAAGGGAGTGCTGTTGAGATAAGGGTGGGGGATATATTGAATGGGGTATCCCGGGCATCAGTATTGAGACATCTACTATTTCTAATTTATATTAATAACTTGGATTCAGAAACAGAGAGAAAACTGGTCAAATATGTTTACGCTGCAGGAAAAGGCAATCACATACTGAATGTTTTTAATTATCACAGAAGGAATTGAGTTTGTTAGCAGTGTAATTAAAAAACACTGGTGAAATCTTTTGGTCCCACTTTACTGCTTTGTTGTGTTTATTTTATCTAAATTAAGGCAGATTGTACCTCATCAGCAATGCAGTGTTATCGAAGTGCAAGCAGAGAACTGAAACCTGACAATACGTGTGCAGAGTTGATGAGTTGAGGCTGTAGATTAAATTAACCAATTTGTTTATATTAATAATTTAAACTCAGCTGATAGGTATGGAGAGCAGTCTGAGAAAAAGAGCTTACCCACGGAGATGGGTCTCCATTAGCCCTGAAATGCCAATTGGGTGTGGTGCTGAGCCCCTTTCTATTGTGAACAGCTAAACGATTGTACAAAAATATGGCGAGCACTGCTTAGTATCTACAGTCTTCAGACTCTATGCTGAGTTACCTGATCGCAGCCAGGACAGCAGTGATGGCATTATGATTTGCCTCAGTGGACCTGGGGTAGGGAAGAGGAAAATCAGTCAAGGTACATATTGCTGATTGCTATCCAGTCACACCTGCTAGAAGACTTGTTGGGTAACAATATCATTGCTGTTGCCTTTAATGCCCTCCATAGTCACATTGGCTGCTGGTACTCACACAAGAATAGTCACTTTGATAAGGTACCAGAGGGTCCCAGTGCCATGACCCATTATTGAGCAAGCCTCTTCATCACCTACAAGGCACAAATCAGGAGTGTCGTATAATACTCTCCACTTGCCTGGATGGGTGCAGCTGGAATAATACTCAAGAATCTCGGCACCATCCAGAAAAAAGAAGTCCACTTGATTGGCACCCTATCCACCAGCTGAACCATCCAAATGTGTACTACCTACAGGATACAATGCAGCAACTCGCCAAAGCTTCTTCGGCACTACCTCACAAACCCATGACCTCAACCAACTAGAAGGACAAGAGCAGCAGGTGTATGGAAACACCATCACCTCCAGGTTCCCTCCAAGTCATACACCATTCCGACTTGGACATATATCACTGCTCCTTCATCATCACTGGGTCAAAATCCTGGAACTCCCTCCCTAACAACACTATGGGAGTACCTTCACCACATGGACTGCAGAAATTCAAGAAGGATGCTCACCACCTTTCTCAAGGGCAACTTGGGATGGGCAATAAATGCTGGCCTTGCTAGCAATACCCATATCCTGAGAATGAATTAAAAAAATGATTCAGTACCTTAGAAGAGGGGGAAGAAGCAGAGTGAAAATTGGACAAAAATGATAAATGATTAAGATCACACTGAGATAAGAGAACTGGTATTAAAAAGGTTGAAAGTTATTTGGGTTGATGTGGAGAGAAGATAAAGGCCACTTGAAGGAACATTAAGTTTCTCGTGGCTTATTCTGAGAAATTGATAGAGATGCTCCAGATTCTTCCCAGAACTATTTATTCTGTTAACCGAAAAATGGTAAATCCGCATAGCATGGAGGGAGGAATGTACAACAGGCCCTAGATTGTTATTTAGATAAATTATCTCAGCCAACAATCCATTTCTCTGAATCCTGCAATATTATTAATAATAATAAAGAAGATCCAGGTCAGTAGACCCTTGGAGACTGCAGCATTCTAAGATAAGAAGCTCTCATTTTACTTCTCTGTACACACTTCCTGTTTCAGAATTTATTATTCTCCTTTGTCACAGTCACTTTTTAATAGTATTCTGGTACATTAAACAAGCCACATTAATATATCAAATCAATTGCTCCAGCAAATTTATTTCCCATAACAGCAATTGGACACACAAGGTGAAAGCCTTTGTGTGTCGAGTCAGTGCTGCACAGACAGCCAGTACCTGAACATGTGGACATTGTTAAGTAATAATATTGGACACTGTGCCTCATTAACATTGAACAGGCGGGCTGCTGGTGCTACTCATGCTGTTTACTGGTAGCTTGCCTAATCGGGGCCCTGAAAATGATGGGTCCATGATGCTATTTAAAGACAGCCTGAACAGCTTAAAGGGGATTCACTAAGCGAGCTGAAGAACTGATGAATCAAGTGCTGGTACAAACCAATTTCCCAAATGGATCCTGAATCAGTGCAAGGATGCTCATTACAATATTTTAAGAACATAAGAAATAGGAGCAGGAGTGGGCCATTCAGCCCTTCGAGCCTGCTCCGCCATTCAATAAGATCATGGCTGATCTTCTACCTCAACTCCACCTTCCAGCACTATCCCCATATCCCATGATTCCCTTAATATCCAAAAATCTATCGATCTCTGTCTTAAATATACTCAACGACTGAGCATCTACAGCCGTCTGGGGTTGAAAATTCCAAAGAATCACTACCCTCTGGGTGAAGAAATTTCTCCTCATCTCAGTACTAAATGGCCGACCCCTTATTCTGAGACTGTGACCCCATATTCTACACTCCCCAGCCAGGGGAAACATCCTCCCTGCATCTACTCTGTCAAGCCCTGTAAGAATTTTGTATGTTTCAATGAGATCACCTCTCATTCTTCTAAACTCTAGAGCATGTAGGCCTAGTCTACTCAATCTCTCCTCATAGGACAATCCCCCCATCCCAGGAACTAGTCTGGTGAACCTTCATTGCACTCCCTCTATGGCAAGTATATCCTTCCTTAGGTAAGGAAACCAAAACTGTACACAATACTCCAGGTGTGGTCTCACCAAGGCCCTATATAATAGCAGTAAGATGTCTTTATTCTTATACTCAAATCCTTTTGTAATAAAGGCCAACATTATCATTTGCTTTCCTAATTGCTTGCTGTATTTGCATATTAACTTTCAGCGATTCGTGTACAAGGACACGCAGGTCCCTCTGAACACCAACATTTCCCAGTCTCTCACCATTTAAAAAATACATTGCTTTTCTATTTTTCCGACCAAAGTGGATAGCTTCTCATTTCTCCACGTTATATTCCTTTTGCCATATTCTTGCCCACGTGCTTAACCTGTCTATATCCCCTTGCAGCCTCTTTGCATCCTCCTCACAACTTGCATTCCCACCTAACTTTGTATCATTGGCAAGCTTTAGTTTCCTGGATCACTGGGTCTGCTTCTGGGGAAGGTGTGTAGGGAGTTTGCAATAATTTCAAAATTTCCTACAGTTCCGAAGATTAATTTTGATTAAAAAATACCTGGGTGATACACCTTTAAAAAATCCAGGGATCAAAATGGCCGTCGGACCGCATGGCAGAAGATAAAGGACTTGAAAAGGCAGCTTGGATGTGTCTGTGAAAAGGTTCAATGGGGCAGTCAATCTGCCAATCAAAGGGGAGTTCCCCTCCCTGCAGCAGACAATCGATGTGTTTACAGAAACTGCTACTTTGTGTACACAAAGGATTTACTGCGGTTTCAGTCTGACCACAAGGACAATGACTCTGTTTACTCAAGCAATCAAGGAAATAGTTCAAACCACGGCAGCTTTATTCAAAGGACACATTTAAACTGCAACTTTATTCAAAGCCATCACAGACAATGGACACATTTAAACTGCAACTTTATTCAAAGCCATCACAGACAATGAGGACACATTTAAACTGGAAACAGTTTAAACAAATGGGTGATTCATCCAAACCCATTACAAGACAATGGGGCAGTTTGGATTCCTTTTGTTTAACCCAGATACATCCAGATCTGGGCGGGAAGATTTCGGCCCCAAATGGGGTATAAAAGATAGCTTCTCAGAAGCCATCTTTTTCTCTCTCTCTCTCTCTCTCTGTGGCCTCGCCTCCATGCTCTCTACAACATGAGAGCCTGCCTAAAGGAGTGGAACACCAGCAGTTTACTTTTAAAATACTGGGGTATTTTTACTTCGGGGCAGTGAAGATCAAAGATCGCAGGGCACGGAGCAGGCGTTCTTCATTGGTGAGCATATATTTTTCTGGCCCATTACAAGGCAACTTAGATTAGGTATAGGGGTGGGAATTAAGTGGGAATTTTGTTAGAACGGTGATTTTAGTCGATTTTCCCTCGTTGTGTCCGTTCTCTCCTCCCCTATTTATGTAACAGTGTTGCACTAGCAGATAAGGCTGTAGTGAACACTGAGAGTAGCTGTACTAAAGTGCTGTTTTTAAGTAAAAGCCACTAAGCAAAGGTGCTGTAGTGAGCAAGGTGTTTCTATATTAAAAGTGCTATTAAAAAGGGTGTTGCACTAAGCAGAGAAGTGCTTCAGTGGACACTAAGGGTTCTGTATTAAAGTGCTGTTTTTAAGTAAAAGCCACTAAGCAATGGTGCTGTAGTGAGCAAGGTGTAGCTGTATTTAAAAGTGCTGTATTTAAATAAAGGAGTGTTGCACTGAGCAAAGAGCGCTCTAGTGGACACTAAGTGTACTGCGTTGAGTAAAAGTGCTGTATCGAGCATAGGAGTGTTGTATTGTTTATTTTTAAGTTGTTTCTTTTTGTTTCTATAAATACTGGTCTGTTTTGCACCCAAACCACGAGTCACATTTTCTGTCCACATCGCTACCGAATAAGTCCGGTGGTCAGAACCAGGAATAGGGGAGCACTTTGAAACCGCACGGGGGTCCCTGGAGCAGCTCAGAGGCTTCTGATTGGCCAGAGACAATAACCCCAACCCCGCTAGTGTTAATGCCTACAAAATGGCGACCGCGGCAGGATGTTGGCAATGGTGTGTGATGTAGCAGACGGTGGTTTGAGTCTGGAGAGAGCAGCAGTTAAGAACATAAGAAATAGGAGCAGGAGTAGGCCATACAGCCCCTCGGGCCTGCTCCACCATTCAATAGGATCATGGCTGATCTGAATCTAGACTCACGTCCACTTCCCTGCCCTCTCCCCGTAACCCCTAATTCCCTTATCTGCTAGGACAATGTCTATCTCCATTTTAAATTTATTTAATGTTGCAGCTTCCACAGCTCTCTGGGGTAGCAAATTCCATAGATTTACTACCCTCTGAGTGAAGAAGTTTCTCCTCATCTCAGTTTTGAAAGGGCAGCCCCTTATTCTAAGATCATGCCCCCTAGTTCTAGTCTCACCCATCAGTGGAAACATCCTCACCGCATCCACCCAATCAAGCCCTCTCACAATCTTATATGTTTCTTTTTATCCCACTGGTTTGTTTGTGGTTAGGTTCCCGCAGGATTGGGCAGGTTACCCACAGGCTTAGGGAAGCCAGAGCAGAGAGTTGGGACAGGGAAAGGGAGGTCGAAGAATACCAGGCCAAGGTAGAGCGCCTGGTAGTTCAGTTTAGTGAGGGCAAAAGCCACACGAGGTACGAGTCAGAGTACCTGAAGTGCCTAGCGGCAGAGGCCAAGAACAATGAGATGCGGGTGCGGGAGGAGAACGCTCGCCTCATACAAGAAATAAAAGAGCAGGAGGAAAAGGTCAGGGAGGTAAAGGCAGCATATAAGCTGGCCTGCGAGCAAGGGTTTGAGGAAGCAGATCATGGCCCCTGTAGAGCAGAGATAGAAAGCCTGAGTATGGCTTTAAAAAGAGCAAAGGGGATGATATGTCTGATCAGCCCGAAGGCAGGTCAGTCAGATTTTACTGGCAACCCAATTAAAACCGTCCCACAGGCAACACCCAGTGAAAGGTTGGTCAGGGAATCAGAGGTCCCACGACCGCCACCCACGGCTCCAAGCTTTCAGGAGCTCTGGCAGCAAAGGGGGGTGGTGGATGAGGTGGTAGAGGAAGCACAGCCGGCCCCGCTAGATAGGCTGGGACCAGGGCCAGTGTCCGCCCGTTGATGAAGATGACCCAGGGGCCATCCAGAATCAGTTTCTGGTGCCGTATGGCACCCACCAGCTCAGGGACATGGTTAGCCACGTCCCCAAGCTCACTAAAAAGGGAGACCCCTCTCTGCACTTCAGGGAGATAGAGCAAGCAGCTTGTGCAAATGACTGCGATGAGGCAGAGCAAGCAAAAATGCTGCTGTTTTCCCTGGCAGGTGATCTCCTCCAGTCCCTATCTGGCGAGTGCAAGAGGGGGCAGAGGGATTATGAGGGTCTTAAGAATGAGGTATTGGAGGCCATGGGACTCAATGATGGTAGCCCGTTCGCTCGGGTGGAAAGAACAGTGCAGCTCCCAGGGGAGTCCCCGCAGGCGTTCGCAGACAGGCTGTGGCCAGTCTACCGGAGCGCATGCCCGGGAATGCCACGGTGGGCAGCACTGGACCCAGTCCAATTGACTCACTGGCTCCGGTGTCTCATGACAAACAGCCTACCCCAGATCCAAGCCCAGGTCATGGCTTGGTTTGACCCCCAAAACCCCCAGACCACCGAAGAAGCAGTGATCCACCGGCTCACAGTAGCCTTCAGGAACATGAGGGGTATCGAGGCTCCCCAACCCAAGGGAAAAGTCCATGAGGTTAAACCTGGGAGCCAGAGTAAGAAAGAGTGGCACCAGGAGGGGAACCGGCCCTCTCAGGCTAGGTTAAATTGCTATGGGTGTGGGAAAGACGGTCACTGGAGAAAAGACTGTAAAAATCCTTGGAAGGACAAGGGAAAGGACCCCACAGCCCCAGCCCAAAAGGCAGGGACAGACTTCCCTCCCGCAGCAATTGAGTCCTTTTTACAGTCCCTACGGTCTCTTCTGACTGGCATGGGGGGAGTAGCAGCCACCATCAGTGTTTTAACCCCGTCTGCCACACCTCACTCCCAGCAATGACTAGAGCCAGTGCAGCCTGTTGACCTGTGTCCCCGCGAAAATGCTGAGGGGAGCAGTGATGCGCTATCAATAACTCAAAAGACTGAGATTAAGCGAGTAACTAACAGGCTTTTATTAACAAGAGAATGAAGGTGTGCCTCGAGTGGTCGACCGGTCCAGAATACAGAGGGACTGTGGAGCAGTCACCTTTATACCTGGACTCATGGGAGTAGTCAGCCGAGACATGTACAGGCATGTACACAGTGGTTTACCACATTCACCGCTTGTTTAAAAATGAGTCCGGCGGGGTGAAGTGTATTAAAAGTTAGTGTATTGGAGTCTCTCCGGAGGTCTTGTCTGCCGCTGTGATCGACGTGGTGACGGCAGGGGTAGTGAAGCTTCCGGCGTCGAGTCCCGCGTAGGCTGGGGCACTGGTGTGTAGTCCTCATATGTGTCGAGCGGGTCGCCGGGGCCCAGGCTTGCAGTCTGCTGGGGCTGGATATTGGATCGTGGGGGGGGGTGGTAGTGGGTAGTGGGTTACTGTGGCCCCCGAGGGTGCGAGGTCTCGTATGGAGACTGTGTCCTCCCGCCCGTCCGGGTACGCAATGTAAGCATACTGGGGGTTGGCATGGAGGAGGTCGACCAGGGGATCGGTTTTATGGGTCCTCACGTGTCTTCTCAGTAGGACCGGACCTGGGGACGTCAGCCATTGTGGTAGCGATGTCCCCGATGTGGACTTCCTTGGGAAGACAAACATTTTCTCATGAGGGGTGGCGTTAGTGGCAGTGCACAGCAGTGACCGAATAGAGTGGAGCACATCGGGGAGCACATCCTGCCAGCGGGAAGTCGGAAGGCCCCTAGCCTTTAAGGCTAGCAGGGCGGCCTTCCAAACTGTCGCATTCTCTCTTTCCACCTGTCCGTTCCCCCGGGGGTTGTAACTGGTGGTCCTGCTTGTGGCAATACCCCTAGCGAGCAGGTACTGACGGAGTTCGTCGCTCATAAACGATGAGCCCTGGTCGCTATGGATATAGCTGGGGAAACCGAACAGGGTGAAGAGGTCGTTCAGACATTTAATGACCGTGGCACTGGTCATGTCCGGGCAGGGGATGGCGAACGGGAAACGGGAGTACTCATCAATAATGTTGAGGAAGTACACATTGCGGTCGGAGGAGGGGAGAGGCCTTTTAAAATCAACGCTCAGGCGCTCGAAGGGGCGAGTGGCTTTTATCAGGTGAGCCCTGTCTGGTCTATAAAAGTGCGGTTTGCACTCAGCGCAGACTTGGCAGTTCCTGGTCATGGTCCTGACCTCCTCAATGGAGTAAGGCAGGTTGCGGGCCTTGATGAAGTGGAAGAACCTGGTGACCCCCGGGTGGCAGAGGTCATTGTGGAGGGCCCGCAGTCTATCGATCTGCGCGCTGGCGCAGGTGCCACGCGATAGAGCATCCGGGGGTTCATTGAGCTTCCCGGGCCGGTACAAGATCTCGTAATTGTAGGTGGAAAGTTCGATTCTCCACCTCAAGATCTTGTCATTTTTGATTTTGCCCCTCTGCTTGTTGTTAAACATAAAAGCAACTGAATGCTGGTCAGTGAGCAGGGTAAATCGTTTTCCGGCCAGGTAGTGCTTCCAATGACGCACGGCCTCCACAATAGCCTGGGCCTCCTTCTCAACAGCGGAGTGTCTGGTCTCCGGGCCCTGGAGGGTTCCTGAAAAGAAGGCCACGGGTCTCCCCGCCTGATTAAGGGTAGCAGCCAGGGCAAAGTCGGACGCGTCGCTTTCCACCTGGAAGGGGATGGATTCATCCACTGCATGCATGGTGGCTTTGGCAATGTCTTCCTTGATACGGTGGAAGGCTAAGCGGGCCTCTGCCGTCACGGGAAAGGAGGTGGACTTGATCAGCGGACGGGCCTTGTCCGCATAGTAGGGGACCCACTGGGCCTAATAGGAGTAAAATCCTAGGCACCTCTTCAGGGCCTTGAGGCAGTGGGGCAGTGGGAGTTCCATAAGGGGACGCATCCGGTCGGGGTCGGGACCGATGACTCTGTGTTCCACAACACAGCCAAGGATGGCGAGGCGGGTTGTGCGGAATATGCACTTCTCCTTGTTATACGTCAGGTTCAGGAGTTGGGCGGTGCGGAGGAATTTTTCGAGGTTTGCGTCATGGTCCTGCAAGTCATGGCCGCAGATGGTCACATTATCCAGATATGGGAAAGTGGCCTGCAATGCATTTTGATTGACCATCCGGTCCATCTCCCTTTGGAAGACGGAGACCCCATTGGTGACGCCAAAGGGAACCCTAAGGAAGTGATAGAGGCGGCCGTTTGCCTCAAAGGCAGTATACTGGCGGTCCTCAGGGCGGATAGGGAGCTGGTGGTACGCTGATTTCAGGTCAATGGTCGAGAAGACGCGGTACTGCACGATCTGGTTGACCATCTCAGCTATGCGGGGGAGTGGGTAAGCGTCCAGCAGGGTGTAGCGGTTTATTGTCTGGCTGTAGTCGATGACCAGGCGTTGCTTCTCGCCGGTCTTAACGACCACAACCTGGGCTCGCCAGGGGCTGGTGCTGCCCTCAATAATCCCCTCCTTCAGGAGCCGCTCCACTTCGGTTTTAATGAAAACCCTGTCCCCGGCACTGTATCGCCTGCTCTTTGTGGCGATCGGCTTACAGTCGGGGGTGAGGTTAGCAAACAGTGGCGGGGGGGTGACTCTGAGTGTGGAGAGGTTGCACCTGGTGCGCGGCGGGCAATTTTGAAGCTGCTGGCTGTGGACTGTGAGTGGGGGGAGGGGTCCATCGTATGCCATCGTAACACTTTTAAGGTGGCACTGAAAATCTAACCCCAGTAGAACGGCAGCGCAGAGGTGGGGCAGGACCAGAAGTTTAAAATTATCGTACACAGTCCCGTCTACTACGAGTGTCACCACGCAGTAGCCGCCAATGTCCGCCGACTGGGACTCGGAGGCCATAGAAATCCGCTGGTGCGCAGGCAGGACTGGGAGAGAGCAGCGCCGCACCGTGCCGGGATGGATGAAGCTCTCCGTGCTCCCAGAGTCAAAAAGGCAGATTGTTTCGTGACCATTTACCTTAATGTCCATTGTGGACTGGGCCAGTTGGTGCGGTCTCGCTTGGTCCAGCGTAACGGAGGCCAGCGTAGGGGTCGGTGAGTCACTGCGGGTATCAGATGAGGTGGTGTTGGGGGCCTGTTGTGTCCCGGCTGTCGTCCAAGATGGCGGCGTCCATGATCCCCATGTGGCTGGAGGCGTCCAAAATGGCTGCTGTTCCAGTGGTTCGCACATGGCTGGGGAGGCCCAAGATGGCAGCCCGCACGGCCCACACGCGGCGCTGCTGGGGTTCAGGGTGGCTTTGGCTCTGCAGACGCTGGCGTAGTGTCCCTTCTTCCCGCAGATCGCATTTTTCGCCGGGCAGCGCAGTCTGGGGTGTTTGGCCTGGCCACAGAAGTAGCATTTCTGGCCTTGGGGCACTGCTGTCTGGCCTTGGGGCACTGCTGCGGTAGTTGGGCCATTGCTGGGATGTGGCTGGGGTGGCACGGCGCTATGAGACGGTCCTACCGTGTCCCAGGCTGTCGTTCCCCGCGGCGTCCACAGTGCAGAGGAGTAGGCATCCATGCCCCGGTAGGCTGCGTCCAATGATAGTGCAAGTTCAGAGGCCTTGTTGAGATCGAGGTCACTCTGCTCCAGCAGTCGCTGTTGGGTGTAATTGGACCTGTGGCCCGCTACAAAAGCATCCCGGATAAGTTCCTCTGTGTACACGGCGGCCTTTACATCCTTACAACCACAGGCCCGGCCAAGCACAGACAGTGCCTGAAGGTATTCCTCGGTCGATTCCCCAGGTTGTTGTTTACGGCTCCCCAGGAGGTGCCTAGCATACACCTCATTCACTGGGCGCGTGCGCTGGTCCTTGAGGAGCTTGATAGCATCCGCATACGAGGTCGCGTCCTGGATGACCGAGTACACTCGGTGGTTCACTTTGGAGGTCAGGACATCCAGTTTGTCCTCATCTGATTTGACCGTTGCAGCGGAGGCGATCAGGAATTTTTCAAAACACCTAAGCCAGTGAGTAAACTTGGTGGATGAGTCCGCCTCCCGATGATCTAAGTCCAGGCATGCTGGTGTGAGGATCTTCTCCATTATAAAAAATCTTGTTAATAAAATTGATGCGCTATCAATAACTCAAAAGACTAAGATTAAGCGAGTAACTAACAGGCTTTTATTAACAAGAGAATGAAGGTGTGCCTCGAGTGGTCAACCGGTCCAGAATACAAAGGGACTGTGGAGCAGTCACCTTTATACCTGGACTCGTGGGGGGAGTCAGCCGAGACATGTACAGGCATGTACACAGTGGTTTACCACAAGCAGGCCCTATGTTGAGTTGGGGGTGGAGATGGTGCAGGGGAGATATTCGATGGATGCTGGAGCCTCCAGCATGGTGGTCCACTTGGAAGACCTGACCAATTCACCCCGGTCTAACGGGGTTCTATCTAGCTTAATGGGACCCACAGGGAAACAGGCAGCCAGGAGTGAACCTGAGAATAGTAATCCCCAGCCCACAGCAGGTACAAGTTCACAGGCTGCACAGGCAGGCACTGTGGCTTGTGTTAGGGGAGGAGCTATTCATGATTTTGAACAGGATTACTGGCAGGCAGCCAGTTATATCAAACAATGCGGGTTGTTTAAGCAGGGGGCAGGGGAACAGACAGCTGGGATTGTAGAAGCTCCCCAGCACTTGGCCCGAGCAATTCCCCCAGCTTGTGGGACTCCGGGGAGGAACCTGAACCAGGTTTTAGACCTGAAGGGGAAGGCTCTCAGCCACCAGCAGCCGGTGGCAAGGGATTGCCTGTCTCCAGCCCAGGTTTGGGAAGGGAGGGACCTGAAGGAGGAGGTCCCCAGCCAGCAGGGAGTCTGACCCGAGCTAAGGGTCTGCTCGCCAGGGTAGCCCCACTGGCGACACTCCCTAGGAGACCTCTTCAGGTACCCCAGACCAAGAAAGTATGGTCACCCACTTTCCAGTGGAGTAGGGCGATCTCCCGAGTCAGGGAGAGGCCAAAAGGCAGAGGTCCCCAACTAGCAGTCATAAGCTGCAAGGGACTAGAAGCTGGAATCAGTCCAGCCATGCCACAGGGTGCTGCCTGTGGCAGCCCAACCAGGGATTAAGCTGGCCGCCCGGAGATTGGCAGCGCTTGTATATAGCTTTGTTCAAATAGTGCGTATGAGGTTAAGGTAGAACGTGTTAATTTTAACTTTTATATTGCAATTAATGTTAGTGTATAAGTTTTAAGTGTGGTACCATTTAGTGTATAAGTTTTAAGTGTGGTACCGTTCCAGAATTATATTGTGGATCGAGGTCGCGGAACCTGATTACACTCCCCCAAGCCAGGGGACCTGGCGAGATGTTTTTTTTTCAGAGTTCCGGAAGGCACAGAGGACCAGCGTGTCGAGGAGTGCTCAAGGAAGGAGCACATCTGGCCCACGAAGAAAGGGGTCTGCAGGAAGCAGATGCCCACAACATTTAAACTGTTACTGATAATCCCATTAAGATTAAGAAAATTTAAAATACATTTCTGGCTGAAGAATAGTGCCATTTAATAAAGTGTCAGGCAATTGCAATGTAATATAAAAAAAGGGGAAGCTCATTGTCTTCCGTGTGTTTTTTTTTTAGCAGATATGTTGGCTGGGTGACTACCCCTTTAAAAATGTTGTATCATGTTGTAAAATTATGTTACAAACGGTACAGGGACGTCAGACCCCCTCCATGCTTGATTTACTGTGAATATAAGCGGTGCAGGGGCGTCGGACCCCTCCATGCTTGAGTTACTGTGAATATAAGTGGTGCAGGGGCATTGGTCCCCTCCGTGTATTGATTATTTAATTAATTTTGGGTTTTCTGTCGATAGATGCCTGTCGTACTATGATTCTCTCTGGGCAGGGGAGATGGAGGTGTCGGGGGATCAAAGGTAGATTTAGTTAAGTATAAGGGAAGGTTGTTTGTGGGGGGTCAGAAATAATTGCTTACTTTTGGCAAGGATACTACAAGCAAGTTTTAGTGTCCGATGGGGGACTGTAGGGAGTTTGCAATAATTTCAAAATTTCCTACAGTTCTGAAGATTAATTTTGATTAAAAAATACCTGGGTGATATACCTTTAAAAAATCCAGGGATCAAAATGGCCGTCGGACTGCATGGCAGAAGATAAAGGACTTGAAAAGGCAGCTTGGATGTGTCTGTGAAAAGGTTCAATGGGGCATCAATCTGCCAATCAAAGGGGAGTTCCCCTCCCTGCAGCAGACAATCGATGTGTTTACAGAAACTGCTAATTTGTGTACACAAAGGATTTACTGCAGTTTCAGTCTGACCACAAGGACAATGACTCTGTTTACTCAAGCAATCAAGGAAATAGTTCAAACCACGGCAGCTTTATTCAAAGGACACATTTAAACTGCAACTTTATTCAAAGCCGTCACAGACAATGGACCCATTTAAACTGCAAACATATTCAAAGCCATCACAGACAATGAGGACACATTTGAACTGGAAACAGTTTAAATGAATGGGTGATTCATCCAAACCCATTACAAGACAATGGGGCAGTTTGGATCCCTTTTGTTTAGCCCAGATCCATCCGGATCTGGGCGGGAAGATTTCGGCCCCAAATGGGGTATAAAAGATAGCTTCTCAGAAGCCCTCTTACTCTCTCTCTCTCTCTCTCTGTGGCCTCTACAACGTGGGAGCCTGCCTAAAGGAGTGGAACACCAGCAGTTTACTTTTCAAATACTGGGGTGTTTTTACTTCAGGGCAGTGAAGATCAAAGATCGCAGGGCACGGAGCAGGCGTTCTTCATTGGTGAGCATATATTTTTCTGGCCCATTACAAGGCAACTTAGAATAGGTATAGGGGTGGGAATTAAGTGGGAATTTTGTTAGAACGGTGATTTTAGTCGATTTTCCCTCGTTGTGTCCATTCTCTCCTCCCCTATTTATGTAGCCGTGTTGCACTAGCAGATAAGGCTGTAGTGAACACTGAGAGTAGCTGTATTAAAGTGCTGTTTTTAAGTAAAAGCCACTAAGCAAAGGTGCTGTAGTGAGCAAGGTGTTTCTATATTAAAAGTGCTATTAAAAAGGGTGTTGCACTAAGCAGAGAAGTGCTTCAGTGGACACTAAGGGTTCTGTATTAAAGTGCTGTTTTTAAGTAAAAGCCACTAAGCAAAGGTGCTGTAGTGAGCAAGGTGTAGCTGTATTTAAAAGTGCATTATATTTAAATAAAGGAGTGTTGTACTGAGCAAAGAGTGTTCTAGTGGACACTAAGTGTACTGCGTTGAGTAAAAGTGCTGTATCGAGCATAGGAGTGTTGTATTGTTTATTTTTAAGTTGTTTCTTTCTTTTTGTTTCAATAAATACTGGTCTGTTTTGCACCCAAACCACGAGTCACGTTTTCTGTCCACATCGCTACCGAATAAGTCTGGTGGTCAGAATCAGGAATAGGGGAGCGCTTAGAAACTGCACGGGGGTCCCTGGAGCAGCTCAGAGGCTTCTGACTGGCCAGAGACAATAACCCCAACCCCACTAGTGTTAATTCCTACAGGTGGGACATGTACAAATCGGACGGGTTGCACCTGAACTGGAATGGGACCAACATCCTTGCGGGGAGGATTGCTAGTGCTGTTGGGGGGGTGTTTAAACTAACTTGGCAGGGGGATGGGATACGGAGTAGAGCTATAGTAGGGAGTGATGCACAGCCAAATAGAGAGGAAAAAACAAGTCAGTCTGGAAGGCAGAGTAAATATGTAACGGCACAAGGGAGTATGGCAAGGCTGGATGGCATTTATTTTAATGCAAGGAGTCTTGTGAGTAAGGCAGATAATTTGAAGGTGTTGATGAACACATGGGAGTATGATATTGTTGCTATCACAGAGACATGGTTGAGGGAGGGGCAGGACTGGCAGCTCAACATTCCGGGGTATAGAATCTTCAGGCGAGACAGAGGGGGGTGTAAAAGAGGAGGCGGTGTCACAATATTAATCAAGGAGTCAATTACTGCAATAAGGAGGGATGATATCTTAGCAGGTTCCTCTAATGAGGCCATATGGGTAGAACTTAAAAACAAAAAGTGTACTATAGGCCCCCATACAGTCAGGGAGAGATAGAGGAACAGATATCTAGGCAAATCTCAGAGGCGTGTAGAGATAATAGGTTAATAATAGTAGGGGATTTCAACTTCCCCAATATTAACTGGGGTAGTCAGAGTGTGAAAGGCTTAGAGGGTGCGGAATTCTTAAAGTGCATCTAGGAGAGCTTTTTGAGCCAGCATGTAGAAAGTCCTACAAGAGAGGGGGCGGTACTACATATAATTCTAGGGAATGTAGCCAGGCAAGTGGTAGAAGTGTCAGTAGGAGAGTATTTTGGTGACAGTGACCATAATTCGGTGAGATTTAAGGTAACCATGGAAAAGGACAAAAATGGACTGGAAATAAAGGTTCTAAATTGGGGGAAGGCTGATTTTAATATGATAAGGCAGGATCTGACGAATGTGGACTGGGATCAGCTACTAGTAGGAAAATCCACATCAGAGCAGTGGGAGTCATTCAGAAAGGAATTAGAGAGAGTACAGCGCCAACATATTCCCGTAAAGGTCAAGGGTGGGACCAACAAATCCAGGGAACCTTGGATGTCAAGGGATATACAAGAATGGATTAGGAAAAAAAGGGAGGCTTTTGGCAGATACAAAGGACTAAAAACAGCGGAAGCCTTGGAGGAGTATAGAAAGTGCAGGGGGGTACTTAAAAAAGAAATTAGGAGAGCAAAGAGGGGGCATGAAAAAACACTGGCAGGCAAAATAAAGGGAAAGCCCAAGTTGTTTTATAAGTATATTAAGGGCAAGAGGATAACCAGGGTAAGAGTAGGACCCATTATGGACCAAAGTGGCAATTGTGTGTAGAGCCGGAAGATGTAGGTGAGGTTTTAAATGAATAGTTTGCATCTGTGTTCACTATGGAGAAGGACGATGTAGGCATAGAAATCAGGCAGGGGGATTGTGATATACTTGAACACATTAGTATTGAGAGGGAGGAGGTACTAGCGTTTTTAGCGGGCTTAAAAGTGGATAAATCCCCAGGCCCAAACGAGATGTATCCCAGGCTGCTGTGTGAGGCAAGGGAGGAGATTGCAGGGGCTCTGACATAAATTTTCAGAACCTCTCTGGCCACAGGGTGAGTGCCAGAAGAGTGGAGGACAACTAACATAGTATCATTATTCAAGAAGGGTAGTAAGGATAAACCAGGGAATTTCAGGCCAGTGAGCCTAGCATCAGTGGTAGGGAAATTATTGGAAAACATTTTGAGGGACAGAATTAGTCTCCACTTGGAGAGGCAAGGTTTAATCAAGGATAGTCAGCATGTCTTTGTCAGGGGGAGATCATGTCTAACCAATTTGATTGAATTTTTCGAGGGGGTGACTAGACGTGTGGATGAGGGTAGTGCAGTTGATGTAGCCTACATGGACTTCAGTAAGGCTTTTGACAAAGTCCCGCATGGGAGACTGGTCAAGAAGGTAAGAGCCCATGGGATCCAGGGCAATTTGGCATATTGGCCTAGAAATTGGGTACAGCCCCGGTTGAGGCGTTAGAACTGGCGATGTGCAAAGTTTATAGCCAGACGAGACTTATCTGCACCTGGCGCGATATTGGGTTGCGTCGCCCCCAAAGGGGATTGAGGCGCTAAATCAGCCATTGCACGGCGCTCTTAAGGCGCAAAAGGTCAGGCGCTACTCAATATCGACGCGGACGGGCGCAGCGCAGGTGAACTCAATTACGGGAAAGCACGAGACCTACAGGTGCCGGCCGGCTCTTAAAGGGGTGGGTCAGTCAGACTGAGCTTCAACACCCAACGCTCTGCAGGCCTCAGATTCGGCGCTCGCCCTTGTCTGGCGGTACAAGGTGATCATTATGGAGAAGGTTAGGCAGAGAGCAGAGCGCTTCAGCACTGAGGTTCTGGACCACTTGGTGGCTGCAGTTGAACACCGTCGGGAGGTCCTGTACCCAGATAATGGCAAGAGGCCAAATCAGAAGGCTTACCGACGATCTTGGAGGGAGGTTGCTGTGAGGGTAAACTCCAGCAGC
Organism: Somniosus microcephalus; assembly: GCF_052327205.1. NCBI lineage: Eukaryota > Metazoa > Chordata > Chondrichthyes > Squaliformes > Somniosidae > Somniosus > Somniosus microcephalus. Next base: position 419,964,967 of record NC_140987.1, on the reverse strand, counting down.
ATGGCGACCAGGACCCCTGTTCAGTGCAGGAAGAAATTCAACGACCTCACACAGATCGTTAGGGTAAGTGATGGTTTACCAAACTTGTGCTTCCCTCCATCTGCAGCTGACTTCGGGCACCCTGCTGCAATGATGCGCCAATGGCCATCTGTCAGTATGCACCCATGGCCCTTTCTGGGCACACACATGGACAGATGTCTCAAGGCCTCATGTAAGGGCTCTTGCACCATGGGGGGCATGCGAGAAGGTCTCAAGGCCTCATGTAAGGGCTCTTGCACAATGCGGGGATGCGAGGAGGTCTCAAGGCCTCATGTAAGGGCTCTTATACAATGGGGGAATGCGAGGAGGTCTCAAGGCCTCATGTAAGGGCTCTTGCACAATGGGGGGATGCGAGGAGGTCTCAAGGCCTCATGTACCAGAACCTCCCCTTCTTTCCCCTGCAGTCCAAGATGGCGCAGATTCGGAAGGAGCAGCGTCGAACTGGTGGCGGACCTGCACAAGTGGTCACTCTAACGGATCTGGAGGAGAGAGTGCACCAGATACTTGGAGGACGTCTGTCTGGTCCAGTCACCACTGCATCTGCCGACCCCATTACCGACAGCGAGGGTAAGACTCTTACCTTTTCCACCTGTTGCCTTCCACTTGGTCCCCCCGCCAGCATGCATCCTCAGTGTGCAGCCATGTCAGAGCCTTGCCGCAATCTGGCATGCCTTACAGCAAACCTGTCCTTCTGCTAAAGCCACTCTTCCACCTCCCACTTTCAGATGAAGCAGCACCAACTCGGGCTCAACGCGCTGAAGCTGCCAGTGCCCGTGCCACCGGAGGCGAGGACCAGGAGGAATCCGGACCAGCCGCTGCAGAATCCGGGGAGCTGAGACATCTGCAGACTGGGGATAGTAGTCCCCTGGAGGGGAGGGGGGGTGGCTCTGAGGATGAACCAGTTGCCGGACCAAGCGGCATGGAGCAATGCAGGGGGGGTAGGCAAGTTCGGCCACCGTCTCCCCGCAGGGCAAGGCAGGTCATCATGACTGCTGCACAGAGTGCAGATGAGGTCCGTCGCCTGGCAGAGATGAGCAAACAGGCCCGGGTCAGACACACGGAGCTGATGGCTGCAGTGGAGAAGATGCCTGAGTCAATAGATTCATTGGCTAGGAGTATGCTGGACTTCGGGGCCACAATGGAGAGGACTCTCCAGGTGTTCGGGGAAACAATGGACAGGTCTATCCAGGGCTTCGGGGCCACAATGGACAGGACTATCCAGGGTTTCGGCCCAACAATGGAGAGGACTGTCCACGGCTTTGAGTCGGCAATGGAAAGGACTGTTCAGGGCTTCGGACAATCCCTGGAAAGGTCTGTGCAGGGCTTGTCCGAGGCAGTGGAGCGGTCGGCTCCTGCCTTGTCTGAAGCCATGGGAGGAACTGTCCAGGCGTTCTCCGAAGCACTGGCACCTGGCACACAGGTCCTCACTGTTGCCACGCAGTCACTTGCTGGGCTCCTCCACAGCCAGATTGACGCAACGTGATGTCTGACTGCAGCCACCCTCTCTGCATCAGATAGGATCACCCCGGGCCCTTCCACTCCCGTACAATGCCAGGAATCCGTGGAGCCTGCGATTGTGGCGGATGAGCCGAGCCGCTCCCCTCAGATAGCCAGTGTGTCGTCCGACCATGGTGCAGGTGTCCTCTCTCATCAGGAGACCATTGCACATGCCAGCGCTGGGACGCCTGCATTGCAGCTGCCACCACCTGCAGCCTACACTGCTTCCAGCCATGCTCAAAGCAAGCATCCTGCGTCCGCACCCTCCAAGCCCAGAGGTCGGCCAGGCCATACCTCAGGGGCTTCTGTGCGTCCAGACAGTCAGCAAGCTTCCCCCAGCCTTGAGCCCGCCACTGGGGTGCAATTACGTAGGAGCAGCAGGGAGGGAAGGGGCCGGGTGCGAAAGAGAAGTCGTTCTCCCTCAAGGGGCCAGTTGTAGAGGGAAGTGCTGAGACGTTTGTTTGTCCAAATTGAAGGACACCCTCAGCTGCTGTTATAGTTGCAGATTTTTGTTGAGTTTTGGGGCTTGGCCGAACAGGTCAAATTTATTTTGTAAGTTATGGTTTCTGCTCACTTTACGTTGTTTAGCTGTAATGAAAGACTTTTGTGTCAATAAACAGAAGTTTCAATGTTGCTTGGTGCATGTGACTACTTTCAGTGATGCTGGCATGCAGAGGCCCTCAAACATCCAAAGTGCGCATGAGGTAAGACTCTCATCGTTCCGCCACAGGGGTGTCGAGACGAGTCCAGAGGAGCCTCTGACGTATGGACCTTCCACTTTCAGCAGCCCTTCCATCTTCCTCCTCCTCCTCCTCCGCCTGCTCTTCCTCCTCCTCCTCCTCCTCATACTCCTCCTCCTCCGCCTGCTTGTGCAGGGTCCGAGGGAAGGTAATGAATGGACGCGTTCGCCTGTAAGGGCCTCTGTCACTTGCCGGATGCAACAGCGGACTGCAGCCTGAGCGTCAGTCGCATTGTCCCCAATGGCTGACTGAAAGGATCCGTTGGCATAAAAATGGAGGCAATCAGTCAGTGTAGCCATCACGAACAGAGAGGTTCTGCAGCGTTCACGCGGCTGCAGATCCTGACCAAGCAGGTGGCACAGATCAGTAACAATGTCCCTCCAGATTCGGAGCCTTCGCTAACACTGCTCCTCCGAAATGTCAAGGCTTGTCATCTGCTGCCTAAAGACCCTCGCAGCATCCTGTCGGATTGGCCGACCTCGATTGCCCCTCCTCCTTCTGGCCAATCCCTGCCCTCTCTCCCGCCGTCTCTCTGCCCCTTTACATTGTTGGGCGATGAGGCCATCGCCCTCCAAACAAGCTCCCATTCCGATGCCAGTTGGTCAATAGGCTTTTAGGTGTCGTGCTGCAAGTGCTTCGGACAGGGTTGAGGGTCCCAAGTACTGTGAAGCTCAAATCCCAGAACTCCGCTCCACATTAGCTCGCCAACTCTCTCTAGCAGCGATCGCAATGAGCAGGCCAAGTGGCAGAAGATTCTGCACTAGAGCTGTCCCCTTTAAATAGCGCCGCCCTACTCCGAGAAGGGCCTGTTAGCCCTCCCTCGAACTGTCACTAATAGCGCTGGGTGCTAAGGCTCCGGGCGCCACCCAATATGCGCTCAGGCGCTCCTAAAAGGCGTTGCACACTGAAATGACGTCATGAGCTGCTTGCGCTCGCGGGCGCGCGCAAACACTTAGCGCAGGCACTAAATGTATAGTCAATTTCTGAGTTGGCGCTATCTTCATAGCGTCCGCCCCAACATAGGGCTTCGCCCCAATTCTAGGTCTCTTTAGGTGCTCAGCGCCGGCGCTACCAACCCAATTTCTAGGCCATTGGGTCCAAAATTGGCTTAGTGGCAGGAGGCAGAGGGTGATGGTCGAAGGTTGTTTTTGTGACTGGAAGCCTGTGTCCAGTGGTGTACTGCAGGGATTGGTGCTGGATCCCTTGCTGTTTGTAGTGTACATTAATGATTTAGATATGAATGTAGGAGGTATGATCAGTAGGTTCACAGATGACACGCAAATTAGTGGAGTGGTAAATAGCGAGGAGGGATGCCTTAGGCTACAGGACAATATAGATGGGTTGGTCAGATGGGCAGAACAGTGGCAAATGGAATTTAACACTGAAAAGTGTGAGGTGATGCATTTTGGGAGGACTAACAAGGCTAGGGAATACACACTGAATGGTAGGACCCTAGGAAGGACAGAGGAGCAGAGGGACCTTGGTGTGCATGTACATAGATCCCTGAAGGCAGCAGGACAGGTAGATGAGGTGGTTAAAAAGGCATATGGGATACTTGCCTTCATTAGCCGAGGCATAGAATATAAGAGCAGGGAGGTTATGATGGAGCTGTACAAAACGCTAGTTAGGCCACAGCTGGAATATTGTGTGCAGTTCTGGTTGCCACGTTATAGGAAGGATGTCATTGCATTGGAGAGGGTGCAGAGGAGATTCACCAGGATGTTACCTGGGCTGGAGCGCTTCAGCTATGAAGAGAGGCGGGACAGGCTGGAGTTGTTTTCCTTAGAGCAGAGAAGGCTGAGGGTGGACCGGATTGAGGTGTACAAAAGTATGAGGGGCATGGATAGGATAGATAGAAAGGAACTTTTCCACTTTGTAGAGGAGTCAATAACCAGGGGGCATAGATTCAAGGTAAGGGGCAGGAGGTTTAGAGGGGATTTGAGGAAAAACATTTTCACCCAGAATGTGGTTGGAACCTGGAACTCACTGCCTGAAAGGGTGGTAGAGGCAGGAAGCTTCACAACATTCAAGAAGCATTTAGGTGAGCACTTGAAACGCCATAGCATACAAGACTACAGACCAAGTGCTGGAAAATGGGATTATAATATACAGGGCTTGATGGCTGGCGCAGACACGATGGGCCGAAGGGCTTCTTTCTGTGCTGTATAACTCTATGGGCTCGATTTTAATTGGGCCATTGAGGTGCGATTGGGGGCGTGTGGGGGGTTAAAATCGCAAAATCGGGGGGCACGAACCCATCCCGCCACCAACCCGCCTCCATGCCAGTTTCAAAGGAGGCAGATACCCAACCTGTGCTGGGACCCACCTCCCCGAGGCAGGAAGGGGATTAGTGTCAATTAAATGCCTGTTAACAGGTAGTTAACAGGCAGTTTTTAGCCTAATCCCTATTTTTATCCCTGAAGTGTGAGACTCTCGACGGCTCCAAACCACACCAATTTAGCGAGGCAGACCGTCTGGCTGCAGGGCTTGGAGGGTTTGGAGGGTTTGAGATGTCTGGTGTTCAAGTGAGTGATGTGTGCATGAGTGCAGAGGTAAGTGTGTTTGGTGTGTGTAAAGTGTTTAAATAAGTTTTACTTACCTTTACTTACTGATGTAAGAAAACTACTAAGCACTTGGTTTGAGTATAAAACAAGGCTTTAATCAACTGTTTCACAACCATGAGCTCTAGTTACATCACTAGTTCCTGGTTACAAAAATGTCCTGAGCAAGCTGGGCCCACGCCCGAGTATTTATACTTTCCTTGGATGGCGCCACCAGCTGGCCGCCCAGTGTTATCTCATGGGTCATTTCTACATGAATGGTAAGATTCATGACATTCTTCCCACCTGAAAGATTTAGAAGTCCGACGACTTCCTTCTAGCGGATATAACGGACCACAAAGAGCCGCAGTCGTTTCGATTTCTGTTTGTGGCCGGAAGGCACGTCTCCTCCGACCATGTCTTGGTCCCTGGGTCGCTTGGTTCGTACAGGTAGCGTGACAGGGCCCGTGTCGCCTTGACCGATCTGAGGGGGACTAGGGAGATTGTGACTCCGGGTGCGGGTCCCCACAGGCGCAGAGCTGGCTTCATCTTGCTTGGTAGCTGGTGATTGTCCGGCGTCCTGGCTTCAGGTGGCCATCCCGTGGGGAATGCACTGCTCCACAAGTTGATTTGGCAGTGTAGCCGGCAGATCCCTTGATGTCCCGGGTGGGGCGTCATCCTCAAATGAGCGCAGAGTATCGGCATCATTAATATGGATCCCTGTATCGGTGGGGTCCTTGGGACCAGTTGGACAGGGAGCCAGATCTCGGAGTGAAACGGTGGAATCCCGGCCATCAGGGTACCGCACGTGCGCATATGTGGGATTAACGTCTGTTAGTTCCACCTCGTCGACGAGGGGATCATTCTTGGAAGATCGAACGAATCTTCGGAGCAGCACGGGGCTGGGAGCTGCCAACCATGATGGTAGGGACATCCCATGAGTGGAGCGACGCTGGAACCCGAAGAATCGTTCGTGAGGAGTGACGTTGGTGGACATAGAAAGAAGAGACCTGATGGAATGCAACACGTCAGGGAGCATAGTTTCCCACTGCTGGTCTGGTAGGTTGCGTGACCTTAGTGCAAGAGAAACAGCGTTCCAAATGATAGCGTTGTATCTCTCAACCTGTCCGTTACCGATGGGATGATACGGTGTTGTTTTACTTGTGGCAATTCCCCGTTGGGAAAGATAACTTTTGAGTTCGCTTGACATGAAGGAGGGACCCCGATCAGAGTGGATGAAATTGGCCATACCGCAAAGGGAAAAGACTTGATCGAGGCATTTGATCACTGTGGAAGTAAGCATATTGGGACAGGGGAAAGCAAAGGGAAAGCCTAAATATTCATCCACCGTAGTAAGTAAGTCGGTATTTTGCGTTGAGGAAGGCAATGGCCCTTTAAAGTCAATGCTGAGTCGCTGCATAGGCTGTATAGCGTGTATGAGCGAGCCATCTGACGGACGGAAGAATTGCGGTTTTAATTCCGCGCAAATTCTACAAGTGGAACATGTTCTTTTCACGTCTTCCGTAGAAAATGGGAGATTTTTAGATCACACAAAGTGCAACATACAGGTAATGCCAGGATGGTATAAGTCAATATGAAGACCCGCAAGAGTCGAAGTTGACATAGAAGAGCAGAATGCCTGCGTGAGGGTATCCGGGGCCACATTTACTTTGCCGGGTCGATAATGTATGGTGTATCCAAAGGTGGCCAATTCCATCCTCCAGAGCTGTAGTTTGTTATTCTTGATCTTAGTGCATTTCCGGTTATCCAGCATAAAGGCCACGGAGCGCTGATTGGTTATAAGCGTGAAATGGCGATGAGCGAGAAAATGACTCCATTTACGTTCTGCTTCGATGATAGCCGTAGTCTCCTTCTCGACAGGAGGATAATGGAGCTCGCTACCCTGCAAAGTTCTGGACAGAAATGCAACGGGTCGACCACCTTGATTCAAGGTAGCCGAGATTGCCACCTCCGATGCATCGCACTCAAACACGAAAGGGAGATTTTCATCGATGGAACGAAGCATGGCTTTTTCCAGTTGTCACTTGAGGAGGTTGAAATCTGAAATAGCCGTTGCCTCCAATGGAAATGACTTTGCGTGAAGCAGGGGCTGGGCCTTCTCGGAGAAGTGGGGTATTCACTTCGCATAATAGGCGAACATGCCGAGTGCCTGATGAAGAGAGCCGAGATTCGTAGGGGGAGGGAGCTCCTGAAGCGGACAAAGTCGCTCCGGATCCAGTTTGATGACACCATTGTCCACCCAGTAGCCAAGGATGTTGACTGATGGTACTGATTTCACAGATTTGGACTCATTTAAGGTTAAATTGCGACGACGGCGAACGTCAAAACATTTCTGGAGGTTGGCATCATGCTCCTTCTGGTCATGACCAGCAATGGTGATATTATCCAGATATGGAAAAGTGTCCGTTAAGTTCTCCTGTTTGACTAGGCTATCCATTGCCCATTGAAAGACAGCCACCCCATTGGTGACCCCAAATGGAAGGTGACAAAACTGGTAAAGCTGACCATTGGCCTCAAAGGCCGTATACTTTCTGTCAGAGTCCTTTAACGGTACTTGATGGTACGCGCTCTTTAAGTCAAAAGTTGAAAATACCTTGTAGTTAGCAAGGTTATTGACCATGTCATCAATGCGTGGTAGTGGGTAGGCATCCAGGTCGGTATACTGGGTAATAGTTTGTGAGTAATCGATGCAAAGACGTTTCTTGTGTTGCTTCAGAGGATTTTCAACAATGATGACTTGAGCCCGCCAGAGAGGTGAACATGGCTCAATGATACGTCAACTAGAAGGCGAGAGATCTCTGCCGCGATAAAGGATAGATCATCTTGGCTGAAATGTTGTGATTTAGTGACTATGGGCTTATATCGGGGGGAAAGATTGGCAAACAAGGAAGGCTCGTCGAGCGAAGCCTCCAAAAGCGCACAAAATGGTACTTTGGAAATAGTAAGCTCCGGCTTTGACCCCCCAAACTCAAAAGTGAGTCTTTTGTGTTGTTTCTGGAAATCCTGTCCCAGGAGCACATCACTGCATAGGTTTTTACGTACCCCGAGCCGGGTGGAGAAATAAGTGCGGCCATTGAGAATAAGGTCGACAAGACAAAAGCCGGAAGAATTGATGGTCAGTGTCATCAGAGCCATTGCAATTTCCCTGTCCGAGGGGTAAATATGCAGTTTTAACTTACTGACAACCTGCTCACTAATGAAGCTGTCAGAGCTGCATGAGTCGATTAGTGTGCTCAAAATGTGTCCATTTACCGAAACCTTCATGGCTGCATGGGACAGACTTTGGGGAAAAACAGCTGTGATGGGAGGAGGAGCAGTTTTACCCTTGACAGCTGTAACCTTAGTCGTGGTTCTTGGGGGAGGAGCAGTTTCATAGATAGTAGCTGCAAAACTAACAGAGGCTCTCGACCGGTAGGCCTTTCTTACTAACAGATGCTCTTGACTGGCATACCTTAGAAAAGTGACCTTTCTTACTGCAATGATTGGCAGGCTGCGTTATGAGCAGGACAAAATTTCCTATAGTGGAATGTACCTCCACAGAAAAAACACTTCCTTCCAGATTGCCAAGATGCCGCTAGGGCAGGGTCATCATCAGTGAAGGCTTCCAGGGTAGAGTTGTCATCAGCTAGGTTAGAGTCATCATCAGTGAGGGCTTCCGCCCAATGCCTATCGAAGGAGTCACTAAAAGTGATAGCAGCAGCCCATGCACGTGGTAAAAGATAGGTATCTGCATTCCTCTTTGCTAAGTCCAGAGAACATGCCTGGTCATAGGCAGCCTGTAACTCAAGGGTTTTATTCTCCAACAGACGCTGGTATATGAAGGGAGATGCAGTCCCATTAATAAAGGAATCACGAATTAACTCCTCCTGGTACTGCTCAGCTGTGACAGCTTTAAGATTACAATCCTTGCTGAGCCTGTGAAGCTTTTGAAGAAATCCATCAAGTGATTCCCCAGGTTGTTGTCGAGTTGCATAGTCTTCGATATAGTCAAACACATGAGGAGATACATAATTGGCAAGTATCGCTAATTTATCAGGAACATTCTCACCACACACCCTGAGGAAGTTGCTGAAGGTACGATACCAGTGTTTCCATACCTTAGCAGTTGTAAGTGAATTTGGGTCCAGGTCAAGACGGGCGGGTCTGAGTAGTTTGTCCATGATGGATTGATTACTACGTCGGAGCTCCCTTCTACAGTTGAAGTCGTAGCTGGCTGTTCCCGAAATCAGAGCGTGGAGCCAATACAAAGTTGATTAAATTGACCTAAGAAAACTACTAAGCACTTGGTTTGAGTATAAAGCAAGGCTTTAATCAACTGTTTCACAACCATGAGCTCTAGTTACATCACTAGTTCCTGGTTACAGAAACATCCTGAGCAAGCTGGGCCCACGCCCGAGTATTTATACTGTCCTTGGACGGCGCCACCAGCTGGCCGCCCAGTGTTATCTCACGAGTCATTTCTACATGAATGGTAAGATTCATGACACTTACCTTTACAGCCTTCCTTCCTTCAGGTCTCGGGAGTCCCTCGTCTCACCGGTGTAATGTATGTACCTTTAAGGGGGGAACTACTTTTTACAGCTCATGTATACTGTAGTACCGGCAGTGACCACACCTGTATATAATGCTGAGTAGTAATCTGTACAGATCAGTTGCAGTCTGAGCCACGTTGAGTAAACACCTATTGTACTGTTCTCCGCAGTCTGTGTCTTCTTATAGACGGATGTAACAACCGGCACAGAAAACAGAATGGCCATGAGCTGTCAAAAGTTGTAGCATTCAGCTTTCTGTTCTGGAGAGATCTCTAAATCAGCCTAAGAGGAAGGAATTAACTTAGTGTACAGATTGTCAGTGTTTGACAGCTTCAAAGAGCTGTGAAACGCTGATATTTCATCTGTCAAAAGCTCTTGACAGATGAAATGTCAATCTGTGATGTCACCTGTTGCCGGGTGGCCCTTAATTGGCCTGCTGAGCCTGCTGGGTGGGCTCAACAAGGTCAATCAAGTGAAAATTGCGTGGGTTGGCCACAACTCGATGGAGGCGGGACTACAACCCCAAAAGTTGTATTCCCGCCTCCTACACGCCTCCAGTATCAAAATCCAGCCCTATGACTCTATGGCCTAGAAATTGGGTATAGCCCTGCTTGGGGCGTTAGAATTGGCAGAACGCAAATTTTATAGCCAGATGCAACTTATCGACACCTCGTGCGATATTGGGTTGCAGCGCCCCAAAGGTGATTGAGGCGTGAGTTCAGGCATTACACGGGGCACCTAAGGAGCTAACATGCCGGCGCAACCCAATATCGGGGCGTCCAGCCGCAGTGCAGGTGCTCTCAATTACCCATGACCACAGGACTTCCAGGCGCCGGCCAGCTCTTAAAGGGGTGTGTCAGGCAGCTCCAGCATCCACACTCTGCTCCTTGTAGGCCTGCAAATCGGCGCAGGCACTTCTCTGGCGCAAAAAACTTGGAGCATATGGAGAGGGTGAGGCAGAGAGCAGAGCGCTTCACCAATGAGTCTCTGGAGGAATTGGTGGCCGCAGTGGAGCGCTGGCGAGATGTCCTCTACCTCGACAATGGCAGGAGGCCTAATCATAAGGACTACCGATGAGCTTGGAGGAATGTTTCTCAGAGGGTCAACTCCAGCAGCATGGCGACCAGGAGCCCTGTGCAGTGCAGGAAGAAATTCAACGACCTCACTTGGGTCGTGAGGGTGAGTGGAGTTAATGTAAACGTATGCATCCCTCCATTAGCACCTGACTTTATAGCTACAGGGTGTGCTATGCCCCACTGGCCATCTGTCAGCAAGCACCCATGGCCCTTTCTGATCACACACATGCACATTTGACTCAGGGCATCATGTAAAGGCTGGTCCACCATGGGGGGCATGAGATGATAACCCAGGGCATCATGTAAGGGCTGTCCCACCATGGGGGGCATGAGATGATAACCCAGGGCATCATGTAAGGGCTGTTCCACCATGGGGGGCATGAGATCATCATTCAGGGCATCATGTAAGGGCTGTTCCAACATGGGGGGCATGAGATCATCATTCAGGGCATCATGTAAGGGCTGTTCCACCATGGGGGGCATGAGATGATAACCCAGGGCATCATGTAAGGGCTGTTCCACCATGGGGGGCATGAGATCATCATTCAGGGCATCATGTAAGGGCTGTTCCACCATGGGGGGCATGAGATGATAACCCAGGGCATCATGTAAGGGCTGTTCCACCATGGGGGGCATGAGATCATCATTCAGGGCATCATGTAAGGGCTGTTCCACCATGGGGGGCATGAGATCATCATTCAGGGCATCATGTAAGGGCTGTTCCACCATGGGGGCATGAGATCATCATTCAGGGCATCATGTAAGGGCTGTTCCACCATGGGGGGCATGAGATGATAACCCAGGGCATCATGTAAGGGCTGTCCCACCATGGGGGGCATGAGATGATAACCCAGGGCATCATGTAACATCACTTCCCATTCTTTGCCCTGCAGGCCAAGCTGGCGAGAAACCGCAAGGAGCAGCTTCGGACGTCTGAGTGATCCTGTCACCACTGCAGCTGCCGACTCCATTGTCCACAGCGATGGTAAGGTTCTCTACTATTACAGCTGTCACCTTCCAGTTGTTTCCCCCGCCAGCATGCTTTCTCAATGTGGAGCCATGTCATAGCATTGCCGCACTGTTGCATCCCTTGCTGCCAAACTGTCCTTTTGCTAAAGCCACTCTTCAACCTCCCTGCTTTCAGATGCTGCATCACCAGCTCGGGAGCCGGCCCCTCAAGCTGCCAGTGCCAGTGCCTCCGGAGGCGATGACCAGGAGGGAGCCGGACCATCCGTGACAGCCTCAGGGGAGCCACCGCATCTGGAGACTGGGGATAGTAGTTCCCTTGAGGGGGGGGTGGCTCTGATGAGGAGCCAGTTGCAGGAACCAGCGGCCTGCAGCAACGCGCGGTGGGTAGGGACGCTCGGGGGCCGTCTCCCCGGAGGGCGAGGCAGGCCACCATGACTGCTGCACAGAGTGCAGAGGAGGTGCGTAGCCTTGCCGAGATGAGCACCCAGGCCCGGCTCAGGCACACTGAGCTGATGGCTGCAGTGGGGAGGATGCCTGAGTCGATCGATGCACTGGCAAAGAGTGTGCTGGACTTTGGGGCAGCAATGGAAAGGACTATCCAGGGCTTCGGCCCAGCAATGGAAAGGTCTGTCCAGGGCTTCAGCCCAGCAATGGAAAGGTCTATCCAGGGCTTGTCTGATGCAGTGGAAAGGTCTGTCCAGGGCTTGTCCGAGGCAGTGGAAAGGTCTGTCCAGGGCTTGTCCGAGGCAGTGGAAACGTCTGTCCAGGGCTTGTCCGAAGCGGTGGAAAGGACTGTTCTGGCCTTGTCCGAAGCAGTGGAAAGGTCTGTCCAGGCCTTGTCCGAAGCAGTGGAAAGGACTGTCCTTGGCTTTTCCCAAGCACTGGCACCTGCCACGCAGGTCCTCACTGCTGCCACGCAGTCACTTGCTGGCCTCGTCCACACGCAAATTGAGGCCACGCGAACACTCTCTGCTGCCACCCTAGCTGCATCAGGCAGGATCACCCCAGGCCCTTGCAGCACCACAGCAGGCCATGAATCTGTGGAGCAGTCGATTGTGGCGTATGATCCTATGCGGCCCCGTCAGAGTGCTTGTGTTTCGGCCGACCACGGCGCAGGTGTCCTCTCTCTGCATGTGAGCAGTCCTGATGCCACCGCTGGCACGTCAGCAGAGCAGCTGCCACCACCTGCGTGGCAGACTGCTAGCAGACATGCCCAGTTGGAGCAGCCTGCTTGCGGGACCTCCAAACCCAGAGGTCATCCAGGCCATCCCTCAGGGGCTTCAGCGCTTCCAGACACTCAGCAGGCATCCCCCAGCCTTGACGCAGCCACTGGGGTCCAATTACGGAGGAGCTGCAGGGAGGGAAGGGGCCGACCTCGTAAGAGGAGTCGGTCTCCATCAAGGGGTCACCAGTAGAGGGAGGTGCTAAGACGTCTCTTTTTCCGGATTTAAGGCTGTCCACACCTGTTGTGTTTGTTTGTTATCGTTTGGTTAGTTTCGCCGGGTTGCCAGACAGTTATCTGTTAGTTTGTTAGTTATGATTTCTGTTACCATTACGTTGTCATGCTGGAAGGACGCACTTGTTTGAAAATAAAGAAAACTTTTTATTTACAATCGAGCTGTACACTATTTACAATCATCGAGGCCTTCATAGGCTTACAGCGAACCGGAGGGCGCTGTTCCAATCACAGCCACCATTCCGTCCGAGGGGCCTAGAACCGAGTCCTTATGAGCCTCTGACGAACGACCCTTCCAGTTTTTGGAGCCCTCCCATCTTCCTCCTCCTCCTCCTCCTCCTGATCCTCCTCGCCCGCATGCTCCTCCTCCTCCTCCTCCTCCGCCTCCACCTCCTCGTCCGCCTGCTCTGCTGGACCTTGAGGGTCGGCTGGCATTGGCTGGGTGCGTTGAATGGCCAGGTTGTGGAGCATGCAGCAGACAACAATGATGTGCGCCACATGCTCCGGCGAGTACTATAGGGCGCCCCGCGAATGGTCTAGACAACGGAAACGCTGCTTCAGCACACCAATTGTGTGCGCCACAATGTTCCTGGTGGCCTGATGGCTGTTATTGTAATGCTCTTCTGCCGGGGTGCTGGGCAAACGGAGCGGGGTCATGAGCCATGGGCAGAGAGGATAGGCCTTGTCACCCAGAAGCCAGCCTCGTGGGTGAGCCAGGGCCTCAAAAAGGTCAGCCACTGAGGTCTGCCGCAGAATGAACGCATCATGGCTGCTGCCAGGGAATTGTGCGTTCACCGCCATGATCATCTGCCGGTGATCACAGACCAGCTGCACATTAAGGGAGTGGAACCCCTTTCGGTTACGGTACTCCTCCGGATTCTGTAATGGCACCCGCAAAGCCACGTGTGTGCAATCAATGGCCCCCTGCACCATGGGGAAGTCCGCAATAGCCGCGAAGCCCTGTACGCGCTCCCCCTGCTTCTCCAGGGTCACAGGGAAGGTGATTAAATCACGCCTCCTTTTGTAGAGGGCAGCTGTCACTTGCCGGATGCAGCAATGCACCACAAATTGAGAGATATTTGATATGTCCCCAGCTGCTGCCTGAAACGATCCGCTGGCGTAAGAGTTGAGTGCAACAGTGACTTTCACGGCCACCGACAGAGGTCCTGCACCGTATCCGCGGCTGCAGATCCTCAGCAAGCAGGTGGCACAGCTCAGTGACAACATCCTTACCAAATCTGAGCCTTCGCAGACACTGCTCCTCCGACATGGTAAGGTAGGAGACCTGCTGCCTGAAAACCCTGGCAGCGTATGGTCGGATTTGGCGACGTCCATTGGCCCTCCTCCTTCTGGCCAATCCCGGCCCTCTCTCCCTCCGTCCCTGTGCCCTTGCCAGTTGTTCAGCCAGGATGACGTTCCCCTCCAAAGCAGCTCCCATTATTCTGGCCGACGAGTAAGACGCAGTCAGCTTTCTGGATCCAACTGTTCTGGACAGGGCTGAAGGTCCCAAGGCTCCTCTGGCTCAATAAGAACAAGTCTGTGTAACTGACGGTCTGCAACTCTCTCCAGCAGCAAGCAGTATGGCCAGGCCAAATGGCTGCCGCTTTTATACTAGTGCTGTCCCCTTTAAAGAGCGCCCCCTGAGTACGAGAAGGACCTGGTAATGTTCCATCCAACTGTCACTAATAGCGCCAGGCGGAACGGAGGGGGGCACCACTGAATTTCCGGTACGGGGCGCCAAAAAGGCGTTGCACAGTGAAATGATGTCATTATCTGGCTGCGCCCGCGAGTGGGCGCAAAGACTTAGCGCCGGCGCTAACAGGCTACTCAATATGGCAGGATGCGCTAGGATCACTGCGCACGTCCGAAAATTGGGTAATGCCCCAAATCTCGGGCTCTTTAGGCGCTAATCGCTGGCGCAACCAACCGAATTTCTAGGCCTATGACTCTAATTTGGATATATTACACTTGGTCCCCTCATTCAAGTCATTGATGTAGATTATAAAGAGCTGAGGCCTAAGCACTGATCCTTGTGGTATCACACTAATTACAGCCTGCCATCCCGAAATTGATCCCATTTATTCCTCCTCTCTGTTTTCTGTCCATTAAACAATCCTTAATCCATGTTAGTATATTACCCCAATCCCATGAGCCTAATTTTGTTAATAACCTCTTGTGTGGCACCTTATCGAATGCCTTCTGAAAATTCAAATACACTACATCCACTGGTTCCCCCTCATCTATGCTGCTAGTTACACCGTCAAAATACTCTAACAGATTTGTCAAACACGATTTCCCTTTCATAAATCCGTGTTGACTCTGCCCAATCCTATTATTATTTTCTAAGTACCCTGTTACCATGTCCTTAATAATAGATTCTAGTATTTTCCCTACTACTGATGTCAGGCTGACTGATATATAGTTCCCCATTTTCTCTCTCCCTCCTTTCTTAAATAGTGGGGTTACATTTGATACCTTCCAATCCATTCCAGAATCTATGGAATTTTGGAAGATGACAACCAATCCACCCACTATCTCTATAGCCACCTCTTTTAAAACCCTAGGATGTAGGCCATCAGTCCAGGGGATTTATCGGCTTTCAGTCCCAGAAATTTCTCCAGTATTATTTCCTTACTAATTTCTTTCAACTCCTCATTCTCACTAGACCCTGGGTTCTCCACTATTTCTGGAATGTTTTTTGCATCTTCTTCCGTGAAGACAAACACAAAGTATTTGTTTAGTTTCTCAAGCCATTTTCTTATTCCCCATTATAATTTATCCTGTCTCAGCCTGTAAGGGACCCACGTTTACTTTCGCTAATCTTTTCCTTTTTACGTATCTATTTACAACCTGACGACTCCCACTGATGCAGAGACACAGATTGCCCACAGTGCCTGGTCTGCACTCAAGGCCGCCATAATACATAGATACATAGAAGATACATAGAAGATAGGAGCAGGAGTAGGCCATTCGGCCCTTCGAGCCTACTCCGCCATTCAATGAGATCATGGCTGATCATCCAAATTCAGTACCCGGTCCCTGCCTTCTCCCCATATCCCTTGATCCCTTTAGCCTTAAGAAATATATCCAACTCTTTCTTGAATATACTTAATGAACTGACCTCCACCGCCCTCTGTGGCAGAGAATTCCACAGGTTCACCATTCTCTGGGTGAAGAAATTCCTCCTCATTTCAGTCCTAAATGGCTTACCCCTTACCCTTAGACTGTGACCCCTGGTTCTGGACTGCCCGGCCATCAGAAACATCCTTCCTGCATCTAGTCTGTCCAGGCCTGACAGAATTTTATAGGTTTCGATAAGATCCCCTCTCAATCTTCTAAACTCCAGTGAGTATAAGCCCAATCGACACAATCTCTCCTCATACGTCATTCCTGCCATCCCAGGTATCAGCCTGGTGAATCTTCGCTGCACTCCTTCCATGGCAAGAACGTCCTTCCTCAGGTAAGGCGACCAAAACTGCACACAATACTCAAGGTGTGGTCTCACCAAGGCCCTGTAGAACTGCAGCAAGACATCCTTGTTCTTGTACTCGAACCCTCTTGCTACGAAGGCCAACATACCATTTGCCTTCTTAACCGCCTGCTGCACCTGCATGCTTACCTTAAGCGACTGGTGTACAAGAACACCCAGGTCTCTTTGCACTTCCCCTTCTCCCAATCTATTACCATTCAAATAATAATCTGCCTTCCTGTTTTTGCCACCAAAGTGGATACCCTCACATTTATCCACATTATAGTGCATTTGCCATGTTTCTGCCCAATCACCCAACCTGTCCAAATCGGGCTGGAGTTTCAAGACATCCTCCTCACAGCATACCCTCCCCCCCAGCTTTGTGTCGTCTGCAAATTTGGAGATATTACATCCAATTCCCTCGTCCAGATCATTATTATATATTGTGAACAGCTGGGGTCCTAGGACCGATCTTTGCGGTACCCCACTAGTCACTGCCTGCCACTCGGAAAACGACTCGTTTATTCCAACTCTTTGCTTTCTGTCCGACAACCAGTTCTCTATCCAAGTCAATACCTTGCCCCCAATCCCATGTGCCTTAATTTTGCACGCTAATCACTTATGCGGGACCTTATCGAAAGCTTTCTGAATGTCCAAATACACCACATCCACTGGTTCTCCCTTATCTATTTTACCAGTTACATCCTCAAAAGATTCCAGTAGATTAGTCAAGCATGAGTTACCTTTTGTAAATCCATGTTGACTTTGTCCGATCCAGTCACTGCTTTCCAAGTGCTCTACTATTACATCTTTTATAATGGACTCTAGCATTTTCCCCACTACCGATGTCAAGCTTACCGGTCTATAATTCCCCGCCTTTTCTCTACCACCTTTTTTGAATAGTGGGGTAACATTAGGTACCCGCCAATCCATTGGTATCATTCCAGAGTCTATCGAGTTCTGGAAGATGACCAGCAATGCATCTACTATTTCTAGGGCCACTTCCTTAAGTTCCCTAGGATGTAGATTATCAGGCCCTGGGGATTTATCGGCCTTCAGTCCCATCAATTTTCCTAACACCATTTCCCTACAAATACTGATTTCTTTCAGTTCCACCCTTTCATCAGACCCTATGTTCCCCGGCATCTCTGGGAGGTTATTTGTGCCCTCCTTTGTGAAGACAGAACCAAAAAATGTATTTAGTTGGTCTGCCATTTCTTTGTTCCCCATTATAAATTCCCCCGATTCTGACTGCAAGGGACCTACGCTTGACTTCACCAATCTTTTTCTCTTCACATATCTATAAAAGCTTTTACAGTCAGTTTTTATGTTCTCTGCAAGCTTACTCTCATATTCTATTTTCCCTTTCTTAATTAATCCCTTTGTCCTCCTTTGTTGAATCCTAAACTGCTCCCAATCCTCAGGATTATTGCTTTTTCTGGCCAATTTATATGCCCTCTCCTTGGACCTTATGCTATCCCTAATTTCCCTTGTTAGCCACGGTTGGGTCACCTTTTTGTTTTATTTTTATGCCAAACTGGGATGAACAAATTCTGTAGTTCATCCATTCGGTCTTTGAATGTTTGCCATTGCCTATCCACCGTCAACCCTTTGAGTGCCATTCCCCAATCAACTCTACCCAACTCGCTCCTCAGACCATCATAGTTTCCTTTATTTAAATTGAGGACCCTAGTCTCCGAGTCAACTACTTCATTCTCCATCTTAATGAAGAATTCGATCATATTATGATCGCTCCGACCCAAGGGGCCTCTTACAACAAGATTGCTAATTAATCCTTTCTCGTTACATAATACCCAGTCTAAGATGGCCTGTTCTCTGGTTGGTTCCTCGACATATTGGTCCAGGAAACCATCCCGTAAACACTCCAGGAATTCCTCCTCCACAGTATTGTTACTCATTTGGTTGGCCCAATCTATATGTAGATTAAAGTCACCCATGATGACTGCTGTGCCCTTATTGCACGATTCTTTAATTTCTCTTTAAATGCCATCCCCAACCTCTGCCTTACTGTTTGGAGGTCTATAAACCACTCCCACTAACGTTTTTTTCCCCTTAGTTTTTTTTTTCCCCTCAATTCTACCCATACAGATTCCACCTCATCAGAGCTAATATCCTTCTTTACAATTGTGTTAATCCCTTCTTTAACCAGTAATGCTACCCCACCTCCCTTTCCTTTTTGCCTATCTTTCCTGAATATCGAATACCCCTGGATGTTGAGTTCCCAGTCCTGGCCTTCCTTGAGCCACGTTTCCGTAATCCCAACCAAATCGTATTTGTTTACCTCTATTTGCGCAGCCAATTCATCCACCTTATTATAAATGCTCCTCGCATTAAGACACAAAGCCTTCAGGCTTGTTTTTTTAACGCTCTTAGACCTATTAGAATTATTATTTACTGTGGCCATGTTTGATTTAAACCGTTGATTTCTCTGACTGCCACTTTTGTTTTTCTCCTTCCTATCTTTTGCTTTTATCCTTGTTTCCCTTTCCTCTGTCTCCCTGCTCAGGTTCCCAACCCCCTGCCATTTTAGTTTAAACCCTCCCCCACAGCACTAGCAAACACTCCCCCTAGGACATTGGTTCCAGCCCTGCCCAGGTGCAAACCGTCCAGTTTGAACTGGTCCCACCTCCCCCAGAACCGGTTCCAATGTCCCAGGAACTTGAATCCCTCCCCCTGGCACCATTCCTCTAGCCACGTATTCATCTGAAGTATCTTTCTATTTCTACTCTGACTAGCACGTGGCACTGGTAGCAATCCTGAGATTACTACCTTTGAGGTCCTGTTTTTTAATTTATCTCCTAACTCCCTATACTCCGCTTTTAGGACCTCATCCCACTTTTTACCTATATTGTTGGTGCCTATATGCACCACGACAACTGGCTGTTCACCCTCCCCTTCCAAGATGTTCTGCAGCCACTCGGAGACATCCTTGACCCTTGCACCAGGGAGGCAACACACCATCCTGGAGTCTCGTTTGCGGCCGCAGAAACGCCTATCTATTCCCCTTACAATTGAATCCCCTATTACTATAGCTCTACCCCTCTTTTTCCTCCCATTATGTGCAGCAGAGCCACCCCTGGTGCCAGGAAGTTGGCTGCTGCTGCCTTCCTCTGATAAGCCATCCCCCCCAACAGTACTCAAAGTGGTGTAGCTGTTGGAGAGGGGGATGGCCACAGGGGACCCCTGCACTACCTGCCTGCGCCTAGTACTCTGCCTGTTGGTCACCCGTTCCCTTTCTTCCTGTCCAACCTCTATCTGCGGTGTGTCCAACTCCGTAAATGTGCTATTCACGTTGTCCTGAGCATCTGCACCTGTGAAGAGATGCTCAGTCACTCGACCAGGAAACATCAAGACTGGTTCGATGAGAATGACCAGGAGATCCAGCAGCAATAAGCTGCAAGTGCAAGGCATTCCTGATCTGGAAACAGCAACACAACTCGCGAGCAAGAAAGCAACTCTACAGACTCCTGAAGGCCGCGGTCCAACAAAAAACTCACTACCTAAAGAACAGATGGTGGGTGGAGAAAGCGCAGGAGATCCAGCAACTAGCCGACAACCATGATGTGCGTGGATGCTTTAGCGCAGTCAAGAACATCTACAGCCCAAGCACCCAAGGTTCTTCCCCACTGTGGGCCAAGAACGGAGAGGTACTCATCAAGGACAGAGAGGCAGTCAGTGCCCGCTGGAAGGAGCACTTCGAAGATCTCCTTAACCGAGGCTCTGTCTTCGACGTGAGTGTCCTGAACTCCATCCCGCAGCATGCTACCCACCACCATCTCAGCACAACCCCAGCCCGGCAGGAGGTTGAAAAGGTCATCCGACAACTGAATAACAACAAGGCCTCAGGAGCAGATGGAATCCCCGCCGAGGTACTAAAGCATGGCTGAGAAGCATTACTGGTGCGAATTCGAGAACTCATTTATCTTATCTGGAAGGAGGAGAGCATGCCAGGGGATCTCAGAGAAGCCGTAATTGTGACCATCTTCAAGAAAGGTGACAAGTCCGATTGCGATAATTACAGAGGAGTTTCCCTGCTGTCTGCCACAGGGAAAGTCATCGCAAGAATCCTCCTCAATCGCTTCTCCCAGTGGCCGAAGAGCTCCTCCCAGAGTCGCAATGCAGATTCCGCCCACTAAGGGGCACAATGGACATGATCTTCACTGCACGTCAATTACAAGAGAAATGCAGGGAACAGCACCAACCACTGTACATGGCCTTCTTTGGTCTCACAAAGGCCTTCAACACTGTCAACCGTAAGGGATTATGGAGTGTCCTCCTCAAATTCGGCTGCCCTCAAAAGTTTGTCACCATCCTCCGCCTGCTTCATGACGACATGCAAGCCGTGATCCTGACCAACGGTTCCACCACAGACCCAAATCACGTACGGACCGGGGTCAAGCAAGGCTGTGTCATCGCACCAACGCTCTTCTCGATCTTCCTTGCTGCAATGCTCCATCTCACCCTCAGTAAGCTCCCCGCTGGAGTGGAGCTAATTTACAGAACAAACAGGAAACTGTTCAACCTCCGTCACCTCCAGTCCAGATCCAAGGTTGTCCCATCCTCTGTCGTCGAGTTACAGTATGCAGACGATGCTTGTGTCTGTGCTCACTCGGAGGTCGAACTCCAAACCATCGTCAACACCTTCACCGAAGTGTACAAGAGCATGGGCCTTACACTAAATATCCATAAGACAAAGGTCCTCTACCAACCTGCCCCGCCACACAGTACTGCCACCCGATTATCAAAATCCACGACAAGGCCTTGGACAATGTGGATCACTTTCCATACCTCGGGAGCCTACTGTCATCAAGGGCAGACATCAATGATGAAGTCCAACACCGCCTTCAGTGTGCCAGTGCAGCCTTCGGTCGCCTGAGGAAGAGAGTGTTTGAAGACCAGGGCCTCTAACTCGGCACTAAGCTCATGGTCTACAGAGCAGCAGTGATACCCACCCTGCTGTATGCCTCAGAGACATGGACCATATACAGCAGGCACCTCAAAGCACTGGAGAGGTACCACCAACACTGCCTCCGTAAGATCCTGCAAATTTATTGGCAGGATAGGCGCACCAACATCAGCGTTCTCGCTCAGGCCAACACCCCCAGCATCGAAGCTTTGACCATGCTCGATCCGCTCCGATGGATGGGCCACATCGTCCACATGCCCGATACGAGACTCCCAAAACAAGCGCTCTACTCGGAGCTCCGACATGGCAATAGAGCCCCAGGTGGGCAGAGGAAACGCTACAAGAACTCCCTCAAAGCTTCCTTGAAAAAGTGCAACATCCCCACTGACACCTGGGAATCCATGGTCCAAGACCGCACAAAGTGGAGGAGAAGCATCCGGGAAGGCGCCGAACACCTCGAGTCTCTTCGCCGGGAGCAAGCGGAAGCCAAGCGCAAGCAGCGCAAGGAGCACACGTCAACCCAAGCACCCCACCCACCCGCCCCTTCAACCACCGTCTGCCCCACCTATGACAGAGACTGTAGGTCCCGCATTGAGCTCAGCAGTCACCTGCAAACTCATTTTTAATGTGGAAGCAAGTCATCCTCGGTTCCAAGGGACAAGAAAGAAGACATACCTATAGAAGCTTTACAGTCTGTTTTTATGTCTCTCACTAGTTTACTTTCATTTTCTATTTTCTGTTTTTTTATCAATTTAATTGGCTCCGTGCTTAATTTAGGCAGACGCCTGGGACACCTAAGGGCCATCCACACCAAAATGGCGACCAATGCACTTCTGGTGCGTTTCGGTCATGTGTGATCCACGCTACAATTTGGTAAGTTGTGGACCCATTCACATTGGGGATCAGCAGGGGCGTGGTCGGCCGGGGATCGGGGGGACGGGGGATCGGCAGGGGAATGGTTGGCTAGGGATCGGGGGGACCAGGGATCGGTGGTCAGCCGGGGATCGGGGGGACCGGAGATCGGGGGAACCAGGGATCGGTGGGGCGGTGAATGGCCGGGGATCCTGTGAACCGGGGATCGATGGGGGTGTGGTCGGCTGGGGATTGGGGGGACCGGGGATAGGAGGGAGGGTGAATGGCTGGGGATCGGGGGGGGACCGGGGATCAGTTGAGGGGTGAATGGCTGGGGATCGGGAGGACTGGGGATCGGCAGGGGGGGTGAATAGCTGGGGATTGGGAGGACCGGGGATTGGCGGGGGAGGGGTGAATGGCCAGGGATCGGGGGGACCGGGGATCTGTGGTGGGGTGAATGGCTGGGGGTCAGGGGGACCGGGGATTGGCAGGGGGAGTGAATGGCTGGGGTTCGGGGGGACTGCTGATCGTGGGGGAGTGAATGGCTGGGGATCGGGGGGACCGGGGATCGTGGGGGGGTGGTCACTTTAACTGCCCCCATGTTTCAAACCCAACCATGTTTTTTATGGGAAAATTCCAGCCGTTCAGGTCGATGACCTTTCGTCAGAACCTTTCGTCTAACGAAAGATCATCGACCTGAAATGTTGGGAAAAAACAGGAATTTCACCTGATCTTTAAAAAAAACATTGATGTGTTCTGCGAAGGGTAACAAGGACAATTTTAGTCCAATAGGTTATGAGAACAGGCTGCAAATTTAGGCCGGAATTTTCTGGGGTGGTAGTGGTATGGGAATGGTAGCAATGTCACTGGGCTAGTAATCCAGAGGCCTGGACTAATGATCCAGAGACGTGAGTTCAAATCCCACCACGGCAGCTGGGGAATTTAAATTCAGTTAATTAAATAAATCTGGAATAAAAAGCTAGTATCAGTAATGGTAACCATGAAACTATCGGATTGTTGTAAAAATCCCATCTGGTTCACTAATATCCTTTAGGGAAGGAAATCCGCCATCCTTACCTGGTCTCCAGACCCACAGCAATGTGGTTGACTCTTAACTGCCTGCTGAAATGGCTTCGCAAGCCACTCAGTTGTAACAAACTGCTACAAAAAACAATAATAAGAATGAAATCGGACGGACCACCCGGCATCGACCTTGGCACCGGCTACGAACACGGCAATGGCATACCCAGCCCAGTCAACCCTGCAAAGTCCTCCTCACCAACATCTGGGGACTTGTGCCAAAATTGGGAGAGCTGTCCCACAGACTAGTCAAGCAACAGCCTGACATAGTCATACTCACAGAATCATACCTTTTAGCCAATGTCCCAAACTCCCCACCAGCAGGACAGACCCACCAGGGGTGGCGGCACAGTGGTATACAGTCGGAAAGGAGTGGCACTGGGAGTCCTCAACATTGACTCCGGACCCCATGAAGCCTCATGGCTTCAGGTCAAGCATGGGCAAGGAATCCTCCTGCTGATTACCACCTACTGCCCTCCCTCAGCTGATGGATCAATACTCCTCCATGTTGAACACCACTTGGAAGAAGCACTGAGAGCAGCAAGGGCACAGAATGTACTCTGAGTGGGGGACTTCAATGTCCATCACCAACAGTGGCTCGGTAACACCACTGCTGGCCAAGCTGGCTGAGACCTGAAGGACGTAGCTGCTAGTCTGGGCCTGCGACAGGTGGTGAGAGAACCAACATGAGGGAAAAACCTACTTGCCCTCGACCTCACCAATCTACCTGTTGCAGATGCATCTGTCCATGATACTTTTTTCACAGAATTCACAGAAACCCCACAGTGCAGATAGAGGCCATTTCGGCCCATCGAGCCTGCACCGACACATATCCCACCCGAACCCCGTAATCCCTACCCCAACACATATCCCAGTAACCCCACGTATTTAATCCCCCTAGCACTAAGGGTCAATTTTTATCATAGCCAATCAACCTAACCTGCACATCTTTGGTAGCAGTGACCACCGCACAGTCATTGTGGAGGTGAAGCCCCATCATCACACTGAGGACACCCTCCGTCATGTTGTGTGGCACTACCACCATGCTAAATGGGATAGATTCAGAACAGATCTAGCAGCTCAAAACTGGGCATCCATGAGGCACTGTTGGCCATCAACAGCAGCAGAATTGTATTCGACCACAATCTGTAACCTCATGGCCCAGCATATCCCTCAGTCTACCATTACCGTCAAGCCAGGGGACGTACCCTGGTCCAATAAGGAATGTAGAAGAGCATGCCAGGAGCAGCACCAGGCATACATAAAAATGAGGTGCCAACCTGGAGAAACTGCAACACAGGACTACATGCATGCTAAAAAGCGGAAGCAGCATGCTATAGTCAGGGCTAAGCGATTCTACAATCAACGGGTCAGATCAAAGCTCTGTGGTCCTGCCATATCCAGTCGTGACTGGTGGTGGGCCATTAAACAACTAATGGGAGGAGGAGGCGCCATGAATATCCCCATCCTCAATGATGGTGGAGCCCAGCATGTGAGTGCAAAAGACAAGGCTGAAGCGTTTGCAACCATCTTCAGCCAGAAGTGCCAAGTGAATGATACATATCGGCCTATAACTGAGGTCCCCACCATCACAGAAGCCAGTCTTCAGCCAATTCGATTCACTCCATGTTATACCAAGAAACGGCTGAGCGCACTGGATACAGCAAAGCTATGGGCCCTGACAACATCCCAGCTATTGTGCTGAAGACTTGTGCTCCAGAAGTAGCCGCGCCTCTAGCCAAGCTGTTCCAGTACAGCTACAACACTGACATCTATCCGACAATGTGGAAAACTGCCCAGGTATGTCCTGTCCACAAAAAGCAGGACAAATCCAATCAAGCCAATTATCGCCCCATCAGTCTACTCTCAATTATCAGCAAAGCGATGGAAGGTCTCATCGACAGTGCTATCAAGTGACACTTACTCACCAATAACTTGCTCACTGATGCCCAGCTTGGGTTCTGCCAAGACCACTCGGCTCCCGACCTCATTACAGCCTTGGCCCAAACATGGATAAAGGAGCTGAATTCCAGAGGTGAGGTGAGAGTGACTGCCCTTGACATCAAGGCAGCATTTGACCGAGTGTGGCATCAAGGAGCCTTTTTTTAAAACTGAAGTCAATGGGAATCGGGGGGGATAACTCTCCACTGGCTGGAGTCATACCTAGCACAAAGGAAGATGGTTGTGGTGGTTGAAGGTCAATCATCACAGCCCCAGGACATCACTGCAGGAGTTCCTCAGGGCAGTGTCCTAGGCCCAACCATCTTCAGCTGCTTCATCAATGACTTTCCCTCCAACATAAGGGCAGAAATGGGGATATTCGCTGATGACTGCACAGTGTTCAGTGCCATTCATAACTCCTCAGATAATAAAACAGTTCATGCCCGCATGCAACAAGACCTGCATGACTTTCAGGCTTGGGCTGATAAGCGGCAGGTAACATTCGCGCCCCAGAAGTTCCAGGCAGTGACTTTCTCCAACAAGCGAGAGTCTAACCATGCCATTCAACGGCATTACCATTGCCGAATCCCCCACCATCAAAATCCTAGCGGGTCACCATTGACCAGAAACTTAACTGGACCAGCCACATAAATACTGTGCCAACAAGAGCAGGTCAGAGGTTAGGTATTCTGCGGCGAGTGTCTCACCTCCTGACTCCCCAAAGCCTTTCCAGCATCTACAAGGCACAAGTAAGGAATGTGATGGAATACTCTCCACTTGCCTGGATGAGTGCAGCTCCAACAACATTCAAGAAGCTCAACACCATTGGCTATGATAAATTGACCCTTAGTGTTAGGGGGATTAAATACGTGGGGTTACAGGGATTTAGGGTGGGATGTGTAGGGGTTACGGGGATTGGGTGGGATATGTGTCGGTGCAGGCTCGATGGGCCAAAATGGTCTCTATCTGCACTGTGGGGTTTCTGTGATTTCTGTGATTTCTGTGACCATCCAGGACAAAGCAGCCCGCTTGATTGGCACCCCATCCACCACCTTAAACATTCACTTCCTCCACCGCCGGCGTATCATGACTGCCGTCTATATCATCTACAAGATGCACTGCAGCAACTTGCCAAGGCTTTTTCGGCAGCACTTTCCAAACCCATGATCCCTTCCACCTAGAAAGACAAGGGCAGCAGGCATATGGGAACACTATCACCTGCTAGTTCCCCTCCAAGTCATACACTATCCTGACTTACATAGAAACATAGAAGATAGGAGCAGGAGTAGGCCATTTGGCCCCTGGAGCCTGCCCCGCCATTTAATGAGATAATGGCTGATCATCCAAATTGAGTACCCTGTCCCTGCTTTCTCCCCATATCCCTTGATCCCTTTAGCCTTAAGAAATATATCTAACTCCTTCTCAAATATATTTAATGAATTGGCCTCAACTGCCTTCTGTGGTAGAGAATTCCACAGGTTCACCAGTCTCTGGGTGAAGAAATTTCTCCTCATCTCTGTCCTAAATGGCTTACCCCTTATCCTTAGACTGTGACCCATGGTTCTGGACTCCTCCGCCATTGGGAACATCCTTCCTGCATCTAGTCTGTCTAGTCCTGTTAGAATTTTATAAGTTTCAATGAGAATCCCCTCTCATTCTTCTAAACTCCAGCGAATATAAGCCCAATCGACCCAATCTCTCCTCATATGTCATTCCTGCCATCCCAGGTATCAGTCTGGTGAATCTTTGCTGCACTCCCTCCATGGCAAGAACATCCTTCCTCAGATAAGGCAACCAAAACTGCACACAATACTCAAGGTGCGGTCTCTCCAAGGCCCTATAAAACTGCAGCAAGACATCCTTGCTCCTGTACTCGAATCCTCTCGCTATGAAGGCCAACATACCATTTGCCTTCTTAACCGCCTGCTGCACTTGCATGCATACCTTCAGCGACTGGTGCACAAGGACACCCAGGTCTCATTGCACTTCCCCTTCTCCCAATCTATTGCCATTCAGATAATAATCTGCCTTCCTGTTTTTGCCACCAAAGTGGATAACCTCGCATTTATCCACATTTTACTGCATCTGCCATGCATCCGCCCAATCACCCAACCTGTCCAAATCATACTGGAGTTTCTCTGCATCCTCCTCACATCACACGCCTACCCAGCTTTGTGTCATCTGCAAACTTGGAGATATTACATCTAGTTCCCTTGTCTAGATCAATAATATATATTGTGAATAGCTACGGTCCTAGCACCGATACCTGCGGTACCCCACTAGTCACTGCCTGCTACTCGGAAAAAGACCCGTTTATTCCAACTCTTTGCTCTCTGTCTGCCAACCAGTTCTCTATCCAAGTCAGCACCTTACCCCGAATCCCATGTGCTTTAACTTTGCACGCTAATCTCTTATGCGGGACCTTATCAAAAGCCTTCTGAATGTCCAAATACACCACATCCACTGGTTCTCCCTTATCTATTCTATCAGTTACATCCTCAAAAAATTCCAGTAGATTAGTCAAGCAAGAATTAACTTTTGTAATCCATGTTGACTTTGTCCGATCCTGTCACTGTTTTCCAAGTGCTCTGCTATTAAATCTTTTATAATGGACTCTAGCATTTTCCCCACTACCGATGTCAGGTTATAATTCCCCATTTTATCCCTAGCACCATTTTTAAATAGTGGGGTTACATTAGCTACCGTCCAATCCATGGGAACTGTGCCAGAGTCTATCGAATTTTGGAAGATGACCAGCAATGCATCTACTATTTCTAGGGCCACTTCCTTAAGTACCCTAGGATGTAGATTATCAGGCCCTGGGGATTTATCGGCATTCAATCCCGTCAATTTCCCTAACAACATTTCCCTACAAATTCTGATTTCATTTAGTTCCTCCCTCTCATTATGTTCCCCGACATCTCTGGGAGGTTATTTGTGTCCTCCTTTGTGAAGACAGAACCAAAGTATGTATTTAATTGGTCAGCCATTTCTTTGTCCTCCATTATATATTCCCCTGATTCTGACTGCAAGGGACCTATGCTTGACTTCACCAATCTTTTTCTCTTCACATATCTATAGAAGCTTTCACAGTCAGCTTTTATGTTCCCTGCAAGCTTACTCTCATAATCTATTTCCCCCCTCTTAATTAATCCCTTTGTCCTCCTTTGCTGAATCCTAAACTGCTCCCAATCCTCAGGTTTGCTGCTTTTTCTGGCCAATTTATATATCCTCTCCTTGAATCTTATGCTATCCCTAATTTCCCTTGTTAGCCACGGTTGAGTCACTTTTTTTGTTTTATTTTTGTACCAGACAGGGATGAACAAATTCTGTAGTTCATCCATGCGATCTTTAAATGTTTGCCATTGCCTATCCACTGTCAACCCTTTAAGTAACATTCCCCAATCCATCCTAGCCAACTCGTGCCTCATACCATCGTAGTTTCCTTTATTTAAATTCAGGACCCTAGTCTCTGAGTCAACTAATTCACTCTCCATCTTAATGAAGAATTCTATCATATTATGATCCTCCCCAAGGAGCCTCGCACAACAAGGTTGCTAATTAATCCTTTCTCATTACATAAAACCCAATCAAAGATGGCCTGATCTCCAGTTGGTTCCTCGACATATTGGTCCAGGAAACCATCCCGTATACGTAGAAACATAGAAACATAGAAGATAGGAGCAGGAGTAGGCCATTCGGCCCTTCGAGCCTGCTCCGCCATTCAATGAGATCATGGCTGATCATCCAAATTCAGTACCCTGTCCCTGCCTTCTCCCCATATCCCTTGATCCCTTTAGCCTTAAGAAATATATCCAACTCTTTTTTGAATATATTTAATGAACTGACCTCCACCACCCTCTGTGGCAGAGAATTCCACAGGTTCACCACTCTCTGGGTGAAGAAATTCCTCCTCATTTCAGTCCTAAATGGCTTATCCCTTACCCTTAGACTATGACCCCTGGTTCTGGACTCCCCGGCCATCATAAACATCCTTCCTGCATCTAGTCTGCCCAGGCCTGACAGAATTTTATAGGTTTCGATGAGATCCCCTCTCAATCTTCTAAACTCCAGTGAGTATAAGCCAAATCGACACAATCTCTCCTCATACGTCATTCCTGCCATCCCAGGTATCAGCCTGGTGAATCTTCGCTGCACTCCCTCCATGGCAAGAATGTCTTTCCTCAGGTAAGGCGACCAAAACTGCACACAATACTCAAGGTGCGGTCTCACCAAGGCCCTGTACAACTGTAGCAAGAGATCCTTGTTCCTGTACTCGAACCCTCTTGCTACGAAGGCCAACATACCATTTGCCTTCTTAACCGCCTGCTGCACCTGCATGCGTACCTTCAGCGACTGGTGCACAAGAACACCCAGGTCTCTTTGCACTTCCCCTTCTCCCAATCTATTGCCATTCAAATAATAATCTGCCTTCCTGTTTTTGCCACCAAAGTGGTTAACCTCACATTTATCCACATTATAGTGCATTTGCCATGTTTCTGCCCAATCACCCAATTTGTCCAAATCGTACTGGAGTTTCACAACATCCTCCTCACAGCTTACCCTCCCACCCAGCTTTGTGTCGTCTGCAAATTTGGAGATATTACATCCAATTCCCTCGTCCAGATCATTAATATATATTGTGAACAGCTGGGGTCCTAGGACCGATCCTTGCGGTACCCCAGTAGTCACTGCCTGCCACTCGGAAAACGACCCGTTTATTCCAACTCTTTGCTTTCTGTCCACCAACCAGTTCTCTATCCAAGGCAATACCTTGCCCCCAATCCCATGTGCCTTAATTTTGCATACTAATCTCTTATATGGGACCTTATCGGAAGCCTTCTGAAAGTCCAAATACACCACATCCACTGGTTCTCCCTTATCTATTTTACCAGTTACATCCTCAAAAAATTCCAGTAGATTAGTCAAGCGTGATTTACCTTTTGTAAATCCATGTTGACTTTGTCCGATCCTGTCACTGCTTACCAAGTGCTCTGCTATTACATCTTTTAAAATAGATTCTAGGAATTCCTCCTCCACAGTATTGTTACTAATTTGGTTAGCCCAATCTATATGTAGTTTAAAGTCACCCATGATAACTGCTGTG
Organism: Somniosus microcephalus; assembly: GCF_052327205.1. Lineage (NCBI taxonomy): Eukaryota > Metazoa > Chordata > Chondrichthyes > Squaliformes > Somniosidae > Somniosus > Somniosus microcephalus. The sequence goes on along the minus strand of NC_140987.1, from coordinate 419,934,721 downwards.
CCCTTATTGCACGCGTCTCTAATTTCCCATTTAATGCCATCCCCAACCTCAGCATTACTGTTTGGGGGTCTGTATACAACTCCCACTAATGTTTTCTGCCCCTTGGTATTTCTCAACTCTACCCATACAGATTCCACATCATCAGAGCTAATATCTTTCCTTACTATTGTGTTAATCTCCTCTTTAACCAGCAATGCTGCCCCACCTCCTTTTTCGTTTTGCCTGTCCTTCCTGAATATTGAATATGCTGGATGTTGAATTCCCAGCCTTGGTCACCCTGGAGCCATGTCTCCATAATCCCAATTATATCATGTCCATTTACATCTATTTGCGCAGCTAATTCATCCACCTTATTACGAATGCTCCTCGCATTAAGACACAAAGCTTTCAGGCTTGTTTTTTTAACACTCTCAGTCCTTTTAGAATTATTATCTACTGTGGCCCTGTTTGATTTACACCCTTGATTTCTCTACCTTCTACTTTTGCTTTTCTCCTTCCTGTCTTTTGCTTCTATCCTTACTTCCCTTTCCTCTGTCTCCTTGCACAGGTTCCCAACCCCCTGCCATTTTAGTTTAAACCCTCCCCAACAGCACTAGCTGTTACTAGAAGTATATGCTTAGCAGTATACTTAGAAGTATACTTAGAAGTATATTGCCGATCCTTCATCATCGCTGGGTCAAAATCCTGGAACTCGCTACCTAACAGCACTGTGGGAGTACCTTCACCATATAGATTGCAGCAGTTCAAGAAGGTGGCTCACCACCACCTTCTCAAGGGCAACTAGGGATGGGCAATAAATGCTGGCCTTGCCAGCGCCACACACATCGCATAAATGAATTTTTTTTAAGCGGTGGTGGGTCTGATTGGAAAGTTGTTTTTTTGGCAATGGGTCAGGAACCCACTGTCAACTCGTTCCCATGCACCTTTCCCCCAGGCGCATCTGTCAACGCAGAGCCCACTCAACCGGCAGCACGGGGAACCTATTTGAAATGATTATCACGTAAGTTACTGGCACTTAAGAGCTTTTTTCACTTACTTTTCAAATTTCCCTGCATGGGAATTCACGCTGCTCGGGAAGCACATCTGTCAAACTGAGGCGGGAGTTCAGTGGCCATTGCTCCAGCTGATTACTTGACAGCATCAAATGTACAGTAAAATTTCCCACCTGACAGATGATCACTTTCCTCATGCAGAAGCTGTTGTCCAGTCCATTTCCAGCACAGATTCTGCAGGCTGCAAGTCTTTCCAGCAAAGTCTCCATCCAGCCTCACCTCATTGGAAGAACTCTCTCACCATTGACAGAATGATTCTGTCATCTGTACTTTATCTGCCATCTATTCCAGCAGCATGGGTGCCATTTATTCTATCTCACCTTGGTCCTCAGAATCGGAGCATGATGAGCTCCAACACCAGCAACACCAGGCACACCAGCAGCACCAACAACAACAACACCAACCTTCTCCGCAGCCACTTGATGCTGCACAGGACACAGGACATCAGCACCTGAGTGCATTGCTGCCCCGGAGGCCAGGGTTGACCTCATCATGGGCACATTTAGTTAACTTTACGCTGTACACCCGTATGCCTGCCACATGATGTGCCAGGTTGGCACCACCTCACGCCAACACCATAAAGCATTCCTGCAGTGACCAAGCCATTCCTTTCACACTCATCACCATTGCAGGGGGTACCGTTATGTCTCACCATTCACTGCAACTCACTAAGCCACTTCCAAAGGTGCACACAAATCTGTCCAAGACCGCATAAAATAAAGGTTTTTATGTTTGACACCACATTAACAGAAACTTCACATAAACATTGATAAAAAAACACCCAAGTGCCTAACCTTGTGTGTTGTTGGTTGGTATGATTGCACTAGGATGAGAGTGAGTTTGAGGGGTGGCTAGTGAGATGGGGTTGTGGTAATGTAGATAGAGAGAAATGGGTAGAGGTGCAAGGTATGTTGGTGTGAGTAAGGATGTGTAGGAGTAGGGTACGAAAGGCAGAGTGATGGGGATGTGATGAGAGGCACAGCAGGATGAAGTTGAGTGTAGCTTTGTACTAATGTTTCCTGCTCTAATACGATCATTGAAATGTTTGCGGCACTGCACCCAGTTCCTCCTGAACACAACCCTGCTTGTGACCTTCTCTGCAATCTGCAACCAGGCTGTCTTTGTCTCCTGGGGAAGTCTCTTCTGTCCATCGGAAGGGAAGAGGACCTCCCTGTGTGCACTGACTCTTCCATAAGCATATGGAGGGTGTCATCGGAGAATTTGGGTGCATTCTTTCTCTGTGCGGTTATTGTCAGTGTTTGCAGCACTCCAGTGGTGTAGTGCTCTGACAGCACTATGTTAGATGAAACTTCCAATGTAATGTGGCCATGGTCCCTTTAAAGATACCATCTAAAAACGCATCATGAATGACTTCACCAGATCCGCTCCATCTCATTGGGCCATGTGACGCACTGGGTGGGCTTAATAGGCCCCATTAAGGTAAGTTCATTTTCCACAGCGGGGTAGAGCCAGCAGCGGGTTCAGGACCCGACATGGCCACCACCCGCACTGGACCCGCCAAGGTAAAGAAAATTCCAACCTTAGATTTGTTCTCACTAAAGAAAGGTCGATTGAGTGGATATGATCCAGGTCTTTAAAATGCTGAAAGCTTGAATAATGTGGACAACAATAGATTATGTTTAAAATATGATGAAAGGACTTGAATTAACTAAATGGAAAAGTAACAAATCTCATTGAAGACTGGTAATGTGGCAAAAATTTTCCCCCTACTGAATGTTAGATGCATGAAATAGATTTGTCAAAAGTAATTAATGCTAGGGTGAATAATTGCTTTAAGAGGAGGTGGACAAACAACTCGTTATAAACAAAGCAGAAGACATAAAAACATAAGAAATAGGAGCAGGAGTAGGCCATTTGGCCCTTCGATCCTGCTCTGCCATTCAATGAGATCATGGCTGATCTTCTGCCTCAACTCCATTCACCGGTCCTATCGCCATATCCCTTGATGCCTTTACTAGTCAGAAATCTATCGACTTCTGTTTTGAATATACCCAATGACTGAGCCTCCACAGCCCTCTGGGGTAGAGAATTCCAAAGATTCACCACCTTCTGTGTGAAGAAATGTCTTCTCATCTCAGTCCTGAATGACCTACCCTTTATCCTGAGGCTGTGACCCCTGGTTCTAGACTCCCCAGCCAAGGGAAACATTCTCCCAGCATCCACCCTATCAAGCCCTGCAATAATTTTGTATGCTTCAATGAGATCCCCTCTCATTCTTCTGAATTCAAGAGAATACAGGACTAATTCACTCAATCTCTTCTCATACGACAGTCCCGCCATCCCAGGAATCAATCTTGTGAACCTTCATTGCACTCCCTCTATGGCAAGTATATCCTTCCTTAGGTAAGGAGACCAAAATTGTACACGACAGTGATAGATATATGTAGCTTTTATCAAATACCCTGTGAGTCACTGTAATTCGACTTTTGTTTTAACCTTTGGGGGTGGTGGCTGCTGTCATCTGTGGTATGTAACAGGTGGTCAAGTAATGCTCCATTCACATTCTAGAGCTTTAGCTCAACTACTTCAGAGATAGAATTTCACAGACTTTGGAAGCATTACTTACAGGTAGTTCTTTCACGATTCTTATGGGTTGAAATCATGCTGAAGGATATCAGTTGCTGATTTTAAAATCTTTGAAAAAAATTCTTCTATCTGCCATATTAACAAAGATGCTTACCTATTTAAATTTATTTATTTTAAACAGATTAACACTGTTATATCCGTGTATCTTAATGTTGTGTCCTTCAATAATCAGACAACAGAGTGCAGGGAACGATCAACAGGTGTTTACTGAATGAGGGTTCAAACTGCAACTGACTGTACAGATCACTACTCAGGGTTTATATACAGGTGTGGTCACTGCTGGTACTACAGGATACAGGAGCTGTAAAAAGTAGTTCTCCCCCTTAAAGGTACATACATTACAATTCCTCCCCTTTTAGATTAACAGTACCATAACACTCATTTAAAAATTAAATCTCAAACTAATTACAATTAACACTTTTAACATGCAACATTAACTGAAAATAGTCTATTTATAAATTCAGTCTTTGGGGAGGCTTCCTTATTCTTTCTGGATAAGGCCTTCCCCGCGTGTCTCGCTCTTGGTGCGGAAGCGATTCTAACACCCTGTCGTCAGTTGATTCATCAGCTTCCAATGCTTTTGTTTCTGAGGTAGATGCGATCTGTACATCGGGTTCCTCACCAGGTATGTATGGCCGAGACATGGGGTTGACTCGTTCCTGTGACGCTAGGATCTGGTCAGCATGGTGTCTCACAATGTTCTCCCCAACATCCACTGTGTACATTAGTGGCCCCTGCCGTGTGCATATCGTTCCTGGTTGCCATTTCTCTGTTCGGTAGTCGTGGGCCAAGACTGGTTGCCCTACACTGAAGCTCCTTGTCAGCTTCTCATTGATGTGCTGGAATTGCTTACTCTCAACATCTCTTCGTACATTTGGTCTGAGCAAATCCAGACGAGATCTCAACCTTCGGTTAAAGAACATCATGGCTGGGGCCTGGTTGGTGACTGCATGTGTCGCATTTCTGTAGGCTAACAGGAAATTGTCCACCTTATGCAGCAGTGGAATGTCGTCCTCGCACATGGCCTTTACTGCTTTTTTAAAGGTTTGTCTCAGCCAATCCATTTGTGGCTGGATGATACGGGGCGGATGTGTAATGCCTTACCCCATTCCTTTTCATAAATCTTCGAAACTCTTCGGACACAAACTGTGGTCCGTTATCAGAGCAAATCTGCTCTGGCAAGCCGTTCCTAGCAAAAATGGTCCGTAGGACAGCAATAGTTTTCTCCGTGGTGATGGAGGACATTTTGATCACCTCAGGCCATTTCGAGTGCGCATCCACAGCTATTAAAAACATTGAGTCCATGAATGGACCAGCAAAATCAATATGCACCCGTTGCCATGGAGATGAGGGCCACTCCCATGGGTGTAGAGGGGCATGTGGTGGTGCATTTTGGACCTTCTGGCATCCTGAGCAGCTCTTTGTCATGTCCTCAATTTGCTGATCGATCCCTGGCCACCACACATAAGCCCTAGCAAGGCTTTTCATTTTCACCCCTCCCAGATGATCTTCGTGAAGCTCATTGAGCACTCTCTCCCTTAACTTAGGTGGAATTACCACTCGGGATCCACACATCAAGGTCCCCTGGCATACTGACAGCTGTTCTCTTCTGGATGAGAATGCTGGCAACAGTGAGTCGCCATAGTGAGCACGGTGGCATAGTGGTTAGCACTGTTGCTTCACAGCGCCAGAGACCCGGGTTCGAATCCAGCCTCGGGCGACTGTCTGTGTGGAGTTTGCACATTCTCCCCGTGTTTGCGTGGGTTTTCTCTGGGTGCTCCGGTTTCCTCCCACAGTCCAAAGATGTGCGGGTTAGGTTGATTGGCTATGATAAATTGACCCTTAATGTTAGGGGGATTAAATGCGTAGGGTTACAGGGATAGGGTGGGATATGTGTTGGTGTTGGGGTTACGGGGATCGGATGGGATATGTGTCGGTGCAGGCTCGATGGGCCGAAATGGCCTCTATCTGCACTGTGGGGTTTCTGTGATTCTGTGATTCTGTGATGTGCTGGCCATCCCTTCACCGTCAAATCATATACCTGAGACAGTGTCGGGTCATTTCGGGTCTCCTTCTCCATATCAGCGTTAGTTACTGGCAAGCATTCAATTATAGGCGAATGAAATATTTCGACAGGATCCACTGCTGGTGCTTCCTCCGCAGTAGGCAGTGGCAGGCGTGATAGCCCATCAGCGTTTCCATGCTGTTTCGTGCCCTTATACTCGATTTCATATTGGTGCGCCCCTAGAAAAAGGGACCATCTTTGTAGCCGTTGCGCAGTCATCACCGGAACGCCCTTCTTTGGATTAAAGATGGAGACAAGTGGTTGGTGGTCAGTCAGCAAGGTGAACTTCTGCCCTTGCAGATAGTGATTGAACTCTTTCACTCCCCACACTAGGCTGAGGGCCTCCCTGTCAATCTGGGCGTAGTTACGCTCGGCTGAGGTTAGTGACTGAGACGCAAAGGCTACTGGCCTCACTGAGCCGTCCGGGAATTTGTGCGACAGCACCGCTCCAATGCCATAGGGTGATGCATCACACGCCAACCGAATTGGTAGTGCTGGGTTGAAATGAGCCAACACCTCTTTTGATGTGATCAATGCTTTGCTCTTCTGGAAAGCTCATTTACATTCGTCACTCCACTTCCATGATACCCCCGTTTGCAGTAGGGTGTTCAGTGGGTGTAGTACGGTAGACAAATTTGGCAAGAACTTATGGTAGTAGTTCACCAGCCCGAGGAACGACCTCAGTTGTGACACATTTTCCGGTGCTGGAGCCTTGACTACTGCCTCAATCTTTTCAGGGGACTTATGTGACCCCTCTTTATCAATAACGTGGCCACAATACGAGATCTGCTTCTGGAAAAACTCACATTTGTGGCGATTAGCTCGGAGCCCATATTCCTTCAATCTAGTGAGCACCTGCTCCAGGTTGGCGAGGTGATCACTGTCATTTTCGCCCGTGACCAGGATGTTGTCCAAATAACACTGGGTCCCTGGAATCCCTTGCAGGACTTGTTCCATTGCCCTTTGCCAAATAGCCGGAGCTGATGCTACCCCGAACACCAGCCGGTTGTATTGGTAGAGACCTTTATGAGTGTTGATCGTGAGGTACTGTTTCGAGGCTTCTGCTACCTGCATTTGCAGGTACGCCTGGGCCAGATCAATCTTAGTGAAGCGTTTCACTCCAGATAGCGAGGCGAAAATATCTTCAATCCGCGGAAGCGGATATTGTACAGTGTGAAGGACTGGGTTCACTGTCACCTTAAAGTCCCCACAGATGCGAACCTTCTTTGGTTCCCCAGGCGTATTACTCAATGACCTCTTCATTACAGGAACGATGGGTGTAGCCCACTCGCTCCAGTCCACTTTGGACAGTACTCCTGAACGTTCCAAACCTTCCAGCTCTGCTTCGACGGCTGCGCGGATCACATAAGGTACCGGTCTGGGCTTAAAAAACTTTGGGCTTGCATTTTCCTCTATTTTGATCGTCGCTGTTATGCCTTTTCGTGTTCCGAGTCCCTCCTGGAACATTTCTTGTGCATCAGTTAGCATTTTTGACAGTCGTCCAGGTGTGATGTCGTCATCCTTTTTGGCATCTACAGTCAGTGCTTGAAAGAAATGCCAATCTAGCTGTATCTTCTGGATCCATTCACGTCCTAGTAGTGGTGGTCCTCCATCTGGCAATACATATAGGTCCATTTTTGATGTTTCCTTGCCGTTATATATAACGTTCACCCTTATTTTTCCTTTGGGGTAGACTTTTTGCCCCGTGTACGTCTTCAAAACAATCTTTGTATCTCTCAAGGGTATATGTGAGAATAGCCGCTTGTAGTCCCTTCGGTTTATGACTGTTAGGGCTGATCCTGTGTCCAATTCCATTTTCACTTGGACTCCTGCTCTCTTGAGCGTGACCCAGATAGTTTGGTGATCCTCCGTTTTGATCACATTATGTAGTTTCAGACAACCCAGCTCCTTGCTTCCGGTGTCTGTATCACTCTTCTGTTCGTCTGAACTACTCTCCGTCACCTTATGTACCTTCTTGTACTTCTCCTGTGGAGATTTCTTGCTGCTGGTTTTCTTTCCCGATCTGCAGACTCTTGCTATGTGTCCTACTTCTCCACACTGTCTGCACACTTGGTCCTTGAACCAACAATCCTTATGGTCGTGTGTTGTTCTGCCGCAGCGATAGCACTTCACTGTTCCGTATGACATTTCATTTGTGCCATATTCTTGCGGTCTCCGTTGTATCTCTGCAGCGCCCTGTGCTGTTGTTTCGTGTGATACTGCAATGCTGAAAGCCTTGTCCAGCGTAAGATCCTTTTCTGATAGAAGCCGTTTCTGGGTTCAATCACTTTGAAGCCCACACACAAACTTGTCCCTTAAAGTATCTGCTAGTCCCGTTCCAAACTGGCAGTGTTTCGATAGCTTGCGCAGTTCCATTAAATACTCAGCATTACTTTCATCTTTATGCTGGTTCCTTTTGTGAAACTTAAATCTTTCTGCTAGCAGCAGCGGTGTGGGGTTTAAGTGGTCCTGTAGGATTGACACTATGTTTTCAAAATCCTTTTCTACTGGCTTCTCTGGGGTTACTAGGTTTCGTAGTAAGCCATACGTTTTTGCACCCATTGAATTCAACAATACCAGCGCTTTCTTGTCATCTGGCACTTAATTCGCCTTGCAGTATACTTGTATGCGTTCGAAATATGTCGTCCAATCTTCGACTTCATTGTCGAACGCTGTGATACTGCCACTCTTCGGCATTTTTGGGTGCGGTTAGACTGGTTTAAAAAGGCGTCTCCCGCGCTTTCCTTTCTTCCCCGCTGTGGCTTATAATGGCGTCTCCCGCGCTTTCCTTTCTTCCCCGCTGCGGTTTAAAATGGCGTCTCCCGCGCTGCTGCCAACACCGCTCTCGGCGGTCCTCGTGGCAAATGGTGACACCCTGTGGGTTTCGTGCACTGCTGCCAATGCCGCTCTCTGTGGTCCTCGTGGCAATGGCAGCGCCTCATGTTTTCCTGCGCGCCTCTCTCCCCCGTTGACTCTGCTCGGCCCTTGAACACCGGCTGCGCTCTGCTCTATCTCGTCTCTCTCCCCGTTGACGCCGCTCGGTCCTGGACACCAGCTGTGCCCTGTGCACTCTGCCCTCTCTCTCTCCCCCGTCGACGCTGCTCGGCCTTTTTCTGTGCCGCTCGGTCGGCTCTAGCCGCCGCTGTCCGGGAAGGGTGTGCGCAGTACCTGTTGCCAGCCTGTTTCCCTGGACCACCGTGACTGGAAAGCCAAGCCTGGCTCTCGACAGCCTCCCCTGTGATGCTCAAATCTCCGCTGGATGACTGGGCGGTTGCCCGTGGTCGACGCCCGTGCTTCTGGACTCGCTCTCCTTCCACTGTTCTCCAGGAGCAAATCCCTGGGAGGTGATGCAGAGTTGCAGGTAGGTTCGAATCTGCGTCGTCGCCAATGTTATATCCGTGTATCTTAATGTTGTGTCCTTCAATAATCAGACAAGAGAGTGCAGGGAACGATCAACAGGTGTTTACTGAATGAGGGTTCAAACTGCAACTGACTGTACAGATCACTACTCAGGGTTTATATACAGGTGTGGTCACTGCCGGTACTACAGTATACAGGAGCTGTAAAAAGTAGTTCTCCCCCTTAAAGGTACATACTGATGTGCCATCAATAACTCAAAGACAAGAAGTTAAAGGATTCAACTGAAGGCTTTTAATCGCTAAGAACATTGCACGTCATTCCACATCGGATTCGTCTGGCAGAATGACTCATACAGCTCTTGAGACCTTTATATGACAAAAGACAGGGGCGGAGCCAATACACACAATAGGGGAAAAGGGGGCGGTACACACAATACAATGCAGGTAAAACACAGGGGCTGATGAAGACATATATTTCATCACATTCACCCCTTCTACAAATTTAGTCTGTCCGGGGGTGTGATAGTCCTTCCTGAACGTCGCAACAGTACCTCGGGTTCCGACCGGGAGTCCGTGGTGCCCTCCTGGGCATACCCATGTGCTGGGGGTGTTGCAGGTACTTCTGGGGGTGGTGAGGATACCTCTGGGGATGATGGAGGGTCTTCTGGGGGTGGTAAGGATGGGTCGTCGTCGCCTCCTGCCGAGGCGAGGTCCTTTATGGACACGGTGTCCTCACGCCCGTCGGCGTGCCTGACGTACGCGTACTGTGGGTTTGCGTGGAGTAGGTGTACTGCCTCCATGAGGGGGTCCATTTTGTGGCCCCTCACATGCTTCCGTAATAGGACTGTCCCTGGGGTGGAGAGCCACGAAGGTAGGGACACTCCCGAGGTTGATTTGCGGGGAAAAACAAACATCTTCTCGTGAGGAGTGGCGTTAGTAGCAGTACACAGTAGCGACCTTATCGAGTGGAGTACGTCTGGGAGGACCTCTTGCCAGCGGGAGGTAGGGAGGCCTTTAGACCTTCGTGCTAAGGTGACCGCCTTCCACACCGTCGCGTTCTCCCTCTCCACTTGCCCATTACCCCGGGGGTTATAACTAGTCGTCCGACTCGTGGCTATCCCCTTCGACAGCAGGTATTGGTGCAGTTCGTCACTCATGAACGACGCCCCCCTGTCAGTGTGGATGTAGTTTGGCATGCCGAACGTGCAAAACAGGCTGCCGAGGCACTTGATGACCGTGGCACTGGTCATGTCTGGGCAGGGGTAGGCGAATGGGAAGCGGGAGTACTCGTCCACAATGTTGAGAAAGTACACATTGCGGTCGGTGGAGGGGAGTGGTCCCTTGAAATCTAAGCTCAGGCGCTCGAATGGCCGTGTAGCTTTGATCAGGTGGGCTCGGTCGGGCCTGTAAAAACGGGGCTTGCATTCTGCACTGGTGCGGCAGTCCCTGGTCATAGACCGGACCTCCTCGATGGAATAGGGCAGGTTACGGGATTTTATAAAGTGAAATAGCCGGGTGACCCCCGGGTGGCAGAGGCCATTGTGGAGGCCCTGTAGCCTGTCCCCCTGGATGCTGGTACACCTCCCTCGTGATAGGGTGTCGGGGGATTCGTTGAGAGCCCCCGGCCTATATATTATGTCGTACTCAAACGTGGAGAGTTCGATCCGCCACCTGAGAATTTTGTCGTTCTTGATCTTCCCCCTCTGTTTGTTGTTAAACATGAAGGCTACCGACCGCTGGTCGGTAAGCAGGGTGAAGCGTTTGCCGGCTAGGTAGTGCCTCCAGTGCCGCACTGCCTCCACTATGGCCTGGGCCTCCTTCTCTACCGAGGAGTGCCTGATCTCGGGCCCTTGGAGGGTTCTTGAGAAAAAGGCTACGGGCCGCCCATCCTGGTTGAGGGTGGCTGCTAAAGCGAAGTCGGACGCATTGCTTTCGACCTGGAAAGGGATGTTTTCGTCCACTGCCCGCAGCGCGGCCTTCTCAATGTCGTGTTTAATGCTGTTGAAGGCGGCGTGGGCCTCGGCCGTGAGCGGGAAGGACGTTGATTTCAGGAGGGGACGGGCCTTGTCGGAATAATTGGGGACCCATTGGGCATAATAGGAGAAAAACCCCAGGCACCTTTTCAGGGCCTTGGGAGTGTTTGGTAGGGGTAGCTCCCATAGGGGGCACAATCGGTCGGGGTCCGGACCGATTTCCCCATTTTCCACCACGCAGCCCAGGATACAGAGGCGCATGGTGCTAAAGACACACTTATCCTCATTGTAGGTGAGATTGAGTCTGAGGGCGGTTTTCAGAAATCTCGCGAGGTTCGAGTCGTGGTCTTGCTGGTCGTGGCCGCAGATGGTGACGTTGTCTAGGTATGGATAGGTGGCTGTTAACTGGTTCTCATCGACCATGCGGTCCATCTCCCGCTGGAAGACCGAGACCCCATTTGTTACCCCAAAGGGGACTCTGAGGAAGTGGTAGAGGTGTCCGTTCGCCTCGAAGACGGTGTATGGACGGTCCTCCGGCCTAATGGGGAGCTGGTGGTATGCCGATTTTAGGTTGATGGTGGAAAACACCCGGTATTGCGCAATTTGGTTAACCATATCCGCTATGCGGGGCAGAGGGTAGGCGTCTAGCTGGGTGTATAGATTAACCATCTGGCTATAATCTATCACCATCCGCTTCTTTTCGCTACCCTTAACCACTACTACCTGGGCGCGCCACGGGCTGGTACTGCATTCGATGGTACCCTCCCGCTTGTGTCTTTCTACTTCAGACGCAATGAACCGTCTGTCCTCCCAGCTGTACCGCCTACTCTTGGTCGCTATGGGTCAACAGTTGGGTGCGAGGTTGGCGAACAGAGAGGGCGGCTTGACCTTCAGGGTAGCCAGAAGGCACACTGTGAGGGGCGGCTGGGACCCACCATAGGTAAGCGTGATACTTTGGTGGTGGCACTGGAAGTCCAGACCCAAGATCACGCTCACACAGAGATCTGGCATTATCAACAGTTTAAAATCTCTGTAATCAGTGCCTTTTACCAACAACATAACCACGCAGAAACCTATAATTTTTGAGGTATGAGTCTTATCAGCCATGGCGATTTTGCCCTGTGTAGGGACTATCGTTAGTGAAAGTCGTTTTACCAGGCTAGGATGAATAAAGCTTTCGGTGCTCCCGCAGTCAATCAAGCACTTAACCTTGTTCCTGTTTACCTCTATGTCCATCATCGATCTAGACAACGGATGCGGCCTGGATTGATCCACTGTGATTGAGGCCACCAGTGGGTCCTGGGGGTCCGTGTAGTCGAGACAAGATGGTGGACTCCATGAGGGTGGACAAGATGGCATCCAAGATGGCCACCCCCATGGCGCGCACGCGGCGGTGGCGGAGTTGGAGGCGGGGTTCCCTCTGCAGACTTTACTGAAATGTCCTTTCTTCCCGCATTTAAAACAGGTGGTGCCCTTCGCTGGGCACAGATGCCTGGAGTGTTTGTCCTGGCCGCAGGAGTAGCATTTCGGGCCCCAATGCATCGCGGCAGTAGTGGGGCTCCTGGGTGGAGGCTGGGGCTCCGACGGTGCTGGGCTGGCCTGAGACCTGGGAGGTGAAGATGGCTTCCAAGATGGCGGCCTCCACGGCACGCACGAGGCGGAGTGGGCCGCGTGGCCTGAGGAACAGGATTCAGAGTTCCTCTGGGCCATATCCAGCAATCGCGCTATGCCCATAGCCTGTTTTAAGTCCAGTCCCTCCTTTTCAAACAGTTTCTGCCGAATGTAATTTGAACTGAGGCCCGCAATAAAGGAGTCTCGGATCAGCTCCTCCGTGTACACGGTGGCAGACACGGCCTTACAGTTACAGTCTCTGCCCAGTACTTTTAGGCTTAGCATGAAGTCCTCTAGTGACTCACCATGCCGCTGCGTGCGAGTAGTCAGAAGATGCCTGGCGTACACCTCAATTTATTGGCCGCACGTAGTGGGCCTTCAGAATGGTGCAGGCATCCTCGTAGCTGGTGGCATCTCGGATGAGAGGGGAGACCCGATGACTCACCCAGTTTCGCAGGATTCCCAGTTTCACATCTCCGGTGGCGGTCGCGGCTGCTATGGCGGTGGCTGAGGTTTCGATGAAAAATTCGAAGCATTGGAACCAGTGTCCGAACTGTGTGGCTGCGCCTGTGGCATGGGGGTCCAGATCCAAGCGCTCTGGTTTCAGGAGTCGATCCATCTTGGTGTTTTAGCGATTAAAATTGATGTGCCATCAATAACTCAAAGACAAGAAGTTAAAGGATTCAACTGAAGGCTTTTAATCGCTAAGAACATTGCACGTCATTCCACATCGGATTCGTCTGGCAGAATGACTCATACAGCTCTTGAGACCTTTATATGACAAAAGACAGGGGCGGAGCCAATACACATAATACAATGCAGGTAAAACACAGGGGCTGATGAAGACATATATTTCATCACACATACATTACAAACACCTTTGTAAAACTAATGGAGGAATTTCATACAGATGTATTAATTTATCTCTTACCAATATAACACAGTGCAATCCCAACTCATTTAAAGGCAACATGATTAATAGTAATAGGTTTACGTAATCCATTAAGAAGAAGACTTGATGCCCTATTTGCCTTGTCTTGTTCCACACTGTCATAATGGCCCGTATTTTCCGATCGGAGGCTTCCTGCGTGTGGAGGCCTCCGATCTGGAAAAAAATCTACGAATTTACCTGAGGGCTCCCGCGGTGCGTATACTTCTGATCCTGGGCCTCTCCAACTCGAATTGCGCAGGGCCCACATATCCCAGAGGTGTATCCCAGAGTTCACAAGCATCCCTGGGATCACGTGGGCCATGGGGAGCCAATAGGAGAAGGGAATCTCCCTTCATACACTTGACAGATAGACCTGTCAAATATATGAATGGAGATCACCCCAAAAACACAGAAAAACATTAAATATATTTTTTTTAAATCACATTTTTAAAATGAGTTGAAATTACAATAATTTTAAACAAAAATTAAATTTTTTGAAAAAAATAATTGAAGTTTTTTACGGGGCTAAAAATAAGCTTACCTTTTTAAAAGTATTTTAAAATAATAAATTAGTGAAAACTTTTTTAAAATTTTTTTTCAACTCTGATGCTGGAAAAAGCAGGCCATACACCTGCTTTTAACAGGCATAAGATTTCTAAGGGTTTTCTGCGGGCAGAGGTTCTCCAGAAAGTGGAACTATCCATCCGCAGAGGCCCTTCTCCAGGGCAGGCGTCCGATCTGTCAAGAGCATTCTAGACAGATTGGAAATGCTGGTTTTCAGCGCATGCGCTTGGCACACCTGAAGCGGCATTTCTGATGTCCCTACGGGCGTGTACACAGCGCGTACCCACCCATGGGCATCGGACTATCCGGCCCATGTTTCTTATGTAAGCTAAAGAAAACCATAATTACTCAAAATCAAAGGCCAACTTGTTGAAGGGTGTTGTTATCGAATTTCCATTCTCTCAAACCTCGGAGTATATGGTGTTGAAGGATATTCCCTTAATAATGCACATCATGAAATTTTACTGCAGAAAGTCACAGAATTGGTTACAATATATTTCAAAATATGATTAAATGCAATCTTTGGAAACATTTCTGGAAATATCAAATTGATTGAAGAAGAAGAAATTGCATTTATATAATGCCTTTCACATCCTCATGATATCGTAACGTGCTTTACAGCCAATGAAGTACTTTTCTAACGTAGCCACTAAAGTAGACAAATGTTGCAGCCAAGTTACACACAGCAAGGCCTCACAACAGAAATTGAGATTGGTTGCATGTGTGTTTGTTCAGTTTTGCAATCAACATTTGAAAAAGGCAGCAACAACCCTGAAGCAAATCCAACAGATGTCCTTTACAGATTTGCTGTAAATGACAAAGATGTCAGGTGTTTTTAAAATTATGCAATGATTCATCCACTTCATCAGTACGATTCATTGTTTTAATAACACTTTTCTCCTTGGGAATGGGTTCAATGTTCATATATTAATTGCAAACTTGGGCCGCGATTTTGCTGGCCGAGGCGGGTTTAGGGCGGGAGAGGTCGTTGTCGGGATACGGGATACTGAAGCCCGGCAAAATATGGATATTACATTAATGGGCCTTGTTAAGCCCGCCTGTCACGTTCTCCGACCCTATTAGAAAGTGCGGGTCAAGTGACGTCAGCGCTGACGCTTCTCTTACTGGTTTATTTAAAGGGACCATGGCCCCATTTCATTCCACTTCCTGAATTTGAAACGATCATTGCTGAGATAGCTTGGTAGCTTGGTCAACTCCACAAATGAGCTCACAAAGGCAGAGGGCTGCACCTCGATTCAGTGATGACACCCTCCTTGTTCTTGTGGAGGGAGTCAGAGCATGCAGGGAGGTTCTCTTCCCTGCCAGTGGTCGGAAGAGACATCCCCAGGAGACCAAGCCAGTCTGGCTGCAAATAGCTGAGCAGGACACAAGCAGGGATGTCATCAGGAGGATCAGGCTGCAGTGGCGCAAACCTTTCAATGATCCCAGTAGATCATGAAATGTTACTGCAAAGCCACACTCAACCTCATCCTGCTGTGCCACTCATCACATCCCCATCACTCTGCCTTCCCTACCCTACTCCTGCACATCCTTACTCACACCAACTTACCTTGCACCTCCACCCATCCCTCTCTATCTACATTATCATTTCCCCATCTCACTAGCCACTCCTCGCACTCACCCTCATCCTAGTCTAATCATACCAACTAACAACACACAAGTGGGTTGTTTTCCTAAACCGAGGATTCCCCTCTACTGTGGTTGACATGGCCCTTGACCGTGTCCGTTCTATCTCCCGCACTGCTGCCCTCACCCCTGCCCCTCCCTCCCGGAACTAGGGAGCTAGGTAGCAGATTAAAAAGTAGGACCTCAAAGGTTGTAATCTCTGGATTACTCCTGGTGCCACGTGCTAGTGAGTATAGGAATAGAAGGATAGAGCAGATGAATGCGTGGCGAAAGAGTTGCTGCACGAGGGAGGGCTTTAGTTTCCTGGATCACTGGGCCTGCTTTTGGGGAAAGTGGGACCTGTACAAGTCGGACGGGTTGCACCTGAACCGGAACGGGACCAACATCCGTGTGGGGAGGTTTGCTAGCACTGTTGGGGGGGGGGGGTTTCAACTAACTTGGCAGGGAAATGGGATAGAGAGTGGAGCTATAGTAGGGGGTGATGCACAGCCAAATATAGAGGAAAAAACAAGTCAGTCTGGAAGGCAGAGCAAATATGTAACGGCACAAGGGAGTATGGCAAGGCTGGATGGCATTTATTTTAATGCAAGGAGTTTTGTGAGTAAGGCAGATGAATTGAAGGTGTTGATGAACACATGGGAGTATGATATTGTTGCTATCACAGAGACATGGTTGAGGGAGGGGCAGGACTGGCAGCTCAATATTCCGGGGTATAGAATCTTCAGGCGAGACAGAGGGGGGTGTAAAAGAGATGGGGATGTTGCAATATTAATCAAGGAGTCAATTACTGCTGTAAGAAGGGATGATATCTTAGCAGGTTCCTCTAATGAGGCCATATGGGTAGAACTTAAAAACAAAAAGGGGGCAAGCACTTTGCTGAGAGTGTACTATAGGCCCCCAAACAGTCAGGGGCAGATAGAGGAACAGATATATAGGCAAATCTCAGAGAAGTGTAGAAATAATAGGGGAATAATAGTAGGGGATTTCAACTTCCCCAATATTAACTGGGGTAGTCAGAGTGTGAAAGGCTTAGAGGGTGCAGAATTCTTAAAGTGCATCCAGGAGAGCTTTTTGAACCAGCATGTAGAAAGTCCTACAAAAGAGAGGGCGGTACTGGACCTAATTCTAGGGAATGTAGCCAGGCAAGTGGTACAGGTGTCAGTAGGAGAGCATTTTGGTGATAGTGACCATAATTCAGTGAGATTTAAGGTAGTCATGAAAAGGACAAAGGTGGACCGGATATAAAGGTTCTAAAGTGGGGGAAGGCCAATTTTAATATGATAAGGCAGGATCTGGCCAAAGTGGACTTTGATCAGTTACTTGCAGGAAAATCCACATCAGAGCAGTGGGAGACTTTCAGAAAGGAAATAGAGAGAGTACAACGGCAACATGTTTCCGTAAAGGTTAAGGGTGGGACCAACAAGCCCAGGGAACCTTGGATGTCAAGGGATATACAAGAATGGATTAGTAAAATAAGGGAGGCTTTTGGCACATACAAAGGATTAAAAACAGTGGAAGCCCCAGAGGAGTATAGAAAGTGCAGAGGGGCACTTAAAAAAGAAATTAGGAGAGCGGAGAGGGGCATGACAAACACTGGTGGGCAAAATAAAGGAAAATCCCAAGGTGTTTTATAAGTATATTAAAGGCAAGATGGTAACCAGGGAAAGAGTAGGGCCCATTAGGGACCAATGTGGCAATCTGTGTGTAGAACCGGAAGATGTAGGTGAGGTTTTAAATGAATAGTTTGCATCTGTGTTCACGATGGAGCAGGATGCTGTAGGCATAGAAATCAGGCAGGGGGATTCTGATATATTTGAACAAATTAGTATTGAGAGGGAGGAGGTACTAGCAGTTTTAGCGGGCTTAAAAGTGGAAATATCCCCAGGCCCAGACGAGATGCTTTGTGAGGCAAGGGAGGAAATTGCAGGGGTTCTGACACAAATTTTCAGAACCTCTTTGGCCACAGGGGAGGTGCCAGAGGACTGGAGAACAGTTAACATAGTACCATTATTCAAGAAGGGTAGTAGGGATAAACCAGGGAATTACAGGCCAGTGAGCCTAACATCAGTGGTAGGGAAATTATTGGAAAAAATTCTGAGGGTCAGAATTAGTCTCCACTTGGAGAGGCAGGGATTAATCAAGGATAGTCAGCATGGCTTTGTCAGGGGGAGATCATGACTAACCAATTTGATTGAATTTTTCGAGGAGGTGACTAGGTGTGTGGATGAGGGTAATGCAGTTGATGTAGTCTACATGGACTTCAGTAAGGCTTTTGACAAAGTCATAGTCATAGAGTCATAGAGTTTTACAGCACAGAAAGAGGCCCGTCGGCCCATCGTGTCTGCGCCGCCCATCCATCCCTGTCCAGTCTAATCCCATTTTCCAGCATTTGGTCCATAGCCTTGTATGCAATGGCATTCCAAGTGCTCATCCAAATGCTTCTTGAATGTTGTGAGGGTTCCTGCCTCTACCACCCTTTTGGGCATTGAGTTCCACATTCCAACCACCCTCTGGGTGAAAAAGTTCCTCCTCAAATCCCCTCTAAATCTCCTGCCCCTTACCCTGAATCTATGCCCCCTTGTTATTGACCCCCCTACTAAGGGGAAAAGTTCCTCTTTGTCTACCCTATCTATGCCTCTCATCATTTTGTATACCTCAATCAGGTCCCCCCTCAGCCTTCTTTGCTCCAAGGAAAACAACCCCAGCCTGTTTAGTCTTTCTTCATAGCTGAGGCGCTCCATCCCAGGTAACATCCTGGTGAATCTTCTCTGCACCCTCTCCAAAGCAATCACATCCTTCCTATAGTGAGGTGACCAGAACTGCACACAGTACTCCAGCTGTGGCCTCACCAGCGTTTTGTACAGTTCCATCATAACCTCCCTGCTCTTATATTCTATGCCTCGGCTAATGAAGGCAAGTATCCCATATGCCTTTTTAACCACCTTATCTACCTGTTCCGCTGCCTTCAGGGATCTATGTACATGTACACCAAGGTCCCTCTGACCCTCTGTACTTCCTAGGGTCCGACCACTCATTGTGTATTCCCTTGCCTTATTTGTCCGTCCAAAATGCATCACCTCGCACTTTTCAGGGTTAAATTCCATTTGCCACTTTTCCGCCCATCAGACCAACCCGTTTATATCATCCTGTAGCCTGAGGCTTTCCTCCTCGCAATTGACCACCCCACCAATTTTCGTGTCATCTGCGAACTTGCTGATCATACCTTTTACATTCTCATCCAAATCATTTATGCAGATCACAAACAACAAGGGACCCAGCACCGATCCCTGAGGTACCCCACTGGACACAGGCTTCCAGTCACAAAAGCAACCTTCGACCATCACCCTCTGCCTCCTGCCACTCAGCCAGTTTAGGATCCAACGCGCCAAGGCACCCTGGATCCCATGGGCTCTTACCTTCTTGACCAGTCTCCTATGCGGGACTTTGTCAAAGGCTTTACTGAAGTCCATGTAAACCACATCCACAGCATTTCCCTCATCCACCCCCCTAGTCACCCCCTCGAAAAATTCAATCAGATTTGTCAGACATGATTTACCCTTGACAAAGCCATGCTGACTATCCCCGATTAATCCTTGCCTCTCCAAGTGGAGACTAATTTTGTCCCTCAGAATTTTTTCCAATAATTTCCCTACCACAGATGTTAGGCTTACTGGCCTGTAATTCCCTGGTTTATCCCTGCTACCCTTCTTGTATAATGGTACTACATTAGCTGTTCTCCAGTCCTCTGGTACATCCCCTGTGGCCAGAGAGGTTCTGAAAATTTGTGTCAGAGCCCCTGCAATCTCCTCCTTTGCCTCCCACAGCAGCCTGGGATACATCTCGTCCGGGCCTGGGGATTTATCCACTTTTTGGCCTGCTAAAACCGCTAGCACCTCCTCCCTCTCGATGCTAATATGTTCAAGTATGTCACAGTCCCCTTGCCCAATTTCTATGTCTGCATCGTCTTTCTCCATAGTGAACACAGATGCAAAAAATTCATTTAACACCCCGCCTACATCATCTGGCTCTACACACAGATTGCCACTTTGGTCCCTAATGGGCCCTACCCTTTCCCTGGTTATCCTCTTGCCCTTAATATACTTATAAAACATCTTAGGATTTTCCTTTATTTTGCTCGCCAGTGTTATTTCATGGCCCCTCCTCGCCCTCCTAATTTCTTTTTTAAGTATGCCCCTGCACTTTTTATACTCCTCTAGGGCTTCTTCCGTCTTTAGTCTTTTGTAACTGCCAAAAGCCCCCCTTTTATTTCTAATGCATTTTTGTATATCCCTTGTCATCCAAGGTTCCCTTTGCTTGTTGGTCCCACCCTTGACCTTTACAGGAACATGTTGGCACTGTACTCTCTCTATTTCCCTTCTGAAAGTCTCCCACTGTTTTGATGTGGATTTTCCTAAAAGTAGCTGCTCCCAGTCCACTTTGGCCAGACCCTGCCTTATCATATTAAAATCGGCCTTCCCCCAATTTAGAACCCTTATTTCCGGGCCGTCTTTGTCTTTTTCCATGACCACCTTAAATCTCACCGAATTATGGTCACTGTCGCCAAAATGCTCTCCTACTGATACTTCCACCACTTGCCCGGCTACATTCCCCAGAATTAGGTCCAGTACCGCCCCCTCTCTTGTAGGACTTTCTACATGTTGGCTCAAAAAGCTCTCCTGGATGCACTTTAAGAATTCTGCACCCTCTAAGCCTTTCACACTCTGACTATCCCAATTTATATTGGGGAAGTTGAAATCCCCCACTATTATAACCCTATTATTTTCGCACTTCTCTGAGATTTGCCTACATATCTGTTCCTCTATCTCCCCCTGACTGTTTGGGGGCCTATAGTACACTCCCAGCAAAGTGCTTGCCCCCTTTTTGTTTTTAAGTTCTACCCATATGGCCTCATTAGAGGACCCCGCTAATATATCATCCCTCCTTACAGCAGTAATTGACTCCTTAATTAATATTGCAACACCCCCTCCCCTTTTACACCCCCCTCTGTCTCGCCTGAAGATTCTATACCCCGGAATATTGAGCTGCCAGTCCTGACCCTCCCTCAACCATGTCTCCGTGATAGCAACAATATCGTACTCCCATGTGTTCAACAACAACTTCAGTTCATCCACCTTATTTGCAAGACTCCTTGCATTAAAATAAATGCCTTCCAGCCCTGCCATATTCCCTTTTGCCTTCACATATTTGCTCTGCCTTCCCAGCTGACTTGTTTTTTCCTCTGTATTTGGCTGTAAATCACCCCCTACTATAGCTCCACTCTGTACCCCATCCCCCTGCCAAGTTAGTTTAAACCCCCCCCAGCAGTGCTAGCAAACCTCCCCGCAAGGATATTGGTTCCCCTCTGGTTCAGGTATATACCGTCCGACTTGTACAAGTCCCACCTTTCCCAGAAGCAGACCCAGTGATCCAGGAAACTAAAGCCCTCCCCCCTGCACCATCCCTTTAGCCACGCATTCATCTGTTCTATCTTCCTATTCCTATACCCACTAGCACGTGGCACCGGGAGTAATCCAGAGATTACAACCTTTGAGGTCCTGCTCTTTAATCCTTCACCTAGCTCCTTAAATTCTTGCTGCAGGACCTCATCCCTCTTTTTACCTATGTCGTTGGTACCAATGTGGACCACGACCTCTGGCTGTTCACCCTCCCCCTCCAGAATGCCCTGCAGCCGCTCAGTGATATCCTTGACCCTGGCACCAGGGAGGCAACAAACCATCCTGGATTCACGTCTACGGCCACAGAAACGCCTATCTGTTCTCCTTACTATAGAATCCCCTACCACTATTGCTCTCCCACTCTTTTTCCCCCCTTCCTGGGCAGCAGGAGCACCCCCAGTGCCAGGAAGTTGGCTGCTGCTGCCTTCCCCTGGTGAGTCATCCCCCCCAACAGTATCCAAAGCGGTATACTTGTTTGAGAGGGGAATGGTCACAGGGGTCTCCTGCACTACCTGCCTGCTTCTATTGCTCTGCCTGGTGGTCACCCATTTCCTGTCTTCCTGTGCAGCCCTTCCCTGCGGTGTGACCAACTCACTAAACGTGCTATCCACGACCCTCTCAGCATCGTGAATGCTCAACAACCCATCCACCCGCAGCTCCAGCGCCTCAATGCGGTCTGCTAGTAGCTGCAGATGGATGCATCTCTGGCACACGTGGTCATCAGGGGCACCTGAATTCCCACATAGAGCAAGAGGAGCATACCACCAATTAAAAATATCTCTAAGGCGCTTGTATAGTCTACCAACAGTCCCTGCTACACCAGAAAAGACCCTAGTAACTCTAAACTACAGAGTTAAAGTTTAAAAAAGAGAAATACTCACCAACCAATCACTTACCTGCTCCCTGGTGACGTCACACTCTGATTACTTTTTACCTCTCTCCTCTGCTGTTGATTTGGTGTGCCTCACCTCGCAACTGCCGCCGATTTGAATCTGCCGCCGCTTTTAACTGCTGCCGGTCACTGCCCCTTCACAGGTCCGATGCTCTGATCGGGCCTCACCTCGCAACTGCCGCCGATTTGAATCTGCCGCCGCTTTTAACTGCTGCCGGTCACTGCCCCTTCACAGGTCCGATGCTCTGATCGGGCCTCACCTCACAACTGCCGCCGATTTGAATCTGCCGCCGCTTTTAACTGCCGCCGGTCACTGCCCCTTCACAGGTCCGATGCTCTGATCGGGCCTCACCTCGCAACTGCCCTTCTTGATGAGTCTCGCATGGGAGACTCATCAAGAAGGTAAGAGCCCATGGGATCCAGGGAAATTTGGCTCATTGGATCCAAAATTGGCTTGGTGGCAGGAGGCAGAGGGTGATGGTCGAAGGTTGTTTTTGTGACTGGAAGCCTGTGTCCAGTGGTGTACCGCAGGGATCGGTGCTGGGTCTTTTGCTGTTTGTTGTGTACATTCATGATTTAGATATGAATGTAGGAGGTATGATCAGTAAGTTCGCAGATGACATGAAAATTGGTGGAATGGTAAATAGTGAGGAGGGAAACCTTAGGCTACAGGACAATATAGACAGGATGGTTAGATGGGCAGACCAGTGGCAAATGGAATTTAACCCTGAAAAGTGTGAGGTGATGCATTTTGGAAGGACTAACAAGGCAAGGGAATACACAATGAATGGTAGGACCCTAGGAAGGACAGAGGATGAGAGGGACCTTGGTGTGCACGTACATAGATCCCTGAAGGCAGCAGACAGGTAGATAAGGTGGTTAAAAAGGTATATTGGATACTTGCCTTCATTAGCCAAGGCATAGAATATAAGAGCAGGGAAGTTATGATGGAGCTGAACAAAACGCTAGTTAGGCCACAGCTGGAATATTGTGTGCAGTTCTGGTCGCCACACTATAGGAAGGATGTGATTGCATTGGAGAGAGTGCAGAGGAGACTCACCAGGATGTTACCTGGGCTGGAGCGCTTCAGCTACGAAGCGAGACTTGACAGGCTGGGGTTGTTTTCCTTAGAGCAGAGAAGGCTGAGGGGGGACCTGATTGAGGTGTACAAAATTATGAGGGGCATAGATAGGGTAGATAGAAAGGAACTTTTCCCCTTAGTAGAGGAGTCAATAACCAGGGGGTATAGTTTCAAGGTAAGGGGCAGGAGGTTTAGAGGGGATTTGAGGAAAACTTTTTCACCCAGAGGGTGGTTGGAATCTGGAACTCACTGCCTGAAAGGATGGTAGAGGCAGGAACCCTCACAACATTCAAAAAGCTTTTAGATGAGCACTTGAAACGACATAGCATACAAGGCTACGGGCCAAGTGCTGGAAAATGGGATTAGAATAGACAGGGCTTGATGGCCGGCGCGGATATGATAGGTCGAGACCGGAGAGGCAGCGGACCTGCGAGGGAGCACCAGAGGCGGCGGAGCTACTTAAAGAGCAGCCCGAGGCAGCGAGGCCCTGAGCCCCGAGACCGGAGAGGCAGCGGACCTGCGAGGGAGCACCAGAGGCGGCGGAGCCACATAAAGAGCAGCCCGAGGCAGCGAGGCCCAGAGCCCCGAGACCGGAGAGGCAGCGGACCTGCGGGGGAGCACCAGAGGTGGCGGAGCTACTTAAAGAGCAGCCCGAGGCAGCGAGGCCCAGAGCCCCGAGACCGGAGAGGCAGCGGACCTGCGAGGGAGCACCAGAGGCGGCGGAGCTACTTAAAGAGCAGCCCGAGGCAGCGAGGCCCAGAGCCCCGAGACCGGAGAGGCAGCGGACCTGCAAGGGAGCACCAGAGGCGGCGGAGCTACTTAAAGAGCAGCCCGAGGCAGCGAGGCCCAGAGCCCCGAGACCGGAGAGGCAGCGGACCGGAGAGGGAGCACCAGAGGCGGCGGTGCTACTTAAAGAGCAGCCCGAGGCAGCGAGGCCCTGAGCCCCGAGACCGGAGAGGCAGCGGACCTGCGAGGGAGCACCAGAGGCGGCGGAGCTACTTAAAGAGCAGCCCGAGGCAGCGAGGCCCAGAGCCCCGAGACCGGAGAGGCAGCGGACCTGCGAGGGAGCACCAGAGGCGGCGGAGCTACTTAAAGAGCAGCCCGAGGCAGCGAGGCCCAGAGCCCCGAGACCGGAGAGGCAGCGGACCTGCGAGGGATCACCAGAGGCGGCGGAGGTACTTAAACAGCAGCCCGAGGCAGCGAGGCCCAGAGCCCTGAGACCGGAGAGGCAGCGGACCTGCGATGGATCACCAGAGGCGGCGGAGCTACTTAAAGGGCAGCCCGAGGCAGCGAGGCCCAGAGCCCCGAGACCGGAGAGGCAGCGGACCTGCGAGGGAGCACCAGAGGCGGCGGAGCTACTTAAAGAGCAGCCTGAGGCAGCGAGGCCCAGAGCCCCGAGACCGGAGAGGCAGCGGACCTGCGAGGGAGCACCAGAGGCATACCAATCCAGGTTCCGGGAGAGAGGTAAAAAGTAATCCAAGTGTGACGTCAGCAGGAAGCAGGTAAGTGATTGCTGGGTGAGTATTTCTCTCTTTTTTAAACTTTAACTCTGTTTTATAGTTTCTAAGGTCTCTCTGGTGTAGCGGGGACTGTTGGTAAACTATTTAACTGTAGTGTAATTAGTGGGATTGATTGCTTTAATTTAAGCTCAATTAATTAAAGGTAAGTCATGGCAGGAGAGTCCGGCCCTGTGATCTGCTTCTCCTGAAAAATATGGGAACTCGGGGACACTTCTTGTGTCCCTAACAACTATGTGTGCAGGAAGTGCACCCAGCTGCAGCTACTGACAGACCGCATTGCGGCACTGAAGCTGCTATTGGATGCATACTGGAGCGTTCATGATGCTCGGGACATCGTGAATAGCATGTTTAGGGAGTTGGACACACCATAGGTAGAGGTTCGACAGGAAGAAAGGGAACGGGTGACCAACAGGCAGAGTACTAGGCGCAGGCAGGTAGTGCAGGGGTCCCCTGTGGCCATCCCCCTCTCCAACAGATATACCACTTTGAGTGCTGTTGGGGGGGATGGCTTATCAGAGGAAGGCAGCAGCAGCCAACTTCCTGGCACCAGGGGTGGCTCTGCTGCACAGAATGGGAGGAAAAAGAGGGGTAGAGCTATAGTAATAGGGGATTCAATTGTAAGGGGAATAGATAGGCGTTTCTGCGGCCGCAAACGAGACTCCAGGATAGTGTGTTGCCTCCCTGGTGCAAGGGTCAAGGATGTCTCCGAGCGGCTGCAGAACATCTTGGAAGGGGAGGCTGAACAGCCAGTTGTCGTGGTGCATATAGGCACCAATGATATAGGTAAAAAGCGGGATGAGGTCCTAAAAGCGGAATATAGGGAGTTAGGAGGTAAATTAAAAAACAGGACCTCAAAGGTAGTAATCTCAGGATTGCTACCAGTGCCACATGCTAGTCAGATTAGAAATAGAAGGTACTTCAGATGAATACGTGGCTAGAGGAATGGTGCCAGGGGGAGGGATTCAAGTTCCTGGGACATTGGAACCGGTTCTGGGGGAGGTGGGGCCAGTTCAAACTGGACGGTCTGCACCTGGGCAGGGCTGGAACCGATGTCCTAGGGGGAGTGTTTGCTAGTGCTGTGGGGGAGGGTTTAAACTAAAATGGAAGGGGGTTGGGAACCTGAGCAGGGAGACAGAGGAAAGGGAAACAAGGATAAAAGCAAAAGATAGGAAGGAGAAAAACAAAAGTGGCAGTCAGAGAAATCAATGGTTTAAATCAAACGTGGCCACAGTAAATAATAATTCTAATAGGTCTAAGAGCGTTAAAAAAACAAGCCTGAAGGCTTTGTGTCTTAATGCGAGGAGCATTTGTAATAAGGTGGATGAATTGGCTGTGCAAATAGAGGTAAACGAATATGATTTGGTTGGGATTACGGAAACGTGGCTCAAGGATGGCCAAGACTGGGAACTCAACATCCAGGGGTATTCGATATTCAGGAAAGATAGGCAAAAAGGAAAGGGAGGAGGGGTAGCATTACTGGTTAAAGAAGGGATTAACACAATTGTAATGAAGGATATTAGCTCTGATGATGTGGAATCTGTATGGGTAGAATTGAGAAATACTAAGGGGAAAAAATCATTAGTGGGAGTGGTATATAGACCTCCAAACAGTAAGGTGGAGGTTGGGGATGGCATTAAAAGGGAAATTAAAGAAGCGTGCAATAAGGGCACAGCAGTCATCATGGGTGACTTTAATCTACATATAGATTGGGCTAACCAAATTAGTAACAATACTGTGGAGGAGGAATTCCTGGAGTGTTTGCAGGATGGTTTCCTGGACCAACATGTTGAGGAACCAACCAGAGATCAGGCCATCTTAGACTGGGTATTATGTAACGAGAAAGGATTAATTAGCAATCTTGTTGTACGAGGCCCCTTGGGTCGGAGCGATCATAATATGATCGAATTCTTCATTAAGATGGAGAATGAAGTAGTTGACTCAGAAACTAGGGTCCTCAATTTAAATAAAGGAAACTATGATGGTCTGAGGAGCGAGTTGGGTAGGATTGATTGGGGAATGGCACTCAAAGGGTTGATGGTGGATAGGCAATGGCAAACATTCAAAGACCGAATGGATGAACTACAGAAGTTGTTCATCCCAGTTTGGCATAAAAATAAAACAAAAAAGGTGACTCAACCGTGGCTAACAAGGGAAATTAGGGATAGCATAAGATCCAAGGAGAGGACATACAAATTGGCCAGAAAAAGCAATAATCCTGAGGATTGGGAGCAGTTAGGATTCAACAAAGGAGGACAAAGGGATTAATTAAGAAAGGGAAATTAGAATATGAGAGTAAGCTTTCAGGGAACATAAATACTGACTGTAAAAGCTTTTATAGATATGTGAAGAGAAAAAGATTGGTGAAGTCAAGCGTAGGTCCCTTGCAGTCAGAATCGGGGGAATTTATAATGGGGAGCAAAGAAATGGCAGACCAACTAAATACATATTTTGGTTCTGTCTTCACAAAGGAGGACACAAATATCCTCCCAGGAATATCGCAGAACATAGGGTCTGATGAAAGGGTGGAACTGAAAGAAATCAGTATTTGTAGGGAAATGGTGTTAGGAAAATTGATGGGACTGAAGGCCGATAAATCCCCAGGGCCTGATAATCTACATCCCAGGGTACTTAAGGAAGTGGCCCTTGAAATAGTAGATGCATTGCTGATCATCTTCCAGAACTCAATAGACTCTGGAACAGTACCCATGGATTGGAGGATAGCTAATGTTACCCCACTATTCAAAAAAGGTGGCAGAGAAAAAGCGGGGAATTATAGACCGGTAAGCCTGACATCGGTAATGGGGAAAATGCTAGAGTCCATTATAAAAGATGTAATAGCAGAGCAGTTGGAAAGCAGTGACAGGATCGGACAAAGTCAACATGGATTTACAAAAGGTAAATCATGCTTGACTAATCTACTGGAATTTTTTGAGGATGTAACTGGTAAAATATATAAGGGAGAACCAGTGGACGTGGTGTATTTGGACTTTCAGAAGGCTTTCGATAAGGTCCCGCATAAGAGGTTAGTGTGCAAAATTAAGGCACATGGGATTGGGGGCAAGATATTGACTTGGATAGAGAACTGGTTGGCAGACAGAAAGCAAAGAGTTGGAATAAACAGGTCGTTTTCCGAGTGGCAGGCAGTGACTAGTGGGGTACCACAAGGATCGGTCCTAGGACCCCAGCTGTTCACAATATATATTAATGATCTGGACGAGGGAATTGGATGTAATATCTCCATATTTGCAGACGACACAAAGCCTGGTGGGAGGGTATGCTGTGAGGAGGATGTCATGAAACTCCAGTACGATTTGGACAGGTTGGGTGATTGGGCAGAAACATGGCAAATGCACTATAATGTGGATAAATGTGAGGTTATCCACTTTGGTGGCAAAAACAGGAAGGCAGATTATTATTTGAATGGCAATAGATTGGGAGAAGGGGAAGTGCAAAGAGACCTGAGTGTTCTTGTGCACCAGTCGCTGAAGGTAAGCATGCAGGTGCAGCAGGTAGTTAAGAAGGCAAATGGTATGTTGGCCTTCGTAGCAAGAGGGTTTGAGTACAAGAGCAAGGATGTCTTGCTACAGTTGTACAGGGCCTTGGTGAGACCGCACCTTGAGTATTGTGTGCAGTTTTGGTCACCTTACCTGAGGAAGGACGTTCTTGCCATGGAGGGAGTGCAGCGAAGATTCACCAGGCTGATACCTGGGATGGCAGGAATGACGTACGAGGAGAGATTGTGTCAATTGGGCTTATACTCACTGGAGTTTAGAAGATTGAGAGGGGATCTCATCGAAACCTATAAAATTCTGTCAGGTCTGGACAGACTAGATGCAGAAAGGATGTTTCTGATGGCCGGGGAGTCCAGAACCAGGGGTCATAGTCTAAGGATAAGGGGTAAGCCATTTAGGACTGAAATGAGGAGGAATTTCTTCACCCAGAGAGTGGTGAACCTGTGGAATTCTCTGCCACAGAGGGCAGTGGAGGCCAGTTCATTAAATATATTCAAGAAAGAGTTGGATATATTTCTTGAGGCTAACGGGATCAAGGGGTATTGGGAGAAGGCAGGGACAGGGTACTGAATTTGGATGATCAGCCATGATTTCATTGAATGGCGGAGCAGGCTCGAAGGGCCGAATGGCCTTCTCCTGCTCCTATCTTCTATGTTTCTATGTTTCTATGTTTCTGTGCTGTATAACTCTATGACTCTATGACCACGATAGAGTTCCACTTGTCCTCACCTTTCACCCCACCAGCCCCCACATTCAACGAATCATCCTCCGCCATTTCCGCCACATCCAGTGTGATCCCACCACCACACACATCTTCCCCTCACCTCCCCTTTCAGCATTCTGAAGGGATCGCTCCCTCTGCGACACCCTGGTCCATTTCTCTATCACCCCCAACACCCCGTCCCCTTCGCTCGGCACCTTCCCGTGCAAGCGCAGGAGATGCAACACATGCTCTTACACCTCTGCCCTTCCCACTGTCCAGGGCCCCAAACACCCCTTCCAGGTGAAACAGCGATTTACTTGTACTTCTTCCAATTTAGTATACTGTATTCGCAGCTTACAATGCGGTCTCCTCTACATTGGGGAGACCAAACGCAGATTGGGTGACCGCTTTGCAGAACACCTCCATTCAGTCCGTAAGGGGGACCCCGGGCTTCCAGCCGCCTGTCACTTTAATTCTCTGCTCCACTCCCACTCAGACCTCACCGTCCTCGGCCTCTTGCATTGTTCCACTGAAGCTCAGCGTAAGCTCGAGGAACAGCACCTCATCTTTTGATTAGGCACTTTACAGCCTTCTGGACTCAACATAGAGTCATAGAGTAATACAGCACGGATAGAGGCCCTTCGGCCCATCGTGTCCGCGCCGGCCATCAAGCCCTGTCTAATCTAATCCCATATTCCAGCATTTGGCCCGTAGCCTTGTATGCTATGGCATTTCAAGTGCACATCCAAATGCTTCTTAAATGTTGTGAGGGTTTCTGCCTCCACAACCCTTTCAGGCAGTGAGTTCCAGACTCCAACCACCCTCTGGGTGAAAAAGTTCTTTCTCAAATCCCCTCTAAACCTCCCGCCCTTTACCTTGAATCTATGCCCCCTAGTTATCGACCCCTCTACTAAGGGAAAAAGCTCCTCAGCATCCATCCTATCTATGCCCCTCATAATTTTGTACACCTCAATCATGTCCCCCCTCAGCCTCCTCAGCTCCAAGGAAAACAAACCCAACCTGCCCAGTCTCTCTTCATAGCTGAAGCGCTCCAGCCCTGGTAACATCCTGGTGAACCTCCTCTGCACCCTCTCTAACGCGATCACATCCTTCCTGTAGTGTGGCGACCAGAACTGCACACAATATTCCAGCTGTGGCCTAACCAGTGTTTTATACAGCTCCATCATAACCTCCTTGCTCTTATATTTAATGCCTCGGCTAATGAAGGCAAGTATCCCATATGCCTTTTTTACCACCTTATCCACCTGTTCCGCCGCCTTCAGGGATCTGTGTACTTGCACACCCAGATCCCTCTGACCCTCCGTCTTGCCTAGGGTCTTTCCATTCATTGTGTATTCCTTTGCCTTGTTAGTCCCCCCAAAGTGCATCACCTCGCACTTTTCCGGGTTAAATTCCATTTGCCACTGTTCCGCCCATCTGACCAACCCATCTATATCGTCCTGCAGACTGAGGCTACCCTCCTCGCTATTTACCACCCTACCAATTTTTGTATCATCCGCGAACTTACTGATCATACCCTTTACATTCATATCCAAGTCATTAATGTAGACCACAAACAGCAAGGGACCCAGCACCGATCCCTGTGGTACCCCACTGGCCACAGGCTTCCAGTCACAAAAACAACCTTCGACCATCACCCTCTGCCTTCTGCCACTAAGCCAGTTTTGTATCCAATGTGCCAAGGCACCCTGGATTCCATGGGCTCTTACCTTCTTGACCAGTCTCCTGTGCGGGACTTTATCGAAGGCCTTACTGAAATCCATGTATACCACATCCACTGCGTTACCCTCATCCACACACCTAGTCACCCCCTCAAAAAATTCAATCAAATTAGTCAGACATGATCTTCCCTTGACAAAGCCATGTTGACTATCCCTGATTAATCCTTGCCTCTCCA
Source organism: Somniosus microcephalus (assembly GCF_052327205.1). Classification (NCBI taxonomy): domain Eukaryota; kingdom Metazoa; phylum Chordata; class Chondrichthyes; order Squaliformes; family Somniosidae; genus Somniosus; species Somniosus microcephalus. The sequence continues at coordinate 419,903,830 of NC_140987.1, read as the reverse complement.
AGTGGAGACACATTTTGTCCCTCAGGATTTTTTCCAATAATTTTCCTACCACTGATGTTAGGCTCACTGGCCTGTAGTTCCCCAGTTTTTCCCTACTACCCTTCTTGAATAATGGTACTACATTAGCGGTTCTCCAGTCCTCTGGCACATCCCCTGTGGCCAGAGAGGTCCTGAATATATGTGTTAGAGCCCCCGCAATCTCCTCCTTTGCCTCACACAGCAGCCTGGGATACATTTCATCCGGGCCTGGGGATTTATCCATTTTTAGGCCAGCTAAAACCGCCAATACCTCCCCCCGCTCGATGTTAATATGTTCGAGCATATCACAGTCCCCCCGCCCTATTTCTATGTCTACATCGTCCTTCTCCATAGTGAAAACAGACGCAAAAAATTCATTCAGAACCCCTCCTACATCTTCCGGCTCCACACACAGATTGCCACTTTTGTCCCTAATGGGCCCTATTTTTTCCCTAGTTATCCTCTTACCCTTAATATACTTATAAAACATCTTCGGATTTTCCTTTATTTTGCTTGCCAGTGTTATTTCATGGCCCCTCCTTGATCTCCTAATTTCTTTTTTAAGTATCCCCCTGCACTTTTTGTACTCCTCTAGGGCTTCCTCCGTCTTTAGCCTTTTGTATCTACCAAAAGCCCTCCTTTTTTTCCTAATCCATTCCCGTATATCCCCTGACATCCAAGGTTCCCTGTGGTTTTTGGAACCACCCTTGACCTTTACGGGAACATGTTGCCATTGTATGTTCTCAATCTCCCTTCTGAAAGCCTCCCATTGCTCCGATGCGGATTTTCCTACAAGTAGCTGATCCCAGTCCATTTTGGCCAGATCCTGCCTTATCCTATTAAAATCGGCCTTCCCCCAATTTAGAACCTTTATTTCCGGCCCATCCCTGTCCTTTTCCATGGCCACCTTAAATCTTACCATATTATGGTCACTATCACCAAAGTGCTCACCTACTAGCACTTTTTCCACTTGGCCGGCCACATTCCCGAGAATTAGGTCCAGTACCGCCCCCTCTCTTGTAGGACTTTCTACATGCTGGCTCAAAAAGCTCTCCTGGATGCACTTTAAGAATTCTACACCCTCTGAGCCTTTCACACTCTGACTATCCCAGTTAATATTGGGGAAGTTGAAATCCCCCATTATTATTACCCTATTATTTGCACATTTCTCTGAGATTTGCCTACATATCTGTTCCTCTATCTCCCCCTGACTGTTTGGAGGCCTATAGTACACTCCCAGCAAAGTGCTTGCCCCCTTTTTGTTTTTAAGCTCCACCCATATGGCCTCATTAGAGGACCCTGCTAATATATCATCCCTCCTTACTGCAGTAATTGACTCCTTAATTAATATTGCGACACCCCCTCCTCTTATACCTCCCCCTCTGTCTCGCCTGAAGATTCTGTACCCCGGAATATTGAGCTGCCAGTCTTGCCCTTCCCTCAACCATGTCTCCGTGATAGCAACAATATCATACTCCCATGTGTTTATCAACACCTTCAGTTCATCCACCTTATTCGCAAGACTCCTTGCATTAAAATAGATGCCATCCAGCCTTGCCCTTATATATTTGCCCTGTCTACCAAGCTGACTTGTTTTTTTCTCTATAATTGGCAGCACATCCCCCCCTATTTCAGCTCCCCTCTGTATCCCATCATGAAGTTCAACAATTTCAAATCATAACCTCGGACCCTATCATATATATATTTTTTATCCACACTTTTTGTCTGTGTCTTTTCCTTTCTCCCCCACATGGCAGCTGTCTTTCATTCTGCCAGCGCAATTTACACTTCATCTAGAGCCATTCTTTGTTTCTTAACCTGTCTCATTACCATCTCCTTTTGCCTTGAATATCTCTTAATGGCCTAGAAATTGGGTTGGGGCGCCAAAGTGGCGCAAAAGTCAGCTAAGCACAGGATTTAGCGCAGCGATCGGTGTGATACCGATCGCCAGAAATTCAGTTTCAGTGCCCCTCAAGGGAGACAGGGCGAGGCTCGAGGCGCTCCGCGTCCCTCTTAGGGCGCTGAAACAGATTATCGCAGCGCAACGTGCCGCAGCGCCACATGCTGCGGCATGGCACGCTGCGGTACTGCAGGCCTTCCTCCCACTGTTAAGGGGGAGGTGCCTGCAACAGCGCGATCCCCGATCGCGAGTGCTGGCAAATGAGCCCGGCACCAAGGAGAAGTGCCGGGCTCTCGGGAAACAGCTGGCAATGCCGCGGGGGGGGTGGTTAGGAGGCCAGGGACGGAGGCGCTGGCAGGCGGCCACCAAAAAAGCGGCCGCCCCGCACCTCCACCTTAATTTGCGCCGCTGCCGGCACAGTAAGGCCCCGTGAACCGGGCGCGGGTAGTGAGCGGCGCAACTGCGGCGTTCGCCACCAAATATCGCGAACGGGGCACGAATGGGGTGCTGCGCACACCGATGATGTCATCGGTGGGGGCGCTGCGCACACCGATGACATCATCGGTGGCGGCGCAGCGCAAATGCCTAACGCCACCATTAGCGCCCCTACTGAATATCGCCGGAGACGCAGCCAGTGGCGCTACAGCCACTGACTGCCTCTTTAGGCGCTAACAGGTGGCGCTACTCACCCAATTTCTCCCCCAATGCTACTTAATCTCTCCTGCCTTCTATCCTATCACAGACCTTCCCTTTTGTTCTTTCATCCCCTCCCCCCTTTCCCAGCCACTATACTTGCTTAAAAATCTGTTCCATTTCCTGCTTTTTTCCAGTTCTGACGAAAGGTCATCGACCTGAAACGTTAACTCTGTTTCTCTCTTCACAGATGCTGCCTGACCTGCTGAGTATCTCCAGCATTTTCTGTTTTTATAACAACACACAAGGGTAGGCACTTGTGTGTTTTAGCCAATGTTCATCTGAAGTTTCTGTTAATGTGATGTCAAACACTGAAATCTTTATTTTCAACACTTTGCATTCTTGGACAGATTTGTGTGCACCTTTGGAAGTGGATTAGTGAGTTTCAGTGAATGGTGAGACATAACAGTACCCCACCCCCACCCTCGCAATGGTGATGAGTGTGAAAGGAATGGCTTGGGCATTGTAGGGATGCTTTATGGTGTTGGTGTGGGGTGGTACCAAGCTGGCACATCAGGTGTACAGCATCAAGTGAAGTAAATGTGGCCATGGTGAGGCCATCCCTGGCCTCCCGGGCATCAATGTGGTCAGGTGCTGATGTCCTGTGTCCAGTGTAGCATCAGTTGATTGCGGAGAAGGTTGGTGTTGTTGTTGGTGCTGCTGGTGTGCCTGGTGCTGCTGGTGTTGGGCTGATCATGATGGGATTCTGAGGACCAATGTGAGAGAGTGTAAACCGTACCCATTCTGATTTAATAGATGGCAGGCGATGGAGAGGTGTCAGAAGCAAATCCATCATTGGTGAGAGGGGTTGCTCCAATGAGGTGCCATTGGATAGAGAGTTGGGTCTAAACACTTGCAAGCTACAGAAATCTCTATATGTCTTACAAATGCAGTAACCAACAGTTTCTGAGCTCTGAAACTGAACAGCTGCAACATGGTATCCTTTATACCACTTCTGCAGCTGTCAGTTTATCAGATAAATCAAAGCAGACTCAATTCACGCAAGGGTGAGCTGTCGTGTTTCCCGAGCAGTGGGGAACCTGTGGGGGAGCCCGTAAAATTACACGGTAGGCTCAAAATAACATTAAATTGGCTGTTAACAAGCCATTTAATGATCTAAATTGTCTCCCCTGCCGCTTGGTGTCGGGTCTGTTCTGCGCAGACAGACCCGACACCTGGGAGACTCGCATGGAGGCGGGTTGACAGCGGGTTTCCTACCCACTGTCAATCTTCACTATTTTGACAGCTGACCTGCCTCCGAACCCGCCCTCTGAGCGCCGGCAAAATCCAGCCCATGGTGTGTCTTTTAGGACTGAATTATTTTGTGTCTGCTCTGTGAACATATGGCCTTTTTTGTATTTTCCAATTTGTAACTTATATGTTTCTGAAACAAAGAAATTGCTCTCTTGTGTAGTGCATATTGATTATATTTGGTAAAAGCTCTACAGTCCCTCTTAATGAAACTGAAGCCTACTATGATAATTTTTAATCAGCCTTGGACATGATTCTTTTGATAAAATCTATTATACTTTGGAAGACTAAGAATGATTGAATTGTCACTTCTAAAATTAAACATGCTGCTGTAGAATCCCAATAAACACATAATGACTTTGTTCAAATAATGAAGTGCAGGCAAACATATAGATTTGACGTTCCCTTTTAAGGAGAGCCACTATTTGACAAAGTTTGGCCTATCCCTTTAAGGAGAGGCTTTCGCAGATGCATTAGTTCTAAATGTTGTACTTTGTACATATTATTAAAGTGTGACCTGGAATGCACAACACATAATGGTACAATGGAAGAATGTAGGGTGCTCCCTATAATTCCCTACATAGTGATGTCTCAGTCTCAGTTCCAGCACCAGAAGCAGGTGCCAAGTTAAGAAGAGGCACTTTCCCAGAGAGAGCGAAAGAAAATTACAATGGGCCAGGAATTCGGGTCTCCACGGGTGAGTACGCATGGGGTACTCACCCGTAAGCCCAATGGAAGTGCCGGTTTTGTGCATGCACTGCGCATGCGTGGGAAACCGGCACTTCCATTCCCCTGAAAGAAGGGGTTGAGAGGTGGAACGCATGCGCAGGAGAGGCAGCGTGTGCACATCGAACTTACGTTTTTTTTCAGGTTTTTCCGGGAGGGTAAGTCTCCAGGAGTTACACTTTTAAACAGGAGGCGCAAGGCCTGCTTTTTACTAGGTAAGTGGTGAATTAATTAAAGTTAAAACATTTTTTCCACAGGTTTATTATTTTTAAATACTTTAAAGAAAGGTAAGTTTATTTTTAGCCCCGTTAGAAAATGTAATTAATATTTTCAAAAATTTAAATTATTGTTTAAAATAGTTATTTCATGTCATTTATAGTTTATTTTAAAAATGTGATTTTTTAAAAATTTATTTGAGGTTTTAGTGATGTTTAGGGGCTTATAGTATTTATAGGTTTGACAACACTTCCTGTCAAACTTATGAATGAAGCATTCCCTGCTACCATTGGCTCTCCATGGCCCACATGATCCCAGGGGACACATCGAACTAACTGCGCCCCTGGGATACGCAAGCACTGCACGCCGGCAGTTGGAGCAGGCCCAGGATCGCAATTTCATGGGGGCCCACAGCTCATCGGCCGGCGCGCTAGGTAAGTGCAAGTTGGGGGCTTGCACCCGCGGGAAGCCTCCAACCCGAATTTCTGAATAGGTTTACATTCTAATAAGAGTCAGGTTTAAAAACAGATTAATTGACCTGCCGCTGAAGACTGATATGTTGTGTGAGGAGCATCTAAACTACTGAGAGAAGGCAACCTCACAAAACAATGGCATGGGGGGAAGAAAATGATTCGTAAAATTGTGCAGAACCATAAGGAGGCGAATTTACCACTACCCCCTTCCCAGGGAGAATGGGGCAGATGTGTTATTAAAATCAGTAGCCATTTGCTGCTGTCACGTTATTTTGAAATACACTCCCCATCACTTCCGTCGTCTGCTTTTATTGCGGGCGACTGTCTATTGGGTAATTAGTGCTACCGATTAGCTGTAGAGTGGCAACATGGCAAAAATCAGTTACCAGCTGTGGAGTTCATTGTGTACGAGGAGTTTCAGAGATACAACAGTATTATGGAAAGAAGGGAGGTGGAGAGGAACAAATGGGAGAGACAAACAAGATAAACAAAACCAGAATTAGAAGCGAAACAAGATGGAGAGAGAGAGAGAGAGAGAGAGAGTGAGAGAGACAATGAAAAAGAGAACCAGCAGCAAGGAAAAAGCAACAGAGGAGACACAAAGGGAACAAAAGCATAGATGTCAATGGCAAAGGCATTGTTTATACCGCGTATTCAGCGCTTTCGGGCAGATTCAGCGGTTCAATTAACAGTTTGGACCTCATTAAGATGCAATTACCTTGACTACTTAATCCCTGTCATTATGTCCAGTTACAGCCTGCGCTAATCAGCACTGACTGCAGCAGCAAAACATGGCTGGAAAGAGGAGAGCGATGAGCCTCAGCACGATAGTTGACCTCCTATACAAGATGGATGAGCTGCCAAAGAAGAGCCAGTGTGATGAGCCATGCAGCACCTTGGTCTTCCAAAGTCTACAGTCGCCGACTTACAGAGATAAGAGTTGCCTTCAAATGAAATGTTTTAATCTGCTGTCTATCAAAATAGCAGCTTATGCCTACTCTCCCACCAGTCTACTCAGATGGCATGCATATGCAGCCGAAAAGTGGCAGGGCTAGGCTGGCCTTGCAGCAGCACAAGTGATGCATCTGACAGTAGCTTCATCTCAGGACTTAGCAACCGTGAGATGATTCCCACCTCAGTCCCAAGAGGCACCTAGAGGAACACAGTAGCCAGCCCGCTCTCACAGTCCTGCTACAGTAGTACCTAGGAGAGGCATGGGACTAGGTTTAAGAAGGAACACAATACTCAGTTGCACCAAGGGGAAGTTAGGAGTGAAGAAACAATAGCCATACATACATTGGATCAAAATTATCAGTGCACGACATGGTAGGATGGAGTATAAAGGAAGAAATAATGGGAGCTTCTCAGAAAGGTACGGCAATAATCATGGGGGATTTTAATCTACATATAAACTGGAAAAATCAGATGGGCAAAGGTAGCCTAGATGAGGAGTTCATAGAATGTTTTCGGGATAGTTTCTTAGAACAGTACATACTGGAGCCAACCAGAGAGCAGGCTATACTAGACCTGATATTGTGCAACGAGATAGGATTCATTAATGACCTCATAGTGAAGGTACCCCTAGGTAGCAGCAATCATAATATGATTGAATTTTACATTCAGTTTGAGAGCGAGGAGAGTGGGTCCAAGACTAGTATTTTAAACTTAAATAAGGGCAATTATGAGGGCATGAAAGCAGAGCTAGCTAAAGTGAACTGGCACATTAGGTTAAGGGATAGGTCAATGGAGTTGCAGTGGCAGACATTTAAGGGGATATTTCAGAATACACAGAATATATACATTCCAACGAGAAAGAAAAATTCCAAGGGTAGGACCCACCATCCATGGTTAACTAAAAAAGTTAACGATATTGGCCCAGATTTTCCGATCGCAGGCCTCCCATGGGCGGAGGGTTGCGATCTGGAAAAATCTACGCCCTTACCTGAGGGCTCCTGGGAGGCACAGAGTTCCGCTGCTGGGCTTCTCCAAACTGACAGTGTGCAGGGCCCACGTATCCCAGAGGTGCAGGTAGTTTGCAGCATCCCTGGGATCGCGTGGGCCATGGGGAGCCAATCAGAGAAGGGAATCTCCCTTCATACATTTGACAGGAGGACCTGTCAAATATATGAATGGAGGTCACCCCCAAAAACATAGTAAAACTTCAAATACATTTTTTTTTAATCACATTTTTAAAATGACTTGAAATTACATAAATTAACTATTTTAAACAAAAATTTAAATTTTTGAAAAAAATAATTGAAGTTTTAACAGGACTAAAAATAAACTTACCTTTCTTTAAGGTATTTTTAAATCAGTGGGAATTTAGAAAAAAACTTTTTTCAACACTTATCCTGGTAAAAGTAGGCCTTACACCTGCTTTTACCATCGCAAGAATTGTAAGTGTTTTCTGCGGGCGGAGGGTCTCCAAAAAGCGGAACTCTCCGCCCGCATAGGCCCTTCTCCTGGGCAGCCGGAGGATCTGTCAAGGGCTTTCTTGACAGATCGGAAATGCCGGTTTCCAGCGCATGTGTAGTGCGTTCCTGAAACCGGCATTTCTGATGTCCCTATGGGTGAATACACAGCGCGTACACACCTGTAGGGATCAGAATTTCTGCCCCATTATCAAAATTAAAGATAAAGCATATCATTGCGCAAAGATGGATGGCAGGTCAGAAGATTGGACAGAATATAAAAAACAGCAAAGAATGACTAAAAGATTAATAAGGAGAGAAAATTAGAGCACGAGAGAAAGCTAGCTAGAAATATAAAAACAGATAATAAGAGTTTCAATAGATATTTAAAAAAGAAGAGTTAACAAAGTGAGCGTTGGTCCAATAGAAAGTGAGTCGGGGATTTAATAATGGAAAATAAGGAGATGGCAGTTGAATTGAACAGGTATATTGCATCTGTCTTCACTATAGAGGATACAAGTAACATCCCAGAAATAGCTGTAAATCAGGAAATGGAAGGGAGGGAGGAACTCAAGAAAATTACAATCACCAGGGAAGTGGTACTGAGCAAATTGTTGGTGTAAGATTCGCAAAATTTCCACTTTTCCCCAAAGGTTATTATTAATAAAAGGGACCCTGCATGGACATTTTAATGAAAAGGGTACCCAAAGATGGTGTCCGCACCTCGTGGCCAAAAGCCAGCAAGATTTTAAAAGCTTGGACTCTGTGGCACAAGCAGCTTTTGGGGAAATCGAAACCAAAGCTGTAGTTTCTGTGAAGAGAGACTTCTGTATTTTGAAAAACAGACAGCAGGACTTTGAATTATGCATTAAGCCAAATCGTAGACAGACCAAAACCAGTTAGGCCTATACTTGAGGCCATCAAGCTGTTTGCATAAATAATCAGAAACAGCTTAAGGAAGCCATCGAAGCTGGGCAGACCGATTAAGATGTATTAATAACAAAACAACTCGATAATCAGGCCAGTAGGTGCGATCACCGGCCATCTAAAAACAGTTAGCTTAGATTGCTACAATTATTTAAACAAGCCCACCAAGATTGGAACAATGAACTAACCTGATTTGGCGCGCAGATAAGGGTTATCGTGAGGAGTATAACTGAAGGCCCCGGGTAACAATCTCTCTCTCTTGCTCTTGCCCTTGACTCTGCTCTCTGCTCTCGTGGCTCCGGCCTCTTGGGCTGCCGCTCGTACTCGTGCCCTGGCCTCGTGGCGAGTTCTCTCCCCGGAGCAGATTTTCAGTATCCAGTAACACCATACCAACTGCAAGGAAGGGGAACGAGACCCAAGTCCATAGCCATCCAGGACACCCAGGCCGCAGAAAGGGGCGAGACAAAGTTGAGCAGATAGCCCAGGATTCGTATAGCAGTCCGACGAGACGAGACGAGTGGAGACGAAGAAGACGATAATAACTTGATAAGGGCAGAGCAGGGCAGCGAAGAAAGCGTATTGATAAGTAAACCAAGTGCCTAGTTATAAGCTGACGCTTGGGAAGACAAGTACCTCATTGAGCACTGCGAAAACGCAGGTGGCCACGCCATGACGAATAAACTGGCGTTCTTAAGCTTGGGTAGGAAAATCTAGGCAGTTAAAACTGCCAACTGCCCTGTAGGCACAACAGTGCTGCCGACGACCGCCCGAGGGAGAAGAAGAGGAGAACCCATCGCGACAAGACGACGACGGCAGCGGAGGGGAGAAGGTGTGTTGCAGTAGCAGACCTAGCGCCGCACCCCTGAAGACCACGTGACGACGGTGTACCTAGAAGGACCAGAAACCAGACTTCAAAACTCACACTCGTTAACAGTTGGCTTTTATCTTTGGATTGATGAGCATGAATTCTGGCCCCTCATAGCTTAATCTAGTTAGGTGTAAGGGGTGGGATAAGGATAAGGGGATTGTTAAGATAGTTTGTTTTCACTCGATGTGCCGTGTGTTCCCCATTCCCTGTATAAGTATAGTTATTTTGTATTTGCCTGTAATTTTATACCAGTAACCTTTCATAAGATTGTGTTAATCTCTGTTTCAATAAAATCTTGGTTTTCTCACATCCAAACCACCTGTCTACTCGAGTCTTTTCTGTATCACTGCCTGTACCTAAGTCCGGTGTCTAGAACCCAGGGGCGTGGGAGTGATTCAAACCACTCACAAACAGTCAGAGGCATAACTGACTGGGCACACGCACCAAACCTACAGAAATGGCGATCGCGGCAGCACACCGGCAACAGCATTGCAATACAGTAGACAATGGTTCGGATGAGCAAACCATGATGGAGGAAAGGATTTCTGATTATGTGTTTAGCAAGGTGAATATCACTAAGAAGTGGATCACCACTCTGTTAAAGGCTGGGCATCCGGTAGATGCAGCAGCTAAGTGGACAGAGGGAAAGGAACACAAGAAGTCCTTAGAGAAGGCAGTTTGGCTGATGTGTTTTAAAAAGCAGGTCCAGCTTTTGGACAGGTTCGTTGCAGCACAAGGAGTCGAGTTAAGGGAGTCAGCCCTGGAAACCCAGGATGAGGCTCTAGCAGGATAGAAGTTATTAGTAGCTTTGCAGGACCTGAGTCAGGAGAGAGTGCATTTAATGGGAGAACACAAGGCCCAATTGGAACACCTGCCAAGTCACCGAGGCCAAGGGAAATGAGTTAAGGTTGTGGGAGAAGAACGCCTGCTTGGCAAGGCAGATTAGGGAACAGGAAGAGAAAGTACAGGAGGTAAAGGCAGCGTATAAGCTAGCGAGCGAGCAGGGGTTTGAGGAGGCAGACCACGGCCCCTGTAAAGAGAGGATAGAAAATCTGAGCCGGGCCCTCCGGAAGGCAAAAGGCATGGTATGCCTCATAAGCCCAAAGGCAGGTCAGGCAGATTTTATGGGGAACGAGGGGAGGACAGTTCCAACGTCACCGGGATGACCCGGTTGAGAGAGAGGAGACCTCACGACCACCACCCGTAGCGCCAAGTTTCAGTGAGGTTTGGCAGCAAGGGGGGGTGGAACCCGGAGTGGAGCCAGAGGTGGAGGCGGAGGTAGAGCAAACTCCGCCAGAGAGGTCAGAGCTGGGACCGATGTGCCCAGCACAGCATTGGAGGTTCGGCCCACCCGCCAATGGCGACAATGAGGGACCCCTCCAAAACCAGTTCGTATTACCCTTTAACACCCAACAGCTTAGGGCCATGGTCAACCATCTCCCGAGGCTCTCCGAAAAGGGAGACCCCTCGATCCACTTCAGGGAAGTAGAGCAGGCAGCCAGCGTCAACGACTGCGATGACGCTGAGAAGGCCAAGATGCTGCTATTCTCCCTGGAGAGCAGTCTCCTCCAATCCCTCTCTGACGAGTGTAAAAGAGGGCAGTGCGGGTATGAGGAGCTTAGAGATGCGGTTCTGGAGGCCATGGGGATGAATGAGGGAAGTCCCTTCTCCCGTGTGGAGAAGACCATCCAGCTCCCAGGGGAAACCCTGCAGGCTTTTGCGGACCGGCTGTGGCCGGTGTACCGGAGGGCCTGTCCAGGGACACCGGACCAGGCGTTCCTGAACGGGGATTCCCTGGCCCATTGGCTCCGTTGCCTGGTGGCGAACAGCTTGCCACAGGTCCGGGCCAAGGCAGAAGCCTGGTTCGACCCCAAAGATCCCCAGACCACCGAACTTACGGTAATTAGGCAGCTCACTCTGGCCTATAAAAACGGTAGGGGAGCCGATGCACACCCACCCAAGGGGAAGGTGCATGAGGTAAAACCCGGACCGGGTAGGAAAGAGTGGCACCAGGAAGGGAGTAACCCCCCGACATTAAGACCAGTTGTTACGGGTTTGGGAAGGATGGTCGCTGGTGGAAGGAGTGCAAAAACCCTTGGAAGGATAACAAGGGAAAGCAGTCCACAGCCCCAGCCCAAAAGGCGGGAGCAGGGATCCCTTCCGCAGAGGTCGAGTCACTTTTGGACACCATGAGGTCCTTATTGACTGGCCAGGGGAGAGTAGCAGCCGCCACCGGAGCTCTCACCCCGTCAGCCCCATCCAACCCACAGCCGTGACTAGAGCCAGCGCAGCCTGTTTACCTGTGTTCTCTCCGGTATGATGAGTGGAAAAGACCCCTTTTGGAGATGGAGGTGGAGAAGGTGACGAGGACCTATCTGTTAGACGCGGGGGCATCATGCACCGTGATCTACTCAGCTAACCCCACCACCTCGCCTCTCTCCAACGGGGTCCCATACAGTCTATCGGGGTTCACGGGTAGGGAACAGGCTGGCTCGTTTTCCATTCCGCTCGCCATTCGGTTGGGACAGCTCCACTCCAAGTGGACCTGTGTCCTGATGAAATGGGAAGTGGAGGGTGGAAGAGGTGTCCTGGGAGCCGACTTTATTGTAGGCCACGGGATCTTAGTGGATTTAAGGAATCTCTGCCTTTTGGGGGCAGGTAGAGTAAAGAACGGAGAGGTAGTAGGAATCCCGGGAAAGGAAGGGAAGGGGACCCTCTGCACCATGAAGCCCAAAGAGGATTATAACCTCGGGCTCATGGTCAGCAACACCCCAGCAGAGTTCCAGGCATTTGTGCAGGTCCATCTGGCCATATTTGCCACTCACAAACACGACTGCGGGAGGGTCACAGGGTTTGAGGTCAGCGTAGACGGGGACCCCATGGCCCGACCACAGAAACAGTATAACTTCCCCAGGGAATCAGAGCCAGACATGGAAGCAGCCATGTCCTCGTTAGTGCAGCAGGGAGTTCTGAGACCGATAGCTACCCACATAAATTCTCCATTATGGCCGGTCAGAAAGCCGGACAATTCCTGGAGGGCCACGGTGGACTATCGAGTGCTCAATAGTAACATCCCAGCCTGCGCACCCACAGTAGCAGCAGTTGTCGACCTGATCGGAAGTATTCCAGCATCCGCGACCACTTTCACGGTGCTGGGTATTTCCAATGGGTTTTGGTCCATTCCTGTAATGAGGGAGGATCAGTACAAGTTTGCCTTTACATTTAAAGGGCAACAGTACACTTGGAACTGCTTGCCGCAGGGTTTCCACAACAGCCCCAGCATTTTCCATCAGTGCATGGCGAACAGTTTGAAGGATTTTAGCCAGCCCAGACAGTTGGTCCAATATGTGGATGACCTGCTCCTGTTCACGGATTCGAGAGAGGAGCATGGCCCGCTATTGGCCGAACTGCTGGAGCTGCTAGGGCAGAAGGGTTTCAAGGTAAACCCCAAGAAAGCGCAGATCGGCCAGCAGGAGGTAAAATTCCTAGGCCTGACCGTGCGCGTTGGAGAAAGGGCCATAGATAAGGCTAGGAGGGAGGCGGTACAAGAACTACCAGTCCCTAACACAGTAACAGGTGTGAGGTCGTTTCTAGGGCTAACCGGATACTGTAGAGATTTCATTGAGGACTATGCAGCCACCACAGCCCCTCTGCTCCGACTCCTACACAAGGGAGTGGAGTGGCTTTGGGACGAGGGCTGCCAGGCAGCATTTGTCAGGCTCAAGAAAGACTTGCAGACCGCGCCAGCTCCAGGGGCTATAGATGGGGGGAAAGAGTTTTTCCTGGAGGTAGCAGCCAGCGGGGACAGCCTGAGTGCTGTGCTGCTCCAAGAGTGGCACGGCCGGCTGCGGCCGGCTGCGGCCGGCTGCGGCCGGTGGTCTACTCCTCCAGGATACTCACGGATGTGGAGAGGAGCTATTCCAACTGTGAGCGGCACCTTTTGGCCTCACATTGGGCTGTGAAAAGATCATTGATTCACGGATTCGAGAGAGGAGCATGGCCCGCTATTGGCCGAACTGCTGGAGCTGCTAGGGCAGAAGGGTTTCAAGGTAAACCTCAAGAAAGCGCAGATCGGCCAGCAGGAGGTAAAATTCCTAGGCCTGACCGTGTGCGTTGGAGAAAGGGCCATAGATAAGGCTAGGAGGGAGGCGGTACAAGAACTACCAGTCCCTAACACAGTAACAGGTGTGAGGTCGTTTCTAGGGCTAACCGGATACTGTAGAGATTTCATTGAGGACTATGCAGCCACCACAGCCCCTCTGCTCCGACTCCTACACAAGGGAGTGGAGTGGCTTTGGGACGAGGGCTGCCAGGCAGCATTTGTCAGGCTCAAGAAAGACTTGCAGACCGCGCCAGCTCTAGGGGCTATAGATGGGGGGAAAGAGTTTTTCCTGGAGGTAGCAGCCAGCGGGGACAGCCTGAGTGCTGTGCTGCTCCAAGAGTGGCACGGCCGGCTGCGGCCGGCTGCGGCCGGCTGCGGCCGGTGGTCTACTCCTCCAGGATACTCACGGATGTGGAGAGGAGCTATTCCAACTGTGAGCGGCACCTTTTGGCCTCACATTGGGCTGTGAAAAGATCATTGATCTTCACCGGCACCTCTCCCATCACCCTCCTCACCCATCACACACCTGCCCAGGTGCTTCTGGACGGCAGGATCAAGGATGGAACAGTGAGCAGTGCCCGCATTGCCTGCTGGACCTTGCTCCTCTCACAGATGGATCTGAAGGTGAAGGGTCTCTGTGAGCTAAAGCTTGCAGCCAACCTGGTATATCCTGGAACAGCCCACTGGTGTTCCATTGAAGGGGTTTGGGAAGTAAACATAGGTTTACGGGCCGGGATACATCCCACAGGCCGCGAGATCTATGTAGATGGTTCCAGCACGGTATCTGCTGGCGAGCGTCTCACGGGGTGTGGAGTTTACGACCCAGCGGCAAACATCGCCCTGGTGATTAAGCTCCCCAGCACCATGAGCGCCCAGCAAGCTGAACTGTCCACGGTGGTGTACGTTGTTACACACCCCGAAATCTTCCCCACCCCCAAACGATTTGCTCGGACAGCATGTTCACGTGCAATTTGTGTACGGAGTACCTGGCCATCTGGTCCCGCCGCGGTACACCTCCGCTGATGGGAGACCCCTCACAGTAAAACCCCTGCTGGAAAATATCCTGGCAGCAGTGGGGGAGGAAGGGGAGGTTTTCATCCACAAGGTGAAAGCCCATTCCTCCACAGAACCCCGCGGCCAAGGCAACCAGCAGGTTGACTTGCTCGCCAAGGAGGGTGCCCGCACAGGCACTTTCTGGGACCCATTTGGGTCCAGACCTATGGTGGCGGTCAGAGGTAAGGACGGGACCCAAGGGAGTGTAGGGGTAGTGTTAGCCCCAGACCTTAAGACGGTCCAAGCCCAAGACCCCATTCTAAAAGCAGTCCTCAGTGCAGTCGCTGAGGGAAAGGGATTAGAAGGTCCGTACGGCACAGCGACCCTCTCCGTTAAAGAGGGTATGCTGTTCCGGGGGGAACAGTGGGTTGTGCTGCAGCAGCACTGGAGGGAATTCCTCCCCCATGAGGGTCCAGGAGTGCGACACCCCAGGCCTGAGACCAGCTGGCAACGGGTGGAACAGGCGGGATGGTGGCCGGGACTCAGGGACGATGTCCGTGATTTATGTGCAGGCTGTCTTGTGTGCGTTGCAAATAACCCCGACCCCCACAAAAGGAAGGTACATATGGGACATGTCAGGAGGGTAGAGGGACCATGGCAGTCGATACAGGTCGACCACATCGGGCCCCTGCCCACTGCCCAGGGAGGCTATAAGTACTGCCTAGTCCTGGTAGATGTGTTTACCAAATGGGTAGAGGCCTTTCCCTGCAGGACAGCTACAGCTCTGGGTACTGCCAGGATCCTGGTCCGGGAAGTGTTCTCGTGGTGGGGACTACCACAGTATGTGGAGTCCGACCAAGGGAGTCACTTTACCGGACAGGTGATGCAGAACACCCTTATGCTGTTAGGCATTGAAGGGAAATGACACATGGCCCACAACCCGCAGTCATCCGGGATTGTGGAATGTATGAACCGGACCCTGAAGGAAAGGTTAAGGAAGGAGACGGTGGACTCGCCCCGTAAATGGGCCAAAGTCCTACCGTTGGTTTTAATGGGGATCCAGGCCAGCCAGTCTAAAAGCACGGGGTATTCCCTGTACGAGCTAATGACTATGGTGTGGAGATGCCGGTGTTGGACTGGGGTGGACAAATGTAAGAAGTCACACAACACCAGGTTATAGTCCAACAGTTTTACTTGAAATCACAAGCTTTCGGAGCGCTGCTCCTTCGTCAGGTGAAGTGGAGAGATGCATAAAGACACAGCTTATATAGTCAGAGAATAATGCCAGATGATTACAGGTAATCTTTCTAACTGCCATTTATCACGCCTCGGCAGAGAGATAATCACAGCAATCAAAGGTGTGAATGGTATCCGAACAGGTCAGTCAGGAAAACATTACATCAAAGAACAATGAGGTGGGGTCACAAGGGGTCAAATGTTGCAGATGCTGGGGTCTGTATGAAAAACAAAAAACAGACAAAAAAACATTTTTTTTGCTGGAAATCACAGCAGAGCTAATGACTGGCAGGGTTATGCGGACCCCCACCCATGTACTAGCCCCGGTGCTCACGGAGGGTCAGCTCAGAGAGGTAAACCGGGACAGGTTTGCCCGAAACCTCTTTGAGCACCTGAAGCAGGTCCATGAGCAGGCGGTTGGGAACATGGGAAGGCAGCATCGGAGTAACCGATTGCTGCTCGAACCGAGAAAGCACCACGAGTGGGAGATAGGAGATCAGGCCATGGTAACTATGCCCGAGTAGAAAGTTTGGAGCCATTGTACATGGGGCCCTACAGCATTATAGATAAAGCCAGCCCCATGGTATACGCCGTGAAGATGCCCCGGCGTACAAAATGGTTCCATATCAACCTGTGTAAGCTGTTTACCCCTGAAAGGGGAAAACAGCCAGTTGTGAAAAGGTCTGAGGATAAAGATCCTCAGCCTGCAGCAGGAACGAGTTCACAGACTGCACAGGCAGGCGCTGTGGCTTGCTTGAAGGGAGGGGCCATCCTGCCCATCGATTGGGACACTCCCCCACTCTTCTGGGATCCAGGCGAGGGGGAGGGACCTAAGGGCGAAAACCCCACCCCTAACCCAGGTGTAGAGAGGGAGGCACCTGAGGTCGAAAACCCCGCCCCGGACCCAGCCATGGGACCTGGGGGCGGAGACTCTCAGTTCGCAGCAGCAGGCTGCGAAAAGTTACCTGTCCCTAGCCCAGGTTCGGGAGAGGTCAAGCCTGAGGGAGCAGCGGTCCGGGTTAAAGGCCCACCAGCCAAGAAAGCCCCACCCGCCAAAGTCCCTAGAAGGTCCCCACGGATGCCCCAGCTGAGAAAGCCATGGTCACCAGCCCTCCAGTTACCAAGGGCCACCCCACGAGTCAGGAAGAGATCCAAGGACAGAGGTCCTCAGCCAGCAGCCACGGGCTGCAAGGGGCCAACAGTGAAGGACGATGCGGTCACGCCGGGGGTGAAGGTGAGCCGCAGTCCGACCAGGGATTAGCCTGGCCGCCCGGAGACGGGCGGCGGATGTATATAGTTTTAGTTTAAGTTTTTGGTTGTGTTTATTGTTAAGATTAAATATTTAGCTTAAGCTTGGGTGTTTTAGTTTAAGTTGAATAAGGTGATGGGTGGTTTTAAGTAAGTAATCTGCTAAGAGTGTGCATATTGGGGTCGAGGTCGCGGGACCCGACCATGCTTCACCAACCCAAAGAATCTCTTGGGGACCTGGCTGCATGTTTTTGTATCTTTTACAGAAAGACTTTCAGGATGGAGGGGATCGTGATCCTATTCGCCCTGATTGGGATGGGCGTCGGGAGGCGAGGCGACGTTCAGGATTCCCACATCTACGGGTGCTCGGGAGACAAGGCGCCTATAGCGACCGATGGAAGCGGTGAACGGGATGCAGAGGAAACCGCCGTCTACGTCCATGAGGGAAGGTGGCCAGGATGGCTGGGGTCCAATTCATCTCAGTACTCCAGCCAAACCGGATTCACGTATGGGGAGACCTCCCTCCTGTGCCCCAGGTTACGGATCGTTACCACGAGGGTCAGCGTCACCGTTGGAAAGCGAATATGTTTAACGTGTGAAGGACACATTCCTCTGGATAGGTGGTGGTGGCTCAGAAAGCTGAGCAAAGACATGAGGAACCCCGAAGTCGAGTGGGAATGGTTGGGGAACAATACCCACCGGACGATTACAGGGACTCATGGAGGATTAAGTGTGTGTTGGGACAAGTGGTGGTAACCGGACCAAGGGATATATATCTGTATGTGGGGATCAGAGGAGGTCTGCCCCGCAGGCATATCAATCTTTTTCCACCAGCAGTGGCAAGATGCCGGGGAGGGGATGAAGTGGGATACCAGCCTGAAGGCGTGCGCAGCCCCATTCTCCCCGATCCCAGTCAATGCCACTGAGCTGGTAACCCGCCCCCATAAGCCCCTGCCCACGGCGCAGGCGGCAAGGATACACAGAGAAGGTTGCCCCACCACCACCAAGGGACCAGGGAATGGGTTGGTACTAGTCCCTACCGATCAGCTGCTGTACCAGGGGGTACACTACACGGTGGCCTCCATGATTTTAAATCTCACTGAGGTACATTTACTGGAGTGGTGTCCCAAAGAAACAGAGCAGCTATACCAGGCCCTATTAAAGGACATGTTCAAGAAGTTTTATGAGTGCGATTTCACCCATGTGGACAAAACCGAACTGTACACCACAAACCGAGAGTTTTTGGGTAATGCAGGGAGGCAAAGAAGGGGAGTATGGAATTATGTTTTTACTGCGTTTAATACTGGGTCCTCTGTCATCAACAGTTTAGATGACATAGAGCTGCAGACCCAGATAAACAGCTTAAAAACACAGTTAAAGAAGATATTACTGGATGAGAACAAGGTAGTGGGCTCGGAGTCACATGAGGACCAGGCCATGATGGTCCATTTAAAGGAAATCATAGCGGAGTTGGAAAAGCATGCAAAGACAGTAAATGCTCTCATAAGGGAGGACAGAAATGCTTCTGACCAGGCTGTGCAGAATGAGGTATGCGTGCTATACGGGCCGTGGTTACTGGGCGAGGGCCGCAGTAGTCTGGAGGATTTAAAACAGGGTTTGGTCCCTTCCTGAATTAGCAACAAGCACCTCGCAGCCCTCCACCCATTTGAGAATGCATTAAGCCCTGCCAACTCCGGCTAGCTTCCGAAGCCTACCCAGTCCCCGTGGATTGTGGGCAGTCCAACCACACAATCATGGGAGTAGTAGTTAGGATGCCGGTCATGGGTAGGACAGCCCGACCCGCACCGGTATACAGGGTCGAGAACATTGGAGTCATTCAAGGGGGTGCACACATTCGTTTCACAGTGGTCCTACCTTATGTCATTAAGTGGGAGCACGCTATGACAGGTACTGACCTCTCAGGGTGCCGGAGCCGGGGAGTGCACATAATCCTGTGTCCCCAGCACTTGAATGCATATTCAAAACCATAGTGTGGGTTCAGAGCTGTTGGCGCAAAACCTATAAATTGTACCATGGAGACAATGGCACAAGGCCATGTTCCCCCGCAGGTAGCATATATAGAAGGTGGGACATATTGTGTCACCACCGGCGCGTCCCACTACCAGCATGGACAGCATAGCTGGTGTCCGGTAAGTGACAGCAGTTTCTGTTCTTAAACCCGAGGCAGAAGTTCAAGTGGCCCAGGAGTGAATTGTTCCCATTCCTGAACCCTCCACTGTTCACCTCACTGTGAAGGAGAATTTTACAAATTTGCAAAAATACGTAGCGCACTTTGGCTATGAAATTCCCCCTCTCCCAGAACACCTCACCAAAATACTCAAATCCGTTATAGTTTCGCAGAAACATTTTTACACTCCAGAGCAGAAAACAGTAGAGATAGGGACTAAGATATTGGATATTGTGATTCCACCCTGGTGGGACATTTTCAATAACATAGAGGTCCCTTCGTGGATCAGACTGGCTTCCCACATTCTCGTGGTTTGTCAGTTAGGGATAGTGTTGTATCTAGTTTGCATTCAGTGTAAGGGAAAGGGTCAGTTGTTAGAATTCCGAAAACAGAAGATCTGGAAGGAACATTATGTGAAGGTGGAGGGAGATACGCCTGTTTAAGTCTTTTCCCTGTATTCTGATTAAAGATTGTTGTGTTTTTGTGTTTGTTATTTTTAATAAAGGTTTTTTCTGTTGTTTTGCTTTTTTGCGACGCATTTAATAAAGATGTATGTGTACCAAGTGGTGCAGGGGTGTTGGACCCACTCCATGCTTGGATGTGTGTAAAGTCTGTGATTTACTCTCTGTATGCTGATGTACACTACATTTTCGCGGAATGGGAAGTGCATGTGTCGTGGGTGTATTAGATAGGTAATTACAGGGGAAGGTTGACTATGGAGGGTCAGAAAATTTTGCTCACCTTGTAAAAAAAATTATACTTCAAGCAAGCTTTAGCATCACAGGGGGGAGTGTAAGATTCGCAAAATTTCCACTTTTCCCCAAAGGTTATTATTAATAAAAGGGACCCTGCATGGACATTTTAATGAAAAGGGTACCCAAAGATGGCGTCCGCACCTCGTGGCCAAAAGCCTGCAAGATTTCAAAAGCTTGGACTCTGTGGCACAAGCAGCTTTTGGGGAAATCGAAACCAAATCTGTAGTTTCTGTGAAGAGAGACTTTTGTATTTTGAAAAGCAGACAGCAGGACTTTGAATTATGCATTAAGCCAAATCGCAGACAGACCAAAACCAGTTAGGCCTATACTTGAAGCCATCAAACTGTTTGCATAAATAATCAGAAACAGCTTAAGGAAGCCATCGAAGCTGGGCAGGCCGATTAAGATGTATTAATAACAAAACAACTCGATAATCAGGCCAGTAGGTGCAATCACCGGCCATCTAAAAACAGTTAGTTTAGATTGCTACAATTATTTAAACTAGCCCGCCAAGATTGGAACAATGAACTAACCTGATTTGGTGCGCAGATAAGGGTTATCGTGAGGAGTATAACTGAAGGCCCCGGGTAACAATCTCTCTCTCTTGCTCTTGCCCTTGACTCTGCTCTCTGCTCTCGTGGCTCCGGCCTCTTGAGCTGCTGCTCGTAATCATGCCCTGGCCTTGTGGCAGGTTCTCTCCCCGGAGCAGATTTTCAGTAGCCAGTAACACCATACCAACTGCAAGGAAGGGGAACGAGACCCAAGTCCATAGCCATCCAGGACGCCCAGGCCGCAGAAAGGGGCGAGATGAAGTTGAGCAGGTAGCCCAGGACTCGTATAGTAGTCCGATGAGACGAGTGGAGACGAAGAAGATGATAATAACTCAATAAGGGCAGAGCAGGGCAGCGAAGAAAGCGTATTGATAAGTAAACCAAGCGCCTAGTTATAAGCTGGTGCTTGGGAAGACAAGTATCTCATTGAGCACTGCGAAAACGCAGGTGGCCACGCCACGATGAATAAACTGGTGTTCTTAAGCTTGGGTAGGAAAATTTAGGCATTTAAAACTGCCAACTGCCCTGTAGGCACAACGGTGCCACCGACGACCGCCCGAGGGAGAAGAGGAGAACCCATCGCGACCAGGTGACGACGGCAGCGGAGGGGAGAAGGTGTGTCGCAGTAGCAGACCCAGCACCGCACCCCTGAAGACCATGTGGCGACGGGGTACCTAGAAGGACCAGAAACCAGACTTCAAAACTCGCACTTGTTAACAGTTAGCTTTTATCTTTGGATTGGTGAGCATGAATTCTGGCCCCTCATAGCTTAATCTAGTTAGGTGTAAGGGATGGGATAAGGATAAGGGGATTGTTAAGATAGTTTGTTTTCCCTCGATGTGCCGTGTGTTCCCCATTCCCTGTATAAGTATAGTTATTTTGTATTTGCCTGTAATTTTGTACTAGTAACTTTTCATAAGATTGTGTTAATCTCTGTTTCAATAAAATCTTGGTTTTCTCACATCCAAACCACCTGTCTACTCGAGTCTTTTCTGTATCGCCGCCTGTGCCTAAGTCTGGTGTCTAGAACCCAGGGGCGTGGGAGCGATTCGAACTGCTCACAAACAGTCAGAGACATAACTGACTGGGCACATGCACCATCCCACACCGCCCCCTACATTGGAGCTGCGGGCTGACAAGTCCCCAGGCCCTGACGGACTTCATCCTAGGGTCTTAAAAGAAGTGGCTAGTGAGATAGTTGATGCCTTGGTTTTAATTTTCCAATGTTTCCTAGATTCGGGGAAGGTTCCATTAGATTGGAAAATAGCAAATGTAACTCCTTTTGTTCAAAAGGGAGGGAGACAGAAAACAGGAAACTACAGGCTGGTTAGCTTAATATCTGTCATAGGGAAGATGTTAGAAGCTTTTATTAAAGACATTATAGCAGGGCACTTAGAAAAGTTCAAGGTAATCAGGCAGAGTCAACAAGGTTTTGTGAAAGGGAAATCAAGTTTAACCAATTTATCGGAGTTCTTTGAGGAAGTAACATGTGCTGTGGATAAAGGGGAACCAGTGGATGTACTGTACTTAGATTTCCAGAAGGCATTTGATAAGGTGCCACATCAAAGGTTGTTGCTGAAAATAAAAGCTCATGGTGTAGGGTGTAACATATTGGCATTGATAGAAGATTGGCTAGCTAACAGGAAACAGAGTAGGCATAAATGGGTCATTTTTTGGTTGGCAAGATGTAACGAGTGGTGTGCCACAGGGATCAGTGCTGGGGCCTCAACATTTTACAATTTATATAAATGACTTGGATGAAGGGACCGAAGGTATGGTTGCTAAATTTGCTGATGACACATAGATAGGTAGGAAAGTAAATTGTGAAGAGGACATAAGGAGGTTACAAAGGGATGTAGATAGGTTAAGTGAGTGGGCAAAGATCTGGCAAATGGAGTATAATGTGGGAAAATGTGAAATTGTCCATTTTGGCAGGAAGAATTTAAAAAAAAGCATATTATCAAAATGGTGAGAGATTGCAGAGCTTTGAGATGCAGAGGGATCTGGGTGTCCTAGTGTATGAATCGCAAAAGGTTAGTGTGCAGGTACAGCAAGTAATTAGGAAAGCTAATAAAATGTTATCACTTATTGTGAGGGGAATTGAATACAAAAGTAGGGAGGTTATTCTTCAGCTATACTGGGCATTGGTGAGACCACATCTGGAGTGCTGTGTACAGTATTGGTCTCCTTATTTAAGGAAGGATGTAAATGCGTTGGAAGCAGTTCAGAGAAGGTTTACTGGACTAATACCTGGAATGGGCGGGTTGCCTTATGAGGAAAGGTTAGACAGGCTAGGCTTGTATCTGCTGGAGTTTAGAAGAGTAAGAGGTGACTTGATTGAAACATATAAGATCCTGAGGGGTCTTGACAGGGTGGATGTGGAGAAGATGTTTCCTCTTGTGGAATAATCTAGAACTAGGGGGTCATTGTTTAAAAATAAGGGGTCGCCTATTTAAGATAGAGATGAGGAGAATTTTTTTCCCACAGTGGGTCGTGAGTCTTTGGAATTCTCTTCCTCAGAGGGCGGTGGAAGCAGAGTCTTTGAATATTTGTAAGGCAGAGGTAGATAGATTCTTGATAAGCAAGGGGCTGAAAGGTTATTGGGGGTAAGCGGGAATGTGGAGTAATCAGATCAGCCATGACCTTATTGAATGGCGGAGCAGGCTCGAGGGGCCGAGTGGCCTACTCCTGCTCCTAATTCGTATGTTCACTAAAAGTCCTGTGCATGCAGACATCTTTTTTGCAATGTTTGGAAGTGGCTTTGATAGTTGGCATGAGTGGGGTCAATGTGAGTTGATTTGCACAGAGAACTGTCTGTGGATTGAAGCAGTTTTGTGGTGGGAAGAAGGAAGATGTAGACAGGTCTGTTCCTACAGTAGGCAGTTATGGGAATCAAGAGAAGGTTTCCATATCAGATTATCACGAATGTCTCTTGTAGCCAGCAATGGGTTGTACTCTTCATCCACTTTATGCTGCTGCCGCTTACCTGCCTGATTCCCTCTGCTCCTCTTAGGTACTTTCCTCCTCTTTATAAGGCAAAGAGGTGTAGTGTGCAGCACATCCCCACTATCCTTGCGACACTAACCGGACTATATTACAGAGTACCTCCAGACTGATTCACACGTGTAATATTGTAGGAATTGGTAAATTCCTGACGAAAATACTGAGAGCGAGTCAATCAGCTAACCAAAACGATGTTTAATGCAAACTGGTGGAAGTAACAAACAAAAACGCAGGAGAACAAATCAACAGGTGCTTGCTTAATGCTGGCTCCACGAGGACTGAGAAGGGGAGGCCCCTCAGTCCGACGTCATGACGTCATCACGTTTCCCGCCGTTGGGAACGTCACGTGACCCATGTGATGACGTCATCACGTTCAGTCTTAACCCTTTAGAGACCGCGCTATTTACATACAGTGAAAGAATACAGATTTAAAGGCAATTATATACATTCATATAAGAGTTCCTTGGAGCCTGTTCGAACGACTCCTATATTCCCAGAGAGGAATTTGCTGGGCAGTTGATGAACGGGTGGGTGGAGCGATCCGGTCAGGCATGGTAGCAGCGGGCGGTCAATCACGATGCGGTGGCTGTGCAGTTTCGCCTGGTTGTTCGAGGTCCAGGTGCGCGGGCTTGAGGCAGTCGATTGAAATGTGGTCGGGCTTGCCACCGATGTCGACCAAAAAGCTCTTGGCACCCACCTGCAATACTCGGAAAGGGCCCGTATAAGGAGGCCTGAGCGGACTGCGATGGGCATCGTGACGGACAAAAACGACCTTGGCCCGCATTAGCTCCATTGGGATGTGGGAGGCTGGAAAACCGTGATGTGACGTTGGAATTGGCTAGAACACTTGGGCTGCTTCCTGGTGAGCTTCCAGTTGGTCGGCTGCAGACCACGGCTTCGTTGGTGACGGCAGGAACTCGCCTGGCACCCGAAGTGGCTGGCCGTACACCAGTTCCGCGGCAGATGACTGCAGGTCTTCCTTTGGTGCCGTACGCAAACCAAGCATAACCCAAGGCAGCCTGTCTACCCATGCAGTGCCCTGGAGGCTGGCTCTCAGCGATGCCTTCAACGACCGATGAAAGCGCTCACATAACCCGTTGGCCTGCGGGTGGTAGGCCGTGGTGCGATGGAGCTTGGTGCCCAAACCTAAGGTACAGCATTCCAAAGTTCGGACGAGAATTGTGGACCGCGGTCAGACGAAATATCTGTTGGGATGCCGAACCGTGCCACCCATGAGGAAATAAAAGCCCTGGCAACTTCCGCGGAGCTAGTGGACGTCAGAGGAACCACCTCTGGCCATCTTGTAGTGCGGTCGACCATGGTCAGGAAGTGAGTGAAACCTTGTGACGGCGGAAGTGGCCCAACGAGGTCGACGTTGGCGTGGTCGAAACGGCGTTCCGGTACTTCGAAGGTGGCCAAGGGGGCTTTAACACGACGTTGCAGTTTGGCTCTTTGGCAAACGACGCAGCTGTTCGTCCAGTCACGGACATCCTTGCGCATCCCTCTCCAGATGAATTTGGATGCCAATAACTTTTGAGATGCCTTCACGCCGGGATGTGAAAGTCCGTGTATGGCGTCAAAGACTTTCCAACGCCAGGAAACCGGAACGATCGGGCGGGGATCCCCCAAGGAGATGTCGCAGAGCAAGGAGGTACCCGCCGTGTGGAAATGCACATCTGTTGGCTGAAGGCAGGAGGAGTCGGTACGAAATGCCTGAGTTTCCGTGTCGGCTGCTTGGCCGGCAGCCATCTATTCCCAGCTGGACGGCCTGGACGGACGCCCGCGAGAGGCAATCGGCCACCACGTTGTCCTTGCCGGCCACGTGATGGATGTCGGTGGTAAACTCTGAAATAAAGGTGAGTTGTCGCTGCTGCCGAGCCGACCACGGTTCGGTAGTCTTGGCCATAGCAAAAGTCAGCGGTTTGTGATCCATAAACGCGGTGAAGTGGCGCCCTTCCAAAAGAAAACGAAAATGGCGGATAGCCAGAAACAGCGCCAACAACTCCCTGTCGAATGTGCTGTACTTGTGCTCATTACTGCGCAGTTGGCGACTAAAAATCGCCAGTGGCTGCCACGCGCCGTTGACCCACTGCTCCTGCACGGCTCCGATGGTGTAATCAGAAGCGTCGGTCGTAAGAGCGATGGTGGCTCCAGGCAGTGGGTGTGCCAACATCGTTGCGTTTGCGAGAGCGGCCTTTGTGTCTCTAAAGGCGCAATCCATCTCAGGCATCCAAACCACGGGTTCCTTTCCCGGTTTTCCTCTGAGGGCCTCATAGGGCGGTTGCATCAGTTGCGCGACCCTGGGAACAAAACGATGGTAAAAATTTACCATAGCCAGGAACTCCTGGAGGGCTTTGACGGACTGTGGCCACGGAAATGCTGCGATCATCTCCACCTTTGACTGGAGTGGCAGTGCCCCCTCCGAAGTGATGCGGTGGCCCAAAAAGTCCACCTGCTGCAGCCCGAACTGGCATTTGGCTGGGTTGATTATCAGGCCATGCTGATGGAGGCGGCGAAAGAGGGTGCGCAGATGACTGAGGTGTTCTTCTTTAGTGGCGCTGGCAATCAGGATATCATCGAGATACACAAATAAAAACTTAAGGTCCCGCAGCACCGAATCCATAAGGCGCTGGAACGCCTGTGCCACATTTTTGAGTCGAAATGGCATTCGGAGGAACTCAAATAGGCCGAAGGGGGTAATAACCGCTGTCTTTGGGATGTCCTGGGGGTGTACAGGCACTTGATGGTACCCACGGACGAGGTCAACCTTGGAAAAGATCGAATTCCCTGCCAAATGCGCGGAGAAATCCTGGATGTGTGGTATGGGGTACCTACCCGGAGTTGTGACACCATTAAGCCATCGGTAGTCACCACAGGGCCGCCATCCGCCGTCGGGTTTAGGGACGATGTGGAGCGGTGAGGACCAGGGACTATTCGACCGGCGAATAATTCCCAACCGCTCCATTGTGGCGAACTCCACCTTAGCGGCCGCGAGTTTGCTGGGTTTTAGTTGCCGAGCCCGTGCGTAGACTGGGGAGCCGGTCGTTGTAATGTGGTGCTCCACCCTATGTTTGGCGGTCATGGCAGAAAAGGTGGGCCTGGTTAACTCTGGAAATTCACCGAGAAGGCGGGTGAATTCGTTGGGCGTTGGCGAAGCGCAGGAGACCGTGTGCGACGCGACTGAACCTCGGAAGCAAGCTGTTGGCACATAAAAAATCGGCGCCGAGGATCGCTTGCGAAATTTTGGCGGTGATAAACTCCCATTGGAAGAGCTGACCGCCGAAACACACCTGGGCCCGCTGTTTCCCGAATGTACGAATAGCGCCGCCGTTGGCAGCTTGGAGGGGACAACCGCGCCTCCCAGCCCGGATGTCGAGGACCGAGGCGGGAAGGATACTACACTGCGTTCCCGTGTCGCATAAGAACCGCCGGCCTGAGATGGAATCGGTGATATATAACGATGTTTAATGCAAACTGGTGGAAGTAACAAAAACGCAGGAGAACAAATCAACAGGTGCTTGCTTAATGCTGGCTCCACGAGGACTGAGAAGGGGAGGCCACTCAGTCCGACGTCATGACGTCATCATGTTTCCCGCCATTGGGAACGTCACGTGACCCACGTGATGACGTCATCGCGTTCGGTCTTAACCCTTTAGAGACCGCGCTATTTACATACAGCGAAAGAATACAGATTTAAAGGCAATTATATACATTCGTATAAGAGGTCCTTGGTGGCTCTGCCACAATATGAATATTCCAGTTGTGTGTTCTCTGATGATTCTGGTGGCAGAATGGACCTTGTTATTGTGGTGTGCAGCTGGTGTCCTGAGAAAACATACAGTTGTCGTCATCCATGGCTGTAGAAGGTGGTTTTGATCTCCCAGGATCCACCCAGACACTTTCCTTTTTGGTTATAAGTGCTGGTGTGGCAGATGGCTCAAAATGAAGGCATCGTGGCAGCTTGCACAAAAGCCACACTGAAAATTAAGTGCATAATATCCTTTCCCATTGATGTAGCTGGTGGGTTTGATGAAAGGAACAGATATGGCCACATGAGTGCAACCTATGATTCCTTGTACTATGGGGAATCCCTCCACTTGATAAAATTGCAGTGCCCTGTTATGCTGCCTCCAGTTGTCCAGATTCACCAGAATGATACTGGGGCTAAAACGGTTAAATTATGAGGACAGGTTGCATAGACTAGGCTTGAGTATAGAAGATTAAGGGGCGATCTAATTAAGATGGTTAAGATGATTAAAGGATTTGATAGGTTAGCTAGAGGGAAACTAATTTTTCTGGCGGATGAGTCCAGAACAAGGAGCATAACTTTAAAATTAGAGCTAGGCTGTTTAGGGGTGATGTCAGGAAGCATTTCTTCACATGAGAGCTAGTGGAAATCTGGAAGTCTCTCCCCCAAAAAGCTGTTCAGACTAGGTCAATTGAAAATTTCAAAACTGAGAATGCTAGATTTTTTGTTGTTAGGCAAGGGTATTAGGGGTTACGGAACGAAGGTGGGTAGATGAAGTTATGGTACAGATCAGCCATGATCTAATTGAATAGCGGACCAGACGTGAGGGGCGGAATGGCCGACTCCTGTTCCTATGTTCCTTGGGGAAAATGATGAATTGTCTTTTTCTAGCAACCAATGCATCTATGCATGGCTGATTGACAAGCATAACTCCTGAGTCAGCTGGAGGTACGTGCGCATTGGTCTGTATATTCTGGAGTGGGGCTACTGACTTTAGGTTTCCATCTAGAAATGTTGGATGTCCATTTTGTATTGGCATGATTAACATTCACTGCAAAGGAGGATTGGAAATGATAGAAAAAGGCATGCATGATATTGCCGCCTCATTTAAATATGCCATCTATATATGGGTGAGTGGCAGCTGTCCCTGTCTGGAGGAAATAATGGCAGAAATCCAATGGATGTCTGGGCAGGCCCCTGGAGTACTGGGTGATATTCTGCCCTGTAAATTGCATCTGATAGAAAGTAGATTCCACAATGCAGCACTCGGCTGAAGTATCATCCTAGGTTACGTGCTCAAGTGAGGCATTTAACTCAATCTTCAGATCTAAAAGTAAGGAAGCTACCAATTGAGCCAAGCTGACACATGAAAAAGATTTATATTGTACACGCAGGAAGGTGTACCAAAAGACCATAAGAAGGCAGATTTCAGTAATCCCTTCCTATATCTATATTTGTGTTGGATATGTAATAACATTACAGAATCCTTGGCTGGAATTTTCTGTACCTGGGCGGGTGCGGTGTGGGCTGCCATGGCAGGTGGCGAGCCTGTTGTTGTTCCATCCCACTCCGCAGAACAGCTTTACATAAATGGGGCCTAGTAACCTCGCCCTGCGCATTACCCGGTCCTATTAAATGGTGCGGGTCTGGTGACAACATCGACAACGTGTTTTCAGCCGGGATAGTTAAAGGAGCCCTGGCCACATTGGATTTGAAGGTTCATCTAGGAGTGTGCAGGCAGTCACTTCACTATTCCACTGCTGCATACACCACCAGAGATGACTGCACAGAGGCAGAGAGCTGCACCCAGACTCTCCGATGACTCCCTCCATATGCTTGTGGAGGGAGTCAGAGCACGTAGAGAGGTCCTCTTCCCTGCTGATGGGAGGAAGAGACCACCCCAGCAGAGCAAAAGAACCTGGCTCCAAATAGCAGAGGAGGTGAATAGCAGGGATGTCGTCAGGAGGACCTAGGTGCAGTGCTACAAATGCTACAACAATCTAGTTAGATCAGGAAAGGTAAGTACAAAGCCACACTCACCTTCATCCTACTGTGCCTCTCATCACACCCCCATCACCCTACCTTCCCAACCCTTCTCCTGCACATCCTTACTCACACCAACATACCTTGTACATCCAACCATCCCTCTCTATCTACATTATCACATCCCCATCTTACTAGCCACCCCTCACACTCACCCTCATCCTAATATAATCATGCTAACTAACAACACACAAAGAGGCCACTTGGAATTGGCACCCCACTCCATCATATTCACCCTCTACAGATGTAACCCATCCATTCCTTACACTCATTCCTTCACTCTCACTCAACCTTCTCTTCTTTACCCCCTTGCAGGAAAAGTGAGCCCACAAAAAGAGGGAGAGGGAGAGAACTGACGGTGGAACAGCATCAATGGTCACCCATTAGAGCTCGCGAGTTGCCGAGCACCTAAAGGTGGGAGACGGAGAGAGGGGGACATCTCAGCAACCTGGTGGCAGAATTACATATCATACAGCTACATGGCATACAGCAGTCACACATATGGGGACTGATGTCAGCAGCCATTGAATGGCCATTATGTGCATAATGGTTTCTGTACCCAATCTACATGTAGCATATCTAACTCATCTCTTTACTCTCCTACAGGTCCATCAAGAGCCCCCACCACTGTCCTGGTGCAAGAGGAAGGCGACTCCTCAGAGGAGCCTCCAGCCTCTGAGGGCACACTGTCACCAGACAGAAACACAACCAGCACCAATGCAGATACAGGTAGACTATCCTTTATCCGAAAACCTCGGGACCAGCCGAGTTTCGGATAAAGGAGAATTTCGGATTTCGGAAGGTGGGTCGGCGGGGGTCCGCGGGGGGGGTCGGCGGGGGGTCGTGTGCACGACTTACGCTGACGCTCAGCGTAAGTCAGTCGGGGTTGGCGGGGGTCGGGGCCGGCGGGGTACGCGGGGGGGGGGTCGGCAGTTGTCGGGGCTGGCGGGGTCTGCGGGGGGGTCGGCGGTTGTCGGGGCTGGCGGGGTCGGCGGTTGTCGGGGCTGGCGGGGTCCACGGGGGGGTCAGCGGTTGTCAGGGCTGGCGGGGTCGGCGGTTGTCGGGGCCGGCGGGGTCCGCGGGGGGGTCGGCGGCTGGCGGGGTCGGCGGTTGTCGGGGCTGGCGGGGTCCGCGGGGGGGTCGGCGGTTGTCGGGGCTGGCGGGGTCGGCGGTTGTCGGGGCTGGCGGGGTCCGCGGGGGGGTCGGCGGTTGTCGGGGCTGGCGGGGTCGGCGGTTGTCGGGGCTGGCGGGGTCCGCGGGGGGGTCGGCGGTTGTCGGGGCTGGCGGGGTCGGCGGTTGTCGGGGCCGGCGGGTCCGCGGGGGGGTCGGCGGCTGGCGGGGTCGGCGGTTGTCGGGGCTGGCGGGGTCTGCGGGGGGGTCGGCGGTTGTCGGGGCTGGCGGGGTCGGCGGTTGTCGGGGCCGGCGGGGTCCGCGGGGGGGTCGGCGGTTGTCGGGGCTGGCGGGGTCGGCGGTTGTCGGGGCTGGCGGGGTCGGCGGTTGTCGGGGCTGGCGGGGGGGTCGGCGGGGGGTCGTGCGCACGACTTACCCTTTATCCGAACTTCCGCAACCGGAACCCTCTAAAAACCGAAGGTTTTTTCGTTCAGCGTAAGTCGTACGCACGACTTACGCTGAATGAAAAAACCTTCGGTTTTTAGAGGGTTTCGGTTTTCGGAAGTCCGGATAAAGGGTAGTCTACCTGTACTCACACTGTTATGTTCATAAATAAATAGACGTTTTCATTATGAACAGCTAGCTTGAGCTAGTCATTTATTCAGCCATGTGGACTAGTGTACAGGCATCCATCTTGACTACTGCCTTGTGGGTAGCCCACTACTAAACATACAGCTCCACCTAGTGTACCATTCTAGAATGACATGTTACTGATCATTACATCCCCCTTCCTTAGAGGTTAAACAGAATCAATATCAATCAATCATAATGACATAAACATCTTCACAACAGTCAACACATTTTTAAAGCTTTACTTTATGAACTCTAAGCTTTTCATTCTTTTATTATAGTTTTCTTTGTGCTCAAAGATTAAGTCTATCAGGCTTTTTTACTTCACGTGTGGATCTTCTCAGCACAGGTAAGTCTGATGTGTTTTCATGAGAGCTTGTATGTGTGTTTGTGTTAGATTGTTCTGGTGGTGAGTGACAAGATTCAGTTGCGGCACTGTCATCGATTTGCTCTTGGATAGTTTCTTGTGTTTTCAGGAGGGAACGGCGGTTCCTCCTGAGAATCTGTCCTTCTTCAGTTCTAACGGTGTATGACCTTGGTCCTACTTCCTCAAGAACTGTAGCTTTCCTGTTCCATGCATCTGGATCCTCAATCCTGACAACATCATCCCTTGTCAATGGTTTCAGAGTTTTGGATGACTTGTCATAGTGTGATTTCTGTTTCAGCTTTAACAGTTGAAGTCTCTGTCTCAGTTCCTTACTCTGCTTTTCTTTTGCACAGCAGGGTAGCATGGTGAGCAACTTGCGACCCATTAGGAGTTCAGCAGGTGAAGAACCACAGTCTAAAGGGAAGGCTCGGTAGCTCAGCAGGGCGAGATAAGGATCAGACTTGCTTTCTGTTTGTTTTGGTGTTTCTGACATGTCTCACATTTGCCTATCATGTTCTCAATGTCCTTATTTATGCCAGGCCAATAAACAGTGTCTCTTGCTCTCCTTTTGCATTTTTCAATTCCGAGGTTTCCCTCATGAATCCTTTTGAGCATGTCTTGATGTAAAGCCTGTGGAATGACTATTCTGTTCTGTTTTAGTAATAGTCCACTTGCGACACTTAACTCTGACCTGATGTGATAGTACTTTGGACAGGAACCTTTTGGCCAACCATGATGAATGTTCTCTATTACTGTTTGTAACACTGTATCTTTTACTGTTTCTTCTGCTATTTGCTTTGATTTTGTGTCTGACACGGGCAGTGCAGCAGTGACCATACTCACATGAACATCCATGTCTTCCTCAGTAGAGCATCACATGACTCATTGTGGGTGCTCGGGATAGTGCATCTGCTAACACTATGTGTTTGCCTGGTGTGTAGATCAGTTCAAAGTCAAATCTTTGCAGCTTCATCATGAGTCGTTGAATCCTTGGAGACATCTCATTCAGATTTTTTTTTATGATAGCAACCACTGGGCAGTGGTCTGTCTCAACTGTCAAGGTGGGAAGTCCATATATGTAGCCATGGAACTTTTCTAGTCCAACTACCAAGCCTAGACATTCCTTTTCAATCTGGGCGTATCAACACTCAGAGTCAGTCATAGACCTGGAGGCATAGGCAACAGGCTTCCAATCTTCACCCTCTGCTTGTAGCAAGACCACGCCTAGGCCATCTTTTGATGCATCCGTTGACACTTTGATTCTCTTTGTTGGGTCAAAGAAGGTGAGAACAGGTGTGGTTGTCAGCTCTGTTTTGAGGTTCATCCACTCTTGTTCATGTCTTTCTGTCCATGTGAACTCATTTGTTTTATGTAGCAGGTCTCGCAGACAGGCTGTCTTGGCTGACAAGTTAGGAATGAACTTTTCAATGAAGTTTATCATCCCCATGATGCGTAGCACTCCTTTTTTGTCAGTGGGTCGGGGCATTTTGAGTATGGCATTTACTTTTTCCATATCTGGCTCTATTCCTTTACCAGATAGATTATCTCCTAGGAAAGTGACTTCCTGGACGCCAAACTGACACTTGGCTTTGTTGAGCTTCTGTCCATTCCGGCGTATGCTCTGTAGCACTTTAGTCAGTCTCTCATTGTGTTCTTTCAGTGTGGAGCCCCAGATGATGATGTCATCAACATAGACCCGAACTCCTTCCAGACTTTCAATTATGTGTTCCATCGCTCTATGAAAGATTTCAGATACAGATATTATCCCGAAAGGCATTCTGAGGAAACAATACCTGCCAAATGGTGTGTTGAAGGTACAGTATTTGGTGCTCTCTTCATCCAGTTTTAGTTGCCAAAATCCTTGTGAGGCATCGAGCTTTGTGAAGTATCTGGCACCTGACATTTCACTGGTGATTTCTTCTCGCTTGGGAATCTGGTAGTGTTCACGTTTTATGTTTGCATTTAAGTCCTTTGGATCCATGCATACTCTTAGATCATTGTTCTTTTTCTTTACACATACCATGGAGTTAACCCAGTCTGTTGGCTCTTTGACTTTCCTGATGACTCCTAGTGTGGTCATTCTGTCCAGTTCTTTCTTGAGCCGGTCATGCAGGGGTGCTGGAACTCTCCGTGGAGCATGTACCACTGGCTGAGCATTCTCCTTTAGCTGGATCTTGTAAGTGAATGGTAGAACTCCAAATCCTTTGAACACATCCTGGAAATTACTCACTACAGAATCCACTGAGTCATCTGGTCTGCTTATGGCACAGTTTATACAGTAGACTATCTTGACCAGTTGTAAGTCCTCACAAGCTTTGTCACCTAGTAGTGAATCAAGTCCTTCAGCCACAACAGAAAACATGAGATGATGCACTTTGTCTTTGACTGTCACTTTGAGTGTGCATACACCTAAGCTATTTATTTTCTGTCCATTATAGTTCTTCAGTAGTACTGACTTTTTCTGTATTTTGGGCTTTTCTTTCATATTTTTAGTGTCACTCATACTGATTAAGTTTGCTTTTGCCCCAGTGTCTACTTTCAATGTAACTAATGCTCCATTTACCTGCAGTGGCATTATCCATTTGTCCTCTTTTACTGCATTAACTTTATGTTCAGCATTGTCCATTCCTGAGGGCTGCACATTTTCTGTATCCTTTTCTATATTGTCACATGACACCATTCCTACAAAAAATGTCTCACTTAAATCAGTGTCCTCAATCACATTGACTTGTTGTCCTTTCTTTGTTTTTACTTTTGAAAAGCATTGTTTGGCAAAGTGATTCTTTCCATTACATTTTGTGCACATTTTTCCAAACACCGGGCATTGTCTTGACTGGTGTTTGTAACCACAGCGTTTACAATTAAAAATTCCATCCTCCGATTGCTTTGCATTTCTGTTCTGCCCCTGTTTCTTCCCCTTGTAGGACACAGCACCGACAGCAGCACAGTCACTCATTACAGTCACATCATTATTAATTTCACTGAAAGTCTTTGCGTGCTGCCGAGCTAGCTCACTGGCATGGCATATTTTCACAGCATCCTCCAATGTTAGTTTGGTTTCTCTCAACAAATGTTCCCTGACCTTTTTATCATGAATACCAAACACAATCTGGTCACGAATCATGGATGACTTCAGTTCAGAGAAATTACATGTCTGTGCTTTCAGTTTCAGATCGATCACAAAGCTATCAAAAGTCTCATTTTGCTGCTGTGTCCGTGAACGGAACACGTACCTCTCATAGGTCTCATTCATTTTGGGAGAACAATGTGTATCAAACTTCTTTAGCACATCGTCCATTTTTTCTCTGTCCTCCTCTTGATCAAATACAAATGTATTAAATACCTCTATCGCCTGCGGGCCTGCAACCGTGAGCAGTAACGCTATTTTCCTTGCGTCTGGCATCGTACCGAATCCGATGGCAGCAATATAGAGTTCGAATTGTTGTTTGAAAGTCCGCCAATTGCAGTCGACATTCCCCGTGAGTTTCAAACCCTCTGGTGGCTTCAAATTCTCCATGTCGCATTTCACAATATTCAGCAGTTATTACCAATCCTGATACCATGTTATGTTCATAAATAAATAGACGTTTTCATTATGAACAGCTAGCTTGAGCTAGTCATTTATTCAGCCATGTGGACTAGTGTACAGGCATCCATCTTGACTACTGCCTTGTGGGTAGCCCACTACTAAACATACAGCTCCACCTAGTGTACCATTCTAGAATGACATGTTACTGATCATTACACACACCTCAGTGGGTCCCTCGCGAGATAATGTTGTCACCTGGTGTGTCACAAATCACAATGGTGCAACAGCAGATGGTGGATACAGAGACAACAGTGGAGGCTCTTCGCTAGAGGGCACAGGACTCTCACAGCTCTGCTCAGCAGCATGCAGACACTGAGCCTTGGGGGCTATCCAGAAAGAGGGCAATCCTGGAGCTGCAGGAACAAGTGCAGGAGGCACTGACAGGTTTTACGAACGCGATGATTGCCAGTGTTCAGAGAATGGAGGAGTACATCTCCAACATGAGCACCACCGTGTCGCAGGCAATGGCGACTGTAGGCTCTTCCATGGATAGGATGGTACATGCTATCTATGCAGAACATCTCAGCAACCTGGTGACAGAATTACATATCATACAGCTACATGGCATACGGCAGTCATTCATATGGGGATTGATGTCAGCAGCTAGTGAATGGTCATTATGTGCATAATGGCTTCTGTACCCAATATACATGTGACATATCTAACTCATCTCTTTACTCTCCTACAGGTCCATCAAGAGCCCCCACCACTGTCCAGGTGCAAGAGGAAGGCGACTCCTCAGAGGAGCCTCCAGCCTCTGAGGGCACATGCTATCTATGCAGAATAGATGGCAGAGGCTCATAGACCTCCTTTCTAGGAGGCATGTCAGTGTAGACATGGGTCCTCTCATGGCCCCACTGATATGCAGCAAGGTGCTCTCCAGCTCCTTGCTAACAGGGAAGTGCAGGTGGTCCATGAGAGTGATGGTGAGAGGGGACATGGAAGTGGGGGCTTCTCTCAAAGTGGTCACACTTCTCCCCCATTGCCACCCCCTCAGTCAGAGCACCAGATGCTTCCCCCGACAGCGGTGGCCGAGCCTGCCCCTGCATAGTCGCAGGAGCAGCAGACTTTGGCGGGGCCATCACAGGCTGCAAAACCCAAAGTGTCCAAGCAGTTGCAGCAGGGAAGTGAGGAGGCTGCCTCTACCTCTGTTGAAGCCATAGAGGTAGCACCACGTAGAAGTACGCGTAAGAGAAAGATGCCACATAAGTAGATTCACAAGGGTAGCCACTTGGGTGTTTTATTCAATGTTGATATGAAGTTTCAGTTTATTCAATGTGAGCCATAAACTTCTTTCTTTTCAAAACTTCCCGGTCTTGGACCAATTTGTGTGCACCATTGGAAGTGGCTTAGTTCGTTGGAGTGAAGGGTCAGACATAACTTTACCACCAGCAATGGTGGTCACTGTGAAAGGAATGGATTGGTCACTGTAGGGATGCTTAATGGTGTGGCTGGGGGGTGTTGCCAACCTGTCGAAGCATGTGGCAGCCATATGGGTGTACTATGTAAAGTTAAGTAAATCTGGCCATGAGGAGGCCATCCCTGGCCTCCCAGGCAGCAATGTGCTCGAGTGCTGTTGCCATCTGCACTGCAGGTTCCTCCAGCTGCTGTTCCTCCTCGTCTTCCAGCTGATGCGCCTCTTCCTCCTCCTCCTGCTCTGAAGAGGCTGTGCGCTCAGTGCCTTGCTCCTCATGCAGCGCTAATCCTTGCTGCTGCACTATGTTGTGCAGGGCGCAGCAGACCACGATGATTCTGGAGACCCTGGCTGGTGTGTATTGAATGGCTCCTCCAGATCTGTCTGATTCGCATTTTCAGCATGCCTATTGTCTGCTCTGTGACACATCTGGTGGAGATGTGGTTTTCACTATATCTTTCCTGGGCCTCAGTACTTGGCCTCCTCAGGGTGCCAGCCGGAAAGTATGTTTGGAGGTGCGAAGAGCTGAGGGAGGGTGAACTGGCACAGGATGAAAGCGTCATGGCAGCTGTCAATGAATTTGGCACACACCTGCATGATGATCTTCCTATGGTTGCAGACCAGCTGCACATTGAGGGAGTGGAAGCCCTTGTAGTTGACAAAGACTCCTGGATTATGATGGGGTGCCCTGATGGCCACATGTATGCAGTCGATGACGCCCTGCGCTCATGGGAAGGCAGCCAGAGCGGCAAAGCTGAGCGCCCGCTCGTAACACTGGCTTCATCAGTGGCAAAGTTGATGTAATTGGCTGACTTGTCAAAGAGGGCATCGGTGACCTGTGTGATTCATCTGTGGGTGGCTGACTACGAGAGGCCACAAATGTCTGCTGCAGATCCCTGGAAGGAGCCTGATGTGAAGAAGTTGAGAGCGCTGGTGACTTTGACAGCCACTGGTAAGGCATGTCCACCCACTCCTCTGGGCTGTAGGTCTTCCTCCAGCAATGTGCAAATGTCTGTGATGACCTGGCATGAATGCCTGAGCCTTCTTTGGCACTGCTGCTCAGTCCTGCTCAGTACAATCCTGCGTTGATGCCCTTTGTCCTGTGGACCATCAAGGGGTTGAGGAGAAGGTTGGTTTTGTTGAAATTTAAAATGTAGGGGGGAAAAGGGCTTTTAAATATCAGTAAACAAGCTGATAATGATTTCAATTAGGCGGCCCGCCCCTGCCAGTCGGGTCGCTGCCGCACTGGCAAGCATGCTCGTGAGAATGGCGCATAGGGGCGGGATGATGGCAGGTTCCTGACCCGCTCCCACTTTTTCCCAGTTTCCCACCTGACCTGCCTCCATTCCCGCCTGCATGAACCCCAAAAAATTCTGACCCTTGTCTAATGGGAGTGCTTTTGTTTGTAATCAGAGTGTGAGCCTTGGGATTTCAACCACCATCTTGTTTTGTTATCCTACATAAATTTAACAACAACGTTTTTGCTGTGGGGAAGCGGGAGAGTGAGACGGGTCTGCAACATTTGCTGAAGCTTGTTGAAGCCATTCTTGAACTATTTTATATCTGCCACTTTTTAATTAAAATTAATTGAGGCTGACATTTTCTTCTGATGTAGAGTTTCTCCCTGCTGGCTCTTATGCAAATGAGGAAGATTAGACTTAATAGAAGAAATAAGTTAATAACAGTTTTAGCTGCTGAATAAGATCCATTAAGTAAAAACAAAACTCGCAAGGTTTTAAAATGTATTTAAATTTACATACCTGGAAACAGACCATATTCTTGAACTAGTTTTTTTTGGAAAAAACACAATGTTGATATCCAATAATGAAAAATTCTGGCTTATCACTAATCAAATTTGAATTCCAAATGAAGATATATTAATCTGGAGCAATCAACTTTTAATTTTTCCTTTTTCATATCAGACCAAAGTTCATCAAACAGGAACAAAGATATCCTCCAGGATGCATTACATTTGGCGGATATCTATAAAGCCATTCTTTAGTCTTGCATCATCTCCTCTTAATTTAAAATTAATGGACATTCAGTTAAACTTATTTTATCAGGTGATTCCCAATTCTGAAAGGAAGGGAATGTACCTTATAAAATTGGTGTGGATCTATAAACCCTTTCCTTTTTTCCAGCGCTTCAAAATTAAAAGCAATATATAAATGCCGATTCAAATAGGGCAAAAGTGTAAGAAAAATCCATGTAATTCAGTTCTGTTGCATATGTGTGTAATGCTACGCAATATAAACCTAAACATTGCGGTTGGTGTTAGGCCTTAAGTCGAAGTGGCGAGTATTGCGAGAGGTTTCAACAATAATGACAAGTTGGAATTCATATAAAGCCTTTAGCATCAGAAGGACTATACAGATTGGTTGAATGAAACTGAAAACCAAGTAGATAGGAAAAGTGGAGATAGAATGGATTTAAGGAGCTGAGCCGAAAAAGCAGTTGAAACAGAAAGTCTTAAGTAGGTTTTATAAAGCAGGGAGAGAGGAAAGAAAGAATGAACTTGCATTACATCGCAAAATTCACAACATCCCAAAGCACTTCACAGCCAATTAAATACTTTTGAAGTGTAGTCACTGTTGTATTTTAGGAAACAGACAGCAAGAGACTCACCAACAGCAATGAGAGGAATGACAAGAAGATCTGTTTTAGTGGTGTTGCTTGAGAGGTAAATGTTTACGAGAACACTGGAAGAACTCACCTGCTTGTCTTCAAATATTGCAGCAGAATCTTTTACACCCACCCGAGAGGGCAGACAAGGTCTCAGTTTAACATCTCATCTGAAAGATGGCACCTCCGACAGTGCAGCACTCCCTCAGTACTGCCCAGAAATGTCAGCCTAGATATTGGCCCAGAAATTCGTGTCGGGGGCTTCCCGCGGGTGCAAGCCCCCGACCTGCACTTACCTAGCGCACCGGCAGTTGAGGCCTGGGCCTGCGTACATTTCCTCTCTGTGGCCCGGTCCAGCTCCCGGCGCGCTGTGCTTGCGTGATCCAGCAGCGTAGTTAGTGCGATGCGTCCGCTGGGATCACGTGAGCACTGGGCAACCAATCGGAGAAGGGAAAAGCCCATTCATGAGATTGACAGAAAGAATTGTCAAACTAATGAAAACTCCGGCCCCCAAAACAGTACTTAACCTTCAAATAAATATTTTTAAAAAATCACACTTTTTAAATAAACTATAAATAACATTAAATAACTATTTTAAACAATAATTTAAATTTTTGAAAAAAATAATTTTATAAAAAAACGGGGCTAAAAATACACTTACCTTGCTTTAAAGTATTTAAAAATAATAAATCTGTGGAAAAAATGTTCTAATTTTAATTAATTGACCACTTATCTTTCAAAATGAAGTCCTTACGCCTGTTTTTTAAATGTGTAAAATGTAGAGGCCTTCACGCACGGAAAAACCTGTAAAAAAAAAGGAAGTTCAACGCGCACGCGCAGACTCCCGCGCGCACGTGTTCGACCTCTGCACCCCTTCATTCAGAGGATCGGAAATGCCGGTTTCCCGCGCATGCGTAGTGCATGCAAGAAACCGGCACTTCCATCGGGTCCACGCGTGAGTACTCCGTGCGTACTCACACGTTGGGACCCGAATTTCTGGGCCTATGTGCTTAAGTCTCTGGCGTGGAACTTGAACCCACCACTCAGAGGCAAGACTGTTACCTTTGAGCCAAGGCTAACACTTTGGAAGTAAGGGAAAACATTTGGGAGGGAAGGCAGGAGCAAACTGATTAAAAGAATGTTCAGCAATAGTAAAGTGAGATGGTGAACAAGTGTCAGAGGAGCAAAGGGTATGAGTAGGGATACAAGGCCAAAGGTGATCACTGAGCTAGGATGAGAGAAGAACAGAGAGCCATTTAAATGCAAGGACAAGTATCTTTGAATTCATTTGTATGGCTATAGGGAATCCATGAGGCCTGGCACAGTCAAAAATATAGAAACCTATGAATTAATAATCTAAAAAGGCCAAAGGGCCTCCTTCACCTGTAATGTAAAAGTGAGGCTTTAAGCAATTGATAATAGAAACTGTTGCATTTTGGGTAAACTGCTGCTTCTAGAGTGTTGAAGCAAGGTGCCCAGTCAGGAGAACCTTTGAAAAGGGTTAGCCTTGAGGAAATGAAGGCTTGGATAAGAGTCAAAGCAGCAATAATGGAGCATAAGGACATGGGGGCGAAAAATTCGTTTGGTTAGCGCCTCCCGTTAGCACCTCTGGGGGGGCACTAACGGGGTGCTAGGAACTTAGGTCCCGAGCGCAGCGATTTTAGCGTCGCTCGTGAAATTAACCAGTCATTTTGAGGCGGCGCTAAACACTACCGCCACGATCTCCTGCGCCAGCAGATTGTGACATCAGTCGGTAGCACCCTGGACCAGAAATTGCAACACGCCCCCTGCCTTAGCGCCTGCCGCTAGGAAAGACAGGTAGAGGGTAACGTTTTCAAGTTGAGAAGGGGCTGGGGGAGCGCTATTTAAAGGCAGGCGCTTCCTGCCTTTTCTTGTCGGTGAAATTTTTGGAACAGGCAGGTTGCGAGGGAGAGAGACGTCTGCAGAGATTCGACGCTGTCCAAAGGAGCTTTGGGTCCTGAGAGCCTCTTTGGAGGTTAATTTTTATTTCACCTTCCTTCGAACGATATTTAGAAGCTTGGATGGGGGCTGCACTAACTTGGGCGGAGGCAGGAGAGGCGCAGAGAGAGAGTGGCAAATGCGGCCAGAGGGAGGAGGGCCAACAGGCCTCTGCACAGGAGATCTTACCCTCACAGGGTATTCTGGGAACATTTCTCCTACATTCATTTGTCTGAGGAGCAGTGTTTCAGAAGGCTGTGCTTCAGCAAGGAGGTGGTCACTGAGCTCTGCCCTCCTGCAACCAGATCTGCAGCCTCAGCCCAGGACCAGGACGTCTCTGTCGGTTGCAGTGAAGGTGATGGTGGCTCTGAATTTCTATGCCAGCGGCTCCTTTCAGGCTTCAACTGGGGACATAGCGAATATCTCCTAGTTCGCTGTGCATTGTTGCATCCGGGAGGTGACAAATGCTCTGTATAAGAGCCAGTACATCTCTTTTCCCATGACCCGGGACAAATAGCATGAATGCGCCTACAGCTTTGCGAGGATAGTGGGCTTCCCCATGGCTCAGGGTGCCATTGACTGCACACATGTGACATTTTGGGCACCGCATGAAAATGCAGACGTTTTCCGAAACCGCAAAGGCTTCCACTCTCTGAATGCCCAGTTGGTCTGTGACCACAGACAGCTTCTACTTGCCGTCAATGCCCGCTATCCTGGCAGCAGCCATGATGCATTTATTCTGTGCCAGATTGGTGTTGCAGACCTCTTCCAACCATCGCGCCAACCTGGCTCCTTGGGGACGAGGGTTATCCACTCTGCACCTGGCTAATGATACTGCTCCATAACCCCAACACCCCTG
The DNA here is from genome assembly GCF_052327205.1 of Somniosus microcephalus. Lineage (NCBI taxonomy): Eukaryota > Metazoa > Chordata > Chondrichthyes > Squaliformes > Somniosidae > Somniosus > Somniosus microcephalus. The sequence goes on along the minus strand of NC_140987.1, from coordinate 419,861,930 downwards.
CCTGTGAAGGAATAAGCCATATTTCAAGAGATACACCATAATATGAACAGAATTCTGATATTTATTAATACATGATATACTGGGTTTAAAAATCTAAAGCCTCGGAGACACAGGCTGCAAACAGAAAACAGGCTTCTGAGATGGGGTGGTTTAATAACACAAGTTGTAAACACAACAAGCTTTAAAATGGGAATTGATTGTTAGTGCTAAAACAATAGCCCTATTGAAAAAGCAAAGGCTTGCTTCTGAAAGGTCTGCGGTTTGGAACCAACACAATGGAATGACCCAAGTAAAGTGTTATAAGCTAACATGTTGAACAGAAACACAGAATATTAAAAAAACATGTGCCTTTGTAAAAGTAACATCAAATAAGACAGGAAACACGATTAAATATGCAACCAATTGAGAGAGCTAGAAAACAAGTGTCTTTAATTTACATGTAGTAAATATGATACCTGCAGAACACTTTGAAGATATGACGTCAATAGACGACACCAAGCAATCACATGGTTTTTGTATTGAACTTAGAACACCACGGAGTCACAACATCTGTGGTTATAACCAGTTAAGCCAATATTAAGAATTGAATGAAAGCTCTTCGATAAGAATGACATGAAATAAATACTATTGTCATATTGTTTTTATGATAACTATTGAACACCTAAAGTTAGAGATAGAAGTCTGAGAGTTGGCAGCTGAAATGGCAGTAAGAATAGAAAGAAGTCAACACAAAGAATGAATAAAGATAATTAACTTACATCAGCAGAAAACTTCAAAGGAATATACCATTCAAAAAAAGGTATAAAAATAAGAGCTTTTCAATCAAAAAGTCAGAAGTCACTGGAAACGGGCAAGGGATTCTCAGCTTCAGAACCACTCTGTAAGCCTGCAACTCTGAGTCTCGGGTAATCAAGGTATTTGATTTCGGTGGATATTCTGGATTAAGAATAAGTAGAAGTGTGGAAATGTAATGAAGTTAAGATTTGAGAATAAGGATCTCTGAGAATAAGATTGTGTAAGCTAATTGTATTTTGAACTGTAAAAGTTGCAACTGAATCAACAGCTATTAACTGAATGTCGGCTCTTAAATAAAACTACAGTATATATTTTTAGAATTATCTCACAGAGTATTTCTGTATCAATCTCGCAAACCCAATTTCTGTACACTCTTTTGTAAGGAGTTGCAGAATTCTGGGGGGGGGGTATTGCGGACCCTCATAATATCCAAAAGGTTACAGTATAGTTAAACTTATTAAAAGTGCTATCCGGAGGAGGGTAACATTTTCACGACATTCCTTTCCTTTAGGGCGAGATAGTTTGAACCTTTAGACCCAATTAAGCATCTTATAGAATTCGGCTATTTTTAACTTTAGTTGATGGTGAACATCTGGGGAATACGCCTGACCTGGGGTAGCCCGAAAAGGGCTAGGACTTGTAATTATCCCTTCATGCCGTGCTGTAATATAATGAGAGCCATAGTGCCAGCAGGAACCTCATAGAGCAGACGATCGGCAACTTAAAACAATGGTTCCGGTATCTTGACCACTCAGGAGGAGCCCGGAAGTACTCTCATGAGCAAGTCTCCCTCTTCATTTTTGTGTGCTGCATGCTTCATAATATTGCAACCATGAGGACCCAGCCATTGCCACCAGGGATTGGTGCACCACCTGAGGAGGAGGAAGAGGGAGAGGAGAAGGAGGAGGAGGAGAAGGAGGATGAAGAGGAGGATCAACAGCACCAACGTGGGAGGGAGGCACACAATGTTACCACTGCAAGGGCCATCCGTGAACAGCTCATTCTAAGCTCTTACTGAGAAGATGGCTTCTGGGATGAAGAAACAGATCATAGAAAGCATCCATCATCCCCTATTGCCAGGCAAAGCTGCAATGAGTCAAATCAGCAAAGATGTAAAGTAACAATAAAAAATGTTATTTATATTACAAACTCTGTGTCATTTATTCAGGACAAACAATTAGAAACAAACCCAACAATTCATGAACGAACAAAACTTGTTCTCACAACATGGAGATAAATGGCAAAACACTAAACAAATATAATAACAAGAACCTCGAACTTTCCCACAAATATTTCCCCCCATTTATTTACACATCCTACTGTTGGGCCTTCGAGGATGACCTCCATCCCCTTCGCACTTGCCTCCTTCCCATCCTACTGCTCCTCCGTAATGTGGCCTCAGTGGCTGCAGCAAGGCTGGCGGAAGGCTGCTGAATCTCGGATCCAGAGACTGCAGATGGCCTTGAAGAACGTCCTCAACCAGCTCTGGGCCTGAAGGGCCCGGCTGCAGACTGCACCAACTCTGCATGGGCGGCAGCAGTCTGGACTGGCTGTGTTGCAGGCTGTGGCAAGTGCAATGGCGGAGTGGCAGTGGTGGGAGCAGGAATGCTGTCATCCTGAGAGAGGACAGCACCTTCCTGCTCAACCGACACACTGCCACTCCCCCGGGGCAGTACCTCAGCATCCGGAGCAATCTGCTCGAGCACAGATTGCTGGCCTGCTGCGGCACCGTGAGATCCTCGGTGCACTGTGGGCGACCCAGTGAGGAAGGCAGCAGTCAGTGCTTGCGTGATTTCAATCTGAGACTGCACATGAGAGCCTGTACTACAATGCATCCTGCTGCCTCACCCATTACACATGGCATGGGCTCTGGTTCCCCACGGTCTCCCTGCAATTCCACCATCCTCTGCAACGAGGCAAGGATGGGTTCAAGGGTTTGCGCACAGATGGCAGCTGTGCTAGCGGTGGACTCCTCCACACTCCTAGCCAGTCCATCCATGCTTTAGGGCACCCTTGACATGCACCCATGAGCTCAGTGTGCATGCTCAAAGCCTGGGTCTTCATGGCCACGATGTCGAGGTCCTCATCCGAGTCCTGTGCAGCAGAACTTGCGTGCCTACTCATCCTCCGGGACAATGGCCCCCGAGCTTCCCTACCCCCATGGCGTTGCTGCAGCCCGCTAGGTCCAGGAGCTTCACCCTCATCAGACCCTAACCCCCTGCTCCCCTCCAGGGAAGGTGTGGCCCTGGTGTCTGAATTGTCACCCTTGGGACATGCAGGCGGTGAGGCTCCGGCTTCCTCTTCCTCCTCGTCTGGCGTGTCGCTGCCACTGCCAAGTTGAGGGACAGGCTGGTCAGCTGGTGGTTCACTATCTGAAAACAGGAAGGTACAAGAGGGCAGGGGGGCAGGAAGGGAGCAAGGACTGGAGACACTTAGTTGGATTGAAAGTGTAAAAGGCTGGTGTTGTGAGGGGCAAGTGGTATGAGAGAGGAGAGAAAGCTGATGAACAAACCATTGCTGTCCCCAAGGGGGTTGACCTCTCCACCGGCCATGGCACCTATAACCTGGCTGGCAATGATCCTGTGCACTCTCACCTCCAAAAGGGGCAGGGGGTGTAGGTCAGCCGGTCCTCCTCCCGTGCATTGCTGCTCCCACCTGTTATGAGAGAGCTTGGCCTGCAAGAAAAAGGACAGCGTTTGAGTGACTGTGCAGCCATGTGTTTGGCAGATGTGCCCCCATAGTTGAATAGCCCTTCATGTGTGCAGCTTTGTGTTTGCCTGATGTGCCTCCCATAGTTGAAAAGCCCTTAATGTGTGCAAGGTGTGGAATGTGCATGTGTCTTTTATGAGATGGCCATAGGTCTTGGATGAGTGCTGGGCATTTGGGTTTTTAAACCCTTTGGGCACAGAGTGAGGTTGAGATGGAGGGATGTAGAGGTATTGAAAAGCATCCACTCACCCTGACCGCCCGAGTGAGATCGTTGAACTTCTTCCTACATTGAGTGTGACTCCTCGGCACCAGACTCCTTGCGGAGACGTGCTGAGCCACCTCCCTCCACACTCTTCAGTACTCCCAGGGCAATGGCCTCCTGCCACTCTCTGGGTACAGCACTGCCCATCGCCGCTCAACAGCGCCAACCAGAGCCACCAAGGCCTGGTTGCTAAAGCGACGAGCTCGCTCCCTGGGCCTATCCATCACTCCTCTCAGCACAATGGTGGTATGTCTTTCCAACACCAGAGTCAACGCTGCAATGAGAAGGGTGTGGCGGGCTAGCAAGATGGACTCTCCCTTTTAAGAACTAGCCGGCGCCAGTCTGTCTGGGTTTCATGCTAATTGACATCGCTTGAGGTCGGGTAGCATTTTGAGCTAGCGCCTCGCTCCCCGACGTTAGCACCTTAAGAGAGGTGTGTAGCACTTGATTTACCGCTCAAATCACCTCCAGGGGCGAAAGAGTTGAATTTTGCAGTTGGAGGCGATAATTTGCGCCGGGTGCTAAACTTTATGCACGGCTGATATTAGCCCCCCAAAATGGCGATACCCAATTTCTCCCCCTTGTTAAATTAGTAAATTTAGCCTGTGATACACTGACCTATGTATATTTGATGCTAGCACTGGGTAATAAAGGGGAGGAAAAGTGTTCTATTCCTTAATGATGAAATCCTTCAGCACATATATAACCCCTCCCCCTAATTATTTTAATGAAAAGCATTTAGCATGCCTTTATAGGGAGCCGGAATAAAAACAAAACATATATCATTTTCTTCACAGTGCTTTCACACACAAGTCGTGTAACAACATGTTTCAAAAGCATTTGCATCCATTTGGCCACGACTATTTGACGAACGTGGTGCTGCTTTAATAAATTGCTTCCTTTCTTTTCAGAGACGAATTATTAGAATGGTCTAAAATTTGCTGAATTTGCAGCTGTTCAATTTTACTCAGCTGCAATTGCTCTTAGCACTCTGTCAGTACATTTATTTATGCTGCCTTTGCACCTCACTGCCTCGTGCCAATGCCATCTCAGCAGGATAATGGAGACGTTGAAGGCCACACTGTGTAATCTTGCATAATTATTCATGGTTAGATTTGAGCTTCCTAGAAACTACACATGACACTTCCAACAGGTCTCCAAATAATTCAATCCATCTCAAAAAACTGGATGTTCAGCATCTTATGATCACGACCTAAAGCCAGGTGGCATTGTTTTGTACTTTTTAAAAATTAAATCAAGCCCAGATTATGAAAGAAAAGAAACTTATGCAGTTCAGAAATTTGGAGCCATTCTTGATTTAGTTATGACAAGGCCGTGACTACAGGGAAGAGGAATGAAAGTTTGCTATGTAGATAGGTATTTCTCACATTACAATATTGAGCATACTATGCCAAAGCCAGGTGATACTTCGGTACAGAAAACTTTCACGGTTCATTCTGTACAGGTGTGAGTTTTGTTTTCTTTGTAAAGTCTTTGGGGGAGAAATTCGGCATGTTACCACCCCAGTTAGTGCCTGGCGGGGGCGCTAATGGGGCGCACAGGCAGTAGCGCCACGGCGAGGCGAATCCTGCGCCACACGGCAAATTCGCCGGTCCCGTAGCGCCAGCGATAACAGTTAGTGCCTCGGCACCTTTCACCATGCAGATTGTGATGCCAGTGAGCGTACAACACCCCCCGCCTTACCGCCTCGCGTCGACAGCGCCAGGGAGCGGAGGCATGAACCAGCCAGCTGGTGGCTGGCGGAGCGCTACTTAAAGGGATGCGCCCCGGCTGTCAAGGAACCTCCGTTCCAAAGGTCAGTTATGAGTGGCCAAGAGTGCAGGATGTATCTGCAGCCAAATAAAGGCTGCTTAGTCCCCGGAGTGTTGCGGGCCGTCAAAGGACTTCGCATTTCATCCCACAGCATATCGCCGTTCTGCACTCCCCGAATCATTGGGGGCTGGTGTGCAGACTCCAGTAACCCTCCCCTTTAATGGCTGAAAGGCGCCTGCGTCAATGCTCACTCCCGATTACACAACACCTCAAAAGTTTCCTGAGGAGTCCATAGAATGCTAATGAGAATGTAAACATGCCCTGTCTAGAATCTAAATACCTATTGGCAATTCAGTTCAGAATGACTAAAAATGCATGATCCAATTCACACAAGGACCGAAATAAGTTTTGAGATGTAAGCCACACAAATTATCACTGAGAAGCCATTTTAAATTTTAACCATGGGAGTGGAATCCTACACCTGTGTTACCTCAACTTTAAAAAAAATACTGGTGTATCTCACATGGCCCTGCTCACAGTAAATCATAGAGTCCTAGGGCTAGATTTTCAGTTTAGGCAGTTTTGGGGCGCTAGCTTTAGCGCCCGCCCGAAGTTAGCGCCCGCCCCAAAGTAGCGCCCCGTTGCCGGGAATTCAGTGGCTTCGCCCTAAGAGGTTGGTGGAGCGCTAAAAGAGGCGTTCCACTACTCTCTTTAGGCGCTAAGCCGGCGGTCCAGAGGGATAGCGCCCAGGCGGGGCGCAGCACGGGTGCGGTCATTTTTGCACTGACAGCAGACCCCGTGGTGCCGACCAGCTCTTAAAGGGGGAAGGGACGAATTAGTCTGCTGCCACGCCCTGCACACTGCAGCCTTGCAAAGAGGCCTCAACACTACTGCTCAGCCCCAGGGAGTCATGGCAACGCCAGAGAAGGCCCGTCAGCGTGCCCTGCGCTTCTCAGAGGGTGATCTGGACATCATGCTCACAGCTCTGGAGGTGAGGCGCAAGATCTTGTTTCCAGACAGTGGGAGGAATCCAACCCACCACGACTACACCAAAGCCTGGAAGCAGATCGCCCAGAGGGTGACATTCACCGGCGAGGCCCCCAGGACCCACACACAATGCCGTAAGAAGTACAACGATCTGACCAGGATTGTGAGGGTGAGTAGCCTTTCCAGTCTCCTCCTCATTCTTGCATGTACACCTGACATGATGGGCAAAGGGACCTGAAAGTCCTTTTGGCCAGCCCTCAGCCAGCAGCATTGGGACAGTCATGAGCATCAAATGGCCATTCGGCACTCTACACTTTGGCCAAGCTATTCCACCATGGGAGGCAGTGCACACTACATCAGGGCTTCACTCTGTCCAAGCTATTCCACCATGGGAGGCAGTGCACACTACATCAGGGCTTCACTCTGTCCAAGCTATTCCACCATGGGAGGCAGTGCACACTACATCAGGGCTTCACTCTGTCCAAGCTATTCCACCATGGGAGGCAGTGCACACTACATCAGGGCTTCACTCTGTCCAAGCTATTCCACCATGGGAGGCAGTGCACACTACATCAGGGCTTCACTCTGTCCAAGCTATTCCACCATGGGAGGCAGTGCACACTACATCAGGGCTTCACTCTGTCCAAGCTATTCCACCATGGGAGGCAGTGCACACTACATCAGGGCTTCACTGCGCCCTTACAGCCCGTCCTTTCTCTTGCAGGCTAAAGTAGCGTTTAATCGCCAGGCCCGTGCCAGGGGTGGCCGCGCCAAGCTGCAGAAGCTCACTCGGCTGGAGGAGCGCGTGTGTGTGCTCATGGGAGCACGTGTGATTGTCCCCACAGCGTGCGGTGTATCCGACCCTCCACTGCCCGGCAATGGTAAGGACCTCGCCTTTTGGCCCTCTCGCGTCGCACTGGCCCATCCGAGCTACCTCCTTTGCCACTGTCCCACCAATGCGCTGAATCCCACCAGTCCTAACTCCCTCGCTGACGCCGTCTCCTCACTCTGAAGCTACTCTTGTGCATTCCTGCTTTCAGCTGGTGACGACCAGGACCCTGAGGCTGCCAGTGACAGCACCTCCAACCAGGAGGAGGAGGAGGAGCAAGCCGGACCTTCGGGGGAACAGTCACGTCCCGCAGGAGAGGAGGAAATGCTCGACACCTCCTCACTGGACGAGTGCCTGGAGGAACTGTCGCAGGGCAATGCAGCTTCTGGGACCAGTGGCGTCCAGCCACCCAGCAGCCGTGCGCGTGGCCCGCGGCCTTCCCCCCAAAGGGGGGAAGGATCAGAGGGGAGTGCTGCTGCTCGGCACACTCGCCGTCACCAACGCGGCAAGGGTCCCCTAGTTCGGCCCCCTCCTCCCCAGCGGGAGAGTCGCGACTCCAGTCCGGACACCTTCACTTCGGAGGAGGTGCGGAAGCTCGATCAGATGGCCGACGACTCGGACCGGCGCCACACGGAGCTCATGAGCGTGGTGGGGCGCATGCCTGAGGCCATCGAGTCGCTGGCGACCAGTGTGCGCGAGTTCGGGGCAGCAACTGCCGCGACTGGCCGCATGCTAACTGATGCCGTCAAGACCCTGGCGGATGTGATGCGCGCGCACACCAGGACCAGAGGGCCACTCACTGCTGCCACACGCGCTGTCTCAGGCAGGCATCGCCAGGGCAGGCGCCGCGCTGGACCATCCCAGCAAGCCGGCCGTCGGCTGATTGCTGCGGATCCTGCAGTGCGGGCCCGGCCGAGTGCCACCGCGCCACAGCACCAGCCAGCGCATCCCAGACGCCAGCTGGCCCACATTGCACCATCCGTCGCCGCCATTCCCCCTCTGGGGCGTCAAGGGCAAGCGGCTGCAGCTGATGGTGGCCAGGCTCAGGCGCGCCACTCAGGAGACGGCCCCTCGAGGCCCAAACGCCGTGTAGGCCGCCCCCCAGCGGCATCTGGCGGAAGGGCATCTGAGCCTCAGGCGCCTTCCCCCAGCCTCGCAGCAGCCACTGGGCAGAGCTTGCGAAGGAGCAGCAGGCAGGGCAGGGGAGGCAAAATGCTGGCCAAGGTCTCGCCCTCGCGGGCCACTCAGTAGAGGGTGTGGCCAGCTTTCCTTTAATATGGCGGTGGCCATCTTTATTTTGCCCATGGTTGTGCTTTTGGAGGGCTTTTTTTTTGCGTTAGGCCGACGTTGAGGCCCGGTTTCAATAAAGGTGGAGTGGCTCCTCCCCAGTTTGTGGGAGTGAGTCGTTTGTTGGGCTTTTTGTGGGGCCCGTTTATTGTTTTTGGGGATTCATGTGGGAAGGGCTTTTCATTTTTGTTTAATAAAAAATTATCTTTATTCATGCAGTCTCCATGGTTGTTCTTCTTAGTGTTTGTTGGCTTCGCCGGCTGAGGGCTTGCGGAGCGGCTGCATTCATCTTCCCTCATGGCCCCTGGCCATTCCCTGACAGGGGGCTTAGAAGTACCGTGTAATAAGGTGGCGTCGTGCGGCCCTTGGCCCTGGTCGCTCCCTCCTGGGAACGTACTCCTGCTCCTCCTCCTCCTCCTCCTCCTCCTCCTCATGCTCCTCCTGCTCCTCCTCCTGAGGTGCTGGTCCAACGTCAGGTGGCAGTGCCTGAGTCCTGCGGATAGCCAGGTTGTGTAGCATGCAGCAAACCACCACAAATTGGGAGACCCGGTCCGGCGAATACTGGAGAGCTCCTCCGGAGCGATCAAGGCAGCAGAACCGCTGCTTGAGGACCCCAATAGTTAGCTCGATGATGTTGCGGGTGGTTTGATGGCTCTCGTTGTAGGCCTCTTCAGCAGCGGTCCTGGGCGCGCGGAGCGGGGTCATGAGCCAGGTGCACAAAGGATAGCCTTTGTCCCCGAGTAGCCATCCTCTTGGGGGAGGCTGTGCCTGGAACATGTCATGCACAGTACTCTGCCGCAGGATAAAGGCATCGTGGCTGCTGCCTGGGAAGCTGGCATTGACTGCCATGATGCGCTGCTTGTGGTCACAGACCAGCTGCACATTCAGAGAATGGTAGCCCTTCCTGTTGCGATACTGCTCGCCATGCTCCAGAGGGGCCCGCAAAGCCACATGCGTACAGTCAATGGCGCCCTGCACCAAGGGGAATTCCCCGAGTCTGGAAAATCCCAATGCGCGCTGATGCTGGCTCTCCAGGGCCATGGGGAAGGAGATGAATTGGCTTCTCCTTCTGAACAGTGCTTCGGTCACCTGGCGGATGCAGCGATGCGCGCCGTACTGGGAGATGTTTGCTATGTCCCCAGCAGCGTATTGGAAGGAGCCGGTGGCATAGAAGTTCAATGCCACTGTCACCTTCACTTCCACCGACAGAGACGTCCTGCACCTGAGCTTTGGCCGCAGATCTCGGCGAAGCAGGTGGCAGATCTCTGCAATCACCCCCTTCCGGAATCGGAGCCTTTTAACACATCGCGCGGCACTCATGTTTAGGTAGGAGCGCTGCTGGCGGTATAGCCTGACTGGGTAAGGCCTACGTGGCCGACGCCTGTAGCCCCCTCTGCCTCTAGCCAGGGCTGCCCCTCTCACAATACGTCTGCGAGCCCTACGGACATGGAGCTGCAGCTCCGCGTTGGCACCCCATGCAACCCCCATCAAATCCTGGCAAACACTCTAATTTCCAAATGGCCACTTGCAGCGCTGTTGCCTGAGTCCAAAAATACCTGGCTCTTGCTGCTTGAAACCAGTTAGCTATCCTCCTTGTTGTGTCTCCAGAAATGCGTTGCACAAGACTGTTTTCTGAAATAATGGATGGCCTTTATACTGGAGAGGACGTTCCCTTTAATTAGCGCCCCCCGGGGCCCGCGCTGGTTGTGTTGCGTTCCTTTTTCCAAACGCTCCGGCCGCCCGCCGCACAATGGGGCGGTCCGACTGAAGTTTGCAATCGGGGCGGCCAAAGGGCGTTGCACGAGGATGTGACGTCATTTTCTGCGCGCGCATCCGGGCGGGCGCTAAACTTTGCGCCGGCGCTAACGGGCAACTTAATTTGGGGCGGGGCGCAAACTGCGCTGCGCCCGGGCGCTACACGCATAGCGCCCGGAAATCACTTCTCTTAAGGCGCTAACTGCTGGCGCAAGCAACTGAAAATCTAGCCCATAGAGTCATAGAGTCATAGAGTAATACAGCACGGATAGAGGCCCTTCGGCCCATCGTGTCCATGCCGGCCATCAAGCCCTGTCTAATCTAATCCCATATCGGAAGGTCCGTTGTTTTATAAGGACATGAACTTTGTGTAATGTAAAACATAATAGCCGAGATGTTCCTCTTGGCTGGCAATGCAACCGTAACTATGACAGAGACTTCTGCCTGGCCAACTGTTGTGCTGCTGGTGGGATTTTCATGTGCCCTGTGGAGCACACCATCTGGGTGGGGACAAACGGAATCTCTTCGATGCTGGAGAATTCCGGCACCTGCAGCAGCTTAGGGGGCTCTTCTTCCTCCAGGAAAATTTATTTAGGCTCTCCGGCATCATAAGCAAAATGCAAGTTGCGGAGAGATTGCTTGCTTTCCTGCTCTGGCAGAAACTGTGACATATGCATGGTGTTACTACCTTAATTGAAAACACCCATCCATATTTGGGTGGGCACTTGCAACAGGTTTAAGGGACTAATGTCTGACACCTGTTCTTATGTTCCTACATAATGTCTGGCGGAAGTGATACTGGATTGTCACTGTGGAGGCAGAACTCAGCAGAGAAGAGGAGGAGTGGGACCCTGCCTAATTTTCTATCTCAGTCCACCCGAGTAATTCCTTAATGTATTATTATGTTGCTAATGTTGCTTGTCCCATTAAGGCTACAAGACATATTTGTTTTGGATCATTGAAACAAATACTTGGAAACAGCCAGCCAGAAATTCCCAGAGGTCTATCATTATGATTGTTGGCATCCATAAGAAAGGTGATGTATTGGTTGGCCCTGACAGATTGGACATGGATGACCAGCTTGATGCAGTTGTGCACTGCAGACTGGGAGATACGGGAGATGTCCCATGCGGTAGTCTGGAACGAGCATTAGGCAAAACATTTAAGGGTGGTGATGACATTCACAGCCACTGGCAAAGCATGGCCACCTGGCCCAGCAGACAGTGGGTCTTGTTACAGGAGGCTGCATATATCAATGACAGCCTGCCTGCCTGGAGAAGCAAAGCTTCCTCATGCATTTCTCCTCAGAGATATCCAGGAAACTTTTCTTTGCCTAAAAACCCGGTAGACTACAAGCAGCACCCCCAACCCCTTTGACATGAATCCGTTATTCATGGAAGAAAGATTTGTGAAGTGATGCTGAGCGGCCAGCGGGTGGCGCTGTCCAATGAGAGTATAAATACTCGGGCACGGGCCCAGCTTGCGCAGGGACATTCTTAACAGGAACTAGTGAAGGACACAACTAGACCTCCATGTTGTAAAACAGTTGATTAAAGCTTTGTTTAACGCTTAGACCAAGTGCCTAGTAGTTTTCTTACGTCACCCCTCACCTGCATCTTCTAACAGGGCCACTTGCTGTTCCTCCTGATCAGCCTACTACTGCTGCTGTTCATCGCCGTCCTCCTCTGTGTCAGCTGTGGTGCAGTTGGTAGCACTACTCCCCTCTGAGTCAGAAGGTTGTGGGTTCAAGTCCCACTCCAGGGATTTGAGCACATAAAGCTAGGCTGACATTCCAGTGCAGTGCTGAGGGAGTGCTGTACTGTTGGAGGTGTTGTCTTTCGGATGAGATGTTAAACCGAGGCCCTGTCTGCTTTCTCAGGTGGATGTAAAAGATCCCATGGCACTTTTTCAAAGAAGAGCAGAGGAGTTATCCCTGGTGTCCTGGCCAATAATAATCCCTCAAGCAACATAACAAAAACAGATTATCTGGTCATTATCACATTGCTGTTTGTGGGAGTTTGCTGTGCACAAATTGGCTGCTGCTTAAAAAGGGCAGTAGACAGAAGGCTGGAAACTATAGACCGGTTAGCCTAACATCTGTGGTAGGTAAAATTTTGGAGTCCATTATTAAGGAGACAGTAACAGGACATTTGGATAATCATAATTTAATAGGACAAAGTCAGCATGGTTTTATGAAGGGGAAGCCATGTTTGACAAATTTGCTGGAGTTCTTTGAGGAAGTAACATATAGGGTGGATAAAGGGGAACCAGTGGACGTAGTGTATTTAGACTTCCAAAAGGCATTTGACAAGGTGCCACACAAAAGATTATTGCTTAAGATAAAAAATCACGGGATTGGGGGTAATATTCTGGCATGGATAGAGGATTGGCTATCTAACAGAAGGCAGAGAGTTGGGATAAATGGTTCATTCTCAGACTGGCAATCAGTAACTAGTGGTGTTCCGCAGGGGTCAGTGCTGGGTCCCCAACTCTTTACAATCTATATTAACATAGAAACATAGAAACTAGGAGCAGGAGTAGGCCATTCGGCCCTTCTCCGCCATTCAACGAGATCATGGCTGATCATCCAAACCCTAGTGCCCGGTCCCTACACCGACAGCCAACCCACCCAAGCCCTATCCCCATAACCCCGTAACCCCACATATTTAATCCCCCCTAACAATAAGGGCCAATTTTTATCATGGCCAATCAGCCTAACCCGCACATCTTTGGACTGTGGGAGGAAACCGGAGCACCCGGAGGAAACCCACGCAAACACGGGGAGAATGTGCAAACTCCACACAGACAGTCACCCGAGGCCAGATTTGAACCCGGGTCCCTGGCGCTGTGAGGCAACAGTGCTAACCACTATGCCACCGTGCTGCCCCGATTTGGAGGAGGGGGCCGAGTGTTACATATCAAAGTTTGCAGATGATACTAAGATGGGAGGGAAAGTAGTGAGTGAGGAGGACATAAAAAACCTGCAAGGGGACATAGACAGGCTAAGTAAGTGGGCAGATGGAATACAATACTGGAAAGTGTGAGGTTATGCACTTTGGCAGGAAAAATCGTAGAGCAAGTTATTATCTTAATGGCAAGAAACTGGAAAGTACTGAAGTACAAAGGGATCTGGGGGTCCTGGTGCACGAAACTGAAAAGGTTAGTATGCAGGTGCAGCAAGTGATTAAGAAGGCCAGTGGAATGTTGGCTTTCATTGCTAGGGGGATAGAATATAAAAATAGGGAGATATTGCTTCAGTTGTACAAGGTATTAGTGAGACCGCACCTGGAATACTGCGTACAGTTTTGGTGTCCATACTTAAGAAAGGACATACTTGCTCTCGAGTCAGTACAAAGAAGGTTCACTCAGTTAATCCCGGGGATGAGGGGATGGACATATGAGGAGAGGTTGAGTAGATTGGGACTCTACTCATTGGAGTTCAGAAGAATGAGAGGCGATCTTACTGAAACATATAAGATTGTGAAGCGGTTGGATCGGGTGGATGCGGGGAAGATGTTCCCGATGATGGGTGAAACTAGAACTAGGGGGCATAGTCTTAGAATAAGGGACTGCTCTTTCAAAACTGAGATGAGGAGGAACTACTTCACTCAGAGGGTGGTAGGTCCATGGAATATGCTGCCCCAAAAAGCTGTAGAAGCTACATCATTACATAAATTTAAAACAGAAATAGACAGTTTCCTAGAAGTAAAGGGAATTAAGGGCTACGGGGAGCGGGCAGGAATTTGGACATGAGTCTAGGTTCGGATCGGTCATGGCCCTGTGGGTAGCGGAGCGGGCCCAGGGGCCGTGTAGCCTGATCCTGCTCCTATTTCATGTGTCTAATTCTGTTAGATTTAGGAGATGGTTCTGTGATAGTGGATTGGCGGTTAGGATCAGATCAGCCATGATCTTATTGAATGGCGGAGCAGGCTCGAGGGGCCGATTGGCCTACTCCTGCTCCTATTTCTTATGTTCTTATGTTCTTATGCTTTTCCCACATTACAACAGTGACTACACTTCAAAAAGTACTTCATTGGCTGTAAAGTGCTTTGAGACGTCTGGTGGCCGTGAAAGGCAGTATATAAATGCAAGTCTTTCTTTCTTCCTCCATCAAAAAGTTAGAATGGCATCTATGAGAGTAAGTAAGGGAAAAACAATCAGAACCATGCAATCCCCAATCTCATTTTTCATCTTGGAAATCCACAATACACAATAACACAGTTCCCTGTGATCTGAATGTCTGTAGCTGAGTGCATCTTTAAATACTGCTTCCAGTGGCCCGCTGAAAAAAATCCCACAAGTTTTACTCAGCAGGTTGAATGCTGGGCAGGACTTCTGCTATTTGGTGTTAAAAATACGTCAGTGTCCCCTGACATCATTGGACCAACATTCCCTCTAAGCTGCACCACAGCTCTCTGCCGGTCCCAAGCAGCCCGGGACCGGTTTTTCCAATGGTAAATTTCGCACATGCGCAAAACTGTGAATGGGCCGCGCAGCCCTTAAAGTGGCCATGCACCCCCCAAAAAATTAGGGGGGAACACTGCATAGGACCCCGATTCGCATGTATTCATGAGGCACCTGCCTGTGACTGCCTAAAAAAAGTGCCCAGTTAAAATGGCGGCTGGCGGGTATCGAGCGGGAACAGGGCGTTAAGTACTCACAGTCTGTCACGCTCTCCCCAGTTCTCTTTGATACATAGATTCGTTCAGGATATATGAACCCAACTGAATTAATATTCCATATTTGTCATGCGTGTGCATAAAACATAAATAAGAATTACTGTGTGCACTGTTGCAAGACATCATTAAATCAATTTGCAAACAAAGGGACCAAATAACATCACACAGGAAATGCCAGCATCAATCTCTTTCTACATGCTAATGCTACTAAAAATGTTTTAAAATATTAATTGTGGTGTATTTTCTTTGTTTCTCTTTCAAATCATTAATCATAGGATATTGGCCTCGAATTTCTCGGATCGTATTTACACAGAAATTACATCAAAATTTATGCTGGTTTCTGCACCAATCTTGTGATGGAAAATTACACCAAAATTCCCTGCAGGTTTCATTTGCCTACATAAAAACCGGGGGAAAACATACAAACACAGCACCATCAGTAGGGGTAATAGCGAGCGGGCTGCTGTCCTCTGACATGGCGCCTCACTCTCAGAGCCCCTTGACTCTGCTGCTCTTCTTCCTCTACTATTATTATGCACAATAGAGGTCTGCCTATTGGGAAGGCCATTCCATCTGCTTAGTCCATCTAAACACATGGTGGGGGGGCGGTAATGGGTTGGGGAGGTGGAGGTCCGAGTGCACTGAGACTAATGACACTTTGTCTGAGGATATAGTGCAGGTCTCAGTAAGAAACATGACAGAAATGTAAAAATAAAAGCTCTGGAAATCTCAGTTACGTTGATAATGGGTGACTGGGCCGTGTGTTGCATAAATTTTTGAGTGTAAATCTACGCCAGCGCATCATTCGCATAAATCCATGAAACTTGTGTGAGCTGGTCTTTTGCATGGGGGTGGGGCAACTTGTAAACAAGCGGCAGATGGTTTCTGCAGACGTATCTTGGAAGCGTCTCAAACGGTTGAGGAAATTCATGCGTAGTGATGTTTCAACCTATAACTGGCATGAATCAGTTACACATGAATTTCTTCCATGCCAAAGTTATGTCAAAAATTCTGGCCATTGTGTAGGATTTGGTGCATGACTGGGTTTTATTCCCCTCATGAGAAAAGCCTTAAGATTTATTGGTGCCTATGATGATTGTGAATTATGGATCATTCATACTTGTGAAAGTAGCTCAGATATGTCTCATGATGGGTACAATATTCTTAGTTTCGACAGAGTGTCACAGTCAAGGTTGAAAGCATCTTTATAATAGATCAATGCCCAAAGGCTGTTGAAAGACAATGGAGAAAATGAATATGACACAAATCAAAAGGATACATCGTATGCCATTTCTCATTCGATGGTTCAATGCATCTGTCATTCCATAATAAAGTTTAGTCTTTGTTTAATGTTGGTAAGGTTTTTACTGGCTTTGTTAAGAATTTGCTGAAACAAAGGGCTGGATTTTTACTCAGTGGCGTTGAGGAAGTAGGTGGGGGCTGGAATAAAGTCAGGAAACCCGGAAGATCGGGTTTCCCTCAGGCCCTGCCGAATTTAATGGCAGGACCTGATTAACATTCTTTCTCTCCATTTCCTAACCGCAGCCAGCCAGATTGAAAGGCTTGCTGTCTCTTGGACGGGTCGGTCTCTGGCACCAGGCCGCAGCTGGGGAGCGGAGAAGAGGGAGAGATTGGAGGCCGGAGAGATCAGAGGCCAGTGGGGGGAGAGGGCGGGGAGGGGGTGGGAGATTGGAGGCCGGAGAGATCGGAGGGCTCGGGGCGGGGGAGATCGGAGGGCTCGGGGCGGGGGAGATCCGAGGGCTCAGGGCGGGGGAGATCGGTGGACTCGGGGCGGGGGAGATCGGAGGGCTCGGGGCGGGGGAGATCAGAGGGCTCCGGGCGGGGGAGATCGGAGGGCTCGGGGCGGGGGAGATCAGAGGGCTCGGGGTGGGGGAGATCGGGGGGCTCAGGGGATAGATTGGAGGTCTCATCAGGGAGATCGTAGGCCTTGGGGGAGCAGATCAGAAGCCTCAGGAGGGAGATTGGAGGCTTTCGGTGGGTGGGGTGGGGGGTAGATCGGAAGGGTGGGCGTGGTTGTCCAATTGCAGGGGCTTGGTAAAGCAGATAAGCTGGATTCACCAGAAAGCCACTTACCTCCTGGATCCAGCATTCCTCACCTCCCTTTAGATGCCGGGGTTCCTGAGGCTCAGGAAACCCGGCCGACCAGGTTTAAATTTGAAATGGTGGATAAATATGAGACACGCAGCCTCATTATAATATTTAAATTGCCAACCCGCTTCCTGGGAGTGGGTAGGCTGCCCACCTCATGTTCCACCTCTGTTAAAACCGGAAGTGGGCGGGTTGGAGGTGGGTTGGGGTCGAGATTCAGATTTTTAACACTTTAACCTCCCACCCGACCCAAACCTGCTATTTTTTGGGGGGTTAAAATTCCCCCCAATGTAACCAGCGGAATTCCCTTTGAGACAGCTCATTTTGAATTTCAAAGGCTTTTGATAAGGTTCTGCATGAAAGACTTCTGATTAAGCTGACAACACAGTGTCATGCACAGAACTGAGAGATAAAGTTGGTTAAAGGATGGGTGGCTGACTGGTTGACCATCCCGGCAGCAAAGAGGCAGCCGCTATTCTAAGAGCCAGTCTCATTTACATGGAAGTACTGAGATGTGGGGCGCCACACAGATGCCCAATGCAGCTTGCCCGATTAAGGCTCCTCGTCATTGGACCGTCCTGGCAGGGGTTCTCCTGCGCGACTGTCGTAACTTTGGCAGAAGAGTTGCGAATAGCCCATAAAATGACAGAAATCCTGAAACATAACTAAGTCTACCCAACAGTACAAATCCCTCCATAGCCTTGCTCTTCTCTATCCCTGTAATCTCCTCCAGCCCCACAACCCTCCCAACATAGCTGTGCTCCTCCAATTCTGGCCTCTTGAGCATCCATGATTTTAATCGCTCAACCATTTGTGGCCGTGCCTTCAGCTGCCAAGGCCCTAAGCTCTGGAATTCCCTCCCTAAACCTTTCTGCCTCTCTACCTCTCTTTCCTTTAAGACCCTCCTTAAATCCTACCTCTTTGACCAAGCTTTTGGTCATCTCCACTAATTTCACATTACGTGGCTAAGTGTCAGATTTTGTCTTACAACACTCCTGTGAAGCGCCTTGGGATGTTTTACTACGTTAAAGGTGCTATATAAGTACAAGTTGTTGTTGTTGTTGTACATTTATTGTTGACTCCCATGCTAGCCCTCACAGAGCTTTACAGCTTTTTCATGGTGAATCAGATTAAAGAGTGAAGAAGGAATTTTGATTGCTGAATGGACTAGATAAGGGAATATGGTTCTTTTTCAATAAAGATTGGAAGAGGTAAGGCATCAAAGGCATACACAACAAATGGTAACAACTAATAGCAGCTGTATCAAGAGACAGTGATGACATATGATACCCACATTTATCCTACTTAATGAAACCTATAAGAATACAGCTCACTGAAGCTCCTGTGGACTTTTTGATCTAGTCTTGCTGAGGCTAGCATAAGCGGTCAAGATGACATGCTTGCGATCTCCTGAAGGAAGTCCTGCTTGGGTATGTGAGTATAATTGGCACCTATTTATCTCATACGCATGTAAGAGATTATGTTTTATTATATCATTGACTTGATTTAATAAAGAGTATTAACCAGATGTTTTCAGTGTTTTCTTGTATTAGAGGTAACGAATGCATGACAATATCCTATAATACCTCCACATAAGGGCAATAGGGATATATGACAATCCAATCCTACACTTCTTCACAGGGACACTATCTTCTCCTCCAATTCTTCTCCCTCTCTGCCATCTATGAAACTTGGCACTCTTCATCCCCTCCAACCCAGGATCGCCCGAAGCAGGACTTTCAAAACTGTTTCATCAACTGAAGCAGTTGTGCCTCATTGTCATGCTGCAGACATTTCTCCCTTCAGCAACAGTGCAGCTTCAAAGGCAACCAGTGACACTTTAAGAGCTGCTAATGGTGGATAACCAGTTCTTTGACCCCCCTCACCTCCAACCAGCCCTCTCCTCCCCCCATGCACTCCCTGCATATTAGGTTATTGCAATAACTTGTAAATGAGTTGGCCTCACTTTATGGATGAGGTCATGCGTGGAGACTCCATTACTGGCCCCAAAATCCATACAACTGGTAATCAACATCAATATAGTGTCAGATCAATGAAACATTAGAATCACCAAAGATTTGGAAATTGTCAGTCCGGAGGGAAGATTTATTCTATTTTCTGTTTGCAGCACAATTATAAACATAATTATAATAGACGTTTTAATAACTTTTCCGCAAATAACAAAGCTAAGGGATCTTTCCTTCTGATTCAGTCTGATGTGCTCAGTAAATACACTGTGGGGCCCTCTTGCTATATGTTGTATTCATCCTTTTCATATCTGTAAAGTCTGTGGGTTGTGCAGTTAATTACGACACAGACTTCAGGAGTAACGTGCAACAGGACTTTACTATTCGAAGGTCAGGGCGAATCTGCCCTATAAATCATGCCACAGCACTTATATACCGGTGTGGTCACCGTCGGTATTACCGTATACAGAAGCCAAACAAGTAGTGCCACACCTAAAATAGTTCTCTTAAAGGTGATCGGTTACATACAATAGTCTCTTAAAGGTAGATGGTCACATACACTACAATCCTCCCTTTTTAGCTTACAACATACGTATTCCCCATTAAACATAACATATATTCAACTTCATGTAAAACAATTTACAGATATAGTCTCTGCGGAAAACAGTTCACAGGTTCAGTCTCTGTGGGAACAGTTCACAGATTCAGTCTCTGGTCTTGACTCGGTCCGAACAACATCTCTGTGGTGTAGCCGGTTCACATTGCTAGAGTGACTCATCCAATAGTCTTTCCCTTGACGTAACAGCTTGAACTTCCGTCCTGCTGAACCAGCAGTGCTGACTTTTACAAACAGCTGGACTGCCTTAGTAATTTTTTTCCTACTTTCCCATTAGAAGTGATAATGATTTAGATGGTTATCATCTTCGGCTTCGGCTTTTCCTTTTTTGCTTTTTGGAGACTCTCGGGGCTCCCTTCTCAGCTGCCAGCTGTAGCGCCACCATCTCCCTATGTTCCTTAGACTTTAAGTGCTTCATCCTGATTTCTGCACTTTGGGAGTTTTCATCACAAGCTGGGCAGACCAAGTCCTCGTAATATTCCGTGTCACTCAACAGGTCATGGTAATATTCGGTGTCATCCTGAGCTAGTCTAGCGAGAGGGCCTGCTACTTCTTCCTTACCCAACTGGACGTTAGCCGACTGTTGTTCCCTCCCTAGACATCTTTCCTGAAGGGACTTCTTCATGCGTTCATAGTCATCCCGCTCTTCCTGGGTTTCCTGCAAATCCTTCACTAAGGACCTCATTTGTGATTTCAATACTTCCCCTTCCATCGGGGATTGATTGATCGGGCTATTCAATCCTTCTACTGGAGCAGCTGTTTCAACATTCTGTTGTTCACATAGACGTGATTCAGCGTACTTTTGGCATCCCAGTAAAATCTGTGTTGCAACCTCAGCTATTTCCATAACTTTTGAGAGCTCCAAACTCCTTCCCTTTGAAGATTGAAGCTCATGTTCAGATTGTTCCCATTGCAGAGTCTTGTCCCTCAGCATATGAAGGAGTTGGCTGACCGTTAACTCTTCCACGGGACCCCTGTGGATCAGAGTCTTCTCCATTTCATCAACCTTTTCCTCCAATGCTTTCACCTTCTTTTCCTCTTGTACTTTGGCTTTCAGCGCTCGGAGAAGTTGCGCCTTGATGCTCTCTAGCTCATGTTCAGGGGCCATTCTTACAGTCTCTGTGTTTCTTACAGTTTCCTTTTCTTCCACTGAAAGGATTCCCAGTTGAATCTGTTCTTCAAGTTGTTGAACCTCGGTCATTGCCGCCTCATATTTGTCTTGGGTTTCCTTCAATATTTTTATGAGTTCTTGGACATCTTGGGCTAGATTTTCAGTACAGACAGTTTTGGGGCGCTAACCTTAGCGCCCGCCCGAAG
Organism: Somniosus microcephalus; assembly: GCF_052327205.1. Lineage (NCBI taxonomy): Eukaryota > Metazoa > Chordata > Chondrichthyes > Squaliformes > Somniosidae > Somniosus > Somniosus microcephalus. The sequence goes on along the minus strand of NC_140987.1, from coordinate 419,840,845 downwards.
TTAGCGCCCGCCCCAAAGTAGCGCCCCGTTGCCGGAAATTCAGTGGCTTCGCCCTAAGAGGTTGGTGGAGCGCTAAAAGAGGCGTTCCACTACTATCTTTAGGCGCTAAGCCGGCGGTGCAGAGCGCAGCGCACGGCAGACACTCTGGTGCCAGTGAGCTCTTAAAGGGGAAGGGTGCATGTGTTTTTTGCAAAGGCAGAGTCTGGGGGGGAAAAGACGAAGAAGAGGGAGGAGGAGGAGGAGGAGGAGGAGGAGGAGGAGGAGGAGGAGGAGGAGGAGGAGGAGGAGGAGGAGGAGGAAAACATAGGTTCCTTCCATTATAGTGCAGGAGGAGGGCCCTTTAATTTGCGCTCCCCAGGGTGTGTTGCGTTCCATTTTACAAACGCTCTGGACGCCAGCCGCACAATCGGGCGGTCCGACTGAAGTTTGTATTCGGGGCGGCCAAAGGGCGTTGCACGAGGATGTGACGTCATTTTCTGCGCGCGCATCCGGGCGGCCGCTAAACTTTGCGCCGGCGCTAACGGGCAACTTAATTTGGGGCGGGGCGCAAACTGCGCTGCGCCCGGGCGCTACACGCATAGCGCCCGAAAATCACTTCTCTTAAGGCGCTAACTGCTGGCGCAAGCAACTGAAAATCTAGCCCCTTGTCTTTCATGTTCTGCCATGTCTTTCACCTCTAATTTCTCATCTATGGATGGAACTTCTACCGATGAGTCTGTCTTGGCCTTGAGCTCATCAAGAATTTCCTGCAGCTTTTGGACTTCTTGCTCATGTTCAACCTTTAGTTGCTCATATGCTTCTACTGAAACTAGCTTTTCGGAGGTTGCCGAGTTAACCCCCTCCAGAATTATAGCCTGGGCCTGTTCATACTGTTCTTTCAACTTCTCACACTCTGCTTGTAAGGAGTCGTAGAGAAGAACTGGAATAAAATCCTGGCTTCCTGAAGATTCCTCTTCATTTGCTTCTTTCGCAATTTTCTGTTGGAGTTCAGCCAAGGCTGCTATGCTATCTGCCTCTCGAAGTCTCACTGCCATCAAATCTTCTTTATTCTTGCAGTCTATCTCAGCCATTTTCCCTTTACTTTCATTTAACTGAGTGAGTAGTCCCTTATTCTGGGCTGAGAGATATTGCACCTTCTCCTGTAGACCATTGCACTCCTTCTCTGCTCGACATAGCTGGTTACTGCTGATTTGGTTCTGTGTTTCAAGTTCCAACATCCTTTGCTTAGCTTCTTTCAGTTTCGCCCCTATAAGCTCCTCTTGCAACATGGCCACATTATTCTCATCAGGTAAAGAAGCGTTTCTCTTTTCTATGTCCAAGATATTTTCTGCATCTCTTTAAGTGCACATTGCGATTCAGCTTCTCTTAACCTTGCCTGCACTAGCTCTGTCTCCAATTGCAGGACAAAATCCTCAGTGTAGCGTGGTTTGCCTTTATGCTGTATCTCTAGATCATGCAAATATTCTAACTCCTGAACATCGTAAGGGAGATGTGATCGGTAATTGGTCACGATGGCTCTATGGTCGCTCTCTGCTTGAGCCAGCAGGTTCTGTTGTCTTTCCAGACTCTCCCATTCGGTGTCATAGAACTTTTTCATTGTTTTCATCTCTTGTACGAGACGGTAACTCAATTGTTCTAATTGTTGTCGTACTTTGAGATAACGTTGAGTTCGAGCCCGGTGTTCCTCCGTAATGCATATGTCTGTAACTTGAACAGACTCAGAATTCTCTGTCTTTATACACGCCATCGTTTTTCCAACCTTAGTCAGTGAGTTCATGTTAACCTTGTTTTTCATACTTGGGCTGGACTTATCGTCTTCCGGCTCAGAGTCTGAGCTGCTTGTCTGCACCGAGTCCTCACTCGTCATTGCTTGTAGGTAGTGCCATTCCATGTCTATTTTCTTGATCCACTCCCGTCCTAGAAGTGGTGGTCCTCCCTCAGGTAGTACGTATAAGTTCATTCTTGGGTGTTCTTTACCCCTATCTCTCACCTTGACTCTTATCTTTCCCATGGGGTATACTTTATGCCCCGTGTATGTCTGCAATACGAACTTGGTATCTCTTAAGGGTATATGTGAGAATAGCCTGTGGTAATCCCTTCGATTTATGACTGATACAGCTGATCCAGTGTCCAACTCCATTTTCACTTGGACTCCAGCTATTTTTAGCATGACCCAGATAGTTTGTAGGTCAGCTTCCTTACTCACATTATGAATTCTCAGACTACCCAGCTCCTGGCCGTTTGGGTCTGAGTCTGAATTCTGTTCGTCTGAACTCTTCTCAGCCACCTTGTGTACCTTGTTGTACTTTTCCTGTGATGGCTTCCTTTGGTTGTTGGTCTTCTTCCCTGACTGGCATACCTTAGCGATGTGACCCAGTTTGCCACATTTCCTACATTCCTGGTTCTTAAACCAGCATTGGTTCTGATCGTGTGTTGTCTTCCCACAGCAATAGCATTTTGTTATACTCGAGGTAATTTGGTCCACACCGAGTGCCGCTGCCTTTAGCTGCATTTCCGCAGTTCCTTTCGCTGCGGCTTCGTGCGATGCTGCTATAAGGACAGCCCTGTCAAGTGTAAGGTCGTTCTCTTCGAGTAGTCGCTTTTGCGTCCCTTCCTTGGACAGTCCGCATACGAACTTGTCTCGCAATGCCTCTGTCAGATTCCCTTCAAACTGGCAGTATTTCGCTAGTCTACGCAGTTCGACCAAGTATTCCGCGTTGCTTTCGTCTTTCCGTTGCGTTCTCGCATAGAATTTGAATCGTTCAGCCAACATCAACGGTGTGGGGTTCAAGTGATCCTTCAGAACAGCCACTATCTCATCGAAAGTCTGATCCGCCGGTTTAGCTGGTGATAGAAGATGCTTCAAGAGCCCGTAGGTCTTTGCGCCCATCGAGTTTAGCAAGGTTATAGCTTTGTCGCCTTCTTCTATTTTGTTGGCCTCACAATAGATCTCAATGCGTTCCACGTACGTGGCCCAGTCTTCTATCTCTGAATTAAAATCGTTGATGTTACCACGCTTAGGCATCTTCCTCTCTTTGGGAACAACACAAGTATTTCTTTAAATTATTATTTCTTTTTTTTTCTAAGATGGCGGTTTTCCCGCGAAAATGGCGGTTTCCCGCTCTTATCTTCTCTCCCCGCCCACTTCAGTGGCGGTTTCCCGCTTCTGTCTTCTTCCCCGCCTAATGGCGGCTTCCCGCGTTTCTTCCCTGGTGGGAGGGGTACACTTTCCCCCACGGGCGACGGCCGCTGGCTTTCAGGTTCACAGCCTGCGCGTCGGCTTCAAGGCTTTCCCTTTTTTTTTAATTTTATGGCAGGGCGACCGGCTCTGGGTACCCCGTTGACGGCGAACAGGTTCAGCCGCTGGGCTGGCTCTCGCACAGTTCCCCTTGCTCGGCTCTGTCTCTTTCCCGCTCGCTCGGCTCTACCGGCGCTGGGTACACCCCGTTGACGGAGGACAGTTCAGCCGCTGGACTGGCTCTCGCACAGTTCCCCTTGCTCGGCTCTGCCTCTCTCCCGCTCGCTCGGCTCTACCGGCGCTGGTTACACCCCGTTGACGGAGGACAGTTCAGCCGCTGGACTGGCTCTCGCGCAGTCTCTCTTGGTCGGCTCTGCCTCTCCTGCTCGCTCGGACCCCAATCGCGCCTCCCAGCCCTCTCGCAGTCCGGTGCTTCTCTCCCCGGCTGCGGCTGAGTTTCTCTCTTCCCGCGCCTACGCTCCCGGTCGCAGCGCTTCGTGGCTTCGGTCACCGCCCGGCTTTTCCCGCCGGTCGCGGTCTCTCACGACGCCGTTGGATCCAACTTTTTTTTTTTTTCCGGCTCCTTTTCCCCCTCGACCGTGGTCGAGTGCCCAGCCCTTATCCTCCGGCTATTCTTTTCACTTTCCCTTACTCACAGTCACCGTGGCAGAAGGGACAGTCAGTGCCTGTTGCTGATGGAAGTTTTTGTCGCTAAAGTCTTCCTCCTTTCTATTGCTGCAGCCTTGAGTATTCTCCCAGCCGAATGACGAGGGCGGTTGCCTCTTTTCGACGCTCTTTCGTTGCTTGAAAATATTGTTGCCGCAGGGTACGATCGGACTCGTCGCCACTGTAAAGTCTGTGGGTTGTGCAGTTAATTACGACACAGACTTCAGGAGTAACGTACAACAGGACTTTACTATTCGAAGGTCAGGGCGAATCTGCCCTATAAATCATGCCACAGCACTCATATACCGGTGTGGTCACCGTCGGTATTACCGTATGCAGAAGCCAAACAAGTAGTGCCACACCTAAAATAGTTCTCTTAAAGGTGAACGGTTACATACAATAGTCTCTTAAAGGTAGACGGTTACATACACTACAATATCCGTCACCCATGCAGGTTCAGCTGTCTATGTGTAGAGTGAGAGATAGCTTGCATTCTGGTGTCTCTTCACTGTGTGCTATCACAGCAGTAAGTAATGTTCTTTTGTTCTTTATTGATGTTCTAAAGGCCAGTGCCTCTTCTGATAATGTGTTCACGTTGATTATGTCATTGAGAAATCAATAAAGTTTTGTTTTGAAAACATTGTATTGCAGACAGCAGCCTGTCTGACATTAGTCATAGGATGCAGACAAGTTGTTTCAGCTGTCCTTTGATAAATAATGGAGATATTTTAAAGTTATTTAAAGAAAATGTAACTATTGAGCTGAAACTGGCAGCTTCCATTCTGTAGCATCACATTCTCTCAATTTTAGTCGTGAATTAGCATGTTGTCATGTATTTATTGTATACATAAAAAGACAAATTAAATTAACGCAAGCTTGATTTTACCAATCTATTTTTACTTACTTTTATATTTTAATTTACTATTTCCTATTGAATGGATATTATTGAGCCCCTGATGGGTCAGTGAGTTTATCAAATGATTACTTCAGCCAAACAGACTAGATCTGTGCTGAATTAACTGATCACAGCAAAGCGTATGGGCTCTTACACTGCCTTCAGTGACCATGATTTAGGGAGGAGAAAACTGGCCAGAGTTCCCTCTCCCAGTATCTGTCCAGCGACCCCTATTAAAAGTGCACATATTTGGATGTAAGATAAGGACAGAGGGAGGTGAAATTGTTTTTTGCCAATAACGCAAAACAGGCTAATAGCGTATTACATAACATAAGAACATAAGAAATAGGAGCAGGAGTCGGCCATTTGGCCCCTCAAGCCTGCTCCACCAATCAATAAGACCATGGCTGATCTTCTACCTCATCTCCACTTTCCTGCACTATCCCCATATCCCTCGATTCCCTTAATATTCAAAAATCTATCGATCTCTATCTTGAATATACCCAATGACTGAGCCTCCACAGCCCTCTGGGGTAGAGAATTCCAAAGATTCACCACCCTCTGCGTGAAGAAATTTCTCCTCATCTCAGTCCTAAATGGCCGACCCCTTGTTCTGAAACTGTGACCCCTAATTCTAGATTCCCCAGCCAGGGGAAACATCCTCCCTGCATCTACCCTGTATTGGCAGCCTGTGTTGCACCATTACGCCATGGCCGATTTTCTTTTAAAAAGAAAATCAGGTGCAGTGTCAAATGTGATGCACCACATGGTCAAATAGCCTTGCTGACCCTCGGTGTCAAGGCTCATGCATGAATTATGACCTCTTGGACGAGGGTCTGGAGGTGTTTAGTGCTTGTGAATTGGTACCCTGTGCAAGGAGTCACATCTAGAGAAGACAGGAGGTAGGAAAATCAGTGAAATAAAGAAGATCTTAAAAATATATATATAAAAAATATTAAATTTAATAGACTTTATTGAATCTGGAAGTAATGAAATATACAGCCAGTTAAACGGATAAAAGGAAAATGAGCATGTTATAATGAATAACACATGAGGTCGATAAAGAGTGGCCCGACTTTGAAAACAATCCATAAAGTCTTTGGAATTCGAACAAATCTACTTATTAAAATATTCTAGCATTACAAAGCAGAAAGTGCAGTGATGTTTCATGACTTGTGCTTACAGCAAATTAACTAATGTCAAAATTTCAGAAATACCTTTCCTCGTGCTATTTTATGATTTATATCACCGGGAGAAGGGACTTTAAAAACTTACTGCTGGTCTTAGAACATAAGACGTAGGAGCAGGAGTAGGTCATTTGGTCCCTCGAGCCTGCTCCGCCATTCAATAAGATCATGGCTGACCTGATCTTGACCTCAACTCCACTTCCCTGCTCACTCCCCATAACCTTTGACTCCCTTACCATTCCAAACTCTGTCTGTCTCCACCTTAAATATATTCAATGACCCAGCCTCCACAGCTCTCTGGGGAAGAGAATTCCAAAGATTCACAGCACTCTGAGAGAAGAGTCTTCCCACTGCTGGTTTAATAGGCGGCTTATGCGCCCGCCTGATTCAGGCGAGAGCCTCATGAATACATTTAAATTGGGATCATCATATTACATAGATCGGAACTCAAAGCCATTTTTATGGCCTACTGGTCGGAGCATCTACAGTGGACTATCCGCTCAGCTGAATGTTGGCCAAGAAGCGGAGGCCCTCAAAGGTAGGAGGAAAAAATATTTTTATGGGACAGGAAGAGCAAGTCCAGACCTCATAAAAATAATCTGAGTCGCTGCTAGCCTAGGCTCCCCACCCTAGACTCCTCCTCTCATCAACGCCCCCCACCCCATGCCTTCACACATAATCACGAACACCTCCCTCAGGATGTACCTAGCTACTGGCCAGGTGTCCTCAGTGATGCCTGATATTGCACCGGCCCATATCTAGTGAGCTGCATGAGAATTCCCATTTGGGGCAGGCAGCTCGCCGGTTCGATTTCAATAAGACCCAGACCTCGAAATGGGCCAGGCCCTCCACTGCGCGTCCCGATCGGTCGTCCTGCGCATCCACCGACTGTCCGCCCAAATGTTTCATGGTATTGGCTATTCTAGGTTTCACTTGCTAATGGGCAACAGTTTGGACACAATGGTGGCTTCCAGGCAATTTCTAGAAGAGGCAAGTTTGCCTGTAAGCACCAACATAGCTAAACACATAATGGCAGAGATGTCAGTTCAATATGTGAGCATACATTGTTCATGGAATATTGATCAATTTATCCATTCCATTCAAATCAGTTGAAATAAAAATCAGGAGAGTTGTATAACGGGCGGCCGAATCGTTAATGGCCATTTTACACTATCACCCAAAGTCAAAATGACCCCCATTGTGTGAAAACTGTGCTTCAAGTTTTTAAACTTTCAAAAGCATTACCTTTCCTTTCAAGAAAACATTATTATGGCAAAGTAATATTTTATGGAAGTGTACTTCAAACAACAAAAAAAGAAATCAATCAAATTCAACCATATGCTGGGTGGCAAGTGCTCCGAGGTTTGGAATAGTATATAATTTATGGCAGTTCCTTTCAGTTTAATTCCAGCATCCTGTTATACTACAACAGCTCTGGCAAATTGCTGTTTTTTTATGACCCAGTGGAAATACAGCGACCAACAAGAGTCCACTAATTAAGGCCTAGGCCTTTGATGTTTTGATTTTTGATCTTTACAAATGTATTCTTCAAAATTATAAGTAATGCTATTTTTGGTGAAACATGAGTTGTGGCAGATTCATCAGACACTCCACTTCTTCATATCGGAAGTAATACAACTCTATTGACAGCAGAGAGACAACATAACATGCAGGTACAGCAAGTAATTAGGGAGGCAAATGGAATGTTGGCCCTTATTTCAAGGGGGATGGAGTATAAAAGTAGGGAAGTCTTGCTACAACTGTACAGGGCGCTGGTGAGACCACACCTGGAGTACTGCATGCAGTTTTGGTCTTATTTAAGGAGGAATATACTTGCATTGGAGGCAGTTCAGAGAAGGTTCACTAGGTTGATTTCAGAAATGAAGGGGCTGTCTTATGAAGAAAGGTTGAGCAGGTTGGGCCTATACTCATTGGAGTTTAGAAGAATGAGAGGTGATCTTATTGAAACATATAAGATTCTGAGGGGGCTTAACAGGGTGGATGCAGAGAGGGTGTTTCCCCTCGTGGGGGAATCTAGAACTAGGGGGCATAGTTTCAGAATAAAGGGTCGCCCATTTAAAATGGAGATGAGGAGGAATTTCTTCTCTCAGAGGGTCGTGAATCTTTGGAATCCTCTACGCCAGAGAGCTGTGGAGGCAGAGTCATTGATTATATTCAAGGCGAAGATAGACAGATATTTGAGCTACAGGGGAGTCAAGGGTTATGGGGAGCGGGCGGGAAAGTGGAGTTGAGGCCAAGATCAGATCAGCCATGATCGTATTGAATGGCGGAGCAGACTCGAGGAGCCAAATGGCCGACTCCTGCTCCTATTTCTCATGTTCTTACAAACTTTTTCTGCAAAATCGCACTATTTAAAAGTTGAAAAAATCTTCAGCTGAATGAAAAGGTTTCTTTTCTGAGATTTGAATCAGACAATGTAATGTGCTCAGTCATAGAAGCTCACCTAGAATCAGGGTTATTCTTTGATTGAGATCTTTAAACTGTAAGGCCCATATTTTCTGGTGGGTTTCCACCTGATTTTGGGCAGATTGGTGGGATAAGGGTGGGAAATCAGCTGGGGAGTCATTCTATCAAGTCTGGGCCGATTATCATTACTTCTGGCATTTTCTGCCAGAAGACCCAGATGCACTGGGTCCTAACATATGCTGTGGATTCCTGTCTGGAGCAGAACTTCTGCCTACCCCTTACAAGGCCAGTGCCGCAATGTCTACGGAGCTGAAGGTGAGGACTGTCTATGTTGGGAGTTCTCACTTTTCCAGTCTCAGTAGGACCTGGCACATGTTTGGAGCCCGGTAAGCCTAGTAAGATGAGATGTGCCAGTCTCCGGAAGGTGGGCTCCACCAGAGGCGGCAGGCAAGGAATATAGCATGGGCCTCCGAAGATAAGGACATTTTAAAAATATTTTAAAACAGTGGTAGTGCCAGTCCCCTTGGTAAGATGTGCCTGTATGGTGTTGACATCCACCAGCCTCTAAAGCAAATGAGGTGCTCTCCGACTGACCTGGCACACTCTGGTGGAGCCAGAGCAGGAAGACTCCTCTGTGTGCAAGCCCAGCGTAACTCCCAGGCTCATGGCCGTAGAATGTTCGAGCCCTTTGTGGCATCTTGGTGTTAACCCCTTTCATGCTGTTTCTAGAAATACAAAAAAGTATCAATCAAAAATTCAATGCAGATGAAAAAGAAAATTTTTGTCACAATACTCTGATGGCTCTATGTGTTCCATCGATGAGGTGCTGCAGATCTGGTCAAATGTTCCCTCCTTTTGCTTGGGATACGTTACATTTGTCTTGCCCCTGGTAAACAAGGGTGCAGTGACCTGCTTGATGCATCGAAAAGCCCCAAAATACTCGTCCCTCATATTTGTATATACATTAGCAGTCGGTGTTGAGGTGCAATATCTCTGCAATATGTACCTCATAATACTTTTATAATACCATCCACAGATTTCATACAAATATGTTTTAAAATACAAAGAGAAAATATTGTTTTCTAATGTTGCTGATCATAGCCAGGGCAGTGGGCGGGTCCTCAGGGTCCCTTGGTTGCAGAGGTGTAAACTGTAATGTATATACCTTTAAGGGGGGAACTACTTTTTACAGCTCATGTATATTGCAGTACCGGCAGTGACCACACCTGTATATAGCACTGAGTAGTAATCTGTACAGACCAGTTCCCGTGTGAGCCACATTGAGTAAACACCTGTTATACCGTTCTCCTGCAGTCTGTGTCTTATTATACACAGACACAACATTGGCGACAAGGCAAGTTCGAACCTACCTGCAACTCTGCATCACCTCCCGGGGATTCGTTCCTGGAGATCAGTGGATTGGAGGTCAAGGCCAGAGACTCGGGCGTCGACCACGGGCAACCGCCCAGTCATCCAGCAGAGACTCGAGAATTGCAGGGGAGGCTGTCGAGAGCCAGGCTTGGCTTTCCAGTCGAGGTGGTCCAGCGAAACGGGCTGGCAACAGGTAGTGTGCAGACCCTTCCCGAACAGCGGCGGACTAGAGCCCGACCGAGCGGCACAGCAAAGGGCCGAGCAGCATCGACGGGGGAGAGAGAGAGAGGGCACAGCGCACAAGGCGCAGCCGGTGTTCAGGGGCCGAGCAGCGTCGAAGAGAGGGAGAGAGAGACGCGCAGAAACCCGCGAGGCGCTGCCATTGCCATGAGGACTGCCGAAAGCGGCGTTGGCAGCAGCGCAGGAGAAGCGCGTGAAACCTACAGGGCGCCGCCATTGCCACGAGAACCGCTGGGAGCGGCGTTGGCAGCAGCAGGGGAGGAAGGAAAGTGCGGGAGATGCCATTTTAAGCCATTGGGAGACGCCATTTTAAACCACACCCAAAATGCCGAAGAGTGGCAGTATCACCGCATTTGACATTGAAGTCGAAGATTGGACGACATATGTCGAACGAATAGAGGTATACTGCAAGGCAAATGAGGTGTCAGATGACAAGAAAGCGTCGTTATTGTTAAATTTAATGGGTGCAAAGACGTATGGTTTATTACGAAATCTAGTAACCCCAACGATGCCAATGGAAAAGAGTTTTGAAGACATAGTAACAATACTACAGGAACATTTAAACCCCACACCGCTGCTGATAGCAGAAAGATTCAAGTTTCACAAACGGAACCAGCATAAGGATGAAAGCAATGCTGATTATTTAACAGAACTGCGCAAACTATCGAAACACTGCCAGTTTGGAGCGGGACTGGCAGATACCTTAAGGGACAAGTTTGTATGTGGGCTTCAAAGTGAAGGAACCCAGAAACGGCTTTAATCTGAAAAGGACCTTACGCTGGAAAAGGCTTTCATCATTGCAGTATCATATGAAGCAGCAGCACGGGGCACTGCAGAGATACAACAGAGACCGCAAGAATATGGCACAAACGAAATGTCATATAGAACAGAGAAGTGCTATCACTGCGGCAGAACAACACACGACCAGAATGATTGCTGGTTCAAAGACAAAGTGTGCAGGCAGTGTGGAAAAGTAGGACACATAGCACGAGTCTGCAGGTCAGGAAAGAAAACCAGCAATAAGAAACCTATCAAAGAAAAGTACAAGAAGGTACATAAGATGACGGAGAATAGTTCATATGAACAAAAGAGTGATAACGACTCCGAAAGCAGGGAACTGAGTTGTCTGAAACTACATAATGTGATCACAATGGAGGATCACCGAACCATTTGGGTCACTCTCAAGATAGCAGGAGTCCAGGTAAAGATGGAATTGGACACAGGATCAGCCATAACAGTCATAAACCGATGGGACTACGAGCGGCTATTCTCACACATACCCTTGAAAGACACAAAAATTATTTTGAAGACGTATACGGGGCAAAAAGTCTACCCCAAAGGAAAAATAAGGGTGATCGTTATATATAACGGTAAGGAAACACCAAAACTAGACCTGTATGTATTGCAAGATGGAGGACAACCATTACTGGGACGTGAATGGATCCGGAAAATACAACTGGATTGGCATTCCATACAGGCACAGACTGTGGCTGACAAAAAGGATGACGACGTCACACCAGGGTGACTGTCAAAGATCCTAACTGACGCGAAAGAAGTGTTCCAGCAAGGTCTCGGAACACTAAAAGGCATGACAGCGATGATTAAAATTGAAGAAAACGCAAGCCCAAAATGTTTTAAGGCCAGATCGGTACCTTATGCTATCCGCCCAGCCGTCGAAGCAGAGCTGGAGAGTCTGGAATGTTCAGGTGTACTGTCCAAGATAGACTGGAGTGAGTGGGCTACACCCATCGTCCCTGTGATGAAAAAGTCATTGAGCAGCACGCCTGGGGAACCAAGGAAGGTTCGCATCTGTGGGGGCTTTAAGGTAACAGTGAACCCGATCCTTCACACCGTACAATATCCACTTCCGCGGATTGAAGATATTTTCGCCTCACTATCTGGAGGGAAACGCTTCACTAAGATTGATCTGGCCCAGGCGTATCTGCAAATGGAGGTAGAAGAAGCATCAAAAAAATACCTCACAATCAACACCCATAAAGGTCTCTACCAATACAACCGGCTGGTAATCGGGGTAGCATCAGCTCCGGCTATTTGGCAGAGGGCAATGGAACAAGTCCTGCAAGGGATCCCAGGGACCCAGTGTTATTTGGATGACATCCTGGTCACGGGCGAAAATGACAGTGATCACCTTGCCAACCTGGAGCAGGTGCTCACTAGATTGCAGGAATATGGGCTCCGAGCTAACCGCCACAAATGCGAGTTTTTTAGAAAACAGATCTCGTATTGTGGCCACGTTATCGATAAAGAGGGGTTACATAAGTCCCCAGAGAAGATTGAGGCAGTAGTCAAGGCTCCAGCACCGGAAAAATGTGTCACAACTGAGGTCGTTCCTCGGGCTGGTAAACTACTACCATAAGTTCTTGCCAAATTAGTCTACAATACTACACCCACTGAACACCCTACTGCAAACTGGGGTGCCATGGAAGTGGAGTGACGAATGTAGACGAGCTTTCCAGAAGAGCAAAACACTAATCACATCGAAAGAGGTATTGGCCCATTACAACCCGGCATTACCAATTCGGTTGGCATGTGATGCGTCACCCTACGGCATTGGAGCGGTGCTGTCGCACAAATTCTCGGATGGCTCAGAGAGGCCAATAGCCTTTGCGCCACGATCACTAACCTCAGCCGAACGTAACTACGCCCAGATTGACAGGGAGGCCCTCAGCACGGGCAGAAATTCACCTTGCTGACTGATCACCTGCCTCTTGTCTCCATTTTTAATCTGAAGAAGGGCGTTCCGGTGATGACTGCGCAACGATTGCAAAGATGGTCACTTTTTCTAGGGGCGCACCATTATGAGATTGAATATAAGGGCACGAAACAGCATGGAAATGCTGATGGGCTATCACGCCTGCCACTGCCTACTGCGGAGGAAGCACCAGCAGTGGATCCTGTCGAAGTATTCCATTCGACTATAGTTGAATACCTACCGGTAACTAACGCTTGAATCGAAAAGGAAACCCGAAATAACCCAACACTGTCTCGGGTATATGATTTGACGGTGAAGGGATGGCCAGCACATGGCGACTCACTGTTGCCAGCATTCTCGACAAGGAGAGAACAGCTGTCAGTGTGCCGGGGGACCTTGATGTGTGGATCCCGACTGGTAATTCCCCCCAAGTTAAGGGATAGAGTGCTCAATGAGCTTCATGAGGGTCATCTGGGAGGGGTAAAAATGAAAAGCCTAGCCAGGGCTTATGTGTGGTGGCCGGGAATCGATAAACAAATCGAGGACCTGACCAAGAGCTGCTCAGGATGCCAGAAAGTCCAGAATGCACCACCACAGGCCCCTCTACACCCATGGGAGTGGCCCTCATCTCCATGGCAACGGGTGCATATTGATTTTGCTGGTCCATTCATGGACTCAATGTTTTTAATAGCCGTGGATGCGCACTCGAAATGGCCTGAGGTCATCAAAATGTCCTCCACCACCACAGAGAAATCTATTGCAGTCCTACGGACCATTTTTGCCAGGAATGGCTTGCCAGAACAGATTTGCTCCGACAACGGACCACAGTTTGTGTCCGAAGAGTTCCGGAGGTTCTTGAAAAAGAATGGGGTAAGGCATTACACATCCGCCCCGTATCATCCAGCCACAAATGGATTGGCTGAGAGGTTCGTACAAACCTTTAAGAAGGCAATAAAGGCTATGTACAATGACAACATTCCGCTGCAGCACAAGGTGGACAATTTTCTGTTTGCCTACCGGAATCCGACACATGCAGTCACCAACCAGGCCCCAGCCATAATGTTCTTTAACCGAAGGTTAAGATCTCGCCTGGATTTGCTCAGACCAAATGTACGAAGAGATGTTGAGAGTAAGCAATTCCAGCACATCCATGAGAAGCCAACAAGGAGCTTCAATGTAGGGCAACCGGTCTTGGCCCACGACTACCGAACAGAAAAATGGCAGCCAGGAACGATATGCACATGGCAGGGCCCACTAATGTACACAGTGGATGTTGGGGAGAGCATCATGAGACGCCATGCTGACCAGATCCTAGAGTCACAGGAACAAGTCAACCCCATGCCTCGCCCATACGTACCTGGTGAGGAACCCGACGTACAGGTCGCATCTACCCCAGAAACAGTAGCATCGGAAGCTGATGAACCAACCTGACGACAGGGGGCCAGAATCACCTTCGCACCAAGAGCAAGACACTCGGGAAAGGCGCTATCCAGAAAGGATCAGGAAGCCTCCCCAAAGACTGAATATATAAACAGACTATTTTCAGCTAATGTTGCATGTTAAAAGTGTTAATTTTAATTAGTTTGATATTTAATTGTTAAATGAGTGTTATGGTACTGTTAATCTAAAAGGGGAGGAATTGTAATGTATATACCTTTAAGGGGGGAACTATCTTTTACAGCTCATGTATACTGCAGTACCGGCAGTGACCACACCTGTATATAGCACTGAGTAGTAATCTGTACAGACCAGTTCCCGTGTGAGCCACGTTGAGTAAACACCTGTTATACCGTTCTCCTGCAGTCTGTGTCTTATTATACACAGACACAACATTAACCATCCAGGGTTCCCGCTCCCAATTGCTAGTCAGCAACCCCTGCTAGAAGTGCATTTGGGGTGAGGACAGGTGAGGACTTGGCTGTCGTGACCCCATAGCCAAATGGCCCGCTGACGCATACTGTGGGTGTCCATACACAACTGATGGCCACTTCGACAAGTTATCAAAGGGTGACTGCTGTTTGTGGAGTGATCTCCCAACAAGCAGTCAACACCATCTGGAGAGGAGAGCAGGGTATAAAATTGTTCTGGAGAAAAAAAAGGTTTGTGTAACTGATGGTATATTGAGAACCTGCATTTTGGTATTTATTCAAATTTCTAATCTCAGGTTGTGAAACACTTTCAGTAAATAAAATGCTTACGCAAAGCAATAACTGCACTGCAGCAGAGAATATAATCTAGTATTCATGGACAAACTACTTCACCCCGGATGTACAATTATTTTGAAATTTCCTGGATATTGCACCCACGTGGTATGTGAAGTGATATCATCCTCTTGTAACAACTTGAGGTAAATTCATTAAATTTTGCAAGTGCCGAAGAAAATGTCTTGCTCTTGTTATAAAAGTTCTGTGGAACAATATTGCGCTGACTTGCTGGGTAGGGAAGGAGATGAGTGATTGAGACCAGAGCTCAGGAAAGCTAAAACTGTTATCAAGAACTAAGTGCCCACTCAGCAGCATTCAATGGCTGCTGATCTGCTATAATTTTGTTCAATAACTTCTGTATGAAAAGTTTAAATATTATGATCTTTATACACAAGCTTCCAGTATGAATATATGAACATCTGACTCCTCTGTGTGGAAGTGGACTCTGCTGAAGACACAGAAGAAAATGCTGGATGCTTTTGCAATACACTGAATAAAGAAGATGTTGGACATCAAGTTGGTGAACAAAATGGCCAGTAATGAAGCAATAATAGAGAGGTGCTTTTGTGCAGTGACAAAATGTGTTATGGCACGAAGATAATGATGAGTACAGCATATGTGCCATATAACTTAAAATCAGCTCTTTTGGAAAATGATGGAATAGGCCATAGAGGGAATTGGAATTGGAATTGTAACTCACCCCACTTGGCAGGAACAGGACGGGCAGGCCTTAAAATGCAGCGGCTCCCTTTCCGCTGATTTCGGAATTTAACTGCTGGTTTAGCAGTGTATGAGGCGCCCACCTCAAGGATTGTGCGTATGAAGACCTCAGTGGAAGATTGATAATGGACACACAGCTGCAAGAGCTGCAGGTGGGAAATTTCAAAGGCCTTGTAGCTTCAAAAACCAGTCTAGTTGATGGTGACTAGCTGAATCTGAATAGTGAACTGTTAAAATGTCTTTCAAACAGTTTGACTGAAAACATGACAGGGGATTTGAATTTTATCCACCCATATCCTGAACTCAACCAGCAAACCAATGTTTTTATGTTATCAGGTAGATTTTACAAATTTGCACTCCCCGTACAGTATTTCATACACCAGGAATGCATTTTGGGGAACTTGGGCAGGGAAATCATTGGGCCCTACAGGATTTTCCATTCATTTGGATTTTTGGATAGTGAGGCAGAAATTCTTAATGGCATGGCCCTTTAAATAGTCTTTCAATCTTTGAAAAAATGAATTGTTTCCCATCAGTCATGCGTTATCTGTAACTATTTTCTTCCATTGTATTCATCGCAAAGTTTAGAACTTAAAAGGGCTTTTTGGTGGCTGATACGGACAATGTAAATTTTTTTCAAATGTGTTTGTATTTAAAGCAAATATCCATAATGTCAGTTGAAGACAGTAAAATGGGAATTTTTCTTATCCACTCTCATGCACGCTCATTTACTGGTAAATTTTAAATGGCATTTTGTACCTAGATCAGTGTTACTTTTTTGTTGATTGTCACAATCCCAAGCAGGTTTTGCCTGAGAGCCCAGTCTGAAGAATGCAGTAACACACTGGGGTCGATTTTCGTGTATCGCACAAATGGGACAGGTAGGGCTCGATTTTGTTACTGGGGCGGGCTGGGGTCGTGTAATCCGCTTTTCATGTTAGTCACCCGATTCTACATCGATGTGGGAGAATGAAGCGATTTTAACTTAAGTGGGCAATTGAGTTCCAGCGTGTGGGAACCCATGGCCCAATTAGTTTTTTCAGTCTGAAACTCGCCTCCGATGATGTCATCATTGCTGCTGCATTTAAGGTCTGCAACAAGCCTTGCTTCTTCTGCAGACTGCCAACCTTTTGGCCTTTCATGTTAGAGGGACCTGGAGGCAGAATGACCAGCGAGAGACCTAGGTCTGCTCCCAGGTTTGATGACGTTGCCCTGCAGGCTTTAGTGGAGGGAGCAAGAGCCAATTAAGAGGTGCTCTTCCCTTCTTCAGGGAGGAAGAATCCTCCCCAGCAGACCAAGGCTGTGTGGATCCAGGTGGCCCAGGAGGTCAACTCTTTGTCGATAATCCGCAGAACCTGGCTTCAGTGCAGGAAGAGGTTTCATGACCTTCTGTGCACTGGAAAAGTGAGTATGAATTTCCCATCACCCTCAATCTGATCCCCATTGCCTCTCCTCACCAGCACTCAGCTTTAGCAATCCCTTCCTCCACATCCCACTTGACACTAACATCCATGCACCCTTACCCATTCCCTCTCTCTCTGTGGTCACATTCACCTAACTATTCGAATATGCAGCCCTCACACTCCCTATCACTGTGATGCCATGGCAACAACAACTTTCAACACACAGGGAGGGTCCTTTGTATCCTACTAAGCATCTATGCTATGGATTCTCTACACTCACTCCTTCATTCTCACTCGAACTCCACTTGTCTCCCTCATTGCAGGAAAAGAGAGCTCACAATAAGAGGGAAAGAGAGAGGACAGGAGGAGGGCCACCCTCAGTAGCCCAGCTCACCCCCTGGGAGGAGGTGGTCCTGGACATCGTGGGAGTGGAGGACGAAGCGCAAGTGGGGGACGGACAGAGGGGTGCATCACAGCAAGCTGGTGACAGAATAGTTTTGCATCTCTCTCATTGACATTGCATGAGTCACTGATAATGATTCTGAAGCTCTAACAGATGGACTTATGATCATCTGCAATATGCAATGTGCGTGTAACCTTGGCATCACATCTCTCACTCTTTCCTTTACTCCCCCACAGGACCATCGACAGCACCCATCCCCACTAGCCAGGAGGAAGAGCCTGAGCATCCAGACTCCTCAGAAGAAGCTGCAACCTCTGAGGGCGCAGCGTCAGCAGAATTCAGCGCACCCAGCACCAGCGCAGACACTCACACCTCGGTGGGACCTTCGCGAGATAGAGTAGTGTTGTCACATGGTGTTACACAGCTCACATGTGAGCATCTGCAGATTGTGGAGACAGGGACAGCAGTGGAGAGTCCTCGTCGGAGGGCACAGGACTCTCCCAGCTCGGCTCAGCTGCATGTCGACCCTCTGCCTCTGGGTCCATCCATAAGATCAGTGGTGCTGGAACTCCAAGGACAGATGCAGGAGTCTCTGGCAGGTTTTGTCTCCAGGGTCGCTGCAAGTGTGGAGCGAATGGAGAAGTCCATTGCAAACATGAGCAGAGCCTTTGTGGAGTCATTGGCATATGAACGCATCACCATGGAAAGAATGGCAACCTCCATGGTGGTGATAAGTCACCAGAGTGCAGAAAACATGGTGAGTGTTCTGAATAGAATGACACCTCTGGAGGAGCGATGGTCATCTATTGAACAGAGAAACCAGACCTTCATGGAAGTCCTTCTGAGTAGGACTGCCAGTACAGATACGGGTCCCCATGGCCCCCCTGATCTGCAGCAAGGTGCTCTCAAGCCACTTGCAAGCACTGAGGGGGACCTGACCCATGAGAGGGAAGTTGGTGGCAGACATCAAGGAAGTGGGGGCTCCTCTCCAAGCGCTCACACTTCCATGCCACTGCAGAGCCCTCGGTCAGAGCCCCACCAGAGTCCACACCCAACTGAGATCGGCGTCTCAACCCCTGCACAGCTGCAGGAGCAGCAGACTGTTGCCGAGCCCTCAGAGGTTCGCAAACCCAGAGGACGCCCGCCAAAGGTGTCGAGACAGGAGCAGCAAGAAAGTGAGCAAGGGGCCTCCACATCTGCTGAAGCCACAGGGGAAGCACCACGTAGGAGCACGCGTAAGAGAAAGATACTGCACAAATAGTCACAAGGGTAGTCACTTGGGTGAAATTTGATGTTTAATGTTAAAAAGCCATCAGATGGTTACTGTAAATAAAAAATCTGATGGCTACTGCTGCAGTTGTGGCGTGTGTCATTTCACTAATGGGACTTCCACATTGAGGGCTTAGGTTTACTTGGTATATGCCTCAGTTGAGGAAGCGCTCAGTGAAGGTGGCGAGAGGGGTTTCCCAGGAGGTCACACTGGAGATGGGTGTCAGGCTCCAAACTTCCACAGCTGTGGTTATGCCTTCTAAAAGTTCCCCCAGACCTGAGACAACAAAGTCCTGCCACCTGCAAATGATGGCAGATCAAATATCCTATTTAATGGTGGAGCTGCAGCTAACAGTCAGCAATCCAATTGTGCTCCCGCCAGGTTTCACCGTCGTGTTTCAGAGCAGGCATGCTTCACGTCGGAAAAGGGTTAAAATCACCAAGGCCTTTCAAAATGGGATAATAGAGGCAATTTAGTGCTTGTTAAGGGCATTAACGGCCTATCCCGCCTCTTGGAGGCAGGACGGAGACGGGAGCAGTAAACACGATTTCTTGAAAATTGCTTGGAGGCAGGATGGAGGCGGGGTTGGGCCTGCCCGCCCGCCACTTTTTGCAATTTTAGCACTCTGCACGCCTCCATTCCTGCCTCCACAGCCCTGTGAAATTCGAGCCCCTAGTGTATGGTGCGTCTGCCCCATTTGTCCAATGTCATTGGTGGGAGACCTAATTCATTTTCATTGTTAGGCCTTATTTTAATAACATTTGTGAGTTGCTAATCGGTATCTCTATAGGCAGCTCACCGATTGGATGGGCAGGAAATCTGACTGGGCTATTTAAAGGAACCGTGCAACCGTAAAAGGGGAGGTGCACTTTTCATATGCTGGTTACTGACACTTGTTTTTCAGAATCTGTTGGTAAGATTTTAATCGAGCAAGTAGGAAAGAGTTCCTCTTCCCCACTGATGGCTGTCGGGTTCCCATTGCTCAGCAGCAATGGGAACCCGACACCCATCTTCCTCAAGGTCCTCATCCAATGGTGGCTCAATGTGTTGTTCCCCATTGCAGTATTAAGTTATACAACAAACCACTATCATATGAGGTACAGTTTGTGGGCTGTTACTTTTTATTCATTCATGGGTTGTGGGCATCGCTGGCAAGGCCAGCATTTATTGCCCATTGAGAAGGTGGTGGCTCGCTAGGCCATTTCAGTGAGCAGTTAAGAGTCAGTCACATTGCAGTGGGTCTGGAGTCACATGTAGGCCAGCCTAGTAAGGATGGCAGATTTCCTTCCCTAAGGGATATTAGTGAACCAGATGGGTTTTTACAACAATCCGGTAGTTTCATTACTGGTACTAGCTTTTTTTAATTCCAGATTTATTCAATTCACTGATTTAAATTGGTGGGATTTGAACTCATAGATCATTCATCCAGGCCTCTGGATTATTAGTCCAGTAACATAATGACTACGCTACCGCACCACACTGTATTGCAGGAAGCCACTAGGCCTGCCCAATCATTGTTTGAAAACTCCAGTGGTCCATTCGATGAGCGCTGCATTGATCCATGCATCTGATTGTCGCGGAGTAACGCATTTCCAGAATGGAAATGAAAATTGGGCAGTTTCTATAATGGGCAGCTGATCCGCAATGACAGTTTTGCGCCCAGATGGCAAGTTGAAAAGCTACCCCACTGTTCTTTAGGCAGTAATATACACTCTATGACCTGTCATTGTTAAATGATTAATGGTGCTCAGTTCCTTGAAATGATATAGAAAAGTGACCTCAGGCGATAGATTACAACAGCAATATTGCAATTCATTTTTTTCAGTTTTAACTGAAATCGGATCGAATACCATGAATTGTTAATGAAATTGTAAGGATCACATACAGTACTTCAGCATATATAACAATTATTTAAGTTACCTTGTCTCATTTATAACTGAAAAACAAGTGACGGTATCTAATGGTCTGCAGCTATGCTGAATCTATCCATTTGGTACTATGTTAAATATTGCTTCTCCATAAATATGTATCAAAGAGCATAAATTGGATCTAATTTACAGTAGTTAGTAATATTTCCAACATGGGAAGAAAATTCTTCAGCAGGATCACTGCTGCAGCACCCAAAGAGGAGGAGGCCATTTAAAGGGAGTAGAAGAGCCCCAAAGACCAGCCCACAATTTCATGTTTGGGCCTTGGACTGGGCCAGGATCTTCATTCAGTGTATGGTTGGGGGCCTGAGGAGACAGAGAAGGGCCCGCTGATGGGTCATAAGAACATAAGAACATAAGAAATAGGAGCAGGATTAGGCCATTCAGCCCTTCGAGCCTGCTCCACAATTCAATGAGATCATGGCTGATCTTCTGCCTCAACTCCATTCACCAGCCCTATCGCCATATCCCTTGATGCCCTTACTAGTCAGAAATCTATCGACTTCTGTTTTGAATATACCCAATGACTGAGCCTCCACAGCCCTCTGGGATAGAGAATTCCAAAGATTCACCACCATCTGTGTGAAGAAATTTCTTCTCATCTCAGTCCTGAATGACCTACCCTTTATCTTGAGGCTGGGGCCCCTGGTTCTAGACTCCCCAGCCAAGGGAAACATTCTCCCAGCATCCATCCTATCAAGCCCTGTAATAATTTTGTATGCTTCAATGAGATCCCCTCTCATTCTTCTGAATTCAAGAGAATACAGACCTAGTTTACTGAATCCCTTCTCATACGACAGTCCCGCCATCCCAGGAATCAATCTTGTGAACCTTCGTTGCACTCCCTCTATGGCAAGTATATCCTTCCTTAGGTAAGGAGACCAAAATTGTACACAGTACTCCAAGTGTGGTCTCACCAAGGCCCTATATAATTGGAGTAAGACTTCCTTACTCCTGTACTCAAATCCTCTTGTAATGAATGCCAGCATACCATTTGCCTTCCTAATGGCTTGCTGCACCTGCATTCACTTTCAGTGACTCATGTACAAGGACACCCAGGTCCCTTTGAGCATCTGCATTCCCCAATCTTTCACCATTTAGGAAATAATCTGCCTTTCTGTTTTTTCTACCAAAGTGGATAACTTCACATTTATCCACATTATATTCCATCTGCCATGTTCGCGCCCACTCACTGAGCCTGTCGAGATCCCCTTGAAGCCTCTTCACATCCTCTTCACAACTGACACTGCCACCTAGCTTTGTATCATCAGCAAATTTGGAAATGTTACATTTAGTCCCCTCATCCAAATCATTGATATAGATTGTGAATAGCTGGGGCCCAAGCACCAATCCTTTCGGACCCCACTAGTCACAGCCTGCCATCTTGAAAAAGACCTGTTTATCCCTGCTCTTTGTTTACTGTCTGTTAACCAATTCTCAATCCATGCTAGTATATTACCCCCAATTTCATGTGCCCTAATTTTGTTCACCAACCTCTTGTGTGGGACCTTATCGAAGGTCCTCTCCCTCCAAAAGGGAGTCCAGCAGCCTTTCCACTGCAGACATAGGGATGGCTGCCACCCATCTTCTGGCAGTCCCTGGAGTTGGTGGGATGAGCAGTGGAAAGCAGGGAAATGGTGTGGCTTGCTCGGCCCAGCCTCCCTGCTGTCATTTACATGGGGAAAGGGCAGTCAGCAGCCTTCTCCTGGGGCAGGGAGGGTTGGAAAATTGAGGTTGTGGTGTGCGCCCAGCAGCCTTACCACCCAATAGTCCCACCTTTTCCACCAAAATCTCACCTGATTTGGGGCGGGTTAGTGGAGGAAAATATAAGCCTTGGTCTCCGATCCTCTTAATTTCACTGTGGTTGGCACTGTCTGTTCCTACCCCTTCAGTTTTCAGAGCACCAGTTACAGCACAAGCTATCAAATGCCTTATTTTCCCATTATTGAGGAAAAAAGTAAAGTTACTTTGTGTGTTCCAGCTGCCTGTGATCACTGCTGACTCTTTCTTCGCACTGATCATAGTGCGGCTGTCTCCCTGTGCTGCCTGAACTATGAGCAAAGACAAAACAAGCTGGCAGAATCACAAGCAATTGGAATAGAAACACCGAATATAATTGCTATTGCAGGTACTAGGAAAACATATGAACTGGATTTTTAAAATTTAGTTTTGACTAACAATTCTAATTACAAACAAAGATGGTGGGATGGTTTCCGGGGTCGGGAGGCAGAAAGGGAACGAAAATCCAGTGGGAATCAGTTCCGCTGGATTCCTGCTTATTTATGCAGCTCATAGCCAATGAATGCTTTTGAGGTGCAGTTAATATTGCTTGGAAAACAAATACACCAGCCATCTGCATATTGCATAATCTGTTTTGGTGGTGCTGAGCAAGGGGTAAGTGTTGGCGAGAACATTGGGAGAACTTCTTGTTTCTCTTTGAATTCTGCCATAGGTTCCTTTGTGTCCACCTCAATAGGCAGATGGTCCTCAATTTAATTTCTCATATGAAAGATGGCACTTCCGACAATGCAACACTCTGCACTGCATTTATGGGTCAGCCTAGACTCAGGTCCTGGAGTGCGGCTTGACCTTATAAAATTCTAACAGGACTAGACAGACTAGATGCAGGAAGGATGTTCCTGATGGCGGGGGAGTCCAGAACCAGGGGTCACAGTCTAAGGATAAGGGGTAAGCCATTTAGGACTGAGCTGAGGAGGAATTTCTTCACTCAGAGAGTGGTGAACCTGTGGAATTCTCTACCACAGAAGGCAGTTGAGGCCAACTCATTAAATATATTCAAGAAGGAGTTAGATATATTTCTTAAGGCTAAAGAGATCAAGGGATATGGGGAGAAAGCAGAGACAGGGTACTGCATTTGGATGATCAGCCATGATCTCATTAAATGGCGGAACAGGCTCGAGGGGCCGAATGGCCTATTCCTGCTCCTATCTTCTATGTTTCTACGTTTCTATGACCTATAACCTACTGACTCAGAGGCAAAAATGCTATTACTGAGTCCAGCTGACATCCACTTTCCCTTTAATGGAAAACTGCAGCCCTTTAACAACTTGTAGTTATATAGCGCCTTTAACGTAGTTAAGCAGCCCAAGGCGCTTCACAGTAATGCTATAAAGCAAAATTTGACACTGAAATAAAGAGTAGATTTGCCTTTCTAAATCTAGGCTTTATTAACCTTAAAAACCCAGCAGCACATCTTCAACACCCAGCCCCAACCAAGGCTGTAGAGAACTGAATTTAAGATGGCCACCACAAATCACATGACATCAACTACCAATGAGTTTACAGCATATCTCTCAAGGCAAGAAACAGGCAACCAATTATAATGCTTCTTACAAAACAAGAATAATCACCACATTCACCCCTCCTTTTAAAACATACTCCAACCTAGGTAGCCTTTACAATTTACAATTAATTATTTATAACTAAAACAATACAAATATAATATTTCAACAATTTTAAAACATTACTATCAAATTATTTTAAAAGTCCATTTTCAATCGGTCGACCGGATATCTTGTTCATGTCGACCTTCTTAACCTTGGTGAAATTCCTTGCCCTCCCACACCAGGAGACACAGAAGTATCTTCTGCAGGAAGGCTATCCACATCCTGATTATCAACGGTTTCCGGATTGGAAATCCCATCAGGAGGTAAACTGGGACGGTCATGAACATCCATCGAGGGCTGACTAATAGAATTATAATTATCTGCAATAGGATTGGAAATATTCATAGTATCTGTGACGACATCCACATTATCTGAATCATGACTATTGTTAATATCCTCAGAAGAGGGCTGGCCACCACAAGGAACCAAGTCTATAATTGAAACAATACTTTCTTTCCCATCTTGGAATCGAATATGAGCATATTGGGAATTTGCCTCCAACAGCTCCACCTCCTCCACTAAAGGATCATATTTTGACAATCTAACATGGCATCGAAGCAGCACAGGTCCCTGCATAGTAAGCCATGAAGGTACCGAATATCCCGTAGTAGATCTCCGCGGATAGTTAAAGAGCCTTTCATGGGGGGTCACATTAGTAGCCGTTGAAAGCAATGATCTAATGGAATGCAGGGCATCAGGCAATACCATTTCCCACTGTGTATTCTTAAGGTTCCGGGATGTCAAAGCCAACATAACTGCCTTCTAGATCACCCCATTATATCGTTCGCACTGTCCATTACCCTGGGGATTATACGGGGTAGTTCTACTAGTAGAGATTCCCCGACTCTGGAGGTATTCCTTCAACTGGGAAGACATAAAAGAACTTCCCTGATCCGAATGGATATACGCAGGCATCCCAAAGATGACAAAAAGTTGAGTCAGACATTTGATAACTGTAGCAGCTGATACATCTGCACAAGGAAAAGCAAAAGGAAACCTTGAAAACTCATCCACAACAGTAAATATATATCGATTCTGAGTTGTTGAAGGAAGAGGCCCCTTAAAATCAACGCTCAAACGTTCAAAAGGAGAAGTAGCCTTTATAAGATGAGCTCATTGAGGCTTAAAGAAATTCGGTTTACACCGAGCACAGATAGAACATGATGAAGTCATCCGCTTGACGTCTTCAACTGAAAAGGGCAAATTCTTACTGCGTACGAAGTGTATCATCCTGGTAACACCAGGATGGCACAAAGCATTATGAAGATTAATAAGCGTATCTCCGTGAATCACAGAACAATAAGCCCTCGACAGCGCATCAGCAGCAACATTATCCTTCCCCGGACGGTAAACTATATCAAAATGGTAACATGCCAACTCAATCCTTCACCTCATTATTTTATCATTCTTGATCTTTCCAAAATGTTTGACATCAAACATAAAGGACACAGATTTTTGGTCAGTTACCAACGTAAAATGTCGCCCCGATAAATAATGTCTCCATTTACGCAGTGCTTCTACTATTGCATACGCCTCTTTCTCTATTGAGGAGTGTCTTTTCTCACTATTGTTCAAAGTACGTGAGAAAAAGGCCACAGGTCTTCCATTTTGGTTCAGAGTAGCCCCAATTGCAAAATTGGAAGCATCCGTCTCAATCACAAAGGGAACCTGCTCATCAATAGAATGCACAACTGCTCCAAGGATATCCTTTTTGAAATTATCAAAACACGTCCTAGCCTCCCATGATAGAGGATATGTCCTAACCCGAATAAGGGGCCGGATCTTCTGCGAAAAGTTTGCAATCCAATTAGAATAATAAGAAAACAGTCCAACAACTCGTTGCAAAGCCTTAGAATTAGTAGGACAAGGTAAATCAATCAATGGTCGCAGGCGTTCTGGATCTGGTTTAATCTTGTTTCCCGAGATAATATACCCCAGTAGATTTACCTCAGTAGTCGAAAAGATACACTTCTCTTTATTGAAAGTTAAACCAACTTTTTCCGCAGCTTGAAGGAATCTTTCTAAATTAGAATCATGCTCCACTCTTGATTTGCCACACACCGTGATGTCATCTAAATATGAAAAGGTGTCAGAGAGAGAGTTATCACTTATAAAAGCATCCATTGCCCGTTGAAAACAGGCAACACCATTAGTAACACCAAATGGTACTCGGCAAAACTGATACAGCTTTCCGCCAGCCTCAAAGGCCGTATATGGTTGGTCCCTCTTAACGATAGGAATCTGATGATAAGCACTCTTTAGGTCAATAGTGCTAAAAACCTTATACTGAGATACTTTGTTGATAAGCTCATCAATCTTAGGCAAAGGGTACGCATCTAATTGAGTATACCTATTAATAGTTTGAGAGTAGTCTATCACCATTCGTTTCTTATGTCTCTCGTTAGTGGTGACAACTACTTGTGCCCACCAGGGCGAACAACTAGGTTCAATGATTCCTTCCAATAAAAGACGTTGAACTTCAGAATTAATAAATTCTTTATCCTGACTGCTATACCTTCTTGACTTGGTAGCAATTGGCTTACAATCCAACACCAAATTGGAAAAAAGTGATAATGGAGAAATGGATAAAGAAGTTAATCCACAAATAGATAAAAAGTGGCTTAGTTCCTCCAAAAGAAAGACTGAGAGACTCGTGTAATTGAAGCACATCATGACCAATCAAAATATCAGCACAGAGATTAGGCAAAACAGATAGGCGTATATCAGTATACATATTACCTAGAAGAATTAATTTCACAAGGCAACAACCAGCTACTTGTGAGGTGAGAGTCGTCTGAGCCATACACACCTGATAAGTAACAGGCGAAATTTTCAAATGCTTCTCCTTCACAAACTGAAGACTTATAAAACTCTCGGTACTGCCCGTATCTATAAGTGCCTTCACTTCTAACCCATTAACTTGGGCCATAACTATAGCTTTGTTTAGGCCATGAGCAAAGGCAGCAGAAACTGATGCAATAAACACCCTATCTAAAGGCTGAATAGTCGCAGAGGTGGCAATTGATTTACAAACACGTGCATAATGACCTCTCTTGCCGCATTTACTACACACAGCCTCCCGAGCAGGACACTTCAGACGAGGGTGCCGGGCGTTCCCACAAAAATAACACTTCTGAATCCGAGAGGCAACAGCAGCCGAAGTAGAAACTGTTTCAGAGTCTAGTAAACCACTCCTATTATGTCCACATAATTCCTTTTCATCCGGAACTGCCGAAACCACAGTCGCAGGCCGATTAAAAAGAGCGTAAGAATCCGAACTTCTCTGAGCCAAATCCAATGTAGAGGCTTGCTCAAAGGCACTCTTGAGATCCAAAGTCTTATTTTCTAATAACCGCTGACGAATTGATCTAGACAGTAATCCATTAATAAAAGCATCCCGTACCGATTCTTCCTTATATTCTTCTGCCGACACGGCCTTATAATTACAGTTAGCTCCAAGGCGCCGAACTGCTTGTAAATAAGCATCCAAAGATTCTCCCACCTGCTGCCTACGGGCAGATAGAAGGTGATGTGCAAATACCTCATTCTTTGGTTTAACAAAAATCTTTTCCAATGTAGCTATAGCCAATTCGTAAATTTCACAGTCCAAGATATACTTATACACATCCGGAGCAATGTAGTTGATCAGTATATTCAACTTATTTAGAGACTCTTGATCCAACACACCCAAAAAGTTTTTAAATGTACGATACCAGTGTTTCCATTTATCATCCACTCCTGCAGAATTAGGGTCAGCATTAAATCGTTCCGGTTGAAGATATCGCTCCATTCTAACAAAAGGTTAATAAATTGAAATAAAGAGTAGATTTGCCTTTCTAAATCTAGGCTTTATTAACCTTAAAAACCCAGCAGCACATCTTCAACACCCAGTCCCAACCAAGGCTGTAGAGAACTGAATTTAAGATGGCCACCACAAATCACATGGCATCAACTACCAATGAGTTTACAGCATATCTCTCAAGGCAGGAAACAGGCAACCAATCATAATGCTTCTTACAAAACAAGAATAATCACCACAGACACCAAGCCGCATAAGAAGATATTAGGGCAGGTGACCAAAAGCTCGGTCAAAGAGGTAGGTTTTAAGAAGCATCTTAAAGGAGGAAAGAGAGGTGGAGAGGTAGAGAGGTTTAGGGGGGGAATTCCAGAGCTCAGGGCCTTGGCAGCTTAAGGCATGGCCACCAAAGGCTGAGCGATTATAATCAGGGATGTGCAAGAGGCCAAAATTAGCAGAGCGCAGATATCTCGGGGGGTTTTGGTGCTGGAGGATATTACAGAGATGGGGAGGCGTGAGGCCATGGAGGGATTTGAAAACAAGGATGAGAATTTTTAAATTGAGGCATTGCTTAACCGAGAGCCAATGTAGGTCAGCGAGCACAGGGGTGATGGGTGAACGGGACTTGGTGCAAATTAGGACACGGGCAGCCGAGTTCTAGATGACCTCAAGTTTACAGAAGTTAACAGCTGAGCCATGTTGGATTTTGCATTTTCCTAGCCAAATGTGCTACAGGACAAATAAGTAAACATAAATTATGTATGGAGTAAATTGAAGAAAAGAAAATATGAAACTACAAAAATATATATTTTTTAAACTGCAGAAAACCTGCTTTTTCACTTCACGAGGCTTGTTTTAGCAAGGGAGCTCCCAGAACTCCCATTGTGCTCAATATTTATGGATACCTTATCTAATCTCACAAAATTTAGTTGCTGTCAATTAACTTTTGCATTATAATACTTAATTCGGAATACACATTCCACCCCAAATTGTGCTTCACAAAATCTGGGTGTGCAAGGTTGGATAGGTGGAGCTGATGAGTATCCTGATATGATGAGGTAGATGACAAATCAAGAAGCTGGTTTATTTTGCAGAATATGCATGGCTAAACAAAAGTAGTAATTCCAGACTTTTTTAAAACTTCTTCCACAACACTTCACATAATAACACAAGATAACAAAACATATGGCCTTGAGTTTCCGCTTTGGGCACAATCAGCAATCCGGGTGCAAATTGTTAAATCCGTGAATCTTAAGGTATGGTGTTCTTCAATAAATAGGCGGAGACTGCAGATTAACAATCAACAGGTGTTTACTGGATGAGGGTAGTCTAAAGGCTAAAGTACAGATCCCTACACAGGGTTTATATACAGGTTTGGTCACTGCCGGTACTACAGTATACAGGAGCTGTAAAAGTAGTTCTTTCTTAAAGGTACATACACTACAATTCCTCCCCTTTTAGATTAACAGTACCGTAACAATCAAATAACAGTCAACACTTTTAACATGCACATTTAACTGAAATAGTCCATTTATAGATTCAGTCTTTGGGGCAGCTTCCTGATCCTTTCTGGATAGTGCCTTTCTGGAATGTCTTGCTCTTGGTGCGGAGGCGATTCTGGCCCCCTGTCGTCGGTTAGCTCATCAGCTTCCGATGCTATTGTTTCTGGGGTAGATGCTACCTGTATAGAAACATAGAAACTAGGAGCAGGAGTAGGCCATTCGGCCCTTCGAGCCTGCTCCGCCATTCAACGAGATCATGGCTGATCATCCAAACCCTAGCACCCGGTCCCTACACCGACAGCCATCCCACCCAAGCCCTATCCCCGTAACCCCATAACCCCACATATTTAATCCCCCCTAACACTAAGGCTTAACACTAAGGGCCAATTTTTATCATGGCCAATCAAACTAACCCGCACATCTTTGGACTGTGGGAGGAAACCGGAGCACCCGGAGGAAACCCACGCAAACACGGGGAGAATGTGCAAACTCCACACAGACAGTCACCCGAGGCCGGATTTGAACCCGGGTCCCTGGCGCTGTGAGGCAACAGTGCTAACCACTATGCCACCGTGCTGTCGGGATCATCACCAGGAACGCGAGACATGGGGTTGACTCGTTCCTGTGACGCTAGGATCTAGTCGACATGGCGTCTCACAATGTTCTCCCCAACATCCACGGTGTACATTAGTGGCCCCTGCCGTGTGCATATCGTTCCGGGTTGCCATTTCTCTGTTCAGTAGTCATGGGCCAAGACTGGTTGTCCTACATTGAAGCTCCTTGTCGGCTTCTCATTGATGTGCTGGAATTGCTTATTCTCAACATTTCTTCGCACATTTGGTCTGAGCAAGTCCAGACGAGATCTCAAACTTCGGTTAAAGAACATCATGGCCGGGGTCTGGTTGGTAACTGCATGTGTCGCATTTCTGTAGGCTAACAGGAAATTGTCCACCTTATGCTGCAGTGGAATGTTGTCATCGCACATGGCCCTTACTGCCTTTTTAAAGGTTTGTACGAACCTCTCAGCCAATCCGTTTGTGGCTGGATGATACGGGGTGGATGTGTAATGCCTTACCCCATTCCTTCTCATAAATTTCCGGAACTCTTCGGACACAAACTGTGGTCCGTTATCAGAGCAAACCTGCTCTGGCAAGCTGTTCCTGGCAAATATGGTCCGTAGGACTGCAATCGTTTTCTCTGTAGTGGTGGAGGACATTTTGATCACCTCAGGCCATTTCAAGTGCGCATCCACTGCTATTAAGAACATTGAGTCCATGAATGGACCAGCAAAATCAATATGCACCCGTTGCCATGGAGGGGAGGGCCACTCCCATGGGTGTAGAAGGGCATGTGGTGGTGCATTTTGGACCTTCTGGCATCCTGAGCAGCTCTTTGTTAGGTCCTCGATTTGTTGATCGATCCCCGGCCACCACACATAAGCCCTAGCAAGGCTTTATATTTTCACCCCTCCCAGATGGCCTTCGTGAAGCTCATTGAGCACTCTCTCCCTTAACTTGGGTGGAATTACCACTCGGGATCCACACATCACTGTCCCCTGGCATACTGACAGCTGTTCTCTTCTGGATGAGAATGCTGGCAACAGTGAGTCGCCATGTGTTGGCCATCCCTTCACCGTCAAATCATATACCCGAGACAGTGTCGGATCATTTCGGGTCTTCTTCTCTATATCCGCGTTAGTTACTGGCAAGCGTTCAATTATAGACGAATAAAATATTTCGACAGGGTCCACTGCTGGTGCTTCCTCCGCAGTAGGCAGTGGCAGGCGTGATAGCCCATCTGCGTTTCCATGCTGTTTCGTGCCCTTATACTCTATTTCATATTGGTTCGCCCCTAGAAAAATGGACCATCTTTGTAGCCATTGCGCAGTCATCACCGGAACGCCCTTCTTTGGATTAAAGATGGAGACAAGTGGTTGGTGGTCAGTGAGCAAGGTGAACTTCTGCCCGTGCAGATAGTGGTTGAACTTTTTTACTCCCCACATTAGGCTGAGGGCCTCCCTGTCAATCTGGGTGTAGTTGCGTTCGGCTGAGGTTAGTGACCGAGACGCAAAGGCTACTGGCCTCTCCAACCCGTCTGGAAATTTGTGCGACAGCACCGCTCCAATACCATAGGGTGATGCATCACACACCAACCGAATTGGTAGTGCTGGGTTGAAATGAGCCAACACCTCCTTTGATGTGATCAATTCTTTGCACTTCTGGAAAGCTCGTTTACATTCGTCATTCCACTTCCATGGTACCCCCGTTTGCAGTAGGATGTTCAGTGGGTGTAATACTGCAGACAAATTTGGTAAGAACTTATGGTAGTAGTTCACCAGCCCGAGGAACGACCTCAGCTGTGACACATTTTCCGGTGCTGGAGCCTTGACTACTGCCTCAATCTTTTCAGGGAACTTATGTAACCCCTCTTCATCAATAACGTGGCCACAATATGAGATCTGCTTCTGGAAAAACTCGCATTTGTGGCGATTAGCTCGCAGCCCATATTCCTTCAATCTAGCGAGCACATGCTCCAGGTTGGCGAGGTGATCACTGTCATTTTCACACGTGACCAGGATGTCGTCCAAATAACACTGGGTCCCTGGAATCCCTTGCAGGACTTGATCCATTGCCCTTTGCCAAATAGCCGGAGCTAATGCTACCCCGAACACCAGCCGGTTGTATTGGTAGGGACCTTTGTGAGTGTTGATCGTGAGGTATTGTTTCATGGCTTCTTCTACCTCCATTTGCAGGTACGCCTGGGCCAGATCAATCTTAGTGAAGCATTTTCTTCCAGATAGCGAGGCAAAAATATCTTCAATCCGTGGAAGCGGATATTGTACCGTATGAAGGACTTGGTTCACTGTCACCTTAAAGTCCCCACAGATGCGAACCTTCTTTGGTTCCCCAGGCATATTACTCAACGACCTCTTCATTACAGGAACAATGGGTGTAGCCCACTCACTCCAATCCACTTTGGACAGTACTCCTGAACGTTCCAAACCTTCCAGCTCTGCTTCGATGGCTGAGCGGATCGCATAAGGCACTGTTCTGGCCTTAAAACACTTTGGGCTGGCATTTTCCTCTATTTTAATCGTGGCTGTTATGCCTTTTAGTGTTCTGAGTCCCTCCTAGAACACTTCTTGTGCGTCATTTAGCATTTTTGACAGTCGTCCAGGTGTGACATCGTCATCCTTTTTGGTCTCTACCGTCAGTGCCTGTATGGAATGTCAATCTAACTGTATCTTCCGGATCCATTCATGTCCTAGTAGTGGTGGTCCTCCATCTGGCAATACATATAGGTCCATTTTTGGTGTTTCCTGGCCGTTGTATATCACGTTCACCCTTATTTTTCCTTTGGGGTAGACTTTTTGCCCCGTGTACGTCTTCAAGACAATCTCTGTATCTCTCAAGGGTATATGTGAGAATAGCCACTTGTAGTCCCTTCGGTTTATGACTGTTAGGGCTGATCCTGTGTCCAATTCCATTTTCACTTGGACTCCATCTATCTTGAGCGTGACCCAGATAGTTTGGTGATCCTCCATTTTGATTACCTTATGTAGTTTCAGACAACCCAGCTCCTTGCTTCCGGAGTCTGTATCACTTTTCTGTTCGTCTGAACTACTCTCCATCACCTTATGTACCTTTTTGTGCTTCTCCTGTGGAGATTTCTTGCTGCTGGTTTTCTTCCCCCGACCTGCAGACTCTTGCTATGTGTCCTGCTTTTCCACACTGTCTGCACACTTGGTCCTTGAACCAACAATCCTTCTGGTCATGTGTTGTTCTGCCGCAGCGATAACACTTCCCTGCTCCATATGACATTTCATTGGTGCCATATTTTTGCGGTCTCCGTTGTATCTCTGCAGCGCCCCGTGCGGCTGCTTCGTGTGATACTGCCATACTGAAAGCTTTGTCCAGCGTAAGATCCTTTTCTGATAGAAGCCGTTTCTGGGTTCTTTCACTTTGAAGCCCACAGACAAACTTGTCCCTTAACGTATCTGCTAGTCCCATTCCAAACTGGCAGTGTTTCGATAGCTTGCACAGTTCCGTTAAATACTCAGCATTACTTTCGTCTTTATGCTGGTTCCTTTTGTGAAACTTAAATCTTTCTGCTATCAGCAGCGGTGTGGGGTTTAAGTGGTCATAGAGTCATAGAGTCATAGAGTTTTACAGCACAGAAAGAGGCCCTTCGGCCCATCGTGTCTGCGCCGCCCATCCATCCCTGTCCAGTCTAATCCCATTTTCCAGCATTTGGTCCATAGCCTTGTATGCAATGGCATTTCAAGTGCTCATCCAAATGCTTCTTGAATGTTGTGAGGGTTCCTGCCTCCACCACCCTTTCAGGCATTGAGTTCCACATTCCAACCACCCTCTGGGTGAAAAAGTTCCTCCTCAAATCCCCTCTAAATCTCCTGCCCCTTACCCTGAATCTATGCCCCCTTGTTATTGACCCCCCCACTAAGGGAAAAAGTTCCTCTTTATCTACCCTATCTATGCCCCTCATTATTTTGTACACCTCAATCAGGTCCCCCCTCAGCCTTCTCTGCTCCAAGGAAAACAACTCCAGCCTGTCCAGCCTCTCTTCATATCTGAGGCGCTCCATCCCAGGTAACATCCTGGTGAATCTTCTCTGCACCCTCTCCAAAGCAATCACATCCTTCCTATAGTGAGGCGACCAGAACTGCACACAGTACTCCAGCTGTGGCCTCACCAGCGTTTTGTACAGCTCCATCATAATCTCCCTGCTCTTATATTCTATGCCTCGGCTAATGAAGGCAAGTATCCCATATGCCTTTTTAACCACCTTATCTACCTGCTCCGCTGCCTTCAGGGATCTATGTACATGTACACCAAGGTCCCTCTGACCCTCTGTACTTCCTAGGGTCCTACCACTCATTGTGTATTCCCTTGCCTTATTTGTCCGTCCAAAATGCATCACCTCGCACTTTTCAGGGTTAAATTCCATTTGCCACTTTTCCGCCCATCTGACCAACCCGTTTATATCATCCTGTAGCCTGAGGCTTTCCTCCTCGCAATTTACCACCCCACCAATTTTCGTGTCATCTGCGAACTTACTGATCATACCTTTTACATTCTCATCCAAATCATTTATGTAGATCACAAACAACAACGGACCCAGCACCGATCCCTGAGGTACCCCACTGGACACAGGCTTCCAGTCACAAAAGCAACCTTCGACCATCACCCTCTGCCTCCTGCCACTCAGCCAGTTTAGGATCCAATGCGCCAAGGCACCCTGGATCCCATGGGCTCTTACCTTCTTGACCAGTCTCCTATGCGGGACTTTGTCAAAAGCTTTACTGAAGTCCATGTAAACCACATCCACAGCATTTCCCTCATCCACCCCCGTCGTCACCCCCTCGAAAAATTCAATCAGATTTGTCAGACATGGTTTACCCTTGACAAAGCCATGCTGACTATCCCCGATTAATCCTTGCCTCTCCAAGTGGAGATTAATTTTGTCCCTCAGAATTTTTTCCAATAATTTTCCCACCACAGATGTTAGACTCACTGGCCTGTAATTCCCTGGTTTATCCCTGCTACCCTTCTTGAATAATGGTACTACGTTAGCTGTTCTCCAGTCCTCTGGTACATCCCCTGTGGCCAGAGAGGTTCTGAAAATTTGTGTCAGAGCCCCTGCAATCTCCTCCTTTGCCTCCCACAGCAGCCTGGGATACATCTCGTCCGGGCCTGGGGATTTATCCACTTTTTGGCCTGCTAAAACCGCTAGCACCTCCTCCCTCTCGATGCTAATATGTTCAAGTATGTCACAGTCCCATTGCCCGATTTCTATGTCTGCATCGTCTTTCTCCATAGTGAACACAGATGCAAAAAATTCATTTAAAACCCCGCCTACATCCTCTGGCTCTACACACAGATTGCCACTTTGGTCCCTAATGGGCCCTACCCTTTCCCTGGTTGTCCTCTTGCCCTTAATATACTTATAAAACATCTTAGGATTTTCCTTTATTTTGCTCGCCAGTGTTATTTCATGGCCCCTCCTCGCCCTCCAATTTCTTTTTTAAGTATGCCCCTGCACTTTTTATACTCCTCTAGGGCTTCTTCCGTCTTTAGTCTTTTGTAACTGCCAAAAGCCCCCCTTTTATTTCTAATGCATTTTTGTATATCCCTTGTCATCCAAGGTTCCCTTTGCTTGTTGGTCCCACCCTTGACCTTTACAGGAACATGTTGGCGTTGTACTCTCTCTATTTCCCTTCTGAAAGTCTCCCACTGTCTTGATGTGGATTTTCCTATAAGTAGCTGCTCCCAGTCCACCTTGGCCAGATCCTGCCTTATCATATTAAAATCGGCCTTCCCCCAATTTAGAACCCTTATTTCCGAGCCGTCTTTGTCTTTTTCCATGACCACCTTAAATCTCACCGAATTATGGTCACTGCCGCCAAAATGCTCTCCTACTGACACTTCCACCGCTTGCCCGGCTACATTCCCCAGAATTAGGTCCAGTACCGCCCCCTCTCTTGTAGGACTTTCTACATGTTGGCTCAAAAAGCTCTCCTGGATGCACTTTAAGAATTCTGCACCCTCTAAGCCTTTCACACTCTGACTGTCCCAATTTATATTGGGGAAGTTGAAATCCCCCACTATTATTACCCTATTATTTTCGCACTTTTCTGAGATTTGCCTACATATCTGTTCCTCTATCTCCCCCTGACTGTTTGGGGGCCTATAGTACACTCCCAGCAAAGTGCTTGCCCCCTTTTTGTTTTTAAGTTCTACCCATATGGCCTCATTAGAGGAACCCGCTAATATATCATCCCTCCTTACAGCAGTAATTGACTCCTTAATTAATATTGCAACACCCCCTCCCCTTTTACACCCCCCTCTGTCTCGCCTGAAGATTCTATACCCCGGAATATTGAGCTGCCAGTCCTGACCCTCCCTCAACCATGTCTCCGTGATAGCAACAATATCGTACTCCCATGTGTTCAACAACAACTTCAGTTCATCCACCTTATTTGCAAGACTCCTTGCATTAAAATAAATGCCTTCCAGCCCTGCAATATTCTCTTTTGCCTTCACATATTTGCTCTGCCTTCCCAGCTGACTTGTTTTTCCCTCTGTATTTGGCTGTAAATCACCCCCTACTATAGCTCCACTCTGTACCCCAACCCCCTGCCAAGTTAGTTTAAACCCTCCCCAGCAGTGCTAGCAAACCTCCCCGCAAGGATATTGGTTCCACTCTGGTTCAGGTGTAAACCGTCCGACTTGTACAAGTCCCACCTTTCCCAGAAGCAGACCCAGTGATCCAGGAAACTAAAGCCCTCCCCCCTGCACCATCCCTTTAGCCATGCATTCATCTGTTCTATCTTCCTATTCCTAGACTCACTAGCACGTGGCACCGGGAGTAATCCAGAGATTACAACCCTTGAGGTCCTGCTCCTTAATCCTTCACCTAGCTCCCTAAATTCTTGCTGCAGGACCTCATCCCTCTTTTTACCTATGTCGTTGGTACCAATGTGGACCACGACCACTGGCTGTTCACCCTCCCCCTCCAGAATGCCCTGCAGCCGCTCAGTGACATCCTTGACCCTGGCACCAGGGAGGCAACAAACCATCCTGGATTCACGTCTACGGCCACAGAAACGCCTATCTGTTCCCCTTACTATAGAATCCCCTACCACTATTGCTCTCCCACTCTTTTTCCCCCTTCCTGGGCAGCAGGAGCACCCCCAGTGCCAGGAAGATGGCTGCTGCTGCCTTCCCCTGGTGAGTCATCCCCCTCAACAGTATCCAAAGCGGTATACTTGTTTGAAAGGGGGATGTCCGCAGGGGTTCCCTGCACTACCTGCCTGCCTTTGTTGCTCCGCCTGATGGTCACCCCCTGTGCTGCCCTACCCTGAGGCATGAACAACTCGCTAAACGTGCTATCCACGAGCCTCTCAGCATCGCGCATGCTCCAAAATTCATCCACCCGCAGCTCGAGCGCCACAATGCGGTCTACAAGTAGCTGCAGCTGGATGCATTTCCCGCACACATGGTCGTCAGGGACCCTGGCAGCGTCCCTGACTTCCCACATAGAGCAGGAGGAGCAGAACACGGGTCTGAACTCTCCTGCCATGACTTACTTCTTTAATTAATTTTTAAAATTTATTCAATACCCCAGTTACAGGTATGCTCTACGGCGCTTTATTTACCAACTATCCCCACTACACCACAGAATTTTAACACCACAGAATTCAAGCTTGTATTGAAAAAAGAGAAATACTCACCAACCAATCACCTACCTGCTCCCTGGTGACGTCACACACTGATTACTTTTTACCTCTCTCCCCGCTGCTGAGTTGGTAAGCCTCGCCTCTCTCCGGTTTTTATACCGGTCTCATCACGCTGCTCCCGACTGGTCTCGGGCCTCGCCTCTCTCCGGTTTTTATACCAGTCTCACCACGCTGCTCCCGACTGGTCTCGGGCCTCACCTCTCTCCGGTTTTTATACCGGTCTCACCACGCTGCTCCCGACTGGTCTCGGGCCTCGCCTCTCTCCGGTTTTTATACCGGTCTCACCACGCTGCTCCCGACTGGTCTCGGGCCTCGCCTCTCTCCGGTTTTTATACCGGTCTCACCACGCTGCTCCCGACTGGTCTCGGGCCTCGCCTCTCTCCGGTTTTTATTCCGGTCTCACCACGCTGCTCCCGCTGGTCCCAACTGGTCTCGGGCATCGCCACTCTCCGGTTTTTATACCTGTCTCACCACGCTGCTCCCGCTGCTCCCGACTGATCTCGGGCCTCGCCGCTCTCCGGTTTTTATACCGGTCTCACCACGCTGCTCCCGCTGCTCCCGACTGGTCTCGGGCCTCGCCGCTCTCCGGTTTTTATACCGGTCTCACCGCGCTGCTCCCGCTGCTCCCGACTGGTCTCGGGCCTCACCTCTCTCCGGTTTTTATACCGGTCTCACCACGCTGCTCCCGACTGGTCTCGGACCTCGCCTCTCTCCGGTTTTTATACCGGTCTCACCACGCTGCTCCCGACTGGTCTCGGGCCTCGCCTCTCTCCGGTTTTTATACCGGACTCACCACGCTGCTCCCGCTGCTCCCGACTGGTCTCAGGCCTCGCCTCTCTCCGGTTTTTATACCGGTCTCACCATGCTGCTCCCGGCTGGTCTCGGGCCTCGCCTCTCTCCGGTTTTTATACCGGTCTCACCACGCTGCTCCCGACTGGTCTCGGGCCTCGCCTCTCTCCGGTTTTTATACCGGTCTCACCACGCTGCTCCCGACTGGTCTCGGGCCTCGCCTCTCTCCGGTTTTTATACCGGTCTCACCACGCTGCACCCGACTGGTCTCGGGCCTCGCCTCTCTCCGGTTTTTATACCGGTCTCACCACGCTGCTCCCGCTGCTCCCGACTGGTCTCGGGCCTCGCCTCTCTCCGGTTTTTATTCCGGTCTCACCACGCTGCTCCCGACTGGTCTCGGGCCTCGCCTCTCTCCGGTTTTTATACCGGTCTCACCACGCTGCTCCCGCTGGTCCCGACTGGTCTCGGGCATCGCCACTCTCCGGTTTTTATACCGGTCTCACCACGCTGCTCCCGCTGCTCCCGACTGATCTCGGGCCTCGCCGCTCTCCGGTTTTTATATTTTTGCCTCGCTATCTGGAAGAAAATGCTTCACTAAGATTGATCTGGCCCAGGCGTACCTGCAAATGGAGGTAGAAGAAGCCATGAAACAATACCTCACGATCAACACTCACAAAGGTCCCTACCAATACAACCGGCTGGTGTTCGGGGTAGCATTAGATCGTGGAAGCGGATATTGTACCGTATGAAGGACTTGGTTCACTGTCACCTTAAAGTCCCCACAGATGCGAACCTTCTTTGGTTCCCCAGGCATATTACTCAACGACCTCTTCATTACAGGAACAATGGGTGTAGCCCACTCACTCCAATCCACTTTGGACAGTACTCCTGAACGTTCCAAACCTTCCAGCTCTGCTTCGATGGCTGAGCGGATCGCATAAGGCACTGTTCTGGCCTTAAAAAACTTTGGGTTGGCATTTTCCTCTATTTTAATCGTGGCTGTTATGCCTTTTAGTGTTCTGAGTCCCTCCTAGAACACTTCTTGTGCGTCATTTAGCATTTTTGACAGTCGTCCAGGTGTGACATCGTCATCCTTTTTGGCCTCTACCGTCAGTGCCTGTATGGAATGTCAATCTAACTGTATCTTCCGGATCCATTCATGTCCTAGTAGTGGTGGTCCTCCATCTGGCAATACATATAGGTCCATTTTTGGTGTTTCCTGGCCGTTGTATATCACGTTCACCCTTATTTTTCCTTTGGGGTAGACTTTTTGCCCCGTGTAGGATTTCCACTTCGCTTTCGAAATCCTTATCCACTGGCTTCTCTGGGGTTATTAGGTTTCGCAGTAAGCCATACGTTTTTGCACCCATGGAATTCAACAAAACCAGTGCTTTCCTGGCATCTGGCACTTCATTCGCCTTGCAGTACACCTCAATGCGTTCCATATATGTCGCCCAATCTTCGACTTCATTGTCGAACGCTGTGACACTGCCACTCTTCGGCATCCCTGGGGGTGGTTAGACTGGCTAAAATGGCATCTCCCACGCTTTCCCTTCCTCTCCGCTGGTTCAAAATGGCGTCTCCCGCGCTTTCCTTTCTTCCCGCGCTCGCCCTTCTTCTCCGCTGCGGCTTCAAAAATGGCGTCTCCCGCACTCTCCCTTCTTCTCTGTGGCTCAAATGGCATCTCCCGCACGTCCTTTCTTCCCCCACGGATGCTGCTCAGCCCTTGAGCCCTGGCTGCGCTCTGCGCGTTCTCCTGTACGCCTCTCTCATTGCCGCCGCTCGGTCCTGGACCCCGGCTGTGCTTTACCCTCTCTCTCTTTTTGTTTTCCATCGACGCCGCTCGGTCTTCAACCCCCGGCTGCGCCCTGTGCGCTTTACCCTCTCTCTTACCCCGTCAACGCTGCTCGGCCTTTTCTGTGCTGTCGGTCGGCTCCAGCCGCCGCTGTCCGGGAAGGGTCTGCGCTGTACCTGTTGCCAGCCTGTTGCTGGATCATCGTGGCTGGAGAACCGAGCCCAGCTCTCAACAGCCTCCCCTGCGATGTTCACTCTCTGCCGGATGACTGGGCAGTTGCTCGTGGTCGACGCCCGTGCTTCTGGCCTCGACTTTCTTCCACTGTCCTCCAGGAGCGAATCCCTGGGAGGAAATGCAGAGTTGCAGGTAGATTCGAATCGACCTCGTCGCCACTGTTAAATCCGTGAATCTTAAGGTATGGTGTTCTTCAATAAATAGACGGAGACTGCAGATTAACAATCAACAGGTGTTTACTGGATGAGGGTAGTCTTAAGACTAAAGTACAGATCCCTACACAGGGTTTATATATAGGTGTGGTCACTGCCGGTACTACAGTATACAGGAGCTGTAAAAGTAGTTCTTTCTTAAAGGTACATACACTACACAAATTGCACTCAAAACTGCGCTAGATT
The DNA here is from genome assembly GCF_052327205.1 of Somniosus microcephalus. NCBI lineage: Eukaryota > Metazoa > Chordata > Chondrichthyes > Squaliformes > Somniosidae > Somniosus > Somniosus microcephalus. Next base: position 419,800,002 of record NC_140987.1, on the reverse strand, counting down.
TCTGAAGTGAAGTCATGGTTCAAGTTTCCGCTCAAACTCATTTGCATAATCATAAACATAAAGGGCTAAAAATGGAGCTGCGTCCCCTTTGGGGTGCTAACTTCACCAGGGCACTACTTTTAAGGCCCGGAAAAATTAGCGCCCCCGTGACAGAAATTGAGTGGTAGCTCCCTAAGAGGGAAGCAGGGTGCTACTGGAAGCGCCCCGCCTCCCTCTTGCGGCGTTGCAAGGGAATATCGTGGCGCTATGTGCCACAGTATGGCAGGCCTTCCTCCCCTTCTTAAAGGGGAGGGGTCTTGCGCAGCGCGACCCAGGGCCCAGTTGGGCCCCCGGGGATCGGGAGTGCCGGCAAAAGAGCTCGGCACTCAAGAGAAGTGCTGGGCTCGTGGAGCGCAGCTGGCACTCCACGGGGGGTGGGTCAGGAGGCTGGGGACAGGAGCGGGGGCAGGTGCTTGCAGACGGCCAGCAACAAAAATGGCCGCCCCGCACCTCGCCTTTAAATAGCGCCTCCCTGGCCGCAGGTAGGCCCCCCTGACCCCGTTGGACATAGCGTCCGGCGGTAAGTCAGGGGCTGCTCCCAAAGATCGCGGCCAAGGTGCAAGCGGGGTGCTGCGCATGGCGATGTCATCATCGCCGCCGGCGCAGCGCCGTGGGGCGCTACCGGTTACCACCGCCGCTAACCTCCCGCTTAATTTTGCAGGAGGCGTTGGCGGTGCCACACCTGGGCGCTAGTTGCTTTGCGCCCCGTTAGTGCCCTCTTTGAGCACTAACGGGAGGTGCAAAGCAACTGAATTTTCCCCCAAAATCTTCTATGATGCAGCACAACTGGGCATCGTTTGTAAAACTAGATTGCTTTTTTTTCCCCCTTGCATTAAAAGATATTCCTTGATATAATTAAGAGTGGTAACCTGGTGCAGGTTTATTAATACAGCTGAAAATGGGCTTATCACAAAAAATCAGCATTTTTAATGAGTATCTAGTCCACCACCTGTGAGTAAATAACTTGAGTTTAAATAACTGAAAATGACTTTAAAAACTATGTAGAAACAGTTACTAGTTTCATTGGTGTACCGTCGTCAGTTTCTTAGTAAATTAAATATTTAAATGCTTTTAAAAAGGTGCCTATTAGTGCCCTTGCACCTAAAAATCTAGCTTAATTTTAAGAGCCTCCTCGAAGGGTTGCAAACCAGTGCAATTATCGGAAACCCAGAATAGTGATTAATTTGAGTGAGTGAGTTTTGTGGGTGGGGCCAGCTTCCAGCACAATGTGTTTTAGACCTGCACAAAAGATCATGGAAACTCAATTTGCGCTGATCTATAAAACATTGTGCTTGAAATTCCGTAATCTTTTGCACTGGTTTGGCTGATTTCAGGCAAATTGCACTGGATAAACAAACACAACCTCGCAGAAACTCTACCCCACTAAGTTATCCTGAATACAAGTTAGAATATTCACATGTTGTTTTATTTCTTTTCATTTTGACTTTTACCGAGGAAAATCAACCTGCGATATTTTAATTCCCTGTTCAAGCCAAGACCTGACTTCTTGCAGCTTTTGTTATACCGACTGACCCCGAATGTGGGTTTTACTCTCCTTTTTGGTAATTCTGACTCCAGAAAGTGGAATCTCACCAGTCTACCCTGACAGCTCAAATTAATTGTATCATCTCAACCAGAATGATTACTGAAATGTCCAAACTAACTTTCATTGTGGTAAGATTCGCACAATTTCTGAATTTCCCCGAAGGCTGTTATTAATAAACGGGACCCTGCATGGACATTTTAAATTAAAAAGGGTACCCAAGATGGTGTCCGTGCCTCGTGGCAGAAAGCCTGTGGGATTCCAAAATGGATTCTGCAACGCAAACAGCTTGGGAGAAATCGAAACTAAGGCTGCAGGTTTTTCTGTGAAGAGAAGCATTTGTGTTTTGGAACCAGACAGGACTCTGAATTATGCATTAGACCGAATTGGAGACAAAGTCTAAATTCAGTTAGGCCTATAGTCAAGGCCATCAACAGTTTGCATATATTATCGGAAACAGATTAACACAGCCATCGAGGCTGGACAGGCCCATCAAGGAACTTTCAGGACAATACAAGTCAATTATTGGGCTGGTAGATGTGATTACCGGCCATCTAAAAACCAGTTAGTATGAATTGCTACCATTATTTTAAACTAGCCCGCCAAAATTAAAACAAAGAACTAACCTGATTTGGCGCGCAGATAAGGGTTTTCGACGAAGGTATAATTGAAGGCCCACGGGTAGCAATCTCTCTCTGCTCTCTGTGTGCTGGTGCTCTTCTCCCTCTGCCCGCCCTCGTGGCTGCCGCTCTTTTCCCCATCCCGCGCTTACCCCCTGGCCTTTGCCCATGCCTGTTGCCATTCCATCGGCCCCGGCGTTACATTGTGCGGACACGGACAAATTCAGGCCAGGCGAGGTGGGACGCGATGAGGGGAGGAGGGAAGACCAACTGAGGAAGACCAACTGAGGGTAGGCTCCGAATCATCGGGCCTTCAGCCTCAGCCAACTTGCGACTATCTTCATGCAAACTCAAGCTGTCGGCTGTCAACGAAGGACCATCCCTGCAAGGTAAAGTACCCAAGCAGAGACTTTAACTTTGGAGTACTCGAAACTGGACAACGCCCTTGCAGCGCCCGGAGCCCACGTGATGATGGCAGGCTCCAGAGAGCACCAACAGTGAACCCCGAACCCAACCGCTGTTTTGAGTCTAACAAACCCTTTTGATTGGTCAGCATGAATTCTGACCCCTCATAGCTTAACCTAGTTAGGTATAGGGGGTGGGATAAGAATAAGGGGATTGTTAAGATAGTTGTTTTCCCTCGATGTGCCGTGTGTTCCCATTCCCTGTATAAGTATAAGTTTTATTATGTTTCTCTTGTAATTTTTGCCTGTAGAAGTGTACACTAGTAATTTTTCCATAAGATTGTATCAAGTTTTCCTCTTCAATAAAATCTTGGTTTTGTTTGCATCCAACCACCTGTCTACCCGAGTCTTCTCTGTACCGCCGCCTTGTACCTAAGTCCGGTGTCTAGAACCCAGGGGTGTGGGAGCGATTCAAACCGCTCACAAAATAGTCAGAGGCATAACTGACTGGGCGCATGCATGCGCCAGGCGACACCGCCACCCCACCACCCCCTACAGAAATGGCGACCACGGCAGGACACCGGCAACAAGGTTGCAATAGAGTAGACAATGGTTCGGATGAGCGAACCATTATGGAGGAAAGGATTTCTGATTATGTGTTTAGCAAGGTGAATATCACTAAGAAGTGGATCACCACTCTGTTAAGGGCTGGGCATCCGATAGATGCAGCAGCTAAGTGGACAGAGGGAAAGGAACACAAGAAGTCCTTAGAGAAGGCAGTTTGGCTGATGTGCTTTAAAAAGCAGGTCCAGCTTTTGGATGGGCTCGTTGCAGCACAGGCAGTCGAGTTGAGGGAGTCAGTCCTGGAGATCCGGGATAAGGCTCTCGCAGGGGAAAAGTTATTGGTAGCTTTGCAGGCTTTAAACCAAGAGAGAGTACATTTAGTAGGAAAACACAAGGCCCAGTTGGAATACCTACGTTCCCAAGTCACCAAGGTCAAGGGAAATGAGTTAAGGTTGCGGGAGAAAAATGCCCGCTTGGCAAGACAGATCAGGAAACAGGAAGAGAGAGTGCAGGACGTAAAAGCCGCTTACAAGCTAGCAAATGAACAGGGGTTTGAGGAGGCAGACCACGGCCCCTGTAAAGAGAGGATAGAAAATCTGTGCCGGGCCCTCCGGAGGGCAAAAGGCATGGTATGCCTCATAAGCCCAAAGGCAGGCCAAGCAGATTTTATGGGGAACGAGGGGAAGACAGTTCCAACGTCACCAGTGGTGCCTAGGGACGACCCGGTTGAGAGAGAAGAGACCTCACGGCCACCACCCACAGTGCCAAGTTTCAGCGAGGTTTGGCAGCAAAGGGGGGTGGAACCGGTGGTGGAACCCGAAGCGGAGCCAGAGGTGGAGGCAGAGGTAGAGAAACCCCCGCCCGCGAGGCCAGAGCCAGGACCGATGTGCCCAGCATGGCATCGGAGGTCCAGCCCACCCGCCAATGGCAACATTGAGGGACCTCTCCAAAACCAGTTCGTGTTACCCTTCGACACCCAACAGATCAGGGTTATGGTCAACCATATCCTGAAGCTTTCTGCCATGGGAGGCCCCTCAATTCACTTCAGAGAAATAGAGCAGACTGCCAGCGTCAATGACTGCGATGACGCTGAGAAGGCCAAAATGCTGCTATTTTCCCTGGAGAGTAATCTCCTCCAATCCCTCTCTGACGAGTGTGAAAGGGGGCAGAGCGGGTATGAGGAGCTTAGGGATGGAGTTCTAGAGGCCATGGGGATGGATGAGAGAAGTCCCTTCTCCCGCGTGGAGAAGACGATCCAGCATTCTGGGGAAACCCGCAGGTTTTTGCGGACCGGCTATAGCCGGTGTACCGGAAGGCTTGCCCGGGGATGCCCAGCCGGACGTTCCTGAACGGGGACTCCCTGATGCATTGGCTCCATTGCCTGGTGGCGAACAGCTTTCCACAGGTCTGGGCCAAGGCAGAAGCCTGGTTCGACCCCAAAGATCCCCAGACCACAGAGCTCACGGTAATCAGACAGCTAACTCGAGCCTACAAAAACGGCAGGGGAACCGATGCACACCCACCCAAGGGGAAGGTGCATAAGATAAAACTAGGAGTGCAGAATAGAAAGGAATGGCACCAGGAAGGGAGTAATCCCCCCAACACTAAGACCAATTGTTACGGGTGCAGGAAAGATGGTCACTGGCGGAAGGAGTGTAAGAACCCCTGGAAGGATAACAAGGGGAAGCATCCCACAGCCCCAGCCCAAAAGGCGGGGGTAGGGACCACTTCCGCAGAGGTCGAGTCACTTTTGGATGCCATGAGGTCCTTACTGACTGGCCAGGGGAGAGTTGCAGCTGCCACCGGTGCTCTCACCCCGTCAGCCCCATCCAACCCACAACCGTGACTAGAGCCGGTGCAGCCTGTGTACCTGTGTTCGCTCCGATATGATGAGTGGAGGAGACCCCTTTTGGAGATGGAGGTGGTAAAGGTGACAGGGACATATCTGTTGGACATGGGGGCATCGCGCACTGTGATCTACTCAGCTAATCCCATCACCTCACCTCTCTCCAGCGGGGTCCCATACAGTCTATCGGGGTTCACGGGTAGGGAACAGGCTGGCTCGGTTTCCATCCCGCTCGCCATTCGGATAGGACCGCTCCGCTCCAAGTGGATGTGTGTCCTGATGAAATGGGACATGGAGGATGGGAGAGGGGTCCTGGGGGCCGACTTTACCGTAGGTCATGGGATCCTGGTGGAATTGAGGAATCACTGCCTTTGGGGGGCAGGAAAAGTAAAGAACGGTGAGATTGTAGTTATCCCGGGTAAGGAAGGGAAGGGGACCCTCTGCACCATGAAGCCCAAAGAGGATTATAACCTCGGACTCATGGTCAGCAACACCCCACCAGAGTTCCAGGCATTTGTGCAGGCCCACCTGGCCACATTTGCCACTCACAAACACGACTGCAGGAGGGTCACAGGGTTTGAGGTCAGCGTAGACGGGGACCCCATGGCCCGACCACAGAAACAGTATAACTTCCCCAGGGAAGCAGAGCCGGACATGGAAGCAGCCATGTCCTCGTTAGTGCAGCAGGGAGTTCTGAGACTGTAGAAGTGCATCAGCATAGAAATATATATCCACACATATTAGTATAAAATAAGCACACATACTCTCTTATATTAAAATGGAGTCTGGAACTGTTTCAACAGGCCAAAATGGCTTCACACAGTATAACATAAGGGGAAACGGGCAGGCCCATATTAGGAAGCGGTTTAAGGAAGAGGATGTGACTCCTTTGTAGCTTGCAGGCTAAGCAGTTCCAGTAAACAAGATAAGCCTAGTAGAACAAAAGCATGATAACCGAAGGACATTTACTGTAAACATTCTATGACTGTCCAGACCCAAGATGAGAGACAAACTGTCTCTCATTGTATATGATAAGTTCTCTTTATCTAAAGGTATTCCTAAAGCATGAGTTTTGGGTATCTGTTGGCTGACCTTATCTTAAGACACTGAGGCTCCGCTGACCCTTTAGTCATCTTCTTGTTGACCTTAAACATTCCTTACTCATCTCTTTCTTAATGTTATTAATTGTGTCTCTCAATACCATACCATGTGATAAAAGGTTTTGATCTTTGTGTATAAAAAGAGGTGTTTTTGTCCATGTATTCGGAGAAGTCACGATAGCCATTGCCTACGTGAAGCTCCCCTTGCTAGCAAGTAGATTAAATAAAGTCTGCCTTTGACGATCACTTTGTTTCACAGAGTCTTATTGAACAGTCGAAACTTCGACAGTTTCTTGGAGGTCCCACCGAGATCGCTTGCTGCCTTTCGGTAAGTCACGGACGAGGACACCATACTTTGCTAACGACAAATCCTGAATGGCCATAAGTGAGGTTTTCTCACAGAAAAGGATTTCTCTTTAGATACATAGTTGGTGTAGTCTGTTACTTCCGACGGGAGCACTGCGATCTGTTAAGACTCATGTGTGTTTGGAACTTGAGCTAACTTGTGTAACCTTTTGCTTCTTTTATCTTGACATTAAAAGGAGGAGGATACTGCCGGTTTAGGTTTCAAAACTATCGGACAAAGGGAGACAACAGAAAGGTCGTGACCAGGTTGAGTTCCGGAATATATGTGAGTGTACTGTGAAGGGATTAGCCTGAAGGATAGACACAGAAAGAAAGAAATAAGGGTACCAGAGGGCCTGTGAAGAGACTAGCTCGAAGGATAGGCAGAGAGTGCACAGTGACGTAATCTGTGAAGGGACTACCTAGTAATCCCGAAGGACAGATAGGCAGTTAGAGTAAGGATAAGTATAGAATAAGGATTCAGAAACAAAACACAACTGTTTTGTAAAATAACGCTTATATGCATATGTAAAATTTGTAAAGATTTAAAGGAAAACTGTTAGTGACTGAGTTGATTGACTAGGACAAGGAAGTGCCTGTCTCAAACGCGCAGCCTTAGACCGGTTGTTAAGAGGGGAAATCCCCCACGCGAAGGTCAGGACCCTGAAGTGGGCAGAGAGGCATAAAGGCACTTAGGATCGTGATACTCAGTCATTAGTTGTTAAAAGCTTGTAAAATAAGGCCTCGATCTGTAGAGCGTACCACGCAGATCGAGAAAACTGTCGGATTGTAATTTAGCTTTTGTAGAAAGCCTGCATAACTGTACTTACGTTATTTTATGTCTGAGTTCTTTTGTGTACCTGTTTGGACCTTCAAGTTATTCCTTAGTATTTTCTTGATTGTTATTATTGTATGTTATTGTTCATCGCTCTCAGCACTTTGGTCAGCCTGTAGGGGTCGTAAGAGGGTTGAGGGTAAAACGTGCGACCCAGAACAAGTGCAGCTAGTGGAAATTGAAAACTAACTAGGATGGGAGCTGCACAAAGCAAGGTCCCCGAAAGGGGAACCCCAGCTTTCCATATTTTTCAAAATTGTGGCCGATCATCCACAAATGATTTACCTAAATGGTCTAATTGGACCAAGAATGACAAATACCCATTCCCTATAGACGGAACCTTTAATTTAGACAGAATAACATGTCTAGAGAATTGCCTCGTAACTAGAGACCCGCAGAGAAAAGGAAAAAAAAAAGGAAGTAAATTGGTCAGCCTTCTCAGATTGGAAAAAGGAAGCAGAGAGGCGACGCGAACGAAGTATAGAAGTTAGTAAACATAATAAAAAGAGGGATGAGATTAATCAGGAACAGAATAAACAACAAAAAGTTAAACAAATCAGGGTTGGCAGGGTCCACAAAATTTATCTGGAAACAGAAATACCCAAGCCCAGGTTCACACTCGTCCACAGACTAATTGAACAACTAGCAATCCCTGGGGAAATCAAAGTGGCCCAAACGAAGAGTTTGGACAAAATCCAAATTGTTCAGCATGACGTTACTTAGAGCCCACCCCAGACATTGCCCAGGAACAACAGGCTGTGGTACAATTGCCTGCAGTATCATTAAATTCTAAAGAAGAGCCATTTATAAATTTAAATATGAATGGAACACAAGTTCCATTTTTTGGTAGACACTGGAGCAACTAATTCGGTCTTGACTAAACAATATGCAGTAGGAGCACCTTGTATCAATCAGAGTGCCAAGTGTGTAGGACTTTCAGGAACAACCCAGACTATGGTATGGCCCACTCCATTGGATGTACAGATGAAAGACTTTCATGAACAGCATGCATTCTTATTATCTGAAGACGTTCCCATCAACTTATTAGGAAGAGATTTGTTGTGTAAAATGAAAGCAGTGATATCATGTATGGAAAAAGGACTGAAGGTATATGTTCCAACTGACAGATGTGGGATGTACCCATTGCAGGTCCACAATTCTCCTATTTTGTATTGTTGAACTAATCATGATGACAACCTCAGTAAACAATTACTGATGGCTGTGGGAGCATTGCAGTATGCCACAAGATCAGTATCAGAATACCAGAAGCAGTTTAATTTGGGACATTGGCATGATAAATTGCACTGTATAGCCTATTATGACAAAACGGGAGAAGATCTAGAAGTGGCAATTAATTACAAGCCCTTTCTGCATCAGAAATATTCACTTAAAATCCGAAGAATTTTAATTGGGCAAGAAGGAATAGCGTCACCAATCTTGTTGACCCAAACAGCATGGGAATTATTCAGGGTAAAAGACTCTAAGCCACACTGTACACTAGCAGTGGCGTATGAATTCAAATCTTCTGATCTAGGACAGATGGTCCTACGCCTATCAAAAGCTGCAGTTCAACAGGAGTGGAGAATAAGTCAGGGTTGGTTCAAGACCTAAGAGCAGTTAACGAGTCTGTTCTCCCTGCCTACCCGGTGGTCCCAAACCCAGCCACCATCCTGACCAGTATACCTCCTAATTCAAGGTATTATATGGTCATTGATCTCTGCTCAGCCTTCTTCAGCATTCCTATTCACCAAGATTCCCAGTTCCTGTTTGCCTTCACGTTCAAAGGAACCCAATACACATGGACCAGGCTGCCACAAGGCTATACAGAAAGCTCAACTCTCTTTTCGCAGTGCCTCAAACATGATTTACAGAACATTGTCTTAACCGATGGGTTAACCCTCATACAGTAAGTAGACGACCTGCTAATTGCATCACCTACCCAAGAGGCATTGTGAATCAGTGACTCAGCTTATCACTAAGCCTCGTATAGACGAAAAGGGCTCGCCAAAAAGTGCATATGCCATTTCCGATGATCATTCAATTATCCAAGTATGCTGACTACCATCTTTCTTTTCAGCACAACAAGCAGAACTGTTTGCCGTTACAAGAGCATGTATTTTAGCTACAGGAAAATCAGTGAATATTTATATTGACTCTCGGTATGCATTTGGAGTCACTCATAATTATGGTCAAATTTGGAAACTTAGAGGATTCCTGACTTCATCAGGATCTACAGTTAAAAATGCTGAACAAATTGATAACCTTTTAAAGGCTCTCCAGTGTCCTACAAAAATTGCTGTTATTAAATGCAAAGCATATACAGGCAATCAAGACCAGGCTTCTTTGGGCAATGATAGGGCAGATCGAGCAGCTAAGGCTGCTGCTCTTTCTGATACAGGGTCACAAGTGTCTGCATATGTTCTTAGAAATCAAGATCCAGACAATCCCCCACCCACAATTGATGACGTTTTGGCCTATCAATTACAGGCCAGTCCGGACGAAGTGTTAGCTTGGGTGAATGATTCTTGTTTTAAAACACCTGAAGGAGTATGGGTCTACCATGACGGCCGCATGGTGGCTTCCAAGTCAATACTCCCATGGATTGCCTGATGTGTCCACATGTTCACATGCAGGCAAAGGGGGGATGGCAGACTATATCACACAAACTTGGTATTCACCAGGCAGTGACAATTACAAAACAAATTAGTGAACAATGCATTACCTGCCAAAAAATGAACCCAGGTAAAATGGAAAAGGTACAGGCTGCCTCCCACCCAAATCCAACAGGACCCTTTGTACATTTACAGATGGATTTTATTGAATTACCGGTATGTTTAGGATTTAAGTATGTATTAGTTATTGTAGATGTGTTTTCACGATGGATTGAAGCCTTTCCATGTAAAAAAAAAATGATGCAGTTACTGTTGCAAAATGTTTGTTAAAAGAAATTGTACCACGATTTGGTATACCTGCACAACTTTCAAGTGACAATGGACTCCTACTGCAGCTATCATCCACAGTCAGCGGGACTGGTAGAAAAATATAATGGTATGCTGAAGAATAAACTTTCTAAACTTTGCAATGAAACTGGACTTAAATGGGTTGAACTATTACCCCTAGCATTGATGATAATGCGAGCAGCAACTAACAGGACAACCGGACTATCGCCACATGAGATTGTTATGGGACGACCCCTAAGACTGCCATTTTCAGCGTCACTTACGGTTAAGCAAATGGACATCCATAAAATGGATGAGAACATGTTAAACTATTGTATTGCATTAACTAGATGTATTTCCAGCTTTCACCAGCAGGTAAAAGAGGCGCAAACGGAACCAGCGGAAGGAAGGTGCCATAACTTGGAACCAGGAGATAACGTATACGTAAAGGTCTTCAAAAGAAAGAACGGACTACAACCACGCTTTGAAGGGCCATACCAAGTACTGCTGACAACGAACACAGCTGTTAAAAACAAGGAAAGACCGACCTGGATACACGCATCCCATTGCAAGAAAGCACCAGACGGGGACATTTATATAAAAAAAAGAGACTTGAGACGATGAAATTATTGTTTACGCTGTATGTGCTCATTGAGATGGTACACGTAAACTGTCAGAGATATATTGAAGAACCCCAAAAGAAACGAGAATTACATGTTAACACTTTTCTGTATATGGCTTACGAGCATGCTAAGGATAGTGGTAGATCTAGTTGCTGGGTCTGTGCCCATATACCCATTCACACCACAGGAGGAATCCCACTAAGATCTATTCCCTTTAATATTTCCGAAACAGCAGAATGGATCATAAGGTGAAATAGTTCAGGCAACCCAGACAGAACCATGGATATGATTCAGTGGAGATCAGCAGGTTATAATCTGACCACCTTCCAGGGATGGTATCAACCCAATTATAACCATATACTCGAGCGCCCCCTTCCTCTCCTTAACTAACACCTCAGGAGTTGGCAGACCGCAAGGGTCGTTATGCCTTAAAAAGGAGGTCAAGGTAGGGAGGAAGGTTGGACAGAGAATAGGAGAGAGTTCCTGCAATCAAACAGTCACGTGGCAACCACCTATTCCTGGTCTGACCAAGCAGGGAACGTTTTTACTAGAATGGACCAAGGTGTTTAATAAAACCAGTAAGTCGCTATGGGCTGGCGATGCTTTCCGCTTATGGAGGGAGATCAGGACAATCCCTTTCGTGAAGAGATGATACGGTTGGACAAAATACGATTTTAACAATTAGGATAGACAAGAGAGGAGAGACGATCTTAGATAAGGTCAGCCATCAATACAGGTATTATCCCGGGGATGGTCAAAACGGAAATGAAGTCGGTATCCTTAGGCCAAAATTTAAATTTGGCACGAGGACCGACAAAAGAGACTGAAAGAATTAATGTGGGCTATATTGTCCTAGGTAGGACAAAATGGGGGAATGTAGAAGTGCATCAGCATAGAAATATATATCCACACATATTAGTATAAAATAAGCACACATACTCTCTTATATTAAAATGGAGTCTGGAACTGTTTCAACAGGCCAAAATGGCTTCACACAGTATAACATAAGGGGAAACGGGCAGGCCCATATTAGGAAGCGGTTTAAGGAAGAGGATGTGACTCCTTTGTAGCTTGCAGGCTAAGCAGTTCCAGTAAACAAGATAAGCCGAGTAGAACAAAAGCATGATAACCGAAGGACATGTACTGTAAACATTCTATGACTGTCCAGACCCAAGATGAGAGACAAACTGTCTCTCATTGTATATGATAAGTTCTCTTTATCTAAAGGTATTCCTAAAGCATGACTTTTGGGTATCTGTTGGCTGACCTTATCTTAAGACACTGAGGCTCCGCTGACCCTTTAGTCATCTTCTTGTTGACCTTAAACATTCCTTACTCATCTCTTTCTTAATGTTATTAATTGTGTCTCTCAATACCATACCATGTGATAAAAGGTTTTGATCTTTGTGTATAAAAAGAGGTGTTTTTGTCCATGTATTCGGAGAAGTCACGATAGCCACTGCCTACGTGAAGCTCCCCTTGCCAGCAAGTAGATTAAATAAAGTCTGCCTTTGACGATCACTTTGTTTCACAGAGTCGTATTGAACAGTCGAAACTTCGACAAGACCGATAGCGACCCACGTGAATTCTCCATTATGGCCGGTCAGAAAGCCGGACAATTCCTGGAGGGCCACGGTGGACTATCGGGTGCACAATAGCAACATCCCAGCCTGTGCACCCACAGTAGCAGCAGTTGCCGACCTCATCGGGAGTATTCCAGCATTCGCGACCACTTTCGCGGTGCTGGATATTTCCAATGGGTTTTGGTCCATCCCTGTAAGGAGGGAGGATCAGTACAAGTTTGCCTTTACATTTAAAGGGCAACAGTACACGTGGAACTGCTTGCCACAGGGCTTCCACAACAGCCCCAGCATTTTCCATCAGTGCATGGCCGACAGTTTGAAGGAATTTGGCCAGCCCAGACAGTTAGTTCAATATGTGGATGACCTGCTCCTGTTCACTGATTCGAAAGAGGAGCATGGCCCACTATTGGCCGAACTGCTGGAGCTGTTAGGACAGAAGGGTTTCAAGGTAAATCCCAAGAAGGCGCAGATCGGCCAGCAGGAGGTGAAATTCCTCGGTCAGACAGTGCGTGCTGGAGAAAGGGCCATGGATAGGGCTGGGGAAGGAGAGTCCCGGGGCCCCTATCGGGCAGGTCCAGAAGCCGCAGTCCGGGACAAAGGGGACACACAGGGGGTAGTTTTGGCCCCGGACCTAAAGCGGGTCCGGACCCAAGATCCCGTCTGTAAGACCGTCCCGATGAGGAAAGAGAAAGGGGAGCCCCTTGAAGGTCCGCTCGGGGCAGCGGGTGAGCCTTCAGCACAGGTTTTAAAACAGGCCGCTGGTTACATCAACCAGTGTAAGCTGTTTCAGCCGGAAAGGGGAAAGCAGCTAGTTAGGAAAAGGTCTGAGGATAAAGGTCCTCAGCCCGCAGCAGGAGCGAGTTCACAGACTGCACAGGCAGGCGCTGTGGCTTGCTTGAAGGGAGGGGCCATCCCGCCCATCGATTGGGACACTCCCCCACTCTTCTGGGATCCAGACGAGGGGGAGGGACTTGAGGGCGAGAACCCCGCCCCTAACCCAGGTGTAGCGAGGGAGGGACCTGAGGTCGAAAACCCCGCCCCGGACCCAGCCATGGGACCTGGGGGCGGAGACTCTCAGCTCGCAGCAGCAGGCTGCGAAAAGTTACCTGCCCCCAGCCCAGGTTCGGGAGGGGTCAAGCCTGGGGGAGCAGTGGTTCGGGTAAATGGCCCATCGGCCAGGAAAGCCACACCCGTCAAGGCCCCCAGAAGGTCCCCACGGACGCCCCAGCTGAGAAAGCCATGGTCACCAGCCCTCCAGTTCCCAAGGGCCGCCACTCGAGTCAGGGAGAGATCCAAGGACACAGGTCCTCAGCCAGCAGCCACGGGCTGCCGGGGACCAACAGTCAAGGATGGTGCGGTTACGCCGGGGGTAGCGGCGAGCCGCAGTCTGACCAGGGATTAGCCTGGCCACCCGGAGACGGATGGCGGATGTATATAGTTATGGTTTAAGTTTAAGTTTTAAGTAGGTGTAATTATTTAGCTTAAGTTTGGGTGTTTATAATTTAAGTTAAATAAGGTGATGGGTAGTTTTATGTAAGTAGTCTGTTAAGAGTGTGTCTTTGGGTCGAGGTCGCGGGACCTGACTATGCTTCATCAAGCCAGAGAATCTCTTCGGGACCTGGCTGCATGTTTTTACACCTTTTTGCAGAAAGATTTTTGGGATGGAATGGATCGTGATCCTATTCGCCCTGATCAGGATGAGTGCGGAGAGGAGGGGTGACGTCCAGGACTCCCACATCTACGGTTGTTCGGGAGACAAGGCGCCCCTGGCGATCGACGGGAACGGCGAACAGGATGCGGAGGAGACCGCCGTCTACTTCCACGAGGGAAAGTGGCCAGGATTGTTGGGGTCCAATTTGTCTCAGTACTCCAGCCAAGCTGGGTTCATGTACAGGGAAGCCACCCTCCTGTGCCCCCGGGTGCGAGTTGTTACCACAAGGGTCAGCGTCACCGTTGGAAAGCGAATATGTTTGACGTGTAAAGGACACATTCCACTGGATAGATGGTGGTGGCTCAGGAAGTTGAGCAAGGACATGAGGAACCCTGCAGTCGAATGGGAGCGTTTGGGTAACAACACCCATTGGACAATTACCGGGACTCATGGAGGACTAAGCGTGTGTTGGGACAAATGGTGGGAACCGGATCAAGGGATTTACATCAGTATGTGGGGGTCAGAGAAAGTCTGCCCCGCAGGCATATCCATCTTTTTCCACCGGCAGTGGCAAGACGCCAGGGAGGGGATGAGGTGGGATACCAGCCTGAAGGCGTGCGCAGTCCCATTCTCCCCGATCCCAGTCAACGCCACTGAGCTGGTAACCCGCCCCCGTAAGCCCCTGCCCACGGCGCAGGCGGCGAGGTTATCCAGGGAAGATTGCCCCACCGCCACCAAGGGACCAGGGAATGGGTTGGTACTGGTCCCCACCGATCAGATGCTGTACCGGGGGTACACTACACGGTAGCCTCCGTGATTTTAAATCTCACGGAGGTACATTTACCGGAGTGGTGCCCCAAAGAAACAGAGCAGTTAAACCAGGCCCTATTAAAGGATATGTTCAAGAAATTTTACGAGTTCGATTTTGCGCACGTGGACAAGACCGAACTCTACACCACACACCAAGAATTTTGGGTAATGCAGGGAGACAAAGAAGGGGTGTATGGAATGATGTTTTTACTGCGTTTAATACTGGGTCCTCTGTCATCAACACCTTGGATGACATAGAGCTGCAGACCCAGATAAACGGTTTAAAAACACAATTAAAAAGGATATTACTGGATAAGAACAAGGTAGTGGGCTCGGAGTCACATGAGGACCAGGCCATGATGGTCCATTTAAAGGAGATCATAGCCGAGTTGGAAAAGCACGCAAAGACGGTAAATGCTCTCATAAGGGAGGACAGAAATGCTTCTGACCAGGCTGCGCAGAATGAGGTGTGCGTGTTATATGGGGCGTGGTTACTGGGCAAGGGCCGCAGTAATCTGGAGGATTTAAAACAAGGTTTAGTCCCCTCCTGGATTAGCAACAAACAACTCGCTGTCCTCCACCCTTTTGAGAATGCATTGAGCCCGTGCCAACTCCGGCTAGCCTCCGAAGCCTATCCAGTCCCCGTGGATTGTGGACGGTCCAACCACACAATCATGGGAGTAGTAGTTAGGATGCCGGTCATGGGTAGGACAGCCCGACCTGCACCGTTATACAGGGTTGAGAACATTGGAGTAATTCAAGGGGGTGCACACATTCGTTTCACAGCGGTCCCGCCTTACGTCATAAAGTGGGAGCACGCTATGACAGGTACTGACCTCTCAGGGTGCTGGAGCCAGGGAGCACACATAATCCTCTGTCCCCAGCGCTTGAATGCCTATTCAAAACCGCAGTGTGGGTTCAAAGCTGCTGACGTGAAGCCTATAAATTGTACCATGGAGGCAATGGCACAAGGCCATGTTCCCCTGCAGGCAGCATATATAGGGGCTGGGACATATTGTGTCACCACCGGCGCGTCCCACTACCAGCATGGACAGCATAGCTGGTGTCCGGTTAGTGACAGCAGTTTCTGTTTTAAACCCAAGGCAGAAGTTCAAGTGGCCCAGGAGCGAATTGTCCCCATTCCTGAACCCTCCACTGTTCACCTCACTGTGAAGGAGAATTTTACGAACTTGCAAAAGTACGTAGCGCACTTTGGCTATGAAATTCCCCCTCTCCCTGAACATCTGACCAAAATACTCAAAGCCGTTATAGTTTCGCAGAAACATTTTTATGCACTCGAACAGAAAACAGTAGCGATAGGAACGAAGATTTTGGATATTGTGACTCCACCCTGGTGGAACATTTTCAATAATATAGAGGTCCCTTTGTGGATCAGACTGGCTTCCCACATTCTCGTGGTGTGCCAGTTAGGGATAGTGTTGTATTTAGTTTGCATCCAGTGTAAGGGAAAAGGTCGGTGGTCAGAATTCCAAAATCAGAAGTTTTGGAAAGAACATTATGTAAAAGTGGAGGAAGATACGCTGGTTTAAGTCTTTTTTCCTGTATTTTGATTAAAGAATTGTTGTTTTTTGTGTTTGTTATTTTTGATTAAAGGTGTTTCTTTTGTCGTTTTCTTTTGCGACACAGTTTAATAAAGATATGTGTACCAAGTGGTGCAGGGGTATTAGACCCCTCTCCATGCTTGGATGAGTGTGTAAAGTCTGTAATTTTACTCTCTGTATGCTGATGTACGCTACATTTTCGCGGAATGGGAAGTGCATGTGTCGTGGGTATATTAGATAGATAATTACAGGGGAAGGTTGACTATGGAGGGTCAGAAAAATTTTGCTCACTTTGGATGTATGATACTTCAAGCAAGTTTTAGTATCACAGGGGGGAATGTAAGATTCGCAAAATTTCTGCATTTCCCTGAAGGCTGTTATTAATAAACAGGACCCTGCATGGACATTTTAAATTAAAAAGGGTACCCAAGATGGCGTCCGTGCCTTGTGGCAGAAAGCCTGTGGGATTCCAAAATGGATTCTGCAACGCAGACAGCTTGGGAGAAATCGAAACTAAGGCTGCAGGTTTTTCTGTGAAGAGAAGCATTCGTGTTTTGGAACCAGACAGGACTCGGAATTATGCATTAGACCAAATTGGAGACAAAGTCTAAATTCAGTAGCAATCTCTCTCTGCTCTCTGTGTGCTGGTGCTCTTCTCCCTCTGCCCGCCCTCGTGGCTGCCGCTCTTTTCCCCGTCCCGTGCTTACCCCCTGGCCTTTGCCCGTGCCTGTTGCCATTCCATCGGCCCCGGCGTTACATCGAGCGGACACGGACAAATTCAGGCCAGGCGAGGCAGCACGCGATGAGGGGAGGAGGGAAGACCAACAGAGGAAGACCAACTGAGGGTAGGCTTCGAATCATCGGGCCTTCAGCCTCAGCCAACTTGCGACTATCTTCATGCAAACTCAAGCTGTCGGCTGTCAACGAAGGACCATCCCTGCAAGGTAAAGTACCCAAGCAGAGACTTTAACTTTGGGGTACTCGAAACTGGACAATGCCCTTGCAGCGCCCGGAGCCCATGTGATGACGGCAGGCTCCAGAGAGCACCAACAGTGAACCCCGAACCCAGCCGTTGTTTTGAGTGTAACAAACCCTTTTGATTGGTGAGCATGAATTCTGACCCCTCATAGCTTAACCTAGTTAAGTATAGCAGGTGGGATAAGAATAAGGGGATTGTTAAGATAGTTGTTTTCCCTCGATGTGCCGTGTGTTCCCCATTCCCTGTATAAGTATACTAGCTGGAGTGCCCGGCGATGCTGAGGGTTTTTTGAGGGCATGTTGTTGTTGGAAGAGAGAGAGAGAGAGACTGGGGGGAGCGAGAGAGAGGGAAAGGGAGAGGGAGAGAGAGGGAGAGAGAGACTGGGGGGAGAAGAGAGAGATGGGGGGGAGAAGAGAGAGAGAGAGACTGCTGGATTTAGTTCGGGATTAGCCTGGAGAGAGAGAGGGGGAAGGAGCGCCTCAGGCCTGGCCCGATGGACCCCTGCGAAGGAAGGAAGGAAGGAAGAAGGCGAGCTCTCCCTCCCTCTCCGACCCCCTCACTCTTTCCCTCCCTCACCCTCTCTCTCTCCCTCCCTGTCTCTCCCTGCTTTACTCTCTCTCCC
Source organism: Somniosus microcephalus (assembly GCF_052327205.1). Classification (NCBI taxonomy): domain Eukaryota; kingdom Metazoa; phylum Chordata; class Chondrichthyes; order Squaliformes; family Somniosidae; genus Somniosus; species Somniosus microcephalus. The sequence goes on along the minus strand of NC_140987.1, from coordinate 419,781,937 downwards.
TGCCCCTCTCCTCTCCCTCCCTCCCCCTCTCCTCCCCCTCCCTCCCCCTCTCCTCTCCCTCCCTCCCCCTCTCCTCTCCCTCCCTCCCCCTCTCCTCACCCTCCCTCCCCCTCTCCTCCCCCTCCCTCCCCCTCTCCTCACCCTTCCTACCGCTCTCCTCTCCCTCCCTCCCCCTCTCCTCTCCCTCCCTCCCCCTCTCCTCTCCCTCCCTCCCCCTCTCCTCTCCCTCCCCCTCTCCTCTCCCTCCCCCTCCCCCTCTCCTCTCCCTCCCCCCTTCTCCTCTCCTCTCCCTCCCCCTCTCCTCTCCCTCCCCTCCTCCTCTCCTCTCCCTCACCCCTCTCCTCTCCCTCCCCCTCCTCTCCCTCCCCCTCCTCCTCTCCTCTCCCTCCCCCCTCTCCTCTCCCTCCGCCCCCTCCTCTCCCTCCCTCCCCCCCTCTCCTCTCCCTCCCCCCCTCTCCTCTCCCTCCCCCCCTCTCCTCTCCCTCCCCCTCCTCTCCCTCCCCACTCTCCTCTCCCTCCCCCCTCTCCTCTCGCTCCCCCCTCTCCTCTCGCTCCCCCTCTCCTCTCCCTCCCCCTGTCTCTCCTTGATTTCCTCTCTGTCCCTCCCTCCCCCTCTCTGCCTTTCCTGAGAGCCCGGCCACGGTGAGCCGAAGCCGTCGTGTGCGGATCAGCGGCTCAGGGCCGGCCAGTGCACGGCCTAGTGCGTGAGGCCCAGCCGGACTCACCTTAGCTGAGGTCGCGCTCCGGGCCGCCGCCGACGTTGACGCGCGCGCTGACTCCCGCCCCGCCAGCCTTTACTAAGATGGCAGCAATGGCTACGCTCAGCTCAGTCCCGCACCGCCAGCCTTTACCAAGATGGCGGTGATCGTGGGGCAGGCCCAGCGGGACGGGCGGTGCCTAGCTCGGGCGTGGCTGGCGAGGAGAGGCCGAGGCTTCGAGGCCTGCAGGTGGGGTAACCCTCCAAGGTTGCGGCGCCCGGCGGAGGCAGCGAGTCAAGAGGAAAATAAAGGGTGAAAGGTAGGAAAATTAATCAGCTTAGAAAAAATATTTACAAATTAATTTACTTTTTTTAATAACAATTTCCCCTCCACACACACAGAAAGTGGGAAAAATAAACACACACAAAGTGGGAAAAATAAATCAATAGTTAGAAATCAAGATGGCGGCCACTCACCTCAGCTCAGAAGGATTAGGCCCGCCCACACACACAATGAACCCCCCCCCGTGATGCACCGATTGGTCTACCATCACGTCACTCAACGCTAATGAGTGGAATTTTGCCATTTTTTGAAACTTTTTTGTATACTGTCTGAACAATTTTTGACTGACCAAAAAGTAAATATGCCTATTAGACTCCCCTAATGATAAGCTTTCTTTTGATATAACATATGTGTAGGTACGCTCTATAACTTTTGATTGTATAGCCGGACAGACAGACAGAAAGAGAGACAAACCGCTTTATATATATAGATAAGTTTTATTTTGAATCTCTTGTAATTTTTGTCTGTAGAGGTGTACACTAATAATTTTTCCATAAGATTGTATCACGTTTTCCTCTTCAATAAAATCTTGGTTTTGTTTTCATTCAACCACCTGTCTACCCGAGTCTTCTCTGTACCGCCGCCTTGTACCTAAGTCCAGTGTCTAGAACCCAGGGGCCTGGGAACGATTTGAACCGCTCACAAAACAGTCAGAGGCATAACTGACTGGGCGCACGCACGCGCCAGGCGACACCGCCACCCCGCCATCCCCTACATTGTCAGAAGTGTGCTGGTTCAGACACTCTGGGGGCGATTTTGCCTGCCCTGAGGAGGTGGGTATGGAGGCAGGACTGCTGGGAAAATGGCAGAATTTGGGGGCGGGTGCCCAACCCGCCCCCAACTTGTCTCCATGCCATCTTCCCAGGAGGCGGGTAGCCGTCCCGCGTCTGGTCCCGTCTCCTCCGAGGTGGGAAGGGATTAAAGCCCATTAACTGCCTGTTAACAGGTAGTTAACAGGCAGAAAATAGGATTATCCCCTTTTTGCCCTCACAAGTGCGGGCTCCCCGAAGGCTCTGAAACCCGTCAACTCAGCGAGGCGAGTACTGGGTCTGCGGGGGGTGCAAAAGTGTGCTTTGAAGGTAAGTGATGGGTGCAAGAGTGGAGAGGTGAGTATCTGAGGTAAGTGCAAAGAGTTATTAAAAGTGTAGTTACTTTTGTTTCTTCCTGCAGGCTTCAGTCGGTGTGTATGCAGAGAGTCTCGGACCTCCGCATTGGGAATGACAGATGGCCGTTGCATTCTCAGTTGCAACAACCACCTCGTTTCTACAAAAGAAAGAAGTTTGACGAGGTCTTGAATTCAAGACCTCATCAAACTACAGAGAATGTCACTGTTTGACAGCTTCACAGAGCTGTCAAACAATGACAATTCATCTGTCAAAATTTTTTGACAGATGAAATGTCATACGTTGATGTTCTTTGCTACCAGCTTGCCAATAATTGGCCTGCTAAGCGGGCTTAACAAGGTCACTCAAGGGAAAATAGCGTGGGTTGGCCAGAAGTTGTTGGAGGCGGGACTGAAACCCGATAAGTGGGAGTCCCACCTCCAAAAGCTCCCCATTGGCAAAATCATCCCTAAAGTGTGGCCTGTTGTCCCATGCTGGTGTTAACATTCACTGCTTAGGCCCACATATGAAGAATGGCCATTTGGGGAAAGGTGCCGGACGGAGAATGAATAATACCCCAGCAAGGAGTCAGTGCCTTTGTGGAGAAAGAGGGGAATTGGCAAAGAAAAGGGAGAAGAAATAATAAAAGATAATGCAGTTTTCATTTTTTCCACTAAATCTTTACAATATTTTAATCTGGAATTCCATTGACATTGAATAGGCATGACTATAAGTTCTCAGAGAGCTACAGTACCAAAAATGTTTAATCGGATTTCACAACAAAAAAAAACTTAAATGAAGCATGCAAACTATCTTCATCTATTAAATGTATGCAGCATCAAATTATAGCTTGCTCAGTGGGCATGGATAATTATATTGTGCACTGAAACCTCAGAAGCAATATTTCCATAATTGTTCAGCTTATTGCAGCGGTTATTTAAATGTATTATATGTGTTGTTGGAAGTGTTAAATGGGGAGTTTTACTGTCAGAGACCCATTTAGAAGTGAATAGTTTATATAGAGTTACTCATGGAATCTCATGTGGTGTTGCGCACAATAAATTGGAGCATATATCTTACTTGGAGCATCTACCGTCATTGCACTGCTGTTTTTTTCTCCCTGTCTTTATCTTGTTTTCTCTCTGTTTATCTTGTTTCTTCTTTCCTTTCGGGTAGGAATCGGTTTCTGCCAAATGCAGAGGGGGAAAAATTCTGCCTGAAGGATCAGTGCTGTAAACTCTTCTTTGAACTACTTCCTGGACTTAAATGTATGCCTTGTGTTTTAATGACCAGAACTGGACACAGATCTTCAGGTGTAGTCCAAACAGAGCACTGTACAGTCTAGGTATTACGGCCTAGAAATTCATTGACGCCACTTTTGGGGCGCTAAAGTGGGGCGTCCGCTAAAGTTTGCGGCCGCCGCCAAATCGATGCCACTTCTCCGATATTCATTAGCTTCGCCCTAGGAGTTCGGGCGAGCGCTAAAACTGCTGCTGGATGCCTCTCTTTGGGCGCTAAGCCGGAGGTGGTGATCGATAGCGCCGAGGCCGGGCGCAGCGCAGGTGCGGCCATCTCATGATTGACAGCAGACACCCTGGCGCCGGCCAGCTCTTAAGGGGGAAGGGTCGACTGTGTCTGCTGCCATGCCCTGGATAGTGGAGCCCTCCAGCTAGGCCTGAACACTGCTGCTGGACCCAAATAGCGCCTGAAGACATGGAGAAGCTCCGTGAACGTGCGCAGCGCTTCTCAGAGTGTGATCTGAGTGTGCTGCTTGCTGCTGTGGAGAAGAGGCGCCATGTTTTGTACCCGGACAATGGCAAGAAGGCGACGGTCCGCGTCTACAGGAGAGCCTGGAGGCATGTCGCCACCAAGCTGTCAGCCAACAGCGACGTCCCCAGGAGCGGTGCCCAATGCCGCAAAAAGTTAAATGACCTCACACGCATTGTCAGGGTGAGTACCCTTTCCAGTGACCTCCTCATCCTTGCATGTGCACCTCACATTATGGGCAAAGGGACCTGAAAGCTCTAATGGCCAGCCTTCATCCAGCAGCTATGGGACAGGCATGAGCATCAATTGCACATTCTGCACTTAACACACTGGCCAAGCTATTCCACCATGGGAGGCATTGCACACCAGATCATGGCGACACACTGGCCAGGCTATTCCACCATGGGAGGCAGTGCACACCAGATCATGGCGACACACTGGCCAGGCTATTCCACCATGTGAGGCAGTGCACACCAGATCACGGCGACACACTGGCCAGGCTATTCCACCATGGGAGGCAGTGCACACCAGATCATGGCGACACACTGGCCAGGCTATTCCACCATGGGAGGCAGTGCACACCAGATCATGGCAACACACTGGCCAAGCTATTCCACCATGGGAGGCAGTGCACACAAGATCACGGCGACACACTGTACTTAGAGGCCGTCCTTTCTCTTGCAGGCCAAGCTGGCGAATAATCGCAAGAGCCGGACTGCGACCGGGGGAGGCCGACCCCATATCCAGCCACTCACCGACCTGCAACATTGCGTGGAGTGCCTCATGGGTGGCCGGGTGATTGGGCCCGTTGCATGTGGAGATGCCGACCCTGTTCTGGGCAGCAATGGTAAGGACATCACCTTTTGCACCTCTCTCGTCCCACTTGCGCATCAGATCTACATCCTTTGCCACTGTCCGACCAATGTGCTGAATGCCACCACTCATGCATCCCGCACTGACGCCCTCTCCTCACTCTAAAGCTACTCTTGTGCCTTCCTGCTTTCAGATGGTGAAGAGGAGGTCCCTGAACTTGCCAGTGACAGACCCTCCGAAGAGGAGCAGGAGGAGGAGCAAGAGGAAGGCGGCCCATCAGGGGAGCCCTCAGCCACGGCCACCCAGGCCAATGTAGGGGACACGTGTTCCCTGGAGGGCAGCGTGGCGGAAGTGTCGAAGGGGAGGGGAGCTCCTGGGACCTGCGGGCTGCAGAAAGGCGGGAGGGGGGTGGAAGCTCGGCGGCCTTCTCCCCAGAGGGGGGAAGCATCGGAGGGGAGTCCAATTGCTGGGCCCAGCGGCCTCCAGCAACGCAGGAAGGGTCGGCCAGCTCGGCGGCCTTCTCCCCAGAGGGAGAGTCCGGCCTCCAGTCAGGAGATGCTCTTCGCCGAGGAGATGGAATGCCTCGAAGACTTGTCCGCGGACTCGGAGCGCCGGCACACAGAGCTCATGGCGGCAGTGGCACGGTTGCCTGAGTCCATCGATTCCCTCTCTCGGAGTGTGGCCGAGTTCGGGCCCTCAGAGGCCACCAGTCGGGCGGAATACCGGGCAGATCAGGCAGCGAGTCGGGCGGAATTCGGGGCAGCTCTGTCAGCGACTGGCCAGGTGATCAGTGGTGCCGTCCAGTCACTGGCTGCTCTGATGCGGTCAGTGAACAGGTCAACACGGGCACTCACTGCTGCCACACTCGCTGTGTCAGCCAGGCATCGCCAGGGCACCCAGCGCGCTGCAGCAGCACAGCGGTCTGTCCCTCGGCAGATTGGTGCGCATGCTGCAGTGCTGGCCCGGGCGAGTGCCAGTGTCTCAGGCGACCAGCGAGCGCCTGCCATCCGCCAGCTTGCCGCCATTCCTCCAGCCGCCACTGCCAGTCCCCCAGTGGAGCTGCCAGGAGCTGCTGCAGCGACTGATGCTGGCCAGCCACAGCTGCAGCAATCAACAGCCGCCCGCTCGACGGCCAGACCTCGACTAGGCCAACCACCAAGGGCATCTGCCGTCACGACATGTGCCCCTCAGGAGCCTGCCCCCAGCCTTGCAGCAGCCAATGGCCTTACTTTGAGGCGGAGCAGCAGGGCGGGCAGGGGCCACCCAAAGATGGCCAAGGCATCGCCCTAGCGGGCCAAATAGTCGAATGTGTGGCCATTTGTGTTTGTTTCTTGAGGCCGAGAATTGGACGTTTGTTTTTTGAAGGCCGATGATGTGATGTTTGTTTTTGACGAAGGCCGAGAATGACGGCCATTTTACTTGCCCTATTTTGTTAATCATCTCCAGGTTGTGGGAGCGAGTAATGTGTTTGAGTGTTTTTTGGGGGTTTCGTCTGTTTTTGGTTTTCATGTGGGAAGGGCCCAGAGTTTGTACAATAAAGCATTTTATTTATTCACATTGTCCATGTTTGATCTTTGAAGTGTTTGTTGCCTTAACCGGCTGAGGGCTTGCGGAGCGGCTGCAATCATGTTCTATCATTGGCACAAGCCATTCCCTGACAGGGGGCCTAGAAGTGACGTTCAATAAGCCACCGACGGGCGGCCCTTGGACCTTGTGTCTCCCTCCTGGGCTGGTACTCCTCGTCCTCGTCATCCTCATGCTCCTCCTGCTCCTCCTCCTGAGGTGGTGGTCCAACGTGAGGTGGCAGTGCCTGAGTCCTGCGGATGGCCAGGTTGTGCAGCATGCAGCAAATGACGACGAATTGGGAGACTCAATCCTGCGAATACTGGAGGGCTCCCCTGGAGCGATCGAGACAGCGGAACCATTGCTTGAGCACGCCGATTGTTTGTTCTATGAGGTTCCTCGTCGCTTGATGGCTCTCGTTGTATGCCTCTTCAGCAGGGGTCGTGGGCGCGCGGAGCGGGGTCATGAGCCAGGTACACAAAGGATAGCCTTTGTCCCCGATAAGCCATCCTCTTGGGGGAGGCTGTGCCTGGAACATGTCAGCCACAGTTGTCTGTCGCAGGATAAAGGCATCGTGGCTGCTGCCTGGAAAGCGGGCATTGACAGCTAGGATGCGCTGCCTGTGGTCACACACCTGCTGTACATTGAGGGAATGGTAGCCCTTCCGGTTGCGGTAATCCTCGGCATGCTCAAAAGGTGCCCGCAAAGCCACATGCGTGCAGTCAATGGCGCCCTGCACCATGGGGAAGCCCGCTATTCTTGCAAACCCCACTGCACGCTGCTGCTGCTTGTCCAGGGTCATGGGGAAGGAGATGAATTGATGTCTCCTTCTGAAAAGGGCTTCGGTCACCTGGCGGATGCAGCAATGCGCGGCGAACTGGGAGATGTTAGCGATGTCCCCAGTAGCGGATTGGAAGGAGCCGGAGGCATAGAAGTTGAGAGCCACCGTCACCTTCACTGCCACCGACAGAGACATCCTGCGCATCAGCTGTGGCTGCAGATCTCTCTGAAGCAGCCGGCAGATGTCTGCAACCACCTCCCTTCGGAATCGCAGCCTCCTAACACACATCGCGGCAGACATGGTCAGATAGGAGGTCTGCTGGCGGTATACCCTGCATGGGTAAGGCCTCAGTTGGCGACGCCTGTTGCCCCCTCTGCGTCTAGCCAGGGCTGCCACTCTCTCACGGCGTCTGTAAGCCCTTCTGGCATAAGGCTGAAATTCAGCGTTGTCACCCAATGCAGCCCCCATTATATGCTGGCAAACACTGAGCTCTGAATGAAGGCAAAGATAATTGGTAAGCTCTGGCCTGAGCCAAAAATACCTGTCCAAGTGTTGGTCCAAACCAGTAAACTCTCCTCCTTGGTCTCTGTCCAAAAAACCGTTGCACAAGAGTGAATGCTGCAAAATGGCTGGCCTTTATACTGCTGGGTAAGTGCCCTTTAATTTGCGCTCCCCACGGCCCGGCTGGGCTGTGTACCGTTCCACTTCACAGTCGTTAGGGCCGCCCGGCGCACAATGGGCCGGCGCGAGTGAAGTTCCGGTTCGGGGCGCACAAAAGGCGTTGCACTAGCAAATGACGTCATGATGTGCGCACGCAGCAGGGCGCGCGCTAAGACTTTGCGCCGGCGCTAAATGTGTACTGAAGTTGGGGCGAGGCGCAGATCGCGCTGCGCCCGGCCGCTAAGCGCCTAGCGCTCAAAATCTACTCTTCCTAAGGCGCTAACGGCTGCCGCGCCCAACTGAATTTCTAGGCCTACGTCTTTTGACTTGCATTCTATTGTTTTGGCTATAGGGTGCAGTATTCGGTTTACTTTTTTGATTGCTACTGTGCACTGGCTTTTGACATATTGAGCACCAAGTCTACCAGTACAAGTTCACTTAGTGTATAGGCACACAATTCAAAAAAGGGATAATTGTTCAAAAATACAATGTAAAAACAAATCATAATTAATCTGAACTGTTTCATTTTTAAATGAGGCACTGACGGCAAGACTTAATTTCCAAAGCTGTAATTACGATAATGTTGATAAACCGATTATTTTGCTCTCAATGGGCCGTATATTCCGATGCCTACAGGTGTGTACGAGCTGTGTACACACCCATAGGGACATCGGAAATGCCGGTTTCAGGCATGTGAAGCGCATGCGCTGAAAACCGGCATTTCCGATCTGTCAAGAAAGCTCTTGACAGATTGGACGGCTGCCCTGGAGAAGGGCCTCTGCGGGCGGAGAGTTCCGCTTTCTGGAGAACCTCCGCCCGCAGAAAACCCTTAGAAATCTTATGTCTGGTAAAAGCAGGCGTAAGGCATAAGAGATGAAAAAAAAAACGTCATTAATTTATCATTTAAAAATACTTTTAAGAAAGGTAAGTTTATTTTTAGCCCCATAAAAAAACTTCAATTATTTTTTTCAAAAAATTAAATGTTTGTTTAAAAGATTTAATTTATTGTAATTTGAACTCATTTTTAAAAAGTGATTTAAAAAAATTTTTTATTTAATGTTTTACTGTGTTTTGGGGGTGATCTCCATTCATATATTTGATAGGTCTATCTGTCAAGTGTACGAAGGGAGAGTCCCTTCTCCTATTGGCTGGCCTGGCCCACGTGATCCCAGGGACGCTTGCGAACTGCATGCGCCCCTGGGATACGTGGGCCCTGCGCATTTCGAGTTTGGAGAGGCCCAGGAGCGGAAGTATACGCACCTTGGGAGCCCACAGGTAAATCCGTAGATTTTTCCAGATCGGAGGCCTCCGCACGCAGGAAGCATCCGATCGGAAAATACAGGCCAATGACACCTCAAGTATTTATAAGCTGTATATGTAGCGCCATGTGACGTCAGTTAATAACGTTGTGTTACATCAAATAATAACAATGATTTGGCCCATGCATACAATGACTGTCACTAGGGAATCAACATTAAAAGGAAAAACACATTTACAGAAAGATTGTAACTACCTGTATTATTTTTTTATATATCGACCCATTAAGATGACTTGCTGACATAGCTAGAAATGGAGTGAAAGAAAACTTTTGGCATGACACTAGTACTATAAAACAAACTGAAGTTAGCAAATTGTCCCTCTTTTGAATGCCTTTTTTTTGTATAAGTAATGAGTTCCTTTGGATTAAGTCAAAACTCAGTTTTTTTTTTCATATATCCAAATTGTCCAATTTTATTCCCCCAGAGTAAATTTTCAATTTCTGTACTCTTAACACAGAGCCTCGTGCACTAGAAATCCATGTGGTCACAGCCTTTGACTTTTTTGTGCCTTAATCTTAATGAGTTGAAAATCAGGGACTGTGCCCCTGCTCCTGGTACACACAATTCCACACTGGACGTACACAAATGGAAAATTAATCCTGGCTGTTGCTGGGGTGCGGCTCTGTGGGTACAGGGAGCACTACATCTAAGTGAGCATTTTTTTATCGTGAGACCAAACATAATAAGAGCATAAGAAATGGGAGCAGGAGTAGGCCATTCGGCCCCTCAAGCCTGCTCCGCCATTCAATGAGATCATGGCTGACCTGATCTTGGCCTCAACTCCACTTTCCCACCCGCTCCCCATAACCCTTGACTCCCCTTTAGCTCAAATGTCTGTCTATCTCCGCCTTGAATATATTCAATGACTCCGCTTCCACAGCTCTCTGGGGTAGAAAATTCCAAAGATTCACGACCCTCTGAGAGAAGAAATTCCTCATCATCTCCATTTTAAATGGGCAATCCCTTATTACGAAACTATGTCCCCTAATTCTAGATTTCCCCACGAGGGGAAAAATCCTCCCTGCATCTACCCTGTCAAGCCCCCTCAGGATCTTATATGTATCAATAAGATCCCTCTCATTCTTCTAAACTCCAATGAGTATAGGCGCAACCTGCTCAACCTTTCTTCATAAGACAACCCCCTTCATCTCAGGAATCAACCTCGTGAACCTTCTCTGAACTGCCTCCAATGCAAGTATATCCCTCCTTAAATAAGGAGGCCAAAACTGTACGCAGTACTCCAGATGTGGTCTCACCAATGCTCTGTACAGTTGTAGCAAGCCTTCCCTACTTTTATACTCCATCCCCCTTGCAATAAGGGCCAACATTCCATTTGCATTCCTAATTACCTGCTGTACCTGCATGCTAACTTTTTGTGTTTCATGTACGAGGACCCCCAGATCCCACTGTAGCACAGCATTTTGTAGTCTCCTTTTAAATAATAATTTGCTTTTCTATTCTTCCTACCAAAGTGGATAACCTCACATTTTCCCACATTATACTCCATCTGCCAAATTTTTGCCCACGGACTTAACCTGTCTATATCCCTTTGCAGACTCTTTGGCCGCGAATTTAATGGAGGAGGTGAGATGGGGGCAAAACAGTTGGTTTCCGGGTTCCGGTCCTGCTCCCAGCTGCAGCCACTCTGTAATCGTGATTTTCCCTTGATTGGCCTGCGGGCTTCCCGGCCAATTGACAGGAAGCGTGTCTGATGACATCATTTGATGACGCATCATCAGCCGGTTTCCTTACATAAACCACATCCACAGAGAGTTTGACAGTTGTTCTGCCAGTGTTTGACAGCATTGAGGTGCTGCAAACACTGACAAGCACGGCACAAAGGTGAACACTTGCACCCAGGCACTCCAATGACTCCCTCTATATGTTTATGGAGGGAATCACAGCATGCAGGGAGATTCTCTTCCCTTCCAAGGGTGATAAAGACCTCCCCAGGACACCAACGCAGCCTGGTTGCACAGGAGGGCAAAAGCAAGGATGTCGTCAGGGGTCCCTGGTTGCAGTGGCGCCAACCTTTCAATGATCTCAATGGATCATGAAACGTTACTGCAAAGCCACACTCAACCTCATCCTGCTGTGCCACTCAACACATCCCCATCACTCTGCCTTCCCTACCCCACTCCTGCACATCCTTACTCACACCAACTTACCTTGCACCTCCACCCAACCCTCTCTATCTACTTTATCACTTCCCCATCTCACTAGCCACCCCTCACACTCACCCTCATCTTACTGCAAGCATACCAACTAACAACACACAAGGGTAGGCACTTGAGAGGTTTAGCCAATGTCCATGTGAAGTTTCTGGTAATGTGTTCTCATACAGTGGAATCTATTCTTTAACATTGCCCCTTATTGGACAGATCTGTGCGCACCTTGAGAAGTGTCTTACTGAGTTCCAGTGAATGTTGAGACATAACTTCCTCCCCCCACCTCCCTCCACATTATAGTGATGGGTGTGCATGGAATGGCTTGGACATTAAAGGGATGCTTCACAGTGCTGGTGTGGGATGGTGTCAACCTGGCGCATCGTGTGGCAGCCAGGGTTTACACCGTCAAGTGAAGAAAATCTGGCCATGGTGATGCCATCGCTGGCCTCCCGGGCAGAAATGTTGTCAGGGACTGATGCCCTGTGTCCTGTGCAGCATCAGGTGATGGTGGAGGAGGTTGGTGATGTTGGTGTTCCTGGTGATGTTGGTGTTGGGGCTGATCGTGGAGAGATTCAGAAGACCAAGGTCTGATTTTTTCAAGGGCACTGATGTTGCTGGAATAGATGGCAGCTGCAGGTGAGATGACAGAAACGATCTGTCAATGGTGAGAGAGGTTCTCCCAATGAGGTGGCGCTGGACATACAGTTGAATCTAAAAACTTGTAAGCTAAAGAAATCTCTATATGTATAAAAAATGCAGTAACCAACATTTTCTGCACTCTGAAACTGACCATCTGCAACATGACATCCTTTACACCACTTCTGCAGCTGTCAGCTTATCAGAAATATCAGAGCAGACTCAAAACATGCCAGGTTGAGCTAGCGTGTTCCCTGAACAGTGGGTAACCCATGGGGGAAAATGTAAAATTTAAAGGAAGCCTCAAAATAGTCTTAAATTGGCTCTTAACAAGCCATTTAACAAGCTGAATTGTATCCCCCGCCACTTGGTGTCGGGTCAGTTTTCCGCTGACAGACCCGGCACTTGAGAGACTCGCGTGGAGGTGAGTTGACAATGGGTTTCCTACTCACTGTTAATCTTTGCTATTTTGACAGTGGAGCCGCCTTCAAACCTGCCCTCTGAGTGCTATTAAATTTGCAGCCTATGTCACCACTTGTTTTCCCACCTATCTTTGTATCATCAGCAAATTTGGCTGCAGTACACTCGGTCCCTTCATGCAAGTCATTAATATAGATTGTAAATAGTTGAGACCCCAGCACTGATCCCAGTGGCATTCCACTAATTACAGTTTGCCAACTTGCAAATGACCCATTTATCCCAACTCTCTGTTTTCTATTAGTTAGCCAATCCTCTATCCATGCTAATATATTACCTCCAACCCTGTGAGCTTTTATCTTGTGCAGTAACCTTTTATGTGGCCCCTTATCGAATGCCTCCTGGAAGTCCAAATACACTACATCTACTGGTTCCCCTTTATCCACCCTGCTCGTTACTTCCTCAAAGAACTCTAGTAAATTTGTCAAACACTATTTCCCTTTCATACAACCATGTTGACTCTGCTTGATTGTATTATGATTTTCAAAATGTCCTGCTATTACTTCCTTAATAATGGATTCCAGCATTTTCCCAAGATGGAGTCTCTGTCTCTCATGGTTGATAATTTTCATCTCCCTTTCAGCTCTCCTAGTTGTGTTATAACCTTGGAACATATTCCTTACTCTAGTACTCTGCATATCAGCTCTGTGCTCTACCATTTGTGCACAGCATTTTCTTTTGTGGTTGCAGAAGGTAATAAAACTGTCAGCAAAAAAATGATATGTTGCAGATGAACATAAAAAAGTATTTTTCAAAACCATTACAATCAAATACTTAATTGCTCACAAACATATTTGCCCAACAATATCTTTTAATTGAAAACTAGTGACAATAATTTGTTCTTTTAAGTTTTTGTATGATGAAATCTATAATGAGATGTGCCTTCTAAACAGCACTGGGTAGCACTTCATGTTTAGTGCCTGTTATAAATTAGCAAATAATGTTTTAGTAAGACTTTGATATTCCTAGTACAGGTTATTAATCCCTTATCCGAAACCCTTGGGGCCAGATGTGTTTCGGAATTCGGAATTTTTCGGATTTCAGAACGGTAGGGTATCTGCAGCTCTTTTTGACATTTTCACAGTGAAATTAAACTCAAAATCACAAAATAACAAAAAATATCAGAGAGCAGCAGACGCACGTGTGACTGGTAGCAGTGCTGAGACACAACTGACGCCTCACACCTGCGTGGGTCAAGCATCGGCTGCGTCGGGTCATGTTTGGCGCCACTCGGGTCATGTCGTGCACACGAGTGACGCTCCACGAAAAAACTTTCGGTTTTCAGAGCTTTTCGAATTTCGGAATTGCGGATAAGGGATTGTGGACGTGTATAAACAATTCATAGTTGCTTAATGATACTATAGTAACATTGCCATACATAATTAATATATATGTCAATAAAACAGTTGTTATATCGCCAGAATAATAGATTAATATTTCTGTAAACCTGTAAAAACAGATTTATAACCAGTCATATTCTTCTTGGGAATTCCATACAATAGAGATGAGCGCTGCTGTCAGTTTCACAGCAAGCATTGCTGTCAGTTTCATCACAATCAGTCATTCAAAAGGACATCCTTGCAGTTGAATTGCTTGGTTTTGTTATAAATACTTTAATCTGTTATAGGTCATGTTTTGCACAAACTGCGGAAAGTAATAGATATTTGAGAGAAGTTAAATGTTGAAATAGTTCCAGGAAATGTTTTGTTTTTAATAACTCTTACAGATCTTCCAAGATATTGATAACTGAGATTTGGAGAAATTACATAGAATGTGCAGCACTGAAACAGGCCATTCGGCCCAAATGGCCTATGCCATTGTTTATGCTCCACATGAACCTCCTCCTACCCTACTTCATCTAACCCCATCAACATATCCTTCTATTCCTTTCTCCCTAATGTGCTTATCTAGCTTCCCCTTAAATGCTTGAAAAGACACCATTTTTTTTTAAACAGTAGGGGTATTATCAACGAAGCCTAACTAGGAAAATATTATAGGATGTACGTGTGATACTTACCATGCAGTGCGCACTATATATAAGCTTTTTGATGTATTACTATTCCATCTCCTATAGCATTGCACATGGGGAGTCAGGACTGAGTGTAGAATTCATGTGAAGTAGGGTTAGAAGTTAAGGGATAATTGGATCAGATGTACATCAGTTTCTATTTTAAAGTTGTACATGCTGTGATTATTTTTATATTTCCATTATAAATGCTTATGTCCACATTTAGGTTAGAAAATGCCTGTGTAAATGAGTTATTCTGTAATTACTTCCTCCCACCAGTGGTGGTGCTGCTGTGCCTCCAGTACAGGGAGGGTCGAATTATATTGTGGCAAACTTACAGACGGAGTTTCCAATATAAACGTGAACCTAGGAATTTACGATGGAAACATTTGACAGATATGAGTAGAGACACGAGGGTGTAGATTTTAAGTATTGGGTGGAAGGATGGCCACTGATAGAGCTGTCGGGAAGCTAGATCCATTTTGAAGACCGGGTCTCATTACCATGTCGCCAGCGGGTTGCGGGTGCCAAACAAGTGCCCTACTGCAACTTGCCAGTTCCGGGCCAGTGAAATATCGGGCGGCACAGAGGCCAACCTGGGTGGTGACATGGTAGATCGGGGTGGGGGGAGGGATGCAATAGCAGATGGGGGGAACCTGGGGAGGTAGCAGCCCACATTATTCTTATGGAGCTTAGAGGAGCACTCCTGCTTCTCCTGGCCCCACAAAAATAATTTTAATCTTACCTTTTTAGTCTTCTTTAGTTGTACAGATGGGTAAAGCTGGGCGGAACAGTGCCCATTCCGCCCGGTTCGCTCCCAAAATGGCAATCGGGTACTAAGGGTGTCCTGAATAATAGTGTTTTGCTGTATAACTACAATGCAACAAGGACAACACAACAACAGCAACAACAACAACTTATATTTATATAGCACCTTTAACGTAATAAAATGTCCCAAGGCGCTTCAGAGGAGAATTATCAAAAAAAGAAATAAAATTTGGCACCAAGCCACATAAGGAGATGTTAGGGCAGTTGACCAAAAGCTCGGTCGAATAGGTAGGTTTTAAGCAGTGTCTTAAAGGAGGAAAGAGAAGTCGAGAGGTGGTGAGATTTAGGGAGGGAATTCCAGAGCTTAAGACCTAGGCAGCTGAAGGCATGAGGTGGAGCATTTAAAATCGGGGATGTTCAAAAGGCCAGAATAGGCAGAACGCAGAGGTCTCGGGGATTTTAGGGCTGAAGGAGATTTCAGAGATAGGGAGGGGCGAGGCCATGGAGGGATTTGAAAACAAGGATGAGAATTTTAAAAGTGAGGCGTTGCTTAACTGGGAGCCAATGTAGGTCAGCAAACACAGGGGAGATGGGTGAATGAGACTTGGTGTGAATTAGCACATGGGCAGCAGAGTTTTTGATGACCTCAAGTTTATGGAGGGTAGAACTAGGGAGGCCAGCCAGGAGTGCATTGGAATAGTCAAGTCTGGAGGGGATAACGGCATGGATGTGGGTTTCAGCAGCAGATAAGTTGAGGTACGGGCAGAGACAGGCGATATTACGAACATGGAAATGGGCAGTCTTAGTAATGTTGTTGTTTGTCGAACCGACCTCTACCTAGCGGAAGCTGAACGCCAACTCTCCGACACCTCCTCCTACCTCCACCTGGACCATGACCCCACTACCGAAAATCAAACCACCGTTTCCAAGACTGTCACTGACCTCATCTTCTCTGGAGATCTTCCCCCCACGGCCGCCAACCTCATAGTTCCCCAACCCCGCACAGCCCGCTTCTACCTCCTTCCCAAGATCCACAAACAGGACTGCCCTGGTAGACCCATCGTTTCAGCCTGTTCTTGCCCCACGGAACTTATCTCTTCCTATCTCGACTCTCTTTTCTCCCCTTGTCCAGTCTCTTCCCACCTACATCCGTGACTCTTCTGACACCCTCCGCCACTTTAACAGTTTCCAGTTTCCTGGCCCCCAACCGCCTCCTTTTCACCATGGACGTACAATCCCTCTACACCTCCATCCCCCACCAGGATGGCCTGAGGGCGCTCCGCTTCTTCCTTGAACAGAGGCCAAACCAGTCCCCATCCACCACCACCCTCCTCCGCCTGGCTGAACTTGTTCTCACGTTGAACAACTTCTCCTTTGACTCCACTCATTTCCTCCAAATCAAAGGTGTTGCTATGGGTACCCGCATGGGTCCTAGCTGTGCCTGCCTTTTCATGGGATATGTGGAACACTCTTTGTTCCAGTCCTACTCGGGTCCCCTCCCTCACCTCTTTTTCTGGTACATTGATGACTGTATCGGTGCCATTTCCTGCTCTCGCCCTGAACTAGACAATTTCATTCACTTTGACTCCAATTTCCACCCTTCCCTCACCTTCACTTGGTCCATCTCTGACTCTTCCCTTCCCTTCCTCGACTTCTCCATCTCCATCTCTGAGGATAGGTTATTGACCAACATTCACTACAAGCCCACTGACTCCCACAGCTACCTGGACTACACTTCCTCCCATCCCGCCTCCTGTAAGGGCTCTATTCCATTCTCCCAGTTTCTCCGTCTCCGCCGCATCTGGTCCGACGATGCCACCTTCCACACCAATGCTTCCGACATGTCTTTGTTTTTCCTCAACCGAGGATTCCCCTCTACTGTGGTTGACACGGCCCTCAACCGTGTCCGTTCTATCTCCCGCACTTCTGCCCTCACCCCTGCCCCTCCCTCCCGGAACCACGATAGAGTTTCCCTTGTCCTCACCTTTCACCCCACCAGCCTCCACATTCAACGGATCATCCTCCGCCATTTCCGCCACCTCCAATGTGATCCCACCACGAAACGCATCTTCCCCTCCCCTCCCCTTTCAGCATTCCATAGGGACCTCTCCCTCCGAGACACCCTAGTCCACTCCTCTATCACCCCCAACACCCCTTCCCCTTCGCCCAGCACCTTCCCATGCAAGCGCAGGAGATGCAACACCTGCCCTTATACCTCCCCCCTTCCCACTGTCCAGGGCCCCAAACACCCCTTCCAGGTGAAACAGCGATTTACTTGTACTTCTTGCAATCTAGTATACTGTATTCATTGCTCACGATGCGGTCTCCTCTACATTGAGGAGACCAAACGCAGATTGGCTGACCGCTTTGCGGAACTCCTCCGTTCAGTCCGTAAGGGTGACCCCGAGCTTCCGGTCGCCTGTCATTTCAATTCACCACTCCATTCCCACTCAGACCTCACCTTCCTTGGCCTCTTGCATTGTGCCATGGAAGCATTGTTCAGCTGAAGTGCTTTTCAGTGAGCTGCTGCCGAAGAAATCTGGCTGCAGGCAAGTTTTGATAGTGTCCGTCTTATGTGCTATCTAGCTAATACTTCTGTAAGGTGTGGAAGGCTGTTTTGTTTCAGATGCAAGCTCTTAAGATGGTCACGGTCAATGACCTCTAGAAGGTTGGATTTGATGGGGCCCATCTGCAGACTGCACCCATCGCACAGCTGCCAGGGCAGACTGGCCAAGCTGGCTTCCTGGCATCAGGGCAGTCATATGTTGAGCAGGAGCATATATATGGTCATCATAAGAAGTAAGAGCAGGAGTAGGCCATATGGCCCCTCGAGTCTGCTCCACCATTCAATAAGATCATGGCTGATCATCGACCTCAACTCCAACTTTCCTACCCGATCTCCATATCCCTTGATTCCCCTAGAGTTCAAAAATCTATCTATCTCAGCCTTGAATATACTCAAAGACTTAACATTCATAGCCCTCTGGGGCAGAGAATTCCAAAGATTCACAACCCTCTGAGTGAAGAAATTCTTCCTTATCTCAGTCTTAAATGGCCTACCCCTTATCCTGAGACTATGCCCCCTAGTTCTAGACACTCCAGCCAGGGGAAACAACCTCTCAGCATCTACCCTGTCAGTCCCCTTCAGAATCTTGTATGTTTCAATGATATCACCTCTCATTCTTCTAAACTCCAGAGAGTATAGGCCCATTCTACACAATCTCTCATCATAGGACAGCCCTCTCATCCCAGGAATCAATCTAGTAAACCTTCGTTGCACCGCCTCCAAGGCAAATATATCCTTCCTTAGATAAGGAGACCAAAAGTCTGCACAGTACTCCAGGTGTGGTCTCACCAAGGCCCTGTACAATTGTAGCAAGACTTCCTTACTCTTCTACTCCAACCCCCTTGCAATAAAGGGCAACATGCCATTTTCCTTCCTTATTGCTTGCTATACCTGCATGCTAGCTTTCTGTGTTTCTTGCACGAGGACACCCAAATCTCTCTGAACACCAACATTTGAAAGTTTCTCACCATTTAAAAAATACTCTGCTTTTCTATTCTTTCTACCAAGAGGGCAACTTGTGCCAATCTCATTGTAACACTGCGACTCTCACTGCACTGATCTAGGGACGAGCAGTTTATAAGAGGTCCATGATCTGATTGAAGCCGCTATCCATTCGGTCTCCCTAGCCTGTCCAAAGAGGAGATTGGGCACCAACTTCTGACCTGCTGCTTATAAGGGTGAGTTCGATTGACAGTGCAATCCTCAGGAAGGTCCCCTCCTCAGTGTCTGCTGGAGGTCATGCACAGCAGGGTGTCTGAGTATCTTCCTTTCATTCTTTCTTTATACTTAACTCTCTCACTCACACACTCTGCATGACAACTGCCAATCATCTGCTATGACCTGCTAACCCTTGTCTCTCTCCCCTCTTTCCAGCTGCTTGCTGCAGCTAAGGCCAAGACTTCTGGATGCCAAGGTTTCCTGCCCTCCTAAAGGGCAAGCTGCTCATAAGGAGTGCAATTGGTACTGGCACCTCTTCATGATTATTAAAATGAGGCCCGACCGTGAAAATTGGATTGGGCCTCCTGCTGATGTAATCAGGCAGGTAAAATGGACGCTCGCTCAATTTACACAGAACTCAAGAATCACCCCCCCCCCCCACACACAAAGTGGACTGCTCACATATTCTTTGCAAATGAAAATCTTTTCTTACAGGTTCTGAGATTGAATCATTGATGCAAGTGAGTCTCTAAGGCTGCCTAAGCCTGTACAGCCTTTATCTCACTGCCTGGCTACTGATGTCAGCGCACCTACTTAGGAATCTGGAGTGCAGAAAGATTCTATGCTCCTTGGCCATATGATGTATCGTTCATTTGGGGAGCAGGTCCTAGAAATGTTCCTCTTCGTTGAGGCCACTGTAGAGGTATGATGGCATGATGTTTCATCAACTGCTGGCTGAGATTATTCACGGTGGACTTCAAGTTTGCCAAGAACAGAAACTATCAGAACCAGAGACGGTTCTTGATTGACCATTGCCACCAGTTATTTGTGCATATCCAAAATGATTTTGTTAAATATTACATTAAAATACCCTGATGCAGAGTTCGCTGGGTTGATGCATTCATTTCTGTCAGGCATTGAAAATATCCTCCAAGTGTGCGAAATAATTACACACCAAACTGTTCAGTTAAAATGTTAGTAAGGTCAAGCAACACTACCCAAACAGTTCTGTCAATCCTGTCACTGCATTGCTCATATAACATTTAAACTGAACTGCTGCACAAAAACATTGCTGGGAATATTGCTGGAGGCCAATACAATACATTTTATTTGAACAAGTCTGACTTAATTTAACTTTTATCTTTGCTTTCACAGTCTGTAGCTCAGGTTTTCCGATGAATACAGCCTGATTTTCGAGGGGGTTGCTTAAATGGGCAACACATGGGTGGGTAGGGGCATTTATTTGGATCCCCACCTATTTTAGTGCCTGCCAATTGTCTGTGTCATTTCCAGTGGGCAACAGAAGCAGCTATCTTAAAATGGGGAGAGGGGCTTACTTACTGGGACAGTAATGATGTATTGATGTCATATGTTCAATTTTCAATCTTTACCACCTCATTTATGCACAGTGCCAATCATGCCCATATAATCTGGGCATCCACTTTTGCAAGGTACTACAGAAAAGATGGAAGTGGATTTAAAGGGCCCAACATGCACTTTACAAGGTTTCCCAGGAAGCTTGGCTTGGATATTAACAGAGGCGGGTAATGTAGGCGGGGCGGGGCAGAGTTTCAGAAGGGTGTCCCTACACACTGTGGAGTTTGAACTCCAAAGTGTGCGTTTTTTGTCCTTGACAGATTCCCCGCCCGGATGTCAGCCTGATCGACAGGCTTTGCTTCCAGTTGGGTGGGGAAGACATCAGAGCATGCCGCAGGGCCGGGTAGGTCCGATCCATGACCCCGGGAGGGGGTTCGATCCTGGAGGGGGGGATCGATCCCCGGCCCCGATGAGGGGGTGGGGGGCGGTCTGAGTCTGGGGTGGGGGGGTGGGGTCCAATCCCCGGCCTCGATGGTGGGGGGGAGGGTTGGCCGATCCCGGGGGTGGTCCAATCCCAGACCATTCTCCCCAAAACTGTCCTCGCCTCCCTTCAGCTGTTGGGTTTCCCGAGGCCTGGGAAACCCAGCAGGCCAAGTTAAATCTGCAAAACAAGTTAAATTGGAGGCTGCCAATCTCATTAAAATATTTAAATTGTCAAGCTGGCTCCTGGGAGCATGTTGGCTGCCCGCCCCTTGTCCCACCTCCGTTAAACCCGGATGTGGGCGGGTTGGGGTCAGGTTTGAGATTTATTTCTCAGGTGATGTTGGTCATGTTTTTTTTGTTTTCCACTGCTGATAGTTTCTGTGGGGCTCCTATTCCCCCATCACCCCCAGTCCAAAGAGGGCACAAAGGGTTTATTATTGGCAATGTGTATCTTGTTTTGGAGGAAGAAAACTCAAAGCAGTGAAAGCGGGCAAGGCTGGTCAAGCAGCATAGGCAGCGTCTGACACTCACCCACTTATACAGACCGAAATGTTCCTATGTCCATTTGTACCAGGAATATTGCTTGCAACGACTGTGCTTCAAATCAGTGACTTATGTTACGTGCTTCTTCCCAATGTACAGATTACCTGCACCATTACCAATGACTACAAAGTTAACAAGTATTCTGTACTTTTATGCAATGATATAATTCTAAGCTGCCACCAAGAACATCAGTAACCTTAACCAATAAGCTGTTAACCAAGAACCAATAAGGTTCATGGGGCAGAGCAGCTGGAAGCTAGCTTGGTGCAAAATTGAACATGGGTATCACAGAGGGAACGGTCCCTCTAGAAAGCGGAGAGGCAAAGAGAGGAGAAGATTGGTGTTTGGTAGTGGGTCATGTTATAGCAAGTGGGAATGACAGAAAAAAGTTTAGTGAATATGGAGGCTGGTAGAGTGGAAGCAATCGAGTAAGAGCCAGATTCTCCACTGCAGTGGTCAATGTAGTGTATGTACCTTTAAGGGGAGAACTACTTTTTACAGCTCCTGTATACTGTAGTACCGGCAGTGACCACACCTGTATATAACCCTGAATAGGGATCTGTACTGTTAGTTTTAGAGCAACCCTCATCCAGTAAACACCTGTTGATTGTTCCTCTGCCGTCTCTGTCTATTTATTGAAGGACACCATACATCAAGATTCACGGATTTAACATTGGCGATGAGTCGATTCGAACCTACCTGCAACTCTGCAGAAGAAGGCCGATTCCAGGGGCATGGGCGTCGACCATCCGGCAGAGACTCCAGCGAGACGGGCTGGCAGCAGGTACGGCGCAGACCCCTTCCCGGACGGCGGCGGCTGGAGCCGACCGATGGCACAGGGGAAGGCCGAGCCACCTCGACAGGGTAAGAGAGAGGGTAAAGCACACAGGGCGCAGCCGGGGTTGAAGACCGAGAGGCGTCGACGAAAAAAAAAAGAGAGAGAGGGTAGAGCGCACGGGGCGCAGCCGGGGTTCAGGACCGGGCAGTGTCAACAAGAAAGGCGCGCAGGAAAACGCACAGAGCGCGGCCGGTGTTCAAGGGTTGAGCAGCATCCGCGGGGGAAGAAGGGAGAGCGCGGGAGACGCCATTTTTGAGCTGCAGCGGAGAAGAAGGGAGAGCGCGGGAGACGCCATTTTGAGCCAGCAGAGAAGAAGGGAGAGCGCGGGAGACGCCATATTTATCCAGTCTAACCACACCCAGGGATGCCGAAGAGTGGCAGTGTCACAACGTTCGACAATGAAGTTGAAGATTGGGCTACATATGTAGAACGCATAGAAGTGCCAGATGCCAGGAAAGCACTGGTATTGTTGAATTCCATGGGTGCAAAAACGTATGGCTTACTGCGAAACCTAATAACCTCAGAGAAGCCAGTGGAAAAGGATTTTGAAAGCATAGTGGCAATCCTACAGGACCACTTAAACCCCACACCGCTGCTGATAGCAGAAAGATTTAAGTTTCACAAAAGGAACCAGCATAAAGATGAAAGTAATACTGAGTATTTAACGGAACTGCGCAAGCTATTGAAACACTGCCAGTTTGGAACGGGACTAGCAGATAATTTAAGGGACAAGTTTGTGTGTGGGCTTCAAAGTGAAGGAACCCAGAAACGGCTTCTATCAGAAAAGGATCTTACGCTGGACAAGGATTTCAGCATGGCAGTATCACACGAAGCAGCCGCATGGGGCGCTGCAGAGATACAATGGAGACCGCAAGAATATGGCACAAATGAAATGTCATATGGAGCAGTGAAGTGTTATGGCTGCGGCAGAACAACACACGACCATAAGGATTGTTGGTTCAAGGACCAAGTGTGTAGATAGTGTGGAAAAGTAAGACACATAGCAAGAATCTGCAGGTCGGGAAAGAAAATGAGCAGCAAGAAATCTCCACAGGAGAAACATAGAAACATAGAAACATAGAAGATAGGAGCAGGAGTAGGCCATTCGGCCCTTCGAGCCTGCTCCGCCATTCAATGAGATCATGGCTGATCATCCAAACCCTAGCACCCAGTCCCTACACCGACAGCCATCCCACCCAAGCCCTATCCATGTAACCCCGTAACCCCACGTAGTTAATCCCCCCTAACACTAAGGGCCAATTTTTATCATGGCCAATCAACCTAACCCGCACATCTTTGGACTGTGGGAGGAAACCGGAGCACCCGAAGGAAACCCACGCAAACATGGGGAGAATGTGCAAACTCCACACAGACAGTCACCTGAGGCCGGATTTGAACCCGGGTCCCTGGCGCTGTGAGGCAACAGTGCTAACCACTATGCCACCGTACAAAAAGGTACATAATGTGACGGAGAGTAGTTCAGACGAACAGAAAAGTGATACAGACTCCGGAAGCAAGGAGCTGGGTTGTCTGAAACTACATAAAGTAATCAAAATGGAGGATCACTAAACTATCTAGGTCACGCTGAAGATAGATGGAGTCCAAGTGAAAATGGAATTGGACACAGGATCAGCCCTAACATTCATAAACCGAAGGGACTACAAGCGGCTATTCTCACGTATACCCTTGAGAGATACAGAGATTGTCTTGAAGACGTACACGGGGCAAAAAGTCTACCCCAAAGGAAAAATAAGGGTGAACGTTATATATAACGGCCAGGAAACACCAAAAATGGACCTATATGTATTGCCAGATGGAGGACCACCACTACTAGGACGTGAACGGATCTGGAAGATACAGCTAGATTGGCATTCCATACAAGCACTGACTGTAGATGCCAAAAAGGATGACGACGTCACACCTGGACGACTGTCAAAAATGCTAACTGACGCACAAGAAGTGTTCCAGGAGGGACTCGGAACAGTAAAAGGCATAACAGCGACGATCAAAATAGAGGAAAATGCAAGCCCAAAGTTTTTTAAGGCCAGACCGGTACCTTATGCGATCCGCCCAGCCGTCGAAGCAGAGCTGGGAGCTTTGGAACGTTCAGGAGTACTGTCCAAAGTGGACTGGAGCGAGTGGGCTACACCCATCGTTCCTGAAATGAAGAGGTCATTGAGTAATACGCCTGGGGAACCAAAGAAGGTTCGCATCTGTGGGGACTTTAAGGTGACAGTGAACCCAGTCCTTCACACGGTACAATATCCGCTTCCGCGGATTGAAGATATTTTCGCCTCGCTATCTGGAGGAAAACGCTTCACTAAGATTGACCTGGCCCAGGCGTACCTGCAAATGGAGGTAGAAGAAGCCTCGAAACAGTACCTCACGATCAACACTCATAAAGGTCTCTACCAATACAACCGGCTGGTGATCGGGGTAGCATCAGCTCCGGCTATTTGGCAAAGGGCAATGGATCAAGTCCTGCAAGGGATTCCAGGGACCCAGTGTTATTTGGACGACATCCTGGTCACGGGCGAAAATGACAGTGATCACCTCGCCAACCTGGAGCAGGTGCTCACTAGATTGAAGGAATATGGGCTCCGAGCTAATCGCCACAAATGCAAGTTTTTCCAGAAGCAGATCTCGTATTGTGGCCACGTTATTGATGAAGAGGGGTTACATAAGTCCCCTGAAATGATTTAGGCAGTAGTCAAGGCTCCAGCACCGGAAAATGTGTCACAACTGAGGTCATTCCTCGGGCTGGTGAACTACTACCATAAGTTCTTGCCGAATTTGTCGACAGTTCTACACCCACTGAACACCCTACTGCAAATGGGGTTACCATGGAAGTGGAATGACGAATGTAAACGAGCTTTCCAGAAGTGCAAAGAATTGATCACATCAAAAGAGGTGTTGGCTCATTTCAACCCAGCACTACCAATTCGGTTGGCATGTGATGCATCACCCTATGCTATTGGAGCGGTGCTGTCGCACAAATTCCCGGACGGCTCGGAGAGGCCAGTAGCCTTTGCGTCTCGGTCACTAACCTCAGCCAAGTGTAACTACGCCCAGATTGACAGGGAGGCCCTCAGCCTAGTGTGGGGAGTGAAAAAGTTCAACCACTATCTGCACGGGCAGAAGTTCACCTTGCTGACCGACCACCAACCACTTGTCTCCATCTTTAATCCAAAGAAGGGTGTTCCGGTGATGACTGCGCAACGGCTACAAAGATGGTCCCTTTTTCTAGGGGCGAACCAATATGAAATAGAGTATAAGGGCACGAAACAGCATGGAAACGCTGATGGGCTATCATGCCTGCCACTACCTACTGCGGAGGAAGCACCAGCAGTGGACCCTGTCGAAATATTTTATTCGACTATAATTGAACGCTTGCCAGTAACTAACGCGGATATAGAGAAGGAGACGCGAAATGACCCGACACTGTCTCCGGTATATGACTTGACGGTGAAGGGATGGCCAACACATGGCGACTCACTGTTGCCAGCATTCTCATCCAGAAGAGAACAGCTGTCAGTATGCCAGGGGACCTTGATGTGTGGATCCCGAGTAGTAATTCCACCCAAGTTAAGGGAGAGAGTGCTCAGTGAGCTTCACGAAGGCCATCTGGGAGGGGTGAAAATGAAAAGCCTTGCTAGGGCTTATGTGTGGTGGCCGGGGATTGATCAGCAAATCGAGGACCTGACAAAGAGCTGCTCAGGATGCCAGAAGGTCCAAAATGCACCACCACATGCCCCTCTACACCCATGGGAGTGGCCCTCCTTTCCATGGCAACGGGTGCATATTGATTTTGCTGGTCCATTCATGGACTCAATGTTTTTAATAGCCGTGGATGCGCACTCAAAATGGCCTGAGGTGATCAAAATGTCCTCCACCACCATGGAGAAAACGATTGCAGTCCTATGGACCATATTTGCCAGGAACGGCTTGCCAGAGCAGATTTGCTCTGATAACGGACAGTTTGTGTCCGAAGAGTTTCGGAAATTTATGAAAAGGAATGGGGTAAGGCATTATACATCCGCCCCGTATCATCCAGCCACAAATGGATTGGCTGAGAAGTTCGTATAAACCTTTAAAAAGGCAGTAAGGGCCATGTGCGATGACGACATTCCACTGCAGCATAAGGTGGACAATTTCCTGTTAGCCTACAGAAATGCGACACATGCAGTTACCAACCAGACCCCGGCCATGATGTTCTTTAACCGAAGGTTGAGATCTCGTCTGGATTTGCTCAGACCAAACGTACGAAGAGATGTTGAGAATAAGCAATTCCAGCACATCAATGAGAAGCCGACAAGGAGCTTCAATGTAGGGCAACCAGTCTTGGCCCGTGACTACCGAACAGAAAAATGGCAATCAGGAATGATATGCACACGGCAGGGGCCACTAATGTACACAGTGGATGTTGGGGAGAACATTGTGAGACGCCATGTCAACCAGATCCTAGAGTCACAGGAACGAGTCAACCCCATGTCTCGCGTACCTGGTAATGAACCCGACATACAGGTAGCATCTACCCCAGAAACAGTAGCATCGGAAGCTGATGAACCAACCGACGACAGGGGGCCAGAATCGCCTCCGCACCAAGAGCAAGACACTCAGGAAAGGCGCTATCCAGAAAGGATCAGGAAGCCGCCCCAAAGACTGAATTTATAAATGGACTATTTTCAGTTAATGTTGCATGTTAAAAGCGTTAATTGTTAAATGAATGTTATGGTACTGTTAATCTAAAAGAGGAGGAATTGTAGTGTATGTACCTTTAAGGGGAGAACTACTTTCTACAGCTCCTGTATACTGTAGTACCGGCAGTGACCACACCTGTATATAACCCTGAGTAGGGATCTGTACTGTTAGTTTTAGAGCAACCCTCATCCAGTAAACACCTGTTGATTGTTCCTCTGCAGTCTCTGTCTATTTATTGAAGGACACCATACATGAAGATTCACGGATTTAACAGTCAACTGGGTCTTTAGCCAGATTAGTGTCATTTCCCATGCTTCAGCAGTCACCATCCCTCCCCCCTCCTTTCGCAATCATGACAGCTTCTCCTCATCTTCACTTTCTACCCCACCAAGCTTCATATTTTCTAGATCATCTTAAACCATTCCTGGCACCTACATGATTCCACAAGAAGTCGAAGTCAAAGTGGGAATGGGATGGGGTATTGAAGTGGTAAATGATAGGGAATTCAGAGTCGCGCTTGCGACAGAATGGACGTGTTCAACTCATCTATGCTGGAAAACTCCATTCTGCCTGCGTTTTCTTCTCCTAGGCCCCTGGATTGGGTCAATTTTGCCAGCTTTTCCTGTTTCCAATTCAGACCACGCTGACCCACAACATCTCAGCTAGTTACACATTCTCCGTGATTCTTCAATGTTTTTAATTTCTTTCCTAATGCTCCTTCCTAGTTTCTTATGTTAATATCGCTTCAGGCACTTAACCATTTCAGCACTTTACAGGTCATCTACTGCCTTTAGCCCATGTGCATGAGTGTGTGTGTTTTTGTGTGCATGTGTGTGTGAGCGTATGTGTTTTTCCTTCGCTTTCCCTTTGTTCTGTTCCATTTTAAATGGTGTTCATCTGTAATTTTCTTTTCCAGTTCTGATGAAGGGTTTACATCTGAAACATTTACTTGTCTGTTCCCTCCGCAGATGGTGACTGACCTGCTGAATGTTTCCAGCATTTTCTGTGTTAGGCCTGTATTTATCTTGCCGTTGTGTATTCTTCTTTAGAAGGAAGGATAGATAAGAGGATCATAGATTCCCCCACACCCCCTCCACCCCAGGACCACCCATGCTTCCTGCTCAAACAATGCAAAAATTGTTTGCTGAAAGGTCTGGAGGGGGTGAAGGAATAGAGAAAATCAGTTTACTACTTGGCAGTATCTGACACTCTAGCTCCAGGAAGCAGTTGAGCAATTGTAGTGGTTGGACGTGACTGTCAGACAGCCTGAAGAAACAATCTATAAATCAGTGTATCAGTGGTGAAGATTCATGCATCACTGCTTCTGTCTGCGAAGCTATCCTGCAGACGCTGTTGTTGTCTGGAACTCTGTCTCTTGTGGAAGTTAGTCATCATTTACTAAACCAGGGTTATTGGAGCATGCATCAGGCGGTGTGAAATTTATGACTGGTCCAGTCTCTACTCAATACAATTGCTCCAAATCTTTAAAAATTAAAATATCCTCCCTTTTTTTTTGCCAAATTCTCCTCTCCCGAAAGTGTTCACTCCTTACTGGAGTATGATTTCATGTTGCACCTGAGTAGACCTTCTTCACACGTAAGTCTTTAAATGAGTGTCCAGAGGCTATTCACGCATGAGGGTAATCACTACCAAGCCCAATCCAGTTCTTAGGGATCATTACAATCAGATTTTACCAATTTTTCACTGATAAATTTCTAGATTTCTCAGTGTGGTGAATTGGTAAAAACTGATTTCCTCCTGAATTTGAGAAAGAAATTCTGAAAGTTCCTATGGCTGGGGGCTCTAGAACGAGGGGTCACAGTCTCAGGATATGGGGTAGGACATTTAGGACTGAGATGAGGTGAACCTGTGGAATTAGTGTGTAAAGATAAGGCACATGGGATTGGGGCCAAGGTATTGACTTGGATAGAGAACTGGTTGGCAGACAGAAAGCAAAGAGTTGGAATAAACGGGTCCTTTTCCGAGTGGCAAGCAGTGACTAGTGGGGTACCGCAGGGATCGGTCCTTGGGCCCCAGCTATTCACAATATATATTAATGATCTAGACAAGGGAACTAGATGTAATATCTCCAAATTTGCAGATGACACAAAACTGGGTGGGCGTGTGTGCTGTGAGGAGGATGCCGAGAAACTCCAGGATGATTTGGACAGGTTGGGTGATTGGGCAAAAGCATGGCAGATGCAATATAACATGGATAAATGCGAGGTTATCCACTTTGGTGGCAAAAACAGGAAGGCAGTTTATTATCTGAATGGCAATAGATTGGGAGAAGGGGAAGTGCAATGAGACCTGGGTGTCCTTGTGCACCAGTCGCTGAAGGTAAGCATGCAGGTGCAGCAAATGGCATGTTGGCCTTCGTAGCGAGAGGGTTTGAGTACAGGAACAAGGATGTCTTGCTGCAGTTGTACAGGGCCTTGGTGAGACCACATCTTGAGTATTGTGTACAGTTTTGGTCGCCTTATTTGAGGAAGGATGTTCTTGCCATGGAAGGAGTCCAGCGAAGATTCACCAGGCTGATACCTGGGATGGCAGGAATGACGTATGAGGAGAGATTGGTTCGATTGGGCTTGTACTCGCTGGAGTTTAGAAGAATGAGAGGGGATCTCATTGAAACTTATAAAATTCTGACAGGACTGGACAGACTAGATGCAGAAAAGATGTTCGCGATGGTCAGGGAGTCCAGAACCAGGGGGGTCGGGGAGTCCAGAACCAGGGGTCACAGTCTAAGGATAAGCAGTAGGCCATTTAGGACAGAAATGAGGAGGAATTTCTTCACCCAGAGAGTGGTGAACCTGTGGAATTCTCTACCACAGAAGGCAGTAGAGGACAATACATTAAATATATTCAAGAAGGAGTTGAATATATTCTTAAGGCTAAAGGGATCAAGGGGTATGGGGAGAAAGCAGGGACAGGGTACTGAATTTGGATGATCAGCCATGATCGCATTGAATGGTGGAGCAGGCTCAAGGGGCCGAATGGCCTACTTCTGCTCCTATTTTCTATGTTTCTATGTTTCTAAAGAGATGAGGTACATCACATCCACCACATCAGCATGTTACATTCAGGGTTTAGTGAGAGTCTGATGGGATGCCACATAAAAGTGGTGTCCTTGTAAGTAACTGGGTGTCATTTAATTTAACTGTATTTTTTCAATCCCTTGCTGGTTTTCTTGAATGTTAGTAATGACCAAAATAGAAACCCTTTTTATGGATTTTACTCAGATTTTTGAGGATCAATTTCTTTCCACGGATTTACTCCCACATTTTTGTATGAAAAGAAAAGAAAGGCTTGTATTTATATAGCGCCTTTCACAACCTCAGGATGTCCCAATGCGCTTTACAGCCAATGAAGTACTTGTTAAAGTGTAGCCACTATTTTAATGTAGGAAACGCAGCAGCCAATTTGCGCACAGCAAGCTCCCACAAACAGCAATGTGATAATGACCAGATAATCTGTTTTTAGTGATGTTAGCTGAGGGATAAATATTGGTCAGGACACTGGACAGAACTCCCCTGCTCTTCTTTGAAATAGTCCACCTGAGAGGGCAGACGGGGCCTCGGTTTAACGTCTCATCTGAAAGACAGCAGTTCAGACTGTGCAGCACTCCCTCAGTACTGCACTGAAGCCTAGACTTTTGTGCTCAAGTTTCTGAAGTGGGGCTTGAGCCACAACCTTCTGACTCAGAAGTGAGAGGGCTACCAACTGAGCCACAGTTAAAACTCCACAGTATGCGGGGAAACCCAGACTCCCATCTGAAACTCCGCCGCCTCCCCGCCACCACCCGCCTGAGTAACTCACCCCTAGTAATATCCAGGCCAATATGCCCATTTTATCACCTAAAGTCAAAATTATCTACAGATATCTATGTCTACATAACAACAGGGGCTCCAATTTAAAAAGTAATTCATTGGATGTGAAGCACCTTGAGATGTCCAATGTAAGATGATAAGGTGCTGTATAAATGCAAGTTCTTTCTCTGTCTTCGTTCTTATTTCTACATTTATCATACAGATGAAACCAAGGAGTAATTTCACAGGAAGTTTCAGGTATGTGCTTTTCGATTTCAGTACAAACACATTTTAATGTGATGCAGGAATTCTCAGATTAAGCTGACCAGTCTGGTCAGGAATATTTAGTTTTGTTGATTCAATCTCAGTTAATGCAGAATAGTTAATTATAACCCAAAAAGTTAAGTTGAAAGGGGTAATCCATAGTCCGCATTGGAGGCCCTAGGCCCCACTGGAGGGAAACCTGTAAAAGGGACTTACTAAATCATGCAGAGAACTCCTTTCATAGGATCTTCGCCTGATCACACATAGCATGATCTGGTTGCCCTGAAGTGCTCTTGCATAAAATGTATGAGAGTTTAATTTAAATTCTAAAATAAATGGAAATGATGAAGGTATTGAGCACTAGTAGAATTCCCCAATTTCCTCACAGGAATGTATTATGTGTTTAGCTCACCCATATGGCCATCCTGTTGCAAGTACAGGATTGGTAAATATACCCTTATAAACTCAGAACAAATCCAGTCAAAAAAATCTTCACGCAAGAAGGTTATAAGAATGTTTTGCCCCAGAGGTCATAGATGCATGAGATCCTTTCCACCCCTATGGTTCCGTTACATTGACAAAATTATTAATTACTTCTGGACTATTAACGGACTGCAGCGGTTCAAGAAGGCGGCGCACCACCATCTTCTCGAGGGCAATTAGGGATGGGAAATAAATGCTGGCCTTGCCAGTGATGCCCACATCCCAGGAACAAATTTTAAAAAATATTGATAAAGGGGGTCACTTGGCCCTTCTCAGTTCACCCTAGAAAAATCTGTAGTCGCCCCATCATGACATCCAGCTATATCTTAAATGACTCCAAGGTTTTTGCATCCATCACCCTATCTGCGAGTCCATTCTGAGTGTTGATTACATTTTGCATGGAACAACTTTCTGGCATCAGCCTTAAAAACTCTTTCTTTGTTTTTCTATTCAACTTGTTTAATAGTGAGTATTGAGGATTCCATTTCACTGACTTACAGGGGTTGCTGAGTCCAACAGCACAAGAGGACTGAAATAATATACATTCCAGGAATTAAATGGTCCTATCATTACCACAAGACTACCTATTCTCTTCTCAGTAGACCGCTGTGGGATCAGTTGGATACACCAGCACTACAAGACTGCAAATCCCGCCCCCCTTAACAAATCTGCTGCCACTCAATGTGCTACACGTTTGGAAAGGGTTCAGCTAATCAGGGCTCTAAAAATCAAAGTGTGAGTATTGGACAAATTAATCCAAACTAATCCACCTTGAGTTCAGAATTCCATTTTGCTCCCATTCCTACTTTGAAGTAAGCTTGATACCCATAATCTTCTATATCTGCATGCATGAACATGTGAACAAACACAATTTCTTACTAATTTTTAAAATCTATTTACCTGATGGAGACTGCTGCAGACTGGAACACTTTGCTGTAGAGAGTAAGCCAATCAGTAGCTCATCTCTAGTCTTTCAAATAATCAGGATCGACTGCAAACCAATATGGTGGGTATACTGGGCTAGAAATTCAGTTGGTTGCGCCAGCCGTTAGCGCCTTAGGAGGAGTAGATGTCAAGCGCTAGGCGCTTAGCGCCCGGGCGCAGCGCGATCTGCGCCTCGCCCCAACTTCAGTAGACATTTAGCGCCGGCGCAAAGTCTTTGCGCGCGCTCAGCTGCGCGCGCAGATCATGATGTCATTTCCTCGTGCAACGCCCTTTGTGCGCCCCCAACCGGATCTTCAGTCGCGCCGGCCCATTGTGCGCCTGGCGGCCCTAGCGACTGTTGAGTGGAACGGTGCTCAGCCGATGCGGGCTGCGGGGAGCGCAAATTAAAGGGCACTTCCCCTGCACTATAAAAGGCTGCCATTTTGCAGCACTCATTCTTGTGAAACGGATCTTTGGAGAGAGACCAAGGTAGAGAGCTTACTGATTTGGCCCAACACTAGGACAGGTACTTCTGGCTTCAGGCCACAGCTTTGCAATTGTTTTTGGCCTCATTGATATCTCATTGTTTGCCAGCATATTATGGGGGCAGCAATGGGTGTCAACGCTGGCTTTCACAATTACATCCAAAGGGCTCACAGACGCCGTGAGAGAGTGCGAGCCCTGGCTAGACGGAGAGGGGGCAACAGGCGTCACCAAGGGAGGCCTTACCCACCCAGGGTCTACCGCCAGCAGTTCTCCTATCTCAACATGTCTGACGAGCAGTGTGTTAGGAGGCTGCGATTCCGAAGGGAGGTGGTCACAGAGATCTGCCAGCTGCTTCAGAGAGATCTGCAGCCACAGCTGAGGTGCAGGACGTCTCTGTCAGTGGCAGTGAAGGTGACGGTGGCTCTCAACTTCTATGCCACCGGCTCCTTCCAATCCGCTGCTGGGGACATTGCTAACATCTCCCAATTCGCCGTGCATTGCTGCATCTGCCAGGTGACCAATGCCCTTTTCAGAAGGAGACGTCAGTTCATCTCCTTCCCCATGACCCTGGACAAGCAGCAACAGCGTGCAATGGGATTTGGAAGAATAGCGGGCTTCCCCATGGTGCAGGGCGCCATTGACTGCACGCATGTGGCTTTGCGGGCACCTGTGGAGAATGCCGAGGATTACCGCAACCGGAAGGGCTACCATTCGCTGAATGTGCAGCTGGTGTGTGACCACAGGCAGCTCATCCTAGCTGTCAATGCCCGCTTTCCAGGCAGCAGCCACGATGCCTTCACCCTGCGACAGACTACTGTGGCTGACATGTTCCAGGCACAGCCTCAGCCACGAGGATGGCTTATCGGGGACAAAGGCTATCCTTTGTGTACCTGGCTCATGACCCCGCTCCGCGCGCCCAGGACCCCTGCTGAAGAGGCATACAACGAGAGCCATCAAGCGACCAGGAACATCATCGAACAAACAATCAGCGTCCTGAAGCAATGGCTCCGCTGCCTGGATCATTCCGGCGGAGCCCTGCAGTATTCTCCGGAGCGAGTCTCCCATTTTGTGGTCGTTTGCTGCATGCTGCACAACCTGGCTATCCGCAGGACTCAGGCACTGCCACCACAGATTGGAGCACCACCTCAGGAGGAGGAGCAGCAGGAGGAGGACCAGCACAGGAGGGAGGCACAAGGTGCAAGGGCTGCCCATCTGCGGCTTATTGAACGTAGGTTCTAGGCCCCCTCTCAGGGAATGGCTTGTGCCAATGAAAGAACATGAATGCAGCCGCTCCGCAAGCCCTCAGCCGGTCAAGGCAACAAAAACTTCAAAGTTCAAACATGGACAATCTGAATAAAGAAAATTGTTTATTCCACAAACTCTGTGCCCTTCCCACATGACAAACAAAAACAGAAAAAAAAAACCAAAAACAGTCAGACACATGACTCGCTCCCACAACCTGGAGAGGATTAACAAAACAATGAAACAAAAATGACCGTCATCCTCGGCCTTCGCAAAAAACAAACACAACATCCTCGGCCTTCATAAAAACAAAACATTTGCCCACACCTTCTACTTTTTGGCCCGCGAGGGCGATGCCTTGCGCATACTTGTGCGGCCCCTGCCCGCCCTGCTGCTCCTCCTCAATTGGAGCCCAGTGGCTGCAGCAAGGCTGGGGGAAGGCTCCTGAGGGGCACATGGCGAGACGGCAGATGCCCTTGGGGGTCGGCCTGCACGAGCTCTGGCCCTCGAGGGGCCGGCTGGTGACTGCTGCAGCTGTGGCTGGGCGGCATCAGTGTGTCCAGCAGCTGGTGGCAGCTGCACTGGTGGAGTGGCACTGTCGGCTGCAGGAATGGGGGCAAGCTGGCTGATGGCAGGCGCTCGCTGGTCGCCTGATACAGTGGCAGTCGCCCGGGCCAGCACTGCAGCATGCGCAGCAAACTGCTGAAGGACAGCCCGCTGGGCTGCTGCAGCGCGGCGGGTGCCCTGGCGATGCCTGGCTGATGCAGCCAGTGTGGCACCAGTTAGTGCCCGTGTTGCTCTGGTCTGTGACCGCATAAGACCAGCCAGTGGCTGGACGGCACGACTGAGCACTTGGGTACTCGCCAACTGTGCTGCCCCGAATTCCTCCACACTCCCAGCCAGTGACTGGACGGCACGACTGAGCACTTGGGTACTCGCCGACTGTGCTGCCCCGAATTCCTCCACACTTCGAGCCAGTGACTGTATGGAGTCAGGCATCCGTGCCACTACCCTCATGAGCTCCGTGTGCCTGCGCTCCGAGTCGACGGCCATTTCCTCTAGGAGGCGCACCTCCTCTGCGCTGACCGTCGCAGGACTGGAGGCCGCACTCACCCTCTGGGGAGAAGGCCGCCGAGCTTCCCCACCCCTCCCGCATTGCTGCAGGCCGCTGGGCCCAGGAACTTGACTCTCCTCCGACCCTTCCCCCAGGCTCCCCTCCAGGGAAGCCGTGTCCCCTACATCGCCACGGGCTGTCGCGGCTGAGGGTGGCACTGATGGGCCGGCTGCCTCTTCCTCCTCCTCCTCCTCCTCTTCCGAGGGGCTGTCACTGGCAGCTTCAGGGGCCGACTCCTCACCTGGCGATTCACCATCTGAAAGCAGGAAGGCACAAGAGTAGCTTTACAGTGAGGACAGGGCGTCAGCGAGGGAGGCATGAGTGGTGCCATTCACCGCATTGGTCGGACAGTGGCAAAGGATGTTGATCTGATGCGCAAGTGGAACGAGAGAGGTCCAAAAGGTGATGTCCTTACCATTGGTGCCCAGAACAGGGTCGGCATCTCCAGTGGCAACGGGGCCAATCACACGGACTCCCATAATGCGCTCCACGCGCTGGTCTAGGTCGGTGAGCTCTTGGTGCTGAGGTCGGCCTCCCCCGGTCGCAATCTGGCTATGCTTGTTGTTAGCCAGCTTGGCCTGCAAGGGAAAGGACGGCCTCTAAGTACGGTGTGTAGCCCTGATCTTGTCTGCACTGCCTCCCATGGTCGAATAGCTTGGACATTGTGTAGCCCTGATCTTGTTTGCACTGCCTCCCATGGTCGAATAGCTTGGACAGTGTGTAAAGTGCAGAATGTGCAATTGATGTTCATGACAGTCCCATAGCTGCTGGATGAGGGCTGGCCATTAGGGCTTTCAGGTCCCTTTGTCCATAATGTGAGGTGCACATGCAAGGATGAGGAGGACACTGGAAAGGGTACTCACCCTGACAATCCGAGTGAGGTCGTTGAACTTTTTCCTGCATTGTACAGGATTCCTGGCAACCACACTGTTGGATGTCACCCTGTTGGAGACCTCCCTCCAGGCTTTGCGGTAGACGCTGGGCACCGGCTTCTTGCCACTGTCAGGAAACAAAACATGGCGTCTTCGCTCCACTGCACTAACCAGCAGCCTCAGGTCACCTTCGCTAAAGCGCAGCGCTCTCTCCCGGGCCTTCTGCATCGTCCTGGGTGGTAAACAGTTGCAGCAGCAGTGCTCAGGCCTAGGTGGAGGGCTGCAGTGTCCAGGGCGTGGCAGCCAAACAAATCGACCCTTCCCCCTTTAAGAGATGGCCGGCGCCAGCGTGTCTGCCGTCAATGAAGAAATCACCGCACCTGCGCTGCACCCGGCCTCGGCGGTATCACTCAGCACCGCCGGCTTAGCGCCTAAAGATAGTCGTGCATCGCCAGTTTTAGTGCTGCAGCAACCTCTTAGGGCGGTGCTACTGAATATCGGCGAAGTGGCCTCGGCTTTGCGCCGGGCGCAAACTTTAGCGGCCGCCCGACTTTACCGCCCCAAAAGTGGCTATACTGAATTTCTAGGCCACTGTGTTTAATCAGAGTTTAAGATGGAATATAACATGCTAGTTATACAACAAAAACATATGACCGTGACAAACAGCTAGTGCTGGACCCAATCGGACAGACGGCTGGCATGCGTGAACTGTTCTCTGGTTTGCGGCCTCTCTTCCTCTCGTCTAGAACCTCCGAGTTGGTGAGCATGGGATCACTCTCGAAAGAGCGTTTGACTAGCCCAACTTCTGCTTGGCTCTTCCCTCCACTGTCTGTGTGGGCAAGCCCTCAGGGTGTTACTTTTATTCTCTTTTTAGGTGTGGACCTGAGGCCAAATTATTGACCAGACCATTTAACCTATAGAGGTTCCCCTAATAACTCAGTACCCAATAGGGCGTCGAGTTCTTTGTCTCAATTTTTGGATGAAAGCCCTCCCCTTCAGGGGGTCTCATGATCTCTGCCAATTTGTCTTATTGTTTAATCTTTCTGAAGGTTCTTCCTTTGAAATTCGTGTCTTATCTTCCTGGTCCCTATCCTCCCTGGTACAATTGGTACTAGGCCTGGCCTTGTCCCCTTTCAGTCATGAGGCCCAAGCCAGAGCTGACCCACTTCAGCCAGTTGCCATCTCGCTTTCATATAACAAACTGCTCCACCCTGAGATGGATACCTTAACTCCCCTAAATTCCTTTTATTCTATGTCTTGCTATACTAATTAATTTTTAATTATCTTCACCAGCAGTTTTGTTAAGCTAACTCCAATTCCTACCTTAGCATTATATCATGGTTATCAACAATAATAGAAGAAACGTAGGCATTGAGCCTTAGTTAGTCCAATTAGAGATATATAAACAAGGTTGAAATCCTAACTTGAAAACAGCAGATAGTTAGCTTGGAAACAAGATTATTTATGACTGTCACACTGCAGAATGCTATAACATCCGCAGGGAACCAAAACACAAGCAGATTCTAAGCATCTATCTAATTATTCTAATATTAGTCTGAAGAGACTTTTTGTCTCCAGTTCTAATACAATCATGTAAACACAGCATTATTCATGTCACAATTTTGTTTGCATAACGATATACATTTTGGACACCCCGATTCCTAACACTGCATCTTCGCACCATTTACAACACTAAATATTCTTATTTATGATAACTATCAATGATGTCTTTTCTGTGTTTGACACAGAAACAAAGGTTTCAATGGGCCAGAAATTGGTGAACGGGGCTTGCCGCGCGTGCAAGCCCCGTATATGCACTTACCCCGCGCTACTGCCGATCAGCTCCAGGGACGCCTGGACTTGGTGTTTGAAAAAGAAGAATCCCGGGCAGCGTATGACGTCACGCCGCCCAGGAGTGCAGCCAGCGCGAAGCCAGGAGCGTGCAGTGCAAGTGAGACACGCCCCTTGAGGTCTCAGTTTCACTGGACACGCCCCCAATGTTTCTGTCAAGCTGCTAAGCATTTTTACATGCAAAGCAGCAGTTTAAATAGGTATTTGGAAGTTTTTTGAAGATTTTGGTAACTTTTATAAACTTTTTAAAATGTTTACATTATTTTGAGTAATCTGAAGTAGTTTTAAAGAGAATTAAAGCAATTTAAAGACTTTTAAAAGCCCTAAAAGAATTTTTTAAATTCCATTTATTTATTTAGCAATGTCGTCGTCATACGTGTCTTCACACTGTTCCCTTTGGGGAACTGTATGAAGTGGTGGAAGGATTTATGGCCATGATTAACGCTCATTCCGTGACCGTAACCATCTTTGAACCAGCCATTAGGGCGGTTAGTCCTATGGCGGGAGGGTTTTACGGGCTCCCACAAGCTATACAAGGAGGGGGGGCCACCCACACCCATGGACACAAATATCCCACTGGATGTCAACCCAGAATTTAGAGCCGGAGCTCCGACTCCACTTGCCGGGACTGTCTGGAGCGGGGTTCGAAACCCTACCCTGATCTGGCCCAGCGGCGGGGATCCTACTGCTATGACAAAGGCCCAATCCGATTAGCAACGTGAAATGGCAGCATAGGGCTCCAGTCACGGGGAGGGAAAAGGCGCAGGAAACGTATGGGTGTCACCTTTTGTGCGGAGTGGGCCTTTTGCGTAGCAGTAAGCATCCCCGCCGCTGGGCCAGAAGGAGTAGGGTTTTGAACCACACTCCAGACAGTCCCGGCAAGTGGAGTCGGAGCTCCAACTTTAAATTCTGGGTGGACATCCAGCGGGATACTTGCGTCCGTGGGTGTTGGTGGCCCCCCCCCGTCAGATGGGTTGTGGGAGCCCGTAAAACCCTCCCGCCATAGGACTAACCACCCTAATGGCTGGTTCAAAGATGGTTACGGTCACGGAATGAGCGTTAATCACGGCCATAAATCCTTCCACCACTTCATACAGTTCCCCAAAGGGAACAGTGTGAGGATACGTACGATGATGACCTCTTGCGCAATGCACCTCCTTGGACCCTCAGTCGCAGATGCGAGGGGGCAAGTCGTGCAATTGTTAAATTTTTCATTTTATTGACATGTAAAATGTTGGCCCAGTAATTCCCTTCCAAATGCGCGAGTACGGTCGGGGTACTTACGCATCTGGCCGGATGAAATGCCGGTTTTCAGCATGCACAGTGCATGTGGGGAAAACCGGCATTTCCTGTCCTCTGAACGAAGGGGTTCAGAGGCAGAACGCGTGCGACTGCACAGGCAGCGCGTGCGCAGTATAATTCACCGCTTTCATTAATGCTTTCAGTGAGGTCAAGTCATTACAACTTACACATGAAAAAAGCATGGGTACAGTTGCTCCAGAGGCTGCGGAGGAAGATATTTATTATCGTGGAGCTTCTGAAAGTATGTATGTCTGTATATATTCCTTTGCGTGTTATGTATATATTCCTTTACTTATGTGTATGAATGTATTATTTAATTATGACTTTCAGAGAAAGTAACTTATTGGAAAATCATAATTAAAAACATACATTCATACACATTAGTAAAGGAATATAAAACATACATACATATACGTAAAGGAATATATGTGGACATACATACATAACTCATTCTCACATTCCATTCACACAGCCACAATTGCTCCTTCTACCTACCGTTCTGAAAACCCTTTTAAAAAAAAAAATTTTAACTTTAAAACTTACTTAAAATTTATTAAAATAACTTCCCTCCCTTTCCCAAACAAAAATATTGCATTTCAGAAGCTCCACGATAAAATATATCTTCCTCCGCAGCCAATGAACAACTTTACACTTGCTTTTTTCAAGTGTAACTTCTAAGGACTTACCCTCACTGAATCCATCATTGAAATCCACAAAGTTCACTGCGCAAGCGCTGCCTGTGCAGTCGCACGCGCTGTGAATAGACCTCGGGTCTGGAAATGCCGGCGTTCCCCGCATGCGCTGTTCCTGCTGAACGCCGGCATTTCCAACGGCCAAATGCGTGAGTACCCCGACCGTACTCACGCTTCTGGCCGCGAATTTCTGGCCCAATATTTCCATTCCTTGCACTCTCAGTTATTTTTTTAAAAGGCATACCCGGCAAATTAGCTGAAAGGTCGATTCCAGACATGTTTGTGCTGCAGACTCAAGTCTACTGAGGCTCAACTTAGGCTGAAAGAGAACTTTTGACTTTGGCCTATAGCATACAAGACACACTGCCCAGTATGTATGATGAGTAAAATCTACAGCTCAGGAAATAAAGGACAATGTTGCAGAACGGTATTCGTGTTCGACATGATCAAAAATTACATGTATATAAAACTGGTCCCTGCATTTACAAAGTCACATAGTTGAAAAATATTACTAAACTCAAAGCTTGAACCTTAAACATAGACAGAAACCAAATTTAAAAAAATAAATAAAACTCTTGCAGTTTTACTATTCTGGTCCATACATGGAATTCCAATGTTCCAGGCATTCCCTGTTTGCTGTGGTATAGCATTCTAGATCTGGAGCCTGGCTCTCGATTCTGTGACAGTAAAAAGGCAGAAGAACTCTCTTTTCCATTATTATTTTTAAACTCCATTAACCATCAATAACCAGGAACAGAATTACAAGCCAAGTATAAAACATTCCCTCATTAAATGTGTTTTAATGCTCGGTTAGTGTGTAGTTATCACACTACAAAAACAACAACTTGCATTTATATAGCGCCTTTAATGTACAACAACAACCATTTTTGTAATGTACAACTACAACAAACGTAGTTTCACACCAGGCCGTGTAAAGTGATATTAGAACAGGTGACCAAAAGCTTAGTCAAATAGATAGAATTTAAGGAGTGAGAGAGAGATGGAGAGGCAGAGAAGTTTAAGGAAGCAAATGTAGAACTTACGGCCTAGGCAGCTGAAGGCACGACCGCCAATGGTGTAGCGATATAAATTGGGGATGCGCAAGAGACCAGAATTGGAGGAGCGCAGAGATCTCGGAGGGTTGTAAGAGCTTACAGAGATAGGGAGGGGTGAGGCGGTGGAGGGGTTTGAACACAAGGAGAAACATTTTAAATTTGAGGCTTTGCTGGACTGGGAGCCAATGCGAGCACAGGGGTGATGGGTGAACAGGATTCGGTGCAAATTAAGAAACGGCGTCAGAGTCTCAGCTCAGGGTAAAATAGGATGCCGCCATTACGGTTCAGCCTTAGATGGTGGCCGGGAAGTGGGAGGAGGCGTTGGCTATGGAACCAAGTCTGTGGCGAGGACCGAAGAGAATGGAGGAAATTTCTACTCATCCAATACTGTATGTCAGACAAGCAGCGTGACAAATCAAAGACAATGGAGGCAAAACAAAAGCAAAATACTGTGGATGCTGGAAATCTGAAATTAAAAACAGAAAATGCTGGAAATACGCAGCAGGTCAGGCAACATCTGTGGAAAGAGAAAGAGTTAATGGCCGAGATTATCCTTACCTCGGCGGGTCTAGGGCAGGCGATGCCAGTGGTGGGTCCCGACCTCCGCTCTGGAAAATTAATTTCCGTTGCTAGGGCTTATTAAGCCCG
Source organism: Somniosus microcephalus (assembly GCF_052327205.1). Classification (NCBI taxonomy): domain Eukaryota; kingdom Metazoa; phylum Chordata; class Chondrichthyes; order Squaliformes; family Somniosidae; genus Somniosus; species Somniosus microcephalus. The sequence continues at coordinate 419,740,486 of NC_140987.1, read as the reverse complement.
CCCAGCACATTTCCCGGCCCAATTAAAGGAAGCGTGTCTGGTGACGTCATTCATGATGTGTCATCAGGCAGTTTCCTTAAAGGGACCATGGCCACCTTACTTTTGACATTTGTGCTGTCAGTGTTCTACAGCATTGAAGTGCTGCAAACACTGACAATCACTGCAGAGAGGTGCAGGGCTGCACCCAGGTTCTCCCATGACTCTCTCCATATGCCGATGGGCAGACGAAACTGCCCCAGGAGACCAACACAGCCTAGTTGCACATTGCAGAGCAGGGATGTCGTCAGGAGGACCTAGGTGCAGTGGCACAAACCTTTCAATTATCTCATTAGATCAGGAAACGTTAATACAAAACCACACTCACATTCACCCTGCTGTGCCTCTCATCACATCCCCATCACTCTGTCTTCCCTACCCTACGCCTGCACATCCTTACTCATACCAATATACCTTGCCCCTCCACTCATCCATCTCTCTCTATCTACATTATCACATTCCCATCTCACTAGCCACCCCTCACACTCACCCTCATCCTAGTGCAATCATACCAACTAACAACACACAAGAGTAGCCATTTGGGTGTTTTATCCAATGTTCATGTAAAGTTTCTGTTAATGTGCTGTCAAACATTGAAACCTTTATTTTCAACATTTTCCGGTCTTGGACTAATTTGTGTGCACCTTTGGAAGTGGCTTAGTGAGTTGCAGTGAATAGTGAGACATAACGGTACCCCCCGCAATGGTGTGTGAAAGGAATGGCTTGGACATTGTAGGGATGCTTTTTGGTGTTGGTGTGGGGTCGTGCCAACCTGGTGCATCATGTTACAGCCAGGGTGTACAGCATCAAGTGAAGTAAATCTGGCCATGGTGAGGCCATCCCGGGCCTCCCGCACAGCAATGTGGTCGGGTGCTGATGCCCTGTGTCCTGTGCAACATCAGGTGATTGCGGAGAAGCTTGGTATTGCTGTTGGTGCTGCTGGTGTTGGGGCTAATCGTGGTTGGATTCTTAGGACCAAGGTGAGACGGTATAAAGGGCACCCATGTTTATGGAATAGATGGCAGGTGAAGTACAGATGACAGAGGCATTCTATCAATGATGAGAGAGTTCTTCCAATGAGGTGAGACTGGATGGAGAGTGGAAAGTGGAAACCCTGCTGGAAATGGACTGAGAAACAGCTCGTGGCTAAAGAAAGTGATCTCCGTCAGGTGGGAGCTTTTATTGTACATTTGAAGCTGCCAAGTAATCAGCTGGAGGAATGGCCACTGAACTCCCGCCTCAGGTTGACAACTGTGGTCCCCAAACATTGTGGTTCCCATGGCCATGAAGTTAAAGTCAAAAGCTAAGTTCAAAAAGCCTGTTAATTATCTGTCAACTAGATGCTAATGAGTTTAATTGGGTCGCCTACTGCTTGACATTGGGAAAGGCATGTTGCGGCGGGTTGACAGCGGGGTCCCAACACGCTGTCAAAAAATCAAATTTCCCACTCGACCCGCCACCGATCCCGCCCGCTGACTCCCTGGGAAATTCCTCCCAACATTTCAGCCGATGACCTTTCTTCAGAACAGGCCAATGGAGGGGTTGAGAGAGGCAGTACTGAGGTACAGCTGGGCATCATCAGCATTCATAGGAACAGGAGTAGGCCATTCAGCCCCTCGAGCCTGTTCTGCCATTCTATTAGATTATGGCTGATCTGTATGTTAACTCTATCCACCTGCCTTGTTTCTATAAGCCTGAATACTCTTGCCTAACAAAAATCTATCAATCTCAGTTTTTAAATTTAAATTTGTCCTAGCCTCAACAGCTTTCTGGGAGCGAGTGTTCCAGATTTCCACTACCCTTTGTGTGAATAAATGTTTCCTGACATCACTCCTGAATCACCTAGCTCTAATTTTAAGGTTATGCCCCCTTGTTCCGGACTCTACCACAAGAGGAAATAGTTTCTCTTTATCTACCCTATCAAATCCTTAATCATCTTAAACACTTCAATTAAATCACTCCTTAATCTTCTATACTCAAGGGAATATAAGCCTAGTCTATGTAACCTGACCTTATAATTTAACCCTTTTAGCCCCGGTATCACCCTGGTGAATCTGCGCTGCACCCCCTCCAAGGCCAATATATCCCTCCTGAAGTGTGGTGCCCAGAACTGAATGCTGTACTCCAGATGGGGTCTAACCAGAGCTCTGTACAGCTGTAACATAACTTCCATCCCTTTGTATTCCAGCCCCCTTGAGGTAAAGGCCAACAGTGTAGATGAAAGCATAACATTACAAAAGGATATTGATAGATTAAGTGAATGGGCAAAACTGCAGCAAATGGATTTCAATGTAGGCAAATGTGAGGTCATCCACTTTGGACATAAAAAGGAAATGGTGAAAAATCTAAAAACAGTGGAGGTCCAAAAAGACTTAGGGGGTCCAGTTACATAGATCTTTCAAATGTCATGAACAGGTAAAGAAAATAATCAAAAAGGCAAATGGAATGCTGGCCTTTATATCTAGAGGACTAGAATACAAGGGGGTAGAAGTTATGCTACAGCTATACAAAGCCCTGGTTAGACCACACCTGGGGTACTGTGAGCGGTTCTGGGGACCACACCTTAGGAAGGATATATTGGCCTTGGAGGGAGTCATTTATAAATATTGTGAAAAGCTGAGGCCTCAGTTCAGATCCCTGGGGGACACCGCTAGTCACATTCTGTCAATTTGAATATATACCCATTATCCCTACTCTCTGTCTCCTACCTCCTAACCAATTTCCGATCCAAGCCAATAGGTTGCCTCCAATTCCATGCGCTCTCATTTTTGTTAACAGTCTCTTATGTGGAACTTTGAAGAATGCCTTCTGGAAGGCCAAATAAATAGCATCCATAGACACTCCTTATCTATCACATGTGTTACCTCCTCAAAATGTTCAACTAGGTTCACTAGACACGATGTACCCTTTACAATTCCATACTGAATCTCTCTGATCAGCTCATATTTGTCCAAATGCTCAGTCACTCTGTTCCTAATAAAGATTGTAGTAATTTCCCCACAACTGATGTTAGACTAATAGGTCTATAATTTCTGGGTTCATCTCTCCTACACTTCTTAAAACATGTGGAATCTGATGTGTTTTTGATGATTTCACCGAGGGACAGCATGTAGATGAGAAATAGGAGCGGACTGAGGATAGATCCTTAGATAACTCCAGAAGTATCAGTACAGGAGCGGGTAGGGAAGCCATTGTAGGAGATTTTCTGGCTGTGACTGGACAGATATGAATACAAGTGTCACCTGGAGACAGTAGCACATTTTACAAACCTCGAATAAAATATACTAGTTGTTTCAGTGTTTCTCTAATTGCTGAAAAAATAATTAAACAGGAATATCAACTATTGTAGCCTGATTTCATTGAAATCTTGATCCAAAAATGCATTCCCGGGCAAATTATTTGTGCATTTTTTGGGATTCAATTTGATACTTAACCATATACGGTATGTATATGTCAAGATGTTTTGAAAATGTATGACAGTAATTTCCATAAGCATTCTCCCGATCTCCCGCCCTAACTTCGGCAGAAGATCAGCTGGATTCCGGAGAAATGGCGTGTACAGCCATTTCGGCCATTTCTTCAGGGATTCTGCTGATCTTCTACCAAAGTTACGGAGGGAGATTGTGGAATGCCTGGGAATTTCTACCCCCTATTGTCTACATTTTAGAAGAGGCTGCCAATGATTTTTTTTTTCTTTGAAAATGGGGTCGATTTTACACATTAGTGCTCTTGGTGCAGAGCTTTGTGTGATGGGAATGTATATTGGGAATGTGGGTGTTGAGTTTGTCTCCATGCCCAAATATTCACTCCTGCTGAGCAAAGCTTCACAACGGATCACACAGCCGATTTATCAACTGAGCAACCGGGGAATCCAATTTAATGATATTGTTTATAAAATCTATCCCTTCGCTTTTCAGACTATCGTTCGTGACATAAGACTGGAGATGATTTCTTATTAGCAAACAAATGGTGAACATTCTTGTATGACCTTCCTCTGCCTCCTATCTTAGCAGCATTAAGCTAATTAAAATAAATAGGTTAGCAACTGCTTTAACGTAGCAAACGAAGCAACGTCATATGTTAAACACTTGTCTGCTAACATCACCGAAACACCTTTCGAAGTTGCAGTGCAGATCTCAGTGCAGGCAGGAGGGAGGTCTTTTGGAAATAACAGGCCGTAATTTACGAGGTGTGCACGCGCCCGTAAGGGCCGCGCAAGTACCGGGTTTAGGCACGGGCTGCGCACGCGCTAAAACCCGGAACTTGCGATCTGTCAGATCATCTGCATCCCCGGGAAAAGGGCCTCCGCTGGTGGAGAGTTTGCCCAACTTCTGCCCAGCAAATGCCTGTGAAATTCTTATGCCTGGTAGAAGCGGAAGGCCTGTTTTTACCAGCATAAGAGTTTTAAAAAAGTTTTATTTTTAGCCCCTATAAAACATGTAAATTGAATTTTCAAAAATTAAATTTTTGTTTTAAATATTGAAATAAATGCCATTTTTTTTAAACCGCAATTAATTGAAGTTGAGAATCTTTTTGTTTTAAGCATACGTACTTGAGTAAATTTTAATTGTTCTCATTTTTTCTGTTGATTGCTAGTCACGTTTTGGCTTGCCGTTCTAGTCTATGTATTTTGTACAATTTCAATTTGTGTTCAATTGCAAAGCTCCTCAAATGATACTGTACATTTCTGTTGTATCTCCAATTCCAAAGGATTTATGAGCCAGACTGCGTTTGTTGCAGACTTTGGTGAATGTAATCCCAGTAGTTTTAGATCAGACATTTTTGAAGGATGGAGCCTGTCAGCTCTTCTGCTCTGTTACATTTAGTTCCTTTAACTATTTCGCTGATGGTGATTTGCTTCATTTGGCGATATTCTTCCGGTTTGTTGGATGTAGGATGTGTTACGGTGGAAGTCTCATTTCCTTTTTTGTTTTCAATGTTTTTCAAAATATTTTACAATTAGGCCATCTGATTTGGGGCATTATTTTTTTCCTGGATTTGGGCCAGTCAGCTGTGAGCAAATACATGGCTTTTTAAGATCAAAAATAAAACAGTGTGGCGGCGCCACTGAATGACTCTGGGCAACTGTATATAATTCCCTTTAACGATGTTCTAACACCAGCCTAAGCCTGTACCATTGTGTTAGACATTACTGTGTTTTGTATATAGTGTTTGTATGTACGGGGCGTGGCCCCTTTAAGAGCGCGGGAAAACGCGGGCAAACGCGATGATGTCACGTCGCAAACCACGTGACTGTCCGAGCAGTCCTCGTGGAATCTCCATCTTGTTAAGACCTGTTTTCGTGGTTCTCCTGTATCGATCTCAACAAACTGTTTGAACTCGTTTAGTCTTACATTAAAGACCTGTTTGATTGATCTCCTGAGTCGACCTTAGTTATTGGTTTGGAATTCGTCAATTCCTACAACAGAATATTTATTTTTGGGTTTAATCAAGAAAATGATTTTGGAAGAAAAAATAAAATACTTTTAAGAGAATAGTAAACACTTATGGTTGTGTTCTCAAAGTATAGTGCTAACAGGAATTAATGTGCATCAGTAACTGCATGCTCAGTGAATTCTCCTTCATCAAACTCTTTTCAGCTGCATCTAAGTGAAATCTTATGCTGTGCTGCCCATCAATATGATGAGATGAAGTACTCCCCTGTGCCACAAAGGAAAAGTGTATTATACCAGAACAACAGCATGTCAACTCATTCCGATTTTGTCAGGTTCATTCTAAAGGATAGATTTTAACCCATCCCACCCAGGAACGTTGCAGGGAAGACCACATTTCGAACCCCCTGCCCGCCCGGATCCTTGTACCCCCCCCACCCACCTATTTAATTCACCAGGTTTTGGCTTTGGGTCATGCGCCCGCCCCAAGCAAGTGGGACCTAATTAAAAGGTGGATGTCTCACTCCAATGACTTCATACCTGCCCCAACTGTATTTTAATCCAAAATTGTGGATGCTCCTCCCAGTCCCGGACCTGCCAGCAAAGCTTAACTGGGTTGTTGCTACCGTGGGACCAGAAGAAGTGGCCGAGTATTTAAAAAGATAGAAGAGCCCCAAAGATCAATAAAGCAGTGGCCTTGTAGGCTTTGGCTGAATCCAAAGCCTGCACAGTGAAGTGAGTGGAGGCCTACATGGAGAGAAAGGAGGACTCAACTCAACCCTTTCTGACCTCAGGGGCACTGCTGCTGCTCCTAGGCCTACAGCCACCTTCCACATGGCGGTCCCAACGAGTGACAGGAACTGGAACAAACAGGAGGAAAAGCGGCCGGGAGCCAGGCCACACCCACCTGTCAGCATTTGAATGTGGTCCGTGGGGAAGGGGTGGCCAACAGCGGTCCTGGCAGGGGTGAGGGGAGGGAAATGGAGGTCAGGATTGTCAGATGGCAGTAGGCCTCAATGTCCAATTTTGTCTCATTCTCTTCTGTATTCCTGCCACATTTCAGATGGGAACACAGAGGATAATCCAGCCCCTAGTATCAGCATCAAGCAGTTCTTAATCAGGTATACAAAGCCAGTTGCAGAGTTAATGGCCTCTACTTTGTCCCAGCAATATGCCTTAGAGTTAGCCTAAAAAAAGCACCTTAATATACTAATATCATTTTTCATCTTTTACGCCACTCATAGCAGTGAGAAGATTTTAATCCCAATTAGTCTAGGATGGGTTTTAATCCAAGCTTTAGAAATGATAGGATAGTGAGCTAACCCATTGTAACACAATGGCCCGTAGTTTCTAGTAGCAGGCTTCCTGCGTGCAGATGACTCCTATTGGAAAAAAATCTACAAACTTACCTGAGGTCTCCTGAGGTCTGGACACTTCCGCTCCTGGGCCTCTCCACAGTCGAAATGCGCAGGGCCCACGTATCCCAGAGGCGCATGCAGTTCACAAGCGTCCCTGGGATCACGTGGGCCAGGCCAGCCAATAGGAGAAGGGACTCTCCCTTCATACATTTGACAGATAGACCTGTCAAATATATGAATGGAGATCACCCCAAAAAGACACTAAAACATTATATACATTTTTTAAAAAACCATCACATTTTTAAAATGAGTTAAAATTACATTAAATTAAATATTTTAAACAAAAACTTAATTTTTTGAAAAAAATTAAAGTTTTTTATGGGGCTAAAAATAAACGTACCTTTTCAAAAAATATTTTTAAATTATAAATGAGTGAAAATGAAAAAAAAAACTTTTTCAACTCTTATGCTGGTAAAAGCAGGCCTTGTTTAAAAAGGGAGAAAAGGATAGACCGAGTAATTACAGGCCAGTCAGCCTAACTTCGGCGGTGGGAAAATTATTAGAAGGAATTCTGAAGGACAGGATAAATCTTAATTTAGAAAGACACGGATTAATCAAGGATAGTCAGCACGGATTTGTTAAGGGAAGGTCGTGTCTGACAAACTTGATTGAATTTTTTGAGGAGGTAACAAGGAGGGTAGTGTTGTGTATGTACCTTTAAGAGAATAACTGGTCTCAGACTGCAGTACCGGCAGTGACCACCCCTGTATAAAAGGCGCTAGAGAGCCTCTGTTTAGTTTCGTTTATGCCTTTCACCAGTAAAGATCTGGGGCCAGAAATTCGCGGCCAGAAGCGTGAGTACGGTCGGGGTACTCACGCATCTGGCCGTTGGAAATGCCGGCGTTCAGCAGGAACAGCGCATGCAGGGAACGCCGGCATTTCCAGACCCGAGGTCTATTCACAGCGCGTGCGACTGCACAGGCAGCGCTTGCGCAGTGAACTTTGTGGATTTCAATGATGGATTCAGTGAGGGTAAGTCCTTAGAAGTTACACTTGAAAAAAGCAAGTGTAAAGTTGTTCATTGGCTGCGGAGGAAGATATATTTTATCGTGGAGCTTCTGAAATGCAATATTTTTGTTTGGGAAAGGGAGGGAAGATATTTTAAGAAATTTTAAGTAAGTTTTAAAGTTAAAAATTTTTTTTTTTTAAAGGGTTTTCAGAACGGTAGGTAGAAGGAGCAATTGTGGCTGTGTGAATGGAATGTGAGAATGAGTTATGTATGTATGTCCACATATATTCCTTTACGTATATGTATGTATGTTTTATATTCCTTTACTAATGTGTATGAATGTATGTTTTTAATTATGATTTTCCAATAAGTTACTTTCTCTGAAAGTCATAATTAAATAATACATTCATACACATAAGTAAAGGAATATATACATAACACGCAAAGGAATATATACAGACATACATACTTTCAGAAGCTCCACGATAATAAATATCTTCCTCCGCAGCCTCTGGAGCAACTGTACCCATGCTTTTTTCATGTGTAAGTTGTAATGACTTGACCTCACTGAAAGCATTAATGAAAGCGGCGAATTATACTGCGCACGCGCTGCCTGTGCAGTCGCACGCGTTCTGCCTCTGAACCCCTTCGTTCAGAGGACAGGAAATGCCGGTTTTCCCCACATGCACTGTGCATGCTGAAAACCGGCATTTCATCCAGCCAGATGCGTAAGTACCCCGACCGTACTCGCGCATTTGGAAGGGAATTACTGGGCCAACATTTTACATGTCAATAAAATGAAAAATGTAACAATTGCACGACTTGCCCCCTCGCATCTGCGACTGAGGGTCCAAGGAGATGCATTGCGCAAGAGGTCATCATCGTACGTATCCTCACACTGTTCCCTTTGGGGAACTGTATGAAGTGGTGGAAGGATTTATAGCCGTGATTAACGCTCATTCCATGACCGTAACCATCTTTGAACCAGCCATTAGGGTGGTTAGTCCTATGGCGGGAGGGTTTTACGGGCTCCCACAACCCATCTGAGGGGGGGGGGGCTACCAACACCCACGGACGCAAGTATCCCGCTGGATGTCCACCCAGAATTTAAAGTTGGAGCTCCGACTCCACTTGCCGGGACTGTCTGGAGTGGGGTTCAAAACCCTACTCCTTCTGGCCCAGCGGCGGGGATGCTTACTGCTACGCAAAAGGCCCACTCCGCACAAAAGGTGACACCCATACGTTTCCTGCGCCTTTTCCCTCCCCGTGACTGGAGCCCTATGCTGCCATTTCACGTTGCTAATCGGATTGGGCCTTTGTCATAGCGGTAGGATCCCCGCCGCTGGGCCAGATCAGGGTAGGGTTTCGAACCCCGCTCCAGACAGTCCCGGCAAGTGGAGTCGGAGCTCCGGCTCTAAATTCTGGGTTGACATCCAGTGGGATATTTGCGTCCGTGGGTGTGGGTGGCCCCCCCTCCTTGTATAGCTTGTGGGAGCCCGTAAAACCCTCCCGCCATAGGACTAACCGCCCTAATGGCTGGTTCAAAGAAGGTTACGGTCACCGAATGAGCGTTAATCATGGCCATAAATCCTTCCACCACTTCATACAGTTCCCCAAAGGGAACAGTGTGAAGACACGTATGACGACGACATTGCTAAATAAATAAATGGAATTAAAAAAATTCTTTTAGGGCTTTTAAAAGTCTTTAAATTGCTTTAATTCTCTTTAAAACTACTTCAGATTACTCAAAATAATGTAAACATTTTAAAAAGTTTATAAAAGTTACCAAAATCTTCAAAAAACTTCCAAATACCTATTTAAACTGCTGCTTTGCATGTAAAAATGCTTAGCAGCTTGACAGAAACATTGGGGGCGTGTCTAGTGAAACTGAGACCTCAAGGGGCATGTCTCACTTGCACTGCACGCTCCTGGCTTCGCGCTGGCTGCACTCCTGGGCGGCGTGACATCATACGCTGCTCGGGATTCTTCTTTCTGTTTCAGCAAGTGCAGGCGTCCCTGGAGCTGATCGGCAGGAGCGCGGGGTAAGTGCAAAAACGGGGCTGCAAGCCCCGTTCAGCAATTTCTGGCCCCTGTTTGTTTTCTCTCCTGCTAGTCCGTGTCTCAATCATTCACGGACTTAACACTGGCGACGAGTTAGAAACGAGCTTACCTGCAACTCAGCAGCAGCTCCGACGACGTTGTTGAAGGTCGGAGCCAGAAGAAAGAATTAAAAAAAAAAAAAAATAGGCCATTGAAACTCGAGAAACGGGCGTCGACTGTCAATCATCGATTTCAAAACTTGCAGGAGAGACTGTCCAGAGCCAGGCTGGGTTCCTCAGTCCGTGGTTTCCCAGCTAATCGGGCTGGTGGCAGATAGTGCTCTGATCCTTCCTGGGCTGCGGCGGGCTGAAGCTCGATCGGGTGGCTTTTCAACGGGGCCGGGCAGCGAGTCGGGAAGCAAGGAGAGAGAGAGAGGGTGGAGCATACAGGGCGCGGCCGGTGTTTCGAAGCTGGGCAGCGTTCGGACCTCAGAAGAGGGAGGGAAGTGTCCCAGAGGGTCTGCTCCACGACGGGAAAATAATAAAAGAAAAAGAATACGCGCAAGAAACCGTGGAAAGCAGCGCTAACAACAGCGGGGAAGAAAGAAAAGCGCGGGAGGCGCCATTTTGTTAAATCGGAGAAGAAGGCAAAGCGCGGGAGGTGCCATTTTAGATTTGCAAGATGCCGAAGACTGGCTGTATCACTGCTTTTGATAATACATTAGAGGACTGGACCACGTATGTGGAAAGAGTCGAGGTATATTTTGAGGCAAACGATATAGCGGAGGGGAAAAAGGCATCGATATTGTTAAACTTAATGGGCGCTAGAACATACGGCCTATTGCGGGACCTGATTACTCCAGACAAACCGAAGGCAAAGAGTTTTAACGAAATTGTTGCTGTTCTACAGGAGCACTTAAACCCTGCACCGCTGTTGATAGCAGAAAGATTTAAATTCCACAGGAGAACTCAGCACAAAGATGAGAGCAATGCTGAGTATCTTACGGAACTACGCAAGCTATCAAAGCACTGCCAGTTCGGAGCAGGGCTGGCAGATACCCTACGGGACAAATTTGTCTGTGGACTCCTGAGTGAAGGAACACAGAAGAAGTTACTCGCAGAAAAAGAGCTGACGCTAGATAAGGCTTTCAGCATGGCAGTATCGTATGAAGCAGCAGCCAGGGGAGCTGCAGAAATTCAACAAAAACCACAGGAATACGGCACCCACGAAATGACACGGGGATTTGCAAAATGTTATCGCTGTGGCAGAACTAACCATGACCAGAAGGACTGCTGGTCCAAAGACAAAATATGCAGACAATGCGGGAAGATTGGACACATTGCACGAGTTTGTAGGTCTGGGAAGAAGACCAGCGACAACAAAAAGGCTACTAAGGAACCGTACAAGAAAGTACAAAAGATGACGGACAGTAGTTCCGAAGACCAGATGAGCGATAGTGAATCCGGAAACAGAAGACTAAGCTGTCTCAAACTTCACAATGTAATCGCAAAAGAGGATCACCGAACCATTTGGGTTACTCTCACGATAGCAGGGTCCCAAGTTAAAATGGAATTGGATACAGGATCAGCGCTAACCGTCATGAATCGACGAGACTACGAGCGGCTATTTTCACACATACCCTTGAGAGAGACATCCATCGTCTTGACGATGTATACGGGGCAAAAAGAATACCCCAGAGGAAAAATAAGGGTGCCTGTCGAATACAATGGCAAGAAAATACGGAAATTGTATCTCTACATACTGCCAAATGGTGGACCACCGTTATTGGGACGGGAATGGATCAGGAAGATAAACTTAGATTGGCATTCCATTCATGCAATGACGGTAGACAGTAAAAAAGATGAAGACGTCACTCCTGGACGATTGTCAACAATCTTAGCTAACGCCAAAGAGGTATTTCAACAAGAACTGGGCACGCTTAAAGGCGTAACCGCCTCGATAAAAATAGAAGAGAATGCAGTTCCCAAGTTTTTCAAAGTGAGACCGGTACCATATGCAATTCGCCCAGCCGTCGAGGCAGAGCTGGAGAATCTGGAGAAGGCGGGCGTGTTGTCTAAGGTCGACTGGAGCGAGTGGGCGACACCCATCGTTCCTGTCATGAAGAAAACGTTAACCAATAAGTCCGGAGAGCCAAGGAAGATTCGCATCTGTGGGGATTTCAAGGTGACGGTGAACCCTGTCCTTCGCACAGCACAATATCCTCATCCAAGGATAGAAGACATTTCGCCTCGCTGTCTGGAGGGAAGCGTTTTACAAAAATTGACCTAGCACAAGCATATTTGCAGATGGAGGTTGAAGAGTCCTCCAGGAAGTATCTCACGTTAAACACTCACAAAGGTCTTTACCAGTATCATCGATTGGTATTCGGAGTAGCATCGGCTCCGGCGATATGGCAAAGAGCGATGGAACAAGTCCTGCAAGGGATTCCGGGGACTCAGTGTTACTTGGACAATATCCTTGTAACAGGTGAAGATGACAGCGAACACCTTAACAACCTAGAACAGGTGCTCACTAGACTACGGGAACATGGGCTGCGAGCCAACCACCCCAAGTGCAAATTTTTTAAGAAACAGATATCGTATTGTGGCCACGTGATTGATGAAGAGGGGTTACATAAGTCCCCTGACAAAATTGAAGCGGTTGTTAAGGCCCCAGCACCTGAAAATGTGTCGCAGCTGAGGTAATTCCTCGGGTTGGTGAATTACTATCATAAGTTTTTGCCGAATTTGTCGACAATTCTGCACCCACTGAACGTCCTGCTACGAACGGGGGTAGCATGGAAATGGAGCGATGATTGTAAGCGTGCTTTTCAGAAGAGTAAGGACTTAATCACTTCAAGGGAAGTATTGGCTCACTACAACCCAGCACTGCCGATCAGACTGGCGTGTGATGCGTCTCCCTACGGCATTGGGGCGGTACTGTCACATAAATTCCTTGATGGTTTAGAGAGGCCGATAGCTTTTGCGTCACGCTCGTTAACTTCTGCCGAGCGTAACTATGCCCAGATTGACAGAGAGGCCCTCAGCCTAGTGTGGGGGGTGAAGAAATTCAATCACTACCTGCACGGTCAAAAATTTACTCTACTAACCGATCATCAACCTCTTGTCTCCATTTTCAACCCTCAGAAGGGCGTACTGATAATGACAGCACAACGGCTGCAGAGATGGTCCCTTTTCCTAGGGGCACACCAATGTGACATCGAGAACAAAGGAACTAAACAGCATGGAAATGCTGATGGATTGTCACGTTTACCGTTGCCGACGGTGGAAGAAGAAGACCTTGCAGTGGATCCAATGGAGTTATTCCACTCGACCATAGTCGAATGTCTCCCTGTGACGAATGCAAACATAGATAAAGAAACACGGAATGACCCGACACTATCACGGGTCTATGATTTAACGGTAAAGGGATGGCCAGCACATGGCGAACCACTGCTGCCAGCATTCTCGCCGAGAAGAGAACAGCTGTCAGTGTGCAGAGGAACCTTGATGTGTGGATCCAGAGTAGTAATTCCACCTAAGTTGACGGATAGAGTGCTCAATGAGCTTCATGAGGGTCACCTGGGTGGGGTAAAAATGAAGAGCTTAGCCAGAGCGTTTGTGTGGTGGCCGGGAATCGATAGAGAAATCGAAGAGATGACCAAGAGCTGTGCAGGATGCCAGAAGGTCCAAAACGCCCCACCACAAGCTCCTCTGCATCCATGGGAGTGGCCCTCATCTCCATGGCAAAGGGTGCACATTGATTTTGCTGGGCCCTTCATGGAATCGATGTTTTTAATTGCGGTGGATGCACATTCAAAGTGGCCAGAGGTAATAAAAATGTCCTCAACCACCACGGAAAAAACGATCACAGTTTTACGAACCATATTCGCCAGGAATGGGCTGCCTGAACAGATTTGCTCTGACAATGGACCACAGTTTGTGTCTGAAGAGTTCCGGAGGTTCTTAAAGAACAATGGTGTTAAGCATTACACATCTGCCCCATATCATCCAGCCACTAATGGAATGGCCGAGAGGTTTGTCCAAACATTCAAGAAGGCTATCAAGGCAATGTGTAATGAAGATATACCCCTACAACACAAGGTGGACAACTTCTTGTTTGCCTACCGGAATGCGACACATGCGGTTACCAACCAAACTCCAGCCATGATGTTCTTCAATCGAAGACTACGATGCCGCTTGGATTTGGTTAAGCCAAACGTCCGAAGAGATGTGGAGAACAGGCAGTTTCAGAATACGAATGAAAGGCCGACCAGGAGTTTTAAGGTAGGTCAACCAGTTTTGGCCCGGGACTACCGCACTGAGAAATGGCAGCCAGGAACGATTTGTACACGACAAGGACCTCTCATGTATACCGTGGACGTTGGGGAGAGCATTGTAAGGCGCCATGCTGACCAGATTCTAGAGTCACTGGAAAACATCAACTCCACACCACGATCTGATACACCTGGTAATGAAATCGACGTTCCAATTGCAGCTACCGCAGAACCGGTAATATTGGAAGCAGATGAACCAAACAACGACATTGATCCCGACTCAACATTGCCAGAAGAACCTGATACCCCAAAGAGGCGTTATCCAGACAGAATGAGGAAGCCTCCTCAAAGACTGAACTTATAATTGCTTAAACTTAACCAATGTATCTAGCAACAGTAATTGTGATTGTAATTAGTTATCATTTAGTTGTTAAATGAATGTTATGTACTGTTTATCTAAAAGGGGAGGAATTGTTGTGTATGTACCTTTAAGAGAATAACTGGTCTCAGACTGCAGTACCGGCAGTGACCACCCCTGTATAAAAGGCGCTAGAGAGCCTCTGTTGTTTAGTTTCGTTTATGCCTTTCACCAGTAAAGATCTGTTTGTTTTCTCTCCTGCTAGTCCGTGTCTCAATCATTCACGGACTTAACAGGTAGATGAGGGTAGTGCTTTTGAAGTAGTTTATATGGACTTTTAGCAAGGCTTTTGATAAGGTTCCACATGGCAGACTGGTCACAAAGTTTTAAAAGCCCATGGCATCCAGGGCAAAGTGTCAAGTTGGATTCAAAACTGGCTCAGGGACAGGAAGCAGAGGGTAATGGTTGATGGGTGTTTTTGTGACTGGAAGGCTGTTTCCAGTGGGGTTCCGCAGGGCTCAGTACTAGGTCCCTTGCTTTTTGTGGTATATATCAATGATCTAGACTTGAATATAGGGGGTACGATTAAGAAGTTTGCAGATGATACTAAAATCGGCTGTGTGGTTGATACTGAAGAAGGAAGCTGTAGACTGCAGGAAGATATCAATAAATTGGTCAGGTGGGCAGAACAGTGGCAAATGGAATTCAGTCCGGAGAAGTGGGAGGTAATGCATTTGGGGAGGGCTAACAAGGAAAGGGAATACACATTAAATGGTAGGACACTGAGTAGTGTAGAGGAACAAAGGGACTTTGGAGTGCATGTCCACAGATCCCTGAAGGTAGCAGGCCAGGTAGATAAGGTGGTTAAAAAGGCATACGGAATGCTTGCCTTTATTAGCCATGGCATAGAATACAAGAGCAATGGGGTTATACTTCAACTGTATAAAACACTACTTAGGCCTCAGCTAGAGTACTGCATGCAGTTCTAGTCACCACATTACAGGAAAGATGTGATTGCACCAGAGAGGGTACAGAGGAGATTTACAAGGATGTTGCTGGGAGTAGAGAATCTTAGCTATGAAGAAAGACTGGATATGCTGGGTCTGTTTTCCTTGGAGCAGAGGAGGCTGAGGGGAAACCTTATTGAGGTGTATAAAACTATGAGGGGCCTAGATAAAGTGGATACAGAGGACCTATTTCCCTTAGCAGAGGGGTCAAAAACCAGGGGGCACAGATTTAAAGTAATTGGTGGAAGGTTTACAGGGGATTTGAGGGGAAATTTCTTCACCCAGAGGGTTGTGTGGGGTCTGGAACTCACTGCCTGAAAGGGTGGTAGAGGCAGAAACCCTAACCACATTTAAAAAGTACTTGGATGTGCACTTGGGATGCTGTAACTTGCAGGACTACGGACCAAGAGCTGGGAAGCGGGGTTAGGCTGGATAGCTCTTTGTTGGCCGGCGCAGACACAATGGGCCAAAATGGCCTCCTTCTGTGCTGTAACCTTCTATGATTCTATGATTACGCAGCGGCCCTTCTCTAGGGCAGGCGTCCGATTCTTGACAGATCGGAAATGCCGGTTTTCAGTGCATGCGCTTCGCATGCCTGAAACCGACATTTCCGATGTCCCTACGGGTGTGTACACAGCTCGTACCCACCCGTAGGCATCGGAAAATACAGGCCATTGTCCCAAAAATGTAGCTATCTTTTCAAATTTGGTACCAGCTACCGAACAAGAAGAAAACTGTTTGAATGCTCGGCAGCGAGCTGCACGTGTGGCACTAGTGCTAATAGCATCTAAACATTGATAAATTGTCAACCAGAGTGGCGGTGGAGACACAATTCTGGTTGCAATATTTTCAGATATGGATTTTATTTTATCAGAAGCTTATTGCACCCAAAATATTAAAACGTATTATGGGGATTGAGTGACACATTGGAGTAGCACATTGCTCTTCACCTCTCAGACCTGGATTTGAAGCCAGCCCAAACTGATGAGCTCAAAGTCTCTATCGGTTGGCTTACAAGTATTCTATGTGAAATCAGTCTTTAATGGGTACGGACACACAGCACATAACTTGTTTGTAAGCTTGACACAATTTGGCATTAAGTTGACTTTCTCACTCATGGAAGCAATAAGGACAGGCATGGCGGTGAATGGAGTAAATCTCAGTGCAGCACAAAGTGCTCCGCTGAGGTTGTATTACCCACATTGTTGAAACAGCGTAGAGGGAACTTTATATCTAACCATGGTACACGTAATTGGGAGAGCAGACACTGGGTAGGAAAAGCTTTTTAAAAAAGTGTTTCTACCCCAGCACTGGCATTACTTAGCTTGAGAAACACAAAACCTTACTTCCAAGAATAAAGAAAACACAAGATCCATAAACAGTAATCTATTCATCACCTTGAAGAATCGCCCAATTACAATAACTGGGTTTGATCCAGGCCTCGTGAATTGGAACCCAGGACTTCCTTCATAGAGGTTTGATTGTACCATTTAAAATAAAATATTACCCAACAGATATTCAGCTGTCAGAGCACTACTGTGCACAGGCCCAAAACATTTTTACAAAAATTCTTCTGCCCAGCAAGTTGCCAACCCCTATTTGCCATCACTCCCTGGCAAGGACAGGGAGCCCACGTCCAGCAGCCTAAGGACCCCAGGGCTGAAACATCAGATGGGGTTAGGGAAGCATCACTGTTCCATCTTGCTGAAGACGCGCCTTAATCAAAATGCCTAAGCCGGATTGTCAGCGGGTTATTGACCAAGGGGAGGTAGGGGATTACTGCCAAGCATCTGCTGCCCACACAGATACATTTTCCAGCAGGGATCACTTGACTGTGGTCAGGAGTTAGTCTACATTGTTTTTTTTCATCACTAACCAAAGGGTGTTG
Source organism: Somniosus microcephalus (assembly GCF_052327205.1). Classification (NCBI taxonomy): domain Eukaryota; kingdom Metazoa; phylum Chordata; class Chondrichthyes; order Squaliformes; family Somniosidae; genus Somniosus; species Somniosus microcephalus. The sequence continues at coordinate 419,723,121 of NC_140987.1, read as the reverse complement.
CAATTAATTATAGCATCCTTACTACTGCCCAGGCTAAGGTCAGTTAACTCAGCATAAAACCGGGGATTAAATCTGGCTCAGTCCTGGTCTGTGTGGCTCAGTTCCACACTGGGAAGTGCATTGTCCATCAGGGACAAGTCCATTATTGTCTTTTTATTTTTTTTAAATGTGCCTAGTCCTCCTCCTCCATCCTGCTTCAAACTTTGCCTCTAGATCTTTTGTGATCCTGCATGGGATCCTTTCCACCCCTATGGTTCTGTTACATTGACAAAATTATTAATTACTTCTGGACTATTAACAGACTGCAGCGGTCCAAGATGGCGGCTCACCAACACCTTCTCAAGGGCAATTAGGGATGGGCAATAAATGCTGACCTTGCCAGCGATGCCCACATCCTATGAACAAATAAGAACATAAGAACTAGGAGCAGGAGTAGGCCATTCAGTCCCTCGAGCCTGCTTCGCCATTCAATAAGATCATGGCTGATTTGATCTTGGTCTCAACTCCAATTTCCTGCCTGTGCCCCATAACCCTCGACTCCCCTGTAGCTCAAATATCTGTCTACCTCCGCCTTGAATATATTCACTGAGTCAGCCTCCACAGTTCTGTGGGGTAGAGAATTCCAAAGATTCATGACTCTCTGAGAGAAGAAATTCCTCCTCATCTCCGTCTTAAATGGGCGACCCCTTATCCTGAAACTATGCCCCCTAGTTCTAGATTCTGTGGCGAGTGACACACCTCCCAACTCCCCAAAGCCTTTCCACCATCTACTAGGCACAAGTCAGGAATGTGATGGAATACTCTCCACTTGCCTGAGTGAGTGCAGCTCCAACAGCACTCAAGAAGTTCGACACCATCCAGGACAAAGCAGCCCGCTTGATTGGTACCTCATCCGCCACCGTAAACATTCACTCCCTTCACCACTGGTGCACCGTGGCTGCAATGTGTACCATCTACAAGATGCACTGCAGAAACTCGCCAGGGCTTCTTCAGCAGTACCTCCTAAACCCACGACCTCTACCGTCTAGAAGGACAAGGAAGGCAGGTGCATGGGAACACCATCATCTCCAAATCACACACTATCCTGGCTTGGAAATATATTGCGTTCCTTCATAGAACCATAGAATCATAGAATCATAGAATGGTTACAGCACGGAAGAAGGCCATTTAGCCCGTCGAACCCGTGCCGGCTCTCTGCAAGAGCACTTCAGCTAGTCCCACTTCCCCGCCCTTTCCCCATAGCCCTGCAAATATCTTTCCTTCAGATACTTATCTAATTCCCTTTTGAAAGCTGTGATTGAATCTGTCCCCACCACCCTTTCAGGCAGTGCATTCCAGATCTTAACCATTCGCTGCGTAAAGAAGTTTTTTCTTACGTCGCCTTTGGTTCTTTTGCCAATCACCTTAAATCTGCGTCCTTTGGTTCTCGACCCTTCTGCCAATAGGAACAGTTTCTCTCTATCTACTCTGTCCAGATCCTCATTCCTGGAATCATTCTCGTAAATCTTTTCTGCACCCACTCTAAGGCCTTCACATCCTTCCTAAAGTGCGGTGCCCAGAATTGGACACAGTATTCCAGTTGGGGCCGAACCAGGCTTTCTATATATAGCCTGATTCTCAGATATATTTGCAACCTCACATCTGTCATAAGTGCTCTTGAAGGTGGCAGGGCAGGTTGAGAAAGCAGTTTAAAGGGGTTACGGGATCCTGGGCTTCATAAATAGAGGCATAGAGGACAAAAGTGTGGAAATTATGATGTGCACACATACCCCCAGGTCTCTCTGTTCGTTCACCCACTTCAGGATTGGACCATTTAGTTTATATTTCCCCTCCTCATTCTTTCTACCAAAATGTATCACTTCACAATTTTCTGCATTAAATTTCATCTGCCACATGTCCGCTCATTTCACCAGCCTGTCTATGTCTTCCTGAAGTCTATCACTATCCTCCTCACTGTTCTCGACACTTCCAAGTGTTGTGTCATTTGCAAATTTTGAAAATGTGCCCTGTACATCCAAATCCAAGTCATTATTGGCCCAGAAATTAGGTTCGGGGGCTTGCCGCGCGTGCAAGCCCCCGATGTGCACTCACCCGGCGCGCCGACATCTGAAGCTTGGGCCTGCTTGGAATTCCTGTCACTGGCCCGGTTCAGATGTCGGCGCGCTGTGCTTGCCTGATCCAGCGGCGTAGTTAGTGCGATGTGCCGGCTGGGATCAGGTGAACACTGTGCAGCCAATCAGGGGAGGGGAAACTTCATTCATGAGTTTGATAGTAAGAACTGTCAAACTCATGAAAAGTACGGGCGCCCAAAAGACTAGTTTAACTTTAAATAACATTTTAAAAAACATCCCATTAATTAAATAAACTATAAATAACTTTAAAAACTATTTTAAACAACTAATCAAATTTTTGAAAAATATAATTTTTTAAGAAATCGGGTCTAAAAATAAACTTACCTTACTGTAAAGTCCTTAAAAACAATAAAGCTGTGGAAAAAATGTTATAATTTTAAATAATAGACCACTTACCTTAAAGAATCAAGTCCTTACGCCTCCTTTTTATATGTCAAAAAAGTTCAGGCCCTTGCACACGGGCAAACCTGTCAAAAAGAAGGAAGTTCAACGCGTGCGTGCAGAGCCCTGCGCGCACACGTTGGACCTCTGAACCCCTTGGAGGAAATGCCGGTTTCCCGCGCATGCGCTGTGCATGCTGAAATCCGGCACTTCCAATGGGCCCACGCGTGAGTACCCCGTCCGTACTCACGCATTGGGACCGGAATTACTGGCCCAATATATATCAAGAAAAGCAGTGGTTCTAGACCACTGGGGAACACCACTGTATACCTTCCTCCAGACCGAAAAACAACTATTCACCACTAGTCTCTGTTTCCTATCACTTAGCCAATTCTGTATCCATGCTGCCACTGTCCCTTTTAGTCTATGGGCTTCAACTTTGCTGGTAAGCCTATTATGTGGCACTTTGTCAAATGTCTTTTGGAAATCTATGTAAACTACGTTAACTGCATTACCCTCATCAACCCTCTCTGTTACCTCATCAAAGAACTTAATCAAGTTAGTTAAACATGATTTGCCTTTAGCAAATCCATGCTAGCTTTCCTTAATTAATCCACACTTGTCCAAGTGACTGTTAATTTTGTCCCTGATTACTGTTTCTAAAAGCTTCCCCACTACCGAGGTCGAACTGATTGGCTTGTAGTTGCTGGGTTTAGCTTTACACCCCTTTTTGAACAATGGTCTAACATTTGCAATTCTCCAGTCCTCTGGCACCACCCCTGTATCTAAGGAGGATTGGAATATAATAGCAAAATACTGCAGATGCTGGAAATCTGAAATAACAACAGAAAATGTTGGAAATACTCAGCAGGCCAGGCCAGGTTCTGATGAAGGGTCCCAGACCTGAAACGTTAACTCTGTTTCTCTCTCCACGGATGCTGCCTGGCCTGCTGAGTATTTCCAGCATTTTCTGAGGATTGGAATATGATGGCCAGTACCTCCGCAATTACCTTACGCAATTCCCTCAGCATCCTAGGATGTATTCCATCCACTCTTGGTGATTTATCTACTTTAATTACAGCCAGCCTTTCTAATATCACCTCTTTATCAATTTTCATCCGATCAAGAATCTCCACCACCTCCTCCTTTCCTATGTCTATGGCAGCATCCTCTTCCTTGGTGAAGACAGATTTAAGTGCTTGTTTAGCACCTCAGCCATACCCTCTGCCTCCATGCATAGGTCTTCTTTTTGGTCCATAATCGGTCCCACCCCTCCTCTTACTACCCTTTTACTATTTATATGCCTATAGAAGACTTTTGGATTACCTTTTATGTTGGCTGCCATTGCCATTCTATTCTCATACTCTCTTTTCCCCTCTTATTTTCTTTTTCATTTCTCCTCTGACCTTTCTATATATAGCCTGATTCTCAGATATATTTACAACCTCACATCTGTCATACGCACTCTTTTTCTGCTTCATCATATTCTCTATCTCTTTCATCATCCAGGGAGCCCTGACTTTAGTTGCCCTACCTATCCCCACGAGTGGGAATGTACCTGAACTGTACCTGAACTATTTCCTCTTTAAAGGTAGCCCATTGTTCCATTACAGTTTGGCCTGCTAATCTTTGATTCCAGTTTACCCGGGCCAGATCCATTCTCATCTCACTGAAATTGGCCTTCCCCCAGTTAAACATTTTTACACTAGATTACTCCCTCTCCTTTTCCATTGCTAATCTAAACCTTATGATGCTATGATCACTGTTCCCTAAATGTTCACCTACTCGTCGATGGGTCAAAATCCTGGAACTCCCACCCTAACAGCACTGTGGGAGTACGTTCACCCCACGGACAGCAACGGTTCAAGAAGGCGGCTCACCATCACCTTCTCAAGGGCAATTAGGGATGGGCAATAAATTCTGGCCTTGCCAGCAATGCCCACATCCCATGAATGAATTAAAATAACTGAGACAATTCTGGAACTTAAGCAGATTAAAAATTTACCAACGGCTCCCACACAAATAAATAATGCAGATGAGAGATCATATTCAATGTACAATGTTAAGTTCAAAATGTTGAATGGGTCCAAATATTCCTTCTCAAAATACAATGAAAACTCTTATGTTAGTCTTCATCAATGGCAAAACCCCTTTTAAAAGTGTCAACCTTTGCTTGCACTACCAGTTACACCTATAGGTGGGGCTGTGAATGGCCAATTTTCAATCTGTCATGATAATGTTAATTGAAAAAATAAAAGTTGTTGATAGAGTACACTTCCTCACATTGGTCACCTGTTAGCTCTGCAACAGCCTGCCGGCACCAGCAGTGAATTTCAGGAACTTTAATAACATTTTGCTTCCCTGGTCTCACCTCACAAGCTTAAGGGGACATATAACTAACTTTAAAAGGAATGAAAATCCACAAATTAGCACCGCCCACCCACCACCTGTTACTCCGCATAGTGTCATTGCCTGCCATTGAACACTGATATTGTATATCTTTTTCTGCTAGATGGCCCTGCAAACATGAGGAAAATGTCAAATGCCCCCAAAGAGTGATCAGCCATCTTTTCATGATGGGACCTGGTTTGAGATCAGGGTCATGGTCTGATGCGCAATGTAAGCCTGAACTTCCACTAAGACAGAAATTGAAGGCCTTGGAGAGATGGAAAAAATGGAGCTGGGGTGGCAGTGCTGATTAAGGAAGACGTTGTAGTGTTGGAAAGGGAGGATGTTCTTCAGGGGACAAGGACAGAATCCATTTGGTTAGAGTTGAGGATCAAAAATGGTATGAATATTGGGGGTATGCTACAGGCCTCCAAATAGTGAGAGGGAGGTAGAGGAGCAAATCTGCAGCGAAATCGCAGAGATATGCAAGAGCTATAGAGTGGTCGTCGTCGTACGTGTCTTCACACTGTTCCCTTTGGGGAACTGTATGAAGTGGTGGAAGGATTTCTGGCCGCGATTAACGCTCCTTCCGTGACCGTAACCATCTTTGTACCAGCCATTAGGGTGGTTAGTCCTATGGTGGGAGGGTTTTACGGGCTCCCACAACCCATACGGGGGGGGGGGCCACCCACACCCACGGACGCAAGTATCCCGCTGGATGTCAACCCAGAATTTAGAGCCGGAGCTCCGACTCCACTTGCCGGGACTGTCTGGAGTGGGGTTCGAAACCCTACGCCTTCTGGCCCAGCGGCGGGGATGTTACCGCTACGCCAAAGGCCCACTCCGTATAGAGTGACGATATTGGGGGACTTTATTTACCCAAAATCGATTGGGATAATGCTAGGGTAAAGGGAAAGGAGGGGGAGGAATTTCTGAAATGTGTTCAGGAGAATTTCCTTGACCAGTATGTTCTTGGCCCAACTAGGAAGACGGCATTGCTGGATCTGGTGCTGGGGAATGAGGTGGGCCAGGTCGACCAAGTGTCTGTGGGAGAACACTTGGGTACGAGTGATCATCGTATCATAAGATTTAGATTAGCAATGGAGAGGAGCAAGGAACAATCTAGAGTGGAACTTCTAAACTGGAATAGGGCTAACTTCAATGGAATGCGAAAGGATCTAGCCAGGGTAAAATGGAACCAAAGACTGACAGGAAAAACTGTAACAGAACAATGGAAGATCTTTAAGAAGGAGATGTTCCAAGTACAGGCTAGCTACAGTCTAACAAGAGGGAAGGGTAAGGGAATCAAAGCAAGGGCTCCTTGACGAGGGAGATAGAGAAGATGATGAAACAAAAAAGAGGGTGTATGATGAATGTCAGGTGAATTCTTCAAGGGAGAACCAGACCAAATTCAATAAGTTGAGAGGGGAAGTGAAGATGAAAATAAGATTGGCAAAGAGAGAATATGAGAGTAGAATGGTGTTTAACATAAAAGGGAACCCCAAAATCTTCTACCAGCATGTAAACAGTAAGCGGGTAGAAAGAGGCGGAGTAGGGCCTATTAGGGACAAAGAAGGTGATATATGCTTAGAGGTGCAGGGCAAAGCCAGAATACTCAATAAGTACTTTGTATTGGTGTTACTAAAGAGGTGGATGCTGACAAAATATCAGTAGAAGTGGAAAAGGTAGAAGCAATGGAAGGGGTGAAAATTGATAGACAGGATGTATTAGAAAGGCTGGGTATGCTTAGAGTGGATAAGTCGCCTGGTCCAGATGGCTTGCATCCCAGGTTGCTAAGGGAATTGGGAGAGGAAATAGCGGAAGGGCTTGCCATAATTTTCCAATCTTCCCTAGATGCGGGGGAGGTGCCTGAGGATTGGAAAGTGGCAAATGTGACACCATTGCTCAAGAAAGGGTGTAAGGATAATCCTAGTAATTACAGGCCGGTCAGTTTAACATTAGTGGTGGGTAAAGTTTTAGAAACAATAATCAAGGAAAAATTAACAGGCACTTCGAGAGGTTTAAGCTAATTAAGGAGAGCCAACTTATTTTTAAAAGGCAGATTGTGTTTGATAAACTAATTGAATTTTTAGATGAAGTAACAGGGAGGATCGATGAAGGCAATGCAATGGATGTAGTCTATATGGATTTTCGGAAGGCGATTAACAAAGTACCACATAGAAACATAGAAACATAGCAGATAGGAGCAGGAGTAGGCCATTCGGCCCCTCGAGCTTGCTCTGCCATTCAATGCGATCATGACTGATCGTCCAAATTCAGTACCCGGTCCCTGCTTTCTCCCCATACCCCTTGATCCCTTTAGCCTTAAGAAATATATCCAACTTCCTCTTGAAAATATTTAATGAATTGGTCTCTACTGCCTTCTGTGGTAGAGAATTCCACAGGTTCACCACTCTCTGGGTGAAGAAATTCTTCCTCATTTCTGTCCTAAATGGCCCACCCCTTATCCTTAGACTGTGACCCCTGGTTCTGGACTCCCCGACCATCGGGAACATCCTTCCTGCATCTCATCTGTCCAGTCCTGTCAGAATTTTATAAGTTTCAATGAGATCCCCTCTCATTCTTCTAAACTCCAGCAAGTACAAGCCCAATCGTCCCAATCTCTCCTCATACGTCATTCCTGCCATCCCAGGTATCAGCCTGGTGAATCTTCGCTGAACTCCTTCCATGGCAAGAACATCCTTTCTCAGATAACGCGACCAAAACTGCACACAATACTCAAGATGTGGTCTCACCAAGGCCCTGTACAACTGCAGCAAGACAGCCTTGTTCCTGTACTCAAACCCTCTCGCTACAAAGGTCAACATACCATTTGCCCTCTTAACAGCCTGCTGCACCTGCATGCTTACCTTCAGCGACTGATACACAAGGAAACCCAGGTCTCGTTGCACTTCCCCTTCTCCCAATCTATTACCATTCAGATAATAATCTGCCTTCCTGTTTTTGACACCAAAGTGGATAACATCACATTTATCCACATTATATTGCATCTGCCATGCTTCTGCCCAATCACCCAACCTGTCCAAATCATCCTGGAGTTTCTCGACATCCTCCTCACAGCACACGCCCACCCAGCTTTGCGTCATCTGCAAATTTGGAGATATTACATCTAGTTCCCTTGTCTAGATCATTAATATATATTGTGAATAGCTGGGGTCCAAGGACCGATCCCTGCGGTACCCCACTAGTCACTGCCTGCCACTCGGAAAAAGATCCGTTTATTCCAACTCTTTGCTTTCTGTCTGCCAACAAGTTCTCTATCCAAGTCAATACCTTGCCCCCAATCCCATGTGCCTTAACTTTACACGCTAATCTCTTATGCGGGACCTTATCGAAAGCCTTCTGAAAGTCCAAATACACCACATCCACTGGATCTCCCTTATCTATTTTACTAGTTACATCCTCAAAAAATTCCAGTAGGTTAGTCAAGCATGATTTACCTTTTGTAAATCCATGTTGACTTTGTCCGATCCTGTCACTGTTTTCCAAGTGCTCTGCTATTACATCTTTTATAATGGGCTCTAGCATTTTCCCCACTACAGATGTCAGGCTTACCGGTCTGTAATTCCCCGTTTTCTCTCTACCACCTTTTCTGAATAGTGGGGTAACATTAGCTACCCTCCAATCCATGGATACTGTTCCAGATTCCATCGAATGTTGGAAGATGATCAGCAATGCATCTATTATTTCTAGGGCCACTTCCTTAAGTACCCTAGGATGTAGATTATCAGGCCCTGGGGATTTATCGGCCTTCAATCCCATCAATTTCCCTAACACCATTTCCCTACAAATACTGATTTCTTTCAGTTCCTCCCTTTCATCAGACCCTGTGTTCCCCGACATCCCTGGGAGGTTATTTGTGTCCTCCTTTGTGAAGACAGAACCAAAATATGTATTTAATTGGTCTGCCATTCCTTTGTTCCCCATTATAAATTCCCCTGATTCTGACTGCAAGGGACCTATGCTTGACTTCACCAAACTTTTTCTCTTCACATATCTATAAAAGCTTTTACAGTCAGTTTTTATGTTCCCTGCAAGCTTACTCTCTATTGTCCCTTTCTTAATTAATCCCTTTGTCCTCCTTTGTTGAATCCTAAACTGCTCCCAATCCTCAGGTTTACTGCTTTTCTGGCCAATTTATATGTCCTCTCCTTGGATCTTATGCTATCCCTAATTTCCCTTGTTAGCCACGGTTGAGTCACCTTTTTTGTTTTATTTTTATGCCAAACTGGGATGAACAAATTCTGTAGTTCATCCATGCGGTCTTTGAATGTTTGCCATTGCCTATCCGCCGTTAACCCTTTGAGTGACATTCCCCAGTCAATCCTACCCAATTCGCGCCTCAGACCATCGTAGTTTTCTTTATTTAAATTCAGGACCCTAGTCTCTGAGTCAACTACTTCATTCTCCATCTTAATGAAGAATTCTATCATATTATGATCACTCCGACCCAAGGGGCCTCGTACAACAAGATTGCTAATTAATCCTTTCTCGTTACATAATACCCAGTCTAAGATGGACTGATCTCTGGTTGGCTCCTCGACATATTGGTCCAGGAAACCATCCCGTAAACACTCCAGGAATTCCTCCTCCACAGTATTGTTACTAATTTGGTTAGCCAATCTATATGTAGATTAAAGTCACCCATGATGACTGCTGTGCCCTTATTGCACGCTTCTCTAATTTCCCTTTTAATGCCATCCCCAACCTCCGCCTTATTGTTTGGAGGTCTATATACCACTCCGACTAACGTTTTCTGCCCCTTGGTATTTCTCAGTTCTACCCATACAGATTCCACATCATCAGAGCTAATATCCTTTCTTACAATTGTGTTAATCTCTTCTTTAACCAGCAAATCTACCCAACCTCCCTTTCCTTTTTGCCTATCTTTCCTGAATATTGAATACCCCTGGATGTTGAGTGCCCAGCCTTGGCCACCCTGGAGCCATGTTTCTGTAATCCCAATCAAATCATATTCGGCTGGTTAACAAAATTGAGCCTCATGGAATAGATGGGTCAGTGACAGCTTGGATAAGGAATTGGCTTAAGACAGAAAACAGCGAGTTGTGGTAAATGGCTGTTTTTCAGACTGGAGGATGGCAGACAGTGGTGTTCCCCAAGGGTCAATGCTGGAGCCACTGCTTTTTTTGACATATATATAAATTACCTGGATATTCAAATACAGAGTAGAATTTCTAAATTTGCCGATGACATCAATCTTGGGGGTGTGCCAAACAGCGAGGATGATACCAATCGACTGCAACAGGACATAGAAAGGCTAGCAGAATGGACAGACAAGTGGCAGATGGAATTTAATACAGAAAAGTGTGAGATGATGCATTTTGGCAGAAGGAACAGGGAGAGGCAATATACACTTAATGGCACAATTTTAAAGAGTGTGCAGGGACAGAGCGACATGGGAGTTAATGTGCATAGGTCCCTGAAGGTGGCAAGACATATTTAGAGAGTGGTTAGCAAAGCATATGGGATCTTGGGCTTCATAAATAGTGGTATTGAGTACAAAAGTAGAGAAGTTATGCTGAACCTTTATAAAGCGCTGGTTAGGCCACAATTGGAGTATTGCGTCCAGTTCTGGTCACCACACTTTAGGAAGGATGTGAAGGCCCTTGAGTGGGTGCAGAGGAGATTTACCAGAATGGTTCCAGGGATGGGGGATCTTAGCTACAAGGACAGGTTGGAGAAGCTGGATTTGTTTTCATGAGAGCAAAGGAGGTTGCGGGGTGATTTGACAGAGGTGTACAAGATTATGACGAGTTTGGATAGGCTAGTCGGAGAAAGGCTGTTCCCAGTAGTTGATGGTACAAGGACTAGGGGACACACATTTAAGGTTTTGGGCAAGAGATACAGGGGGGACGTGAGGAAAAACTTTTTTACGCAGCAGGTGGTGAGGACCTGGAACTCGCTGCTGACGGAAGTGGTGGAAGCGGACACACTCAATGTTTTCAAGGGGAAACTGGATAGGCACTTGAGGGAAATAAACTTGCAGGGCTACGGGGATAGAGCGGGGGAATGGGACTGACTGGATTGCTCTACAGAGAGCCGGCATGGACTCGATGGGCCGAATGGCCTCCTTCTGTGCCGGTATGACTCAAACCTCACAATCCCCTACACCAGTGAGACAGAAATATAGGCATGGGGCGGGGGTAAGGTAAGTTTAATTAACAATGCAGCAGCTACCCCCACCCCCCCAGTCAATACATAATATGAACCCTGTGAAGGGAAGCGAAGGACACCCAGCCCCCGTCCCCCACTGACAAGAAATTGTGGGCTGCCCCTCCCTGATGTGATAGTTTCTCTGCCTTTATCCCCCTCCCATTGTCTCCACCATTTCTTGAAACGATCACCCCCCCATTCCCTCCTCTCTCCCCTTCTCACTTCCCCCTTCCCTATCCACCATCTTTTCCTAATCCAATTTGCTCCTCTTCCTCCACTCCAGTATTTCCTTCTCACCCTCCTCACCTTACCCTCCGCTCTTCCCCCTATCTAGGTTCAATTGTTCCCCCACACGCTCATCCTGCTTGACCTGAATATTGCATTTGGTCTTGAATTTTTGGCCTGGAAATTGCTGGGGCCCCATTCCACCACATTTACACCGCCCAACCTCAGAGACTCTATCCCACATTCCAAGGATGGGGTATTTTGCAATGCCAGGATAGGCTGCCAGCACTTGCAAGGCCACACCAGACTGTGGCCACCAGCTCAAGCTGGTTCGACCTTGTAAGGTGAAATTTTTTCCAGAGGGGATGATTGACCTTACTCTAGGTGAAGGTTTGGGGAATTAGAAGGCCTGATAAGGACTCATATCAGGTCTCAGTTCAGCTGAGGCCTTTCAAGGGTGTACAGGGAAGATTTTGTGGGGAAGTCCAGAAACTGGTCCCCAACGCGCCCCATTAAGAACATAAGGACATAAGAAATAGGAGCAGGAGCAGGCCATTCGGCCCTTCAAGCCTGCTCCACCATTCAATGAGATCATGGCTTATCTTCTGCCTCAACTCCATTCACCAGCCCTATCGCTATAAACCTTGATGCCCTTACTAGTCAGAAATCTAATGACTTCTGTTTTGAATATACCCAATGACTGAGCCCCCACAGCCCCCTGGGGTAGAGAATTCCAAAGATTCACCACCATCTGCGTGAAGAAATTTCTTCTCATCTCAGTCCTGAATGGCCTACTCTTTGTAGCAGTCGGCGCAGACTCCATGGATTTGTAGATTATGAACATATATCCTTATTAAAAACTGGACAGGGTGTTTGGGGGGAAGCAGGGAAAAACCACTCAAGCTGAAGGTGGCTCACGTAACCAGGTTGCATTCGTATGGTAACGAACTGTCCTTGGGAACAATGGCCCAAGAGGCCCACTCCCAAGTCTTGAATAACAAAGCTGGCGACTCATTGTTTCTGGAGAAGATGAGCTTGTTAAGTTAATCGGCTGGGAGATCGAAACGAGATCTAAACCATCCAAACCTGGGAGGAAGCCTGGAAACCATTTCCCTGAAGCCATTTGTCCATTAAAACCACAGACAGCAGTCTGTGTATTGGAGGGGTATATTAGAGAGCAGTTTGGATAGCTCTCTCTCTCTCTCCTGCCCTCCACACAACGGAACATCGAGAGCAGCTGAGCCTTGCTCTTCCAACCGAGACGGACTTCGACTAAGGCTGGGACTCGCATGCCGCAAGGCCGGTACGGAACCAGGTAGCCGAGACGTATGGGAGGAAGCTGCAAGCAAGATCAAAGGGAAATCTAGGTGAGCATTGCCACGCCTACACACCCACAACATCACTTAGCTGTGTGAGGGGGTGCCTGTATGTTCCTACCAAACCAGAGGGGGTTTAGCGTTGGAAGGGTCCTGTGATAGTTTAGTTCACGGGAGGGTGTTTTTAGGCCGTGGTAAGTCAGCATGGCAGGGGCTTGTTGGACAAGTCAGGATTGTACTGTTTTAAACTGTACTGTTGTGTTCACACTGCTCGTACTGTATGCGAGTGGAGTGGTTTTTGTCAACCTTAATAAACACTGCACGGGTGAGCCCGAAAATGCTGTCCATGTTCAAATCTGTCCTCAGTAATCCCTATCGTCCAGAACTTGTAGTAAGGGGGTTTGCGAAACCACTTACAATAATTGGCGATTGCGGCAGGGGCCATTGGAAATTGACCACCGCAAAAACCAGTTACACCTTTATCCTGAGGCTGTGGCCCCTGGTTCTAGGCTCCCCAGCCAAGGGAAACATTCTCCCAGAATCCACCCTATCAAGCCCTGTAATAATTTTGTATGCTTCAATGAGATCCCCTCTCATTCTTCTGAATTCAAGAGAATACAGGCCTAGTTTACTCAATCTCTTCTCATACGCCAGTCCCACCATTGACAGGGGAGGAGTGAGAATCTGCCTATGCTCCCCCCCCAACCCCCCAAGTCGGCTTAATGTTTTGGTCCAAATAGATTAGCATTTAAATAAATGTAATTACATTAAATTTACCTAAAATAGCCTCATTACTAATTATTTGGATGTTAAATGGTGCTTTGGGTTACTGAATTCTAATAGTTTGGTGGAATGAAATGCTGTGCCCACCTGGGTGCTAGTACACTGACAATAAATGAAACCAAGTCCTTTATCTCTTCCACCTCCCTCCGTCCTTTTGGGATACTCAGCATAGCAATGTGTGGAAAAGCAGATAGTAACCATGCTGTTCTCTGCAGCTATTCTTTTTGAAATTCTGCTAAGAATATAAAAGTAGAGGATATATCACAATGGAGACCCAGTCGGATCACAGTATCTGGCAGTCCTGCAATCCAGATCTACAGCCTCCAGGTTGTGAAGCAAACACTCTTTGCTGGCAACTACCACCTCACTGAGTCTCTACAAATAGCACTTCTGAAATTATACCGTGGGCACCTTTCTATTTCTTCATGGATTCAGTTTGATTAGTGCTGCACCAGTGCTAGTGAGATGTGGTTCCTAGTCTATTAACTTGTAATATATTGTATATCCCACAGAGGCTAGTTGGCTACTTTATTTGTACCATTCATCATTCTAAATTGGTTTAAGGAGTGTCCAGTTTGTATTGCATTTATTTTATTTTGAATCATTTTGGGCTGGGATTTTGTTTTAAATCGGTTTATGCTGAAGGGTACGATGGATTGATTAACCCGAGGCGTGTTTTCATGGAAACATATTTGGATTACTTTCACGCCAGCAACATCATATCTCCAGCTCAATACACAACAAAAGGGTTTCTGTCACCTTCAGCTTGTCAGCTGTTGAAGGCTTGAGCCCGATGAAGTCTTTACCGCCTTCACACTATAAGGGTCATCAAAGTTAATAAATCGAGAGCTTTATGACAAAAGAGGTTCATTATCGTATCTGACACACAGTAACCCTGATTTAAATTCGGGGCGCAAATCTGGGGCGGTGGGTGAGGGGTATCATTGTGATCGTGAGGCCTGGGCGATTTTAATTCCCAAGGCTCAGGTCCATCTGATTGATGGATTCCTCTCCCGATTGTACTGGGAATCGGGCAGCCCACCTGCATGACGTGTGCAATTTGCAGCAGACCTTAAAGCTAGGATGCACCTCTTTAAGCAAGGTTGCATTCCCTGCTTTGGTTTTTGCTTAAAGAACGTTGGAAAATACTGTGGCAGTGGAGATGGAACAGAAGGCTATTTTCCCCAGTTTTCTGATGCATCCTTGGAGGTCCTGGTGGAGGAAGTCTTGGCAAGGAGTGAAGTACTGTTACCCAGCATCTGTAGGAGCATCCCCAAGGCCAGTATTCAGCAGACATGGACCAAAGTGGCTGTAAATGCCACCAGCTTCACCCCCAGGACTTGGGTTCATTGTAGAAAAAGGTTCAATGAAAGAGGAGTAGAGGTCATCATCGCTCCAGTTGTCTCAACAACACTTGTACCGTCTGGATAATATCCCAAGCTTGTATCTCCTTATCCTCGCACTGAACCACCACCGTGTTTTCTTTTCCAAACCTCCTGGGGTCCCGGCCCAAATCTTTGGGCCTTTTTTCCTCCCTTCCCCCCAAATTTTCTCCCCTGATTAAATTCATCCTGGGAAAATTGTCCTCTGAGGGGCCCAGCACTCCGGCTGCTGTTTAAGGACCAAAAAGGCCCTACAACCTGAAAAAAAAACCATCACCAACTTTTTATAAACTCACTCCAACTCCCTGCAGCAATCAAGCACCCAGCACCACCTGCTCACTCCTAGCCCCTCCCACCTAGAGAGTGCTACCCATTCAGCCACAGCTGACACTCTCTCCCCTCCACGCAGAGAGTAGGGATAATGGGTATGTACTCAAATTGGAAGGAAATGACTAGTAATATCACACAAGGATCTGTGCTGGGGCCTCACCTATTCACTATATTTATTAATGGCTTAGAATACACAATAGAGAGCCATATACCCAAGTTTGCAAATGACACAAAGATTGGTGGCATAGTATTTAGTGTAGATGGGAGCATAACATTACAGAGGCATTGATAGATTAAGTGAGTGGACAAAACAGTGGCTGATGGATTTCAACATAGGTAAGTGTGAGGTCATCCATTTTGGACAAAAAAAGGATAGATCTGATATTATTTAAATGGTGGAAAGCTCGGAACCGCGAAGGTCCAAAGAGATTTAGGGCTCCATGTACACAGATCACTAAAATGTAGTAGTCAGGTACAAAAAATTAGCAGAAAGTCTAATGGATTGCTAGTCATTATAACCAGAGGGGTAGAATATAAAGAGGAAGTCTTGCTACAGCTATATAAAGCCCTGGTTAGACCACATATGGAGTACTGTATAGTTCTGGGCACTGCACCTTAGAAAGGTTATATTAGCTTTAGAAGGAGTGCAGCGCAGAGTCACCAGGGCTTCAAGGGTTAGATTATGAGGAGAGATTACATAAACTAGGATTGTATTCCCTGGAATATAGAAGGTTATGTTTTGATTGAGGGTTTTGAAAGGAATTGACAGGGTAGAGAGAAACTTTTTCTCTCTGGTGGGAGATTCTAGGAAAAGGGGATATAACCTTAAAATCAGAGCCAGGTCATTCAGGAGAAAAGTTAGGAAACATTTCTTCGCACAAAGGGTGGCAAGTGTGGAACTCGCTCCCAAAAAAGGCACAGATGCTAGCTAAGTTAATAATTTTTAAATCAGACATCAATAGATTTTTGCTAGACAAGGGTATAAAAGGATATGGAGCCAAGGTGGGTGGATGGAGTTAAGATACAGATCAGCCATGATCTAATGGAATGGTGGGACAGACTCAAGGGGCTGAATGGCCTACTCCTGTTCCTATGTTCATACATCCTACAGCATACAATCACAAGGGAACACTGTACCACTCTTCCGACCACACTAACACCATTCTCTTCTCACATCCTAGCACTTGCAATACCGGCAACTCCTCCGAGCTTTCCTTTGTCATTTCACATTCCACACCTTTGGCCTTACATTCATCGCCTTGCTATCTTCATTCTATCTTGCTTTACTCCACCACTCAATACATGCACAAGCCCCACGTAACTCCACCCCATGTTCTCGACACACACTCACTGCGATTTTTAGTTAAAATGGCATCGGCGTCCTCAAGGTGACCCCAATTTTAATATATTCAGGAGGCCCCTGCCTGACAGCGGTGGGCGCCTCGGCCACCTTCAAAAAATGGCGGTGGGCATGTTGGGAATGTAGTGGTAAGAACTTTACTGTTATTTTAGCCACCTGCCCGTGCCGTTCCTGTCGGACAGGCAGGGTTAAAATTGGGGCTACTTACGAAGTGATCTAGTGCTGCTTTGTCCTTGGAGGAAATTGAGCAAAGGCTGCTTCAGACAGGAATCAGATCAAACACTCCAGTTCTGGACAGCTAGTATAGTAATTGACAGGCCAGATGGTGCCATTCAGTCCCTTGGTTGCAACGATTGATACGTGCGACTACTGGTAAATGTACAGACCATGATATGATGTTCTATTTCTGAGAATTCATGCTGATTTCTGTAGTCAGACTTCCTGGCTATCTTATCTCTTCTCTTACAGAAACACAAACATTGCAAACACAAAAGAAATCCAGCAATAGCAGTGGGAAGCTGGGGACTTGGTATTACAGTATTAGAAGTGAAAATATACCGCGCAGCACAGAAAAAATAAATTATGAATTTCACATTGAAGAACAACTAAAATACACAGTCGAACTACAACAGCAAACTAGAGAAAAACTTGGATGTTAATCTATCGTAGAACAAGTTATAAACTCTTAACTTCCACTGGAGTTCGCCCGATCAACTCCCAGAACTTCAGTGGAAGATCTGTTTACGCCATTTCTCCAAAGTTTCTGCAGATGTTCTGCTGAAGTTACAGCAGTCAACCCCATGGAAATTCAATCCCATGGAAATTCAACCTCATGGTGTACACTTATCCTTAGTCATCACAGGGAAAACTTTCCAGTCTCTGTTACTGGTAGTGCTAGGGGCTCAGAAGGTCAGGTGGAATTGATCTTGCCAGATTCCGGCTTTTGCTGCACCACTTGCAAACCTCCAGGTGGGCCTTAGGAGTGAGAACTTCATTTGGATATCAAGATATATTGTTATGAGATGTTTTCAAGCAGGCACTATGGCCAGAATTTTCCCGCTGCCGTTCGTGCAGGTTTGGAAGCAGGTCGGCAGTAAAAGTTGCAGAAAATGGGAGCACGTTTGGGAACGCACCGTCATCCCGCCTCCTCGTGCCTTTAACTCGAGCGGGTTTGCCAGCGCGCCACAGACCCGAGCGGCAGAGGCAAGTGACCTAATTAATCTCATTAAATCCTTGTTCTGAGACCCTTAACAAGGATTTTACCCAGAGCTTTGAATTTTACTGGATGACCACGGGAATCACGCAGATCGGGAACCACATCTGTCAACGTGAGGTGGAAGCTCAGTGGCCATTTATCGGGATCATTATTGCACAGCATGGAAATCCCAATAACTACTCCCACATGACACCTGCTTACTTGCATCAGGGAAAGGCTCTTGCTAACTCCATTTTGAACACAGCTTTAGGTGTCTGGAGTTTGCAAGTCTTTTCTGCAACCTCGGAAGCCACTCTCACCACATTGTTAGTGTTAAGTCTGTGTGTTATAGTGATAATTACTACACAGACTGCAAGAGTAAATTCAACAGGTCTTTACTGGTTGGAGGTCGGGACTATACTGAATACAATATTAATACACAGTGCTTATATACCGGTGTGGTCACCACCGGTATTACGTATACAGCAGCCAGAGAAAGTAGTACATCTCTTAAGGTGGAACAGGCTTAAGTTCTCTTAAGGTGGAACAGGTTACATACACCACAATCCTCCCTTTTTAGCTTAACAGTCATATCCCCATTTAACATAACATAATAACATATATACATATATAACTTCAGGTATAACAGTTCAAAGGTTCAGTCTCTCAGGAGGCTTTCTGATGCGGCTTGGATAACGCCTCTCAGTAGTCTCTGATTCTTGTTGTTGAGGTGCCTCCTCTATTTGGTTTCCAATGTATTGGGTGTCATCATCATCAAGTACATTCCCTGCCGAGGTAGATGCCTCAGGTTCATTAACGTCTTTCACAGTTGTCTCTGTCACAACCATGGGTTCGACCCTTGCTCTCGACTCTACCAGTTGATCCGCATGACGCCTTATCACATTATGACCAATATCTACTGTGTACATCAGAGGTCCTTGTCTGGCCCGAATTGTTCCGGACTGCCATTTTTCGTTTCCATAGCCCCTTGCCAACACTGGTTGTCCTACGTCGAAAGTTCGAGTGGTCTTGTTGTTAATATGCCGAAACTGTTTGTTTTCCACTTCCATCCGCACATTTGGTTTTAACAAGTCCAACTTGGACCGCAACCTCCTGTTATAAAACATCATGACAGGACTTTGGTTAGTCACTGCATGATCGGCATTTCGATATGACATCAGGAACTTGTCGACCTTGTGTTGCAGCGGAATCTGATCATCGTTCATGGCCTTAATTGCCTTTTTGAATGTCTGGACAAATCTTTCAGCCAACCCGTTTGTCGCCGGATGATATGGGGCAGAGGTATAATGTTTTACTCCAATCTTCTTTAAGAATTGTCGGAATTCTTCCGATACAAACTGTGGTCCGTTGTCCGAACAGATCTGTTCTGGCAATCCGTTCCTTGCGAATATTGTTCTTAACACCGCAATTGTCTCTTCTGAAGCAGTGGTATTCATCTTGATGACTTCTGGCCATTTGGAATGTGCATCCACCGCGATTAGGAACATGGAGTCCATGAATGGACCAGCAAAGTCAATGTGTACGCGTTGCCATGGGGCTGAAGGCCATTCCCATGGGTGTAGCGGTGCTATCGGAGGTGCATTTTGCACTTTTTGGCACCCAGCGCAGCTTTTCGTTAACTCCTCAATCTGTTGGTCAATACCCGGCCACCATACATAAGCCCTAGCAAGACTTTTCATTTTAACTCCCCCCAGATGACCTTCATGCAGTTCGTTTAAAACTCTTTCCCTTAACTTGGGAGGAATAATCACTCTTGTCCCGTACATCAAGGTACCATGGCAGACGGACAGCTGGTCTCGCCTTGCCGAAAATGCCGGTAACAGAGGATCACCCGGTGTTGGCCATCCTTTCACTGTCACCTCGTAGACTCTGGACAGTGTTGGGTCGTTCCTGGTTTCTCTTTCAATACTTGCATTGGTGACTGGTAAACACTCGATGATGGTCGAATGAAATAACTCAACAGGGTCAACTTTCATCGTGTCTTCTTCTTCAGGTAGTGGCAGGCGCGACAGCCCATCAGCATTGCCATGCTGTTTCGTACCTTTGAATTCTATTTGATATTGATGTGCCCCTAGGAAAAGAGACCATCTCTGGAGACGCTGCGCTGTCATCACCGAAACACCCTTCTTAGGGTTAAAAATGGATACCAACGGTTGATGGTCTGTCAGAAGTGTGAATTTTTGGCCCTGCAGGTAATGATTAAACTTCTTCACTCCCCATACAAGGCTAAGAGCCTCCCTATTGATCTGCGCATAGTTGCGCTCAGCGGAGGTCAATGATCTGGATGCAAACGCGACTGGCCTTTCCGTGCCATTTGGCAGCTTGTGTGAGAGTACTGCCCCAATACCATATGGAGAAGCATCACAAGCCAACCGAATGGGCAGTGTCGGGTTGAAGTGAGCCAACACTTCCTCTGAGGTGATCAATTCTTTGCTTTTGCGAAATGCCTTCTTACAGTTTTCGCCCCATTCCCATGGTACCACTTTCTGTAAAAGAGCGTTTAACGGGTGCAGTACCGTGGATAGATTTGGCAGAAATTTATGCTAATAGTTAATTAATCCTAGAAACGACCTCAACTGAGAGACATTCTCCGGAGCGGGAGCCTTTACAACTGCCTCAATCTTGTCAGGAGACTTATGAAGCCCCTCCCGGTCAATGACATGGCCACAGTACGAGATCCGCTTCTGGAAGAACTCACATTTCTGCCGATTTACTCTAAGTCCATACTCTTTCAGTCTGTTGAGCACCAGTTCCAAGTTTGCGAGATGTTGTTCATCACCATCACCTGTGATCAGAATATCGTCCAGGTAACATTGTGTGCCTGGAATTCCCTGTAATACCTGCTCCATGGCCCTCTGCCAAATTGCTGGAGCCGATGCCACTCCAAAAACCAGCCTATTGTACCGGTACAACCCTCGATGCGTGTTGATCGTGAGGTATTGGCGTGACTCTTCCTCAACCTCCATCTGCAAGTACGCCTGCGCCAGGTCTATCTTGGTGAAGTGTTTCCCGCCAGACAATGAAGCGAAAATATCCTCAATCCGTGGAAGCGGATACTGCACCGTGTGAAGCACCGGATTAATGGTGATTTTGAAGTCTCCACAGATGCGAACTTCCCTGGATCTCCTGGCTTGTTGCTCGCAGGACGTTTCATAACGGGAACAATGGGCGTAGCCCACTCACTCCAATCTACCTTAGACAGTACACCTGAACGTTCTAGCGCTTCCAGTTCTGCTTCTACAGTAGGTCGTATTGCATAGGGTACCGGTCTGGCTTTAAAAAATTTTGGTTGTGCATGTTCATCAATCTTGATGTTTGCCGTAATTCCTCTCAGTGTTCCCAGTCCCTGCTGGAACACCTCTTTAGCATCATCCAATATTCTGGACAATCGTTTAGGTTTGACATCTGTTTCCCCGGAATCTACCGTTCGTGCCTTCAAGGAGTGCCAGTCCATATTCATTTTCCTAATCCACTCGCGTCCTAGTAGTGGTGGACCTCCTTCAGGTAGCACATATAAGTCCATTACTTGGCTTTCTTCACCCTTGTGGACCACTTCTACCTCTATTTTTCCGATGGGGTACACTCTTTGCCCCGTGTATGTTTTCAATATAATCTCCGTATCCTGTAGGGGAATATGTTGGAATAACCTTCTGTAATCTTTCTTATTCATGACTGTCAATGCCGATCCAGTGTCCAATTCCATTTTT
Organism: Somniosus microcephalus; assembly: GCF_052327205.1. Lineage (NCBI taxonomy): Eukaryota > Metazoa > Chordata > Chondrichthyes > Squaliformes > Somniosidae > Somniosus > Somniosus microcephalus. The sequence goes on along the minus strand of NC_140987.1, from coordinate 419,701,706 downwards.
ACTTGGACTCCTGCTATCTGAAGAGTGACCCAAATTGTCTGGAGATCTGCATCCTTACCAACGTTGTGTACTCTTAAGCTATCCAGTTTATTACTGCTAGCGTCTGAATCTGACTTCTGTTCAGTCAAACTGTTCTTTGTCACCTTGTGTACCTTTGCCTATTTTCCTTGCGGTGACTTTTTGTTGCTGGTCTTCTTTCCTGACCGGCATACTTTAGCTATGTGGCCAAGCCTGCCACACGTTCTGCATTCTTGGTTTTTAAACCAACACTGGTTCTGATTGTGCGTTGTCTTTCCACAACAATAACATTTGACAGAACTCAAACCCAATTTGTTTGTACCGAGTTCCGGTGACCGTAGCTGCATTACTGCCGTGCCTCTCGCTGCAGCTTCGTGTGCTGCTGCCATAGTGAGCGCCTTCTCAAGCGTCAGCTCATTCTCCTCGAGCAGTCGCTTTTGTGTATCCTGTTTAAATAAACCACACACAAATTTATCTCGTAGTGCCTCTGTCAGTCCCGTTCCAAACTGACAATATTTTGCTAGCTTACGTAATACCATCAAATATTCAGCATTGCTTTCATTCTGCAGCTGCCTTCTGTCGTAAAATTTAAATCGTTCCGCTGGCAGCAGCGGCGTGGGGTTTAGATGATTTTTCAGGACAGTAACAATCTCATCGAACGTCTTATCCGCCGGTTCATCTGGTGATAACAGGTGTTTCAATTGCCCGTATGTCTTCGCACCCATTAAATTTAATAATGTTAGTGCTTTATCTGCATCAGGAATTTTATTTGCCTTACAATAATTTTGTATGCGTTCTACATACATGGCCCAATCTTCGATGTCACTATCAAAGGTATTAATGTTCCCATGTTTAGGCATCATTGCAATGTATTGTATTTTTATGTTATCCAAGGTGGCGGCTTCCCGCTCTTGTCGTCGTCCTCCGCCCACAAAATGGCGGTTTTCCCGCGCTTGGCGGTCTTCAACCGTCCCCCGACGCTGTCTCCGCTTCACCGCGGCTCTCGCGCCTTCAGTTTCCCCAGACGCTGTGCCTTTTAGCCCGAATGCGGCCCTTATCTCCGGTCGCGATCGATGTCCCCACGCTGCGCCTCTCGCTCGAAAGCGGCCTGGCCCTCATCTCCGGTCGCGATCGATCTCACCGCCCTTATTCCTCCGTCTTCCCAGCCCCGTCTGTACAGCCAACGCGGTTGACTTTCTGTCGCGTCGCTGCCCGGCTTACCCACCACCGAGGTAGAAAAGAAGAAAGCTGACAGTCGCTGATGGAGGCTTCGAGGTCAGGATGTCTTTTGCACTCCGGTTTCTCGATGCCTGCCGCTCGACGTGTCTTCCAGTAGGGTGATGAGGGTGGAAACCTCGCTTCGACATCCTGTCTGTGGACGAAGCTGCCGTGGAAATAACTGCTCCAGGGTAAGAATCGGACTTGTCGCCACTGTTAAGTCTGTGTGTTATAGTGATAATTACTACACAGACTACAAGAGTAAATTCAACAGGTCTTTACTGGTTGGAGGTCGGGACTATACTGAATACAATATTAATACACAATGCTTATATACCGGTGTGGTCACCACCGGTATTACGTATACAGCAGCCAGAGAAAGTAGTACATCTCTTAAGGTGGAACAGGCTTAAGTTCTCTTAAGGTGGAACAGGTTACATACACCACAGTTAGTATCTATCAGATCACTGACAGATTGCTCCTCTGATCTGTACTTGACCTGGCATCTATTACAAGAGCATGGGTGTTGCTTATACTGTCTCACCTTGGTCCTCAGAATGGGACCAGGATGAGCCTCAAAACCAGCAGCAGCAGCAGCAACAACACCAACAACCTTCTCAACGACCTGATGCTCCACAGGACAGAGGGCATCAGCGCAGGGCTGCACTGCGCCGGAGGCGATACACCCAACACAGGGTATACAGGCAGAGGATGAGCTTCCTCAACATGACTGAGTAGCAGTGCCAAAGGAGGCTCAGGTTATTGTGCCAGGACATCGCAGACATTTGCAGTTTGCTGGAGCAAGAGCTGCAGCCCAGAGGAGTGGGTGGTCATGCTTTACCAGTGGCTGTCAAAGTCACCAGCACCTCAACTTCTTCGCTTCAGGCTCCTTCCAGGGATCTGCAGCAGACATTTGCAGCATCTCGCAGTCGGCCGCCCACAGATGCATCACCCAGGTTACTGGTGCCATGCTTAGCAAGTCAGCCAATTATGTAAACTTTGTCACTGATGAAGCCAGTGTTACTGAGCGGGCGCTTGGCTTCCCACAGGTGCAGGGCATCATCGACAGCACACATGTGGCCATCAGGGCATTCCATCATCATCCAGCAGTCTTTGTCAATCGCAAGGGCTTCCACTCCCTCAATGTGCAGCTGGTCTGCAACCACAGGAAGATCATCATGCATTTGTGCGCCAAATTCCCTGGCAGCTGTCATGATTCTTTCATGCTGCACCAGTCCACACTCCCTGTAAGATTCACAAAATATCTACATTTCCCCAAAGGTTAATAATAAGAAAAGGGACTCTGCGTGGACATTTTAATGAAAAAGGGTACCCAAGATGGCGTCCACACCTCGTGGCAGAAAGCCTGTGAGATTTTAAAAATTTGGACTCTGCGGCACAGGCAGCTTGTGGAGAAATCGAAACCAAAGCTGCAGTTTCTGTGAAGAGAGACTTTGCATTTTGAAAACCAGACAGGACTTTGAATTATGTATTAAACCAAATCGGAGACAGATCAAAACCTAGTTAGGCCTATAGTTAAGGCCATCAAGCAGTTTGCATAAATAATTGGGAACAGCTTAAGGAAGCCATCGAGGCTGGACTAGCCCATTAAGATGTATTAATAACAAAACAAGTCAATTATCAGGCCAGTAGATGCGATTACCGGCCATCTAAAACCAGTTAGTGCAGATTGCTACCATTATTTAAAATAGCCCGCCAAGATTGGGACAAAGAACTAACCTGATTTGGCGCGCAGATAAGGGCCATCCGAAGGAGTATAATTGTAGGCCCACTGGCAACCTTCTCGCTCTTCTCTCTGCCCTTGCTCCTGGCTCCGGCTCTGGCCCCTCGCCCTCGTGGCTACTGCTCTACCCCCATCCCGCGTTTACCGCCCGGCCACTGCCCATGCCTTCCCCATTCCATCAGGGATGCCCGGCATTGCGCCAGGCGGACACGGACAAACCAGGCCAGGCGAGGCGGGATGCGACGAGGTGAGGTGGTGAAGAAGATGAATGGAAAGATGATTAAAGAAAAGTTTTGAATAATCGGGCCTTCAGTCCAGCTGACCTGCGACTATCTTCATGCAAACTCCAACTGCCGGCCGAGGAAGAGGAACCATCATCCCTGCGAGGTAAAGTTCCCAAGCAGAGACTTTGGCCTAGAAATTCAGTTGCGTTCGCCAGCCGTTAGCGCCATAAGAGGGGTAGGTTTCGAGCGCTAGGCCCTTAGCGCCCGGGCGCAGACCGATCTGCGCCTACGCCCAACTTCAGTTGACATTTAGCGCCGGCGCAAAGTGTTTGCGCGCGCTCAGCTGCGCGCGCAGCTTATGACGTCATTTCGTCGTGCAGCGTCGTTTGTGCGCCCCAAACCGGAACTTCAGTGGCGCCCGCCCAATGTGGGCGTGGCGCTGTTAAGAACTGTGAAGTGGAACACAGCAGAGGCCCTGCGGGCCTCGGGGAGCGCTAATTAAAGGGCACTTACACTGAACTCTAAAGGGCAGCCATTTTGCTGCAATGACTTTAGTGCTACGGATTTCTGGACAGAGACCAAGGAAGAGACCTTACTGAATTGGGCCAACATAGGAGAGGTATTTTTGGCTTCTGGCCAGAGCTTGCAAATTTGTCTCATTGTGATTTCACTGTTTGCAAGTATATTATGGGGGCTGCATGGGGTTCCAACCCTCAGTTCCAGCATTATGTGCGAAGGGCTCGCAGACGCTGTGTGAGAGGGGCAGCCATGCCTAGACGCAGAGGGGCCATCAGGCGTCGGCAATGTAGGCCTTACCCACTCAGGGAATACCGCCAGCAGGTGTCCTATCTCACCATGACTGCCGCGCATTGTGTTAAGAGGCTGCGCTTCAGAAGGGAGGTGGTTGCAGAGATCTGCCAGCTGCTTCACAGAGATCTGCGTCCACAGCTGATATGCAGGACGTCTCTGTCGGTGGAAGTGAAGGTCACGGTGGCTCTGAACTTTTATGCAAGCGGCTCCTTCCAAGCCGCTGCTGGGGACATAGCGAACATCTCCCAGTTCGCCGTGCATCGCTGCATCCGGCAGGTCACCGATGCCCTTTTCGCAAGGAGACACCAATTCATCTCCTTCCCCATGACCCTAGAGAGGCAGGAGCAGCATGCAGTCGGATTTGCGAGGATCGCCGACTTCCCCATGGTGCAGGGCGCCATTGACTGCACGCATGTGGCTATGCGGGCACCTATCGACAATGCCGAGGATTACCGCAACCGGAAGGGCTACCATTCCCTCAATGTACAGCTGGTGTGTGACCACAGGCAACGCATCCTAGCTGTCAATGCCCGCTTTCCAGGAAGCAGCCACGATGCATTTATCCTGCGCCAGACTACTGTGGCTGACATGTTCCAGGCACAGCCTCCCCCAAGAGGATGGCTTATCGGGGACAAAGGCTATCCTTTGTGTACATGGCTCATGACCCCGCTCCGCGCGCCCAGGACCCCTGCTGAGGAGGCATACAACGAAAGCCATCAAGCCACAAGGAACATCATAGAGCAAACGATTGGCGTCCTCCAGCAACGGTTCCGCTGCCTGGATCATTCCGGCGGATCTCTACAGTATTCGCCGGATAGAGTCTCCCAGTTCGTCGTCGTTTGATGCATGCTGCACAACCTGGCTATCCGCAGGACTCAGGCACTGCCACCTCACGTTGGACCACCACCTCAGGAGGACGAGCAGGAGGACCATGAGGAGGAGGAGGAGGAGGAGGAGGAGTATCAGCCCAGGAGGGAGCCACAAGGTCCAAGGGCCGTCCGTCAGCGGCTTATTGAACGACACTTCTAGGCCCCCTGTCAGGGAATGGCTTGTGGCAATGAACGCACTTGAATGCAGCCGCTCCGCAAGCCCTCAGCCGGTTAACGCAACAACCATTTGAAACATCACACATGGACAAGCTGAATAAATAAAAAGCTTTATTTAACAAACTCAGGGCCCTTCCCACATGAAACCCAAAAACAGACAAGACCCCCAAAAAACAGTCAAAAACATATCTCACTCCCACAACCTGGGGAGGAATAACAAAACTTGTCCATCCAAATGGCCTTCATCCTCGGCCTTACCAAGACAAACCCCCCCATACAGAACACAAACACCCCCATATAAAAAAACATTTGCCTTCATCTTCGGCCTTACCAAAATAAACCCCCCCCATATAGAACACAAACACCCCCATATAAAAAAACATTTGGCAACACACTCTACTTTGTGTGCCGAGAGGGCGAGTCCTTGTCCAGGCTTTTCCGGCCCCTGGCCGACCTGCTGCTCCGCCTCAACCTGGGCCCTGTGGGTGTTGCAAGGCTGGGGGAAGGCTCCTGAGGGGCACAATGCGTGACGGCAGATGCCCTTGGGGGTCGGCCTAGACGAGCTCCGGCCCTGGAGGGGTCGGCTGCTGACTGCTGCAGCTGTGGCTGGGCAGCATCAGTCTCTCCAGCAGCTCGTCGCAGCTTTGCTGGGGGAGTGGCAGTGGCGGCTGCAGCAATGGGGGCAAGCTGGCTGATGCCAGGCGCTCGCTGGTCGCCAGAGACACTGGCAGTCGGCCGGGCTGGCACTGCAGCAAGCGCAGCAATCTGGTGAAGCCCAGACCGCTGTGCTGCAGCAGCGCGGCGGGTGCCCTGGCGATGCGTGCGTGACACAGCGAGTGTGGCAGCAGTGAGTGCCCGTACTGCCCTGGTCTGTGCCCGCATCAGACCAGCCAGTGACTGCACGGCACCACTCATCAACTCTGCACTCGCTGCCTGTGCTGCCCTGAAATCGCCCCGACTCGCGTCCTGTGATGCCCTGAATTCTTCGTGACCCCTGGCCTGTGCTGCCCCGAATTGTTCGTGACCCCTGGCCTGTGCTGCCGCGAGTTCTTCTAAACCCCTGGCCTGTGAGGCCCCGAAATCGGCCACACTATGAGCCAGGGACTCAATGGCCTCAGGCAACCGTCCCACAACCCCCATGAACTCGGTGTGCCGACGATCCGAGTCCGCGGACATTTGATCAAGGAGGCGCACCTCCTGGGCGAGGACCGTCTCCGGACTGGAGGCCGGACTCTCCCTCTGGGGAGAAGGCCGCCGAGCTGCCCGACCCTTCCCGCGTGGCAGGATGCCACTGGGCACAGGAGCTACACTCCCCTGCAACACTTCCCCCCTCTGGGGAGAAGGCAGCCGTGCTGCCCGACCCTTCCCGCGTGGCGTTACGCCACTGGGCACAGGAGCTACACCCCCCTGCAACACCTCCCCCTGGCTCTCCTCCAGGCAAGACGTGTCCCCTCCATTGCCATCCCCTGGCGCGGATGAGGGTTCCCCCGATGGGCCGCCTTCCTCTTGCTCCTCGTCGTCCTCCTCTTCCGAGGGACTGACACTCGCAGCCTCAGGGACCTCCTCCTCACCAGCTGAAAGCAGGAATGCACAAGAGTAGCTTTAGAGTGAGGACAGGGCGTCAGCGAGGGAGGCATGAGTGGCATTTTGCGCATTGGTCGGACAGTGGCAAAGGATGTAGATCTGAAGCGCAAGGGGAATGAGAGAGGTCCAAACGCTCATGTCCTTACCATTGGGGCCCAGCACAGGGTCGGCATCTCCAATTGCAACGGGGCCAATCACCCGGGCACCCATGATTCGACCCACGCGCTCCTCCAGGTCACTGAGCTCCTGGAACTGGGCACGGCCTCCCCCGGTGACAGTCCGGCTCTTCAGATTCTGGGCCAGCTTGGCCTGCAAGAGAAAGGACGGCCTCTAAGTACAGTGTGGTGCCCTGTTGTTGTGTGCACTGCCTCCCATGGTGGAATAGCTTGGCCAGTGTGGTGCCCTGTTGTTGTGTGCACTGCCTCCCATGGTGGAATAGCTTGGCCAGTGTGGTGCCCTGTTGTTGTGTGCACTGCCTCCCATGGTGGAATAGCTTGGCCAGTGTGGTGCCCTGTTGTTGTGTGCACTGCCTCCCATGGGCGAATAGCTTGGCCAGTGTGTAAAGTGCAGAAAGTGCTATTGATGTTCATGCCAGTGCCATAGCTGCTGGAGGAGGGCTGGCCATTTGGCCTTTGAGGTCCCTTTGCCCATAATGTGAGGTGCACATGCAAGGATGAGGAGGACAATGGAAAGGGTACTCACCCTGACCAACCGAGTGAGGTCGTTAAACTTTTTCCGGCATTGGTCACCAGTCCTGGGGACATCGCTGTTGGCTGTGACCCTCTGGGCGATTTCCCTCCAGGCTCTCCTGTACAGCCTCTTGGGAGCCTTCTTGCCACTGTCCGGGCACAAGATATCTCTTCTCTTCTCCAAACCCCTAAGCAGCACCTTCAAATCATAGGCAGAGAAGCACTGCGCTCGCTCACGGGCCCTCTGCATCGTTGCTGGCGCTATTTCTCTCCAGCAGCAGTGTTTAGGCTTAGCTGGAGGGCTGCAGTATCCAGGGCGTGGCAGCAGACCAAGTCGACCCTTCCCCCTTTAAGAGCTGGCCGGCGCCAGGGTGTCTGCTGTCAATCAAAACATGACCGCACCTGCGCTGCGCCCGGCCTCGGCGGTATCAGTCTGCACCGCCGGCTTAGCGCCTAAAGATAGGGGTGCAACGCCAGTTTTAGCGCTCGAGCAAACTCCTTGGCCAAAGCTACTGAATATCGGCGAAGTGGCCTCCACTTTCCGGCGGGCGCAAACTTTAGCGCCCGCCCGACTTTACCGCCCCAAAAGTGGCTATACTGAATTTCTAGGCCTTTAACTTTGGGGCACTTTTACCTGGACAACGTCCTTGCAGCACCCCGAGACCACGTGATGACGGCAGACTCCAGAGAGCACAAAGAGCGAACCCCAAACCTCGCCGCTGTTTTGAATTCAGCAGATCTTTTGGATTGGTGAGCATGAATTCTGACCCCTCATAGCTTAACCTAGTTAGGTATAGGGGGTGGGATAAGGATAAGGCGATTGTTAAGATAGTCGTTTTCCCTCGATGTGCTGTGTGTTCCCCATTCCCCGTATAAGTATAGTTATTTTGTACTTTGCCTGTTAAAGTTTATACTGGTAACTTTTCATAAGATTGTGTTAAGTTCTTCTTCAATAAAAATCTTGGTTTTGCTTACATCCAACCACCTGTCTACTCGAGTCTTTTCTGTATCGCCGCCTTGTACCTAAGTCCGGTGTCTAGAACCCAGGGGCATGGGAGCGATTCGAACCGCTCATAAACAGTCAGAGGCATAGCTGACTGGGTGTACGCACCACCCCACATGACCCCCTACAGAAATGGCGACCGCGGCAGGACACCGGCAACAAGGTTGCGATGCAGTAGATAATGGTTCGGATGAGCGAACCATGATGGAGGAAAGGATTTCTGATTATGTGTCTAGCAAGGTGAATATCACTAAGAAGTGGATCACCACTCTGTTAAAGGCTGGCCGTCCGGTAGATGCAGCAGCTAAGTGGACAGAGGGAAAGGAACACAAGAACTCCTTAGAGAAGGCAGTTTGGCTGATGTGTTTTAAAAAGCAGGTCCAGCTTTTGGACAGGCTCATTGCAGCACAGGCAGTCAAGTTAAAGGAGTCAGCCCTGGAGATCCAGGATAAGGCTCTTGCAGGGGAAAAGTTATTAGTAGCTTTGCAGGCTCTGACTCAGGAGAGAGTGCATTTAGTGGGAGAATAAAAGTCCCAGTTGGAATACCTATGGTGCCAAGTCACCGAGGCCAAGGGAAATGAGTTAAGGTTGCGGGAGAAGAACGCCCGCTTGGTAAGGCAGGTTAGGGAACAGGAAGAGAAAGTACAGGTGGTAAAGGCAGCGTATAAGCTAGCGAGCGAACAGGGGTTTGAGGAGGCAGACCATGGCCCCTGTAAAGAGAGGATAGAAAATCTGAGCCGGGCCCTCCGGAAGGCAAAAGGCATGGTATGCCTCATAAGCCCAAAGGCAGGCCAGGCAGATTTTATGGGGAACGAGGGGAGGACAGTTCCAACATCACCGGTAGTGTCTAGGGACGACCCGGTTGAGAGAGAGGTCCATGAGCAGGCGGCTGGGAACATGGGGAAGCAGCATCGGAGTAACCGATTGCTGCTCAAACCGAGAATGCACCATGAGTGGGAGGTAGGAGATCAGGTCATGGTAAGAAACTATGCCCGAGTAGGGAGTTTGGAGCCATTGTACATGGGGCCCTACACATTGTAGATAAAGCCAGCCCCATGGTTTATGCCGTGAAGATGCCCCGGCGTACAAAATGGTTTCATATCAACCAGTGTAAGCTGTTTACGCCTGAAAGGAGAAAACAGCCAGTTGGGAAAAGGTCTGAGGATAAAGATCCTCAGCCTGCAGCAGGAGCGAGTTCACAGACTTCACTGGCAGGCGCTGTGGCTTGCTTAAAGGGAGGCGCCATCCCGCCCATCGATTGGGACACTCCCCCACTCTTCTGGGATCCAGATGAGGGGGAGGGACCCGAGAGCGAAAACCCCGCCCCTAACCCAGGTGTAGAGAGGGAGGGACCTGAGGTCGAAAATCCCGCCCCGGATCCAGCCATGGGACCTGGGGGCGGAGACTCTCAGCTTGCAGCAGCAGGCTGCGAAAAGTTACCTGCCCACAGCCCAGGTTCGGGAGGGGTCAAGCCTGAGGGAGCAGCGGTTCAGGTTAAAGGCACAGTGGCCAAGAAAGCCCCATCCATCAAGGCCCCCAGAAGGTCCCCACGGACGCCCCAGCCGAGAAAGTCATGGTCACCAGCCCTCCAGCTACCAAGGGCCGCCCCTCAAGCCAGGGAAAGGTCCAAGGACAGAAGTCCTCAGCCAGCAGCCACGGGCTGCGAGGGACCAATAGGGAAGGAAGGTGCGGTCACGCCGGGGGTGGCGGTGAGCCGCAGTCTGACCAGGGATTAGCCTGGCTGCCCGGAGGCGGGCGACGGATGTATATAGTTTTAGTTTAAGTTTTGGTTAGTGTTTATTGTTAAGTTTAGTTATTTAGCTTAAGTTTGGGTGTTTTAGTTTAAGTTAAATAAGGTGATCGGTAGTTTTAAGTGAGTAATCTGCTAAGAGTGTGTATATTTGGGGTCGAGGTTGCGGGACCCGACCATGCTTCACCAAGCCAGAGAATCTCTTGGGGACCTGGCTGCATGTTTTTGTATCTTTTTGCAGAAAGACTTTCACGATGAAGGGGGTCGTGATCCTATTCGCCCTGATTGGGATGAGCGTGGGAAGACGAGGCGACGTCCAGGACTCCCACATCTACGGGTGCTCGGGAGACAAGGCGCCCACAGCGATCGAGGGAAGCGGTGAACGTGATGCGGAGGAGACCGCCGTCTACTTCCACGAGGGAAGGTGGCCAGGATGGCTGGGGTCCAATTCGTCTCAGTACTCCAGCCAAACCAGATTCACGTACTGGGAGATCTCCCTCCTGTGCCCCAGGGTATGGGTCGTTACCACGAGGGTCAGCGTCACTGTTGGAAAGCGAATATGTTTGACGTGTAAAGGACACATTCCACTGGATAGGTGGTGGTGGCTCAGGAAGCTGAGCAAAGACATGAGGAACCCCGAAGTCGAGTGGGAACGGTCGGGGAACAACACCCACCGGACGATTACAGGGACTCAAGGAGGATTAAGTGTGTGTTGGGACATGCGGTGGGAACCGGACCAAGGGATTTATATCTGTATGTGGGGGTCAGAGGAGGTCTGCCCCGCAGGCATATCCATCTTTTTCCACCGGCAGTGGCAAGACGCCGGGGAGGGGATGAAGTCAGATACCAGCCTGAAGGCGTGTGCGGTCCCATACTCCCCGATCCCAGTCAACGCCACTGAGCTGGTAACCCGCCCCCGTAAGCCCCCGCCCATGGCGCAGGCGGCGAGGTTACCCAGGGAAGGTTGCCCCACCACCACCAAGGGACCAGGGAATGGGTTGGTACTAGCACCTACCAATCAAGCGCTGTACCAGGGGGTACACTACGCAGTAGCCTCCGTGATTTTAAATCTCACCGAGGTACATTTGCCGGAGTGGCGTCCCAAAGAAACAGAGCAGCTGTACCAGGCCTTATTAAAGGATATGTTCAAGAAGTTTTATGAGTTAGATTTCGCCCACGTGGACAAAACCGAACTGTACACCACACACTGAGAGTTTTTGGGTAATGCAGGGAGGCAAAGAAGGGGAGTATGGAATGATGTTTTTACTGCGTTTAATACTGGGTTCTCTGTCATCAACAGTTTAGATGACATCGAGCTGCAGACCCAGATAAATGGTTTAAAAACACAGTTAAAGAAGATATTACTGGATGAGAACAAGGTAGTGGGCTCGGAGTTGCATGAGGACCAGGCCATGACGGTCCATTTAAAGGAAATCATAGCGGAGTTGGAAAAGCACGCAAAGATGGTAAATGCTCTCATAAGGGAGGACAGAAATGCTTCTGACCATGGTGCGCAGAATGAGCTGTGTGTGTTATACGGGGCGTGGTTACTGGGCGAGGGCCGCAGTAATCTGGAGGATTTAAAACCGGGTTTGGTCCCCTCCTGGATTAGCAACAAGCACCTCGCAGCCCTCCACCCTTTTGAGAATGCATTAAGCCCGTGCCAACTCTGGCTAGCCTCCGAAGCCTATCCAGTCCCCGTGGATTGTGGGCAGTCCAACCACACAATCATGGGAGTAGTAGTTAGGATGCCGGTCATGGGTAGGACAGCCCGACCCGCACCGGTATACAGGGTTGAGAACATTGGAGTCATTCAAGGGGGTGCACACATTTGTTTCACAGCGGTCCCACCTTACGTCATTAAGTGGGAGCACGCTATGACAGGTACTGACCTCTTGGTGCCGGAGCTGGGGAGCACACATAGGCCTAGAAATTCAGTATAGCCACTTTTGGGGCGGTAAAGTCGGGCGGCCGCTAAAGTTTGCGCCCGGCGCAAAGTTGAGCCCCCTTCGCCGATATTCAGTCGCATCGCCCTAAGAGGTTGCTGCTGCGCTAAAACAGGCGATGCACGACTATCATTAGGCGCTAAGCCGGCGGCCCGGGGCGAAACCCCGGAATTTGGGCACAGGGCAGGTGCGATGAGCTGCTGATTGACGGCAGTCACTCTGGCGCCGGTGAGCTCTTAAAGGGGGAGGGTGCATTTGTGTTTCTGAAAGGCCGGCATTAGGTTTGTTATGTCTCCTCCTCCTCCTCCTCCTCCTCCTCCTCCATGCCGTCGTCGTCTTCTTCTTCCTCTTCTTCTCTGTTGAGCCAAACCAGAAGATCCGTCTCCCACGGCTGCCGTTTCTACTGCAAGAGGAGTGCCCTTTAATTTGCGCCCCCCGCGCCCCGCATCGGCTGAGCACCGTTCCACTCAACAGTCGCTAGGGGCGCCAGGCGCACAATGGGGCGGCGCGACTCAAGTTCCAGACTGGGGCGCACAAAGGGCGTTGCACGAGGAAATGATGTCATGATCTGCGCGCGCAGCTGAACGCGAGCAAAGACTTTGCGCCGCCGCTAAATCTCTACTGAAGTTGGGGCGAGGCGCAGATCGCGCAGCGCCCGACCACTAGCCGCCTCGCGCTCGACATCTACTCCTCCTAAGGCGCTAACGGCTGGCGCAACCAACTGAATTTCTAGCCCATAATCCTGTGTCCCCAGCACTTGAATGCATATTCAAAACTGCAGTGTGGGTTCAGAGCTGCTGGCGCAAAACCTATAAATTGTACCATGGAGGCAATGGCACAAGGCCATGTTCCCCCAAAGGTAGCATATATAGGAGGTGGTACAATATGTGTCACAACCGGCGCATCTCCCTACCAGCATGGACAGCATAGCTGGTGTCTGGTCAGTGAAAGCAGCTTCTGTTTTAAACCCGAGGCAGAAGTTCAAGTGGCCCAGGAGCGAATTGTCCCCATTCCTGAACCCTCCACTGTTCACCTCACTGTGAAGGAGAATTTTACGGATTTGCAAAAGTATGTAGCCCACTTTGGCTACGAAATTTCCCCTCTCCTTGAACACCTTACCAAAATACTCAAAGCCGTTATAGTTTTGCAGAAACATTTTTACACTCTAGAGCAGAAAACAGTAGAGATAGGGACTAAGATATTGGATATTGTGATTCCACCCTGGTGGGACATTTTCAATAACATAGAGGTCCCTTCGTGGATCAGACTGGCTTCCCACATTCTCGTGGTTTGCCAGTTAGGGATAGTGTTGTATCTAGTTTGCATTCAATGTAAGGGAAAAGGTCAGTTGTTAGAATTCCATAACCAGAAGACCTGGAAGGAACATTATGTAAAGGTGGAGGGAGATATGCCTGTTTAAGTCTTTTCCTTGTATTTTGATTAAAGGTTTTTTTTGTGTTTTGTTATTTTTAATAAAGGTTTTTCTGTTGTTTTTTGCGACACGTTTAATAAAGATGTATGTGTACCAAGTGGTGCAGGGGTGTTGGACCCCCTCCATGCTTGGATGTGTGTAAAGTCTGTGATTTATCCTATGTATGCTGATGTACACTACATTTTCGCGGGATGGGAACTGCATGTGTTGTGGGTATATTAGATAGGTAATTACAGGGGAAGGTTGACTATGGAGGGTCAGAAGAATTTTACTCACTTTGTAAAAGTATGATACTACAAGAAAGTTTTAGTATCACAGGGGGGAGTGTAAGATTCACAAAAATTCTACATTTCCCCAAAGGTTATTAATAAGAAAAGGGACCCTGCTTTGACATTTGAATGAAAAAGGGTACCCAAGATGGCGTCTGCGCCTCGTGGCAGAATGCCTGTGAGATTTTAAAAATTTGGACTCTGTGGCATAGGCAGCTTGTGGAGAAATCGAAACCAAAGCTGCAGTTTCTGTGAAGAGAGACTTTGCATTTTGAAAACCAGACAGGACTTTGAATTATGTATTAGACCAAATCGGAGACAGATCAAAACCCAGTTAGGCCTATAGTTAAGGCCATCAAGCAGTTTGCATAAATAATTGGGAACAGCTTAAGGAAGCCATCGAGGCTGGACAGGCCCATTAAGATGTATTAATAACAAAACAAGTCAATTATCAGGCCAGTAGATGCGATTACCAGCCATCTAAAACCAGTTAGTGTAGATTGCTACCATTATTTAAAATAGCCCACCAAGATTGGGGCAAAGAACTAACCTGATTTGGCGCGCAGATAAGGGCCATCCGAAGGAGTATAATTGTAGGCCCACTGGCAACCTTCTCGCTCTGCTCTCTGCCCTTGCTCCTGGCTCCGGCTCTGGCCCCTCGCCCTCGTGGCTACTGCTCTACCCCCATCCCGCGCTTACCTCCCGGCCACTGCCGTGCCTTCCCCATTCCATCAGGGATGCCCGGCATTGCGCCAGGCGGACACGGACAAACCAGGCCAGGCGAGGCAGGACGCGACGAGGCGAGATGGTGAAGAAGATGAATGGAAAGATGATTGAAGAAAAGCTTCCAATAATCAGGCCTTCAGTCCAGCTGACCTGCGACTATCTTCATGCAAACTCCAACTGCCGGCTGAGGAAGAGGAACCATCAGCCCTGCGAGGTAATGTACCCAAGCAGAGACTTTAACTTTGGGGTACTTGTACCTGGACAACGCCCTTGCAGCACCCCGAGACCACGTGATGATGGCAGGCTCCAGAGCGCACAATTAGCGAACCCCAAACCCCACCGCTGTTTTGAATTCAGCAGATCTTTTGATTGGTGAGCATGAATTCTGACCCCTCATAGCTTAACCTAGTTAGGTATAGGGGGTGGGATAAGAGGGGATTGTTAAGATAGTCGTTTTCCCTCGATGTGCCGTGTGTTCCCCATTCCCTGTATAAGTATAGTTATTTTGTATTTTGCCTGTAAAAGTTTATACTGGTAACTTTTCATAAGATTGTGTTAAGTTCTTCTTCAATAAAAATCTTGGTTTTGCTTACATCCAACCACCTGTCTACTCGAGTCTTTTCTGTATCGCTGCCTTGTACCTAAGTCCGGTGTCTAGAACCCAGGGGCGTGGGAGCGATTCGAACTGCTCATAAATAGAGGCATAACTGACTGGGCATATGCGCCACCCCACACCACCCCCTACATCCCTCAGCTCTTCGCTCCGCCACACACACTTACTGGCTGGCTGTTTGGAGACAAGGGCAATCCACTGAAGACATGGCTCATGACACCCTTGAGGAGGCCAAGCACTGAGGTTCAGGAGCAATATAATGAAAGCCACATGTCCATCAAATGTGTCATAGAGTAAACAATCAGCATGCTGAAGATGTTTGTCGTTGTTTGCTGCATGCTGCACAACAGAATGCAGCTACGAGGATTAGAGCTGCATAAGGAGCAAGGTGCAGAGCACACACCCTCTTCAGAGGAGGAGGAGGAGGAGCAGGAGCAGGAGGAACCCGAGGTCCAGATATCAGCAGCACCGGAGCTCGGGAGGCCAGGGATGGCCTCATCATGGCCAGATTTACTTAACTTCCTGCATTGCACCCATATGGCTGCCACATGCTGTGCCAAGTTCCCCCCGTCACCCCAACAACACCATAAAGCATCCCTACAATGACCAAGCTGTTCCTTTCACACTGACTCCCATTGCTGGAAGTAAAGTTATGTCTCACTATTCACTCCAACTCACAAAGTCACTCCCAAAGTAGCAGACAAAAATGGGAAAGTGGTGAAAAGAAATACTTTTATATGTGTCATAACAGTAATGGAACCTTAACAATAACACTTCTTTAAACACCCACGTGCTTACCCTTGTGTATCTACTTCTGTGTCATTTTTCTTTTATGTGTGCTTATATGAGGTGCTAACCCTATGGCTTCAGCAGAGGTAGAGGCAGGCTGTTCACTTCCCTGCTACGACTGCGTAGACACTCTTGGTGGACGTCCTCTGGGTTTTGGAGCCTCTGATGACCCCACCAAAGTCTGCTCCTCCTGCGGCTGTGGAGGGGCAGACTCGGCCATCGTGATCCCAGAATGCATCTGGGGCTCTGACTGAGAGAGGTGCAATGGGGGAGAAGTGTGAGCGCTTTGAGAGGAGCCCACACTTCCATGTCCCCTCACACCATCATCCCTCTCATGGGCCACCCGCACTTCCCTGCTAGCAAGGAGCTAGGGAGCACCTTGTTGCACAGCAGTGGGGCCATGAGGACCCAAGTCTACGTTGACATCCCTCCTAGAGAGGAGGTCCATGAGACTCTGCTATCTGCTGTCCATAGCTAGCATGTGCTCCTGTGAGTGGCGCATTAGCTGCTCCATGTAGGTGGCCATCCTTTCCATGGAAGCACCTACAGTCGCCATCACCTGCAACATGTTGGAGATGGACTCCTCCATTCTCTGCACATTTGCAGACATCGCAGCTGCAAAACATAGAAACATAGAAGATAGGAGCAGGAGTAGGCCATTCGGCCCCTCGAGCCTGCTCCGCCATTCATTCAATCATGGCTGATTATCCAAATTCAGTACCCGGTCCCTGCTTTCTCCCCTTACCCCTTGATCCCTTTAGCCTTAAGAAATATATCCAACTCCTTCTTGAATATATCCGGCGCGCTGTGCTTGCGTGTCCCAGGGGCGTAGTTAGTGCGATGCGTCCCCTGGGATCACGTGAGCCATGGGCAGCCAATTGGAGGAGGGAAAAGCCCATTCATAAGATTGACAGGTAGACCTTCAAAGCTTATAAATACTACGGGCCCAAAAATAGCAGTAAACCTTTAAATAAAAAAAATTTTAAATCACACTTTTTAAATAAACTATAAATTACATTAAATAACTATTTTAAACAATAATTTAAATATTTGAAAAAAATAATTTTATATTATAACGGGGCTAAAAATAAACTTACCTTTCTTTAAAGTATTTAAAAATAATAAACCTGTGGAAAAAATGTTTTAATTTTAATTAATTGACCACTTACCTTGCAAAAAAATATGTAAATCCTGCAGGCTTACCCTCCCGGGAAAACCTGTAAAAAAAAACTAAGTTCAAAGCGCATGCGCAGCCTCCCCTGCGCGCGCGTTCGACCTCTGAACCTCTTCATTCAGAGGATCGGAAGTGCTGGTTTTCCACGCATGCGCAGTGCATGCAGGAAACCGACAATTCCATTCAGCCTACGGGTGAGTACCCCTGCGTACTCACCCGTGCAGACCCGAATTTCTGGGGTATTGGCCTCTACTGCCTTCTGTGGTAAAGAATTCCACAGGTTCACCACTCTCTGGGTGAAGAAATTCCTCCTCATCTCTGTCCTAAATGGCTTACCCCTTATCCTTAGACTGTGACCCCTGGTTCTGGACTCCCGGACCATCGGGAACATCATTCCTGCATCTAGTCTGTCTAGCCCTGTCAGAATTTTATAAGTTTCAATGAGACCCCCTCTCATTCTTCTAAACTCCAGCAAGTACAAGCCCAATCGTCCCAATCTCTCCTTATACGTCATTCCTGCCATCCCAGGTATCAGCCTGGTGAATCTTCGCTGAACTCCTTCCATGGCAAGAACATCCTTCCTCAGATAAGGTGACCAAAACTGCACACAATACTCAAGATGTGGTCTCACCAAGGCCCTGTACAACTGCAGCAAGACATCCTTGTTCCTGTACTCAAACCCTCTCGCTACGAAGGCCAACATACCATTTGCCTTCTTAACCGCCTGCTGCACCTGCATGCTTACCTTCAGCGACTGGTGCACAAGGACACCCAGGTCTCGTTGCACTTCCCCTTCTCGCAATCTATTGTCATTCAGATAATAATCTGCCTTCCTGTTTTTGCCACCAAAGTGGATAACCTCAAATTTATCCACGTTATATTGCATCTGCCATGCTTCTGTCCAATCACCCAACCTGTCCAAATCATCCTGTAGTTTCTCGGCATCCTCCTCACCGCACACAAACCTGCCAGAGCCTCCTGCATTTCTTGCTGTCCCTCCAGGATCACCTTGTTTCTCGCTGCACCAGATGCACCCCCTCCCGAGGGTCAGTGTCTGCATGCAGCTGAGCAGAGCTAGGAGCATCCTGCGCCCTCCGGTGAGGCATCTCCACTGCTGTCCCTGTCTCCACCATCTCCTCTTGCTCACTTGGGTTGTGAGACACCAGGTGACAACACTATTCTATCTCGCATAGGACCCACTGAGGTGTGCGTATCTGCGCTGGTGCTGGATGCGCTTGGGTCTGGTGACAGTGCATCCTCAGAAGCTGGAGGCTCTTCTGATGAGTCAATTTCCTCCTCTGGCTGGACAGTGAGGGGGCTTTTGATGGACCTGTGGGAGAGTAAATATATGGGCCCAGAAATTTGGGTCGGGGGCTTCCCGCGGGTGCAAGCTCCCGACCTGCACTTACCTTGCGCGCCGGCAGTTGAGCTCTGGGCTCCCGTGGAATTCCGCTCCGGGGCCTGCTCCAACACCCGGTGCGCTGTGCTTGCATGTCCCAGGGGCGTAGTTAGTGCGATGCGTCCCCTGGGATCACGTGAGCCATGGGCAGCCAATCAGAGGAGGGAAAAGCCCATTCATAAGATTGACAGGAAGACCTGTCTAAACTTATGAATATACGGGCCCCAAAATAACAGTAAGCTTTCAAATACATTTTTAAAAAACATCACACTTTTTAAATAAACTATAAATTACATTAAATATCTATTTTAAACAATAATTTAAATTTTATAAAAAAACGGGGCTAAAAATAAACTTACCTTGCTTCAAAGTATTTAAAAATAATAAACCTGTGGAAAAAATGTTTTAATTTTAATTAATTGACAGCTTACCTTTTAAAATGCAGGCCTTACGCCTGGTTTTTACGTTTCTAAAATCTAAAGACTTACCCTCACGGAAAAACCCGTAAAAAAAACGTAAGTTCAAAGCGCACGCGCAGACTCCTGCGCGCACGCGTTCAACCTCTGAACCCCTTCGTTCAGAGGAACGGAAGTGCCGGTTTCCCGTGCATGTGCAGTGCATGCAAGAAACCGGCACGTCCAACGGGTCCACGCGTGAGTACCCCATGCGTACTCACGCGTTGGGACCCGAATTTCTGGGCCCAAAGAAATGTTGGGGGAGAAATTCAGTATCGCCCCGTTTGGGGCGTAAGTGTCGACCGGGAGCGAAATTTTGCGCCCAGTGCAAATTATCACCACCTACTAGTAAATTGGCCTGCCTCGCCCCAGGAGGTGCTTGGAGCGCTAAAACATAAGAATATAAGAACATAAGAAATAGGAGCAGGAGTAGGCCAATCGGCCCCTCGAGCCTGCTCCACCATTCAATAAGATCATGGCTGATCTGATCCTAACCTCAAATCTACTATCACTCTCCATCCCACCCGAACCCATGTGATCTCCCGGGAGAGGTGAAAAACAATGGCCAATTTGGGAGAAAAAATCTGGGAAATTCCTCTCCGACCCATCTAGGCGATCGAAACTCGTCCAGGAGATCACTCTGTCCCTATATTTTCTACAGTACTTACCTTCTGTAAAGGCAATCTCCACCCCAGCCAGGAACAGGAATAAAACCAGCTCCCGAAATCTAACAGAATTAGAACACAAGAAGTAGGAGCAGAACCAGGCTACATGGCCCCTGGGCCCACTCCACTACCCACAGGGCCATGACCATTCCGAACCTAGACTCATGTCCAATTTCCTGCCCGCTCCCCGTAACCCTTAATTCCCTTTACTTCTAGGAAACTATCTATTTCTGTTTCAAATTTATTTAATGATGTAGCTTCCACAGCTTTCTGGGGCAGCAAATTCCACAAACCTACCACCGTCTGAGTGAAGAAGTTTCTCCTCATCTCAGTTTTGAAGGAGCAGCCCCTTATTCTAAGATTATGCCCCCTAGTTCTAGTTTCGCCCATCATTGGGAACATCCTCACCGCATCCATCCGATCAAGCCCCTTCACAATCTTATATGTTTCAATAAGATCGCCTCTCATTCTTCTGAACTCCAATGAGTAGAGTCCCAATCTACTCAACCGCTCATCATATGTCCACCCCCTCATCCCCGGAATTAACCGAGTGAACTTTCTTTGTACTGACTCAAGCGCAAGTATGTCTTTTCTTAAGTATGGACACCAAAACTGTATGCAGTATTCCAGGTGCGGTCTCACCAATACCTTGTACAACTGCAGCAATACCTCCCTGTTTTTATATTCTATCCCCCTAGCAATAAAAGCCAACATTCCATTGGCCTTCTTGATCATTTGCTGCACCTGCATACTAACTTTTTGAGTTTCGTGCACCAGGACCCCCAGGTCCCTTTGTACTACAGTACATTCCAGTTTCTTACCATTAAGATAATAACTTGCTCTATGATTTTTCCTGCCAAAGTGCATAACTTCACACTTTCCAGTATTGTATTCCATCTGCCAAATCTCTGCCCACTTACTTAGCCTGTCTATGTCCCTTTGCAGGTTTTTTATGTCCTCCTCACTCACTACCTTCCCTCCCATCTTTGTATCATCTGCAAACTTTAATATGTTACACTCGGTCCCCTCCTCCAAATCGTTAATATAGATTTTAAAGAGTTGGGGACCCAGCACTGACCCCTGCGGAACACCACTAGTTACTGATTGCCAATCTGAGAATGAACCATTTATCCCAACTCTCTGCTTTCTGTTAGAGAGCCAATCCTCCACCCACACCAGAATATTACCCCCAATCCCGTGATTTTTTATCTTGAGCAATAATCTTTTGTGTGACACCTTGTCAAATGCCTTTTGGAAGTCTAAATACACTACGACCATTGGTTCCCCTTTATCCACCCTGTATGTTACTTCCTCAAAGAACTCAAGCAAATTTGTCAAACATGACTTCCCCTTCATGAAACCATGCTGAGTTTGTCCTATTAAATTATGTTTATCCAAATGTCCCGTTACTGTCTCCTTAATAATGGACTCTAAAATTTTACCAACCACAGATGTTAGGCTAACAGGTCTATAGTTTCCAGCCTTCTGCCTACTACCATTTTTAAATAAGCGTGTTACATTAGCAGTTTTCCAATCTGCCGGGAACTTTGCTGAATCCAGGGAGTTTTGGAAAATTATTAGCAATGCATCCACAATCCCTACCGTCACTTCCCTCAAGACCCTAGGATGTAAGCCATCAGGTCCAGGGGATTTATCCGCCTTGAGTCCTAGTATTTTACCGAGTACCACTTCCTTAGTGATTTTAATTGTATTTAGCTCCTCCCCCCTAGAGCCCCCTGTTTGTCCAGTGTTGGGATATTCTTAGTATCCTCTACCGTAAAGACTGATACAAAATATTTGTTCAGCGTTTTTGCCATCTCCATGTTTCCCACCATTAATTTCCCGGTCTCATCCTCTAAGGGACCAACATTTACTTTAGCCACCCTTTTTCTTTTTATATAACTATAGAAACTTTTGCTATCTGTTTTTATATTTTTTGCTAATTTACTTTCATAATCTATCTTCCCTTTCTTAATCAATCTTTTAGTTATTTTTTGCTGTCTTTTAAAGACTTCCCAATCTTCTATCCTCCCACTAGATTTGGCTACCTTATATGACCTTGTTTTTAGTTGGATACTATCCTTAATTACTTTACTTAGCCACGGATGGTTATCTTTTCTTTTACACCCCTTTTTCCTCAGTGGAATATATATTTTTTGGAAGTTGTAAAATAACTCCTTAAATGTACACCACTGATCATGTACCGTCTTACCCTTTAATCTATTTTCCCAGTCCACTCTAATCAATTCCGCTCTCATACCTTCATAGTCTCCTTTATTCAAGCTCAGCACGCTTGTTTGAGATCCAATCTTCTCACCCTCTAATTGAATATGGAATTCAACCATGTTATGGTCACTCATTCCAAGGGGATCCTTTACTAGGACATTTTTAATTAATCCTGTCTCGTTACACAGGACCAGATCTAAGGTTGCTTGCCCCCTGGTCAGTTTAGTTACATACTGCTCAAGAAACCCATCCCTAATACACTCAATGAACTCATCCTCAAGGCTGCCCTGCCTAATTTGATTTGTCCAGTTAATATGATAGTTAAAATCCCCCATAATTATAGCTGTTCCCTTATTACAAGCCTCAACTATTTCCTGATTAATACTCCGTCCAACAGAGTTGCAACTGTTCGGAGGCCTATAGACTACGCCCACTAGTGTTTTTTCCCCCTTATTATTCCTTATCTCCACCCAAACTGTTTCACTATCCTGCTCCTTTGACCCAATATCATTTCTCTGTATTATGGTGATTCCTTCCTTTATTAACATAGCCACCCCACCTCCCGTTCCTTCCTGCCTGTCCTTCCTGATTGTTAAATAACCTGGTATGTTTAATTCCTAGTCATGGTCACCCTGCAGCCATGTTTCTGTAATGGCCACAAGATCATACCCATATGTAGTTATTTGTGCCGTTAACTCATCCATTTTGTTACGAATGCTACGTGCATTCAGATAAAGAACTTTCAAATATGTTTTGTGACACTTACTTCCTGTTTTTACCCTTTTTACTACTTTACTTTTTACTCCATACCTTCTATCCCTTCCTGACACGTTCTGTTTTTTAATTCCCCCACTGCTACCTAAGTCTATGACCTTCTCCTTTGTCATTTTTATTATTTGCTCTCCAGAAACCACCCCCCCAGTAATTAGTTTAAAGCCCTCTCTACAGCCCTAGTTATATGATTCGCCAGGACTCTAGTCCCAGCACTGGCCAAGTGAAGTCCGTCCCAACGGAACAGTTCCCTCCTGTCCCAGTACTGGTGCCAGTGTCCCAAGAAGCAAAACCCATTTTTCCCACACCAGTCTTTGAGCCACGCATTTAACTCTTTAATTTTATTTATCCTAGCCAAATTCGCTCGTGGCTCAGGTAATAATCCAGAGATTATTACCCTTGAGGTTCTGGTTTTTAATTTGACCCCTAGCTGCTCATACTCCTTTAACAGAACCTTCTTCCTTGTCCTATCTACGTCGTTTGTCCCAACATGGACCACGACAACTGGATCCTCCCCCTCCCACTCCAAGTTTCTTTCCAGCCCAGAAGAGATGTCCTTAACCCTGGCACCGGGCAGGCAACACAGCCTTCGGGACTCCCGGTCTTGACTGCAGAGAACCCTATCTATCCCCCTAATGATACTATCCCCTACCACTACAACATTTCTTTTTACTCCCTCCACTTGAATGGCCCCCTGTTCCATGGTGCTGTGGCCAGGTTGCTCATCCTCCCTACAGTCCCTGCTCCTGCCCTCACAGGGAGTAAGAACCTTGAACCTGCTTGACAAGAGCAAGGGCTGCGTCTCCTTTAGCACTACCTCCTGGATCCCTGTACCTGCCTCACTCATAATCACACTGTCCTGTCCCTGACCATGGACTACATCTGCATTAATTAATTTCATAGGTGTGAATACCTCCTGAAACAGAGCCCAGGAACTTCTCCCCCTCCCTGATGTGTCACAGTGTCTGAAGCTCGGTCTCAAGCTCTTTAACACGGAGCCTGAGTTCCTCTAGCAGCAATCACTTATCGCAAATGTAATCACCGTGAGCCTCAATGGGGTCCACCAGCTCCCACATTTCGCAACAGTAACACATCACCTGTTCACCCATATCGATGTAATTAATTAAATTTCTTATTATTAGTTATAAAAGGCCCTCTGCCCCGATATAGATGATAATATTGCACCACTATTTAATAGGACTTACCAACTTAAAGGTATAGAAGTGAAGGAAAAGGACCTACCAACCAGCTGATTACCAACCTCCCTTTTGAATGCTGTCTGTGGGGCTGTCCAGTTGAATTGTCTCGCTGCTCCGCTTCCGCAGTGCTGGATTAGCCTGAGAGTGGGAAGCAAAACAGAGCAAAAACATCCCCTCACCTCCCACTTGCCCGAACTCTGCCACTTACCAAACTCTGCTTACACTCAATGCACCGCACTCAGAGCTGCCGCACTAAGCCCACCCCTTTTTATACCCAGATTCTACTTCCGGTTTAAACTCCCCAACAGCGTAATTTACTCAAAAAAATTAAACTTACATCAAATAATTAACTTTTTCACTCACTAAAATTCAGTAAATACACTTAAATGACTTTTTCTACTGTGGTGTATGTGCCTTTAAGAGCCCCTGTGTACTGTAATGCCAGTAATGGCCACTCGGGCTATATAAGCCTGTATAGTGTCTTGTATTTTTTAGTTCACCTCCAGACTTTGTCCAGTAAACACCTGTAAACCAACTCCTGCATTCCGCGTCTTCATTAACACACGGATACAGCAGTGGCGATGAATTGGAAATGGACTTATCTGCAATTCAGCAGCACCTCAAGGAGATCGATTCCTCAGACGAAGGAAGAAGAAAAAAAATGAGAAAAAAAAACTGTGGTTTCACCAGCTAGCCGGGCTGGTGGCAGGCACTGCAATAATCCTTCCTGGGCGGCGGGCTGGGGCTCCATCGGCTGGCTCTACAGCGGGGCCAAGCAGTGAAGGCACAGGCAAACAAAGACGAAGGGTGGAGCACTCGGGAGACGGCCAGCTCTGCAAAGCAGGTCTGCGTTCGGACCACGCAGATGGGGGGAAAGTCCCAGAGAGTCCGGCGGGAAGAAATCTCCGACTATTAAAAATATTTGTATAAATAAAAACCACGGAGAACAGCGTTGTCAGCAGCAACAGCGGCGGGAAAGCGCGGGAGGCGCCATTTTTTTTCAGCAAGGAAGAAAGGAAAGCGCGGGAAGCGCCATTTTGATTTTCAGGATGCCTAAGACTGGCAACATTACTGCTTTCGATAGTGATGTAGAGGATTGGGCCACATATGTGGAAAGAGTGGAAGTATATTGCACAGCGAATGAAATAAAGGATGATAAAAAGGCGTTGGTACTTCTAAATCTAATGGACGCAAGGACATACAGGCTGTTACGAAACTTAATCACACCAGCCAAACCGATGGACAAGAATTTTAAGGAGATTGTTGATACCCTACACTGCCAATTCGGGGCAGGACTGGCAGATTCTCTATGAGACAAATTCGTCTGCGGTCTCCTAAGTGAAGGAACACAAAAAAGGCTACTTTCTGAGAAAGATTTGACATTGGACAAGGCTTTCAGTGTAGCTGTATCATACGAAGCAGCAGCAAGAGGAGCTGCAGAAATACAGCAAAAGCCACAGGACTTCGGCACCCATGAAATGACATGGGGTTTTGAGAGATGTTATCGCTGCGGCAGATCCACCCATGACCAGAGGGACTGCTGGTTCAAGGACAAAGCATGCAGGCAACGCAGAAAGATGGGACACATTACACGTGTATGCCGATCCGGAAACAAAAAATCCACTGACAGAAAAAAAATCAATAAGGAAAAGTACAGAAAGGTACAAATGATGACGGACAGTAGCTCCGAAGACCAGAAGAGCGATAGCGACTCCGGAAACAAGAGACTAAGCTCTCTCAAATTACATAATGTAATTGCCAAAGAAGATTACCAGACCATTTGGGCTACCCTCACGATAGCGGGGTCCCCAGTTAAAATGGAGCTAGATACAGGATCAGCTCTGACCGTCATAAGTAGATGGGATTACGAGCGGTTATTTCCGCATATACCTTTGAAAGACACATCCATTATCTTAAAAACATATACGGGGCAGAAAGTATACCCAAAAGGGAAAATAAAGGTGCCTGTTGTATACAACGGCAAGGAAATACAGAAGTTGTATTTATACGTTCTGCAAGATTGTGGTCCACCGCTGCTGGGACGTGAATGGATCAGGAAGATACGTTTGGGCTGGCACTCCATTCAGGCACTGACGGTGACCAGTAAGAAAAAAAATGATGATGACATCATACCTGAACGATTAAAAGACATCTTGGCCAATGCCAAAGAAGTGTTCCAACAGGAACTAGGAACCTTGAAAGGCGTCACCGCCTCAATAAAGGTGGAAGATGCGGCAATTCCCAAGTTTTTTAAGGCAAGGCCGGTGCCATACGCAATTCGTCCAGCAGTTGAGGCAGAGCTGGAGAATTTGGAAAAGATAGGCGTGTTTCCAAGATAGATTGGAGTGAGTGGGCAACACCCATCGTCCCAGTCATGAAGAAAATGTTGAATAATGATAAATCTGAAGAACAGAGAAAAATTCGCATCTGTGGGGACTTCAAGGTGACTGTAAACCCAGTCCTTCACACGGTACAGTATCCTCTTCCGAGGATAGAAGATATTTTCGCCTCACTATCCAGAGGGAAACGTTTCACAAAAATTGACTTGGCACAGGCATATCTACAGATGGAGGTTGAGGAGGCCTCTAAAAAGTATCTCACAATAAACACACACAAAGGCCTGTACCAGTACAATCGACTAGTTTTCGGAATAGCATCAGCTCCAGCTATCTGGCAAAGAGCTATGGAACAAGTCCTGCAAGGGATTCCTGGGACTCAATGCTACCTAGACGACATCCTTGTAACAGGAGAAAACGACAACGAACACCTTGCCAATTTGGAGAAGGTGCTCACTAGGCTGAGAGAACGGGGCCTACGAGCAAACCGCCCCAAGTGCGAATTTTTCCAGAAACAAATATCATATTGTGGCCACATAATTAATGAAGAAGGGTTGCATAAGTCCCCTGAGAAAATTGAAGCGGTCATAAAAGCACCAGCACCTGAAAATGTCTCACAATTAAGGTCGTTCCTGGGATTGATAAATTACTATCATAATTTTTTACCGAACTTATCAACTGTTCTGCACCTTCTTAACGAACTGCTACAAACTGGAGTCATTTGGGAATGGAGCGAGGACTGTAAACGTGCCTTCCATAAATGTAAAGGCTTGATCACGTCCAAGGAAGTTTTGGCTCATTACAACCCATCACTGCCAATCAGACTGGCGTGCGATGCATCCCCTTACGGGGTAGGAGCGGTATTATCACATAGATTCCCTGATGGCTCAGAACGGCCGATAGCTTTTGCGTCATGCTCATTGAACTCAGCTGAGCGTAACTATGCCCAGATCGACAGGGAAGCACTCAGCCTGGTATGGGGAGTGAAGAAATTCAACCATTACCTACAAAGACAAA
Source organism: Somniosus microcephalus (assembly GCF_052327205.1). Lineage (NCBI taxonomy): Eukaryota > Metazoa > Chordata > Chondrichthyes > Squaliformes > Somniosidae > Somniosus > Somniosus microcephalus. Next base: position 419,674,603 of record NC_140987.1, on the reverse strand, counting down.
AATTTACCTTGTTGACTGACCATCAACCCCTCGTCTCCATATTCAACCCTAAAAAGGGCGTTCCCATTATGACAGCACAAAGGCTACAGAGGTGGTCCCTTTTCCTTGGGGCACACCGATATGACATAGAATACAAAGGATCAAAACAGCATGGAAATGCTGACGGTTTATCACGTCTACCGTTGCCAACGGTAGAAGAAGCACCTACAGTGGACCCAGTGGAAATGTTCCACTCTACCATAGTAGAATGTCTACCAGTAACAAATTCTGCCATTGAAAAGAAACGAGAAATGACCCGACTCTCTCACGAGTCTACGATTTAACGGTGAAGGGATGGCCAGCACATGGCGAACCACTGTTGCCAGCATTCTCGCAAAGAAGGGAACAGTTGTCAGTGTGCCGAGGAACCTTGATGTGTGGATCCAGAGTGGTGATTCCACCCAAACTCCAGGATAAAGTGCTAAAGGAGCTTCACGAGGGGCATCTGGGTGGAGTGAAAATGAAGAACCTAGCCAGAGCGTTTGTGTGGTGGCCAGGTATCGATGGAGACATCGAAGAAATGACCAAGGGCTGTCTAGGATGCCAGAAGGTCCAAACGCCCCACCACAAGCCCCTCTACATCCATGGGAGTGGCCCTCATCTCCATGGCAAAGGGTACACATCGACTTTGCTGGTCCATTTATGGACTCAATGTTCTTAATCGCGGTTGATGCACACTCCAAGTGGTCGGAGGTAATAAAGATGTCCTCCACCACCACGGAAAAAACCATCACAGTATTAAGGACCATATTTGCCAGGAATGGGCTGCCGGAACAGATCTGTTCTGATAATGGACCACAATTTGTGTCCGAAGAATTCAGGAAGTTCTTAAAAAACAATGGGGTTAAGCACTACACGTCCGCCCCATACCATCCCGCCACCAATGGATTGGCTGAAAGGTTTGTCCAGACCTTCAAGAAGGCCATAAAGGCCATGGGTAATGAAGACATAGATCTACAGCATAAGGTAGATAACTTCTTGTTTGCATACAGGAATTCAACACATATGGTTACAAACCAGACTCCCGCCATGATGTTTTTCAATAGAAGACTAAGATGCCGGCTGGATTTGATTAAGCCAAACATCAGAAGGGACGTAGAGAACCGGCAATTTCAAGGCATGAATGAAAGGCCAACTAGCACCTTCCAGATAGGTCAACAAGTTTTGGCCCGGGACTACCGTACCGTGAAATGGCAGCCTGGAACTATTTGCACACGACTAGGACCGCTGATGTATACCGTGGACATTGGAGAAAGCATAATAAGGCACCATGCTGACCAGATCATAGAGTCATCCGAAAAGGGACAACCTACACCACAACTCTATACACCTGATGATGAAGCAGAGATACCCATAGTATCTACCTACGATCCGGTGATGCTAGAACCAGATGAACCCGACACTGGCATTCCAGCCGAATTGACCTTGCCAAAAGAACCTACTACACCACCGAAAACTACTACACCACTGAGGCATTATCCGGACCGAGTCAGGAAGCCTCCAGAGAGACTGACTTATAATTGATTAACTGCAGCAATATGTAGATTATTGTTCTTGTAAACATGTTAATAACAATTACTTAAAATGTTATATACTTGTTGTCTAAAAGGGGAGGAATTGTGGTGTATGTGCCTTCAAGAGCCCCTGTGTACTGTAATGCCGGTAATGGCCACTCGGGCTATATAAGCCTGTATAGTGTCTTGTATTTTTTAGTTCACCTCCAGACTTTGTCCAGTAAACACCTGTAAACCAACTCCTGCATTCCGTGTCTTCATTAACACACGGATACAACATCTACCACTTACCAAACTCTGCTTACACTCAATGCACCGCACTCAGGCGCTGCACGACTGTCTTAAGGTGCTAAGCCAGAGAAGCGAGGCTCTACCACCGAGGGCAGGCGCAGCGCAGGTGCGGCCAGTTAGCGATTGCACGCAGACACGCTGGCGCTGGTCAGCTCTTAAAGGGAGGTTCGATCTTGGATTGCAGCCACACCCTGCGCATCGGAGCCCTGATTCTCGGCCTGGACAGACCTGCTGCCACATTCTTACGCCTAGGACCATGGAGAGGGCCAGGGAGCGAGCGCAGCGGTTCAGCGAGGGGGCCTTGCAGGTTCTGGTTGGCGCGGTGGAGCGCAGGTGATCTATCCTGTTCCCGGTCAGTGGCAGGAGGCCGCTGTCCAACGACTATCGCAAAGCTTGGAGGGAGGTGGCTCACCGAGTGACCTCCAGCAGCATGGTGCCTAGGACCCCTGTGCAATGCAGGAAGAAGTTCAACGACCTCACTCGGGTCGTCAGGGTGAGTACCCTTTTCAGAATCCTCACTTTATGGCCAAAGGGTCCTGACAGCCCCAATGCCCAGCCCTCATCCAAAACCTATGGGCCTTACATGAAACTCACATGCACATTCAGCACTTTACACACTGTAAGAGCTATTCCACCGTGGGAGGCAGTGCAGCCAAGATCAGGGCTTCACACTGTAAGGGCTATTCCACCATGGGAGGCAGTGCAGCCAAGATCAGGGCTTCACACTGTAAGGGCTATTCCACCATGGGAGGCAGTGCAGCCAAGATCAGGGCTTCACACTGTACTCAGAGCCCGTCCTTTCTCATGCAGGGCCAGCTGGCTCATAACAGGAGGCAGCAGCAACGGACCGGGGGAGTCCGGCCTCACCTTCAAGCCCTCACCGATCTGGAGCAGCGTGTCCAGCAGATTATGGCAGGCTGGATGATTGGCCCCGTCGCCACTGGAGATGCCGACACACACGTTCTGGACAGCAATGGTCAGGTCATCACCTTTTTGACCTCTCTCCTTCCAGTTCTGCCTCACACCAGCATCCTTTGCCACTATCGAACCAATACAGTACATTGCAGCACTCATGCCTCCCTCGCTGCCACCCTGTCCTCACGCTAAAGCCACTCTTTACCTCCCTGCTTTCAGATGCTGATTCGCCAGTTGAGGAAGCGGGCCCTCAAGCTGCCACTGTGAGTGACTCTGAAGGCGATGACGAGGAGGAAGCCGGACCGTCAGTGCCACCCTCAGCCGAGGCAGCCCATGGCCATAATGGGGACACGTCTTCCCTGGAGGGGAACAGGGGGGAATGGTCTGAGGAGGGTGAAGCTCTGGGGCTGGCCAGCAGGCTGAAGCAATGCGGGGGGGGGCGGTAGGGAAGTTCGGCGGCCTTCTCCCCAGAGGGAGAGTCTGGCCTGGATCCGAGTCCTGCTACAGTGAGCGCAGAAGAGGTGCGGCTCCTTACTGAAATGAGCACCCAGGTGGAGCACAGGCACACAGAGCTCATGGCTGCAGTGGCAAGGATGCCCGAATCCATTGAGTCACTGGCAAGGAGTGTCCAGGACGTCGGCGCAGCACATGTGGCAAGGAGTCTCCAGGACTTCGGCGCAGCACAGGCAGCTGCCACGCAAGTGCTTAGTGCTGCAATGCAGTCAGTGGTTGGTCTCATGCAGACGCAGATTGAGGCCACACGAGCACTGACTGCTGCCACCCTCGCTGGATCGGGCACGAATCGCCGGGGCCCTCGCCGCATCGCAGTAGGCCAGCAGTCTGTGCTTCAGCAGATTGCTCCGTATGTTGCAGTGCTGCCCCGTGGGAGTGCCAGTGTGTCGGTCGAGCAGGGAGTTGCTGTCCTCTGTCAGGATGACAGCATTCCTGCTGCCAACACTGTCACTTCTCCACTGCAGCTGCCACCACCTGTAGGACAGACTGCTGCCGCCCATGCAGAGTTGGAGCAGTCAGTAGCCGGGCCATCCAGGCCCAGAGCTGGTCCAGGCTATCCCTCAAGGGCATCTGCAGTCTCAGTTTCTGACACTCAGCAGCCTTTCCCCAGCCTTGCTGCAGCCACTGGGGTCCCATTGCGGAGGAGCTCCAGGGTGGGAAGGGGCGAAGCTCGCAAGCGAACAGACCACCCTCGAAGGGCAAAAAGTAGGAGGTGTGGCAAAATGCTGTTAAATGTTTTATTGATGGCCGGGGATCGTGGTCATTTTTTGGTTACTGTTTTGTTCATTGCCTCCAGGTTGTGGGAGCCATTTATGTGACTGACTGCTTTTTTTGGGGTTTCTCTCTGTTACTTTGTCATGCGGGAAGGGCACACAGTTTGTTAAAAAAAGAAGTGTCTTTATTCAGAATGTGCATGTTTGCTCTTTGAACTATTTGTTGCCTTGACCGGCTTAGGGGTTACGGCACGGTTCCATTCATGTTCTTTGAATGGCAGAAGCCATTCCCTCAGAGGGGGCTTAGAACCGACTTGCTATAAGTCGCTGACGGACGGCCCTTGCACTTTGTGCCTCCCTCCCGTCTTGGTGCTGCTCCTCCTCCTCCTCCTCCTCTGCGGGTGCTCCAATGTCTGGTGGCAGTGGCTGAGTCCTGAGGATTGCCAGGTTATGCAGCATGCAGCACACAACAACGAAATGGGAGACTCGCTCAGGTGAATACTGATGGGCTCCTCCGGAATGGTCCAGACAGCGGAACCGTTGCTTGAGCATGCCGATTGTGTGCTCAATGATGTTCCTGGTCGCTTGATGGCTCTCATTGTATCGTTCTTCAGCAGGGGTGCTGGGCGAATGGAGCGGGGTCATCAGCCAGGTGCACAGAGGATAGCCCTTGTCCCCGAGAAGCCAGCCTCCTGGGTGAGCCGGGGCCTCGAAAAGGTCTGCCACAGAAGTCTGGCACAGGATGAAGGTGTCGTGGCTGCTGCCTGGAAAGCGGGCATTGACAGCAACTATCAGCTGTCTGTGGTCACAGACCAACTGGACGTTCAACGAATGGAACCCCTTCCGGCTGCGGTAATCCTCGGCATTCTCTTGTGGTGCCCGCAAAGCCACATGCATGCAGTCAATGGCGCCCTGGACCATAGGGAAGCCCACTATTCTTGCAAATCCCATTGCGCGCTCTTGCTGCTTGTCCGGGGTCTTGGGGAAGGAAATGTACTGACGTCTCCTTTTAAAGAGGGCATTCATGACTTGATGGATGCAGCAATGCACCGCGAACTGGGAGATATTGGCAATGTCCCCAGTAGCGGATTGAAAGGAGCCGGTGGCATAGAAGTTGAGAGCCACTGTGACCTTCACTGCCACCGACAGAGACGTCCTGCTCCTCAGTTGAGGCTGCAGATCTGGCTGAAGCAGGTGGCAGAGCTCAGTGACCACCTCCTTGCTGAATCGCAGCCTCCGAAAACACTGCTCCTCAGACATGTTGAGGTATGAGAACTGTTGGCGGAAAACCCTGGGATGGTAAGGTCTCTTGTGCCGACGCCTGTTGGCCCTCTTCCGTCTGGCCATGATTGGCACTCACTCTCTGCGTCTCTGTGCTCTCTCAATGTAATGGAGAAGCCCAACGTTCCACCCATTGCAGCCCCCATAGTATGTGGCCACTCAAGGTTATGCCGGTGAAAAAGCAAACCAGCTACAAAGTTCTGGTCAGAAGCCAAAAGCACCTCTGCGAGCGCTGACTCAATGCAGAAAGCTCTCTCCCTTTGTCTCTCTGCAAATCTCTCTCTCTCTCACAGAAGGAGTGGTCCAAAAATGGCTACCACAAAGAAGCCAGGAAGAGCCCCCTTTAAATAGTGCCCTCCCCCCAGCCCCACAGCGACTGGGAACCGTCCCAGTCAGCCAGTCGCTGGGAGTGACAGGCGGAAAGGAGGGGGGCACCACTGAATTTCCGGTTCGGGACGCCCCAAGGGCGTTGCACCATGAAATTACATCAGGATCTGCGCGTGCAGCTGACCGGGCGTTGCGGTTTAGCGCCGCCGCTAAATGTCCACTCAATTTCACGAGAGGCGCAGGTCTCGCCACGCCCAGGTGCTAGCTGGCTCGTGCCCCACTTATCGCCCTCTTATGGTGCTAACGGGTGGCGCAACCAACTGAATTTCTCCCCCGTTATGTTAAGAATGGTTAACTATATCATTATGCACATGATATACAGTCACTGGCTGCTGACATCAGTCACAATTTGGGTGACTGCTGTATGCCATGCAGCTGCATGAGATGTAATTCAGTCACCAGGTTGCTGAAAAGACCCCCTTTCTCCCACCGCCAGCAGTTTGCAACTCTTGAGACCTCCAGGACCATCTCCCTTGCTGCAGTTAAAGTGCTGTAGGATGGGGGGCCACCTTCGGTTCTCTCACTCTCTCAGTTGTTGTGGGCTCTCTTCTCCTGCAAGGAGAGAAAGAAGAGAAGTTTGAGTGAGAGTGATGGCATGAGTGCAAGGACTGTGTGGGCTATATCAGTAGAGGGTGACTATGAGGGAGTGTGGTGCCAATGCCAAATGGCCTCCTTCCGTGTTGTTAGTTGGTATGATTGCATTATAATGAGGGTGAGTGCAAGGGGTTGTTAGTCAGATGGGGGTGTGAGTATGTACATAGAGAGAGGAATGGGTGGACATGCAAAGTGTGTTGGTATGAGTAATGATGTGCAGGAGTAGGCTTGGGAAGGCAGAGAGATGGGGATGTGGTGACAGGCACAGCAGGATGAAGGTGAGTGTGGCTTTGCACTCACCTTTTCTGATCTCATCAGATCATTGAAGTGCTTCCGGCACTGCACCCAGGTCCACCTTATGACATCGCTGCTGTTCACCTCCTCAGCAATTTGAAGCCAGGCTCTTTGTCTCTTGGGGAGTCACTTCCGCCCACCAGCAGGGAAGAGGATCTCCCTGCATGCTCTGATTCCCTCCACAAGAATATGCAGGGAGTCATTGGAAAAGCAGGGTGCAGCCCTCTGTCTTTGGGAAATCATTTTTCTATTTCTGCACAACAATACACTCCTCTTCAATCCTCCCTCCACATTCCTACATGAATCTTCAAATGTGATGTGGCCAAGGCCGCTCAAAGTATCCCCGCTGGAAATGAGTCATCGATGACATTATCAGACCCATACCATTTAATAGGGCCGGGAAACACGCATATCTACCTTAATAGGTGCCATTACGCTAAAGTCGCTCGGAGGAGTGGGCTGATCAATACATTGCAGTACAGACCCATTACGAGACCCACACATGCCCGACCCGACGCGTTATGGAAAATTCCAGTCTAAGGGGGTGATTTTGCCAGCCCTGGGGAGGTGGGACTGCCGGAAAAATGGCAGAATTTGGGGGCGAGTGCCCAACCTGCCTCCGTGCCATCTTCCTAGGAGGCAGGTAGCCGTCCCGCGCCGGGTCCCATCTCCTTGGATGCAGGAAGGGATTAAAGCCTATTAACTGCCTGTTAACAGGTAGTTAGCAGGCAGAAAATAGGATTATCCCCTTTTTGCCCTCACAAGTGCGGGCTTTCCGAAGGCTCCAAAACACGCCAGCTCAGCGAGGCGAGTACTGGGTCTGCGGGGGTCTGCGGGGTGCAAAAGTGTGGTGTGAAGGTAAGTGATGGGTGCAAGAGTGTAGAGGTGAACCTCTGAGGTAAGTGCAAAGTGTTTTTAAAAGTGTACTTACCTTTTTTTCTTCCTGCAGGCTTCAGTCGATGTGTATGTGGAGAGTCTCAGACCTCCGTATTGCAGATGAGAGATGGCCGTTGCATTCTCAGATGCAACAACCATCTCATTTCTGTAAAACAAAGAAGTTTGGTGAGGTCTTAAATGCAAGACATCATTAAACTGCAGAGAATGTCACTGTTTGATAGCTTCACAGAGCTGTCAAACGATGACAATTCATCTGTCAAAAATTTTTGACAGATGAAACGTCATACATTAACGTGAAGGGATAATTACTAGTCCTAGCCCTTTTTGGGCTACCCTAGATCAGGCGTATTCCCCAGACGTTCACCTTCAACTAAAGCTAGAGATAACTGAATTCTATAAGAGGCTTAATTGGGTCTAAAGGTCCAGGCTAACTCTCTCTAAAGGAAAGGAATGACTTGAAGATGTTACCATCCTCCAGATAGCACTTTTAATAAGTTTAACTAGGCTGTAACCTTCCGGATATTATGAGGGTCCGGAAACCGCCCCCCCCCAGAATTCTGCAACTCCTTACAAAAGAGTGTACAGAAATTGAGTTTGCGAGTTTGATACAGAAATACTATTTGAGACAATTCTAAAAATATATAGATTTATTTAAGAAGTGACATACAGTTAACAGCTTGTGAGTCAATCGCGACTTTAACAGTTCAAAATACAAATAGCTTACATTTCTTATTCTCAGAGATCCTTATTCTCCAATCTTAACTTCGTACATTTTTACATTTCTTATTATTTCTAATCCAGAATATCCACCAAAATCAAATAAGAATACCTTTTTGATCCCCGAGACTCAAAGAATTAAAAACTTACAGAGCCTGCCTCTGAAGTTGAGAATCGCTTGCCCTTTCCAGCGACTTCTGACTTTCCATCTGAAAAACTCTATTTTTATACTTTTTTTTAGTGGTTTATCCTTTGAAGTTTTCTGCTGATGTAAGCTAATTATCTCTATTCATTCTCTATTGAATTTTTAAAATTCTTACTGTAATTTCAGCTGCCAACTCTCAGAATCCTATCTGCTGTATAGGTGTTTCAAAACTTATCATATAAAATGGTTATTACAGATTTATCTCTTTGATGCCATTTGCATCTAAAGTCTTCCATTCAATTCTAAAATCACCTAGCTGTTTGGAAGCAGACATCGTGACTCCTATGTGTTCCAAGTTCAACACAAACATAATGTGATTGCTTGGTGTCATCTATTGAAGTTATATTTTCAAAGTCTTCTGTAGGTACTTTTACAACATGTAAATTGAAAACACTTCAACTGAGTATTTACTTGTTTTCTAGCTATCTCAATGGTTATACCACAGTCTGCTTGTTTCATTTGATATGATATTATGAAGGCATATGGTTGTTTAATGTTCTAAGTTTCTGTTTCCCGAAGTGTTAGTTTATAACACTTTAAACTGGGCAATGGGATTTTGTTTCTCCCAAACTGCAGACTTTCTGGAAACTCCAATGGTTTGCTTCAATAGGGCCATTGTTTTACTTTCAATAACCCATTCCCATTTCAAAAGCTTGTATGGTGTTTACAGCTTGGGTTAACAACTGATCTTATCTCAAAAGCCTGTGTTCTGTTTGCAGCCTGTGTCATTGAGGCTTTTAGATTTTTAAACCCAGTTTGCATGTTTTAATAAAGTCAAAATTCCATTCATAGCATGGTGTATCTCTTGGAATATGGCTATTTCCTTTACAGACGTTCTCTGTCACCGGCTTTCCCTTAATTGGCCCGCTAATCCCGCTGGGCAGGCTTAATAAGGTCAATCAAGGGAAAATAGCGTGGGTTGGCCACAAATCGATGGAGGCGGGGCACCGACCCGTCAAGCAGCAGTCGTGCTCCAATGCGCCCCCATTAATAAAATCGCCCCCTAAGTTTCCCGAGTTTCTCACTGGGAAAGTGCGGTGCTTTGATCTTGCCTACATAAGATAGGCCTATGAGGCAGGCACATCCTGGGCTGATAGGAAGTCAGTGTTTCAAGGCAGACCCATTTTTGAAGAATAATGTTGGATTATAATTTACCTTTATGTTTGTGCTAGGCATTATTTCAGTGATATCTTGTCTCTGGAGGTTTTTGCTTAAGTTTTGGTTTGCAAAGTTTTACAATTACAATTTTGAAAAGGGAGATTTGGCTTATTAGCTGCACCCACTGCTATTCACAAAGCTATATATGCAGACAGAGGCGGACCTATCCTGGAATTTCAAAGGAAAATCGTCTTTGCAGGCACTACCCCACTAAAAGAGACAAGAGACAAGAGTTGTGCTGTCTCTTGAAATCTGACATGCAGCCAACCTCCATCACAGGTATGCCCTCAAGCTCATCGAGGCTCTCAATTTTGTATGCCTTACCTTAGGACTCATGCTATGGGGTTATGTGGTCATCAGCAACATCAGTCAACCTGAAAATAATAGTTATATCAAGCAGATCACTGATGCTTCATTCAGCAGGGCAAACAATTAGTCACTTTCCCCATGTGCAGCTGACAGAAGAATGAGAAGGGTATACCAATTTTTCCACATAAGAGGATTCCCAAAAGGCCATAGATGGTTTCCAGGGTGGGTGGCTCTGCATACAATTCTATTGCCATAATGAACCACAAGGACTTACAATCCATCAATATACAAATTGCTCACAACCATTAAAATACCATCACACAAGTCAAAGCCAGACAGCTATCCTGAAATCTTCATTTTAAAGGGATGTATGGTACCAACTGTTGTGTCTGTGTATAATAAGACACAGACTGTGGAGAACGGTACAACAGGTGTTTACTAAACGTGGCTCACACTGGAACTGATCTGTACAGATTACTACTCTGTGCTATATACAGGTGTGGTCACTGCCTGTACTACAGTATACATGAGCTGTAAAAAGTAGTTCCTCCCTTAAAGGTATATACATTACAATTCCTCCCCTTTTAGATTAACAGTACCGTAACATTCATTTAACAATTAAATATCGAACTAATTACAATTAACACTTTTAACATGCAACATTAGCTGAAAATAGTCTATTTATATATTCAGTCTTTGGGGAGGCTTCCTGATCCTTTCTGGATAGCGCCTTTCCCGAGTGTCTTGCTCTTGGTGCGGAGGCGATTCTGGCCCCCTGTCGTCGGTTGGTTCATCAGCTTCCGATGCTACTGTTTCTGGGGTAGATGCGACCTGTACGTTGGGTTCATCACCAGGTATGTATGGGCGAGGCATGGGGTTGACTTGTTCCTGTGACTCTAGGATCTGGTCAGCATGGCGTCTCACGATGCTCTCCCCAACGTCCACTGTGTACATTAGTGGGCCCTGCCGTGCGCATATCGTTCCTGGCTGCCATTTTTCTGTTCGGTAGTCGCGGGCCAAGACTGGTTGCCCTACATTGAAGCTCCTTATTGGCTTCTCATGGATGTGCTGGAATTGCTTACTCTCAACATCTCTTCGTATGTTTGGTCTGAGCAAATCCAGGCAAGATCTTAGCCTTTGGTTAAAGAACATCATGGCTGGGGCCTGGTTGGTGACTGCATGTGTCGCATTCCGGTAGGCTAACAGGAAATTGTCCACCTTGTGCTGCAGCGGAATGTTGTCATTGTACATAGCCTTTATTGCCTTCTTAAAGGTTTGTACGAACCTCTCAGCCAAACCATTTGTGGCTGGATGATACGGGGCGGATGTGTAATGCTTTACCCCATTCTTTTTCAAGAACCTCCGAAACTCATCGGACACAAACTGTGGTCCGTTGTTGGAGCAAATCTGTTCTGGCAAGCCATTCCTGGCAAAACTGGTCCGTAGGGCTGCAATAGTTTTCTCCGTGGTGGTGGAGGACATTTTGATGGCCTCAGGCCATTTCGAGTGCGCATCCACGGCTATTAAAAACATTGAGTCCATGAATGGACCAGCAAAATCAATATGCATCCGTTGCCATGGAGATGAGGGCCACTCCCATGGGTGTAGAGGGGCCTGTGGTGGTGCATTTTGGACCTTCTGGCATCCTGAGCAGCTCTTGGTCAGGTCCTCGATTTGTTTATCGATTCCCGGCCACCACACATACGCCCTGGCTAGGCTTTTCATTTTTACCCCTCCCAGATGACCCTCATGAAGCTCATTGAGCACTCTATCCCTTAACTTGGGTGGAATTACCACTCGGGATCCACACAGCAAGGTCCCCCGGCACACTGACAGCTGTTCTCTCCTTGTCGAGAATGCTGGCAACAGTGAGTCGCCATGTGCTGGCCATCCCTTCACCGTCAAATCATATACCCGAGACAGTGTCGGGTCATTTCGGGTTTCCTTTTCGATACAAGCGTTTGTCACCGGTAGGTATTCAACGATAGTCGAATGGAATATTTCGACAGAATCCACTGCTGGTGCTTCCTCCGCAGTAGGCAGTGGCAGGCGTGATAGCCCATCAGCATTTCCATGCTGTTTCGTGCCCTTATATTCAATCTCATAGTGGTGCGCCCCTAGAAAAAGTGACCATCTTTGTAGTCATTGCGCAGTCATCACCGGAACGCCCTTCTTCGGATTAAAAATGGAGACAATAGGCTGGTGATCAGTCAGCAAGGTGAATTTCTGCCCGTGCAGATAGTGATTGAACTTTTTCACTCCCCACACTAGGCTGAGGGCCTCCCTGTCAATCTGGGCATAGTTACGCTCGGCTGAGGTTAGTGATCGTGATGCAAAGGCTATTGGCCTCTCTGAGCCGTCCGAGAATTTGTGCGACAGCACCGCTCCAATGCCGTAGGGTGACACATCACATGCCAACCGAATTGGTAATGCTGGGTTGTAATGGGCCATCTTTCGATGTGATTAGTGTTTTGCTCTTCTGGAAAGCTCGTCTACATTCGTCACTCCACTTCCATGGCACCCCAGTTTGCAGTAGGGTGTTCAGTGGGTGTAGTATTGTAGACAAATTTGGCAAGAACTTATGGTAGTAATTTACCAGCCCGAGGAACGACCTCAGTTGTGGCACATTTTCCGGTGCTGGAGCCTTGACTACTGCCTCAATCTTCTCTGGGGACTTATGTAACCCCTCTTTATCGATAACGTGGCCACAATACGAGATCTGTTTTCTAAAAAACTCGCATTTGGGGCGGTTAGCTCAGAGCCCATATTCCTGCAATCTAGTGAGCACCTGCTCCAGGTTGGCAAGGTGATCACTGTCATTTTTGCCCGTGACCAGGTTGTCGTCCAAATAACACTGGGTCCCTGGTGTCCCTTGCAGGGCTTGTTCCATTGCCCTCTGCCAAATAGGCGGAGCTGATGCTACCCCGAATACCAGCCGGTTGTATTGGTAGAGACCTTTATGGGTGTTGATTGTGAGGTATTTTTTTGATGCTTCATCTACCTCCATTTGCAGATACGCCTGGGCCAGATCAATCTTAGTGAAGCTTTTCCCTCCAGATAGCGAGGCGAAAATATCTTCAATCCGCGGAAGTGGATATTGTACAGTGTGAAGAATCGGGTTCACTGTTACCTTAAAGTCCCCACAGATGCGAACCTTCCTTGGTTCCCCAGGCGTGCTGCTCAACGACTTTTTCATCACAGTGACGATGGGTGTAGCCCACTCGCTCCAGTCTAACTTGGACAGTACATCTGAATGTTCCAGACTCTCCAGCTCTGCTTCGACGGCTGGGCGGATCGCATAAGGTACCGGTCTGGCCTTAAAAAACGTTGGGCTTGCATTTTCTTCAATTTTAATCATCGCTGTCATGCCTTTTAGTGTTCCAAGTCCTTGCTGGAACACTTCATTCGCGTCAGTTAGGATCTTTGACAGTCGCCCAGGTGTGACGTCATCATCCTTTTTGTCAGCCACAGTCAGTGCCTGCATGGAATGCCAATCCAGTTGTATTTTCCGGATCCATTCACGTCCCAGTAATGGTGGTCCTCCATCTTGCAATACATACAGGTCTAGTTTTGGTGTTTCCTTACCGTTATATATAACGATCACCCTTATTTTTCCTTTGGGGTAGACTTTTTGCCCCGTGTACGTCTTCAAAATAATTTTTGTGTCTCTCAAGGGTATGTGTGAGAATAGCCGCTCATAGTCCCATCAGTTTATGACTGTTAGGGCTGATCCTGTGTCCAATTCCATCTTTACCTGGACTCCTGCTATCTTGAGAGTGACCCAAATGGTTCGGTGATCCTCCGTTGTGATCACATTATGTAGTTTCAGACAACTCAGTTCCCTGCTTTCGGAGTCATTATCACTCTTTTGTTCGTCTGAACTATTCTCCGTCATCTTATGTACCTTCTTGTACTTTCCTTTGGTAGGTTTGTTATTGCTGGTTTTCTTTCCCGACCTGCAGACTCGTGCTATGTGTCCTACTTTTCCACACTGTCTGCACACTTTGTCTTTGAACCAGCAATCATTCTGGTCGTGTGTTGTTCTGCCGCAGCGGTAGCACTTCCTTGTTCCATATGACATTTCGTTTGTGCCATATTCTTGCGGTCTCTGTTGTATCTCTGCAGTGCCCCGTGCTGCTGCTTCATATGATACCGCAATGCTGAAAGCCTTTTCCAGCGTAAGGTCTTTTTCAGATAAAAGCCGTTTCTGGGTTCCTTCACTTTGAAGCCCACACACAAACTTGTCCCTTAAGGTATCTGCCAGTCCCGCTCCAAACTGGCAGTGTTTCGATAGTTTGCGCAGTTCTGTTAAATAATCAGCATTGCTTTCATCCTTATGCTGGTTCCGTTTGTGAAACTTGAATCTTTCTGCTATCAGCAGCGGTGTGGGGTTTAAATGTTCCTGTAGTATTGTTACTATGTCTTCAAAACTCTTTTCCATTGGCTTCGTTGGGGTTACTAGGTTTCGTAATAAACCATACGTCTTTGCACCCATTAAATTTAACAATACTGACGCTTTCTTGTCATCTGACACCTCATTTGCCTTGCAGTATACCTCTATTCGTTTGACATATGTAGTCCAATCTTCGACGTCATTGTCAAATGCGGTGATAACTGCCACTCATCGGCATTTTGGGTGTGGTTTAAAATGGCGTCTCCCAATGACTTAAAATGGCGTCTCCCGCGCTTTCCTTCCTCCCCCGCTGCTGCCAACGCCACTCCCGGCGGTTCTCGTGGCAATGGCAGTGCCCTGTAGGTTTCGCGCGCTTCTCCTGCGCTGTTGCCAACGCCGCTCTCGGCGGTCCTCGTGGCAATGGCGGCGCCTCGCGGGTTTCTGTGCATCTCTCTCTCCCTCTCTCCGACACTGCTCGGCCCCTGAACACCGGTTGTGCCCTGTGCGCTCTGCCCTCTCTCTCTCTCCCTCGTCGACGCTGCTCGGCCCTTTGCTGTGCCGCTCGGTCGGGCTCTAGCCCGCCGCTGTCCGGGAAGGGTCTGTGCACTACCTGTTGACAGCCCATTTCGCTGGACCACCTCGACTGGAAAGCCAAGCCTGGCTCTCGACAGCCTCCCCCGCAATTCTCGAGTCTCTGCTGGATGACTGGGCGGTTGCCCGTGGTCGACGCCCGAGTCTCTGGCCTTGACCTCCAATCCAGTGATCTCCGGGAATGAATCCCCGGGAGGTGATGCAGAGTTGCAGGTCGGTTCGAACTTGCCTTGTCGCCAATGTTGTGTCTGTGTATAATAAGACACAGACTGCAGGAGAAACGGTACAACAGGTGTTTACTCAATGTTGTTCACAGTGGAACTGATCTGTACAGATTACTACTCAGTGCTATATACAGGTGTGGTCACTGCCGGTACTACAGTATACATGAGCTGTAAAAAGTAGTTCCCCCCTTAAAGGTATATACATTACACCAACGTTCCCTATAAGCTGCATGGCTACGCAGCTCGTTACCGGTCCTGCGCAGCCCAGGACCAGCTTTTTCAATGTTAATGAAACAGTGAATGGGCAGCGCAGCCCCTTAAAGGGACCATGCAACCCCAAAAAAATAAGAGGGATCATTGCATGGTACCAGAGTTGTTTGAAGGAGAAAGTAGACAGCAAGGGTGGCTTACCTTGACAGACTACCTGAGACTAATAAATATTTTTTCTCATCTGCCTCCAGGTCCACTGAAGGCTGGAAACTGCATTTACCTTGATTACCACCTCATAGCAAACAGTCTGGACACTTGTTCCGAGAGGAAGGTGCACTGGGATGCCAAACAAAGCAAATCCCCCTTTGCTAAATTTATGAGGACTTCCAAATATGCAAAAGTGAAGCCAATTTGCTTTCCCGCCAGCAACCATTTCTCCTTCTTTATCCAGCAACAATCTGTCCTATAAATTTAACTGAAGCCTTTATGAGCTGCAGCTGCACATGGTTTCCCACTCCTCACTGCCAACAAGCCCCCCTGTGCAGGCCTAATTCAGGCTGGAAGCTTATTACACATACATAATTATTCAAACCTCTGACAGTGCTGTGCAGTCAGCCCAGTGAGGTCTCGGTGAATGCAAAGCCTATCATTCTGTTACATCACAGACTTCCCTTTCAAAACGGAATAGTTACCTTCATAAACTTGTGGCCATTACAAAGTTTTGAATGTAACTTAGGAAGTTTTCAATTTAATCCAAAGAACTTCATTTACTTTTGCAATGAATTATAAACAGAAGTGATCTATCTGTAAACTGATGAATTTGAAAATGACAATCTTCATAGGACTGGGTATAAACAAATGTTTTTGTAAAATATAGCAGCTTGTGTATAATTGTGGGAGCCAGCCTAGAGCCATAGCAGATTAATCTACTGTTATATACTGAAATAAACTTTACCCATGGAATATGGTAATGTATCATATAAATCACGTGGAGCATTCTGTTATAAATTTAATCAAGTGTTTGTTGAATTTCCTGTTCTGATTCAACATTAGGAGAACAGTTCTGACGAAAGGTCATCGACCCACAACATTGACTCTTGTCTCTCTCTCCACAGATGCTGCCTGACCTGCTGAGTATTTCCAGCATTTTCTATTTTTATTTCAGATTTCCAGCATCCGCAGTATTTTGCTTCTGTGTTAAGAGTGTGGGGTTGGGTACGCATTGCAGGGCGCACTGCTGTGCAGCAGTTTGTGACTGAGTGTAGCTCACAGCTGCCTGCTGTAAGGTCATTAGCTATAAAGTTCCCCAAATCACTCTACAGTTCAGTGATATTTCTTCATAACACATCATGCTTTCGTTTTCATAAGCTGCAAGGCTGTGTACGCCTGTGTGAAAGAATATAACAACGTAAGAACCGAGGACGATTTTGTCTTTGAAGTGAACAGGCAAAAGAGGACAACCCATCCATTACTTTTTCCTCTATTTGAAAACTATTGAACCAAAGCACAAAGGTGAATCTCAGCATGATATCGTTTTCCAGCCATTTTTGTGCTTCAGCTGTGCCCCATCAGATTAAGCAGTATTTATGCAGAGCTTTTTTCTCAGGGAACTAAATAAGGTCTGTGACAGAGAAAATTCTTATCATCTGTGGAAGAGTGAAGTTGATAGCCAAATAGGCTTTAGATACTTTGATTGCGTTTTTTTTGTTCCCTCCAATTTTATCTCTGCTAAAGATGCTGATTCCTTACTGGGGGACATTGCCCTGGTGCAGAAGGCGGCCAGTAACTCGCCCAAGTGGCCATTATTCATGTGTGAGCTGAGACAATAAGGGGGGAATATTACCCACCCGCGATGGGCAGGAGATGTGTGGGGGAGGGGTGTGCGGGTATAGGCTAAAATTTCAAAAATCTGAACCCTGACCCCAACCCGCCTCGAATGTGCTCACTTCCAGGTATTAATGGCTGGGGGCGGGGGGGTGCGACTAACCTGCTCTTCAGCGATGGGTCAGTTATTTAGTTATGCTAGTGAGGCTGCGAGCCTAAAATTTTCTGATTTGATGGCTCCAGCCAGGGCTCAGGAAACCTGACCGCTGGAGGAAGGCAAGAATGGCTGGATCCAGCAAGTAAGTGCCTTTCTAGCACAGTTTGTGGGCCAGAGGGAGTGGGAGTGCTTCCTCCTGGCACCTCAAGCAAACCTGCTTCGCTTCCCATGATCCCCCAAACCCCCACTGCGATCTCCACACCTCCGCGAGATCTCTTAAAAACCCCTCCCCATGATCTTTCCCTCTCTCCCGCTCACCTCTCCGCTCCCCAGCTGTGGCCTTGTGTCACAGGCTTTCCTACCTGACAGCCAGCCAGTCTCTCGATTGGGCTGACTGTCAGTTGGGAAAAAATGGAAAAAAAATTCAAATGAGGTCCTGCCATTAAATTCAGCATGGCTTCTCCATTACCCACATTTCCGGGTTTCCTGGCTGCGACAACCCACCCCCCGCCACCCGCACCCACCCTCCCCCGCCCGCTCCCCGCACCCTCCTCGCCTCCCAGTAAATATCGGGGCCTAAGTATCAGCACATTATTCAACTATAGAGTGGGGCATCACAGATGAACCTGAGCCTACTCTCAAAAGATGTGCACACAGTCCCACTTTCCAGCAGGAATCACTGGATAGTGTCAAGAGTAGGCAGACTGGGTGATTCCCCCACCCCCTTCCAAGCAGTGCTAAAAATTATAGCTACCCTTGCGGCTATCGTGGCTGAGATCAACTAATTCAGCATAGGCCATAAATCTATCCTGTCTTTTATGGTTCAGTAGCCCATTGGTAAGCCAATTTTCCAACTGAACTATCAGGATAACTGCTGCATGCTTTCTCGTGTATGACAAATCTGTTAGAGTTTTTTGAGGTTGTAACTAGCAGAATAGATAAGGGAGAACCAATGGATGTGGTGTATTTGGATTTTCAGAAGGCATTTGATAAGGTGCCACACAAGAGGTTATTAAACAAAATTAGGGCTCATGAGATTGGGGGTAATATACTAGCATGGATTGAGGATTGGTTAATGGACAGAAAACAGAGAGTAGAAATATACGGGTCATTTTCTGGTTGGCAAGCTGTAACTAGTTGGGTGCTGAAAGGATTAGTGCTTTGACGTCAGCTATTCACAATCTACATCAATGATTTGGACGAGGGGACCAAATGTAATATATCCAAGTTTGCTGATGATACAAAGCTGGGTGGGAATGTAAGTTGTGAGGAGGATGCAAGGAGGCTTCAAGGGGATATAGACAGGCTAAGCAAGTGGGCAAGAACATGGCAAATGGAATATAATGTGGAGAAATGTGAAGTTATCCACTTTGGTAGGAAAAATAGAAAAGCAGAGTATTTTTTAAATGGTGAGAGATTGGGAAATGTTGGTGTTCAGAGGGACCTGGGTGTCCTTGTACATGAATCACTGAAAATTAACATGCAGGTACAGTTTATTACAAGAGATTTTGAGTATAAGAGTAAAGATGTCTTCCTGCAATTATATAGGGCTCTGGAGAGACCACACCTGGAGTATTGTACAGTTTTGGTGTCCTTACTTGCTATACTTGCCATAGGCTTGCAATGAAGGTTCACCAGACTGGTTCCCGCGATGGGGAGATTGTCCTATGTGGAGAGATTGAGTAGACTAGGCCTATATTCTCTAGAGTTTAGAAGAATGAGAGGTGATCTCATTGAAACATACAAAATTCTTACAGGGCTTGACAGGGTAGATGCAGGGAGGATGTTTCCCCTGGCTGGGGAGTCTAGAACCAGGGGTCACAGTCTCAGAATAAGGGGTCAGCCATTTAAGACTGAGATGAGGAGAAATTTCTTCACTGAGAAAGTGGTGAATCTTTGGAATTCTCTACCCCAGAGGGCTGTGGAGGCTCAGTCGTTGAGTATATTCAAGACAGAGATCGATAGATTTTTGAATAGTAAGGAAATCAAGGGATATGGGGATAGTTCAGGAAAGTGGAAATGAGGTAGAAGATCAGCCATGATCTTATTTAATGGTGGAGCAGGCTCAAAGGGCCAAATGGCCTACTCCTGCTCCTATTTCTTATGTTCTTATGTTATGCATTTATAAATTATTTCAATCCGTCCCAAAAAATATACAGCATGAGTATTGACACGACTGTGTCAGCCAATGAGTTGGAGGTGGGGTGGGACTTACAGCAAACAGATTCTATTTAAACAGTGGGGTTGATATTAACTCCTCCCTGACAGGCTGGAGAGGATCGGGGGTGGGCTTAAAAATTTAAAATCAGGGAACATGTCCCCAACCCACTGCGGATGCACCTTCCGTCATTTTTATAGTGGCTGGTTGTGAGACGTGCGTGTGTTCCATCCTCATTATAATGTTTAAATCAGGCTCCCACAGTGCAGTTGGGAGACTAATTTAACTTTAACAGCTACTGTCCGGGTTTCCTAGGGCTCGGGAAACTCGGCAGCGACATGGGGACCGGAGCATCTGGCTGCAGTGGGTAAGTGCTTTTTAGAGCACTCCTTGTGGGCCAGGAGGAGGAGTTCTCCCCCCGGCCCCTCAAGCAAACCTTTGGCCTCCCTTCTGCTGATCGCAGCCTCACCTTGCTGACACGAACGGCGACCGTGCCCCCAACCACCGTTCTCTAGCCGTTTGCCGCGCCATCGAATGGACACCCCTCCCCCTCCCCTCCCCCCACCTCCACTAAGCACTGATCATTTAATCCCTCCCTCCTGATTGCCAGGCTCTGACTACCGCCCCCCACCCCTCACCCACACTGCCTTGTTTTGCACACTTTGTACAAAAATAATAAATTGCAGGACAACGGAGTATTACAATTTAAACTCTTTTAATGAAGCATCAGGTCTTTAAGCTTTCTCAATCAATACAGCACCGTGTGGACAAGATGGAGTCAGGACCCCCTGGGTCTTCTAAACAATAGCAGTCCTTACAGATGCCTGCAGGCCAATGACAACTCAGCATGTCATCACGTGAATATAATAGGTATGCCTTACAAATGCCTGCGGGCCAATGATAATTCAATATGCAAATGTTACATCCCCTTTCTTTTAAAAGAAAAATGTTATGCATTACTTTTGAACCTTTCTTCTACATAATGTTCTCAGTAGCATCAACATATAAGTAAACTCAACATTTAACTAGCACTGAAAACATCTCAGCGTTTCACTAATGATGTACAGTTTTTCTTAGGGCAGCGATCCGCCTACACCCTTTGACAGTTCACAAGTCAAGGATAACTCTAGGCTTGAACTCTCATCGGAATGACGGTGTTGTTCCTTGGTGTTCAGGAGGTGCCTGCGATTGCGGCGGTACACCTGTCCTTCTGGGGTGCAGATGTGACACGATCGCTCAGTGTCAGCTGGCTGGATGATGACTGCTGGCTTCCAGTAGTCATGCTCCTGGATTCTGATGGATTCTCCATTGTGCAGCGGCGGCAGTCGTCTAGCTGACCTGTCATAGTATTTCTTTTGATGTTGCTGTCTCTGTACACGTTTTGCATGCACTTGCTTGCAGCTGACGACCTGCCAGGGCCTGTCTGGGATACGGTGAGGTATCATGTGCTCTTTGACATTTGATGGGCAGCGTTCTAGACAAATGGAACATTTTCCGACAATGTCCTCAATGTGTTTGCACATTCCAGGCCAAAACATAATGTCACGTGCTCTTTGTTTGCATTTTTCCATGCCCATATGTCCAGCGTGAATTTTTGTCAACATCTCTTCTCTGAGACTGGTAGGAATGATGATTTTCTCCCCTTTGAAGACAATTCCATTGATTTGTGACAGTTCGTCTCTGTGGCTCCAGAATTCAGATATGCTCTGAGGGCATTTCCTCCTTTCCTCAGGCCATCCTTCATGTATGGCTTTGCTCAGCAGTGTGAGTTGTGCATCTTTCTCTGTTCCTGCTCGGATCTCCTTCAGTTTTGAGTCACTCACAGGTAAGCTGTTGTACACCATGTGCACCTGCACATCCATGCCTTCACTGAGGCTGCTGTCCTGGTAGCTAAGAGACTTTCTGGAGAGCGTGTCTGCGACAGGAATGTCTTTGCCTGGACGGTGAATGATTGTGAAGTCATACTTCTGTAGCTGAAGGATCATTCTCTGTAGCCTTGGTGGGGCTGCGGCTAGTGGTTTCCTCATGATTGACTCGAGGGGCTTGTGGTCGGATTCCACAATGACTTGTCGGCCATAGACGTACTGGTGGAAACGCTTACACCCAAACAGAATTGCATATAACTCTTTCTCGATTTGAGCATAGTTGATTTCACTGTCTGTGAGAGATCTGGAAGCGTAGCCGATGGGCTTTCCTTCTTGCAGTAATACTGCGCCTAGTCCGTACTTTGACGCATCCACTTGTAGTCTGAGCTCTTTGTTGGGGTCAAAGTAGGCAAGAACTGGTCCTGGTTCTCTGGTGATTAGGTCTTTCATTTTCTGAAATGCTGTGTCATGTTGTTTGTCCCACAGGAACTCATTGGATTGTTTGAGCAACTGACGCATGGGTGCGTTGATTTCAGAAAGGCTCGGGGCAAACTTGGCTAAGTAGTTAACCATGCCTAGTACTGTCTCTAGCTCTGCGCGGTTCTTCGGCGGCTCCATCTTCTTGATGGCGGAGATTTTCTCTGGATCCGGCTTAATGCCATCAGTTGAGAGGCGATGCCTGAAATAACTGATCTCAGTGGATCCGATTATGCTTTTCTCGGGGTTGAGCCGGATACCCTTCTCCCGTGATCTTTGTAGCATCGCACGGAGGTTCCTGTCATGTCCCTCTCTATTCCTACCATAGATGAGGATGTCGTCTACGATTGCGACTACTCCGTCGAGGCCTTCATAGGTTTCGTCGATCTTCCGCTGGAATTCATCCTGAGCTGAGATATAACCAAATGGTAAACGCAGAAATCGGTAGCGTCCAAATGGTGTGTTGAACGTTGTTAGCTTAGATGACTCTTCCGTGAGCTTGATATTCCAGTATCCTGATCGTGCTCCCACTAGCTTGGGTGTGATGTCATCTAGCGTTGGTAGAGGGTAGTGAGGGCGTTTGATAGCCTTGTTCAAATCTCTGGGGTTGAGACAGACTCTGAGCTTGCCTGTACGTGGTTTCTCAACCACTACTAATGCGTTGGCCCACTCTGTCGGTTCTGTTTCCCGGACGATGATTTCTGTATTCTCCACGCACTGCAGCTCCTCCTTCAGGCGACTACGTAGAGCAAGGGGTATCCTTCTCGGTGGGCAAAGCACAGGGGTTGATGCTGGGTCAAGGTGAATAGTGCATTCACCTGGGAATAGTCCGATTCCTTTGAAAACATCAGCAAACTCTTCCATGACTGTCTGCTTCTCAACTGGTGCTGTCAATGATAGGACTAGCTTGACGAGGTCCATGTCTAAACATGCCTTTAGACCTGGCACTGGAGGTGCTTGAGTGTCAATAATGTAAAAGTCCAACATCATGTCGCTTTCTTTGTATTTGCATTTCATGACGCATGTGCCTTTTACAATGAGCTGCTCACCTCCATAGCCGGTCAGCCTGCATGAGGTGGGCTGTAGCTCACACTCATCCTTCAAGCTGTGATACTCACTCAGAGGAATTACATTAACCTGAGATCCAGTGTCTAGTTTAAACTTAAGTTCTTTGCCCTGTTTTCCTATCTCAATATCAGCAAAGCTTGCTCAGTCTCTGAAATCTGTTTTTTCTGTGACACAGAATCAATAAACGGTTCCTTTGCATTTGGCTCTCTATCTGGCATTTGGCTGTCACTCACTGTGTGTACTGCTTTTCCGAAAAAAGTCTTACAAACTTTAGCAAAGTGGTTCCGTTTACCAAATTTAATACATTGCCTTCCTTTGGCAGGGCAGTACTCCCTTTCTCCATGCCAGTTGTTTCCACAATATCCACAGTTTTTGAAGCGTTTTATGTCTGTGTCGCCCATTTTTAGAACTCTCGCTGTTCTTTCTGTTCTGAAACACGCTCTCTGGGCAGTGTTCTTTGGTGTGTATCTATTAACTGCGTGCACTGTCTGTTCACTCAAGCTGCTCGTGGCACTGGTTATGGTTTTCAAATATGCTTGGGCTATCTCGTGCGATCTAGCCATGTCTATAACTTTGTCCAGCGTTAGCCCGGACCCAACATTCAAAAGTTTCTCTCTCACTTTAGCCGAATGTATTCCAAACACGATGTGGCCTCTGACCATCTCATCTTTGTTTGCATATGCACAGTCTTTTACCAGCAGTTTTAACTCAGTCATGAACTGTTCAAACGACTCACTAGCTCCTTGTACTTTCTCCTGAAACTTGTACCTAGCGAATATCGTATTTGTCTTGGGCATCACAAATGCTTCAAAATGGTCAAAATAACTTTTCAGTACCTTTGCTTCACCCGCGGTGAGAGACCATGGCCTAGAAATTCAGTATAGCCACGTTCGGGGCGCTAAAGTCGGGCGGCCGCTAAAGTTTGCGCCCGGCGCAAGTTCGCGCCACCTTCTCCGATATTCAGTCGCATCGCCCCAAGAGGTTGCTGCTGCGCTAAAACAGGTGATGCACGACTATCATTAGGTGCTAAGCTGGCGGTCCGGGGCGATACCCCCGAGGGCGGGCGCAGCGCAGGTGCGGCGAGTTGCTGATTGATGGCAGACACTCTGGCGCCGGTCAGCTCTTAAAGGGGGAGGGTGGATTTGTTTGCCTGCCACGCCCTGTACACTGCAGCCCTAAAGCTAGGCCTGACCACTTCTGCTTCATCTGTGCAACGCCCAGGGCTATGGAGAAGGCCAGCGTTTGCACCCATTGCAGCCCCCATTATATGTTTGCAAACAATGATATGACACTGAAGGCAAAGACAAGTGGAAAGCTGTGGCCTGAAGCCACAAGTACCTGTCCGAGTGTTGAGCCAAAGCAGAAAGCTCTCTGCAAAGATCCGTCTCTCAAAAAGAAGGAGTGCTGCGAAATGGCAGCCTTTTCTACTGCAGGAGGTGTGCCCTTTAATTTGCGCCCCCCGCGCCCCGCATCGACTGAGAACCGTTCCCCTCTACCAGTCGCTAGGGGCGCCAGGCGTACAATAGGGCGTCACCACTGAATTTCCGGTTTGGGGCGCACAAAGAGGGTTGCACGAGGAAATGACGTCAGGATCTGCGCGCGCAGCTGAGCGCGCGCAAAGACTTTGCGTCGCCGCTAAATCTTGAGTGAAGTTGGGGAGAGGCGCAGATCGCGCTGCGCCCGGCCACTAGCCGCCTAGCGCCCAACATCTCCTCCTCCTAAGGCACTACCGGCTGGCGCAAGCAACTGAATTTCTAGGCCCATGTCTTGTTTTGCACACTTTGTACAAAAATAATAAATTGCAGGACAACGGAGTATTACAATTTAAACTCTTTTAATGAAGCATCAGGTCTTTAAGCTTTCTTAATTAATACAGCACCATGTGGACAAGATGGAGTCAGGACCCCCTGGGTCTTCTAAACAATAGCAGTCCTTACAGATGCCTGCAGGCCAATGAAAACTCAGCATGTGATCACATGTGAATATAATAGGTATTCCTTACAGATGCCTGCGGGCTAATGATAATTCAATATGCAAATGTTACACACACCAAGTCCTGATCTTTCCCGATTGCCAGGGCCTGTTGATGGCTTTCACGCCAGGCAGCCAACCAGCCTTTCAATCTTGCCGGCTACCGGGCGGGAAACAGAAGAATAAAATGATAATGCGGTCCTGGCGTTAGATTCGTCTGGACCTGCGCGTTCCCGGGATTTCCGGGATTCCTCCCCACACTGCAAATATCGGGGCCAGAGTCTCTACGCATTACAGCCAATGGAGTCCATTTAAACAGAGTCTGTATGGACTACAGCAAACAGAACTCATGACCAAAACTACAACTACCGATAAAAGCAAGTTTATTTCTCCAGCAAAACACACAGTGAGTGGAGGATAGTTACATAATACAAATTATATGCCTAAAATCAATCCCAGGCACTTACAGCAGTGCGGACCCCAGCCGTGATTGACGGAGGAACCACCCAATCATCTCCATTCTGGCCTGGGCTTGGGGTGTCACTATATTCAGCCAAAAGTATATGAATTCATAAAAAGAACCTAAAAAGACCAAGAAGACGACATTCCATATTATATGTGAATTTTATTTCCCTCGAATTGAAGACTGGTTGATTGCTTTCAGCAGCAGCTGTCCATGAATGGGGGGAATGGGAAAGATAAAATCCTACAGCATTATTAAATACGACATCAGTTCATTTAAATCCAGCAGAGTCCGCTGTACTAGGCAATGACAATTCATTGGGCTCATGCATACAATACTGACACTGCACAACCTATTATATTGTCGGAGTCCCGAGAGATTAGGTTGCTAACACAGACAAACTCCTAAATTAATTATATTGCATAATCTGTTAAAGAAAGTGGTGTTAGCAGAAAAAAGACAAAACCAGCAGAACTGTACAAGTAAATAAGAGAGAAACTGATGAAATGGTTAACCGGGGATCTAACATTCACTGTGATTCAGCGCCCACTCTTCACAAGAAGCCGATGAACCTTCTGATATTGGCTGCTTCCCCACCCCCCACCACCCCTCCCAACCACTGCCCTCCAACCCCACTGAATTTAAAGTCAAAATTAAATGAATCTGGAATTTAAAAAGATTAGTATCATTAATGGCGACCATGAAACCACTAGACTGTCAGAAACACCCATCTGGTTCACTACTGCCCTTTAGGGAAGGAAATCTGCCAATCTTACCTGGTCTGGCCTATATTTGGTGGACTCTTAACTGCCCTCAGAACAAGCCAGTTGTATCAAACCGCTACGAAAAAGTATAAGAGGAATAAATCCAGACAGACCACCAAACCTAGGCATCATATTCGAACAGCCTGACATAGTCACGGTAACAGATAACAGAGAGGGTTGATGAGGGCAATGCGGTTGACGTGGTGTACATGGATTTCCAAAAGGCATTCGATAAAGTGCCACATAATAGGCTTGCCAGCAAAGTTGAAGTCCATGCAATAAAAGGGACAGAGGCAGCATGGATATGAAATTGGCTAAGTGACAGGAAACAGAGAGCAGTGGCAAACGGTTGTTTTTCGAACTGGAGGAAGGTATACAGTGGTGTTCCCCAGGGGTCGGTGCTAGGACCACTGCTCTTCTTGATATATATTAATGACTTAGATGTGGGCGTACAGGGCACAATTTCAATATTTGCAGATGAAACAAAACTGAAGTATGGTGGCCATGGTGTGGAGATGCCGGAGTTGGACTGGGGTGGACAAATGTAAAAAGTCACACAACACCAGGTTATAGTCCAACAGCTTTATTTGAAATCACAAGCTTTCGGAGTGCTGCTCCTTCTTCAGGTGAAGTGGAGAAATGCATAAAGACACAGCTTATATAGTCAGAGAATCATGTCAGATGTTTACAGGTAACCTTTCCAACTGCCATTAATCACACCTCGGCAGAAACCTTCGACCCAGACCTTCAAAGCATCCTACATGCTCTCATCCCACGTACTCCCCGCGTGGGAGACTTCTACTGCCTCCCAAAGATACACAAAGCCAACACACCTGGACGTCCTATCGCATCAGGCAACGGAACCCTGTGTGAGAACCTCTCTGGATATGTCGAGGGCATCCTGAAACCCATCGTACAGGGAACCCCCAGCTTCTGTCGCGACACTACAGACTTCTTACAGAAGCTCAGCACCCACGGACCAGTTGAACCAGGAACACTCCTCGCCACGATGGACGTCTCGGCACTCTACACCAGCATCCCCCACGATGACGGCATCGCTGCGACAGCCTCAGTACTCAACACCAACAACAGCCAATCTCCAGACGCCATCCTACAACTCACCCGCTTCATCCTTGACCACAATGTCTTCACCTTCGACAACCAGTTCTTTACTCAAACACACGGAACAGCCATGGGGACCAAATTCGCACCCCAATACGCAAACATCTTCATGCACAAGTTCGAGCAAGACTTCTTCGCTGCACAGGATCTCCAACCAACGCTATACACCAGATACATCGACGACGTTTTCTTCCTATGGACCCACGGCGAAGAATCACTGAAAAGACTACACGATAACATCAACAAGTTCCATCCCACCATCAGACTCACCATGGACTACTCCTCAGAATCAATCTCATTCCTGGACACACGAATCTCCATCAAAGACGGACACCTCAGCACTTCACTCTACCGCAAGCCCACGGACAACCTCACGATGCTTCACTTCTCCAGCTTCCACCCTAACCACGTTAAAGAAGCCATCCCCTATGGACAAGCCCTGCGAATACACAGGATCTGCTCAGACGAGGAGGAACGCGATGGACACCTACAGACACTGAAAGACGCCCTTGTAAGAACGGGATATGACGCTCGACTCGTCGATCGACAGTTCCGACGGGCCACAGCGAAAAATCGCATAGACCTCCTCAGAAGACAAACACGGGACACAACCAACAGAGTACCCTTCGTCGTCCAGTACTTCCCCGGAGCGGAGAAACTACGCCATGTTCTTCACAGCCTTCAACATGTCATCGATGACGACGAACACCTCGCTAAGGCCATCCCCACGCCTCCACTACTCGCTTTCAAACAGCCGCCTAACCTCAAACAGACCATCGTTCGCAGCAAATTACCCAGCTTTCAGGAGAACAGCGACCATGACACCACACAACCCTGCCACAGCAACCTCTGCAAGACATGCCAGATCATCAACACAGATACCATCATCACACGTGAGGACACCACCCACCAGGTACATGGTACATACTCATGTGACTCGGCCAACGTTGTCTACCTCATACGTTGCAGGAAAGGATGCCCCGGAGCATGGTACATCGGCGAGACCATGCAGACACTGCGA
The DNA here is from genome assembly GCF_052327205.1 of Somniosus microcephalus. Classification (NCBI taxonomy): domain Eukaryota; kingdom Metazoa; phylum Chordata; class Chondrichthyes; order Squaliformes; family Somniosidae; genus Somniosus; species Somniosus microcephalus. The sequence continues at coordinate 419,646,468 of NC_140987.1, read as the reverse complement.
CAACGGATGAACGGACACCGTGCAACAATCACCAGGCAGGAGTGTTCCCTCCCAGTCGGGGAACACTTCAGCAGTCAAGGACATTCAGCCTCCGATCTTCGGGTAAGCATTCTCCAAGGTGGCCTTCGAGACACACGACAACGCAAAATCGTCGAGCAGAAACTGATAGCCAAGTTCCGCACCCATGAGGACGGCCTCAACAGAGATCTTGGGTTCATGTCACGCTACATGTAACCCCACCTGATGCAGGGTCATCCAGACTCGAGTCAACATTGGCTTGTTCTCTCTACACGGATGCGGCCGGACCTGCTGTGATTTCCAGCCAAAAAAAAAAAAAAAAAAATGTTTTTTGTCTGTTTTTTTGTTTTTCATACAGACCCCAGCATCTGCAATATTTGACCCCTTGTGACCCCACCTCATTGTTCTTTGATGTAATGTTTCCCTGACTGACCTGTTTGGACACCATTCACACCTTTGACTGCTGTGATTATCTCTCTGCCGAGGTGTGATTAATGGCAGTTGGAAAGGTTACCTGTAAACATCTGACATGATTCTCTGACTATATAAGCTGTGTCTTTATGCATTTCTCCACTTCACCTGAAGAAGGAGCAGCGCTCCGAAAGCTTGTGATTTCAAATAAAGCTGTTGGACTATAACCTGGTGTTGTGTGACTTTTTACATTTGAAGTATAGTGAGCAGTGAGGAGGATAGTGATAGACTTCAAGAAGACATAGACAAGCTGGTGGAATGGGTGGACATGTTGTAGGGGGTGGTGTTTGGGTCAGCTTCGCCTCTGACTTATGAACGGTTCAAATCGCTCCCACTCCCTTTGTTCTAGACCTTGGACTTACTTGGGGGCTGTAATGAAATTGCAGCAGACAACTGAATTTTGGTGAAAGAACTTGGATTTTATTTGAGACAAGAAAATATACACAACACAACAATCTTAGCACTCTAAAAGGGGGAACACTTTGGAATATACGAGGGAGAATAATAATAGACAGAATACTTCACCCCTCCCAATCCCACTCCACTAACTAAGTTGGACTCCAGAGGACCAGGGATAATGCTCACCAAATGCCTTATTTTGACAGTTGTAGAGGTTCGCGATTTTGGGGTTCTCTAGATGTGGCGGTTGGGGCCTGACGTACCCCGGACGCGGTAGAAGAATTCACCTGCGTTGCTGTTTCAGTCTCCGCGTGTCCCCTGATGCGGTCGGGTGCGTATTGGATCTATCAGGTAAGTACCCAATTTCTTTTGGTCAGAAATAGGGTTTAGAGTCTTTCTATCAAATCTTACCCAGGGGTAAGTCAGAATAGTTTGTAGAGTGGAAACAAACTTGCGAATCTTCAGCTTCTTCCAGATTGGTTTCTTGTCGGTCACGGTGGCCCAATATTACCTAGTTGCTGGTAATATTTTCGGTTGTTTGTTTCTTGGGGCCTTTGGTTGCCGCGAGGCGTTTGATGATGTCTTCTTCTGGCTCAGACTCCTGATACTTTTGTGACTTGATGTGGCTTTTGAAGTCTTCTTCTTCTTCTCTTCTACACGAGCAGTGCTGTATCGAGCGGACCGAAACCGAACTGCTCTCTTCTTCCGGACTGTACTGAACCAAACTCCTTGACCGAACGAACTGACTCACTAACCAACTGAAAAAGCAGGGCCTAATTATACCATTTGAGGCCTTGCTTATCTGCCCGCCAAATCTTCTCTGGCCCATTGTCATTTTTGGCGGGCTCATTAACATTAATAGTTTTTGAATTCTTTAACGGGTTTCGAGCTGGTCCCATCTATCTTAATTGGTTTAAGTTGGTGTGAATTTGTTTCGGGATGGTCCATCGAAACCTAACTTGGCTTTAAATGACTGTTTAATCTCTGGTTTAATTAGTAAGATTTATCTCTTCCTGCTGGGGTCAGGGTCCCTTCCCGTGCAAGCGCAGGAGATGTAACACCTGCCCTTATACCTCCCCCCTTCCCACTGTCCAGGGCCCCAAACACCCCTTCCAGGTGAAACAGCGATTTACTTGTACTTCTTGCAATCTAGTATACTGTATTCGCTGCTCACGATGTGGTCTCCTCTACATTGGGGAGACCAAACGCAGATTGGGTGATCGCTTTGCAGAACACCTCCGTTCAGTCCGTAAGGATGACCCTGAGCTTCCGGTTGCCTGTCATTTTAATTCACCGCTCCATTCCCACTCAGACCTCACCGTCCTCGGCCTCTTGCATTGTTCCACGGAAGCTCAACGTAAACTCAAGGAACAACACCTCATCTTCCGATTAGGCACTTTACAGCCTTCCGGACTCAATATCGAGTTCAACAATTTCAGATCATAACCTCGGCCCCTATTACATTTTTACTTATATTTTTTATCCACACCTTTGTTTTGGTTTTTCCCCCCTCCCCCCTTTCCTTTTTTTCTCTCTCCCACATGGCAGCTGTCTCCCATTCTGCCAGCGCATTTCACACGTAATCTCGAGCTGTCTTTTGTCTCCACTAGTCCTATCACCATCTCGTCTCGTTTTGAATACCTCTTAATGTCTCTTCTTCTCTTTTGTTCTCTCCCAGCCCGGCCTCTTAATCTATTTCATTCCCTGTGCCTCTTTAGTCTTGATAAAGGGTTTTGACCCGAAACGTTGACTCTAATTTCTCTCCACGGATGTTGCCTGGCCTGCTGAGTTTTTCCAGCATTTTCTGTTGTTATTCAGGGTCCCTTTTGTTGGTCAGTGGCATGTTCTGCATTATGCATACTTTGGATGGCTCTGTAGTTTTTGGCAGGAATGGCTCTTCCACTGGTCTTTTATCATTATGTAAAATGACTGAGACAGTCCAGAACGTTCCCAGACAGTTTGGCTTATGCCAATATCCAAACTGCTCATTTTACAGAGGCCCATCCCAATCCCTTTGTCGCAGCCTTTCTACAGGCTTGAACATGCCTTTTAAAATAACCAAAATCCTGGGGTCTTGACTTTAAGCCCCTTTTAGGCCCAATATTCTTATACCATTCTGACATGGTTTATTAACAGTCCAAAAATCCCTTCTTTAGGGTAATCTTCTTGGTTTCGGGGGATCCGCTGAATTTTGAGAATCTTACATTCCCCCCTGTGATACTCTATTCGCTGGAGTATCATACTGGGTGAGCAAAATTTCTGATCCCTGAGAGTCAACCTTCCCCTGTATTATCTAAACTAAAACCCCAAGCAAAACACTCTCCCATTCCCCTTTAGGTGTAGTGTTTAACAGATATACATACAAGGCAAGGTTACATTCACATCCAAGCACTGAGGGGGTCCAACACCCCTGCACCACTTGGAAAAAAATTACACACACATAGGAAAAATAACAACACACACAGTCACCAAACTTTATTTTTAATACCGGTTAAGGTTTGTTTTATACCTGGTCATAGACTTTATTTTGATGCTGGCCCCATGCTCTCTCATGTTGAGATTGGAGCATCCTGTCCCTCCCCTTGCACTTTGTGCACAATAAGTAGAAAACTATACCAAGCTGGCAGACCACTAAAATGTGGGAAGCCATTCTGATCCAAGAAGGAACCTCTATATTTTCAAAAATATCCCACCAGGGTGGAACTACAATATCCAAGATCTTGGCCCCTATCTCGACTGTCTCCTGTTCTAATGTGTAGAAATGCTTTTGTGATATGACCACTGCTTTCAATAGGGTGGTAAGATGTTCGGGTAGAGGGGGAATTTCATAGCCGAAATGTGTGACGTAATCTTGCAGGTTGGTGATGTTTTCCCTGACAGTGAGGTGAACAGTGGAGGGTTCAGGAATGGGGACAATCCGTTCCTGGGCCACTTGAACTTCTGCCTCGGGTTTAAAGCAGAAACTGCTGTCACTCACCGGACACCAGATGTGCTGTCCATGCTGGTAGTGGGGCGCACTTGTGGTGGCACAATATGTCCCACCCCCTATGAATGCTACCTGTGGGGGAACATGGCCTTGTGCCATTACCTCCATGGTACAGTTCACAGGCTGTGCGCCAGCAGCTTTAAACCCGCACTGTGGCCTCGAATAGGCATTCAAGTGCTGCGGACACAGGATTATGTGTGCTCCCCGGCTCCGGCACCCGGAGAGGTCTGTACCTGTCATAGCGTGCTCCCACTTTATGACATAAGGTGGGACCTCTGCGAAACGGACATGTGCACCCCCTTGAATGACTCCAATGTTCTCCACCCTGTATGCTGGTGCGGGTTGGGCTGTCCCACCCATAACCAGCATCCTCACTACTATCCCCATGATAGTGTGATTGGAGCATCCACAATCCACTGGGACAGGGTAGGCTTCAGAGGCTAGACGGAGCTGACATGGGCTCAGCAAATTACTAAATGGGTGGAGGGCTGCGAGGTACTTGTTGCTAATCCAGGAGGGGACTAAACCTTGTTTTAAATCCTCCAGGTTGCTACGGCCCTCGCCTAGCAACCATGCCCCGTATAACACACACACCTCATTCTGTGCAGCTGATCTGACGCATTCCTGTCCTCCCATATGAGGGCATTTACTGTTTTGGCGTGCCTCTCCAGCTCAGCGATAATCTCTTTTAAATGGACCATCATAGCTTGGTTCTCATGTAGCTCTGAGCCTACCACTGTGTTCTCCTCTGTTAGGATTTTTCTTAATTGGGTCTTTAAGCCATTTATCTGTGTTTGTAGCTCTATATCACCTAGGCTATTTACTACTGAGGATCCTGAATAATAAGCAGTGAAAATATCATTCCAGGTTCACCTCCTTTGTCTCCCCGCACCCATAGTATGTTCAGGATGTAAACTGTACAATTTTGCTTTGTCTATGTTGGCAAAGTCGAATTCATAAAACTTCCTAAACATTTCTTTCAGCAGGGCCTGGTATAGCTGCTCTGTCTCCTTAGGGCACCATTCAGGTAAGTGTACCTCGGTCAGGTTCAGGATCACTGAGGCCATTGCATAGTGTACCCCCTGGTACAGCAACTTGTCGGTTGGCACTAGGACTAACCCATTCTCTAATCCCTTGGTGGTGGTAGGACACCTCTGTACTATGGTCAGTAATGTCGTGGTCGTGGGCAGGGGCTTTCGGGGGCGTGCTACGAGTTCGGTGGCGTTGACTGGGATTGGGGAGTGTGGGATCGCGCACACATGCAGGCAAGAATCCCACCCATCCCCTTCCCGGCATCTTGCCATTGTCTGTGGAAGATGATGGATATGCCTGTGGGGCAGACTTTCTCTGACCCCCACATACAAATGTAAACTCCCTGTTCCGACTTCCACCACTTATCCCAACACACACTCACTCATCCTCGGGTCCCTGTGATCATACGGTGGGTGTCATTCCCCAATCGTTCCCAGTTGACTGTACGGTCCCCTATGTCCCTGCTCAGTTTTCTGAGTCACCACCACCTATCCAGGAGAATCCGTCCCTTGCATGTCAAACACACACATTTCCCCTCAGTGACGCTGACCCTTGTAGCGACTACCTGTACCCTGGGGCACGGGATGGAGGCCTCCCCGTAATTAACCCGGTCTGGCTGGAGTATTGTGTGGAGTTAGACCCCAGCCACCCTGGCCACCTTCCCTCATGGAAGTAAATAGCGAGCTCCTCCACACCCTGTTCTCCTCCCCCAGCAGTAACGATTGGTGCTCTCTCTCCCGAGCACCCAAAGATGTGGGAGTCCTCGATGTCTCCTTGGTCACCGATGCTCACCCCTACCAGGGCGAGCAGGAGCATAAACTTTCCCATGCCGATTTCCTTTCTGTAGAGACACATAAAACAAATATCCATGTCCCGAGAATGTTCTCTGGCTTGACACAGTTATGGGGGTCAATTTTCCTGGAGCCGTCAGGCGGGGTTTCAGGCGTGTGGGGGTGGGGAAAATGCAGAATTCGGGGGTCCCGACACCATCCCGCCCAAAACCCCGCTCCACGCAATCTTCAGAGGCGGCGGGTACCCGCCCCGCACTGGGACCCGCCAACCCCAGGCGGGAAGGGATTAGTGCCAATTACCTGTCTGTTAACAGGTAGTTAACAGGCAGTTTTTAGCCTAATCCCTATTTTGAGGGGTGTCGTGTGGGATTCCCGATGGTGCCAAACCACGCCAGGTTACAGCAGGCGGGCCGTCGGGTTGAAGGAGTTGGAGGGGTCGCGATGTCGGTGTTCAGGTGAGTGATGGGTGCATGAGTGCATAGGTAAGTGTGTTTGGTGTGTCTAAAGTGTGTAAAGAACTTTTACTTACCTGTACTTACCTTAACAGCCTTTCTTCCTGGAGGTGACGGGAGCGCATCACTCAGCCGGCACTTAAAGCTGAATGGCTACGATCTGTGAAAAGTGACAGCCTTCAGCTTTGAGTGCTGCTGAGAGTTCTAACTGAGTCTGTGCAGAAGGACTCATGTTAGAACTCAGACTGTCAGTGTTTAGCAGCTTCAAACAGCTGTGAAACACTGGTATTTCATCTGTCAAGAACTCTTGACAGATGAAATTGCAGTCTGTGACGTCACCTGTTGCCGGGTGGCCCTTAATTGGCCTGCTGAGCCCGCTGGGTGGGCTCAACAAGGTCAATCAAGGGAAAATCGCGCGGATTGGCCGGACGTCGATGTAGGCAGGTCTAAAACCCGAAAGTTGTAGTCCCGCTTTCTTCCCGACAGCTTCGGGAAAATCGACCCCATCGAGTCTCGAAAACTTATACCTTTCATAAACTAAATTAAACAACAATATTTCCTAAAACTACCAACTGCAAAACACACTTAAAAATTTATCAGAAAGCTATATACATCTGCCACCCGTCTCCGGACGGCCAGGCTAATCCCTGTTAGGCCTTTGCCTTTTGTGGGATCTGGGCAGCTTGTACGGTTGGGCGTAAGGTGACCTGTGCCACCGGACTCGGAGAGTACTTCTTAAAAGAACTGGGGGTTTTCCGTTTCCCAACTGACCGGGGGAGTGTGCCCTCCTGTGCTGCAGCACACTACCCCCTTCTGTGTGGCTGCCGAGTCCGTATCCTGTCCTGTGGGTTCCGCACATCCTGATGCCGCAGGCTGGGGACCCTTCTCTCTGTCTTTGCCTAATGCTACCTCTCCTGTGATTCCCTCACCGTTGGAGGCGGCCGGCTGGGGATCCCTATTTTTAGGCTGATCCCTTACCTTGGGCATTCCTTTTTGGGTTGTGGCTCTCCTGGGGCTGGACCTTTTGAACTGATCCACAGGTGACCACGGTAGTTTAGGCTGTGGTATGCGAGGAGACCTCCTTAAGGCTCCGGCTACTGGGGGCATGTCCCAAATAATTGGTGGGAGGGCCCCTCCAGTAACACAAGCCACTGCCCCCACCTTTGCGGTCTGTGAGTCTGCCACAGCTGCAGGCTGATGATCTCTAGCTTTAACACGGTTCGCCCTTGCTGACCGTTCCCCACTCTCAGTTTTGAACAGCTTGCACTGGTTAACGTGGAACCACTTTGTGCAGTGGGGCATCTTTATGGCATAGACCATGGGGCTTGCCTTATCCACAATGCTGTACGGCCCCATATACAATGGTTCAAAACTTCCCAACCGGGCAAAGTTCCTCACCATGACCTGATCCCCTATCTCCCACTCGTGATGCCTGTTGGGTTCTAGCAGCAATCGGCTACTCCGGTGCTGTTTTCCCATGTTGCTAGCAGCCTGCCAGTGAATCTGTTTAAGGTGTTCAAACAGATTCCTGATGAAGCTGTCCCGGTTCACCTCTCTGAGCTGACCTTCCGTGAGCACCGGGGCTAGTACATGGGTGAGGGTCAGCATAACCCTGCCAGTCTTCAGCTCGTGTGGGGAATACCCCGTGCTTTTTGACTGGCTGGTTCGGATCCCCATTAGGACCAACGGTAGAACTTCTACCCACTTCTTGGGTGAGTCTCCCATCTCCTTACACAGCCTTTCTTTGATGGTACGGTTTAAACGCTCTACAGGACCCGATGACTGTGGGTTGCAGGCGACGTGCCATTTCCCCTCGATGCCGAGTACCATGAGGGTCTCTTGCATGACCGGTCCGGTAAAGTGATCAGACTCCACATATTCCGGTAGTCCCCATCGTGAGAACACTTCCCTGACCAGGATCTTAGCTGTACCCAATGCGATAGCTGTTCGGCAGGGAAAAGCTTCCACCCACTTTGAAAACAAATCCACCAGGACTAGGCAGTACTTGTAGCCTCCCTGGGCGGTGGGTAGGAGCCCGATGTAATCGATCTGGATCGACTGCCATGGTCCCTCTACCCTCCTGATGTGTCCCAAAGATACCTTCCTTTTCAGGGGGTCAGGGTTATGGGCAGCACACACCAGACGGGCGGCGCAGAACTCGCGGACATGTTCCCTCAGTCCTGGCCACCATCCTGCCTGTTCCACCCGCTGCCAGGTGGTCTCAGGCCTGGGATGCCCCGCTCCTGGACCCTCATGGGCCAGTTGGAGGAATTCCCTTTGGTGCTGCTGCAGCACTACCCATTGCTTCCCCCTGAACATTATGCCTTCCTTGATGGTGATGGCTGCTGTACCGTATGGGCCCTCTACTTTTTCCCCTTTTGTGAGCGCATTCAGGACGGCTCTGAAGACGGGATCCCGTACCTGGGCCTGCTTTAGGTCCGGGACCAAAGCTACCCCTGTGTACCTCCCTTGTCCCGGATTGCTGCTACCGAACCTTTCTGGTAGGGATCCCAAAACTCTCCTTCCCTAGCCCCCTGCTTGGCCAATTCATCTGCCTTTTGGTTGCCCTCCCACATGGGTTCTGTCCGTGAATGGGCTTTAACTTTATGGATGTAGACCTTCCCTTCCTCCCCTACGGCTGTCATGATTTTCTCCAGCAGAGGCTTGATTGCCAGGCGTCTCCCGTCAGCGGAGGTGTATCCGCGACGCGACCAGATGGCCAGGTATTCCGTACATGAATTGCATGTGAACATGCTGTGGTGTATGTAACCTGTTCCACCTTAAGAGAACTTAAGCCTGTTCCACCTTAAGAGATGTACTACTTTCTCTGGCTGCTGTATACGTAATACCGGTGGTGGCCACACCGGTATATAAGCATTGTGTAGTAATATTGTATTCAGTATAGTCCCTACCTCCAACCAGTAAAGACCTGTTGAATTTACTCTTGTAGTCTGTGTAGTAATTATCACTATAACACACAGACTTAACAGTGGCGACGAGTCCGATTCTTACCCTGCGGCAGTTATTTCCACGGCGGCTTCGTCCACAGACAGGACGTCAAAGAGAGGTTTCCACCCTCATCACCCTACTGGAAGACACGTCGAGCGGCAGGCATCGAGAAACCAGAGTGCAGAAGACATCCTGACCTCGAAGCCTCCATCAGCGACTGTCAGCTTCTTCTTTCTACCTCGGTGGTGGGTAAGCCAGGCAGCGACGCGACAGAAAGTCAACCGCATTGGCTGTACAGACGGGGCTGGGAAGACGGAGGAATAAGGGCGGTGAGATCGATCGCGACCGGAGATAAGGGCCGGGCCGCTTTCGAGCGAGAGGCGCAGCGCGGGGACATCGATCGTGACCGGAGATAAGGGCCGCATTCGGGCTAAAAGGCGCAGCGTCTGGGGAAACTGAAGGCGCGAGAGCCACGGTGAAGCGGAGACAGCATCGGGGGATGGTTGAAGACCGCCAAGCGTGGGAAAACCGCCATTTTGTGGGCGGAGGACGACGACAAGAGCGGGAAGCCGCCATCTTGGATAACATAAAAAATACAATAAATTGCAATGATGCCTAAACATGGGAACATTAATACCTTTGATAGTGACATCGAAGATTGGGCCATGTATGTAGAACGCATACAAAATTATTGTAAGGCAAATAAAATTCCTGATGCAGGTAAAGCACTAACATTATTAAATTTAATGGGTGCGAAGACATACGGGCAATTGAAACACCTTGTATCACCAGATGAACCGGCGGATAAGACGTTCGAGGAGATTGTTACTGTCCTGAAAAATCATCTAAACCCCACGCCGCTGATGCTAGCAGAACGATTTAAATTTTACGACAGAAGGCAGCTGCAGAATGAAAGCAATGCTGAATATTTGATGGAATTACGTAAGCTAGCAAAATATTGTCAGTTTGGAACGGGACTGACAGAGGCACTACGAGATAAATTTGTGTGTGGTTTATTTAAACAGGATACACAAAAGCGACTGCTCGAGGAGAATGAGCTGACGCTTGAGAAGGCAGTCACTATGGCAGCAGCACACGAAGCCGCAGCGAGAGGCATGGCAGTAATGCAGCTACGGTCACCGGAACTCGGTACAAACAAATTTGGTTTGAGTTCTGTCACATGTTATCGTTGTGGAAAGACAACGCACAATCAGAACCAGTGTTGGTTTAAAAACCAAGAATGCAGAACGTGTGGCAGGCTTGGCCACATAGCTAAAGTATGCCGGTCAGGAAAGAAGACCAGCAATAAAAAGTCACCGCAAGGAAAATACGCAAAGGTACACAAGGTGACAAAGAACAGTTTGACCGAACAGAAGTCAGATTCAGACGCTAGCAGTAATGAACTGGATAGCTTAAGAGTACACAACGTTGGTAAGGATGCAGATCTCCAGACAATTTGGGTCACTCTTCAGATAGCAGGAGTCCAAGTAAAAATGGAATTGGACACTGGATCGGCATTGACGGTCATGAATAAGAAAGATTACAGAAGGTTATTCCAACATATTCCCCTACAGGATACGGAGATTATATTGAAAACATACACGGGGCAAAGAGTGTACCCCATCGGAAAAATAGAGGTAGAAGTGGTCCACAAGGGCGAAGAAAGCCAAGTAATGGACTTATATGTGCTACCTGAAGGAGGTCCACCACTACTAGGATGGGAGTGGATTAGGAAAATGAATATGGACTGGCACTTCTTGAAGGCACTAACGGTAGATTCCGGGGAAACAGATGTCAAACCTAAACGATTGTCCAGAATATTGGATGATGCTAAAGAGGTGTTCCAGCAGGGACTGGGAACACTGAGAGGAATTACGGCAAACATCAAGATTGATGAACATGCACAACCAAAATTTTTTAAAGCCAGACCGGTACCCTATGCAATACGACCTACTGTTGAAGCGGAACTGGAAGCACTAGAACGTTCAGGTGTACTGTCTAAGGTAGATTGGAGTGAGTGGGCTACGCCCATTGTTCCCGTTATGAAACGTCCTGCGAGCAACAAGCCAGGAGATCCAGGGAAGGTTCGCATCTGTGGAGATTTCAAAATCACCGTTAATCCGGTGCTTCACACGGTGCAGTATCCGCTTCCACGGATTGAGGATATTTTCGCTTCATTGTCTGGCGGGAAACACTTCACCAAGATAGACCTGGCGCAGGCGTACTTGCAGATGGAGGTTGAGGAAGAGTCACGCCAGTACCTCACGATCAACACACATCGAGGGTTGTACCGGTACAATAGGCTGGTTTTTGGAGTGGCATCGGCTCCAGCAATTTGGCAGAGGGCCATGGAGCAGGTATTACAGGGAATTCCAGGCACACAATGTTACCTGGACGATATTCTGATCACAGGTGATGGTGATGAACAACATCTCGCAAACTTGGAACTGGTGCTCAACAGACTGAAAGAGTATGGACTTAGAGTAAATCGGCAGAAATGTGAGTTCTTCCAGAAGCGGATCTCGTACTGTGGCCATGTCATTGACCGGGAGGGGCTTCATAAGTCTCCTGACAAGATTGAGGCAGTTGTAAAGGCTCCCGCTCCGGAGAATGTCTGTCAGTTGAGGTCGTTTCTAGGATTAATTAACTATTACCATAAATTTCTGCCAAATCTATCCACGGTACTGCACCCGTTAAACGCTCTTTCACAGAAAGGGGTACCATGGGAATGGGGCGAAAACTGTAAGAAGGCATTTCGCAAAAGCAAAGAATTGATCACCTCAGAGGAAGTGTTGGCTCACTTCAACCCGACACTGCCTATTCGGTTGGCTTGTGATGCTTCTCCATATGTTATTGGGGCAGTACTCTCACACAAGCTGCCAAATGGCACGGAAAGGCCAGTCGCGTTTGCATCCAGATCATTGACCTCCGCTGAGCGCAACTATGCGCAGATCGATAGGGAGGCTCTTAGCCTTGTATGGGGAGTGAAGAAGTTTAATCATTACCTGCAGGGCCAAAAATTCACACTTCTGACAGACCATCAACCGTTGGTATCCATTTTTAACCCTAAGAAGGGTGTTTCGGTGATGACAGCGCAGCGTCTCCAGAGATGGTCTCTTTTCCTAGGGGCACATCAATATCAAATAGAATTCAAAGGTACGAAACAGCATGGCAATGCTGATGGGCTGTCGCGCCTGCCACTACCTGAAGAAGAAGACACGATGAAAGTTGACCCTGTTGAGTTATTTCATTCGACCATCATCGAGTGTTTACCAGTCACCAATGCAAGTATTGAAAGAGAAACCAGGAACGACCCGACACTGTCCAGAGTCTACGAGGTGACAGTTAAAGGGTGGCCAACACCGGGTGATCCTCTGTTACCGGCATTTTCGGCAAGGCGAGACCAGCTGTCCATCTGCCATGGTACCTTGATGTACGGGACAAGAGTGATTATTCCTCCCAAGTTAAGGGAAAGAGTTTTAAACGAACTGCATGAAGGTCACCTGGGGGGAGTTAAAATGAAAAGTCTTGCTAGGGCTTATGTATGGTGGCCGGGTATTGACCAACAGATTGAGGAGTTAACGAAAAGCTGCGCTGGGTGCCAAAAAGTGCAAAATGCACCTCCGATAGCACCGCTACACCCATGGGAATGGCCTTCAGCCCCATGGCAACGCGTACACATTGACTTTGCTGGTCCATTCATGGACTCCATGTTCCTAATCGCGGTGGACGCACATTCCAAATGGCCAGAAGTCATCAAGATGAATACCAGTACTTCAGAAAAGACAATTGCGGTGTTAAGAACAATATTCGCAAGGAACGGATTGCCAGAACAGATCTGTTCGGACAACGGACCACAGTTTGTATCGGAAGAATTCCGACAATTCTTAAAGAAGAATGGAGTAAAACATTATACCTCTGCCCCATATCATCCGGCGACAAACGGGTTGGCTGAAAGATTTGTCCAGACATTCAAAAAGGCAATTAAGGCCATGAACGATGATCAGATTCCGCTGCAACACAAGGTCGACAAGTTCCTGATGTCATATCGAAACGCCGATCATGCAGTGACTAACCAAAGTCCTGCCATGATGTTTTATAACAGGTGGTTGCGGTCCAAGTTGGACTTGTTAAAACCAAATGTGCGGAGGGAAGTGGAAAACAAACAGTTTCGGCATATTAACAACAAGACCACTCGAACTTTCGACATAGGACAACCAGTGTTGGCAAGGGGCTATGGAAACGAAAAATGGCAGTCCGGAACAATTCGGGCCAGACAAGGACCTCTGATGTACACAGTAGATATTGATCATAATGTGATAAGGCGTCATGCGGATCAACTGGTAGAGTCGAGAGCAAGGGTCGAACCCATGGTTGTGACAGAGACAACTGTGGAAGACGTTAATGAACCTGAAGCATCTACCTCGGCAGGGAATGTACTTGATGATGATGACACCCAATACATTGGAAACCAAATAGAGGAGGCACCTCAACAACAAGAATCAGAGACTACTGAGAGGCGTTATCCAAGCTGCATCAGAAAGCCTCCTGAGAGACTGAACCTTTGAACTGTTATACCTGAAGTTATATATGTATATATGTTATTATGTTATGTTAAATGGGGATATGACTGTTAAGCTAAAAAGGGAGGATTGTGGTGTATGTAACCTGTTCCACCTTAAGAGAACGTAAGCCTGTTCCACCTTAAGAGATGTACTACTTTCTCTGGCTGCTGTATACGTAATACCGGTGGTGACCACACCGGTATATAAGCACTGTGTAGTAATATTGTATTCAGTATAGTCCCTACCTCCAACCAGTAAAGACCTGTTGAATTTACTTTTGTAGTCTGTGTAGTAATTATCACTATAACACACAGACTTAACACATGCTGTCCGAGCAAATCGTGTACGGGGTAGGGAATTTCTCGGGATGTGTAACCATGTACACTACTGCGGACAGTTCAGCCTGCTGGGCTCTCATGGTGCTGGGGAGTTTAATTGCCAGGGCAATGTCTGCCCCTGGGTCATAAACTCCATGCCCTGTGAGTCGTTTCCCAGTAGATACCGTGCTGGAACCATCCACATAGATTTTGCGGCCTGTGGGGTGTATCCCGGCCCGAAAACCTATGTTGACTTCCCATACTCCTTCAATGGAACACCGGTGGGCCATCCCTGGATAAATCATGTTGGCTGCGAGCTTCGGTTCGCAGAGACCTTTCACCCTTATGTCCATCTGGGAGAGAAGCAGGGTCCAGCGAGCAATGCGGGCACTGCTCACTGTCCCACCTTTAATTCTCCCATCGAGGAGCATTTGGGTGGGCATGTGATGGGTGAGGAGGGTGATGGGCGAGATGCCTGTGAAGGTCAATGATCTTTTCACAGCCCAGTGAGTGGCGAGGCGGTGCCTCTCACAGTTGGAGTAGCCCTTCTCCACATCTGTGAGTATCCTGGAGGAGTAAACCACCGGTCTCAGCTGACCGCGCCGCTCCTGTAGCAGCACTGCACTTAGACTGTCCCCGCTGGCTGCTACCTCCAGGAAAAACTCTTTTCCCCCATCAGTAGCCCCTACAGCCGGCGCGGTCTGCAGATCTTGTTTGAGTTTTACAAATGCTGTCTTGCAACCCTCATCCCAAACCCACTCCATTCCCTTATGTAGGAGTCGGAGCAGAGGGGCTGCTGTGACTGCGTAATCCTCAATAAAATCTCTGCAGTTCCCGGTTAGCCCAAGAAAAGATCTCACTCCTGTTACTGTATTGGGGGCTGGTAACTCTTGCACTGCTTCCCTTCTGGCTTTATCGATGGCCCTTTCCCCTGCGCGCACAGCCAGCCCTAGGAATTTTACTGCCTGTTGGCCGATCTGTACTTTCTTAGGGTTTACTTTAAAACCTTCTTGCCTGAGCAGCTCTAGCAGTTCAGCCAGTAGTGAACCGTGTTCCTCTCCTTCATCGGTGAATAGGAGCAGGTCATCAACATACTGGACTAACTGCCGAGGCCGGCTGAAGCTCTTTAAACAATTTGCCATGCATTGGCGAAAAATGCTAGGGCTGTTGTGGAAGCCCTGAGGTAACATAAGAACATAAGAACATAAGAAATAGGAGCAGGAGTAGGCCAATCGGCCCCTCGAGCCTGCTCCACCATTCAATAAGATCATGGCTGATCTGATCCTAACCGCCAATCCACTATCACAGAACCATCTCCTGAATCTAACAGAATTAGACACATGAAATAGGAGCAGGATCAGGCTACACGGCCCCTGGGCCCGCTCCGCTACCCACAGGGCCATGACCGATCCGAACCTAGACTCATGTCCAAATTCCTGCCCGCTCCCCGTAACCCTTAATTCCCTTTACTTCTAGGAAACTGTCTATTTCTGTTTTAAATTTATGTAATGATGTAGCTTCTACAGCTTTTTGGGGCAGCATATTCCATGGACCTACCACCCTCTGAGTGAAGTAGTTCCTCCTCATCTCAGTTTTGAAAGAGCAGCCCCTTATTCTAAGACTATGCCCTCTAGTTCTAGTTTCACCCATCATCGGGAACATCTTCCCTGCATCCACCCGATCCAACCCCTTCACAATCTTATATGTTTCAATAAGATCGCCTCTCATTCTTCTGAACTCCAATGAGTAGAGTCCCAATCTACTCAACCTCTCCTCATATGTCCATCCCCTCATCCCCGGGATTAACTGAGTGAACCTTCTTTGTACTGACTCGAGAGCAAGTATGTCCTTTCTTAAGTATGGACACCAAAACTGTACGCAGTATTCCAGGTGCGGTCTCACCAATACCTTGTACAACTGAAGCAATACCTCCCTATTTTTATATTCTATCCCCCTAGCAATGAAAGCCAACATTCCATTGGCCTTCTTAATCACTTGCTGCACCTGCATACTAACCTTTTGAGTTTCGTGCACCAGGACCCCCAGATCCCTTTGTACTTCAGTACTTTCCAGTTTCTTGCCATTAAGATAATAACTTGCTCTACGATTTTTCCTGCCAAAGTGCATAACCTCACACTTTCCAGTATTGTATTCCATCTGCCAAATCTCTGCCCACTTACTTAGCCTGTCTATGTCCCCTTGAAGGTTTTTTATGTCCTCCTCACTCACTACTTTCCCCCCATCTTAGTATCATCTGCAAACTTTGATATGTTACACTCGGTCCCCTCCTCCAAATCGTTAATATAGATTGTAAAGGGTTGGGGACCCAGCACTGACCCCAGAGGAACACCACTAGTTACTGATTGCCAGTCTGAGAATGAACCATTTATCCCAACTCTCTGCCTTCTGTTAGATAGCCAGCCCTCTATCCATGCCAGAATATTACCTCCAATCCCGTGATTTTTTATCTTAAGCAATAATCTTTTGTGTGGCACCTTGTCAAATGCCTTTTGGAAGTCTAAATATACTACGTCCACTGGTTCCCCTTTATCCACCCTATACATTACTTCCTCAAAGAACTCCAGCAAATTTGTCAAACATGACTTCCCCTTCATAAAACCATGCTGACTTTGTCCTATTAAATTATGATTATCCAAATGTCCTGTTACTGTCTCCTTAATAATGGACTCCAAAATTTTACCTACCACAGATGTTAGGCTAACCGGTCTATAGTCTCCAGCCTTCTGTCTACTGCCCTTTTTAAATAAGGGTGTTACATTAGCAGCTTTCCAGTCTGCCGGGACCATTGCCGAGTCCAGGGAGTTTTGGAAAATTATTACCAATGCATCCACAATCCCTACCGCCACTTCCCTCAAGACCCTAGGATGTAAGCCATCAGGTCCAGGTGATTTATCCGCCTTGAGTCCCATTATTTTACCGAGTACCACTTCCTTAGTGATTTTGATCGTGTTTAGCTCCTCCCCCCCTTTAGCCCCCTCTTTGTCCAGTGTTGGGATATTCTTAGTGTCTTCTACTGTAAAGACTGATGTAAAATATTCATTCAGTGTTTTTGCCATCTCCATATTTCCCACCATTAATTTCCCGGTCTCATCCTCTAAGGGACCAACATTTACTTTAGCCACCCTTTTTCTTTTTATATAACTATAAAAACTCTTACTATCTGTTTTTATATTATTTGCTAATTTACTTTCATAATCTATCTTCCCTTTCTTAATCAATCTTTTTGCTATTTTTTGCTGTCTTTTAAAGTTTTCCCAATCCTCTATCCTCCCACTAGATTTGGCTACCTTTTATGCCCTTGTTTTTAGTCGACTACTATCCTTAATTTCTTTACTTAGCCATGGATGGCTGTCTTTTCTTTTACACCCCTTTCTTCTCAGTGGAATATATATTTTTTGGAAGTTGTAAAATAACTCCTTAAATGTACACCACTGATCATGTATCGTCTTACCCTTTAATCTATTTTCTCAATCCACTCTACTCAATTCCGCTCTCATACCTTCATAGGCTCCTTTATTCAAGCTTAGCACGCTTGTTTGAGATCCAACCTTCTCACCCTCTAATTGAATATGGAATTCAACCATGTTATGGTCACTCATTCCAAGGGGATCCTTTACTGGGACATTTTTAATTAATCCTGTCTCGTTACACAGGACCAGATCTAAGGTTGCCTGCCCCCTGGTCAGTTCAGTTACATACTGCTCAAGAAACCCATCCCTAATACACTCAATGAACTCATCCTCAAGGCAGCCCTGCCCAATTTGATTTGTCCAATTAATATGATAGTTAAAATCCCCCATAATTATAGATGTTCCCTTATTACAAGCCTCAACTATTTCCTGATTGATACTCCGTCCAACAGAGTTGCCACAGTTCGGAGGCCTATAGACTATGCCCACTAGTGTTTTTTCCCCTTATTATTCCTTACCTCCACCCAAACTGTTTCATTGTCCTGATCTTTTGACCCAATATCATTTCTCTGTATTACAGTGATTCCTTCCTTTATTAACATAGCCACCCCACCTCCCCTTCCTTCCTGCCTGTCCTTCCTGATCGTTAAATAACCTGGTATGTTTAATTCCCAGGCATTGTCACCCTGCAGCCATGTTTCTGTAATGGCCACAAGATCATACCCATATGTAGTTATTTGTGCCATTAACTCATCTATTTTGTTACGAATGCTACGTGCATTCAGATAGAGAACTTTCAAAGATGTTTTGTGACACTTAGTTCCTGCTTTTGCCCTTTTTATTACTTTACCTTTTACTCCATACCTTCTGCCCCTTCCTGACATGCTCTGGTTTTTAATTTCCCCACTGCTACCTAAGTCTATGACCTTCTCTGTTGTCATTTTTATTATTTGCTCTCTATTGTTGGCCTTTAAACGTGAAGGCGAACTTGTACTGGTCCTCTCTCCATAGAGGGATGGACCAAAACCCGTTGGAAATATCCAGCAACGTGAAGGTGGTTGCGGAGGCTGGAATACTTCCAATGAGATCGGTGACAGCTGCGACCGTGGGTGCACAGGCGGGGATGTTTCGATTGAGTACCCGATAGTCCACTGTGGCTCTCCAGGAGTCTAACCAGCCACAGTGGAGAGTTTACATGGGTGGCTATCGGTCTCAATACCCGCTGTTTGACCAGAGAGGTCATGGCCGTTTCCATGTCTGCCTCCGCCTCCTTGGGGAAATTGTATTGCTTTTGTGGTCAGGTCATGGGGTCCCCGTCTACACTAACATCGACCCCGTTCACCCTCCCACAATCGTGCTTATGAGTGGCAAATGCGCCGAGGTGTGCTCGCACAAATGCCTGGTACTCCACTGGAGTGTTACTGACCATTTGTTTGAGGTCGTAACCCTCCTTTCGTTTTAGGGTACACAAGGTCCCCTTGCCCTGTTTCTCTGGGATAACTGCTACTTCGTTTTCTTTGCCGGTGCATGCTCCCCACAGACAGTGGTTCCTAAGATCCACTAGAATCCTGTGGCCTATAATAAAATCAGCCCCCAGGATCCCTCTTCCTTCCTGCTCCCATTTCATTAAAACACAGGTCCACTTGGTGTGGAGTGCTGCTAAATGAATGGACAGCGGGATGGAGAACGAGCCAGCCTGCTCGTTACATGTAAACCCCACTAAGCTGTACGGGACCCCGTTAGACAGAGGTGAGGCAGCGGGGTTATCTGAATAGACAATGGTGCTTGATGCTCCCGTGTCCAACAGATAGGTCCCTTTCACCTTTTCCACCTCTATCTTAACAAGCGGTCTCTTCCACGCATCATATTCAAGGGGACACAGGTAGACAGGCTGCGCTGACTCTAGTCATAGGTCTGTGTTGGGTGGGGCAGATGGAGTTAAAGCACCGTGGCTGTGGCTACCTTCCCTGGGCCAGCTAACAAAACCTGGAGCGCAGCTACTATCGAATCAAGTGTAGGGGGAGAGGTCGGTGTTTCTGTCTTTGGGGCAGGAGCTGGGGAGTTTTTCCCTACACTCTCCTTCCAGGGATTTCTACAGTCCCTTCTCCAATGCCCACTTTTCCCGCACCCGAAGCAGCTACGCCTCGTATCGGAAGGGTTACCCCCTTCCTGGTGCCATTCTTTCTTACTTTGGCTTGGTTTTAATTCGTGAAACTTTCCTTTCGTTTGTGTTTCTTCTACCCCTCTACCGTTGCGGTAAGCCAGGGTCAGTTGTCTGACCAGTGTCTCCTTGGTGACTTGGGGGCCCTTTGGGTCAAACCACAGCTCAGCCTTGGCCCTGATCCATGGCAAGCTGTTTGCCACCAGACTCCGGAGCCAGTGGGCCAGCTCGTCCTGGTTCAAGTTACTCCGGTCGAGATCCCCATTACAGGCACTCCTGTACACAAGCCGCAGCCTGTCTGCGAAAGCCTGTGGGGTCTCCCCTGCTAATTGTGTAGTCTTCTCCACCCAGGAGAAAGGACTACCATCATTCATCCCCATCACCTCCAGAACTTGTTCCCAGATGGCAGCGTACCCGCCCTGACCCTTCTTGCTCTCAGCAGAGAGGGACTGGTACAGCTTGCCATCCAAAGAGAACAGAAGCATTTTGGCCATCTCAGAGTCGTCGCACTCGTTGATACCTGCTGCTTGTTCCACTTCCATGAAGTAGACTGAGGGGTCTCCCTTTTGGGTGAGTTTGTTCAGGTGGCTTACCGTAGCCCTAAGCTGTTGGGTACTGTGGGGAACCACGAATTGGCTTTCAAGGGGCCCCTGGACCCCACCACCGCTGGGCAGGCCAAACTTTTGCTGCCGAGCCGGGCACATCGGCCCCGGCTCCGACCTTTCCTGCATTGGTTTGCCCACTACTGCCTGCTGCCAAACCGAGTTGAAGCCGGGCGCCACAGGTAGTGGTGGTGTGCACTCCTCCCTGCCCTCCCTACAGATTGCTTACCCCTCCTGCTGCCCAACCGGGTCATTCCCCGGTGCCACAGGTGATGTCTGAACAGTTTCTCCTCCTACTTCCCGGTCCATCCGGGCCACACCCGGGCTCACTAGGCATACCATGCCTTTTGCCCTGGAGAGAGCAAGTTTTAAACTGCTTTTGGCAGGGGCCATGATCTCCCGCTTCAAAATCCGTAGTGCTTACTACCTTCTAAGCTGCCTGCACGTCTCTTAACCTCTCTTCCTGTTCTTTTAACTATCTGGTTAGGCGAGCGTTCTCCTCTCTTAACACTAACTCATTGCTTTTAGCTTCGGTGACTTGACACCGAAAATACTCATGTCTGTTCCTGTGTTTCTCCGCTATCTGTAACTTCTCCTGCCTTTGGGCCTGTAATTCCTGCAGTAATTCCTCCCCTGCTATAGCTCTTGCTTGAGACAGTTTGGCTGCCTCCCGCAGCTCTTCTGTTAACATCTTAATGTGCTGATCTAAAAGCTGGATCTGTCGCAGGGCGCAGACCAACCAGATGGTCTTTTCCATTGACTTTTTATGATCCTTGCTCTCAATCCATTTGGCTGCAGCGTCCATGGGATGCTCAGCGCGCAACAGACTGGTCACCCATTTCTTGGTGATATTCACCTTCTCAAACACATAAGAGGAAATCCTCTCTTTCATCTTCATTCTTTCATCAAACACAGGATCTACTGCATTACATCCCTTTTGCCAAGGTCCTGCTGTGGTCACCATTATCTGTAGGGGGTGGTGTTTGGGTCAGCTTCGCCTCTGACTTATGAGCGGTTCGAATCGCTCCCACTCCCTTGGTTCTAGACCTTGGACTTATTTGGGGGCTGTAATGAAATTGCAGCAGACAACTGAATTTTGGTGAAAGAACTTGGATTTTATTTGAGACAAGAAAATATACACAACAAAACAATCTTATCACTCTAAAAGGGGGAACACTTTGGAATATACGAGGGAGAATAACAATAGACAGAATACTTCACCCCTCCCAATCCCACTACACTAACTAAGTTGGACTCCAGAGGACCAGGGATAATGCTCACCAAACGACTTCTTTTGACAGTTGTAGAGGTTCGCGATTTCGGGGTTCTCTAGATGTGGCGGTTGGGGCCTGACGTACCCCGGACGCGGTAGAAGACTTCACCTGCGTTGCTGTTTCAGTCTCTGCGTGTCCCCTGATGTGGTCGGGTGCGTATTGGATCTATCAGGTAAGTACCCAATTTCTTTTGGTCAGAAATCGGGTTTAGAGTCTTTCCATCAAATCTTACCCAGGGGTAAGTCAGAAGTTTGTAGAGTGGAAACAAACTTGTGAAACTTCAGTTTCTTCCAGGTTGGTTTCTTGTCGGTCACGGTGGCCCAATATTACCTAGTTGCTGGTAATATTTTTGGTTGTTTGTTTCTTGGGGCCTTTGGTTGCTGCGAGGCGTTCAATGATGTCTTCTTCTGGCTTGGACTCCTGATACTTTTGTGACTTGATGTGGCTTTTGAAGTCTTCTTCTTCTTCTCTTCTACACGAGCCATGCTGTATCGAACGGACCGAAACCGAACTGCTCTCTTCTTCCGGACTGTACTGAACCGAACTCCTTGACCGAACGAACTGACTCACTAACCAACTGCAAAAGCAGGGCCCAATTATACCGTTTGAGGCCTTGCTTATCTGCCCGCCAAATCTTCTCTGGCCCATTGTCATTTTTGGCGGGCTCATTAACATTAATAGTTTTTGAATTCTTTAACGGGTATCAAGCTGGTCCCATCTATTTTAATTGGTTTAAGTTGATGTGAATTAGTTTTGGGATGTTCCATCGAAACCTAAATTGGCTTTAAATGACTGTTTAATCTCTGGTTTGATTAGTAAGATTTATCTTTTCCTGCTGGGGTCAGGGTCCCTTTTGTTGGTCAGTGGCATGTTCTGCATTATGCATACTTTGGATGGCTCTGTAGTTTTTGGCGGGAATGGCTCTTCCGCTGGTCTTTTATCATTATGTAAAATGACTGAGACAGTCCAGAACCTTCCCAGACAGTTTGGCTTATGCCAATATCCAAACTGCTCGTTTTACAGAGACCCATCCCAATCCCTTTGTCGCAGCCTTTCACAGGCTTGAACATGCCTTTTAAAATAACCAAAATCCTGGGGTCTTGACTTTAAGCCCCTTTTAGGCCCAATATTCTTATACCATTCTGACATGGTTTATTAACAGTCCAAAATCCCTTCTTTAGGGTAATCTTCTTGGTTTTGGGGGATCTGCTGAATTTTGAGAATCTTACAATGTGGCAGATGAAATTTAATGCAGAAAAGTGTGAAGTGATACATTTTGGTAGAAAGAATGAGGAGAGGAAACATAAACTAAAGGATACAATCCTGAAGTGGGTGCACGAACAGAGAGACCTGGGAGTATGTGTGCACAAATCGTTGAAGGTCACAGGGCAGGTTGTGAAGCAGTTTAAAAAGCTTACGGGATCCTGGGCTTTATGAATAGAGGTATAGAGTACAACAGCATGGTAATTATGATGAACCTGCATAAAACACTGGTTCGGCCTCAACTGGAATATTGTGTCCAATTCTGAGCACCGCACTTTAGGAAGGATGTGAGGGCCTTAGAGAGGGTTCAGAAAAGATCTACGAGAATGATTCCAGGGATGAGGGACTTCAGTTACGTGGATAGACTGGAGAAGCTGGAGTTGTTCTCCTTAGAACAGAGAAGATTGAGAGGAGATTTGATAAAGGTGTTCAAAATCATGAGGAGCCTGGACAGAGTAGATAGAGAGAAGCTGTTCCCATTGGCAGAAGGGTCGAGAACCAGATGACACAGATTTAAGGTGATTAGCAAAAGAACCAAAGGTGACATAAGAAAAAACTTTTTTACTCAGCGAGTGGTTAGGATGTGGAATGCACTGCCTGAAAGGGTGATGGAGGCAAATTCAATTGTGGCTTTCAAAAGGGAGTTGGATAAGTACCTGAAAGGGTGGGGGAACAGGACTAGCTGAGGCGCTCTTGCAGAGAGTCAGCATGGGCTGGATGGGCTGGATGGCCTCCTTCTGTGCTGTAACCATTTTATGATTCTATGATGCTATGATACTCACAGAATCATACCTTCCAGCCAACATCCCAGACTTCCCCATCACCATCCCTGGGAATGTACTGTCCCACCAGCAGGACAGACCCACCAAATGTGTTGGCACAGTGGTATACAGTCAGGAGGTTGTGGCCCTGGGAGCCCTCAACATTGACTCCAGACTCCATGAAGTCTCATGGCATCAGGTCAAACATGGGCAAGGAAATCTCCTGCTGGTTATCACCTACCGCCCTCCTTCAGCTAGAGTACTCCTCCATGTTGAACACCACTTGGAAGAAGCACTGAGGGTAGCAAGGGCACAGAATATACACTGGGTGAGGGAGTTCAATGTCCATCACCAAGCTCAGTAGCACCACTACTGACCAAGTTGGCAGAGTCCTGAAGGACATAGCTGTCGGACTGTGTTTGTGGCAGGTGGTGAGAGAACCAACATGAGGAAAGAACCTACTTGACCGCGTCCTCACCAATCTACCTGTCGCAGATGCAGGATTTATGACAGTATTGGTAGGAGTCACCACCGCACAGTGAAGACGAAGTTTTGTCTTCACACTGAGTACACCCTCCATTGTGTTGTGTGGCACTACCACCATGCTGAATGGGATAGATTCAGAACAGATCTAGCTGCTCAAAACTGGGCATCCATGAGGCACTGTGGGCCATCAGCAGCAGCAGAATTGTATTCCACCACAATCTGTAACCTCATGGCTCGGCATATCCCTCACTCTACAATTATCATCAGAACAGGTGACCAACCCTGGTTCAATGAAAAGTGTAGAAGAGCATGCCAGGAGCAGTACCAGGCGGACCTAAAAATGAGGTGCCAACCTGGCGAAGCTATAACACAGGATTACATGCATGCTAAACAGCGGAAGCTCACGATATAGACAGAGCTAAGGGAGCCCACAATCAACGGATCAGGTCAAAGCTCTGCAGTCCTGCCACATCCAATCGTGAATGGTGGTGGACAATTAAACAGCTAGCAGAAGGAGGAGGCTCCATGAACACCCCCATCCTCAATGATGGCAGAGCCCAGCATATGTGTGCAAAGACAAGGCTGAAACATTTGCAACAATCTTCAGCCAGAAGTGCCAAGTGGATGATCCATCTCAGCCTACTCCTGAGAGCCCCACCATCACAGAAGCCAGTCTTCAGCCAATTTGATTCACTCCACGTGATTTCAAGAAACGGCTGAATGCACTAGATACAGCAATAGCTGTGGCCCCCGACAACAGCCTGGCTGTTGTGTTGAAGACTTGTGCTCCAGAACTAGCTGCGCCTCTAGCCAAGCTGTTCCAGAACAGCTACAATACTGACATCTACCCGACAATGTAGAAAAGTGCCTAGGTATGTCCTGTCCACATAAAGCAGGACAAATCCAATCCGGCCAATTACCGCCCCATCAGCCTACTCTCAATCATCAGCAAATTGATGGAAAATGTCATTGACAGTGCTATCAAGCGGCACTTGCTTACCAATAACCTGCTAACTGATGGCCAGTTTGGGTTCCACCAGGATTACTCGGCTCCAGACCTCATTACAGCCTTGGTCCAAACATGGACAAAAGAGCTGCATTCCAGAGGTGAGGTAAGAGTGACTGCTCTTAATAACAAGGCAGCATTTGACCGAGTGTGGCACCAAGGAGGCCCAGTAAAATTGAAATCAATGGGAATTGGGGGGAAAACCCTCTACTGGCTGGAGTCATACCTAGCACAAAGGAAAATGGTTGTGATTGTTGGAGGCCAATCATCTCAGCCCCAGGACATTGCTGCAGGAGCCCTTCAGGGCAGTGTCCTCGGCCCAACCATCTTCAGCTGCTTCACCAATGACCTTCCCTCCATCACTAGGTCAGAAGTGGGGATGTTCGCTGATGATTGCACAGTGTTCAGTTCCATATGCAATTCCTCAGATAATGAAGCAGTCTGTGGCCACATGCAGTAAGACCAGGACAACATTCAGGCTTGGAATGATAAGTGGCAAGTAATATTCGTGCCACACAAATGCCAGGCAATGACCATCTCCCGTGATATTCAATGGCATTACCATCATTAAATCTCCCACTATCAACATCCTGGGAGACACCATTGACCAGAAAATTAACTGGACCAGCCACATAAATACTGTGGCTACAAGAGCAGGATAGAGGATGGGTATTCTGTGGTGAGGGAATCACCACCTGATTCCCCAGACTTTCCACCACCTACAAGGCACAAGTCAGGAGTGTGATGGAATACTCACCACTTGCCTGGATGGGTGAAGCTCCAACACTCAAAAAGCTCGACACCAACCAAGACAAAGCAATCCCTTGATCAGCACCCCATCAGCTACCTTAAACATTCACTCCCTCCACCACCAGTGAAACATTGTTGCAGTGTGTACCATCTACATGAAGCACTGCAGCAACTCACCAAGGCTTCAGTATTTCCCAAACCCGCAACCTCTACCATCTAGAAAGACAAGGGCAGCAGGCGCATGGGAACACCACCACCTCCAAGTTTCCCTACAAGTCACACACCATCCTGACTTGGAAATATATTGCCGTTCCTTCATCGTCGCTGGGTCAAAATCCTGGAACTCCCTCCCTAACAGCGCTGTGGGAGTACCTTCACCACACGGTTCAAGAAGGCGGCTCATCACCACCTTCAGAAGGGAAATTAGAGATGGGCAATAAATTCTGGCCTTACCATTGAAGCCCACGTCCCATGAATGAAAAAATACTATGCTTATAGAATCATAGACTCATAGGGGGTGATTTTCATTCAGAAGTCGGGAAGGAGGCGGGACTACAATGTTCAGGGTTGTAGTCCCGCCTCCATCGAGATGCGGCCAATCCACGCGATTTTAACTTGATTGACCTTGTTGAGCCCGCCCAGCGGGCTCAGCAGGCCAATTAAGGGCCACCCGGCAACAGGTGACAGTACAGACTGAAATTTCATCTGTCAAGAGGTTTTGACAGATGAAATATCAGTGTTTCACAGCTGTTTGAAGCTGTCAAACACTGGCAGTCTTACTTCTAACATGAGTCCTTCTCCACAGACTCAGTTAGAAATCTCTCCTGCACAGAAAGCTACAGGCTGTCACTTTTGACAGATCGCAGCCATTCTGCTTTCTGTGCCGGTGAGATGAGGGACTCCCGAACCTAAAGGAAGGAAGGCTGAAAAGGTAAGAAAATGTATGTAAAACTTATTTAATCACTTTAGACACACCAAACACACTTACCTTTGCACTCATGCACACATCACTCACCTGAACACCGACATCGCGACCCCTCCAAGTCCTTCAACCCGACGGCCCGACTCCTCCAACTTGGCATGGTTTGGAGCCGTCGGGATTCCCACAGTTCAGGCTTAAAAATAGGGATTAGGCTAAAAACTGCCTGTTAACTACCTGTTAACAGGCAGTTAATTGGCACTAATCCCTTCCCGCCTCGGGTAGGCGGGTCCCAGTGCAGGGCGGGTACCCGCCTCCTTTGAAATTGGCATGGAGGCGGGTTGGGGGTGGGATGGGGTCGGGACTCCCGATTTCGGGAATTTAACCCCCCGCACGCCTCCAATTCCGACTCCACAGCCCAATGAAAATCGAGGCCATAGAATAATACAGCACGGAGGGAGGTAATTCGGCCCAGCTGTACTGGCTCTTCCGAAGAGCAATCCAGCTACTCCCACTCCTCGCTCTTTCCCCATATCCCTGCAATAATTTCTTCTTCAAGTATTTATCTAATTCCCTTTTGAAGCTATTATTCAATCTGACACCACCACCCTATCAGGCAGTGCATTCCAAATCCTAACCACTCGTTGCGTAAAAAAGTTTTTCCTCATGATGCCTCTGGTGTTTTGCCAATCACCTTAAAGCTGTGCCTTCTGGTTTTCGACCCTTCAGCCATTGGGAACAGTTTCTCTTTATTTATTTATGTCTTCCTTATACAAAATATGATTCAGCAATAGAATATCTCAGTCCTTTACTCGAGAGATGTATTTTCCAAAGTCCCATAACTTTTTAAAGACCTGACAGGAATCAATGCCACACGTTCCTTTCACTGGCATTATTGATTGATAACATCAGTGAATGCCCTTTGGACGAGGAATTGGGATCTGTGGCACCGTAACACATAAATTGCATTGCCTCAATCATATTTTTTTGATTCAGTTATTTGTCAAAGGTGCTGATTTATTGCTTTATAACAGCACATTTACAGTCCAGTTTTGTAAAGTGACACAACTGCTGATGTGCCAGGAAGGGGCTGGAGTGTTAACGCAAGGATAAAGCACAATAGCAGTTCTCCACTGTTGCAGAATCAGCTTTCCCTTCCTGACTATGACTTTTTTTTCAATGGGAGGTTCTTGGCATCATCTGCGGCACCACAAACCTTGTACCATTTGAGCTGACGCACAGCTTAAGAGACAGTACTTTTTTTTGTGAACTTATGCCGCTTAAACGGGAAGCAAAATGGTTTAAAAGTTAAAAAAACAAATTATTGGCCTAAATTCAAAACAATAAATTATTCATTCTGAATTTTTTTAGAGAATAACATAAACCAGATATTTCACAGCAAATACATAACCTTGCAATGATTCTGCAGTGGAGACTTTCATTTGCTTATCTTGCACATATTGCTGAAGTCACTGCACAAACTGTGGTCAAATGGAGGCCAGCAAGTCACTAATTATTTATACAGATAATCACCTTTTTCATCCTACCTTAGACTCAGAGGTTGTTGGGCCAATTGTTATCATTAGCAATCCTTCTTGCACAGAGAAGCCTTTGTAACATTATTAGCTGCACTTCAAAGAACTTTGTCGTGTTTAAAGTGCTTTGAGGCATTTCTGAAAATGATAAAGCACTATATAAATGGAAATATGTCCCTCTTTCTTTCTTTTATCTCTCTTTATTATGTTGTTGCTATTGCTGTGCTCAGCGTTCCTCTGAACTTTCATCTTTTCTTCCGCCTTGGCTGCAAAATATTCACTTCCACATATTCTCACTCCTTCCTGCACTCATTCACCCATCACCTTCTCGAACCTATCCTTCCCCAATACTTGAAAACAGCGAAACTCCTTACTTCTGCTCCTACAATATTCAGCCTTTTATAACACAAGCTTGACACTGCTTAATCATTACCTCAAGTCCTTTCAATCCTACTGGTGTCCTGCATTAGAAGTATGAGCACTTCACACAGGTTTCACAACACAAATCCAACTTCACCATGTTACTATTTTCTTGGTACTGAAGGGCAACAATTTACTTGCATTGTAAATGTGTTTTACAGTGGAAATATTTTCAGAGCAATCAAGTTTAAATAGATATTAAATGGCAAGAGTAGAGGAATTACATAAATTTGACAGTTTGCAAAGGGTGACAAGTTGAATCTCTGGAAAGGTGGTATCAGCGGCAGTACTTAAAACGGCGGGAGACCAGGCAGCGCCGACCTAACTGCAGGCGGTATCAGCGGCAGTACTTAAAACAGCGGGAGACCAGGCAGCGCCGACCTAACTGCAGGCGGTATCAGCGGCAGTACTTAAAACAGCGGGAGACTGGGCACCGCGGACCTAATTACAGGCGGTATCAGCGGCAGTACTTAAAACAGCAGGAGACCGGGCAGCGCCGACCTAATTGCAGGCGGTATCAGCGGCAGCGGTACTTAAAACAGCGGAAGACCGGGCAGCGCGGACCTAATTGCAGGCGATATCAGCGGCGGTACTTAAAACAGCGGGAGACCGGGCAGCGTGGACCTAATTGCAGGCGGTATCAGCGGCAGTACTTAAAACAGCGGGAAACCAGGCAGCGTCGACCTAATTGGAGGCGGTATCAGTGGCGGTACTTAAAACAGTGGGAGACCGGGCAGCACGGACCTAATTGCAGGCGGTATCAGCGGCAGCGGTACTTAAAACAGCAGGAGACCGGACAGCACGGACCTAATTTCAGGCGGTATCAGCGGCGGTACTTAAAACAGCGGGAGACCGGGCAGTGCCGACCTAACTGCAGGTGGTATCAGCGGCAGCGGTACTTACTGCGGGAGACCGGGCAGCACGGACCTAACTGCAGGCGGTATCAGCGGCAGTACTTAAAACAGCGGGAGACCAGGCAGCATGGACCCAATTACAGCCGGTGTCAGCGGCAGTACTTAAAACAGCGGGAGACCAGGCAGCGCTGACCTAACTGCAGGCGGTATCAGTGGCAGTACTTAAAACAGCAGAAGACCGGGCAGCACGGACCTAATTGCAGGCGGTATCAGCGGCAGCGGTACTTAAAACAGCGGAAGACCGGGCAGCGCCGACCTAATTGCAGGCGGTATCAGCGGCAGTGGTACTTAAAACAGCGGGAGACCGGGCAACACGGACCTAATTGCAGGCAGTATCAGCGGCAGTACTTAAAACAGCGGGAGACCGGGCAGTGCCGACCTAACTGCAGGCGGTATCAGCGGCAGCGGTACTTAAAACTGCGGGAGACCGGGCAGCGCCGACCTAACTGCAGGCAGTATCAGCGGCAGCTGTACTTAAAGCAGTGGGAGACCAGGCAGCGCGGACCTAATTGCAGGCGGTATCAGCGGCAGTACTTAAAACAGCGGGAGACTGGGCACCGCGGACCTAATTACAGGCGGTATCAGCGGCAGTACTTAAAACAGCGGGAGACCGGGCAGCGCCGACCTAATTACAGGCGGTATCAGCAGCAGCGGTACTTAAAAGCAACAAAAGCAACTACTGCAAAACAGCTATAATGACATCACAACCAGGGAAGGAGCTGATTGGTGAGTAGCTGGTAAGTGTGTCTAGTTAATAGTCTACAAAGTAAAGGCATGGCAGGGCAGCTCAGCCCTGTGGAATGCACATCCTGTGCCATGTGGGAAGTTCTGGACGCTTCTCGTGGCCTGGACGACCATGTGTGCGAGAAATGTCGCCAGCTACAGCAGCTCGAGCTCCTGGTTTTGGAGCTTGAGCAGCGGCTGGAGTCACTGCAGTGCATCCGTGAGGCTGAGAATTTTGTGGATAGCACGTTTCAGGAGGTGGTCACCCTGCAGCTTAAGAGTGTGCAGGCAGAGAAGGAATGGGTGACCACCAGACAGAAGAGGAAGATCAGGCAGGTAGTGCAGGAATCCCCTGAGTGCATCTCACTCGCTAACCTGTTTTCAGTTCTGAATACTGGTGGGGGCGATGGTTCCTCTGGGGAGTGCAGCCAGAGCCAAGCCCACGGCACCATGGGTGGCTCAGCTGCACAGGGAAGGAGGAAGAAGAGTGGAACAGCAATAGTCACAGGGGATTCGATAGTTAGTGAAACAGACAGGCGTTTCTGCAGCCGCAGACGTGACTCCAGGATGGTATGTTGCCTCCCTGGTGCCAGGGTCAAGGATGTCACTGAGCGGCTGCAGGATATTCTGAGTGGGAAGGGTGAACAGCCAGAGGTCATGGTCCATATCAGTACCAACGACATAGGTAGAAAGAGGGATGAGGTCCTGCAGACAGATTTTATGGAGCTAGAAAAGAGATTAAAAAACAGGACCTCAAAGGTAGTAATCTCCGGATTACTCCCGGTGCCACGTACTAGTGAGTACAGAAATAGGAGGATAGAGCAGATGAATGCATGCTGGAGAGATGGTGCAGGAAGGAGGGCTTTAGATTCCTGAGGCATTTGGACCATTTCTGGGGGATTTGGGACCTGTACAAGCCGGACAGGTTGCACCTGAATAGGACCGGGACCAATATCCTCATGGGGGGGTTTGCTAGTGTTGGGGAGGGTTTAAACTAGCTTGGCAGGTGGATGGGAACCTGAGAGTAGATTCAGAAGGGAGAGAAGCAAAGCTGGAAATGGAAGGTAGAAAATTAGTAAGCGAGTTTGGAAGGCAGAGGAAACAAAGGCTAGAAAATAGACAACAAGAGAGTTTGGCAGTGCTAAATGGTATATACTTCAACACAAGGAGTCTAGGGAATAAAGCAGATGAGCTGAGGGCAGAAATAGACATGTGGGAGTATGATATTATAGCTATTACTGAGACATGGCTGAAAGAAGGACAGGAATGGCAGCTCAACATTCCTGGTTACAGGGTTTTCAGACAAGATAGAAAGGGGGATAAAAAAGGAGGGGGCGGAATATTCATTAAAGAAACAATTACAGCTGTGAGGAGGGATGATATCTTAGAAGGATCATTCAATGAGGACATATGGGTTGAACTGAAAAACAAAAAAGAGGCAATCACACTGCTGGGAGTGTATTATAGACCCCCAAATAATCAGAGGGAGATAGAAGAGCAAGTATGTAAGCAAATTTCTGAGATGTGCAAAAATAGGGCAATAATAGTAGGGGATTTCAACTTCCCGAATGTTAGAGTCAGAGAGTCATAGGCCTAGGAATTGAGTTTGCGCTGCGCCGGGGCTTAACGCCGGAAATTTAGCGCCGGTGCTAAGTCGCGCTGTACGCGCCAAAAATTCAGTAGCGCCGCGCCCAAACGGCTGCCGGCGCTACTGAAGGCTGTTTGCGCCTGAAAACTGGCGCTACGCGCCGCATTGCGGCTCTATTCCGGCGCTGCGGCGCCCGATGCTGTGCGGCAGGCTCGGGAAGTGCAGGCCTCCTCCTTCAGTTAAGGAGGAGCTGCCTGCACCCGCCCGCTGGCCGGTTAAATCGCCACAAAAATGAGCCCGGCACCTCGGGGAAGTGCCGGGCTCGCAGCCGAGAAGCATCTGTTCCGCGGGGGGGTGGTGGGGGAGTCCGGGGAGGGAGGTGCGGGCAGGCGGCCGGCGGGAAAGCGGCCGGCCGCCGCTCCACCTTTATGCGCCGGCGCAAAGTCGTGCAAGACTCTGTTGCCAGAGTCTTAGTTGCGGCTGCCACGGGCGAGGCGGCCGCAACTGAATTTCGGCGCTGGGGCCCGTCACCACGGCAACCGGGACGCTGCGCACACCGATGACGTCATCGGTGCCGGTGCAGCGCTACCGGTGTAACGCCGATGTTGGGCCCTAGTCAATTTCAAAACCGGCTGTAAGTCCAGCGCAATGCCCTCTAGCGCCGCAAAATGGGCGCTAAGCCCACTCAATTTCTAGGCCATAGAGTTTTACAGCACAGAAAGAGGCCCTTCGGCCCATCGTGTCTGCGCCGCCCATCCATCCCTGTCCAGTCTAATCCCATTTTCCAGCATTTGGTCCATAGCCTTGTATGCAATGGCATTTCAAGTG
The DNA here is from genome assembly GCF_052327205.1 of Somniosus microcephalus. Taxonomy (NCBI): domain Eukaryota; kingdom Metazoa; phylum Chordata; class Chondrichthyes; order Squaliformes; family Somniosidae; genus Somniosus; species Somniosus microcephalus. The sequence goes on along the minus strand of NC_140987.1, from coordinate 419,613,827 downwards.
CTCATCCAAATGCTTCTTGAATGTTGTGAGGGTTCCTGCCTCTACCACCCTTTCAGGCATTGAGTTCCACATTCCAACCACCCTCTGGGTGAAAAAGTTCCTCCTCAAATCCCCTCTAAATCTCCTGCCCCTTACCCTGAATCTATGCCCCCTTGTTATTGACCCCCCTACTAAGGGGAAAAGTTCCTCTTTGTCTACCCTATCTATGCCCCTCATCATTTTGTACACCTCAATCAGGTCCCCCCTCAGCCTTCTTTGCTCCAAGGAAAACAACCCCAGCCTGTCCAGCCTCTCTTCATAGCTGAGGCGCTCCATCCCAGGTAACATCCTGGTGAATCTTCTCTGCACCCTCTCCAAAGCAATCACATCCTTCCTATCGTGAGGCGACCAGAACTGCACACAGTACTCCAGCTGTGGCCTCACCAGCGTTTTGTACAGCTCCATCATAACCTCCCTGCTCTTATATTCTATGCCTCGGCTAATGAAGGCAAGTATCCCATATGCCTTTTTAACCACCTTATCTACCTGTTCCGCTGCCTTCAGGGATCTATGTACATGTACACCAAGGTCCCTCTGACCCTCTGTACTTCCTAGGGTCCTACCACTCATTGTGTATTCCCTTGCCTTATTTGTCCGTCCAAAATGCATCACCTCGCACTTTTCAGGGTTAAATTCCATTTGCCACTTTTCCGCCCATCTGACCAACCCGTTTATATCGTCCTGTAGCCTGAGGCTTTCCTCCTCACAATTTACCACCCCACCAATTTTCATGTCATCTGCGAGCTTACTGATCATACCTTTTACATTCTCATCCAAATCATTTATGTAGATCACAAACAACAAGGGACCCAGCACCGATCCCTGAGGTACCCCACTGGACACAGGCTTCCAGTCACAAAAGCAACCTTCGACCATCACCCTCTGCCTCCTGCTACTCAGCCAGTTTAGGATCCAACGCGCCAAGGCACCCTGGATCCCATGGGCTCTTACCTTCTTGACCAGTCTCCTATGCGGGACTTTGTCAAAAGCTTTACTGAAGTCCATGTAAACCACATCCACAGCATTTCCCTCATCCACCCCCCTAGTCACCCCTCGAAAAATTCAATCAGATTTGTCAGACATGATTTACCCTTGACAAAGCCATGCTGACTATCCCCGATTAATCCTTGCCTCTCCAAGTGGAGACTAATTTTGTCCCTCAGAATTTTTTCCAATAATTTCCCTACCACAGATGTTAGGCTCACTGGCCTGTAATTCCCTGGTTTATCCCTGCTACCCTTCTTGAATAATGGTACTACGTTAGCTGTTCTCCAGTCCTCTGGTACATCCCCTGTGGCCAGAGAGGTTCTGAAAATTTGTGTCAGAGCCCCTGCAATCTCCTCCTTTGCCTCCCACAGCAGCCTGGGATACATCTCGTCCGGGCCTGGGGATTTATCCACTTTTTGGCTGGCTAAAACCGCTAGCACCTCCTCCCTCTCGATGCTAATATGTTCAAGTATGTCACAGCCCCCTTGCCCGATTTCTATGTCTGCATCGTCTTTCTCCATAGTGAACACAGATGCAAAAAATTCATTTAAAACCCCGCCTACATCATCTGGCTCTACACACAGATTGCCACTTTGGTCCCTAATGGGCCCTACCCTTTCCCTGGTTATCCTCTTGCCCTTAATATACTTATAAAACATCTTAGGATTTTCCTTTATTTTGCTCGCCAGTGTTATTTCATGGCCCCTCCTCGCCCTCCTAATTTCTTTTTTAAGTATGCCCCTGCATTTTTTATACTCCTCTAGGGCTTCTTCCGTCTTTAGTCTTTTGTAACTGCCAAAAGCCCCCCTTTTATTTCTAATGCATTTTTGTATATCCCTTGTCATCCAAGGTTCCCTTTGCTTGTTGGTCCCACCCTTGACCTTTACAGGAACATGTTGGCGTTGTACTCTCTCTATTTCCCTTCTGAAAGTCTCCCACTGTTTTGATGCGGATTTTCCTATAAGTAGCTGCTCCCAGTCCAATTTGGCCAGATCCTGCCTTATCATATTAAAATCGGCCTTCCCCCAATTTAGAACCCTTATTTCCGGGCCGTCTTTGTCTTTTTCCATGACCACCTTAAATCTCACCGAATTGTGGTCACTGTCGCCAAAATGCTCTCCTACTGACACTTCCACCACTTGCCCGGCTATATTCCCCAGAATTAGGTCCAGTACCGCCCCCTCTCTTGTAGGACTTTCTACATGTTGGCTCAAAAAGCTCTCCTGGATGCACTTCAAGAATTCTGCACCCTCTAAGCCTTTCACACTCTGACTATCCCAATTTATATTGGGGAAGTTGAAATCCCCCACTATTATTACCCTATTATTTTCGCACTTTTCTGAGATTTGCCTACATATCTGTTCCTCTATCTCCCCCTGACTGTTTGGGGGCCTATAGTACACTCCCAGCAAAGTGCTTGCCCCCTTTTTGTTTTTAAGTTCTACCCATATGGCCTCATTAGAGGGACCCGCTAATATATCATCCCTCCTTACAGCAGTAATTGACTCCTTAATTACTATTGCAGCACCCCCTCCCCTTTTACACCCCCCTTTGTCTCGCCTGAAGATTCTATACCCCGGAATATTGAACTGCCAGTCCTGACCCAGTATTAACTGGGATACAATTAGTGTGAAAGGCATGGAGGGAACAGAATTCTTAAAATGCATTCAGGAGAATTTTTTAGCCAGTACGTAGCAAGCCCAACGAGAAAGGGGGCAGTTCTGGACCTAGTTTTAGGGAATGAAGCTGGGCAGGTGGAATGGATATCAGTGGGAGAGCATATTGGTGGTAGTGATCATAATTCAGTTAGATTTAGGGTAGATATGGAAAAGGACAAGGATAGACCAGGAATAAAAGTTCTCAATTGGGGAAAAGCTAATGTTACTAAGCTGAGATATGATTTAGCCAAAGTGGACTAGAGACAGAAACTTGAAGGTAAATCAGTGTCAGAGCAGTGGGAGGCATTCAAGGAGGAGATAGTGAGGGTTCAGAGCAAGTATATTCCCTTAAAGAAAAGGGTGGGACTAACAAATCTAGAGCTCCCTGGATGTCAAGGGGCATACAGGGTAGGATAAAGAAAAAAAGGGAAGCTTATGACAGATACCGAGGGCTCAATATTGCAGAATCCCTAGAGGAGTATAAAAAGTGCAGGGGTGAAATTAAAAAGGAAATTAGGAAAGCAAAGAGAGGGCATGAAAAAATATTGCAAGTAAAATCAAAGAAAAACCCAAAGATGTTTTATAAATACATTAAGAGCAAATGGGTAACTAAAGTAAGAGTAGGGCCTATTAGGGACCATAAAGGTAACCTGTGTGTGAAGACGGAAGACATGGGTATGGTTCTTAATGAATACTTTGGGTCTGTTTTCATAAAAGAGAGGGACGATGCAGACATTGCAATCAGGGAGGAGGAGTGTGAAATATTAGATGAAATAAACATAGTGAAAGAGGAAGCATTATGGGGTTTAGCATCTTTGAAAGTGGATAAATCCCCAGGCCCGGATGAAATGTATCTCAGACTGTTAAGAGAAGTAAGAGAGGAAATATAACAGAGGCTCTGACCATTATTTTTCAATCCTCTCTGGCTACAGGTTTGGTGCCGGAGGACTGGAGGACTGCTAATGTGGTACCGTTGTTTAAAAAGGGAGAAAGGGATAGACCGAGTAATTACAGACTAGTCAGCCTAACCTCGGTGGTGAGAAAATTATTGGAAAAATTTCTAAGGGACAGGATAAATCTTCATTTAGAAAGACACGGATTAATCAGGGACAGTCAGTATGGATTTGTTGAGGGAAGGTCGTGTCTGACTGACTTGATTGAATCTTTTGAGGAGGTAACAAGGAGGGTCGATGAGGTTACATAGATACATAGAAGATAGGAGCAGGAGTAGGCCATTCGGCCCTTCGTGCCTGCTCCGCCATTCAATGAGATCATGGCTGATCCTTTAATTCAGTATCCCGTCCCCGCCTTCTCTCCGTAACCCTTAACCCCTTTTGCCCGTAGAAATATATCTAATTCCCTCTTAAATATATTTAATGAGCTGGCGTACACTGCCCTCTGTGGCAATGAGTTCCACAGGTTCACCACTCTCTGAGTGAAGAAATTCCCCCTCATCTCTGTCCTAAATGGTTTAGCCCTTATCCTTAAATTATGTCCTCTAGTTCTGTTCTCACCCGCCAAGGGAAACATTCCTTCTGCATCCAGTCTGTCTAGACCTGTCAGAATTTTATACACTTCTATGAGGTCCCCTCTCAATCTTCTAAACTCCAGTGTGTACATCCCTAAACTACATAGTCTCTCCTCATAGGTCATTCCCGCCATTCCTGGTATCAGCCTGGTGAATCGCCGCTGCACCCCCTCCATGGCAAGAACATCCTTCCTCAGATGAGGCGACCAAAACTGTACACAGTACTCGAGGTGTGGTCTCACCAGTGCCCTGTACAGCTGCAGCAAGGTATCCCTGTTCCTGTATTCTAACCCTTTTGCTATGAAGGCCAGCATACCGTTTGCCTTCTTGACCGCCTGTTGCACCTGCATGCTCGCCTTCAGTGACTGGTGTACAAGAACACCCAGGTCTCTCTGTACTTCCCCCTCTCCCAATCTATTGCCATTTAAATAATAATTTGCCCTCCCGTTCCTGCACCCAAGGTGGATAACTTCGCACTTGTCCACATTATAGTGCATCTGCCATTTATCCGCCCAATCGCCCAGTCTGTCCAAATCGCTCTGGAGCTTCCTGGTCTCTTCCTCTGAGCCCACCCCACCTCCTAGTTTAGTGTCGTCTGCAAATTTGGAAATGCTGCATCCGACTCCCTGATCCAGGTCATTAATGTAAATTGTGAACAGCTGGGGGCCCAGGACAGATCCCTGTGGTACCCCACATGTTACTGCCTGCCATTCAGAAAATGAGCCGTTTATTCCAACTCTCTGTTTTCTATCTGACAGCCAGTTCCCTATCCACGCCAATACTTTCCCCTTTATCCCATGAGCCTCAATTTTCCATGCTAATCTTTTATGTGGGACCTTATCGAAGGCCTTTTGGAAGTCCAGGTACACCACATCTACTGGCTCTCCCCCATCTATTCTACCAGTTACTCCCTCAAAAAATTCCAATAGATTAGTCAAGCACGATTTACCCTTTGTAAATCCATGTTGACTCTGTCCTATCCTGTCCCCATTTGCTAAGTGCTCCGCTATTTCATCCTTAATGATGGACTCCAGCATTTTGCCCACAACTGATGTAAGGCTTACAGGTCTGTAATTACCTGCTTTTTCCCTACCCCCCTTTTTGAATAGTGGGGTAACGTTAGCTACCCTCCAATCCATGGGCACTGTTCCCGAGTCTAATGAATTCTGAAAAATCATCCTTAGTGCATCCGCTATCTCTAGGGCCACCTCCTTCAGTACCCTAGGATGCATGTTATCAGGCCCTGGGGATTTGTCCACCTTCAATCCCTTTAGCTTCCTTAACACCATATCCTTAGAGATATTGATTTGCGTCAGTTCCTCCTTTGCCAATGTCCCTATTTTTCCCGATATCCCAGGGAGGTTTTTTGTGTCTTCCTTCGTAAAGACTGACCCAAAGTGCATTTGATGTAGTCAATATGGATTTTAGCAAGACTTTTGATAAGGTCCCACATGGCAGACTGGTCATGAAAGTAAAAGCCCATGGGATCCAAGGCAAAGTGGCAAGTTGGATCCAAAATTGGCTCAGAGGCAGGAAGCAAAGAGTAATGGTCAAAGGGTGTTTTGGTGACTGGAAGGCTGTTTCCAGTGGGGTTCCGCAGGGCTCAGTACTGGGTCCTTTGCTTTTTGTGGTATATATCAATGATTTGGACTTGAATGTAGGAAGTGTGATTAAGAAGTTTGCAGATAATACAAAAAATGGCCGTGTGGTTGATAATGAAGAAGAAAGCTGTAGACTGCAAGAAAATATCAATGGACTGGTCAGGTGGGCAGAACAGTGGCAAATGGAATTCAATCCGGAGAAGTGTGAGGTAATACATTTGGGGAGGGCTAACAAGGCAAGGGAATACACAATAAATGGGGCCAGAAATTCGGGTCCCCACGGGTGAGTACGCGCTGGGTACTCATGCGTAAGCCCAATGAAAGTGCCAGTTTCGTGCATGCACTGCGCATGCACGGGAAACTGGAACTTCCGTTCCCTTAAAGGAAGGGGTTCACAGGTCGAACATGTGTGCCGGAGAGGCAGCGCGTACACCTGGAACTTCCGTTTTTTTTGCAGGTTTCTCCAAGAGCTACGCTTTTAAAAATCAGTCGCAAGGCCTGCTTTTAACAAGGTAAGTGGTGAATTAAGTAAAATTAAAACATTTTTTCCACAGGTTTATTATTTTTAAATACTTTAAAGAAAGGTAAGTTTATTTTTAGCCCCGTTAGAACTGTAATTAATTTTTTTTTAATTTAAATTATTGTTTAAAATAGTTATTTTATGTCATTTATAGTTATTTTAAAAATGTGATTTTTAAAAAATTTATTTGAAGTTTTATTTATGATTTGGGGCTGAATTGTATTCATAGATTTGACAGGTCTTCCTGTCAAATCTATGAATACAGATTCCCTGCTACCATTGGCTCGCCAAGGCCCACGTGATCCCAGGGGATGCTTCGAACTAACTGCGCCCCTGGGATACGCAAGCACTGCGTGCCGGCAGTTGGAGCAGACCCAGGATCGGAATCCCACGCGGGCCCACAGCACAACGGCCGGCGCACTAGGTAAGTGCAGCTCGGAGGCTTGCACCTGCGGGAAGCCTCTGACCCGAATTTCTGGGCCATGGTAGGACACTGAGAAGTACAGAGGATCAGAGGGACCTTGGAGTGCATGTCCACAGATCCCTGAAGGTAGCAGGACAAGTAGATAAGATGGTGAAGAAGGCATACGGGATACTTACCTTTATTAGCCGAGTTATTGAATATAAGAGCAGGGAGGTTATGCTTGAACTGTATAAAACACCAGTTAGGTCACAGCTAGACTACTGCATGCAGTTCCTGTCACCACATTACAGGAAAGATGTGATTGCACTAGAGGGGGTGCAGAGGAGATTTACGAGGATGTTGCCTGGGCTGGAGAATTTAAGCTATGAGGAAAGATTGGATAGGCTGGGGTTGTTTTCTTTGGAACAGAGGAGGCTGAGGAGAGACCTAATTGAGGTGTATAAAATTATGAGGGGCCTAGATAGAGTGAATAGGAGGGATCTATTTCCATTAGCAGAAGGGTCAATGACCAGGGGACATAGATTTAAAGTAACTGACAGGAGGTTTAGAGGGGATTTGAGGAGAAATGTTTTCACCCAGAGGGTGGTGGGGGTCTGGAACTCACTGCCTGAAAGGGTGGTAGGGGCAGAGACCCTCATCACATTTGAAAAGTACTTGGGTATGCACTTGAAGTGCCGTAACCTACAGGGCTACGGACCAAGTGCTGGAAAGTGAGATTCTGTCCAGGGCCCCAAACACCCCTTCCAGGTGAAACAGTGATTTACTTGTACTTCTCGCAATCTAGTATACTGTATTCGCTGCTCACAATGCGGCCTCCTCTACATTGGGGAGACCAAACGCAGATTGGGTGACCGCTTTGCGGAACACCTCCGTTCAGTCTGTCAGGGTGACCCCGAGCTTCCGGTCGCCTGTCATTTTAATTCACCGCTCCATTCCCACTCGGACCTCACCGTCCTTGGCCTCTTGTATTGTTCCACGGAAGCTCAATGTAAACTCGAGGAACAGCACCTCATCTTCCAATTAGGCACTTTGCAGCCTTCCGGACTCAATATCGGGTTCAACAATTTCAGATCATAACCTCGGCCCCCATTAATTTTTTACCTGTAATTTTTCCACTGCTTTCCCCCCCCCCCTTTCCTTTTGTTTCACTCTCCCACCTGGCAGCTATCTCTTGCCCTGCCAGTACACTTCACACCTAATCTCAGTCTATTACCATCTCGTCTGGCTTCGAACACCTTTTATTGTCTCTTCTACTACTTTTGTCTCTTTCACTTCTTTTGTCCGATCGCAGCCCTGCCTTTGATCTATTTTATTTTCTTTCCAGTTTTGAAGAAGGGTTCGACCCAAAACGTCAACTCAAATTTCTCTCCACGGATGTTGCCTGACCTGCTGAGTGTTTCCAGCATTTTCTGTTGTTATTTCGGATTTCCAACATCTGCAGTATTTTGCTATCGTAAAAGTATTATTTAGCTCATTTACCAAAACAGAAATAGCAAAAGGTGTTCAATATTATATCTTGAACAACGGCTTCCTCAGGCAGGGTTTTGAGCTGTCAATTATAAAATGACAGAGGTAAACCGGAATAGCTCTGAAATGTCTGAGCTATGGAGTACCTTAAGGAATAAAACAATCAGAGAGGCTTCACTGGTAAAGTTTGATTAGCAACGTACAACACAGCCTGATATAAGAAATCTAACTATAAATGACACCAAATTAAGAAACTCAAGTTTCTTCTTCCTTCTGCATTTGAGTACAGCTGGGTTTTTTTCTCTCTCTCTCTCCCTTTCTCCAACCCTGACTCTCCAGATCTATGTTTGTATTGCACTTAGTGTCTGTGGTGATTATTCTTTATGTTTAGTAAGAAGTATTGTGATTGGTTGTTTGTTTCCTGCCTTGGGATATATGCTGTAATCTCATTGGTAGTTGATGTCATGTGATTTGTGGTGGCCATCTTAAATTCAGTTCTTTCCAGCCTTTAGTTGGGACTGGGTGTTGAAAGATGTGCTACAGGATTTTTAAGTTAATAAAGCCTAGATTAGCGCAAATCTATTCTTTATTTCAATTTATTAACTTTATGTCAGAATGGAGCGATATCTTCAACCAGAACGATTCAATGCTGACCCTAATTCTGCAGGAGTGGATGATAAATGGAAACACTGGTATTGTACATTTAAAAACTTTTTGGGCGTGTTGGATCAAGAGTCTCTAAATAAGCTGAATATGCTGATCAACTACATTGCTCCGGATGTGTATAAGTATATTTTGGACTGTAAAACTTACGAAGTGGCTATTTCTACATTGGAAAAGATTTTTGTTAAACCAAAGAATGCGGTATTTGCACGTCACCTTCTATCTGCCCGTAGGCAGCAGGTGGGAGAATCTTTGGATACTTATTTACAAGCACTTCGGTGCCTTAGTGTTAACTGTAATTATAAGGCCGTGACGGCTGAAGAATATAAGGAAGAATCGGTACGGGATGCTTTTATTAATGGATTACTGTCTAGATCAATTCGTCAGCGGTTGTTAGAAAATAAGACTTTGGATCTTAAGAGTGCTTTTGAGCAAGCTTCTACATTGGATGTGGCTCAGAGAAGTTCGGATTCTTATGCTCTTTTTAATCGGCCTGTGACTGTGGTTTCGGCAGTTCCGGATGAAAAGGAATTATGTGGACTTAATAGGAGTGGTTTACTAGATTCTGAAACACTTTCTACTTCAGCGGCTGTTGCCTCTAGAATTCAGAAGTGTTATTTTTGTGGGAACGTCCGGCACCCTCATCTGAAGTGTCCTGCTCGGGAGGCTGTGTGTAGTAAATGTGGCAAGAGAGGTCATTATGCACGTGTGTGTAAATCATCAGGTTCAATTACCTCCTCTGTGACTATTCAGCCTTTAGATAGGGCGTTTATTGCATCAATTTCTGCTGCATTTGCTCATGGCCTAAACAAAGCTATAGTTACGGCCCAAGTTAATGGGTTGGAAATGAAGGCCCTTATAGATATGGGCAGTACCGAGAGTTTTATAAGTCTTCAGTTTGCAAAGGAGAAGCATTTGAAAATTTCGCCTGTTTCCTATCAGGTGTGTATGGCTCAGACGACTCTCACTTCACAAGTAGCTGGTTGTTGCCTTGTGAAATTGATTCTTCTGGGTAATACGTATACTGATATACGCCTATCTGTTTTGCCTAATCTCTGTGCGGATATTTTGATTGGTCATGATGTGCTTCAGTTACACGAGTCTCTCAGTCTTTCATTTGGAGGGACTAAGCCACCTTTATCTATTTGTGGATTAACCTCTTTATCCATTTCTCCATTATCACTTTTTTCCAATTTGATGCCGGATTGTAAGCCAATTGCTACCAAGTCAAGAAGGTATAGCAGTCAGGATAGAGAATTTATTAATTCTGAAGTTCAACGTCTCTTATTGGAAGGAATCATTGAACCTAGTTTTTCGCCTTGGCGGGCACAGGTAGTTGTCACGACTAACGAGAGACATAAGAAACGAATGGTGATAGACTATTCCCAAACTATTAATAGGTATACTCAATTAGATGCGTACCCTTTGCCTAAGATTGATGAGCTTATCAATAAAGTATCTCAGTATAAGGTTTTTAGCACTATTGACCTAAAGAGTGCTTATCATCAGATTCCTATTGTTAAGAAGGATCAACCATATACGGCCTTTGAGGCTGGTGGAAAGCTGTATCAGTTTTGCCGAATACCATTTGGTGTTACTAATGGTGTTGCTTGTTTTCAACGGGCAATGGATGCTTTTATAAGTGATAACTCTCTCTCTGACACCTTTTCATACTTAGATGACATCACGGTGTGTGGCAAATCAAGGGTGGAGCATGATTCTAATTTAGAAAGATTCCTTCAAGCTGCGGAAAAAGTTGGCTTAACTTTCAATAAAGAGAAGTGTACCTTTTCGACCACTGAGGTAAATCTACTGGGGTACATTATCTCGGGAAACAAGATTAAACCAGACCCAGAACGTCTGCGACCATTGATTGATTTAGCTTGTCCTACTAATTCTAAGGCTTTGCAACGAGTTGTTGGACTGTTTTCTTACTATTCTAATTGGATTGCAAATTTTTCACAGAAGATCCGGCCTCTTATTCGGGTTACGACATATCCTCTATCATGGGAGGCCAGGACGTGTTTTGATAATTTTAAAAGGATATCCTTGGAGCAGTTGTGCATTCTATTGATGAGCAGGTTCCTTTTGTGATTGAGACGGACGCTTCTGATTTTGCAATTGGGGCTACTCTGAACCAAAATGGAAGACCTGTGGCCTTTTTCTCACGTACCTTGAACAATAGTGAAAAAAGGCATTCTTCAATAGAGAAAGAGGCATATGCAATAGTAGAAGCACTGCGTAAATGGAGACATTATTTATCGGGGCGACATTTTACGTTGGTAACTGATCAAAAGTCTGTGTCCTTTATGTTTGATGTCAAACATTTTGGAAAGATTAAGAATGATAAAATAATGAGGTGGAGGATTGAGTTGGCATGTTACCATTTTGATATAGTTTATCGTCCGGGGAAGGATAATGTTGCTGCTGATGCGCTGTCGAGGGCTTATTGTTCTGTGATTCACGGAAATACGCTTATTAATCTTCACAATGCCTTATGCCATCCTGGGGTTACGAGGATGATACACTTCGTACGCAGTAAGAATTTGCCCTTTTCAGTTGAAGACGTCAAGCGGATGACTTCATCATGTTCTATCTGTGCTCGGTGTAAACCGAATTTCTTTAAGCCTCAACGAGCTCATCTTATAAAGGCTACTTCTCCTTTTGAACGTTTGAGCGTCGATTTTAAGGGGCCTCTTCCTTCAACTACTCAAAACCGATATATATTTACAGTTGTGGATGAGTTTTCAAGGTTCCCTTTTGCTTTTTCCTTGCGCAGATGTATCAGCTGCTACAGTTATCAAATGTCTGACTCAACTTTTTGTCATCTTTGGGATGCCTGCCTATATCCATTCGGATCAGGGAAGTTCTTTTATGTCTTCCCAGTTGAAGGAATACCTTCAGAGTCGGGGAATTTCTACTAGCAGAACTACCCCGTATAATCCCCAGGGTAATGGACAGTGCGAACGATACAATGGGGTGATCTGGAAGGCAGTTATGTTGGCTTTGACAATACACAGTGTCTTAAGAATACACAGTGGGAAATAGTACTGCCTGATGCCCTGCATTTCATTAGATCATTGCTTTCAACGGCTACTAATGTGACCCCCCATGAAAGGCTCTTTAACTATCCACGGAGATCTACTACGGGATATTCGGTACCTTCATGGCTTACTATGCAGGGACCTGTGCTGCTTCGACGCCATGTTAGATTGTCAAAATATGATCCTTTAGTGGAGGAGGTGGAGCTGTTGGAGGCAAATTCCCAATATGCTCATATTCGATTCCAAGATGGGAAAGAAAGTACCGTTTCAATTAAAGACTTGGCTCCTTGTGGTGGCCAGCCCTCTTCTGAGGATATTAACAATAGTCATGATTCAGATAATGTGGATGCTGTTACAGATACTACGAATATTTCCAATCCGACTGCAGATAATTATACTTCTATTAGTCAGCCCTCGATGGATGTTCATGACCGTCCCAGTTTACCTCCTGATGGGATTTCTAATCCGGAAACCGTTGAAAATCAGGATATGGATAGCCTTCCTGTAGAAGATACTTCTGTGTCTCCTGGTGTGGGAGGGCAAGGAATTTCACCAAGGTTAAGAAGGTCGACATGAACAAGATATCCAGTCGACCGATTGAAAATGGACTTTTAAATTGATAGTAATGTTTTAAAATTGTTGAAATATTATATTATATTGTTTTAGTTGAGAGATACTTAATACTTATGTGCAATGTTACTATTTGTTGTTGCTCACTTAGTATTGTGTCATGTTGAATAGTTTTATTTTGTCTGTGCATAGTTTTAGTTGTAAATAATTAATCATAAATTGTAAAGGTTATTTAGGTTGGAGTATATTTTAAAAGGAGGGGTGAATGTGGTGATTATTCTTTATGTTTAGTAAGAAGTATTGTGATTGGTTGTTTGTTTCCTGCCTTGGGATATATGCTGTAATCCCATTGGTAGTTGATGTCATGTGATTTGTGGTGGCCATCTTAAATTCAGTTCTTTCCAGCCTTTAGTTGGGACTGGGTGTTGAAAGATGTGCTACAGGATTTTTAAGTTAATAAAGCCTAGATTAGAAAGGCAAATCTATTCTTTATTTCAGTGTCATACTCGTGTCACTGGCTTTTGATGTGCGAGACTTGCACATCCGGCCTCAACACCAAAGTAACCTTGCTGGATTTGCTAAGACCAGCAAGTTTATTTGACTTTGCCGACTTGACTCAGCACCAAGGCAATATGGAAGTAACCTACTTGTATCAGGTTGTAAGCATTTTTACCAGGTTCAGTATGTAGTAATTTTCAATGGTAAGTCATGCTCATTTCTGACAAAGGTCGCCATTCAAAACATGAACCTGACAAAGCAGCTTTGCATTTCTAGTAATTCCTGTTTTTATTTCAGATCTCCAGCAATCACAGTTTTCTTCTTTGTTAATCATAGCAACAAAACCATCCAATAAAAGTCATGTTTAAGTCACTCTCTTTGATAATGCTACCAAACATGGTGAAAATACAGAATAAAAACTTACATACTATCTGCAAATTAATAAAAATCTTTATTTTCAAGATGGAACAATTAAAACAAAGAGTGAATTTCTCCTCCCAAAGGTCTATCTGAAGACATCAGTCTAAACATTATTGTTGGCGATAATAATGGACAGTGAGCATACTAAGTTAATCCATTAATTTTAAATGAGTTAACGTCTCCACTGAAATAGTGGACAATGGAATATTGAAACAATGTGTTAAGTGCTCATCTATTATTGAAAATAGATTGCTGTGGCATTTGGGAAAAATAAATGCTAATTATGCCAGAACATTTCAATTTGCCCTTCAACCAGAACCTTTCAATTCCTGGATGTGATCGCTCACAATCTATTATGCAGCTTACTGCAAACAAAAAGGGCTCGATTTTGCCAGTGTGGGTGGGCAGGGACGTGTCAGGTGAGAATCGTGTCAGGACCCCGACTCCGAAGTGAAGTGTTGAAAAATTGCGATTTTCCCTAATTAGTCCATTGATTTCCAGCGTGTGGGAACCCCTGGCCTAATGAGTCTTTTCATACAGAAAGTCACCTCCGATGACGTCATCAATGCTGCTGGATTTAAGACCTGCAAACAGCCTTGCTTCTTCTGGAGACTGGAAACGCTTTGGAAATTGTATGAAGGACTTCATTTACCGACCATGTCCACCCGCAAGCAAAAGTGTGCAGCTCGCTTTGATGAGCCCTCCCTCCAAGCTCTGGAGCAGGGGGCAAGATCTAATAAGGAGGTGCTCTTCCATTCCTCAGTGAGGAAAAAGCCATCCCAGCAGACTAAAGCTGTATGGTTGCAAGTGGCCGAGGAGGTCAACTCCATATCAATGAGCCGCAGAAACTGACTGCAATGCAGGAAGAGGTTTTATGACGTTCTCCGTTCAGGAAAAGTGAGTATGACTTTCCCATCACCCTCAATCTGATCCCAATCGCCTCTCCTCACTAGCACTCTGCTTTGCCAACCTCTTCCTCCACATCCCACTTGACACTTACATCCCTGCACCCTTACCCATTGGCTCTCTGTCTATGGTTACATTCACTTAACTAATCGATGGTTTGCGTCAATTCAAAAAACACTGATAAATTGCGTGTCTGCATGGATCCCAAGGACCTTAACGCTAATATAAAAAGAGAGCACTATCAAATCCCTAAGAGAGAGGAAGTAGTCAGCGAAATGACAGGAGCAAAATTCTTCTCCAAGATGGACGCCTCGCATGGATTCTGGCAGCTGAAACTTGATGAAGAGAGTGCTAAGCTGTGCACCTTTAACACCCCGTTTGGTCGATACTCTTACCAGCGCCTGCCCTTCGGCATTAGCTCCACCCCAGAAATCTTCCACAGAGCAATGGAGCAAATCATCGAGGGCCTGGATGGTGTGCGGGTGTACGTGGATGATCTGATAGTATGGGGCTCCACTCAGGGAGAGCACGACACCAGACTGGAGAAAACACTTCAGAGGGTACGGCAGTATGGACTCAAACTAAATAAAGACAAATGTCAGTTCAGCGTCAATGAAATCACATTCCTCGGGGACAAGATTTCTGCAGAAGGGATTCAGCCAGACAAGTCAAAGGTAAAGGCCATACATGACATGGAAAAACCAAAGGACAAGAAAGGGGTTCAGCGGGCCCTTGGCATGGTTAATTACCTAGGGAAATTCATTCCAAATCTGGCAGTGAAAACCGCTCACTTGGGAAAACTGCTGCACCAAGAGACAGAGTTCCAATGGGGACATGAACATGAGAATGAATGGAAGGGGCTGCTACACATTCTAGCAAGTGAACCCCTACTGAAGTTCTTCTGCCCTGAAAAGAGGATAAAGGTGTCCACAGATGCCTCTAAGGATGGATTAGGGGCTGTCCTTCTACAGGAAGATGAAGGAGAATGGCGACCAGTGGCATATGCATCACACTCCATGACGGCTACAGAGTGCCGGTATGCGCAAATAGAGAAGGAGTGCCTGGGCTTGGCATTTGGGTGTGAAAAATTTCATACCTACATCTATGGACTTCCCAAGGTTATCCTAGAAACTGACCATAAGCCACTGCTAGGGATTGCAAAAAAGAATCTGTGTGACATGTCATCACGGATACAGCGCCTAATGATGAGACTACAATGTTATGATTTTGAGCTCACATATGTGCCAGGGACACAAATGTTCTTTGCAGATACACTATCCAGGGCTGTGCCTCGTGCCACACAAAACAGTGAACCAGAAGAGGATGTGGCCCTTCATGTGGATATGGTCTATGCAGCATTGCCCGCCTCACAGGAACAACTATCAAAGATAGCCACAGAGACATCAAAGGACCCTGTTCTGAGGAAAGTGATGAGAAATCTTCAAGAGGGTTGGAAGAAAGGGTCATGCAAACAATATCATCATATTCAGTCTGAGCTTTCTGTGGTCAATGAACTACTGCTTAAGTGTGACAGGATTGCAGTGCCCATCTCTATGCAACGAGAAATGCTTAACAGGATACATGAAGGGCACCTGGGTGTGGAAAAGTCAAAAAGGAGAGCATGCGAGGCACTCTACTGGCCAAACATGAACTCTGATATTGACCAGATGATCAGTGAGTGTGCTACATGTCAGGCGTATCACTACAAGCAAACAAAAGAGCCCCTCATTACCACAGAGCTCCCATCACAACCTTGGGAAAAGGTAGGAACTGATATTTTTCACTACGAAGGAAAAGACTATTTGTTAGTTATTGATTATTACTCTAATTATCCTGAGATTGCTCTCCTGCCCAGCACCACGTCAAGAGCTGTGATAACTCACCTGAAGTCAATCTTTTCCAGGCAGGGCATCCCTCTAACTCTGGTCTCTGATAATGGCTCTCCTTATGCCAGTCATGAGTTTCAGTCGTTTGCTACAGAGTATGAGTTTAAGCATGTAACCTCCAGCCCGCTCTACCCTCAAGCCAATGGAAAAGCGGAGAAGGGGGTACAGATTGTGAAAAGACTATTAAAGAAAGCAGCACACAGCAACACTGACCCATATCTGGCCATGATGTCGTACAGGGCGGCCACGCTGGAAAGTGGCAAGTCTCCAGCTGAGCTCTTACTGGGTCGCAAAATCTGTACTCGACTTCCCAGGCATGTCACACCTGATCACAGAGATGAGGTATGGGCAGACAAGGCCCGGAAACTTCAACAGAAACAAAAAACGCTCCATGACTGCACAGCCACTGCACTAGTGCCTCTACAGGAGAAGGATGTAGTTCGCATTGAAGGGCCTGGGTCATGGAATCAAAGAGCCACCGTTCTACAGCAGGTCACCCCCAGGTCATACAGTGTCATGACAGAAAATGGCAATGTGTATCGCAGAAACAGGAGGCACCTACTGAAAACCACCGAGACCTATCAGCCGCAGGAGGAGAGAGAGGATGAGCTGATGATGGAAATCCGACAGAGTGACGAGGAGATGAGGGCAATGCCACAAAGTGATGAAGTACACAGGGGTGACAATGAGACAAGGGATCCATGTGGTACAGACGTGAACTTAATGGACACAACTGGGTTGGCCCAGCAAATACCCGCTCAGCTACGCAGGTCACAGCGCACCAGAAAGCCTGTCGTTAGACTCGACCTGTAGAGAAAGGAAAGACTGTAAACAGCTAATGGACTTCTGGGTGTGGGTAGTGTTTATACGTACCGGCAGTTATTGCAAGGAATAGTTACACTGACAGTTTTTACATGTTGTTAATAGTAATTAATAGTAGTTACACTGACTGTTTTTATATGTTGTTAATATGTGTTCTATGTGTTATGTTATGTTATGGTGTTTACTGTTTATGTCATCGTTGAGGGGGAAAGATATACAGATAACTGTAGCTGTAGTAAAGACAGCTGCTTGATGGTAGCTGTAGTAAAGACAGCTGCTTGACGGCAGTCGTATAAATAGGAAGCCATCTTGGCCATGCGGCAGTACTGCAAGAGCTGGCACTGATTCAAGACCTAATAAAGAGTACTCAACGATATCTACTCGTAAGCCTCTTAATACTAAGATATAAGATAACATTACAGAAGGTATGAGGCAAAAGTGTTTGATTGTGCAGGCTAAGCAAATCTGGCCAACATGAGTGCATCCCTTGCATCCCGGGCAGCAATGTGGTCACGCTCTGGTGCCTTCTGGCCTGTGCAGTTTCAGGAGGGTGAGCAGCAGCTTGGCGCTCCTGTTGTTGCTCCTGCTGTTGGTGCTGCTGTTGTTCAGGGTTCTGCTGCTGCCGCGGCTGGTCTTCGTCTGAATCTGAGGTCCAGAAGGAAAGGAAATAAATGGTTCCCATGCTTCTGCTATATACCTCAGTTGAGGAAGCGCTCAGTTAAGGTGGGGAGAGGGATTTCCCAGGAGGTCACACGAGAGATGGGTCTCAGGCTCCAAACATCCACAACAATGCGTAGGCCACTAAAAGTTCCCCCAGACCTGAGACAACAAAGGCAAGGCCAGCATTTATTGCCCATCCCTAATTGTACTTGAGAAGGTGGTGGTGAGCCATTTTCTTGAACCGCTGCTGTCCGTATGGTGAAGGTACTCCCACAGTGCTGTTAGGTAGGGAGTTCCAGGATTTTGACACGGCGACGATTAAGGACCGGCGATATACTTCCAAGTCAGGGTGGTGTGTGCCTTGGAGGGGAACTTGGAGTCCCTCTCTAGCTACTGTCTCATGCTGAATCAAACTATTTGTAACCCGGCTTCAAGCTGAGCTTATGACACCGCGTCCACTCAATCACAAAGACCACCTATTTCTACTTCCACTCCTGCCTCAGCCCATCTGCCACTGAAACCCTTTGTCATCTTCAGATTTGACTATTCCAATGCTTTCCTAGCTGGTCTCACATCCTTCACCCTCCATAAACTGCAGCACATCCAAAATTTTTCTGCCTGTATCCTATCCCACACTAAGGGCTGGATTTTCTGCCCGGAGGTGGGTTCGCGATGGATTAGGTGTTTGTCCGGTTCCAGTCCCACTCCCGGTTCCAGCCACTCTGCGCTGGCGATTTTGAGTACAGTGGGCTACTGTGCGCATTACCTAGCCCATTCAGTGGGTGTGGGTCTGCTGATCTCCTGTGATGATGCATTTGAGGCCATTGTGTTTAAGGGGGCCATGCCCCCTTTGGCTTTCACTGCCATTTTACTGCTCCTGAGTGCTGGTGGCTGCAGACATGACAGCACATAGAACAAAGGCTGCTCCCCGTTTCGACGATGACTCCCTCCATGTTCTTGTGGAGGGAGTAAGACGGCGCAAGGAGGTACTGCTCCCTTCGGATGGAAGGAGGAAGCCTCCTCAGCACACAAAGGCAGCTTGGCTGAAAATAGCTGATGAGGTCACTGCAAGGTCGGTCTGTACACGAACCTGGGCGCAGTGTAGGAACAGGTTCAATGATCTCCTGCGTTCAGCAAAAGTGAGTACAACTTATCTTCATTCTGCTGTGCCTGTCTTCACATCCTCATCACTCTGCATTGCCAGCCCTACTCCTGCACATCCTAACTCACCCCAACATGCCTTGCACCATCACCCATCCCTCTCTCCCTATGTACAGAATCACATCCCCATCTTACTATGCACCCCTCACAACCACCCTCAAGTTTATGCAATGACAACATCTAACAACTCACAAGGAGGGAAATTGATATTGGCACCCCACTCCATCAGAGTCTCCCTCTATCCATTCTTTATAATCATTCCATCACTCTCACTAAAACTGCACTTCTGTCCCTCATTGCAGGAAAAGAGATCCCACAATAAGCAGGAGAGGGAGAGAACAGGAGGAGGACCACCATCCATGGTGCAGCTCACCCACACTGAGGAGGCAGCTCTGGACATTGTTGGAGGTGGTGAGGAGCTTGAAGTGGGGGATGGAGAGGTGGGCTCAGTTGAACAACCTGGTGACAGAATTATTCTCCAACTATCTGATTTGGCATTCATGAGTGACTCATATGGGATATGATGTTCATAGAAATTGACTCCCCATCATGTGCACATTGGGATGTGTCTGCAACCTACATATCACATGTCTAAATCATGACTTTATTCTCCCACAGGACTATCAGGAGCCTCCCTTCTTACTGTCCAGGAGAAAGAGCAGGAGGAACCTCCAGCCTCTGAGAGAGCAGTGTCAGCAGAAATAAGCACACTCTGCACCAGCGCAGAGACGCACATCTCAGTGGGTCCAACGCGAGATAGAGTAGTGTTATCACCTGGTGTCTCACAACTCACAAGTGAGCAAGAGCAGATGGTGGAGACAGTGACAGCAATGGAGAGTCCTCATCAGAGGTCGCAGGACTCTCCTATCTCTGCTGAGCTACATGCAGACGCTGAGTCTCGGGGGCCATCCAGAAAGAGAGTGGTACTGGAGCTTCAGGAGCAAGTGCAGGAGGCTCTGACTGGGTTTGTAACCATGGTGTGAAGGGATAATTACAAGTCCTAGCCCTGTCTCAGGCTACCCCAGATCAGGCGTATTCCCCAGGCGTTCACCTTCAACTTAAGTTAGAGATAGCCGAATTCCATAAGACGCTTAAATGGATCTAAAGGTTCAGGCTATCTCTCCCTAAAGGAAAGGAATGACTGAAGATGTTACCATCCTCCAGATAGCACTTATAATAAGTTTAATTAGACTGTAACCTTCCAGATATTATGAGTGTCCGGAATACCCCCAGAATTCTGCAACTCCTTACAAAACAGTGTACAGAAATTGGGTTCGCGAGTTTATACAGAAATACTCTTTGAGACAATTCTAAAAATATATAGTTTTATTTAAGAGCCGACAGTCGTTTAACAGCTGTTGAATCAGTCGCAACATTAACAATTCAAAATACTAATAGCTTACATTTCTTATTTCTCAGAGATCCTTATTCTCAAATATTTACTTGTTACATTTCTACATTTCTAACTTATTTCTAAATCCAGAACATCCACCAAAATCAATTACTTTGATTACCCGAGACTCAAAGTTAAAAACTTACAGAGCGTGCCTGTGAAGTTGAGAAATGCTTGGCCCGTTCAGCGAGTTCTGACTTTCTGTTTGAAAAGCTCTTATATTTATACCCTTTTTGTGGTGGTTTATTCTTTGAAGTTCTCTGCTGAAGTAAGCTAATTGTCTTTATTGATACCTCTGTTGAATGCTTTCTATCTTACTGTCAATTCAACTGTTGCATGCATAATTATGTCTCTACCTTTAGGTGTTCCAAAAACTATCATAAAAACAATATGACAGCAATGGTTTCTATTTGATGCCATTCTTACAAAATGCTTTCATTCAATGCTTAATATTGGCTTTACTGGTTTTTAGCAGACGTTAAGTCTCCTAACTGCTCCAAGTTCAATACAAACACAATGTAATTGCTTGGTGTATCTACTGAAGTCATATCTTCAAAGTATTCTTGTTGTTATCATATTTACTATGCATAAATTAAAGACACTTTAACTGAGTGTTTACTTGTTTTCTAGCTATCTCAATTGGTTGCATATTTAATCTTATGTTTCCTGTCTTCCAAGTTTAACATTAAAACTATTTGGCCAGCAGGTGTTTCTTTTGCTTGATGTCATCTTTTCAAAGGCACATGTTTTTTTAATATTTGTGTTTCTGTTCAACATGTTAGCTTATAACACCTTAAACTGGGTCTTCCATTGTATTATTCCCAAACTCCAGACCCTCTGGAATCGCCAAACTGCCATTTCAATAGGGTAATTGTTTTAGTATATTTAACTAATTCCCATTTCAAAGCATGTTTGGTTTTTATAACTTTGTTATCAAACCATCCCATCTCAGAAGCCTGTATTTCTGTTTGCAGCCTGTGTCTCCGAGGCTTTCTAGACTTTTAAACCCAGTATATCATGTATTAATAAATATCAGAATTCTGTTCATATTATGGTGTATCTTTCTGAAATATGGCTTATTCCCTCACAGGTGACTGCGAGTATGCAGAGAATGGAGGAGTCCATCTCAAATATGAGCAGTGCCATGGCTCAAGCACTGGCAAATGTAGGTTCCGCCATAGAAAGGATGGCAACCTCCATGGAGGATATAAATCGCCAGACACAGGAGAACATGGTAACACTTCTAAATAGATGGTCAGCTATGGAGGATAGATGGGCACCTATCGAGGAGAGAAACCAGAGGTTCATGGACATCCTTGTTATGAGGAATGTCAGCACAGACACGGGTCCTCATGGCCCCACTGATGTGCAGCAGGGTGCTCCCCAGCTACTTGCTGGCAGAGAATGCGGGCGGCCCATGAGAGGGATGGTGGTGGGAGGGGACATGGAGGTGGGGGGCTTCTCTCCAAGTGCTCACACTGCCATCCCATTGCCAACCCCTCGGTCAGAGCCCTAGATGCCTCCCCAGACATTGATGGCTGAATCTGTCCCTGCACAGCCGCAGGAGGAACAGACTTTGGTGGGGCCCTCACAGGCTCCAAAACCCAGAGGATGACTGCCAAAGGCGTCTAAGCAGGCGCAGCAGGGAAGTGAGCAAGCTGCCTCTTCATCTGCTGAAGTCACAGGGGGAGCACCATGTAGAAGCATGCATAAGAGAAAGCTAACACATAAATAGTCACAAGGGTAGTCACTTGGGTGCTTTCATATAAATCAATGTTACGTTTGTGTTATTTTATTTTATTGTATTAAAGTAATGTCATGTCAATGTTTCAAAGCGTTGCCCTATGTGTGCTCACAATTGGAAGTGGCACAGCGAGGGGTGAGGGCACCTTTCATCTGTAGCAATGGTGGTGAAAGTGCTAGGAATGCACAGTTCATTGTAGGGATGCTCTATGGAGTGCACCTTCATGAGCATGTGGCAGCCATATGTCTGTGCTGCCTAAAGTTAGTTGAATCTGCCATGGATGAAGCCATCCCTTGCCTGACGGGCAGCAATGTGCTCGCATGCTGGTCGTACTTGATCAGCCGTCTCCGCCAAGTGATCCTCATCTGCAGCCTCATTTGGCTCTTCCTCCTCCTCCTCTGAAGAGGCTGTGCACTCTATGACCTGTTCCTCAAGCAGCGCTAATCCCCGCTGCAGTGCGATGTTGTGCAGGGCAAAGCAGACCACAATGATTCTTGAGATCCTGACTGGTGCATACTGTAGGGCTCCACCAGATCTGTCCAGGCATCTGAAGTGCATTTTGAACAACCCTATTGTTTGCTTTATGACACTTCTGGAGGAAATGTGGCGCTCCTCAGACTCATTTGAGGGCCTGCTCTGTAAGTCTCCAACTCTTTGTACCTCGGGGATCAAAGGTACTGCATTTGATTTTGGTGGCTATCCTGAATAAAACTTAGAACTCTAAAACTGTAGCAAAGTTAAGATTTGAGAGTAAGTTCTCTGATAATAGAATTGTAAGCCTTCTTTTTTTGGAATTGTTAATGTTGCGATTGACTCACCAACTGTAAATTATATGTCAGTTCTTTAATAAATCTATATATTTTTAGAATTGTCTCACATAATACTTCTGTATCAAACTCGCAAACTCAATCTCTGTACACTCTTTGGTGAGGAGTTGCAGAATTCTGGGGGAGTTTTCCAGACCCTCATAATATCCAGAACATTACAGTCTAGCTAAACTTATTAAAAGTGCTATCTGGAGGACGGTAACATTTTCAGGTTGTTCCTTTCCTTTAGGGAGAGATAGTCCAGACCTTTAGACCCAGTTAAGCATCTTTAGGATTCGGCTACCTCAAACTTTAGTTGAAAGTGAACGTCTAAGGAATATGCCTGATCCAGGGTAGCCCTAAAGGGGCTAGGACTAGTAATTATCCCTTCAATAGCCCTTGTCTCCAAGGAGCCAGCCAGAAAGTTCATTTGGCGGAGTGAAGAGCTGAAGCACAGTGGACTTGCGCAGGATGTAAGAGTCATGGCAGCTGCCAGAGAACTTGGCACACACGTGCATGATGCTCTTCCTGTGGTTACACACCTGCTGGACATTAAGGGAGTGGAAGCCCGTGCAGTTCACAAATACTGCTGGGTTGTGATGGGGTGCCTTATTAGCCACATAGGTGCAGTCAATGATGCCCTGCACCTGTGGGAAGCCAGCCAGATTCACAAAGCCTAGCACCCACCTGGTAACACTTGCTTCATCTGTTGAAAAGTGGATGTAATTGGCAGACTTGGCAAAGAGGGCATCGGTGACCTGCGTGATGCACCTGTGTGCGGCCGACTGGGAGATGCCGCTAATGTCTGCTGCTGATCCCTGGAAGGAGCCTGACGCAAAGAAGTTGAGGGCGGTGGTGACATTGACAGCCACTGGTAAGGCGTGTCCACCCGCTCCTCTGGGCTGCAAGTCTTGGTGCAGCATTGTGCAGATGTCTGCAACTACCTCTCGCGAAAGGCTCAGCCTCCTTTGGCACTGCTGCTCAGTCGTGGTGAGGAAGCTCATCCTCTGCCTGTAAAGCCTGTGTTGTGGGTATCTCCTGCGGCGTGGGCCAGCCCAGCACTGACGGCCTCTGCCCTGTACAGCATCCGGCGACTGAGGAGAAGGTTGGCGCTCTTGTTGTTGGCACTGCTGGTTGTGCCTGGTTCTGCTGCTGCCACGGCTGATCCTGAGGACCAGGATCTGAGAATATAAATGGTTCCCATTCTGCTGTTATGTATGGCAGTTGAGGATGAGATGTTATCAGCAGTAAGTCAATGGGGAGAGAGCTTGTTCTAAGGAGGTGACAGTGCATATAGAGTTCACAGCACACACTTACAACCTCAATACAGGGCAAAGGTGTTTTCCAGATCATGAAATCAGCAACTTCGGGCATTTGAAAGCTCTTTTGTTTCTTTCACTTCTTTTGTCCGATCGCAGCCCTGCCTTCGATCTATTTTCTTTTCTTTCCAGTTTTGAAGAAGGGTTCGACCCGAAACGTCAACTCAAATTTCTCTCCACGGATGTTGCCTGACCTGCTGAGTTTTTCCAGCATTTTCTGTTGTTATTTTTTAAAATAAACTGATGTGAGAGGTTAGGTTTTATGCAGCAGTCGCAGCTGTGAGCTATTCAGCTCGTTGGAAGACTCGACACACTCAGCTGGCGTGTTTGTCAAATGACGTGAAACACGTTGAAAATGTGTGAAAATGGAATAAGCCTGGCAACATAGCAGTTAACAATTAAGTGCCTCTCCCGCCGATTGGTGTTGGGTCTGGTCTGAAGGCGCAGACCCGACACTTTGGAAACAGGCGCGGAGGTGGGTTTCGCCATGGGTTCCCAACCCGCCATCAATCATTTTGATTTTAAAACCTGACCCGCCTCTGAACCCGCCCTCTGAATGCCGACAAAATCACGGCCTAAGTCTTGCTCGCCCGTCACATCTATCTTCACTGACCTACATTGGCTCCCATTCTCCCAATGACACAAATTTAAAATTTTCATCCTTATATTTAAATCCTTTCATGGACTTTCCTCTGTAACCTCTGCCAGCAAACCCGGTCCACCTAAACCTCTTAGCCTCTGTCTCTGGCCTCTTGTGCATCCCCCCTCCCTTTGGTGGCCATGTCTTTACTCACTTAGCCCTCACACTCTGCAATTCTCTCCTTAACCCGTTTCACCTCTCCACTTGCTTCTCCTCCTTAAGCACAATCCTTAAAATGCAGCCCTTTGACCAAGCTTTTGGTCACCCCTTCTAATATCTCCATTTTCAGCTTGGCATTCATTTTTTGATTATGCCTCTGTGAAACACTTTGGGATGTTTTTCTACAAGTGTAGGTTGTTGTTCTCTAATGAGGGAGAATTCAACTCACTGGCATCCAAATGTCAGTTGAGTTTTTGCGTGAACAAAGAGCCTGTTGGATACTCAGCTCTCTGTTAACGTTATCGAAGATAAAATATTAAATGCATAAAGAACGGTTTACACTTTTGTTATCAAGAGTGGATTGTGCGAACCTTCCCCCTTAAAAATAAAAATGTTCACCTTGTTCTGGCCGCAGTTACATTATGGCGGATATGAAGCAAACTGACGTGAGACTACAACCTAGAGTTGGTCTCACACTAAATTCACTTTGAGCAACTTCACATGAGTTACGTTACAATGAAAAGTTGAAACCATTCTGCATCACTGCCAAATGCACAATGTAAGGCTGCAATTGCACTGGGCTTGATGCAAGCTCAAATTGGCATGAGAGGACCTGCTGGAGGGACCTGACACCTCACAGTTTCAGGACACGCATTAATATCATCAGTTATACTGCCACTTTAATACTTTATATTAATGCCCTCCCAAAACCGCTTCACAGCGACATGAACGTGACAGTATGACTGCATCCTCACTAGCCAGAAAATGAACTCACGGGCCTACCAGCAGAACGCAGGATCTGCTGCAAATCTTTCTTATCCATGACAAACATCTACAAATGGGTGTATTGCCCAGCAAACAAGAAATCATATTGAGAAGCTTTCAATGATAAAACCCATGAAAATCATTAAACAACTGATATTAAGTCACATTGACATCTATATTTAAATGGGCATCAAAGCTCAGTACAAATCAGCTGTTTGTTTAAAATATTGATTCAATCCTAATTATGCTTCTTTGTATCTTGTCAATGGCATTTATTAATTTGCATTGTAAGCAGTTTCTGAAAATAGAGCTCTATAACCCTGTGTATCAGTCAGCACACATAACTGTGATCTGCACTAAAAGAATTTTATACAGTGCCTTTCATCCTGCATTATCTGAAACCTGACAGCAGATGTTGGCTATGCTGATGGTAAATGACCAGTTTCGCCTCATTACATCCCTCTTTGCCACACTTCCCCAGCTCCTAACTGACCGTTCAAATGCTATTATTAAGTTTCTCTTTGGTGAGATAGAAAGCGCTCATTACCACAGTACGTATTATTGATGGGTCTATTGAAAACTGACAACATGCCCAACATGCAGTTCTGTTGAAGGGTCTCATCTGAAACATAAACCTGTCTTTATCTCTCAGCTGTTAAAGAAACTGTTGTGTATAGCAATCATTTTCTTTTTGTTTAATATGCCCATTATAGTAATCCATAAAGAGGACTGTCAATGGTCAATGCACTTAATAGCCTTAAACTGATTACCCATCTCCCTGAAATTTACAGCAGTATTTTAGTGCTACACAATATTCCCCCCAAAATTCCCATACCAAAATTATCTCAGCAACCTCTACTGCCCTAAAGCTGGGGCATTTTAACTCCCTTGTTGGTATTTTGTGGGAAGCTATTTGTCTTCATTAGAGCAAAGGAGGTTGAGCGGTGATTTGATGGAGGGGTACAAGATTATGACGGGTTTGGATAGGCTAGATGTAGAAATGTTGTTCCCACTAGTTGATGGTACAAGGACTGGGGACACAGATTTAAGGTTTTGGGCAAGAGATACAGGGGGGGAATGTGAGGGAAAACTTTCTTACGCAGCGAGTGGTGAGGACCTGGAACTCGCTGCCGACAGAAGTGGTGGAAACGGATTCACTCAATGTTTTCAAGGGGAGACTTGTTAGGCACTTGAGGGAAATAAACTTGCAGGGCTACGGGGATAGAGTGGGGAAAACAGGCAGTTAAGAGGCTTTTTGCAATTTTGACAGTTCCACTGTGGGCTTCCCGATGTCCAGACACCACGCCAGGTACGTGTGGCATGCTGTGGATCTACTGTAATGTTTCTGCATTGATGACAGCTGCAGAAGTGGTGTGAAAGATCCAATGGTGCATTGGTGAGTTTCAGAGGTAAGGTAATGTTGGGAAAATTATTTTTAATGCATTTACACTTTTCTGTAGGTAACAAGTTTTGATTTGTATGTGTAGTCCCACCTCATTGGGAGAACCTCTCTCACCAGTGACAGATCGTTTCTGTAAACTCAGCTGCAGCTGCCATCTGTTCTAGCCTAAGGAGGGAGTCACTGGAGAGCCTGGGTGCAAGAACTCACCTTTGTACAGTGATTGTCAATGTTTGCAGCACTTCAGCTGTCAAAAAAAATGTGCGTGGCCCCTTTAAGAAAATATATAAGCCTCTATATATATATAAGCCCAGAATCCTATATGCTTTAATAACTGCTTTGTTAACCTGTCCTACCACCTTCAAAGATTTGTGGACTAACACCCCCAGGTGTTCTTGCACCCCCTTTAAAATTATACCATTTAGCATGTATTGTCTCTCCTCATTCTTTTTACTAAAATGTACCACCTCACACTTTTCTGTGTTGAATTTCATCTGCCATGTGTCTGCCCATTCCACCAGCCTGTCTATGTCCTCTTGAAGTCTATTACTATCTTCCTCACTGTTTACTACACTTCCAAGTTTCGTGTCATCTGCAACTTATGAAATTGTGCCCTGTACCCCCAAGTTCAAGTCATTAATGTATATCAAAAACAGCAGTGGTCCTAGTACTGAACCTAGGGAAACACCACTGTATACATCCCTATTGTATTTCTCCCTCCAGTCTAACAAACAGCCATTTACCACAACTCTCTGTTTTCTATCCCTTAGCCAATTTTGTATCCATGCTGCCACTGCCCCCTTTATCCCATGGCCTTCAATTTTGCTAACACACCTAATACAGTATGTGATACTTTTTCAAACACCTTTTGAAAGTCCATAAGCACAGCATCAATTGCACTGCCCTCATCCACCCTCTCTGTTACCTCATCAAAAAACTCAATCAAATTAGTCAAACACGATTTGCCCTTAACAAATCCATGCAGGCGCTCCGTTATTAGTCCATGCTTGTCCAAGTGGCTGTTAATTTTCTCCCGGATTATTGTTTCTAAAAGCTTCTCCACCACTGACGTTAAATTGATTGGCCTGTAATTGCCAGGTTTATGCTTCTCCCCTTTTTTGAACAAGGATGTTACATTTGCAATCCTCCAGTCCTTTGGCACCACCCGTGTATTGAAGGAGGATTGGAAGATTGTCCCCAGCACCTCCGCAATTTCTACCCTTACTTCCCTCAGCAACCTAGGATGCATCCCATCCGGATCAGGTGACTTATCCACTTTACGTACCGCCAGTCTTTTTCTTACCTCCGCTTTATCTATTTTTTATCTCATCCAGTATCCCAGCAACCTCCTTGTTTACCATAGCTTAGGCAAAATCCTCTTCCTTGGTAAACACCAATGCAAAGTCTTGACAAAGTGTTTCGACCTGAAATGTTGACTCTATTTCTCTCTCCACAGACGTTGCCTGGCCTGCTGAGTTTTTCCAGCATTTTCTGTTGTTATTTTTAATGCAAAGTACTAATTTAGTACCTCAGCCATCCCTTCTGCTTCCACCAATAGATCGCTATTTTGGTCCCTAATCGGCCCTACCGCTTCTCTGACAACCCTTTTACTGTTAAATGAAAACAGACAATCATATCCATTAGTACAACTTTCACAGGCTGAGGAGTGGAGATCCAAACGCAAGCAGGAGAATCGATCCAAGATAAGGTGGAGAGTAAATGGTAGTCAAGGACCAATCCTGGGAGCAAGCAATAGAAGGTTAGAGCTGAGGCAGTGCTAGCGATCATGGTAATGTAAATGTTATTAAGTTCAGTTATGACTTACCTCCTTCTTTTTATCTTATTGCAGGGCTGGCTTTGCACATTGATGTAGGCAACTCTCACAGTGGCTGAAAGATGGCTGAATTTATTTTCCTACTATCGGATTGGTTCACTGCTTCTACTGTGAAAAATGACTAATCAGAAAGCTCAGACAGACGCCTACACTGAACAGTCAGATGGCTGGAGCATTCAGGTTTAGACACAAAAAACACGTTGACAGTTAAATAGATAGATAGATTGATTGGCAGACAGACATAAATACTGCAGACATTTGTTCTGCAGTGCACAGATTATCTACTGCAGCATGAACCATTGACCATCAACAAGGCGGACTGTTAGCTGAGTTATCAGAACTAGGTATTCTGGCTTGCCTACCCCAATGCTCCCTGATAAAGTGGCAGCAGCATTTTAATATAAATCAAAGAACTAGTGTGATGTGTGGTTAGTGACTGTGCGGCATCTCATAAAAACACTAGAGATGATGATGATATTTGACACTTCAACAGCAATGGAAGCAACCATTTCAACTGATGGGGGGTAATCCCCTAATGACCTTTTTGTAATGAGTCATAAAATTGCAAACGTCGTTTAAATAATTCCTAAAATATATAGCTTTACCTTAGCAAAATATAGCATATCTTTAACTCTAGCTAAATTGTGCTGTAGATGTATGTTATAAGATGTCCTGAAGATTCGTTCCTATGTTGCTCCCCGCTTCCATTTGAAATGTCCTGCTCAGAGTGTCACTGTGAACCAAAGCTGTGAATTTGCGAGCCTCACAATACAGCGTGCTACAATGATTATCAACATCATTTTATTTTACTGAAGAGTTTCTTTTTCAGCTGAGTGCAAATAAAAAAACACAAAAGATTTCAATCAATGACGTGACTAAAGATAGACGGTGTTCAACAAAGATTGGAGTGAAGCTAATAGGTTTAATGCACAAATGATTTCAGAAAAGGTTCACGGCATACTGTTTGAAAGTCACCATTTATCTCTAGTTTGCCTTGCAGCCGTTTCACAATAAGATTTGCAACATTCGCTAATAAGTGGCAGTAAGCCAACGGGCTCAGAATTTTCCTTCAGTCCTTATCCGTGACTAAAAATCAAATCAAAACTAACAAAGTGCAACTATGTTTGTTTTTGTCTGATTATGTTTCTGTGAAGCGCCTTGGGATGTTTTTCTGCATTAAAGGTTCTATATAAATGCAAGTTGTTGTTGTTTTAAGTATAAAAAGTGTTTGCACTTTTGACTATGAGGAAGTATTAAAAATTATTTGAAGTTCTAATAGAATGACAGAATCGTAGAAGTATTAAAATGACTTGAGCTTCTAATCTATTATATCTTAAAATCGAGAGGTGAGTCACCGAAATCCATTTCAAAATGCACTGAAAAGCGTTCTCTCAGTCTCTCCCTGGGATTTTTCATTTTATAAGCGTCCACATTTATCTGCAATACCTATTAGACCTGCAGGTGGTGCTGTGATAGAGGTTTCCCATGTTAAGTGAGCTAATGTTAGCTGTTATAAGTTAACACAAGATTGACTTATCTCCAGTATAAATTGGAAAAATATTGGGTCTCCCACAAAAGTAAGAAAACTGAGCCTCCACAACTTTGAAAAAATTGAGATCTACACAGAAAATTATGATTGTGGGTTTGTATAATTTGGGAAACATCAGGGCCAGTGGAGGTAGGCATCACACTGCACCTGTAAAAATGGGAAATATCAGGGCTTGTTCAAATTTGGAAACTCAGACCTTTGCAGAAATCCAAAAAAATAGGCCCTGTTCAAAATCAGAACTTTTGGGACATCTCCCGCTATCACTACTCTAAAGTTTTTGCATCTTTCTGAAATTTGCCTGAGAATTTGCTCCTCTCTCTCCTTCCCACTATTTGGTGGACAATAGTGTCGGATCCGCAAAATTGGACTTTGTATTAATATGGGTCAAATGGCAGAAGAGGCCATGATTTTAAAGACTGTTTTAAAAGAAGCCTGTGGTGTATGTGCCTTTAAGAGCAATTATGGTGTATGTGCCTTTAAGAGCCCCAGGTGTGCATAATGCCGGTAATTGCCACTTGGGCTATATAAGCCTGTGTATTGTGTATATCCTTTAGAAACCCCCCCCAGACTTGCTTAGTAAATACCTATGAACCAACTCCTGTCTCCAGTGTCTTTATCTACACACGGACACTACAGTGGCGACGAAGTGGAAACGGACTTACCTGCAATTCGGCAGCACCTCAAGGACATTGATTCCTCCAGCGTCCAGAAGACTCAAGGAAGTAAGAGAAACTGTGGTTTCACCAGCTGGCCAAGCTGGTGACAGGTACTGCGCTAATCCTTCCTGGGCGTCAGGCTGGAGCTCCAGCGGCGGGCTCTACGGCTGAGACAGGCAGCGGAATCGGAGGCAAGCAATAACGGACTGGGAGGGTGCACTCGAGAGACGGCCGGCACGGCAAGCAGGTCAGCGTTTAGATCTCCGTCGGGAACGAGTCTCCAACAGTGAATAAACGGAAACCACAGTAAAACAGCATTGTTATCGGTAGCAGCGGCGGGAAAGCGCGGGAAGCGCCATATCGTTGCTACAGAGAGAAAAAAAAAGCGCGGGAAGCGCCATATCTTTTCTGAAATGCCTAAATCTGGTAATAGTGAGGCTTTTGATGGTGAAATAGAAGATTGGACCACATACGTGGAAAGAGTAGAGGTTTATTGCACTGCAAATGGAATAACAGATGAAAAAAAAGCTTCAGTACTTCTGAACTTAATGGGCGCGAAGACATACGGGCTGTTACGAAATTTAATCACTCCAGCCAAACCAAAGGACAAGACTTTTAAAGAAATTGTTGATACCCTGCAGGAGCATTTAAACCCAACACCGCTGCTGATTGTGAGGGTGCCAGTCAGTTCCTTTTTGTAACCTCTAGATGGCACCTTCACTTGTTGGTTCCTTTGTTAATGTTTCTCGTTTTCTTTGTTAATTGCTCCTTGCTTTCTGTGTTAAGTCTTAACGGCCTGTTAGCTGTTCATGGGTTTCACCTGGTGTCTTGGTATATAAGTTTTGTTGTTGTTTCACTCTTTGCTCAGTCCTTACTAGGGTGAACCAGGGAGTTAGTCTTGACAATGTTCCTTGTCTTGACTAGGTTCTCTGTGTGACTAGCCTTTCCTCTATGGCAGCTTGCCTTCACAAGCTGGCTGCCATAGTTCTCTTGAGCTATGTATCTAAGTCTGTGTTCTAGTTCTCTCGAGCTATGTATCTAAGTCTGTGTTCTAGTTCTCTCGAGCTATGTACCTAAGTTTGTGTTCTAGTTCTCTCGAGCTATGTATCTAAGCCTGTGTTCTTGTCTCTGGATTTAAGATGTATTTAAGTCTGTTGTTCTGTTAAGTTGCTTGTCTTGGTAAGGTGCTGTTTGGACGAGCGTGTTGCTATGTGGGAGCCGTTGGGATCTTGTCTTGAGCTTGGCATTGATAAGCCGATTACCCTTGGGGTAGCTTGTCTGGAGTTTAGCCTCGGCAAGCCGGTTGCCCCTTGTGGTAGCTTGTCGCAAGCTCAGTATAGACAAGTGGGCTTCCTCATGGAAGCTGTCCTGAGTTCCTATCTTGACTAGCCGTTTTTGTAACTTGTCTCTAGTTCTCTTGTCTCTAGTTCTTATGTATATTGCTGTGTCCCTTGTGTTAATCTAGTTATGTGTAAATCTAGTAAAGTTCAAACAAAGTACGGTATATGTGTCTTTTGTCTGGTTTCTGCACTTGGGTCCAGAACCTACCTTGCCCGGAGAGCACGGCCTCGTATTTATACGGCCCCGTGGCTCCCCAACCCTGACACTGATAGCGGAACGATTCAAGTTCTTCAAGAGAAATCAACACAAGAGTGAAAGTAACGCTGATTACCTAACCGAATTAAGAAAGCTATCAAAGTACTGCCAATTCGGAGCAGGACTATCGGATTATCTTCGAGACAAATTTGTTTGCGGTCTCTTAAGTGAAGGAACACAAAAAAGACTGCTTTCTGAAAAAGATTTAACATTGGACAAAGCTTTCAGTATGGCTGTATCATACGAAGCAGCA
This sequence comes from Somniosus microcephalus, assembly GCF_052327205.1. Taxonomy (NCBI): domain Eukaryota; kingdom Metazoa; phylum Chordata; class Chondrichthyes; order Squaliformes; family Somniosidae; genus Somniosus; species Somniosus microcephalus. Next base: position 419,580,860 of record NC_140987.1, on the reverse strand, counting down.
GCAAAAGGAGCTGCAGAGATACAACAAGAGACACAGGACTTCGGCACCCATAAAATGACACAGGAGTTCGGAAGATGTTATCACTGCGGCAGATCCACCCATAACCAGAGGGACTGCTGGTTCAAGGGCAAAGCATACAGGCAATGTGGTAAGATTGGACACATTGCACGGGTATGCCAATCTGGACAAAATAAATCCACTGACAGAAAACAAAAAATCAATAAAGAAAAGTACAGGAAGGTACAAATGATGACGGACAATAGCTCCGAAGACCAGAATAGCGATAGCGACTCCGGAAACAAGAGACTAGGCTGTCTCAAATTACATAATGTACTTGCCAAAGAGGATTACCAAACCATTTGGGTTACCCTCACAATAGCAGGGTCCCCAGTTAAAATGGAGCTAGATACAGGATCAGCTCTAACCGTAATAAATCGACGAGATTACGAGAGGCTATTTTCGCATATACCTCTAAAAGACACATCCATTATCTTAAAAACATATACGGGGCAGAAAGTCTACCCCAAAGGAAAAATAAGGGTGCCTGTGGTATACAACGGCAAAGAAATACAAAAGTTGTATTTATATATTCTACAAGATGGTGGTCCACCGTTGTTGGGACGTGAATGGATAAGGAAGATACGTTTAGACTGGCACTCCATTCAGGCACTGACGGTGACCAGTAAGGAAAAAAACAATGATGACATCATACCTGAACGATTAAAAGACATCTTGGCCAACGCCAAAGAAGTGTTTCAAGAGAAACTAGGAACCTTGAAAGGCATCACAGCCTCAATAAAAGTGGAAGATACAGCAATTCCAAAAATTTTTAAGGCAAGACCGGTGCCATACGCAATACGTCCGGCAGTCGAGGCAGAGCTGAAGAATTTGGAAAAGGCAGGCGTATGATCCAAAATAGATTGGAGCGAATGGGCAACACCCATCGTTCCAGTCATGAAAAAAACATTGAAAAATAACTCTGAGGAACAGAAAAAAATTCGCATCTGTGGGGACTTTAAGTTGACTGTAAACCCGGTCGTTCACACGGTACAGTATCCTCTTCCGAGGATAGATGATATTTTCGCCTCACTATCCGGAGGGAAACGTTTCACAAAAATTGACTTGGCACAGGCATGTCTACAGATGGAGGTTGAGGAGACCTCTAAAAAGTATCTCACAATAAACACACACAAAGGCCTGTACCAGTACAATCGACTGGTTTTTGGAATAGCATCAGCTCCAGCTATCTGGCAAAGAGCTATGGAGCAAGTCCTGCAAGGGATTCCGGGGACTCAATGCTACCTAGACGACATCCTTATAACAGGAGAAAACGACAACGAGCACCTTGCCAATTTGGAGCAGGTGCTCACTAGGCTGAAAGAACGGGGCCTACGAGCAAATCGCCCCAAGTGCGAATTTTTCCAAAATCAGATATCATATTGTGGCCACATAATTAATAAGGAAGGGTTGCATAAGTCACCTGAAAAAATTGAAGCAGTTATAAAAGCCCCAGCACCTGAAAATGTTTCACAATTGAGGTCATTCCTGGGATTAATAAATTACTATCATAAATTTTTACCGAACTTATCAACTATTCTACACCCTCTTAATGATCTTCTACAGACAGGAGTGATTTGGAAATGGAACGAAGACTGTAAACGTGCCTTCCATAAATGTAAAGACTTAATCACATCCGAGAAAATTTTGGCTCATTACAACCCATCACTACCAATCAGACTGGCGTGCGATGCATCCCCTTACGGCATAGGAGCGGTATTGTCCCATAGATTCCCTGATGGCTCGGAACGGCCGATAGCTTTTGCGTCACGCTCATTGAACTCAGCTGAGCGTAACTATGCCCAGATAGACAGGGAAGCACTCAGCCTGGTATGGGGAGTGAAGAAATTCAACCATTACCTACACAGACAAAAATTTACCTTGCTGACTGACCATCAACCCCTCATCTCCATATTCAACCCTAAAAAAGGTGTCCCCCTTATGACGGCACAAAGACTGCAGAGGTGGTCCCTTTTTCTAGGGGCACACCAATACAACATTGAATACAAAGGGTCAAAACAGCATGGGAATGCTGACGGTTTATCACGCCTACCATTGCCAACGATAGAAGAGGCACCTACAGTCGACCTAGTAGAGATATTCCACTCTACCATAGTGGAATGTCTACCGGTGACAAATTCCGCCATTGAAAGGGAGACAAGAAATGACCCTACTCTCTCACGGGTCTACGATTTAACAGTGAAGGGATGGCCAGCACATGGCGAACCACTGTTGCCAGCATTCTCACAAAGAAGAGAGCAGCTGTCAGTGTGCCGAGGAACCTTGATGTGTGGATCCAGAGTGGTGATTCCACCCAAACTCCAGGATAAAGTGCTAAAGGAGCTTCACGAGGGGCATCTGGGTGGAGTGAAAATGAAGAACCTAGCTAGGGTGTTTGTATGGTGGCCAGGTATCGATGGAGACATCGAAGACATGACCAAGAGCTGCCTAGGATGCCAGAAGGTCCAAAATGCTCCACCACAGGCCCCTCTACATCCATGGGAGTGGCCCTCATCTCCCTGGCAAAGGGTGCACATCGACTTTGCTGGTCCATTTATGGACTCAATGTTCTTAATCGCAGTTGATGCACACTCCAAGTGGCCGGAGGTAATAAAGATGTCCTCCACCACCACGGAAAAAACCATCACAGTATTAAGGACCATATTTGCCAGGAATGGGCTGCCGGAGCAGATATGTTCTGATAATGGACCGCAATTTGTGTCCGAAGAATTCAGAAAGTTCTTAAAGAACAATGGGGTAAAGCACTACACGTCCGCCCCATACCATCCCGCCACCAATGGATTGGCTGAAAGGTTTGTCCAGACCTTCAAGAAGGCCATCAAGGCCATGGGTAATGAAGACATAAAACTTCAGCACAAGGTGGATAACTTCTTATTTGCATATAGGAATGCAACGCATATGGTTACTAACCAAACTCCCGCCATGATGTTCTACAATAGAAACCTAAGATGCCGGCTGGATTTGGTCAAGCCCAACATCCGACGGGACGTGGAGAACCGACAGTTTCAGGGCATGAATGAAAGGCCAACTAGGGCCTTCCAGATAGGCCAACCGGTTTTGGCCCGGGACTACCGTACCGAGGAATGGCAGCCTGGAACTATCTGCACACGATTAGGACCACTGATGTATACCATGGACATCGGAGACAGCATAATAAGGCGCCATGCTGACCAAATCATCAAGTCATCCGAAAAGGGACAACCTACACCACCACTCTATACATCTAACGATGAAGTAGAGATACCCATATCTACCTCCGATCCGGTGATACTGGAGCCCGATGAACCCGACACTGGCCTTCAAGCCGAATCAGCCTTGCCAGAAGAACCTACTACACCACCAGAAACTACTACACCCCCGAGGCGTTATCCGGACCGAGTCAGGAAGCCCCCTGAGAGAATAACTTATAATTAATTAATACAGCAATGTATATTATTTTGCATATAACATGTAATTAATAATTACTTAAAATATGATGTACTAGTTAGCTAGAAGGGGAGGAATTGTGGTGTATGTGCCTTTAAGAGCAATTATGGTGTATGTGCCTTTAAGAGCCCCAGGTGTGCGTAATGCCGGTAATTGCCACTTGGGCTATATAAGCCTGTGTATTGTGTATATCCTTTAGAAACCCCCCCCAGACTTGCTTAGTAAATATCTATGAACCAACTCCTGTCTTCAGTGTCTTTATCTACACACGGACACTACAAAGCCCAGAAAAAGGGGCATACAAAATGGCCACCATACCATGTGACCAGCTTATTGGTACACTTTAAAATGATTCCTGCGCAACCTCAGACAGATTTGTGGATTCAACCCACAGTAAGTTCTGGAAGCCGTTTCTGAGAAAACGAAACCAGACCCACACGTATGCATATGGATTAGATGCAGATCTAGTCAAGATCGGCCTGGAGACAGAGGCCATCAAAATGTTGCCCCAGACAAAAGGGGACAATTTCATATTCATGAGAACAGCACCCAGGACTAGATAACGAGATCAGCAGGACATTCAAAACAATGGAGGTAATTCCAAACCAGAGATGGGCCTCTTAACAGCCGTTTAAGACATTTTAAATATAATAACTACCCCACTGTGCTCCCAGCCCGCCAAAAATAAAACAAAGACTGACCTGATTTTGGGCGGGAAGTGAAGCCTCTGGAAGAAAAGTATATCTGGAAGACTTTTTCGACAGTTGGCACACTCGGGTGGAAGGCAGAAGCAAGCTTGGACAGTCACAAGGGGAGTCGAGCTGGAACACAGTTGCAAGCCTGCAGCTTGAGCTCAGACACACAGTTTGAATCCGGACACCCAGAAGAAGAAAGAGGCACTCGCAGGAGAAAGAAGAAAGCCAACGTCGAAAAGGCCGTCTCGAAACCAGCGTTCCACCCCGGGGAAACGCATCGGGAGATCATCGACCGTCCCCGGGCCGTTGCCGGAACGAGAGGCCATCGACCCAGCTTGGGAGAAGAGAAAAAAAATAAAGGTCCCAAGTGAAGAAACCTTCCAGCCACCCCGGCTCGGGAGAAGAGAGAAAAGGAACCTGAAGAAGCGATGGGAGCCAGCCCAAGGCTCCTCTAACCAGGGTCGAGCCGACGATTCTCGACCCCGCCGACATCCAGGCCTGCCGGTGTCCAGCCGCCCCCGACCCCCACCTCAGGAGAGAGGTGTGGCGCAGCTCGCAGGAGCTCCACGATCCACGTGGAGACGAGATGCCTGAAAGGACCAAACACAGACTCGATTTCAAAAGCTTGCACTTTCTAGTGGGATTGGTGAGCATGTTTCTGGCCTTTCACAATCAGATCTAGATAGGTTTAATAAGGGGGTGGATTTAAGGGTACAATTAACATGAGTTGTTGTCCCTCGATGTTCCGTGTGTATCCTTATTTCATAATGATCTGTGTAGAGTATAAGATGCCTGTATTTGCCTTAGTTAGTACTGTGTCGTTATGATTTGTTTGTGTGTTTTTCCCTCCCATGTGCTCCCTTATCTGCTTGCATTTGATTTGATATTTTTCCTTATGCAATAAAATTTCATTTTGTTTCATCAAACTTGGTCTACAAGAGTTTTCTCTACATTGTAGTTCCTGCGCCTAAGTCCAGAGTATAGAATCTAAGGGGCGAGTGGGTCAAACCACTCAAGGTTTACTGTGCAAGAGAGAGAGAGCCTCTCGAGAGAGAAACCTCAGGGAAACCTCTCGAGGACAAAACCCCTTACAGAAAATGGCGACCGTGGCAGGACTCTGGCAGCAGGACTGCAATGTTGTAGATCCAAGTTTGAATGGTCGAAATGCAATGGATGAGAGCATAGTGGATTATGACTTTGGCAAGGTAAATCTCACTAAACAGTGGATTTCCGATCTCTTGCTGGATGGGCGTCCAGTGGACATAGCCATCAGGTGGACAGAGAGCAAAGAGCATAAGAAGTCAGTGGAGAAGGCAGTGTGGCTGATGTGTTACAAGAAGCAGGTCCAGATCTTGGACCGGGTCGTTGCAGCACAGGCAGCCAAGATCACAACCCAGGCAGCAGAGAAAGAGGAAAAGGCCATGGGTGGGGAGAAACTCATCACAGCGCTTCACGCGCTGAATCAGGAACGCCAAGTGGTAGCTAGTCAGCATCAGGCTAGAATAGAGTACCTGGAGTGCCAGGTTACTGAGGCAAAGATCAATGAAACGAGGATATGGGAGAAATGCGCCCGCCTCGCACAACAGCTAAGAGCGCAGGAGTAGAGAGTAGTGGAGGTTAAGGCAGCTTACAAGCTGGCCCTCGAGCACGGGTTTAAGAGCACAGACCACGCCCCTGCCAAAAGACCATAGAGGACCTAAGAACGGCCCTGGTTAAGGCAAGAGGCATGGTGTGTCTCGTCAGCCCAAAAGCCAGTCACATGGACTTTTTCAAGGAATCAAAACAGCTGATTCCAGCTGAGGTAATTGTGGTACCAGCCACCGAGCCCTCAGCACCGCCGAGCTATAGTGAGACTTGGTTGGAAAAAGAGGGGGTAGCGAAAGAGGAGGTAGCCGAGGTGGAGTGTGTGGAAGAACCACTGGTAGCAAAAACGGGACCGGCACCGATGTGTCCCGCTCGGCACCAGAGGTTCGGTCCCAACGCTGCCGATGGCAGTGTCGGACCCCACCAGAACCAGCTCATGGTGCCCTACGCTGGCCCGCAAGTAAGGTCCATGGTGAGCCACCTCACATGACTCACAGTAAAGGGAGATCCCTCGATTCATTTCAGGGAGATAGAGGAAACAGCAGCCATCAATGGCTGTGATGATCAGGATCAGGTCAAACTGTTGCTTTTCTCCCTGGACTCCACAATCCTTCAGTGCCTCTCAGAGGATGGCAAGAGGGGACAGAAAGGGTATACGGATCTCAGGGAGTAAGTTTTAGAGGTAATGGGAGTGGACGACAGTAGTCCGTTCGACCGTGTAGAAGGGACCATGCAGTTATCTGGAGAACCCCCGCGGGTTTTCGCAGGAAGGCTGTGGCCAGTATATCGACGCAGCTGTCCGAGTATGCCTGAATGGGCTTTAATGAGCAACGAACAGCGGTTTCATTGGCTCCGTTGCTTGGTCACCAACAGCTTGCCATAGATACGGGCCCTAGCCAGATCATGGTTTGATCCCCAAGGTCCCGGTGTCACGGAAGAGACGGTACTCCGTCAGTTAAATGTAGCGTATAAGAATTGTAGAGGTCAGGAAACACCTCCCCAGAAGGGAAAGGTGCATGAGGCAAAACCCGCAGCCCCAAGCAAGCAGGAGTGGCGTCAGGAGGGGAATCGCCCTGTCCAAGCCAAGCTCAATTGCTACGGGTGTGGGAAGGATGGACATTGGCGCACGGACTGTAGGAATCCGTGGAAGCATAATAAGATAATAAAGGGAGATTTCCCGCAGCCCAAGCCCAAGCCCAGACCGCCGCCCCAGCACCAGCCCAAACCCAAGCCGCAGCCCCTGCCCCAGCACAAGGAACTGGTGCAGTTATGAATCCCGCTGCGATTGAGTCAATCATACAGACAATGCAGTCTCTGATGACCTCGCAGGGGAAAATAGCTGTCACCACCAGCCTTGTCGCTCCCAAAACTCCGATCGCTGTACCCAAGTGACTAGAGTCGGCGCAGCCCGTCTACCTGTGTGCGCTGCGATATGATGTATGGAGACGACCCCTCGTGGAGATGGAGGTGGAGGAGGTGAAGGGAACCTATCTGTTGGATACGGGAGCATCGTGCACCATAATCCACGTAGATAACCCCACCGCCTCACCTCTGTCCACCGGGGTCCCATATCTTCTGTCGGGCTTCACGGGCAAAGAACAGGCTGGCACACATTCCCTTCCCCTCTCCATTCGTTTAGGACCACTCCGCACCACGTGGAAGTGTACCCTGATGAAGTGGGAAGTGGGAGGTGGAACGGGAGTCCTGGGGTCTGATTTCTTGGAAGCCCACGGGATCCACGTGGACCTGAGAAATCATTGTCTCTGGGGAGAGGGTACGAGTGTGAAGGAGATAGAGAGTGTTAAGGAAACCCCTACGAAGGCGCGGGTTGGCCGGCGAGAAGTAAAATTCTTGGGTCTAACCCTATGCACTGGCGAGAGAACTATAGACCAGGAGGATGAGCCGGAATCGGTGCAAAATCCGCTGGTCTACGCCACTCGCACAGTGGAGGTGTCCCGACGCAACAAGTGGTTTAGCATGAAGCGGTGCAAACTGTTTAAACCGGGTGCAAGAACATCAACAACCGAAGCCAGGTCTGAGGATAAAGATCCTCAGCATGAGGCGCACGATGAGTCACAGACCACACAAGCTGGCGTTGTAGCCTGCTTGGAAGTAGAAGAGGTCCCGCCCACCTGGGGGGAGGTTTCTCCGATGGCCTGGGACTCGGACGAGGAGGGACCCGAACAACAAGGTCCCGCCCTCGATACGATTCTGGAAGAGGTGGAGTCGGAGGACGGAGATCCCGCCCTCGACTCGAGCGTGGAGGAGGTAGAAATTGGGGGCAGAGATCCTCCACCTGTAGGGACAGGTGAGGAGGAGCCGTCTGCCACAGGCCCAATTCCCGAAGGGGCAGAGCCTGAGGGGAGGGAGCCGAAGCCCACAGTCGTGGAAGAGCCACGGGCAGTGAGAGCTGAAGTCCCACCCGAAGGTCCACTCGCCAAGGCAGCCTGCCCGAATCCCGAAGGGGCGGAGCCTGAGGGGAGGGAGCCGAAGCCTACAGTCGTGGAAGAGCCACGGGCTGTGAGAGCTGAAGTCCCACCCGAAGGTCCACTCGCCAAGGGAGCCACGCCCAAAGTACCTTTTCGCAGGTCGACTCGAACGCCTCAGCCTGTAAAACCTTGGTCCGAGTCCCCCACTCCCAGTAGACGCCGACTTCAGAAATCCATGAAAAAACACAGTCCCCGTTTAGCAGCAAAAGGCTGCGGGAAACCAGAGCCACAGGTCACTGCAGCCCCGCCACAGGGAGCGGCGAGCTGCAGTCCAGAGCCACAGGTCACTGCAGCCCCGCCACAGGGAGCAGCAAGCTGCAGTCCGATCAGGGATTAGGCAAGCCGCCCGGGGACGGGCGGCGCTGTACTTAAGTTTAGTTTAAGTTTAAGTTTAAGGTGTGTAAATATTAAAATGATTAGAGTTTAAGTAGTTTTAAATCTGCCCAGTATGTGTGTTGTTTTGGATCGAGGTCGAAAGACCCGATCATGCCGTCACCTAAGACAGAATCTCTCGGGAGCCTGGCTGTATTGTTTGATTTATTGCAGGAACCAGAAGAAAGATGAGAGGGATCCTCGTCGCGTTCATGCTGATTGGATGGAGCTGGGCCTATCGGGGCCGCACCAAGGACTCCACGATTTATGGGTGCTCTGGAAATAGAGGCCCCATCGCGACTGACGGAACCGGCTCACGGGACGCTGAAGAGACTGCCGCCTACTTCCATGAAGGGAGATGGCCAGGCTGGCTGGGGTCGAACTCTTCTGAATACTCTAGCCAGACGGGGATTGCATACAGAGAAACGTCTCTGATGTGTCCCAGGGTGCGGATCATTGCGCCCAGGATCAGCGTCACCGTGGGCAAGAAGATTTGCCTTGTTTGCAACGGGAATGTACCTTTGGACCGCTGGTGGTGGCTGCGCAAGTTGAGCAGCACCATGAAGAACTCCACTGTGGAGTGGGAGAGATTGGGTAATAACACCCATCGGACAATAACGGGAACACACGGGGGGTTGAGTGTCTGTTGGGACAAATGGTGGGAACCAGATGAGGGGATCTACAGCTTTTAATACAGGAACTTCCGTCATCAACACACTGGATGACGTGGAGCTGCAAACCCAGATCAATGGTTTAAAAACACAGCTAAGAAAGATACTGACTGATGAGAATAAGGTAGTGGGTTCTGAGTTACATGAGGACCAGGCCATGACACTACACTTAAAGGAGATAATAGCTGAGCTGGAGAAACACGCCAGGACGGTAAATGCTCTCATCAGGGAGGATCGGAATGCGTCCGATCAGGCTGCGCAGAACGAAGCTTGTGTGCTATATGGGGCGTGGTTACTGGACGAGGGCCGCAGTAATCTGGAGGATTTAAAGCAAGGCTTAGTCCCCTCCTGAATCAGCAACAAGCACCTCGCAGCCCTCCACCCTTTTGAGAATACATTGAGTCCGTGCCAGCTCAGACTAGCTTCAGAGGCCTACCCAGTCCCAGTGGACTGTGGACGGTCTAATCACACCATTATGGGTATAGTGGTAAGAATGCCGGTGATGGGAAAGACAGCTAAACCCGCCCCGGTATACAGGGTGGAGAACATTGGAGTCATTCAGGGGGGTGCGCACATTCGCTACACAGGGGTCCCACCTTACGTCATTCGATGGGAGCATGCAATGACGGGTACCGACCTCTCGGGGTGCCGGAGCCGGGGAGCACACATCATCCTGTGTCCCCAGCACTTGAATGCCCATTTAAAACCACAGTGCGGGTTCAGAACTGCTGGCACGGAGCCTATAAATTGCACCATGGAGGCAATGGCACAAGGCCATGTGCCCCTGCAGGTGGCATATATAGGAGGTGGGGCATACTGTGTCACCACTGCAGCGCCCCACTACCAGCATGGACAGCACGGTTGGTGTCCGGTCAGTGACAGCAGCTTCTGTTTCAAGCCCAGGGCAGAAGTTCAAGTGGCCCAAGAGCGAATTGTCCCCATTCCTGAACCTTCCACTGTTCACATCACTGTGAAAGAGAATTTCACCGATCTGCAGCATTTCGTTGCACATTTTGGATATATCATTCCCCCTCTCCCTGAACACCTCACCAAGATATTAAAAGCTGTTGTTGTTTCACAGAAACACTTCTACACACTGGAGCAGAAGACTTTAGAGATAGGGGCAGACATATTGGATATAGTGACCCCACCGTGGTGGGACCTGTTCACTAATATAGAAGTCCCTTCCTGGATTAGGATAGCCTCCCACATTCTTGTAGTGTGCCAGGTTGTCATTGTAGTTTATTTACTGTTTGTACACTGTGAAAAGGTCAAACGTTCGCAAAAGTATGAGAATAGAGGGGAATGGAGGGAGCATTATGTGCGGGTAGAAGAAGAGACACCCGTTTAGATTTTGCTGTTCTGTATAAAGTTAAAGTTTTGCCTCCCTCCTCTGTATTATTTTTGATATGTATTCATGTGCATTGTGATTTTCGTGTATGTACTTTATTTTTATTATTGAAGTTTTATTAGATGTGATGCTATTATTAGAAGGTAATGTGTATGCACTAGGTGATGTAGGGGTATAAGGACCCCCTCCACGCCTGGAAGTAATTGTTAGATTTTTAGCTCCAAGGTATTGCCGTTTATAGATGCTCAATGTACACTAGATTTTTTCTGAAATGGGAAATGCATGTGTCGTGGGGTCATAGATAGGTAAATACTGGGGATGGTTAGATTGTGGAAAGTCAGAAAATTTTGCTCACCCAGAATTATGATACTTCAAGCAAGTTACAGTATCATCAGGGGGGAGTGTAGGATCCACAAAATTGGACTTTGTATTAATATGGGTCAAATGGCAGAAGAGGCCATGATTTTAAAGACTGTTTTAAAAGAAGCCCAGAAAAAGGGGCATACAAAATGGCCGCTGTTGTGTATGTACCTTTAAGAGGGAACTGCTTTTATACTGTAGTACCGGCAGTGACCACACCTGTATATAAAGCCGTAGCAGGCTTCTGTACTTTCAGTTCCAGCATACCCTCTGTTCAGTAAACACCTCTTATTACCGTTCTCCTGCAGTCCATGTGTTATTGATAAGCGAACACTACAGTGGCGACGAGCAGGTTCGAACTCACCTGCAGTACTGCATCACCTCACGGGGATCCATCCCTGAAAAGAAGCTTCTTGGAGGTCGAAGCCAGAGCAACGGGCATCGACCGTGGGCAACCGCCCAGTGATCCATCGGAGTTCAGTGAATCGCAGGGGAAGCTGTGGAGAGCTGGGCTTGGCTCCCCAGTCAAGGTGTTCCAGCAAATCGTGCTGGCAGCAGGTAGTACGCTGACCCTTCCGGACTGCGGCGGGCTTGAGCTCGATCGAGCGGCTCTGCAAGGGGGCCGTGCAACGTCGTCGGGAAGGAAAAGAGAGAGAGAGGGTGGAGCGCACAGGGCACGGTTGGTGCTCAAGAGCCGGGCAGCGTTAGAGAAAATAAAAGAGGGGAAGGAAAAGAGACGCGCAGTGGACAGCGTCGAAGAAGAATAAAACAAAGGAATTTAACTAAAAAAAAAAAAAAAACGCGCCGAAGCCGCGGGGCGCCGCCATTACTATTTAGAATGCTAGGAGCAGCATTGGCAGCAAGGGGAAGAAGGAAAAGCGCAGGAGGCGCCATTTTAATCCATTGGGGAAGAAGGAAAAGCGCGGGAGGCGCCATTTTAAACCACCCAAGATGCCGAAGAGTGGCAGTATCACTGCTTTCGACAATGAAATAGAAGACTGGACCATGTATGTGGAAAGAATTGAAGTGTACTGCAAGGCAAATGGGGTGGCCGATGGAAAGAAGGCGTCGGTATTATTAAATTTGATGGGCGCGAGAATGTACGGCCTATTGCGGAATTTAATTACCCCAGCTAAACCAATGGAGAAAAGCTTTGAAGAGATTGTCAATATCTTACAGGAACATCTAAACCCTACACCGCTGCTGATAGCAGAAAGATTCAAGTTCCATAAAAGAAACCAGCACAAAGATGAGAGTAATGCTGACTATCTTACGGAACTACGCAAGTTATCGAAGCACTGCCAGTTCGGAGCAGGACTGGCAGATAACTTAAGGGATAAGTTTGTCTGTGGGCTCCAGAGTGAAGGAACCCAGAAACGACTACTTTCGGAAAAGGACCTTACGCTAGAAAAGGCTTTCAGTGTTGCAGTATCCTACGAAGCAGCAGCACGGGGAGCTGCGGAAATACAACAGAAACTGCAAGAATATAGCACCAATGAAATGGCATATGGAGCAGAAAAGTGCTATCGCTGCGGCAGAACAAACCATGACCAGAAGGATTGCTGGGCTAAGGACAAAGTATGCAGGCAATGTGGAAAAGTGGGACACATAGCATGAGTCTGCAGGTCAGGAAAGAAAACCAACACTAAAAGAACTACTAAGGAAAAGTACAAGAAAGTACAAAAGATGATGGACAGTAGTTCAGAAGACCAGAAGAGTGATAATGACTCCGGGAGCAGGAGACTAAGTTGTCTAAAGTTACACAACGTGATCGCAAAGGAGGATCACCAAACCATTTGGGTCACCCTCATGATAGCAGGGTCCCAAGTAAAGATGGAATTGGACACAGGATCAGCCCTAACAGTCATGAATCGACGAGACTACGAGCGGCTATTCTCACACATTCCCTTGAAGGATACGTCCATTGTCTTGAAGACATATACGGGGCAAAAAGTCTACCCCAGAGGAAAAATAAGGGTGCCCGTTAAATACAACAGCAAGGAAACACAGGAACTGTATCTATATATACTACAAGATGGAGGATCACCATTATTGGGACGTGAATGGATCCGAAAAATACAATTGGATTGGCATTCCATTCAGGCGCTAGTTGTGGCTGACAAAAAGGATGACGACGCCACACCTGGACGACTGTCAAAAATTCTAACTGACGTGAAAGAGGTGTTCCAGCAAGGACTTGGGACTCTAAAAGGCGTAACGGCAATGATAAAAATTGAAGATAATGCAAACCCAAAATTTTTTAAGGCCAGACCGGTACCATATGCGATCCGCCCAGCCGTCGAAGCAGAGCTGGAGGGTCTGGAGCGTGCGGGTGTGCTGTCCAAGGTGGACTGGAGCGAGTGGGCCACACCCATCATTCCTGTAATGAAGAAATCATTGAGCAGCACGCCTGGGGAACCGAAGAAGGTTCGCATTTGTGGGGACTTTAAGGTAACTGTGAACCCAGTCCTTCACACAGTACAATATCCACTTCCACGGATAGAAGATATTTTCGCCTCACTATCTGGAGGGAAACGCTTTACGAAGATTGATCTGGCCCAAGTGTATCTACAAATGGAGGTAGATGAATCATCTAGAAAACACCTCATGATAAACACTCACAAAGGTCTTTACCAGTACAACCGACTGATATTCGGGGTAGCATATGCTCCGACAATTTGGCAGAGAGCGATGGAACAAGTCTTGCAAGGGATCTCGGGGACTGAAATAAAGAATAGATTGGCCTTCCAAAGCTAGGCTTTATTAACTTTAAAATCAGCAGCATATCTTTCCGCATCCAGTCCCAACTAAAGCTAGAAAAGGACTGAATTTAAGGTAGCCACAACACATCATGTGATCATCAACTACCAATGAGATTACAACACATATCCCAAGGCAGTTAACAAACAACGAATCACAATACTTTTACTAATCAAGGAATAATCACCACATTCACCCCTCCTTTTAAAATATACTCCAACCTAATAACTTTTACAATTTACAATTAATTATTTACAACTAAACTATGCACGAGAATAAAACTATTTACATAACACAATACTAAATGAACAACAACAAATAATAACATTACGCATAAGTATTAAGTATCTCTCAACTAAAATAATATACTATAATATTTCAACAATTTTTAAAACATTACTATCAATTTAAAAGTCCATTTTCAATCGGTCGACCGGATATCTTGTTCGTGTCGACCTTCTTAACCTTGGTGAAATTCCTTGCCCTCCCACGCCAGAAGGCACAGAAGTATCTTCAACAGGAAGGCTATCCATATCCCGATTCTCAACGGTTTCCGGATTAGAAATCCCATCAGAAGATGAACTGGGACGGTTATAAACATCTATCAAAGGCTGACTAATAGAAGTATGATTATCTGCAATCGGATTGGAAATATTCGTAGTATCTGTAACAGCATCCACATTATCTGAATCATGACCATTATTAATATCCTCAGAAGAGGGCTGGCCCCCACAAGGAGCCAAGTCTTTAATTGAAACAGTACTTTCTTTCCCATCTTGGAATCGAATATGAGCATATTGGGAATTTGCCTCCAACAGCTCCACCTCCTCCACCAAGGGGTCATATTTTGACAATCTAACATGGCGTCGAAGCAACACAGGTCCCTGCATAGTAAGCCATGAAGGTACCGAATATCCCATAGTAGATCTCCGCAGATAGTTAAAGAGCCTTTCATGGGGGGTCACATTAGTAGCTGTTGAAAGCAATGATCTAATGGAATGCAGGGCATCAGGCAGCACCATTTCCCACTGTGTATTCTTAAGATTCCGGGATGTCAACGCCAACATAACTGCCTTCCAGATCACCCCATTGTATCGTTCACACTGTCCATTACCCTGGGGATTATACGGGGTAGTTCTACTAGTAGAAATTCCCCGACTCTGAAGGTATTCCTTCAACTGGGAAGACATAAAAGAACTTCCCTGATCCGAATGGATATACGCAGGCATCCCAAAGATGACAAAAAGTTGAGTCAAACATTTAATAACTGTAGCAGCTGATACATCTGCACAAGGAAAAGCAAAAGGGAACCTTGAAAACTCGTCCACAACAGTAAATATATATCGGTTTTGATTAGTTGAAGGAAGAGGTCCCTTAAAATCGACACTCAAACGTTCAAAAGGAGAAGTAGCCTTTATAAGATGAGCTCGTTGAGGCTTAAAGAAATTCGGTTTACACCGAGCACAGATAGAACATGATGAAGTCATCCGCTTGACGTCTTCAACTGAAAAAGGCAAGTTCTTACTGCGTACAAAGTGTATCATCCTCGTAACCCCAGGATGACATAAGGCATTGTGAAGATTAATAAGCGTATCTCCGTGAATCACAGAACAATAAGCCCTCAACAGTGCATCAGCAGCAACATTATCCTTCCCCGGACGATAAACTATGTCAAAATGGTAACATGCCAACTCAATCCTCCATCTCATTATTTTATCATTTTTAATCTTTCCAAAATGTTTAACATCAAACATAAAGGACACAGATTTTTGATCAGTTACCAACGTGAAATGTCGCCCCGATAAATAATGTCTCCATTTACGCAATGCTTCTACTATTGCGTATGCCTCTTTTTCTATTGAGGAATGTCTTTTTTCACTATTATTCAAAGTACGTGAGAAAAAGGCCACAGGTCTTCCATTTTGGTTCAAAGTAGCCCCAATTGCAAAATCCGAAGCATCCGTCTCAATCACAAAGGGAACCTGCTCATCAATGGAATGCACAACTGCTCCTAAAATATCCTTTTTAAAATTCTCAAAACATGTCCTGGCCTCCCATGATAGAGGATATGTCGTAACCTGAATAAGAGGCCGGATCTTCCGTGAAAAATTTGCAATCCAATTAGAATAATAAGAAAACAGTCCAACAACTCGTTGCAAAGCCTTAGAATTAGTAGGACAAGGTAAATCGATCAATGGTCGCAGACGTTCTTGATCTGGTTTAATCTTATTTCCCGAAATAATATACCCCAATAGATTTACCTCAGTAGTCGAAAAGATACATTTCTCTTTGTTAAAAGTTAAACCAACTTTTTCCGCAGCTTGAAGGAAACTTTTAAATTAGAATCATGCTCCACCCTTGATTTGCCACACACTGTGATGTCATCTAAGTATGAAAAGGTGTCAGAAAGGGAGTTATCACTTATAAAAGCATCCATTGCCCGTTGAAAACAAGCAACACCATTAGTAACACCAAATGGTATTCGGCAAAACTGATACAGCTTTCCACCAGCCTCAAAGGCCGTATATGGTTGATCCTTCTTAACAATAGGAATCTGATGATAAGCACTCTTTAAATCAATAGTGCTAAAAACTTTATACTGAGATACTTTATTGATAAGCTCATCAATCTTAGGCAAAGGGTACGCGTCTAATTGAGTATACCTATTAATAGTTTGGGAATAGTCTATCACCATTTGTTTCTTGTGTCTCTCATTAGTCGTGACAACTACCTGTGCTCACCAAGGCGAACAACTAGGTTCAATGATTCCTTCCAATAAGAGACGTTGAACTTCAGAATTAATAAATTCTCTATCCTGACTACTATATCTTCTTGACTTGGTAGCAATTGGCTTACAATCCGACATCAAATTGGAAAAAAGTGATAATGGAGGAATAGATAAAGAGGTTAATCCACAAATAGATAAAGGTGGCTTAGTCCCTCCAAATGAAAGACTAAGAGACTCGTGTAACTGAAGCACATCATGTCCAATCAAAATATCCGCACAGAGATTACGCAAAACAGATAGGTGTATATCAGTATACGTATTACCTAGAAGAACCATTTTCACAAAGCAACAACCAGCTATTTGTGAAGTAAGGGTCG
This sequence comes from Somniosus microcephalus, assembly GCF_052327205.1. Classification (NCBI taxonomy): domain Eukaryota; kingdom Metazoa; phylum Chordata; class Chondrichthyes; order Squaliformes; family Somniosidae; genus Somniosus; species Somniosus microcephalus. The sequence goes on along the minus strand of NC_140987.1, from coordinate 419,563,969 downwards.
TCTGAGCCATACACACCTGATACGTAACAGGCGAAATTTTCAAATGATTCTCCTTCGCAAACTGAAGACTTATAAAACTCTCAGTACTGCCCGTATCTATAAGGGCCTTCACTTCCAACCCATTAACTTGAGCCGTAACTATAGCTTTGCTTAGGCCATGAGCAAATGCAGCAGAAATTGATGCAATAAACGCCCTATCTAAAGGCTGAATAGTCACAGAAGAGGTAGTGGAGGAAGACCCTCCCACACCAGGAGAAGGGAAGGTAATTGAACCTGATGATTTGCACACACGTGCATAATGACCTCTCTTGCCGCATTTACTACACACAGCCTCCCGAGCAGGACACTTCAGACGAGGGTGCCGGATATTCCCACAAAAATAACACTTCTGAATCCTAGAGGCAACGGCCGCCGAAGTAGAAACTGTTTCAAAATCTAGTAAACCACTCCCATTAAGTCCACATAATTCCTTTTTATCCGAAACTGCCGAAATCATAGTCACAGGCCGATTAAAAAGAGCATAAGAATCCGAACTTCTCTGAGCCACATCCAATGTAGAAGCTTGCTCAAAAGCACTTATAAGATCCAGAGTCTTATTTTCTAACAACCGCTGACGAATTGATCTAGACAGTAATCCATTAATAAAAGCATCCCGTACCGATTCGTCCTTATATTCTTCAGCCGTCACAGCCTTATAATTACAGTCAACACTAAGGCACCGAAGTGCTTGTAAATAAGTATCCAAAGATTCTCCCACCTGCTGCCTACGGGCAGATAGAAGATGACGTGCAAATAACTCATTCTTTGGTTTAACAAAAATCTTTTCCAATGTAGAAATAGCCTCTTCATAAGTTTTACAGTGCAAAATATATTTATATACATCCGGGTCAATGTAGTTGATCAGCATATTCAGCTTATTTAGAGCCTCTTGATCCAACACGCCCAAAAAGTTTTAAAATGTACAATACCAATGTTTCCATTTATCATCCACTCCAGCAGAATTGGGGTCAGCCTTGAATCATTCTGGTTGAAGATATCGCTCCATTCTAACATAAAGTTAATAAATTGAAATAAAGAATAGATTGGCCTTCCAAAGCTAGGCTTTATTAACTTTAAAATCAGCAGCATATCTTTCCGCATCCAGTCCCAACTAAAGCTAGAAAAGGACTGAATTTAAGGTAGCCACAACACATCATGTGATCATCAACTACCAATGAGATTACAACACATATCCCAAGGCAGTTAACAAACAACGAATCACAATACTTTTACTAATCAAGGAATAATCACCACAGGGACCCAGTGTTATTTGGACGACATCCTGGTTACAGGCGGAAATGACAGTGAACACCTTGCCAACCTGGAGCAGGCGCTCACCAGATTACAAGAATATGGGCTGCGAGCCAACCGCCCCAAATGCGAGTTTTTCAGGAAACAAATCTCGTATTGTGGCCACGTGATTGATGAAGAGGGGTTACATAAGTCCCCAGACAAGATTGAGGCAGTAGTCAAGGCTCCAGCACCGGGAAATGTGTCACAACTGAGGTCGTTCCTCGGGTTGGTGAACTACTACCATAAGTTCTTGCAAAATTTGTCTACAATTCTGCACCCGCTGAACGCCCTGCTGCAAACTGGAGTAGCATGGAAATGGAGTGATGAGTGTAAGCGTGCCTTTCAGAAATGTAAATGCCAAATCACTTCAAAAAAAGTATTGGCCCACTACAATCCATCACTACCAATTCGGTTGGCATGTGATACGTCTCCCTACAGCATTGGAGCGGTGCTATCGCACAAATTCCTTGACGGTTCAGAGAGGCCAATAGCCTTTGTGTCATGCTCGTTAACTTCAGCCGAGCGTAACTATGCCCAGATTGACAGGGAGGCCCTCAGCCTGGTGTGGGGGGTGAAGAAGTTCAATCACTTTCTGCACGGGCAGAAATTCACCTTACTGACTGATCACCAGCCTCTTGTCTCCATTTTTAACCCAAAGAAGGGCGTTCCAGTGATGATTGCACAACGGCTGCAAAGGTGGTCCCTTTTTCTAGGGGCACATCAATACGACATATAGTATAAGGGCACGAAACAGCATGGAAACGCTGATGGGCTGTCGTGCCTGCCGCTGCCTATGGTGGAGGAAGCACCTGCAGTGGACCCTGTTGAGATATTCCATTCAACCATAGTCGAATGTCTACCTGTTACAAACTCAAGTATAGAGAAGGAAACCCGAAATGACCCGACACTCTCTCAGGTCTATGATTTGACGGTGAAGGGATGGCCAGCACATGGCGACTCACTGTTGCCAGCATTCTCGCCAAGGAGAGAACAGCTGTCAGTGTGCCGGGGGACCTTGATGTGTGGATCCCGAGTGGTAATTCCACCCAAGTTGAGAGAAAGAGTGCTCAATGAGCTTCATGAGGGTCATCTGGGAGGGGTAAAAATGAAGAGCCTAGCCAGGGCGTTTGTGTGGTGGCTGGGAATTGATAAAGCAATCGAGGAAATGACCAAGAGATGCACAGGATGCCAAAAAGTCCAAAACGCTCCACCACTGGCCCCGCTACAGCCATGGGAGTGGCCCTCATCTCCATGGCAACGGGTACACATTGATTTTGCTGGTCCATTTATGGACTCAATGTTTTTAATCGCCATGGATGCACATTCGAAATGGCCAGAGGTCATCAAAATGTCCTCCGCCACCACGGAGAAAACTATTGCAGTCCTATGGACCATCTTCGCCAGGAATGGCTTGCCAGAACAGATTTGCTCCAACAATGGACCACAGTTTGTGTCCGAGGATTTCCGGAGGTTTTTGAGGAATAATGGGGTAAAGCATTACACATCCGCCCCATATCATCCAGCCACAAATGGATTGGCTGAGAGGGTTGTTCAAACCTTTAAAAAAGCAATAAAGGCGATGTATAACAACAACATACCACTGCAACACAAGGTGGATAATTTCTTGTTTGCTTACCGAAATGCGACACATGCAGTCACCAACCAAGCTCCAGCCATGATGTTCTTTAACCGCGGGTTAAGATGTCACCTGGACTTGCTCAAACCAAACATAAGACTTGCGTGGGTTTTCTCCGGGTGCTCCGGTTTCCTCCCACAGTCCAAAGATGTGCGGGTTAGGTTGATTGGCTATGATAAATTGACCCTTAGTGTTAGGGGGATTAAATAGGTGGGGTTACAGGGATAGGGTGGGATATGTGTTGGGGTTATGGGGATCGGGTGGGATATGTGTCGGTGCAGGCTCGATGGGCCGAAATGGCCTCTATCTGCACTGTGGGGTTTCTGTGATTCTGTGATTCTGTGATAAGACGAGATGTTGAGAATAAGCAATTCCAGCACATCAATGAAAAGCCAACCAGGAGCTTCAAGATAGGGCAACCAGTCTTGGCCCGTGACTACCGAACAGAAAAATGGCAGCCAGGAACGATATGCACACGGCAGGGACCACTAATGTACACAGTGGACGTTGGAGAGAGCATCATGAGACGCCATGCTGACCAGATTCTAGAGTCACAGGAACAAGTCAAACCCATTCCACGAGCATGCGCACCTGGTGATGAACCCGAAGTACAGATTGCGTCTACCTCAGAATCAGTGGTATTGGAAGCTGACGAACCAACCAATGACAATGAGCCAGAATCGACTCCGCCGCAAGAACAGGGTACTCGAGAAAGGCGCTATCCAGACAGGATCAGGAAGCCACCTCAAAGACTGAATTTATAAATGATTACTTTCAGCTGATGTATATAGTACAAAGAAAATTGTAATTGTAATTAGTTATTATTCAATTATTAAATGAATGTTATGTACTGTTTATCTAAAAGGGGAGGAATTGTTGTGTATGTACCTTTAAGAGAGAACTGCTTTTACACTGTAGTACCGGCAGTGACCACACCTGTATATAAAGCCGTAGCAGGCTTCTGTACTTTCAGTTCCAGCATACCCTCTGTTAAGTAAACACCTCTTATTACCGTTCTCCTGCAGTCCGTGTGTTATTGATACGCGGACACTACAGCCGCCATACCATGTGACCAGCTTATTGGTACACTTTAAAATGGTCTTGCACAACCTCAGACAGATTTGTGGATTCAACCCACAGTAAGTTCTGGAAGCCGTTTCTGAGAAAACGAAACCAGACCCACACGTATGCATGTGGATTAGATGCAGATCTAGTCAAGATCGGCCTGGAGACAGAGGCCATCAAAATGTTGCCCCAGACAAAAGGGGACAATTTCATATTCATGAGAACAGCACCCAGGACTCGATAACGAGATCAGCAGGACATTCAAAACAATGGAGGTAATTCCAAACCAGAGATGGGCCTGTTACCAGCCATTTAAGACATTTTAAATATAATAACTACCCCACTGTGCTCCCAGCCCGCCAAAAATAAAACAAAGACTAACCTGATTTTGGGCGGGAAGTGAAGCCTCTGGAAGAAAAGTATATCTGGAAGACTTTTTCGACAGTTGGCACACTCGGGTGGAAGGCAGAAGCAAGCTTGGACAGTCACAAGGGGAGTCGAGCTGGAACACAGTTGCAAGCCTGCAGCTTGAGCTCAGACACACAGTTTGAATCCGGACACCCAGAAGAAGAAAGAGGCACTCGCAGGAGAAAGAAGCAAGCCAACATCGAAAAGGCCGTCTCAAAACCAGCGTTCCGCCCCGGGGAAACACATCGGAAGATCATCGACCGTCCCCGGGCCATTGCCGGAACGAGAGGCCATCGACCCAGCTTGGGAGAAGAGAAAAAAAATAAAGGTCCCAAGTGAAGAAACCTTCCAGCCACCCCGGCTCGGGAGAAGAGAGAAAAGAAACCTGAAGAAGCGATAGGAGCCAGCCCAAGGCTCCTCTAACCAGGGTCGAGCCGACGATCCTCGACCCCGCCAACATCCAGGCCCGCCGGTGTCCAGCCGCCCCCGACCCCCACCTCAGGAGAGAGGTGTGGCGCAGCTCGCAGGAGCTCCACGATCCACGTGGAGACAAGACGCCTGAAAGGACCAAACACAGACTCGATTTCAAAAGCTTGCACTTTCTAGTGGGATTGGTGAGCATGTTTCTGGCCTTTCACAATCAGATCTAGATAGGTTTAATAAGGGGGTGGATTTAAGGGTACAATTAACATGAGTTGTTGTCCCTCGATGTTCCGTGTGTTTCCTTATTTCATAATGATCTGTGTAGAGTATAAGATGCCTGTATTTGCCTTAGTTAGTACTGTGTCGCTATGATTTGTTTGTGTGTTTTTCCCTCCCATGTGCTCCCTTATCTGCTTGCATTTGATTTGATATTTTTCCTTATGCAATAAAATTTCATTTTGTTTCATCAAACTTGGTGTACAAGAGTTTTCTCTACATTGTAGTTCCTGCGCCTAAGTCCAGAGTACAGAATCTAAGGGGCGAGTGGGTCGAACCACTCAAGGTTTACTGTGCAAGAGAGAGAGGCCTCTAGAGAGAGAAACCTCAGGGAAACCTCTCGAGGACAAAACCCCTTACGATAGTATACACCCAGTAGTGTAATAGTGCCTCTATTTTTCCTTAATTCTAACCAAATAGATTCTGTCTTTGACACCTCAACTATATCATCCCTTTCCAATACTATATTCGTTTCTTTGATCAATACTGCCATCACCCCCCGCCCCCCCCCCACTTTCTTCCCTTCCCTGTCTTTCCTGAATATCTTGTAGCCAGGAATATTAAGTTCCCAATCCTCCCCTTCTTTGAGCCAGGTCTCTGTTAATGCCACCACATCATAGTCTCATGTGGCAATTTATGCCTGCAGCTCACCAACCTCATTTACCATGCTACGTGCATTTATGCACATGCATGCCATATCCATCTTAGACCTGGCATTTGCCGCCTGTCTGATCCCTCCTATTTCTGAACTATTCCTTACTCTAGTGCTACTCGTGTCTCCCAGTCCTCTATGCACCTTGTTTCTCCTCTCAAATGTTTCATCCTGGTGCCCATCCCTCTGCCAAATTAGTTTAAACCCTCCCCACAACACGAGTTAACCTCCCCGCAAGGACATCGGTCCCAGCTTTGTTGAGGTGCAACTTGTCCGTTTTGAACAGGTTCCTCCTGGCCCAGAAGTGGTCCCAATGCCCCAGGAATCTGAAGGCTTCCCTCGTGCACCCTTTCTCCAGCCTCGCATTAACCTATTTTATTCTACTATTCCTATACTCACTAGCGCATAGCACTGGGCGTAATCCAGAAATTACTATCTTTGAAGTCCTGCTTTTTAACTTCCTCCCTAGCTCCTGAAACTCAACTGCATGACCTTAACCTTTTTCCTTTCTATGTCATTGGTTGCAGCATGGCAATGTCCCCCCAATTTTCATTTTGGGTGTGTGGCCCCTTTAAGGGGCTACGCGGCCCATTCACATGGGATTAACATGGGAAAAGCCAGCCTCGGGCTGTGCGATACTGCCAGAGAGTTGCGTGGCCACGCAGCTTAGAGGGAACATTGCAGCATGGACCACGGCTTCTGGCTGTTCCCCTTTCCCCCTCAAAATGTTCTGCACCCTCTCAGTGATGTCCTTTACCCTAGCACCAGGGAGGCAACACACCATTTGGGACTCACTTTGGCGGTTTCAGAAATGCCTGTCTGCACCCACCCCCGCCCCCCGCGACCATTGAATCCCCTATAACCACTGCATTCTGACACGTTGCTGTGCCCCCCTGTGCAGGCCTTTGCCCCACGGTGCCATGCTCTGGACTGCACTCCTTCGAGGCGTCGTCACCCTCAATACTGAAAACTGGTTAGTGAGCGCCACACTCCCTGAGGATTCCTGCACGGCCTGCCTCTTCCTACACTGTCAGATGGCCACCCACTTACTGTCCTGAGCTTTCTGTGGCTGTGAGCTGACCACCCCCTGGAACGTATGATCCAGGAAATTCTCAGCCACTTGTATGCCCTGCAGTGATTCCAGCCACTCCTCAAGCTCAGAAACTCTAAGCTCGAGCTTGAGCGACTGGGGTCATTTACATAAGAACATAAGAAATAGGAGCAGGAGTAGGCCATTTGGCCCCTCGAGCCTGCTCCGCCATTCAATAAGATTATGGCTGATCTGATCTTGGCCTCAACTTCACTTTCCCGCCCGCTCCCCATAACCCTCACTCCCCTGTAGCTCAAATAACAGTCTATCTCCGCCTTGAATATATTCAATGAATCTGCCTCCACAACTCTCTGGGGTAGAGAATTCCAAAGATTCATGACCATCTGAGAGGAGAAATTCCTCCTCATCTTCATTTTAAATGGGTGACCCCTTATTCTGAAACATTGCCCCCTAGTTCTAGATTCCCCCACAAGGGGAAACATCCTCTCTGCATCTACCCTGTCAAGCCCCCTCAGAATCTTATATGTTTCAATAAGATCACCTCTCATTCTTCTAAACTCCAATGAGTATAGGCCCAACCTGCTCAACCATTCCTCATAAGACAACCCCTTCATCTCAGGAATCAGCCTAGTGAATCTTCTCTGAACTGCCTCCAAAGCAAGTATATCTCTCCTTAAATAAGGAGAGCAAAACTGCACGCAGTACTCCAGGTGTGGTCTCACCATCACTCTGTACAGTTGTAGCAAGACCTCCCTACTTTTATACTCCATCCCCCTTGCAATAAGGGCCAACATTCCATTTGCCTTCCTAATTACTTGCTGTACCTGCATGCTAACTTTTTGTGTTTCATGTAGAAGGACCCCCAGATTCCTCTGTAACGCAGCACATGGTCACCCAGGGCACCTGAAGTGTCCTGGAGTTCCCACATGGCACAGGAGTTGCAGGCAACGGGTCTCAGCAGCCACTCCACCCTAGTTAGAGTCTACTTATAGAGTCTTCTTATATATGTTTTATATATTATATATATATATGTTCCATATTAGTTATTGGCCCAGTAATTCCTGTCACAACGCGTGAGTACGGACAAGGTACTCACGCGTGTGCCAGGAGGAATTGCCGGTTTTCAGCATGCACAGCGCATGCGCTGAAAACCGGCATTTCCTGTCCTCTGACCCAAGGGGTTAAGAGGCTGAACGCATGCGCGGTATTGGGCAGCGCGTGCGACTTGGATTTCCTGTATTTTTACAGATTTGCGCATGTGTAAAGGGCTCCGGTTTTTACGCATTGAAAAACCACACGTAAGTACTTAGTTTTACAGGTAAGTGGTCTTTTAGTACAATTTAGAATTTTTTTTTCCACAGGTTTATTATTTTTAAAGAATCTACAGTAAGGTAAGTTTAGTTTTAGACCCAATTTTTTAAAAATTTATTTTTTTCAAAAATTTGATTAATTGTTTAAAATAGTTTTTTAAAGTTATTCATAGTTAATTTAATTATTGGGATGCTTTTTAAAATTTTATTTAAAGTTTAAGTAGTGTTTTGGGGTGCCGTACTTTTCATGAGTTTGACAGTCTTTACTATCAAACTTATGAATGAATTTCCCCTCCCCTGATTGGCTGAACAGTGCTCACCTGATCCCAGCCGGCACATCGCACTAACTACGCCGCTGGGTCAGGTTAGCACAGCGCGCCGAGATCAGAACCGGGCCACTTACAGGAAATCCACTGCGGGCCAGGTTTCAGATGTCGGCGCGCCGGGTAAGTGCACATCGGGGGCTTGCACGCGCGGCAAGCCCCCGACAGGAATTACTGGGCCATTAACTAAGGAGTTTTTTATTATAATATTGAAATGGATATGTTCACAAATTGAGATTTTATTAATTATGTACAGTATTTGTGCCTAGAGTTATAACATTTAATATATCTAATTGCCACTGAATTCTTAGATAGGAAATAATGTGCAGCATTAGCTGCAAAGATGAATCCAAATGTGTGGAAAGTTGTCAAATATAATACACTAAATTGGAGCATGATGAAACTCCTCAAATAAATAGGTTATTCATTAGAACAATTACACATGTTTTTCTATTATATAACCTGTTTATTTGAGGAGTTTCATCATGATCCAACAGAAAAAAGACCCCTGTTAAATAGAAGCTGTGTTTTTTCCCAAGTTATGTTTTCATGCATTTATTCTCAGGAAGGGAATGATTGGTCTTTATTAGATTTGAGCATGCAAAATTGGTTATATCATAGAATCATAAAATCATAGTAATTTACAGCACAGAAGGAGGCCATTCGACACATCTTGTCCGTGCCAGCCGACAAAGAGCTATCCACCCTAATCTCACTTTCCAGTACTTGGTCCGTAGCCTTGTAGGTTACACCACTTGAAGTGCATATCCAAGTACAGTACTTATTAAATGTGATGAGGGTCCCTGACTCTACCACCCTTTCAGGCAATGAGTTCCAGACCCCCACCACCCTCTGGGTGAAAAAAATTCTCCTCAAACCCCCTCTAAATCTCCGACCAATTAATTTAAATCTATGCCCCCTGGTTATTGACCCTTCTGCTAAGGGAAATAGGTCCTTCCTATCCACTCTATCTAGGCCCCTCATAATTTTATACACCTCAATTAGGTCTCCTCTGTTCCAAAGAAAACAACCCCAACCTATCCAATCTTTCCTCATAGCTAAAATTCCCCAACCCAGGCAACATCCTTGTAAATCTCCTCTGCACCCCCTCTAGTGCAATCACATCCTTCCTGTAATGTGGTGACCAGAACTGCATGCAGTACTCTAGCTGTGGACTAACTAGTGTTTTATACAGTTCAAGCATAACATCCCTGCTCTCATATTCTATGCCTCGGCTAATAAAGGCAAATATCCCGTATACCTTCTTAACCACCTTATCTACCTGTCCTGCTACCTTTCGGGATCTGTGGACATGCACTCCAAGGTCCCTCTGATCTTCTGCACTTCTCAGTGTCCTACCATTTATTGTGTATTCTCTTGACTTGTTAGCCCTCCCCAAATGCATTACCTCACACTTCTCCAGATTGAATTCCATTTGCCACTGTTCTGCCCACCTGACCAGTCCATTGATATCTTCCTGCAGTCTGCAGCTTTCTTCTTCATTATGAACCACGTGGCCAATTTTTGTATCATCTGCAAACTTCTTAATCATACTTCATACATTCAAGTCCAAATCATTGATATTTACTGCAAAAAGCAAAGGACCCAGTATTTCTTCTTAGGCAGTCCCTCGGAACTGAGGATGATTTGCTTCCACACTAAAAATGAGTTCTCAGGTGACTGATGAGTCCAATGCGGGACCTACAGTCTCTGTCACAGGTGGGCAGATGGTGGTTGAAGGGGTGGGTGGGTGGGGTGCTTGGGTTGACATACGCTCCTTCCACTGTTTGTGCTTGGCTTCCGCTTGCTCCCGGCGAAGAGACTCAAGGTGTTCGGCGCCTTCCCAGATGCTTCTCCTCTTTGGGCAGTCTTGGGCCAGGGATTCCCAGGTGTCAGTGGGGGTGCTGTACTTTTTCAAGGAGGCTTTGAGGGTGTCCTTGAAGCGTTTCCTCTGCCCACCTGGGGCTCTCTTGCTGTGTCGGAGCTCCGAGTAGAGCGCTTGTCTTGGGAGTCTTGTATCAGGCATGCAGACAATGTGGCCCATCCATCGGAGCTGATCGAGTGTGGTCAAAGCTTCAATGCTGGGGATGTTGGCCTGAGCAAGAACACTGATGTTGGTGCACCTATCCTGCCAATGAATTTGCAGGATGTTGCGGAGGCAGTCTTGGTGGTACCTCTCCAGTGCTTTGAGGTGCCTGCTGTACATGGTCCATGTCTCTGAAGCATACAGAAGGGCGGATATCACTGCTGCTCTGTAGACCATGAGCTTGGTGCTGGGTTTGAGGTCCTGGTCTTCAAACACTTTCTTCCTCAGGTGACCGAAGGCTGCACTGGCACACTGAAGGCGGTGTTGGACTTCGTCATCGACGTCTGCCCTTGTTGACTGTAGGCTCCCGAGATATGGAAAGTGGTCCACGTTGTCCAAGGCCTTGTCGTGGATTTTGATAATCGGGGGGCAGTACTGTGTGGCGGGGGCAGGTTGGTAGAGGACCTTTGCCTTACGGATGTTTAGTGTAAGGCCCATGCTCTCGTACGCTTCGGTGAAGTGGTGACAATGGTTTGGAGTTCGACCTCCGAGTGAGCGCAGATGCAAGCGTCGTCTGCATACTGTAATTCAATGACAGAGGATGGGATGACCTTGGATCTGGACTGGAGGCGATGGAGGTTGAACAGTTTCCCATTTGTTCTGTAAATTAGCTCCACTCCAGCGGGGAACTTACTGAGGGTGAGATGGAGCATTGCAGCAAGGAAGATCGAGAAGAGTGTTGGTGCGATGACACAGCCTTGCTTGACCCCGGTCCGTACGTGAATTGGGTCTGTGGTGGATCCATTGGTCAGGATCATGGCTTGCACGTCGTCAGTAATGAACCCTGCGGAACCCCACTGGAAACAGCCTTCCAGTCACAAAAACATCCTTTGACCATTGCCCTTTGTTTCCTGCCTCTGAGCCAATTTTGGATCCAACTTGCCACTTTGCCTTGGATCCCATGGGCTTTTACTTTCGTGACCAGTCTGCCATGTGGGACCTTATCAAAAGCCTTGCTAAAATCCATATAGAATTCATCAAACGCACTACCCTCATCGATCCTCCTTGTAACCTCCTCAAAAAATTCAATCAAGTTAGTCAGGCACAATCTTCCCTTAACAAATCCATGCTGACTGTCACTGATTAATCCATGTCTCTCTAAATGAAGATTGATAGGCCTTCCCATTTGGCTCAGTTGATTAGGCCAGTGAATAGTTAAGCTTTGCAAATCTGAAAAGTGAACTTCAGTCCTCAGTTGGTGCTTAGTTTGCTGATATAATCTGGAGTGGTGCTAGAAGAGATGCAAATTAGTCTGCTGACAATTGCTGTCTCAGTTTACACGTAAGGAATGACCTGTTGGCTAGGAATAGAGAACTGGTACCTAGTAAGGAGGTAATACCTTCAGGAGCGGAGGGGAAAAAATGGATGGGAAGAGAGATTTTGCTCACATTGATGTGTAAGGATGACATTTAAGTGAGAAGGGAAGGAGGGAAAGATAATTTAAAACACTGCAGGGCCTCTCCTCCAGCTTTGCCAGATGCCACGCTTGTGACACACCCCCTACCCATGGTGTTCCTCACCCGCTCTTTAAGTGGGGACAGCACATGGATGAATCATGGCCCTCCTCCTGAGGCTGACTGTTCCCTGTTATTGTGTACGAGCTTGGCCTGCAAGAAAGAAGGAATTGTGTCCGTATTAGAGTAGCGAGAAGTTTTGAGGATGTAAGGGTAGAACAGTGTTGCTAGTGTGTGAAAGAGAGCAGCAGTGAGGGAAGTAATAGTGAGGCGAGTAGCCGGTGCAGGTTGCTGCAGCAGGAGCAGAAGGAGGTGGAGCGAAGTGTGCTGCAGTGATTACAGCAGAGTGCTGGTAATCGTGGGAGGGAAGGCTTGTGAATTGAGGGACAACAGGCAGTGCAGGGTTAAGCAGAGAGTAATGAGAGATATGAGTTAGGAGACTTACCTAAGCTATTTTTGTTTGTCTTATTAACTTTTTCTACATTGCAGCCATGTCCTGGGAGATGGTACTTCTGGCACTCACACGCTCTGCTATACCATCCCACTTGTGCAGAGCAGCTTGCCTGGATATCTTCCTACTGCCTGGTGGATAGAACATTTCCCTCCTCCACCTAAACCTACAACACAATGCCTGAAAATTGAAAGGCCTTTGCAGCTTCTGCTGTGCCTGCTATTGTGCAGAATCTTCACTGACAGTTGCCTGCAGCCAAAGTGCAACTCCCCTTTAAGAGGTGCAGGCTGCCTTTAAATGTCATCCGCTATGTGCAAAACTGACGCCCCCGATTAGGTGAGCTGCCAATGAAGAGCCTGAGTAGCGCTGGCAGCCCATCTATTTTATTCAAATTAATGAGGGGCTTGAATTTAGGGCCTTCTTTACAGGCACATGAACAGGAGCATGGTCCCCAGTCTGCACAGGAAAATGCACCTACAGTAATTTCTACCCCTGGATCTTTTATTTCTTATTTTCTATGCTCCTTGTACAGCTACTGCTTTTGTTCTCTCTGGTTAAGTACTTAAGTAAAGCATTTAAATCACCTGTACAAAAAATGAAATGCAACAATCTCAGTGCATTCTTAAAGCAACATTACCAATAATTTGGACATTACACCAAGCTATATGGAATAAACAGTTGCCTGATTTCCCTTGGCATAATGGGACAAGGGGTGCACCAGTGCAATTCCAATGCCATCTATTTACTGGACACATGTTTTATTTGAGCAGTGGTTTGTGCTGAACATTTCTTAATTCCCATCAATGTTTTGTGCCAGTGGTAAACAAGGCCACCTAACACCACTGACATCAGTGATAGTTGACGTTGCTGTTAATAATGCTACACTAGGTATCTGTCTGCTCGACTTCCTCAGAATAATTATTGACATTGACAAAACCAAGTTTCATCTGGCTCTTAATGCAACCAAGCTAAACAATAGCAGATGAATGAACACTCGGGTCTGATGTTCCAGCATCGCTAAGGGATATGTGTTGATGCAAGTAACAGCTGCTGCCGTGAACCGATGAGAAGATTGTTTCCCAATTATTATGAAACTGCACTCAATCAACAGTGATCTTGTACAATTGGGTTTTATAAACGTGGTTACTTCGATGCTATTAACCTTGTACGGATTCACTTCAGACGTCAGGAAAGCTTATCTTTTCTGTTGTCTCTGCTGCCCATGCTTTATTGGTCCTGTTAGATTTATAAATGTGTTTTACAATGGAATAATTGACTGGTGCAGTGAAGTACTGTGCAAACAAAAAAACTTTGGTTTTTCTTAACGGTATATCCCTCACATAAGTCTAAATGATAATCGATGGGTGTTTGTGTAATCTCACAGGGGACTATGAGACTTTAATTGGTGCTATGGACCAACCTATGAATTCTGAGCTCGTATCATTTCCCTGATTGGCAGTTTTGTACGGTAGGTAGCTGTAGAACATCTAAGTGGATGATCACTACTTTTCAATAATTAGGTGGAGCTCCTCCAGTGAAGGTTCACAAGCGCCATTGGAGGAAGGTACAGACTAGTTGAAGAGAACAGATCTGAGGCTATCTGTAAACAAGAGTGGTGAGGTGTCAACTCACTCTAGACTGGCTGAATTCTGCCAATTCATGCAAGTTTGAGCAACTGAAGGTTTTTAAAGCATGCCCTGAAGAAGTACAAATCCAGTCTAGAAGGGGCTCTCCATTCCAGACAAGATAGATCTTCAGTTGAATCAAATCTGAATATAGCTGGCAAACTTTGGAAATTCAGGGACAGTTTGATGAGCAAATCATCTTCTCCAGTGCAAGGATAGAGAGGTAGTTATCATCTTAAAGAAGCTTTCTGTATATTTCCTCAAAATCCTTTACGAGATCAGGTTGTAAATTATACTCTGCTTGATTAATTCTTCAGATTCTATCTCCTCTGAAGGTGGACATGGTTCAAGGGTCTCATTCTGCATCCCCTGATCCAACAAAGAGAAATGTCATGCTGTCATCCCCAGAAAAAAGATCATTGTGGCAAAAACAAGCCAGATGTAGAAGTCGAGCATTATCCCTTCTATTCAGTGGAAAAAAATCGAATGATAATTAATTACCAAAAATACAATGACTTATACAGGAATCAATTACCCTCTTCAAAGTCATAACTGAAATAACCTTTTTACAGTACTAGCACACAGGTGTTAGGATACCCACAATACTTTTGCTGTTGCTGTCAAGAACAACTTATGTAGTTTATTTCATCATTCTTCACAGTTCTCTTTGCACCGCATATCACTTGTGGGTACTGCAACAATGCCTGTTTTCAAAGTATCCTCTGGTTCAAATTTCCTCTGGTCCAATTTTCCAATCCTCTGCTGGAGGATTACCTTTAATCCGAAATGTCTATTGTACCTAATTGACATATTTTATGTGTGTGTTTAGCTACTTTGTGTGTCAAAAAATTGTAGAAATTCAGCAAGAATACTGTACAAATTTACACCAAGGATAGGCCACTGCTACAGTAGAGGAAAGTCATGGCCAGCCTCAAACTATGTCATTATTTGTACTTTTCCATGTGGCAGGGTTTGTACACATGGTAGCATATACATTGTGATACTTGACTCATAATTGTAATATTTTAGCCATTTGCCAGAACTAAATGATGGTGCTAAGTAATGTAGCAATGTACAATCCGCTTTAATTAGTTGAATCATGGATTTGGCTATATTGAAAATTTCTATCTAAAAAGAGTTGTAAACGTAACTAAATTCTCTAATGTAGAAGAAAGGCAAGTGATTTGACACAACATCCTGTGACAGATCCCACAAATGTCTACACTCACAGCATGTAGTATCATTTGTTGCCTGGGTACTTCAATTTTACATAGGCAGTACAAATTCCAGTTTCAGTTACAACAATTAACATGCTGAAGTTGCTGACAGAGAGCTGCAAGATCTAGGGCTTCTCTCACCCGAACAGGCCAAAGCAATTTCAGCTGCAGGACTTGTCAGACAGGCTCCAAGCACAGAAGTGTCGTGTAGGGTGGCAGCAGGTTGTGTGCCAACTAATTGCAGGGATTTGACTGTCCAGGGAGATGTGGTTAGTATAAGCTGAAAGGACTGGAGGGGCTGCTGCTAACCAATCACACCCAAGGGTTTGGGGAAAGGCAGAGAGAATGTTCATACTTCACAGTCTAAATTTCTAAAGGCACTTTTACCAGAGAGCATGTTCCCACCCGCACAGACTGGAAAGCCCCTGAGTTCAACAGGGGTCTGACTATCAGGGGACCTACACCTAGCTGGGCGGTTGTAGGTTTGATTGGCTCAACTTTCCAATCACCGACACGGAATGCTGATGCCCTGCCTAGCTGGCACACATGCTCAGCCAATAGAAACTTACGGTTTTGTGATCTGTGACATTATAGGATGTTGGATTATTGCTTTGTAATTCACTTATAATATTCATTATCCTGTTTATGGACCAGGTGCTGCAATCACTTGATAATAATTTTTATGTTCTTTGTATCTGAAGAAATATGAGTCATCAGGAAAGTCATTGGTAGAGCCCAAAAGTGTCACTAACTAGCTACTTTAGATATCCTAAGATTTATTCAGTCAGGTACTGTAACAATTTGATGGGTTACGGCTTTAAGTTGGCTTCTGATTTCCCATAATGTGTAGTGGATATTTTCATCAAGTCTGGACTGCCTGACAATCATTATTGCATTGTAAATAATTGGGGTCTTGATTTCTTTTCTCAACCCACTGAAGGGGACAAGTCATTCCAGAATAGACCTTAAGGAAGCTGGCTGCAAAATGAAATAAACCCCATCTTTTCTACAGAAACTCAAAGGCCTAGTCCTGGTGAAAAAGCAGTGGATGCAATGGCACAAAAGCTAAAATAATGCATCAATCTGTTATGCAAAGGAAAGAGTTCCATTTATTCAGCACCTAATCACATGTCAGAGATGACTAAAAGCAGTTCACATACAATAAATAAAAGTAATCCAGAGCAACAGGAGATGATCAGCAAATTATTCATATTAGACATGAAGATCCTACCTAGTTTTATAAACCTAAATTAGGAATAAGGCTTTGTAACAGTTAATACTGCCAGCTACTGAGTCATTTTCTTTCTTGACAACATTTGGGTAAGATCAAACCTAAAACTTTGCTAGTCTGTATGGCTCAGAACGATAACAAATCAGTGGACTAGCTTTCCCACAATTGATAGGAAATATTTTCTTCTAGTTTGGGCTGACTAAATGGATTCCAGTAAGGCTTCAGACTTTAAAATTGCTGGGGGTTTGACTATTTGAGAGGTTTTTTTCTCATGGCACTGAAAGGGACAAGTCACTCCAGATCAGATGGCGAGAAAGCTTCTTGCAAAATAAAGTAATCCTTACTTTCTCTATAGAAACACAAAAGTCTAGTCCTAAAAAGAAATACCAGCTATTGAATCATTTGTTCTTAAGAATAGACTACCATGCTCGATAGGGATTGCACATCAGTACTTATTTTGTAATGTATTAATGACTATTTGCAAATAAAATTTGAGATTTCAACATGATCACCCTTTGCAAGCATGATTATGTTGAAACTGCCTTAAACAAATTTCCCTCGCTCCTTCCTTCTCTCTCCCCCCCGACTGTGATCTTTCTGAACCTGAAGAGTCTTAAACTACAGCACAAATATTAATGGCCCAGAAATTCAGGTCGGGGGCTTCCCGCAGGTGCAAGCCACCGACCTGCACTTACCTTGTGTGCCAGCCGTTGAGCTGTGGACCCCCGTGGAATTCCGATCCAGGGCCTGGTCCAGCTGCCGGCGTGCAGTGCTTGCATATCCCAGGAGCGCAGTTAGTTTGATGCGTCCCCTGGGATCACGTGGGCCATGGGCAGCCAATCGGAGCAGGGAATGCTCCATTCATAAGTCTGACAGGAAGTGCTGTCAAGACTTATAAATACTATGGCCCCAAAATAGCACTAAACCTTCAAATAATTTTTTTTTTTAATCACATTTTTTAAATAAACTGTAGGATTCGCAAAATTGAACATTATCCTATAAGGGTCTATTGGCAGAAAAGGCCTTAATTTTAAAGACTGTTTTAAAATAAGCCCAGAAAAAGGGGCACACAAAATGGCTGCCAGACCCCGTGACCAGCTTTTTGGGACATTTTAAAATGGTTCCTGCAGTCCACAGACAGCTTTTGTGGATTCAGCCCACAGTAAGTTCTGGAATGCAATTTCGGAGAATGCGAAACCAGACAGAACCCCATACATATGGATTGGATGCAGACCCAATCAGATCGGCCTGTAGATAAAGGCCATCAAAATGTTTACCCAGGCAAAGGGAAACAGCCTCAAGTTCAAAGGGGGACATCAAGACCCATTAAAGACAATACAAGGTCATTCCAGACCAGAGATGGCAGTTACCGGCCATCCCGAAAGTACTTTAAACACAATGACTACCCCTCTGTGCTACAAACCCGCCAAAATTTAAACAAAGACTAACCTTGATATGGCGGGAGATAAGGGCCTCCATGAGAAGTATAACTGGAGACCTGGGGTAGCCATTAGGAGTTCGGAGAGAGAACAGTGCGGAAGAGCAAGAGAGCATTGTAGAGATCATTTTCGAGAGATCGTTCGGGGGTCCGAAGAAGGTGCAGTTCGGTTAGGAGTTCGGGTTCGGTAGAGAGGCCGTTCAGACTCGGAAGAAGAAGAAGATTCGGTAGACAATTGGGATCGGAGATGTTTTGAAGACTTTTCTAACTGGGGCTGGTGAGCATGTTTCTGGCCCCTCATAATCTAATCTAGCTAGGTTTAGGGGGTGGGCATTTTAGGGGATAATTAACAATGAGTTGTTGTCCCTCGATGTTCCGTGTGTTTCCCTATTTCATGGTGAACCTTGTAAAGTATAATATGCCTGTGGATATGTTATGTATTGTGTGTTCTATTGTGTGTTCTCCTCCCACCTGTGGTGGCGCTGTCACAGGAGATAAATGGTTGGGTGTTCTCTGTTAAGTCTTAGCTCTCTTTGTTCGGAACTTGCCAGAACTTCCTTTCCTTCCAATAAAGCACTTCATGTTTGAATCTCTGAGTTCTGAGTCCTAAATTGTGTCTAGGTAGAAAGGTACCGACACAACAAGTGGCAACGAGGAGCGGATGAATCTGCGTACGTTACGGGTGCAGTGAGTAAACAGAAAATTTAATTTGCAACGTGAGATGGCTACTATATTAGGAAACATCGGTGATTTTGATGAAAATGTGGAGCAATGGAGCGCATATACGGAACGTTTTGACTATTTTGTATTGGCGAATGCGATGGCAAATGAAAAGGTCGTGCCTACCTTTTTGAGTGTAATCGGGCTGAAGACTTTCAATTTACTTCGCAGCCTTGTGCAGCCAGATAAGCCAGGAACTAAAACATATAAGCAACTAGTGGAAATTCTTGGAGCACATTTTTCACCAAAACCTCTGGTTATTGCTGAGAGATTTAGATTTCACAAACGGAATCAAGAGGAGGGGGAATCAGTGACGATGTTTATTGCTGCTTTAAAACGGTTGTCAGAACACTGCCAGTTCAAGGAGGTGCTGAATGACACCATTAGAGACAGACTTGTGTGTGGTCTGCAAAATGCAGCCACACAGAAGCGCCTTCTTACTGAGGACAACCTTACTCTTGAAAAGGCCATTGAAGTTATGGTCTCCATGGAGATGGCGGAAAAGGAGGCTCACCAGTTGAGTTCAACAGGGAGAGTTCACAAGGTGTCGTCTGAGCCTAAAGGTGCGTGGAACGGCACATGTTACCGTTGTGGGAAAACGGGCCATCATGCTAATGACTGCTGGCGTACGGAGCTGGAATGCCGAAATTGTGGCAAAAAGGGTCACATTGAATGCGCCTGTAGAGGTAAAAAAAGAACAGACAGAGCTGGGAAGCATGGAAGCAAAATGTCTGTATTTGGACAAGAGAGGAAAAAGAGTGTTCATTCAGTGCAGTATGATGGAACAAGCAAAACAGAGGGGAGCGACACCTCTGAGGAGGAAGAGGTGCACATACTGACGGTTGCAGGTGGTTCAAATGGCTACTGGGTGTCACCACTGGTGGAGGGACAATCAGTGCGGATGGAGGTGGACACAGGCGCGGCTGTGTCCCTTGTTTCAGACACTGTCTACAACAGGTGGCACGGTGGCATAGTGGTTAGCACTGTTGCCTCACAGCGCCAGGGACCCGGGTTCAAATCCGGCCTCGGGCGACTGTCTGTGTGGAGTTTGCACATTCTCCCCGTGTTTGCGTGGGTTTCCTCCGGGTGCTCCGGTTTCCTCCCACAGTCCAAAGATGTGCGGGTTAGGTTGATTAGCTATGATAAATTGACCCTTAGTGTTAGGGGGATTAAATACGTGGGGTTACGGGGATAGGGTGGGATATGTGTTGGTGTAGGGGTTACAGGGATTGGGTGGGATATGTGTCGGTGCAGGCTCGATGGGCCGAAATGGCCTCTACCTGCACTGTGGGGTTTCAAAAAAAAAACAAAAAAAAATGCTAAAGCATCTTACCTGTAAAGTCTGTGGGTTGTGCAGTTAATTACGACACAGACTTCAGGAGTAACATACAACAGGACTTTACTATTCGAAGGTCAGGGCGAATCTGCCCTATAAATCATGCCACAGCACTTATATACCGGTGTGGTCACCGTCGGTATTACCGTATACAGAAGCCAAACAAGTAGTGCCACACCTAAAATAGTTCTCTTAAAGGTGAACGGTTACATACAATAGTCTCTTAAAGGTAGACGATTACATACACTACAATCCTCCCTTTTTAGCTTACAACATACTATTTCTCATTAACATACATATATTCAACTTCAGGTAAACAATTTACAGATATAGTCTCTGTGGGAAACAGTTCACAGGTTCAGTCTCTGTGGGAACAGTGTATAGATTCAGTCTCTAGTCTTGACTCGGACCGAACAACATCGCTGTGGTGTAGCTGGTTCACATTGCTAGCGTGACTCCTCCACTAGTCTTCCCCTTGATGTAACAGCTTGAACTCCCGTCCTGCTGAACCAGCAATGCTGGCTTTTGCAAACAGCTGTATTGCCTTGGTAATTTTCCTTACTTTCCAACTGATTTATCTCCCTTTGTAGGGCCCACGTGCATGATCTGGTAGGAGTGATAATGATTTTGATGGTTATCATCTTCTGCTTCTTCTTTTTCTTTTCTGCTTCTTGGAGACTCTCGGGGCTCCCTTATCAGCTGCCAGCTGTAGCGCCACCATCTCTCTATGTTCCTTAGACTTTAAGTGCTTCATCCTGATTTCTGCACTTTGGGAGTTTTCATCACAAGCTGGGCAGACCAGATCCACGTAATATTCAGTGTCACTCAACAGGTCATGGTAATATTCGGTGTCGTCCTGAGCTAGTCTAGCGAGAGGGCCTGCTACTTCTTCCGTACCCAACTGGACGTTAGCCGACTGTTGTTCCCTCCCTAGACATCTTTCCTGAAGAGACTTCTTCATGCGTTCATATTCATCCCGCTCTTCCTGGGTTTCCTGCAAATCCTTCACTAATGACCTCGTTTGTGATTTCAACACTTCCCCTTCCCTTGGGGATTGATTGATCAGGCTATTCAATCCTTCTACTGGAGCAGCTGTTTCAACATTCTGCTGTTCACGTTGACGTGATTCAGCGTACTTTTGGCATCCCTGTAAAATCTGTGTTGCAACCTCAGCTATTTCCATAACTTTTGAGAGCTCCGAACTCCTTCCCTTTGAAGATTGAAGCTCGTGTTCAGATTGTTCCCATTGTAGAGTCTTGTCCTTCAGCATATGAAGGAGTTGGCTGACCGTTAACTCTTCCACGGGAACACTGTGGGTCAGAGTCTTCTCCATTTCATCCACCTTTTCCTCCAATGCTTTCACCTTCTTTTCCTCTTGTACTTTGGCTTCCAGCGCTCGGAGAAGTTGCGCCTTGATGCTCTCTAGCTCATGTTCAGAGGCCATTCTTACAGTCTCTGTGTTTCTTACAGTTCCCTTTTCTTCCACTGAACGGATTCCCAGTTGAATCTGTTCTTCAAGTTGTTGAATCTCGGTCATTGCCGCCCCATATTTGTCTTGGGTTTCCTTTAATATTTTTATGAGTTCTTGTACATCTTGTCTTTCAGGTTCTGCCATGTCTTTCACCTCTAATTTCTCATCTATGGATGGAACTTCTACCGATGAGTCTGTCTTGGCCTTGAGCTCATCAAGAATTTCCTGCAGCCTTTGGACTACTTGCTCATGTTCAACCTTCAGTTGCTCATATGCTTCCACTGAAACTAGCTTTTCGGAGGTTGCCGAGTTAACCCCTTCCAGGATTGTAGCCTGGGCCTGTTCATACTGTTCTTTCAACTTCTCACACTCTGCTTGTAAGGAGTCGTAGAGAAGAACTGGAATAAAATCCTGGCTTCCTGCAGATTCCTCTTCATTTGCTTCTTCCTGCAAATATTCTAACTCCTGAACAGCATAAGGGAGATGTGATCGGTAATTGGTCACGATGGCTCTATGGTCGCTCTCTGCTTGAGCTAGCTGCTTCTGTTGTCTTTCCAGATTCTCCCATTCGGTGTCATAGAACTTTTTCATTGTTTTCATCTCTTGTACGAGACGGTAACTCAATTGTTCTAATTGTTGTCGTAATTTGAAATAAGTTTGAGTCCGAGCTCGGTGTTCTTCCGTCATGGATATGTCCGTAACTTGAACAGGCTCAGAATTTTCTGTCGAACTAGGTTGTCGTTGTTCGGTGGAGTTCTGTTCTGAAACTTTGTTCTTCTCTGGAGCATAAGCCTTTATGCATGCCTTCGTTTTTCCAACCTTTGTCGGCAAGTCCATTTCAGCCTTGTCTTTCATATTTGGGTTGGTCTTATCGTCATCCGTTTCAGAATCTGAGCTGATTGTCTGCACCGAGTCCTCACTCGTTATGGCTTTTAGATAGTGCCATTCCATGTCTATTTTCTTGATCCACTCCCGTCCTAGAAGTGGTGGTCCTCCCTCATGTAGTACGTATAAGTTCATTCTTGGGTGTTCTTTACCCCTATCTCTCACTTTGACTCTTATCTTTCCCATGGGGTATACTTTATGCCCCGTGTATGTCTGCAATACGAACTTGGTATCTCTTAAGGGTATATGTGAGAATAGCCGGTGGTAATCCCTTCGATTTATGACTGATAGAGCTGATCCAGTGTCCAACTCCATTTTCAATTGGATTCCAGCTATTTTTAGCATGACCCAGATAGTTTGTAGGTCAGCTTCCTTACTCACATTGTGAATTCTCAGACTACCCAGCTCCTGGCCGTTTGGGTCTGAGTCTGAATTCTGTTCGTCTGAACTCTTCTCAGCCACCTTGTGTACCTTGTTGTACTTTTCCTGTGATGGCTTCCTTTGGTTGTTGGTCCTTTGGTTGTTGGTCTTCTTCCCTGACCGGCATACCTTAGCTATGTGACCCAGTTTGCCACATTTCCTACATTCCTGGTTCTTAAACCAGCATTGGTTCTGGTCGTGTGTTGTCTTCCCACAACGATAGCATTTTGTTGTTGTCGAGGTAATTTGATCCACACTTAGTGCTGCTGTCTTTAGCTGCATTTCCGCAGTTCCCTTCGCTGCGGCTTCGTGCGATGCTGCAATAAGGACAGCCCTGTCAAGTGTAAGGTCGTTCTCTTCGCTCGCTTGGCTCTACCGGCGCTGGTTACACCCCGTTGACGGAGGACAGTTCAGCCGCTGGACTGGCTCTCACGCAGTCTCTCTTGGTCGGCTCTGCCTCTCCCGCTCGCTCGGACCCCAATCGCGCCTCCCAGCCCTCTCGCAGTCCGGTGCTTCTCTCCCCGGCTGCGGCTGAGTCTCTCTCTTCCCGCGCCTACGCTCCCGGTCGCAGCGCTTCGTGGCTTCGGTCACCGCCCGGCTTTTCCCGCCGGTTGCGGTCTCTCACGACGCCGTTGGACCCGACTTTTTGTCCGGCTCCTTTTCCCCCTCGACCGTGGTCGAGTGCCCAGCCCTTATCCTCCGGCTATTCTTTTCACTTTCCCTTACTCACAGTCACCATGGCAGAAGGGACAGTCAGTGCCTGTTGCTGATGGAAGTTTTTGTCGCTAAAGTCTTCCTCCTTCCTATTGCTGCAGCCTTGAGTTTTCTCCCAGCCGAATGACGAGGGCGGTTGCCTCTTTTCGACGCTCTTTCGTTGCTTGAAAATATTGTTGCCGCAGGGTACGATCGGACTCGTCGCCACTGTAAAGTCTGTGGGTTGTGCAGTTAATTACGACACAGACTTCAGGAGTAACATACAACAGGACTTTACTATTCGAAGGTCAGGGCGAATCTGCCCTATAAATCATGCCACAGCACTTATATACCGGTGTGGTCACCGTCGGTATTACCGTATACAGAAGCCAAACAAGTAGTGCCACACCTAAAATAGTTCTCTTAAAGGTGAACGGTTACATACAATAGTCTCTTAAAGGTAGACGGTTACATACACTACATTACCCTTCAGCCAACAAACATTGTGCTAAAGACGTATACCAGCGAACCTGTGACCATGAGAGGCGTCATTGAGGTGACAGTTAAATTGAACGGACAGACTGCAAAACTGCCACTATATGTGGTAAAGGGAAATTACCCATCGCTGCTGGGATGTGCGTGGCTAGAGAAAATCACGCTGGACTGGCCTGCAGTCCGCATGATGTCAAAAGGGGAGTCAGGTCTGACTGCAGTGTTAAACAAACATGCAGAACTCTTCAATGGGGAACTTAGGAGCATGAAAAAGATCAGCGTGAGACTGGACATTAAACCTGACAGCAAGCCGAAGTTTCACAAAGCCCGACCTGTACCCTATGCAATTAGGCCAAAAGTTGAGGCTAACTTGGAGGCCTTAGTTGAGAATGGAGTCCTGGAGCCTGTGAGCGTGAGCAAATGGGCCACACCCATTGTTCCTGTCCTGAAAAAGGATGGATCTGTTCGAATCTGCGGGGATTTTAAAGTGACGATTAACCCGGTGCTGTCTGTGGAACAGTACCCTCTTCCCCTCATTGATGATCTTTTTACGGGCCTGGCCGGAGGGCAAAAGTTCAGCAAAATAGACTTATGCCAGGCTTATCTACAAATGCATGTCGATGACAAATCAAAGGAGCTGCTGACAATTGTGACACACAAGGGGCTATACAGGTACTGCCGCCTTCCATTTGGAATTACATCGGCCCCTGCTCTATTCCAAAGGGCAATGGATCAGATTTTGAGTGGACTGCCAGGAGTCCAGTGCTACCTGGACGACATCCTTGTCACTGGGACAAATGAGGAGGATCATCTTCTGAACTTGGATGCGACACTACAATGACTGAAAGAGTACGGACTCAGAGTTCGTAAAGACAAATGTGAATTCTTTCAGTCTTCAGTTGAGTACCTGGGGCATGTGATTGACGCTACTGGCCTGCATAAGGCGCCGCCAAAGGTCAAGGCGATCGTGGAGGCCCCAGCACCCCAGAATGTGAGCCAGTTACGTTCATTTCTGGGGCTACTTAACTACTATGGGAAGTTTATTCCAGACTTAGCAACATTGCTGAAGCCGTTACATCAGTTGCTATGTCAAGGCAAAACATGGAAATGGACTGAACTGTGCAACGAAGCTTTCGCCCAAGCAAAGAAAGCATTGCTGAATTCGGAGGTCCTGACACACTTCGACCCAAAGCTACCCGTGCAGCTAGCATGTGATGCATCACCATATGGTGTGGGAGCAGTCATATCCCACATCATGCCTTCGGGTGAAGAGAAACTTATCGCCTTCGCATCACGCACCTTGAACAAGGCCGAGAGTAACTATGCGCAGATCGAGCGCGAGGCCTTGGGAATCGTTTTTGGAATTCGAAAATTTCATCAGTACCTGTTTGGGAGAAGGTTCACACTCCTGATGGACCACCGTCCATTGACTTCAATCTTCGGACCCCACACCGGAATTCCGTCTCTCGCTGCAAGCAGGATGCAAAGGTGGGCTTTACTGTTGTCAGGACACACATACGACATCAAATATCGCAAATCAGACTTGCACGGCAACGCAGACAGTCTCTTGAGGCTACCCTTGCCTGTTACTCCCCCAGAGCCTCGTCAGATAGACATCTTCTACTTTAGACAAGTGGAGGGAGCACCTGTCACTGCAGTTCAGGTGCGAAGGTACACCCGCAACGATCCAGTCCTGTCTGAGGTAATGGATGATGTCATTCGAGGGAGAGCGATAGGAGATTCTCCTAGTTTGAAACCTTACGTTTCAAAAAGAAATGAGCTCTCCGTCCAGGCAGGTTGTCTTCTTTGGGGACGCCGTGTCATCATTCCGCCACCTCTGAGGGAACCTATACTGCAACAACTTCATACAGGCCACAGTGGGGTGGTTCGGATGAAGGAAATGGCAAGAAGCTACTTCTGGTGGCCAGGTCTCGATGGGACTATTGAGGAGAAAGCCAAAACATGTTCCCCATGTCAAAGGGTCCGGAATGTTCCACAGCTGGCAACCCTACACCCCTGGGATTGGCCTGCAGAAGTGTGGCAGTGAGTACATGTGGACTTCGCCGGTCCTTTCGAAGGGAAGATGTTTATGGTGGTTGTGGACGCTCGTAGCAAGTGGCCAGAGGTCGCTGTGATGAGGTCTACCACGGCAGAGAAAACAATTGAGAAACTTGGTGAGATGTTCAGCCGTTATGGCTCACCAGAACAACTCGTAAGTGACAACGGTCCACAATTTGTATCACAGGAGTTTGCAACCTTCCTGTATGTGAATGGTGTCCAACACATCAGGTCTGCGCCCTATCATCCCTCTACTAACAGCCAGGCAGAAAGGTTTGTGCAAACTTTGAAGCACGCCTTGAAGGCATCGCAAGGTCAGGGCTCAATCCACCAACGTCTGAACAGCTTCCTGTTGTCCTTCAGGAACGAGCCGCATGCCACAACCAAAACTTCCCCCGTTTCGCTCATGATGAAGAGGCAGTTGCGGACAAGTTTTGACTTACTCAAACCTCCAAGGGCAGAGCAGGTTGTCCATTGTCAACAACAAGCTCAAGTTGAAAAGAGAGAGAAAAGAGCCAAGGAGAGACGGTTTCATCCGGGAGAGCACGTCCTAGCTCGAAACTACAACACTGGATCGAAATGGGTTCCTGCTACGGTGATCGCGCAGACGGGCCCTGTGTCTTACACGGTTGAGACTGCTGAGGACGTCGTCTGGAGAAGACACACAGATCAACTGTTGCTAGGAGCAGAGACAGCCACAGAGGCTCCAATGGCTGGTTGGCCTGAACTGTTTCCGGATGATACCGCAAACCAGCATCCTTTGCCACAGTGCTCTTCTCCAACACAGGAAGTCAAAGAGACTGTTCCACCTGTGCAAACTCCTGACTTTCAACTGACACAGGCACCTTCTCCATCCAGGCCTGTGTCAATGCCTACTGCTGTGGAAGCCAGCGATGACCGCCGGTATCCTGTCAGAGAGCGGCGGCCTCCAAGACGCTTGGATCTGTAGGCTTAGTGACTTACCCACAAGACTGGGGCAGAATAAACCCCAGGGTAAAGTCAGGGTTTGAGGCAGTCTACCTCTACCCTAGGTTCGTTGAGTGCATTGAAAGTAACTTACCTGTTGAGGAATAATGTGGACCTTCCATTTAAGAGGGGAGGAAATGTTATGTATTGTGTGTTCTATTGTGTGTTCTCCTCCCACCTGTGGTGGCGCAGTCACAGGAGATAAATGGTTGGGTGTTCTCTGTTAAGTTTTAGCTCTCTTTGTTCGGAACTTGCCAGAACTTCCTTTCCTTCCAATAAAGCACTTCATGTTTGAATCTCTGAGTTCTGAGTCCTAAATTGTGTCTAGGTAGAAAGGTACCGACACAACAGATATATTGGTTAGTACGGTATTATGATTTGTTTTTCCCTCCCATGTACCTTATTTTGGCTTACATTCAATTTTTCCTTTATGTAATAAAATTTCACTTTGTTTCATTAAACTTGGTCTGCAGAGTATTCTCTGCATTGTAGTTCCTGCCTCAAACGGAAGTGCCGGTTTCCCGCGCATGCACAGTGCATACAGGAAACCGCCACTTCCATCGGGCCTATGGGTGAGTACCCCGTGCGTACTCATCCGTGGAGACCCGAAGTTCTGGGCCAATAATTAACTATGCTCGCAATGTGTCCTCCTGCTAATGCCTCTTTAAAAAAT
This sequence comes from Somniosus microcephalus, assembly GCF_052327205.1. Classification (NCBI taxonomy): domain Eukaryota; kingdom Metazoa; phylum Chordata; class Chondrichthyes; order Squaliformes; family Somniosidae; genus Somniosus; species Somniosus microcephalus. The sequence goes on along the minus strand of NC_140987.1, from coordinate 419,536,277 downwards.
GTAACACACCTACATCTACACCAATATACAAACCAGTTGATCCTTTCATAAAAAATGTATAAAAATGTTTACACCTTGGCTATATGTAGTTAAATGTTGACCATTCATCTGTTTTACATTTGTATTTGTTGAACTACAATGATTGACTTCTTGAAATAAAGTTTATAAAAACAGCACCTTCAAGCAAAAACAATATCAATATATTAATGCAAGATTTTTTTGCCCTGATGTCAACTTACTAATATTTATTCAGCTAATTATGCCTTTTTATTCTTTTATTTTCAAAAATCTGACCGTCTAATTTACCTTCTACAGCATGCATTAAGGTAGTTAGTCCAAGAAAGGATCAAGATTCCTAGTAAACTTTTGCTGTGGTAAATATTGCTGCTGCTCATCAGTCTGTAGAAATTTTTCTGAGTTAAAATCTCAAGAGAGAAAAAAAAATCCCTGAGTTTGCACTGGGGCATGAAGTATCCCAAGAGCTTCGTGAACTGTATAACTCCGATTCCACAAGGAACCAAAACCAATCCTCAAATCAGTTTTTTTTCTCTGCAGAATTTTTTCATTCTTTGTCAGCCATTTTCCTCCACCCAGTCTACCAGGTGCCTATAAGTGTGTAACATCTGCAGTCTCAATGCTTCATTTCATGGTATGCAGGCTTACTCTGATCATACTTCATTGTCTAACAATACAGTGAATAGATCCCTAAGCAATTGACTTTGTGCTCACAGTATAATTTTTATTGCTTTTATTCATATACTGTTAGCCAGATCTACTGAAACATTTCCTCCAAACTGTCCTGTCTGTCTAGTTATCCTGCAATGCATAACATGTATCGTGCAGCAGCCATTTAAGCTTAAAACAACCATATCAGCCTTCTCGATTTTACCTCTGTTGCTTGGCACGTTCTCACAGAATTTGTATCACTGAATTTCTACAGACTAGTTGACCCAAGTACACAATCCCACAAGGCACATGAGAATGTTGCAAGGCTGACAGATATTCTTCAATGGGCAGCTGCCTCTTCAATAAATGAATCGCCAAAGGAAAATGAAAGTGGCGTTAATTAAGTGTTTGGATGGCATCACCTTTCAAATTTTCTTTCCAACAGGCAGTTCCACTAATATCACAAAAAAAAATTGAATAGCACTAAAATAGCACATTGAAAGCAATGCCCTGAACATGCCAAACCTTGATATGGCCTTTTCTATATCATCTCAGTGCAGGTTACCTATTGGGACAGGTCAGTGAAGATAGTTGACATTGTGGTACTCCTTTTGCTCACATTGGAATTATAAGCCTATATCCATTCCACTAGGTTGTCGCTATTTTTGTCCCAGCTGCAATTCCATGCCTATCCAAATATTCCTGACATAAGATCTAACATAATAGATTGCCTTGTACTCTTCAGAATTTATTGCTAAGTTGGTTTCCTTGTTTGCCTTATAAAAAGTATGATCCTTGCACTATTATACGTAATTACGTCCATCTTCTCAGCCATATCTTGATAGAGTCCAAATGCATAATATGTTGATTTGACTTTTCACACTCACTGCAAGAATAGTATTTTTCAATTAGTTTAACTCATGATACTTTAATAAAAAGTATGTTTGTGGAAGATGTAATCTAAGTTTTGATGTGATCTAACAGAAAGTCATTTATAAATTTCTGGTAAACTGCATTTTCTTTGTAAAAAGGCTACGGTCCCAAAAATGCGTGAGACTATGCAGCTTGGTGTAAGTACCGGGATGCTCCGATCCTGGACCTCTACCATTGACCATGCCAAAGCTCATGGGGTCAGGAAGAGACCCCATCAATTTTCCCCCTGCCTATGCTACTAAGGATTCATCTGATGTGCCCACCATAGCAACAAGGCCAGAAGCTCTGGTAGAGGTGGCCTAGCCAGGGGGAGGTGGGTTGGGGGGGTTGCCTCCTCCAGAAAGAACATGTAGATACCCTCTGCATGTCTCTTTGTTGGGGACTGCTGTACAATTTGTTTTTTCAAAAAGTAAAATTATTTTCCTTGGGGAATCTGCGGGTGGCCCCACTTCTGCCAGTGGTCAGGAAGGTAAACCTGGTTAGACCAGGCAAACCTCCACCAATACATTGGATCCCTCTGAACACCTAATGTGGGGAGTCTCAGCCATCCCTTATGACAATAGCATTGCTTGAGGTGGCCAAGAAGTTATGGTGGGTGTTCACCAAAATAGCCATGGATTTATGGGGCCTAATGGGTTTTGTTATTAAAAATATTTATCATGTCACAGAGACCGCACAGGAGTTAAAATTTATCTCTATTAATATATTGAGCCTGATTTTATATTTGCTATTTACTTTATTAAAAAACAATGCAGAAGTAAACAATATTTTCATCTGGAAGAGAGAAAAAATAATAATTGGAGATAGTACAGCAATCATTCTGGCATAAATATGTAATTATATATATAGGCCTAGAAATTCAGTCGCGTTTGCGCCCACTTATTGGCTATAAAGTGGTTTGCGCCGGAAGTTTTTTAGCGCCCGAAATTGAGTTGGTCCCTAACATCGGCGTTAGCCGGTAGCGCTGCGCCGGCACCGATGACGTCATCGGTGTGCGCAGCGCCCCGGTTCCAATGGTAATCCGTCCCGATGGCCAAATTCAGTTGCGGCCGCCTCGCCCGTCGCGGCTGCAAACAGCGTTTGCAAAACGGTGCCTTACAGCTCCGAGAGGCCGGCGCATAAAGGTGGAGGGGCGGCCGGCCGCTTTCCCGGCGGCCGCCTGGCCGCACCTCCCTCCCCGGACTCCTGCACCACCCCCCCCCGCGGCATTGGTGTGTGACTCCCGCGAGCCCGGCACTTCTCCGTGGTGCCGGGCTCATTTGACGGGGGAATCCAGCGGCGATCTCACGGCTGCAGGCAGCTCCTCCTTAAGAGAAGGAGGAGGCCTGCAGTACCCCAGCCTGCCGCACCGCATCGGTTGCCGCAGCGGCAGCTGGGCGCCGGAAACTGACATTCTTCGCCCCAAACGAGGCGGCCAAACCCTCCAATAGCACCTGCCTCCGTCTTGGGGTGGCGCTACTGAATTTCAGGCGGGCGCTAGGGGAATCCGGCCCAGCGCTAAATTTCGGGCACTAAAGACCTGGCGCGGCGATACCGAATTTTTAGCCCATAATGTTTGTAGTTTATATAAACATTGTGATGAGGCATTTAACAATTACAATGGAATTACCTTTTGCATAGAATGAAGTGCTATTTAATATATTTCAACCGACTGCATCCACTGTTGTGACATATGCCACTGACTCCCTTTCTGATTGTAGCAAGGGAACCGCATCACACAGTTAGTAAACATGAATTGTTGCTTGGGGATATATTCATTGCAATAGGATACCAGCATGAAACTCTTACAGAAGAGGAATCCAGAGATAAGCTATGCTTAATCCTGCGTCTTCCCCCATCATAACCTCAAACAAGCGGTTTGACATAAACAGATGTGGAGAATGTTGCCACAGTTTTGTAAAGGTAAGATAGATTGAATCCATATCTGAAATATCTTTCATTTTAGATAAGGATGACATACTCCAGTGTATGTATTACCTGTTTTTTGAGCTTTAGTTGTAGCTCTCATGGACAGTCAAACAACTCACAGCGTTGTCTTGTTCATACTAGATCCTGTCACCTATTCTATTTTACAACCATGAGAATCGCATCCACGATTTCCTGATATGCAGTCGTACAGGCAAGACTCCATGCCAAGAACGTGTATTTGTAAAATCAGCCTTATGGTTTGCATGATTAACATTATGAATGATATTGTGTGGAGATGGAAGATTGATCAAGATGAATATATTAACCTATGGGTGTTGGTAAATGTACCTCGCAATATGGCACTAAACCATATAAATCAGCAATTCACTCTCCAATCTGTCAGCTAATTGGGACAGCACTCTTAGCCTACAATTCTCTTCAGCATACCTGAGTTAGGGAGAGCAAAAAAATCATGTGAGTACTCCCATTCCTGAGCCCACTCAATGATTCCTACTATAACATGTGCATGTTAGCATGCCGTGTGAGGATAGGATTATAAGAACATAAGAACATAAGAAATAGGAGCAGGAGTAGGCCTATGGCCACCCAAGCCTACTCCTCCATTCAAATAGATCATGGCTGAACTTCTACATCAACTCCTCTTTCCCACCCTATCCCCATATCCCTCTACTCCCTTAAATGCCCAAAAATTAAGTTCAGTTTTAATGTCCTCTCCCCTTCATGGTGGTATAACTACTTGGGAAAATGTTGGAGGGCAACTGAGATCTGAAATCAGCATTTGCAGAAGAAAAGAGGAAATAACTGGAGGGAAAAAGTCCCTTGGCATTATTACATCACAGTTATTAATCTCCTCTATTCATTATTTTGAAGTGCTGTATACCTGTTTTATTATGCAGACCCAATGAAGTTGATGCTAGATATAATATTGGGCTCGATTTTGCCAGGCCCGAGGAGGCGGGTTTGGAGGCATGTGAGTTGTTAAAATTGCAAAAAATGGTGGGTGGATTCAATCCCGCCTCCATCCCACCTCTGAGCAATTTTCCCACAATTGTGGTTTCAGACCCTGTTTCCATCCCGCCTCCAAGAGGCGGGATAGGCCCTTAAAGCCTTTAACAACCAGTTAAGTGCATCTATCATCCCATTTTGAGAGGCCTTTCTGAATTTAACACATTTCCCCCGTGCTGCACGCCTCCTCTGGAACACGCCAGTGAATCCTGGCGGCCTCACAAGTGGATTGCTTACTAACAGCTGCAGCTCCACCATTAAAAAGGAGTTTTCACTAATGATCATTTGCAGGTGGCAGAACTTTGTTGTCTCAGGTCTGGGAGAACTTTTAGCGGCCTACTCATTGTTGTGGAAGTTTGGAGCCTGAGACCAATCCCAGTGTGACCTCCTGGGAAACCCCTCTCCCCACCTTGACTGAGCGTTTCCTCAACTGAGGCATATACCAGAAGAATGGAAACCATTTATTTCCTTTCCTCCTGGACATCAGATTCAGACGAAGACCAGCCGCGGCAGCAGCAGAACCCTGAACAACAGCAGCATCAACTGCAGGGGCAACAACAGGAACTCCAAGCTGCTGCTCACCCACCTGAAGCTGCACAGGCCAGAAGGCGCCAGCGCATGGAAGCACGTCGCTGCAGGAGATATCCCCAAAACAGGGTTTACAGACAGATGGTGAGCTACCTCAACATGACTGAGCAGCAGTGCCAAAGGAGGCTCAGACTTTCACGAGAGGTAGTAGGTGACATCTGCGCAATGCTGCAGCAAGACCTGGTGCCCAGAGGAACGGGTGGACACCCCTTACCAGTGGCCGTCAAAGTCACCACCGCACTCAAATTTTTTGCTTCAGGCTCATGCCAGGGATCAGCAGCAGACATCAGCGGTGTCTCCCAGGTGGCCGCACACACTTGCATCATGCAGGTAACCGATGCCCTCTTTGCCATCACGCACAATTACATCAACTTCTCCAAGGATCAATACGTGGGTTTATGGGGTTTATGGGGTTATGGGGATCGGGCTTGGGTGGGATGGCTGTCGGTGTAGGGACCGGGTGCTAGGGTTTGGATGATCAGCCATGATCTCGTTGAATGGCGGAGCAGGCTCGAGGGGCCGAATGGCCTACTCCTGCTCCTATCTTCTATGTTTCTATGTTTCTATGTAAGTGTAACCGCACGTGCGGTTGGGTTTGCGAATCTGGCAAGCTTTCCAAGGGTGCAAGGCATCGTTGACTGCACACATGTGGCCCTTAAGGCACCCCATCACAATCCAGGTATTTTTGTCAACCGCAAGGGCTTCCACTCTCTCAACGTACGGCTGGTGTGTGACCACAAGAAGGAAATTTTGAATGTTTGCGCCAAGTACCCTGGCAGTTGCCATGACTCCTTCATCCTGTACCAGTCTAGTGTGCCTCCGCTCTTCAGTCTGCCAGACCAACTTTCCGGATGGCTACTTGGAGACAAGGGTTATCCCCTGAAGACATGGCTAATGGCGCCATTGAGGAGCCCATCCAACGAAGCTGAGGAGCGCTACAACTCCAGCCACGTTTCCACCAGATCCATAATCGAGCAAACCATTGGCTTGCTGAAGTTGCGATTCAGATGCCTTGATAGATCAGGTGGAGCCCTGCAGTATTCAGCAGCCAGGGTCTCCAGAATCGTTATCGTCTGCAGTGCACTTCACAACATGGCACAGCATCGTGGCTTGCAGCTGGCTGGGATACAAGTGGTTAATCACATAGCCTCCTCAGATGAGGAGGAGGAGGAGGAAGAGAGCGACAATGAACAGGTTGCGGAGGCGGATCAACCAGCGGCAGCAGCACGCGAGCATATTGCTGCCCGGGGTGCAAGGGATGCACTCATCTTGGCCAGATTTGCTTAGCCTGCCCAATCAAACACTTTTGCATCGCACCTTCTTACCAGAGCATCGACCACGGACAAGAAGCTATGGATTCCTATCATTCTGACCACCATACTGACAATTGCAAGTCGCTCTAAGCCCTCAATGTGGAAGTCCCATTTGCAAAATGACACAGGCCACAACTTCAACAGTTTGCCATCAAATATTTTTATCATCACAATTCACGGATGGCTTTTCAAAAATAAACACAAAAGAACTCCCACGTGACTACCCTTGTGACTACTTGTGCTTTATCTTCCTCTTACGCATGCTCCTACGTGGTGCTTCCCCTGTGGCTTCAGCAGATGTGGAGGCCCCTTGCTCACTTTCTTGCTGCTCTTGTCTTGACACCTTTGGTGGGTGTCCTCTGGAGTTGTGAGCCTGTGAGGGCTTGGCAACAGTCTGCTGCTCCTGCGGCTTTGCAGGGGCTGAGTCGCCCATCTCAGTTGGATGAGGACTCTGGTGGGCTCTGACCGATGGCTCTGCAGTGGCATGGTCGTGTGAGTGCTTGGAGAGGAGCCCCACTTGTTTGTTGTATGCCACCAACATCCCTCTCATGGGTCAGCCCCACTTCAGAGCTAGCAAGTGGCTTGTCAGCACCTTGCTGCACTTCAGGGGGGCCACGAGGACTCATTTCTGCACTGGAAGTCCTACTCCAGAGGACTTCCATGAAGGTTTGGTTTCTCTACTCAATAGCTGACCGTCGCCCCTCAAGAGATGTTAGTCTATTCTGAACAATGACCATGTTTTCAAGACCCTGGCGACTAAGCTCCTCCATGGCCGTAGCTATCCTCTCCTCTACCGTAGCCATCCTCTCCTCTAAGGTAGCTAGCCTTACCATGGAGGTAGCCATCGTTTCCACGGAGGTTGCCATTCTTTCTGTGGTGATGTGTTCATGCGTCAAAGCCTCCACAAAGGCTCTGCTCATGTTCGCGATGGACTCCTCCATTCACTCCACTCTCGCAGTGACCCTGGAGACAAAACCTGCCAGAGATTCCTGCACCTGTTCCTGGAGTTCCAGCACTGCTCTCCTGAATGGACCCGGAGGCACAGGGTCGACATGCAGCTGAGCCGAGCTGGAAGAGTCCTGTGGCCTCCAACGAGGACTCTCCACTGCTGTCCCTGTCTCCGCCATCTGCTGATGCTCACTTGTGATCTGTGATACACCAGGTGACAACACTACTCTATCTCGTGAAGGTCCCACCGATGTGTGAGTGTCTGCGCTGGTGCCGGGTCCACTTAATTCTGCTGATACTGCGCCCTCAGAGGTTACAGCTTCCTCTGAGGAGTCTTCAGGTTCAGGCTGTTCCTCCTGGACAGTGGGGAGGGGGGCTGTCGATGGTCCTGTGGGGGTGTAAAGGAAAGAGTTAGAGATGTGAGGTCAATGTAACATGCACATTGAATTGTGCAGATGATCATAAGTCAATCTGTTAGAGCATCAGAATCATTATCAGTCACTCATGTAATGCCAATGAGAGAGATGAAAAATTATTCTGTCACCAGCTTGCTGTGATGCACCCATCTGTCTGTCCCCCACTTGCGCATCCTCCTCCACTCCCACGGTTTCCAGGGCCGCCTCTCTGCAGTGATGAGCTGGGATATTGAGGGTGACCCTTCTCCTGTCCTCGCCCTCTCCCTCTTATTGTGGGCTCTCTTTTCCTGCAATGAGGGACACAAGTGGAGTTTGAGTGAGAATGAAGGAGTGAGTGTAGAGAATCCATAGCATAGATGCTTAGAAGGAGACAAAGATGGAGTGAGGTGCCAAAACCAAGGGCCCTCCCTGTGTGTTGTAAGTTGTTGTCATAGCATCACAGTGATAGGGAGTGTGAGGGCTGCATAGTCAAATAGTTAAGTGAGTGTGAACATACAGAGAGAGGGAATGGGTAAGGGTGCAGAGATGTAAGGGTGAAGTGGGATGTGGAAGAGGAGGTTGATAAAGCAGAGTGCTGGTGATGAGAGGCGATGAGGATCAGATTGAGGGTCATGTGGATGGAATACTCACTTTTCCTGTCATGAAACCTCTTTCTGCACTGCAGCCATGTTCTGCTGCACATTGATATCGCAGTCACCTCCTGTGCCATTTGCAGCCACACAGCTTTGGTCTGTTGTGGAGGCTTTTTCCTCCCTGAGGAAGGAAAGAGCACTTACTTATTTGCTCTTATTCCTGTGGTGTATGTAACCTGTACCACCTTAAGAGACTACCTTAAGAGATGGACTACTTTCTCTTGGCTACTGTATATTGTAGTACCGGTGGTGACCACACCGGTATATAAACTCTGTGTAGTAATTTGCTAAGCAGTTCAGCCCTGACCTTCGATTAGTAAAGACCTGTTTAAGTTATTCTTGTTGTCTGTGTCCAATGATTTAGAATAAGCATATCTGGGACACTCAGACTCAACAGTGGCAACGAGTCCGATCTTACCCTGCGGCAGTTTTGCATCCAAGGCAGCTTCGTCCTCAGAATGGGCGTCGAGAAGAGGCATCCGCCCTCATCAGCCTGCTGAGCACTGCATCGCACGGGAGGCATCGAGAACCCGGGTTGAAATTACTGACCACGAAGTCCTCCATCAGCGACAGGCAGTGATCATCCTTCTACCACGGTGGTGGGTAAGCCGATCTAGCGACACGGGCAGAAAGTCGGCCGCGTTGTCAGTGGAGAAGGGGAGGGAAACCGGAGGAAAAAGGGCGGAGAACTCGACCGCAGCCGGTGTAAAGGGCCGGGCTGCAATCGGGGCTGAGAGGCGCAGCGACAAGGGCAGCGTTAATGCCACGAGAACCGCGGAGAACTCGACCGCAGCCGGTGTAAAGGGCCGGGCTGCAATCGGGGCTGAGAGGCGCAGCAACAAGGGAAGCGTTAATGCCCACGAGAACCGCGGGGGAACAAAAGCAGCATCGGGGAAATTAAGAACCGCCGGGAGGCGAGAACGGCAACAGCGCGGTAATCGCCATTGTAGCCAGCGGGGGAAGAAGACCAGCGCGGGAAGCCGCCATTGTAGTCGGCGGGGGAAGAAGACAAGCGCGGGAAAAGCCGTCAAGCGCACGAAGCCGCCATTTTAGTAGGCGGGGGAAGAGGACAAGCACGGGAAGCCGCCATTTTGGGAAAATAAAATATTTAAAGAAACTCTCAAGGATGCCTAAACATGGTAGCATCACTGCTTTTGATAGTGATGTTGAAGATTGGGCCACGTATGTAGAACGCATTGGAGTTTATTGTACAGCAAATGAGGTGCCAGATGATAAGAAAGCAATAACCTTATTAAACTCAATGGGTGCGAAGACGTACGGGTTATTGAGGCACCTTGTAACACCAGATAAACCGGCGGATCAGACTTTCGCGAATATTGTTACTATCCTGCAAGAACATTTAAACCCCACGCCGCTGCTGATAGCGGAACGATTTAAATTTTACAGAAGAACGCAGCTGAAAGAGGAAAGCAACGCTGAATTCTTAATTGAACTGCGCAAGCTATCAAAGTACTGTCAGTTTGATACAGGACTAGCAGACGCTCTGAGAGATAAATTCGTGTGTGGATTACTAAAAGAAGGAACTCAAAAGCGACTGCTAGAGGAAAAGGACCTTACGCTTGATAAAGCTGTCACCATTGCAGCATCGCACGAGGCCGCAGCAAGAGGCGCCGTGGAAATGCAGCTAAGGTCATCAGAACTCAGCACCAATCGAATGGCATTGGGTGCAGTAAAGTGTTATCGTTGCGGAAGGACAACGCACGATCAGAACCAGTGCTGGTTCAAAAATCAGGAATGCAGAAAATGTGGCAGGCTAGGTCACATAACTAAAGTATGCCGGTCAGGAAAGAAGACCAGCAACAAAAAGTCACCGCAGGAAAAGTGCAAAAAGGTACACAAGGTGACAGAGAACAGTTCGGATGAACAGAAGACGGATTCAGACTCCAGCAGTAAGGAACTGGGTTGTCTAAGAATACATAATGTGGGTAACACAGCAGACCACCAAACTATCTGGGTCACACTCCAGATAGCAGGAGTCCAAGTGAAGATGGAATTGGACACTGGATCGGCATTGACGGTCATGAATAAGCAAAATTACAAAAGGTTATTTCCACACATTCCCCTAAGGGATACGGAGATTGTATTGAAAACATACACGGGGCAAAGAGTATACCCCATCGGAAAGATAAAGGTAAAGGTGGTCCACAAGGGTAAAGAAAGCCGAGGAATGGACTTATATGTGTTACCTGAGGGAGGTCCACCACTACTGGGACGGGAATGGATCAGGAGAATAAATATGGACTGGCATTCCTTAAAAGCACTAACTGTAGATTCCGGTAAAAAGGACGATGTCAAACCTAAACGACTGTCCAGAATATTGGACGATGCTAAAGAGGTGTTCCAGCAGGGACTGGGAACACTGAAAGGAATTACGGCAAACATCAAGGTTGAAGAACATGCAAACCCGAAATTTTTCAAAGCGATACGACCTGCTGTGGAAGCTGAGCTGGAGGGACTAGAATGTTCCGGAGTACTGTCAAAGGTGGACTGGAGTGAATGGGCTACGCCCATTGTTCCCGTCATGAAGCGTTCATCGAGTAACAAGCCGGGGGAACCGGGGAAGGTTTGCATCTGTGGCGATTTCAAGATCACTGTTAATCCGGTGCTTCACACGGTGCAATATCCGCTTCCACGGATTGAGGATATCTTCGCTTCGTTGTCTGGCGGGAAACACTTCACCAAGATAAACCTGGCGCAGGCGTACTTACAGATGGAAGTTGATGAAGCGTCACGCCAGTATCTCACGATCAACACGCATAAGGGCTTATATCGGTATAATAGACTGGTTTTTGGAGTGGCATCGGCTCCAGCGATTTGGCAAAGGGCCATGGAGCAGGTATTACAGGGAATTCCAGGCACACAATGCTACCTGGATGACATTCTGATTACAGGAGATGATGATGGGGAACACCTTACAAATTTGGAACAGGTGCTCACCAGATTGAAAGAATATGGACTTCGAGTTAATCGCCAGAAATGTGAGTTCTTTCAGAAGCAAATCTCGTACTGTGGTCACGTCATTGACCAGGAGGGGCTTCACAAGTCAACTGACAAGATCGAAGCTGTTGTGAAGGCTCCCGCTCCGGAAAATGTATCCCAGTTGAGGTCGTTCCTAGGGTTGATTAACTATTACCATACGTTTCTGCCAAATTTATCCACGGTGCTACACCCGCTGAACGCTCTTTTGCAGAAGGGAGTGCCATGGAAGTGGAGCGAGGACTGTAAGCGGGCCTTTCACAAAAGCAAGGCATTGATCACCTCTAAGGAAGTGTTGGCTCACTTTAACCCAACGCTGCCTATTCGTTTAGCTTGTGATGCTTCTCCATATGGTATTGGGGCAGTGCTCTCACATAAGTTGCCAAATGGCTTGGAAAGACCAGTCGCGTTCGCATCCAGATCATTGACCTCCGCTGAGCGCAACTATGCTCAGATAGATAGGGAGGCTCTCAGCCTTGTGTGGGGAGTAAAAAAATTTAATCATTACCTGCAAGGGCAAAAGTTTACACTGCTGACAGACCAGCAGCCGTTGGTTTCCATTTTTAACCCTAAGAAGGGTGTTTCGGTGATGACAGCGCAGAGGCTCCAGGGATAGTCCCTTTTCCTAGGGGCACATCAATATCAGATCGAATTCAAAGGTACAAAGCAACATGGTAATGCTGATGGGCTGTCGCGCCTGCCGCTACCTACAGCGGAAGAGGCACCGACAGTTGACCCTGTTGAGTTATTTCACTCGACCATCATCGAATGTTTACCAGTCACCAATGCAAGTATTGAGAGAGAAACCAGGAACGACCCGCTACTGTCTCGGGTCTACGAATTGACAGTGAAGGGATGGCCAGCTCATGGTGAACCACTGTTACCGGCATTCTCAGCCAGACGAGAACAGCTGTCCGTCTGTCAAGGAACATTGATGTATGGAACAAGGGTGATTATTCCTCCTAAATTAAGGGAGGGAGTTCTAAAGGAACTGCATGAAGGTCATCTGGGGGGAGTCAAGATGAAAAGCCTTGCTAGGGCTTATGTGTGGTGGCCAGGTATCGACCAACAAATAGAGGATCTGACTAAAAGCTGCTCAGGGTGCCAAAAAGTTCAAAATGCACCTCCAATTGCACCGCTGCATCCATGGGAATGGCCTTCAACCCCATGGCAACGTGTACATATTGACTTCGCAGGTCCATTCATGGACTCCATGTTTTTAATTGCGGTAGACGCACATTCTAAATGGCCAGAAGTGATTAAGATGGCGACCACTACCTCGGAAAAGACGATCGCAGTTCTAAGAACGATATTCGCAAGAAATGGATTGCCAGAACAAATATGTTCAGACAACGGACCGCAGTTCGTGTCAGAAGAATTCCAGAAATTCATGAAGAAGAATGGGGTGAAACATTATACCTCTGCCCCATATCATCCGGCTACAAATGGGTTGGCCGAGAGATTTGTACAAACGTTCAAAAAGGCGATAAAGGCCATGAGCGAAGACCAGATTCCACTACAACACAAGGTGGACAATTTCCTAATGGCATATCGAAATGCCACTCATGCAGTGACAAATCAAAGCCCTGCCATGATGTTCTATAACAGGAGGTTGCGGTCCAGGTTGGACTTGTTAAAACCAAATGTGCGGAGGGAAGTCGAAAACAAACAGTTCCAGCATATAAATAACAAGACCACTCGGAGTTTCGAAATAGGACAACCAGTGTTAGCCCGGGACTATAAGAATGCGCAATGGCAATCTGGAACAATTCGTGCCAGACAAGGACCCCTGATGTACACGGTGGATATTGGTGAAAACGTAATACGACGTCATGCTGACCAACTTGTAGAATCGAGAACAAGGGTCAAACCCATGACTACGACAGAGACACCAGTGGAAGAAGTTAGTGAACCTGAAGCATCTACCTCAGACGCCAATGTACCTGATGATGTCCAATCCATAAGAGATCAACTAGATGAGTCACCCCAGCAACGAGAATCAGAGACCCCTGAAAGGCGTTATCCAACTCGGATCAGGAGGCCTCCTCAGAGACTGAATCTTTGAACAGTTTTGCATGAAGTTGTATATATGTTATCCATGTTATGTTTAAATTGGGATGTACACTGTTAAGCTAAAAAGGGAGGAATTGTGGTGTATGTAACCTGTACCACCTTAAGAGACTACCTTAAGAGATGGACTACTTTCTCTTGGCTACTGTATATTGTAGTACCGGTGGTGACCACACCGGTATATAAACTCTGTGTAGTAATTTGCTAAGCAGTTCAGCCCTGACCTTCGATTAGTAAAGACCTGTTTAAGTTATTCTTGTTGTCTGTGTCCAGTGATTTAGAATAAGCATATCTGGGACACTCAGACTCAACAGTTCCCTCCACCAGAGCTTGGAGGGAGGCCTCATCGAATCTGGGTGCACACTTTGGTCTGGTGCTGGACATACTTGCAGTAGGAATCCCTCAGAAGAATGGTGATAAAGTTGTAAGGCTGAAAAAGAACCAAGGCTGCTTGCAGGCCTTAAATCCAGCTGCATAGATGACGTCATCGGAGGCGAGTTTCTGTATCTAAAAACTCATTGGGCCAGGGGTTCCCACACACTGAAAATCAAGGGCCCAATTAGGGCAAAATCGCAGTTTTGTCCCGCCTCACATCGGAGGCGGGGTCCTGTCACGCCGACCACCTGACACGCCCCCAGCCCGCCCCCAGTGACAAAATCCAGCCCAATAAACATAATAAATTAGGTTTATTGTATCTAAACCATTTAATATTTTATATATTTCAATCATGTCCCCTGTAACTGCCTTTGTTCTAGATCAAAGAGCTTAAGCTGCTCTAATCTTACCTCATAGCTTATCCCCTTTACATTTTGGATCAATCTAGTTGCTCATCTTTATACCCTTTCTAATACAAGTAAATCCTGTGTGTGGCATGGTGACTAAAACTTTCCCATCAGATTACCAGCAACTCCAATTTCTATGCTGCAAGCAATGAATCAAGATTATAGAACTCCAAGGAGGCTTTTTAAATTCAAGACTTGTGTGAAAATCATTTGTTCTTGAATTGTGGCATAGTTCACAATGAAATAGAAGCATAACAATTCTTCCTGTTTTATTACAAAGGCAACATTTTAAGAAAAACATAAATGAAGCGAGCACTTATAAAATAATTTTGTAAGCAATGCTCTGACAGAATTACTTTACACTTTATTCATGAAATAATTCATGGGGCAAGATTTTCTCTGTTTGCTTTTTGTAACAAAATCAGAACCACGAGTATAAGGAGCGTATTTATTAACAGAGCAAACCTTCCCCTCCTTGTGGATAATGTTTCATTTTTAATACACAGCAAATAATGTCAATCCACCATCTTATAATTTCCATAAGCCAGTTGGGTTAGTGTCCTTTCCGTACAAACACATTTCTCAAATCATTGTAAAGCTGTGTCCTAAAATAACTGGCCTGTTGCCTCTCCCTAAGCTGCTGCACTGTTGTTGCAGTATGAATTGCCTCTAGGCTGTGTGCCTTCATTTGTTGCTGCAGTCCTCTGTGACCTGGCCATACAAACTAAAAAGGTAATCTTAATATGATATGGCAAGCAGAAGAAAAGGTTCATTCAAGTACAAAATGTCCTTAGTGTTTTAGATGTCTGCTGCTAAAGTGACGTATTTTGTTGCCGAACACTCTTTCTGGCCAGAATCCTCTAGGCCCTGCGAGTGCGGGTTTGGAGGCGGGCCCACTGTCAAAATGGTCCTGATTGACAGCGGGGCGGAAGTCCGCTCTGAACCTGCCTCCGTGTAAGTTTCTCAACTGCCGGGTCTGCCTGTGTATCACAGACCCGGCACCAAACGGTGGGCCAGTTAATTAAGGTATTTAACAGGTAGTTTAAAGCTACACCACCACCTCCAAGTTCCCCTCCAAGTCACACACCATCCTGACTTGGAAGTATATCACCGTTCCTTCATCGTCGCTGGGTCAAAATCCTGGAACTCCCTCCCTAACAGCACTGTGGGAGTACCTTCATCACACGGACTGCAGTGGTTCAAGAAGGCAGCTCACCACCACCTTCTCAAGGGCATCGAGGGATGGGCAATAAATGCTGGCCTTGCCAGTGATGCCCACATCCCAGGAACGAATAAAACATTTTTTTAAGAGGTGTAAAAGCAGGCGCTTACAATTTGCCGTCCCTCGGGGAACACGCCGGGTAAATGGAGTCGGGTTCTCAGTGACTCTCCATTGCTTTCAATAGCTGACAGCTGCAAAAGTGGTATAAAAGCGACCATTTTACAACTGTTAGCTTTCCAATGTCAGAAGCTGGAACCTTCAGTGTTAGGAAGAGTCTTTTCAGCCTCATACACTTTGGAATTGTTTGTAGTGAACTCTATATTCACTGTAACCTTCGTTGAAGGAAATTTCTGACCAGTGACAGATTGCTTCTGTCAACTCAACTGGATCTGGCATATCAACAATCAAAATGGGCACAATTTATGCTCTCTCATCTTGGTCCTCTGAGCCTGATGAGAAACAGCCGCAGGAGCAGCAGAACCAACTACACCAGCAGCAGCAACAACAATGCCAACGTTCCCCTCAACCAACTCATGCTGCACAGGACAGAGGGCATCAGCGCAGGGATGCACCACGCCATAGGCATTACCCCCAGCACAGGGTCTATAGGCAGAGGATGAGCTTCCTCAACATGACGGAGTGCCGAAGGAGACACAGGCTATCGCTCCAGGTGGTCACCGACATTTGCGCATTGCTGGAGGAAGACCTACAGCCCAGAGGAAGGAGTGAACAGCCATTACCAGTGGTTGTCAAAGTCACCCTTGCCCTCAACTTCCTTGCCTCAGGCTCCTTCCAGGTATCTGCCACAGACATTAAAGGCATTTCCCAGTCTGCTGCACACAGCTGCATCACAGAGGTCACCGATGCCCTGTTTAACAAGTTGGGCAACTATATAAAGTTTACCACTCATCAAACAAGTGTGACTGAGCGGGCGATAGGCTTAGCCGCTCTGGCTGGCTTCCCACGGGTGCAGGGAGTGATTGACTGCACACATGTGGCAATCAGGGCACCCCATCACAATCCGAGAGCTTTTGTGAACCGCAAGGGTGTCCACTCCCTAAACTTTCAGCTGGTGTGCAACCACAATAAAATCATCATGCATATGTGTGCCAAGTTCCCTGGCAGCTGCCATGACTCGTACATCATGCGCCACTCCACCATCCCTCAGCTGTTCATAGAAACATAGAAACATAGAAGATAGGAGCAGGAGTAGGCCATTCGGCCCCTCGAGCCTGCTCCGCCATTCAATGAGATCATGGCTGATCATCCAAATTCAGTACCCTGTCCCTGCTTTCTCCCCATATCCCTTGATCCCTTTAGCCTTAAGAAATACATCTAACTCCTTCTTGAATATATTTAATGAATTGGCCTCAACTGCCTTCTGTGGTAGAGAATTCCACAGGTTCACCACAGGTTCCTCCTTATCTCAGTTCTAAATGGCTTACCCCTTATCTGTGACCCCTGGTTCTGGACTACCCCGCCATTGGGAACATCCTTCCTGCATCTAGTCTGTCTAGTCCTGTTAGAATTTTATATGTTCCAATGAGATCCCCTCTCATTCTTCTAAACTCTAGCGATTATAAGCCTAATCGACCCAATCTCTCTTCATACGTCATTCCTGCCATCCCAGGTATCAGTCTGGTGAATCGTCGCTGCACTCCCTCCATGGCAAGAACATCCTTCCTCAGAAAAGGTGACCAAAACTGCACACAATACTCAAGGTGTGGTCTCACCAAGGCCCTGTACAACTGCAGCAAGACATCCTTGTTCCTGTACTCTAATCCTCTCGATATGAAGGCCAACATACCATTTGCCTACTTAAACGCCTGCTGCACCTGCATGCTTACCTTCAGCGACTGGTGCACAAGGACACGCAGGTCTCGTTGCACTTCCCCTTCTCCCAATCTATTGCCATTCAGATAATAATCTGCCTTCCTGTTTTTGCCACCAAAGTGGATAGCCTCGCAATTATCCACATTATACTGCATCTGCCATGCATCTGCTCAATCACCCAACCTGTCCAAATCATACTGGAGTTTCTCTGCATCCTCCTCACAGCACACACGCCCACCCAGCTTTGTGTCATCTGCAAACTTGAAGATATTACATCTAGTTCCCTCATCTAGATCATTAATATATATTGTGAATAGCTGGGGTCCTAGCACCGATCCCTGCGGTACCCCACTAGTCACTGCCTGCCACTCAGAGAAAGACCTGTTTATTCCAACTCTTTGCTTCCTGTCTGCCAACCAGTTCTCTATCCAAGTCAGTGCATTACCCCCATCCCATGTGCTTTAACTTTGCACACTAATCTCTTATGCAGGACCTTATCGAAAGCCTTCTGAAAGTCCAAATACACTACATCCGCAGGTTCTCCCTTATCTATTCTACCAGTTACATCCTCAAAAAATTCCAGTAGATTAGTCAAGCACGATTTACCTTTTGTAAATCCATGTTGACTTTGTCCGATCCTGTCACTGTTTTCCAAGTGCTGCACTATTACATCTTTTATAATGGACTCTAGCATTTTCCCCACTACAGATGTCAGGCTTACCGATCTATAATTCCCCGTTTTCTCTCTACCAACTTTTATAAATAGTGGGGTTACATTAGCTACCCTCCAATCCATGGGAACTGTGCCAGAGTCTATCGAATTTTGGAAGATGACCAGCAATGCATCTATTATTTCTAGTGCCACTTCCTTAAGTACCCTAGGATGTCGATTATCAGGCCCTGGGGATTTATCGGCCTTCAATCCCATCAATTTCCCTAACACCATTTCCCTACAAATACTGATTTCATTCAGTTCTTCCCTCTCATTAGACCCTATGTTCCCTCGACATCACTGGGATGTTATTTGTGTCCTCCTTTGTGAAGACAGAACCAAAGTATATATTTAATTGGTCAGCCATTTCTTTGTTCCCCATTATAAATTCCCCTGATTCTGACTGCAAGGCACGTACGCTTGACTTCACCAATCTTTTTCTCTTCACATATCTATAGAAGCTTTAACAGTCAGTTTTTCTGTTCCCTGCAAGCTTACTCTCATACTCTATTTTCCCCCTCTTAATTAATCCCTTTCCCCTCCTTTGCTGAATCCTAAACTGCTCCCAATCCTCAGGTTTGCTGCTTTTTCTGGCCAATTTATATGTCCTCTCCTTGGATCTTGTGCTATCCCTAATTTCCCTTGTTAGCCACGGTTGAGTCACCTTTTTTGTTTTTATGCCAGACAGGGCTGAACAAATTCTGTAGTTCATCCATGTGATCTTTAAATTTTTGCCATTGCCTATCCACCATCAACCCTTTAAGTAACGTTCCCCAATCCATCCTAGCCAACTCGCGCCTCATACCATCATAGTTTCCTTTATTTAAATTCAGGACCCTAGTCTCTGAGTCAACTACTTCACTCTCCATCTTAATGAAGAATTCTATCATATTATGATCGCTCCTCCCCAAGGGGCCTCGCACAACAAGGTTGCTAATTTATCCTTTCGCATTACGTAATACCCAGTCTAGGATGGCCTGATCTCCTAGTTGATTCCTCAACATATTGGTCCAGGAAACCATCCTATATACACTCAAGGAATTCCTCCTCCACAGTATTGTTACTAATTTGGTTAGCCCAATCTATATGTAGATTAAAGTCACCCATGATAACTGCTGTGCCCTTATTGCACGCGTCTCTAATTTCCCATTTAATGCCATCCCCAACCTCAGCATTACTGTTTGGGGGTCTGTAAACAACTCCCATTAATGTTTTCTGCCCCTTGGTATTTCTCAGCTCTACCCATACAGATTCCACATCATCAGAGCTAATATCCTTCCTTACTATTGTGTTAATCTCCTCTTTAACCAGCAATGCTATCCCACCTCCTTTTCCTTTTTGCCTGTCCTTCCTGAATATTGAATACCCCTGGATGTTGAGTTCCCAGCCTTGGTTGCTCTGGAGCCATGTCTCTGTCATCCCAATTCTATCATATTCATTTACATCTATTTGCGCAGCTAATTCATCCACCTTATTAGGAATGCTCCTCGCATTAAGACACAAAACCTTCAGGCTTGTTTTTTTAACACTCTTAGTCCTTTTAGAATTATTATTTACTGTGGCCCTGTTTGATTTGCACCCTTGATTTCTCTGCCTTCCACTTTTGCATTTCTCCTTCCTGTCTTTTGCTTCTATCCTTGCTTCCCTTTCCTCTGTCTCCCTGCACAGGTTCCCAGCCCCTTGCCATTTTAGTTTAAACCCTCCCCAACAGCACTAACAAACACTACCCCTAGGACATTGGTCCCGGTCCTGCCCAGGTGCAAACTGTCCAGTTTGTACTGGTCCCACCTCCCCCAGAACCAGTTCCGATGTCCCAGGAATTTGAATCCCTCCCCCTTGCAACATTCCTCTAGCCACGTATTCATCCAAAATATCCTTCTATTTCTACTCTGACTAGTACGTGGCACTGGTAGCAATCCAGAGTTTACTACCTTTGAGGTCCTATTTTTTATTTACCTCCTAACTCCCTATATTCAGCTTTTAGGACCTCATCCGGTTTTTTACCTATATTGTTGGTACCTATATGTAACACGACAACTAGCTGTTCACCCTCCCCCTCCAGAATGCCCCGCAGCCGCTCCGAGACATCCTTGACCCTTGCACCAGGGAGGCAACATTCCATCCTGGAGTCTCATTTGCGGCCGCAGAAACGCCTATCTATTCCCCTTACAACAGAATCCCCTCGTCTCCCCATGTGCTAGTCAGAGTAGAAATGGAAGGATATTTCAGATGAATACGTGGCTAGAGGAATTTCTTTTAATTTACTTTAATCATAAGCAGTACTATACTCCTGCAATGTATTATTGCACTTGCATGGTCCAGATACATTGGCCCAGAATTTCCTGGAACTGTTTTAGTGTAACTACGGCGTAAGAGTGGCATTGCGCAATTTTTTTTCTGAGGAAATTAGCGCAGGACTGATTTATGCTGGTTTTATGTGTGAATTTCCTTGATCATTTGCTCCGCTTCTAAGATACGTCCATCAAAACCCTCTGCTGCTCTATTACATATCTCCCGACACCACCATGACAAAGACTAGCTCACATGAGTTTCCTACATTTACATCAGTAATGCGTTGGCACAGATTTACACCCAAAAATGTAGACGCAGCACAGCTCGAAGTCAACTGATATCCATGTGAGTGAGATTTCTGGGGTTTGATAGCGATTTTCTTTGCAAATTTATTTTTTTGTTGCATTTTTCTTACTGAGACCTGTACTGTATTTAATCAACTGCTGTCAGTCTCAGTGTCAAAATCTTTTGGAAACATCCCGCCCAGTTGCACCAGACATTGAACGCCCTAACCAGTGGTTTTAAAGGGGCCAGTTCAGAGATGGAACTGACCAATATGCTTCCCTCCCACAACCATCGGACTGTAGCGGGATGCCCGGTTACATTTAATGTAACAATGAGCCATTCAATACAGACCTCACATACTGACCAATTTGAATGAAATACACAAGACGTTTCATACTGTATCAAGACAGAGCCTGGAAATAAAAAAGAAATTGAAGAAAGTCAAATGAGCAATCCGCAAGTTGTAAGAAAAAAAATGCACCTGATATCTAAGGTATTATGACAAATCTCAAAAGACGTTGGCAGTGTTACAGCTGAATGGCTGTGAAGTCTGCAACATTATCTAAAGAGAGGCGAGGATATCTAAGGGTCAGTAGAAAAATAACTTAGCCACAAAACAGTACTGATATAGGGATCCCATCTGGAGGTGTGAGAAATGCCAGGAAGTTTACCTATTGCCTCTATGAGCGAGGTACTTTGTGCTATAGTCAACCCAAACAATAAGATGGCATTAAAGACACAAAGGGGGGGATTTTAGCTCAGGTGTGGGATGGTGTCGTGTTATCCGAATTTCGTGTTTCCCACACGAATCTAAATGGATGTGGGAGATTGATGCAATTTTAACTGAATTGGCCAATTGATTTCCAACGCGTGGGAAGCCTTTGCAAATGGGTTTTTCATGACTGAAAGTCCCCTCCGATGACATCATCATTGCTGCTGCATTTAAGGTCCACAGCAAGCCTTGCTTCTTCTGCAGACTGTCAAGCTTCTTGACTGTGCAGTGTGAGGGAGCTGCAGCAAATATGACAAGTGGGAGAGCAAGATCAGCTCCTCGCTTTGACGAGGTGGCACTGCAGGCATTAGTGGATGGGGCTAGGACCAACAGGGAGGTGGTCTTCCCTTCATCAGGGAGGAAGAGGCCTCCCACTCAGACCAAGGCAGTGTGGATGCAGGTGGCTGAGGAGGTCAACTCCTTGGGAGTCACCCGCAGAACCTGGATACAGTGCAGGAAAAGACTTCATGACCTTCAGCGCACTGGAAAAGTGAGTATGAATTTCCCATCACCCTCAATTTGATCCCCATTGCCTTTCCTCACAAGCACTCAGCTTTAGCAATCTCTTCCTCCACATCCCACTTGACACTGACATCCATGCACCCTTACCCATTCCCTCTCTCTCTATGCGCACATTCACAAAACTATTCGACCATGCAGCCCTCACACTCCCTATCACTCTGATGCTTTGAACACAACTGACAGCACACAGGGTGGGCCCTTGGTCTTGCAACCTCACTCCATTTTTGTCTCCTTCTAAGTATCTATGCTATGCAATCTCTACACTCACTCCTTCATTCTCACTCAACCTCCACTTGTCTCCCTCATTGCAGGAAAAGAGAGCTCACAACAAAAGAGAGTGAGCCAGGGCAGGAGGAGGGACAGCCTCAATAGCCCACCTGACCACCTGGGAGGAGGCCGTCCTGGAAATTATGGGTATAGAGGATGATTTGCGCATGGGGGACGACAGACGGGTGTAAAACAGCAAGCTGGTGACAGAAAAGTTTCCCATCTCTCTCTTTGACATTGCATGAGTTGCTGATAATGATTGTGAAGCTGTAACAGATGGACTTATGAGCATCTGCAAAAAGCTATGTGCATCTAGCCTTTGCATCACATCTCTGACTCTTTCCTTTACTCCCCCACAGGACCATCACAAGCATCCGTCCCACCTAGCCAGGAAGAAGAGGCTGAGCAGCCAGACTCCTCAGAGGTAGCTGCAACCTCTGAGGGCGCAGCGTCAGCAGAATTCAGCGCACCCAGCACCAGCGCAGACACTCACACCTCGTTGGGACTTTCGGGACATAGAGTAGTGTTGTCACCTGGTGTATCACAGCTCACAAGTGAGCATCAGCAGATTGTGGAGACAGGGACAGCAGTGGAGAGTCCTAGTCGGAGAGCGCAGGACTCTGCCAGCTCGGCTCAGCAGCATGTCGACCCTCTGCCTCTGGGTCCATCCATAAGATCAGAGGTGATGGAACTCCATGCACAGATGCAGGAGTCTCTGGCAGGTTTTGTCTTTAGGGTCGCTGTGAGTGTGGAGCGAATGGAGGAGTCCATAGCGAACATGAGCAGTGCCTTTGTGGAGTCATTGGCGCATGAATGCATCACCACGGAAAGGATGGCTACCTCCGTGGAAAGGAGTGCTACCTCCGTGGTAAGGCTGGCTACCGTAGAGGAGAGGTTGGCTATGGCCATGGAGCAGCTTAGTCGCCAGGGTATGGAAAACATGGTAATTGTTCAGAATAGAATGACATCTCTTGAGGAGCGATGGGCATCTATTGAACAGAGAAACCAGACCTTCATGGAATTCCTTCTGAGTAGTACTGCCATTGCAGATACTGGTCCCCATGGCCCCCCTGATGTGCAGCAAGGTGCTCTCCAGCCACTTCCAGGTGCTGGCCCTTCTGGCCTGTGCAGCTTCAGGTGGGTGAGCAGCAGCCTGGCGCTCCTGCTGCTGCTGCTGTTACTGGTGCTGCTGTTGTTCCTGGTTCTGCTGCTGCCGCGCCTGGTGCTCGAGCTCCTCTAATGCCCAGATGGGAAGGAAATAAATGGCTCTCATGCTTCTGGTATATGCCTCCGTTGAGGAAGCGCTGAGTGAAGGTGGCGAGAGGCGTTTCCCAGGAGGTCACACTGGAGATGGGTGTGAGGCTCCAACCTTCCACAGGTGTGGTTAAGCCTTCTAAAAGTTGTCCCAGACCTGAGACCACTAAGTCCTGCTACCTGCAAATCATGGCTGATCAAATCTCCTCTCTAATGGTTGACCTGCAGTTGATAGTCAGCAATCCAATAGTGCTCCCGCCAGGTTTCACATTCGTGTTTCCCACCAGGCGTGTTTCATGTGGGAAAAGGGTTAAATTCACAATGGCCTTTCAAAATAGGATTATAGAGGCCATTTAGTGGTTGTTAAGGGCCCTAATGACCAGTCCCACCTGTTGGATGCAGGACGGAGTCGGGACCATCAGACACAACTGAGTTAAAATTGCTCAGATTCAGGAACCAGGCCGGGGGGGCGCGGGGGTGGGGATGGGGGGTGTCCCGCCCGCCAGGGGGGGTCCCGCCCGCCAGTTTTTGCGATTTTAACCCCCCGCACGACTCCAAGCCCACCTCCATGGCTCAATAAAAATCGAGCCCAAAGAATCAACACTGTTGCAAGACTGGGTACAGCTGTATTAACTAAATATTTACACAGAATATCTGGGGAATGTTAATAGTTCATCATTATTTTGTTACCTTTGTCTAGACATTTCTTATATTCTATGACTCACTATGGGTGATTGCACAAAATGTTTAATCACATTAAATCTCATGAGGATCACTTATGTAAAATGTTAACGTTGTCTAAGAGACGTGGTTGCAATGTGGCCAAGGTTGGGAACTAAACATTCCAGGATACTTAGCTTTTAGAAGAGATAGGCAAAATGGAAAAGGAGGAGGGGTATCCCTGATAATAAAGGATGGGATAAAGACAGTAGAGAGAAAGGATATCAGCTCTGGAAATCAAGAAGTAGAATCAGTTTGGGTAGAGCTAAGAAACAGCAAGGGGCAGAAACATTGGTGGGAGTTGTTTATAGGCCCGCAAACAGTAGCTGTAATGTAGGGCAGTGTATAAATCAGGAAATTAGAGGCACATGTAACAAGGGTAATACGGTAATCTTTAATCTACATATAGACGGCAAACCAAATTTGCAGTAATAGTGTGGAGGATGAATTCATGGAATGTATACAAGATAGTTTTCTAGATCAGTATGTTGAGGAAACAACTAGGGAACAAGTTATTTTACATCTGGTATTGTGCAACAAGAAAGGGTTAATTAATAACCTTGTAATAAAGGGGCCTTTAGGGAAGAGTGACCATAATATAATAACATTTTATATTGAGTTTGAAATTGATTTAGTTAAATGCAAAACTAGGGTCTGAAATCTAAACAAAACAAACTTCTTCTTCTTAGGCAGTCCCTCGGAGCTGAGGATGACTTGCTTCCACATTAAAAATGAGTTCTCAGGTGACAAATGAGTCCAATGCGGGACCTACAGTCTCTGTCACAGGTGGGGCAGATGGTGGTTGAGGGGGCGGGTTGGTGGAGTGCTTGGGTTGACGTGCACTCCTTGTGCTGCTTGCGCTTGGCTTCCGCTTGTTCCCGACGAAGAGACTCGAGGTGTTCGGCTCCTTCCCGGATGCTTCTCCTCCACTTTGTGCGGTCTTGGGCCAGGGATTCCCTGGAGTCGGTGGGGATGTTGCACTTTTTCAAGGAGGCTTTGAGGGTGTCCCTGAAGTGTTTCCTCTGCCCACCTGGGGCTCTGTTGCTGTGTTGGAGCTCCGACTAGAGCGCTTGTTTTGAGAGTCTCGTATTGGGCATGCAGATGATGTGACCCGCCCATCGGAGCTGATCGAGCGTGGTCAAAGCTTCGATGCTGGGGATGTTGGCCTGAGCGAGAACACTGACATTGGTGTGCCTATCCTGCCATTATTTGCAGGATCTTGCAGAGGCAGCATTGGTGGTACCTCTCCAGTGCTTTGAGGTGCCTGCTGTACATGGTCCATGTCTCTGAGGCACACTGGAGGGTGGGTATCACTACTGCTATGTAGGTATGAGGTGTGAGTTGGGTAAGGTAGTTTGGGAAACTACATTAAAAGGTATGGCAGTAGAGAAGCAATGGCTAGCATTTAAAGAATTAATATATAATTTACAACAAATATACATTCCTTTAAGGCACAAAAACCCCACAGGAAAAGTGGTCCAAGATAGTATTGAATCAAAGGAAGAGGCTTATAATGTTGCCAAAAAGAGTAGTAAGCCTAAGGATTGGGAAGATTTTAGAATTCAGCAAAGGAGGATCAAGAAATTGATAAAGAAAGGGAAAAAAGAATATGAGAGTAAACTAGCAAGAGACATAAAAACAGACTGTAAAAGCTTCTATAGGTATGTAAAATGGAAAAGATTAGCGAAAGTAAATGTGGGTCCCTTACAGGCTGAGACAGGAGAAATTATAATAGGGAATAAGGAAATGGCAGAGAAATCAAACAAATACTTTGGGCTCAATTTTGACAGTGTGGGCAGGCTGGGGTGTGTCAGGTGGCATTCATGTCACTCTGAAGTGAAGTGGGGAAAAAGTGCGATTTTCCCCTAATTGGGCAATTGATTTCGAGCATGTGGGAACTGCTGGCCTGATGAGTCTTTTCATACAGAAAGTCGCCTCCGATAACGTCATCAATGCTGCTGGATTTAAGGCCGGCAAGCAGCCTTGCTTCTTCTGGAGACTGCAAACTTTATGGTGATTGTAGTAAGGAATTCATTGATCGACTATATCCACCAGCAGACAAAAGTGTGCTCCACGCTTCAATGAGCCCTCCCTGCAAGCTCTGGTGGAGGGAGCAAAATCGAATAAGGAGGTGCTCTTCCCTTCCTCAGGGAGAAAAAAACCATCCCAGCAGACTAAAGCTGTGTGGCTGCAAGTGGCCCAGGTGGTCAACTCCATATCGATGAGCCGCAGAACCTGGCTGCAGTGCAGGAAGAGGTTTCATGACTTTCTCCGCACAGGAAACGTGAGTATGACTTTCCCATCTCCCTCAATCTGATCCCCATCGACTCTCCTCACCAGCACTCTGCTTTGCTAACCTCTTCCTCCACATCCCACTTGACACTTACTTCCCTGCACCCTTACCCATTGCCTCTCTCTCTATGGTCACATTCACTTAACTATTCGACCATGCAGCCCTCACACTCCCTATCACTGTGATGCAACAACAACAACAACTTACAACACACAGGGAGGGCCCTTTGTCTCCTTCTAAGCATCTATGCTATGCATTCTCTACACTCATTCCTTCATTCTCACTCAAACTCCACTTGTGTCCTTCATTGCAGGAAAAGAAAATCCACAATAAGAGGGAAAGAGCGAGGACAGGAGGAGGGCCATCTCAGTAGCCCAGCTCATTGCCTGGGAGGAGGCGGCCCTGGAAATTGTCGGTATCGAGGAGGATTCCCAAGTGGGGGATGGACAAACGAGCGCATCACAGCAAGCTGGTGACAATAGTTTGGCATCTCTCTCATTGACATTGCATGAGTCACTGATTAAAAATCTGATGCTCTAACAGATTGACTTATGATCAACGTGCATGTAATCTTGACCTCACATCGCTAACTCATTCCTTTACTCCCCCACAGGGCCATCAAGAGCCTCCATTCCCACTGTCCAAGAGGAACAGCCTAAGCTTCCAGACTCCTCAGAGGAAGCTGCAACCTCTGAGGGCGCAGCATCAGCAGAATTCAGCGCACCCAGCACCAGCGCAGTCACAGCTCGGTGGGGCCTTCGCGAGAGTAATGTTGTCACCTGGTGTATCACAGCTCACAAGTGAGCATCACCAGATGGTGGAGACAGCAGTGGAGAGTTCTCGTCGGAGGGCGCAGGACTCTGCTAGCTCGGCTCAGCTGCATGTTGACCCTGTGCCTCCGGGTCCATCTAGAAGGAGAGCGGTGCTGGAACTCCAGGAACAGGTGCAGGAGTCTCTGGCACGTTTTGTCTCCAGGGTCGCTGTGAGTGTGGAGCGAATGGAGGAGTCCATCGCTAACATGAGCAGAGACTTTGTGGAGGGATTGCCGTGTGAAAGCATCAATATGGAAAGGATGGCAATCTCCATGGAAAGGATGGCTAACTCCGTGGTAAGGCTGGCTACCGTAGAGGAGAGGATGGCTATGGTAGAGGAGAGGATGGCTCCAGCCATGGAGGAGCTTAGTCGCTAGGGTCTTGAAAACATGGTCATTGTTCAGAATAGAATAACATCTCTTGAGGAGCGATGGTCAGCTATTGAGCATAGAAACCAGACCTTCATGGAAGTCCTCTGGAGTAGGACCTCCAGTGCAGAAACCGGTCCTCCTGGCCCCCCTGCAGTGCAACAAGGTGCTGACAAGCCACTTGCTAGCTTGGAAGTGGGGCTGACCGATGAGAGGGATGTTGATGGCAGACAACAAGGAAGTGGTGGCTCCTCTCCAAGCATTCACACGACCATGCCACTGCAAAGCCATCGGTCAGAGTCCCACCACAGTCATCACCCAACTGAGATGGGCATCTCAGCCCCTGCACAGCCGCAGGAGCAGCAGGCTGTTGTTGAGCCCTCACAGGTTCACAACCCCAGAGGGCACCCGCCAAAGGCGTCGAGACAGGAGCAGCAAGAAAGTGAGCAAGGGGCCTCCACATCTGCTGAAGCCACAGGGGAAGCACCACGTAGGAGCACGCGTAAGAGGAAGATAATGCACAAGTAGTCACAAGGGTAGTCACTTGGGTGCTGTGATGTATTGTATTTGGACCAGCCATCCTTGTCATGGTATCATAAACAGAATTGATGGCAAACTGTTGAAGTTGTGGCCTGTGTCATTTCACAAATGGGACTTTCACATTGAGGGCTTAGGGCGACTTGCAATTGTTAGTATGGTGGTCAGAGCAAGTGAAATACGCAGGTTCTTGTCCATTGTCAATGCTCTGCTAAGAAGGTGCGAGACAAAAGTGTTTGATTGTGCAGGCTAAGCAAATCTGGCCAACATGAGTGCGTCCCTTGCATCCCGGGCAGCAATGTGGTCGCGCTCTGGCGCCTTCTGGCCTGTGAAGTTTCAGGTGGGTGAGCAGCAGCTTGGCGCTCCTGTTGTTGCTCCCGCTGTTGGTGCTGCTGTTGTTCAGGGTTCTGCTTCTGCCGCGGCTGGTCTTCGTCTGAATCTGATGTCAAGGAGGAAAGGAAATAAATGGTTCCCATGCTTCTGCTATATACCTCAGTTGAGGAAGCGCTCGGTCAAGGTGGGGAGAGAGGTTTCCAAGGAGGTCACACTGGAGATGGGTGTGAGGCTCCAACCTTCCACAACAATGAGTAGGCCTGCTAAATTTACCCCAGACCTGAGACAACAAAGTCCTGTCACCTGCAAATGATGATTGCTGAAAACTCCTTTTTAATGGTGGAGCTGCAGCTGTTACTAAGCAATCCACTTGTGAGGCCGCCAGGATTACCTGGCATGGTCCAGAGGAGGTGTGTAGGATGGGGGAAATGTCTAAAAATCAGAAAGGCCTCTCAAAATGGGATAATAGAGGCAATTAACTGGTTGTTAAGGGCCTTAAGAATCTGAAACCCCGATTCTGGGAAAATTGCTCGGAGGTGGGATGGAGGCGGGATCGGGATCGGGCCCGCACGCCAATTTTTGCAATTTTAACACCTCACACGCCTCCAATCCTGCCTCCTCGGGCCTGGCAAAATCGAGCCCTTTGTGTCTGTCTTCACGGAAGAAGACGCAAAAAACTTCCCAGAAATATTGAAGAACCAAGAGTTAGCGAGAATGAGGAACTGAAATAAATTAGTATGAGTAAAAAAATAGTACTGGAGAAATTAATGGGATTGAAAGCCGATAAATCCCCTTGTCCTATGGCCTACATCCTAGGGTTTTGGAAAAGGTGGCTATTGAGATAGTGGATGCATTGATTGTCATTTTCCAAAATTCCATAAATTCTAGAGCGGTTCCTGCGAATTGGAAGGTAGCAAATGGAGGGAGAGAAAAAATGCGGAACTACAGACCAGTTAGCCTGACATCAGTAATAGGGAAAAGGCTAGAATCTATTATTAAGGGCGTGGTAACAGGGCACTTAGAAAATAATAATAGGATTGGATAGCGTCAACATGGATTTATGAAAGGGAAATCATGTTTGACGAATCAGTTAAAGTTTTTTGAGGTTGTAACGAGCTGAAAAGTTAAGGGGGAACCAGTGGAAGTGGTGTAATTGGATTTTCAGAAGGCATTTGATAAGGTGCCACACAAGAGATTATTAAACAAAATTAGGGCTCATGGGATTGGGGTAATATACTAGCATGGATTGAGGATTGGTTCACGGACAGAAAACAGAGTAGGAATAAACAGGTCATTTTCGGGTTGGCAGGCTGTAACTAGTGGGGTAACTGAAAGTTAACATGCAGGTACAGCAAGCAATTAGGAAAGCAAATGGTATGTTGGCCTTTATTACAAGAGGACTTGAGTATATGAGTAAAGACATCTTACTGCAATTATATAGGGCCCTGGTGAGACCACACCTGGAGTATTGTGTACAGTACGGTAGCAAAAAACTGCGGATGCTGGAAATCCAAAATAACAGCAGAAAATGCTGGAAAAACTAAGCAGGCCAGGCAACATCCGTGGAGAGAGAAATAGAGTCAAGGTTTCAGGTCAAAACCCTTCATCAGGACTGAAAAAACACAGGAAATGAAATAGATTGTGTACAGTGTTGGTCTCCATACCTAAGGAAGAATATACTTGCCATAGAGGGAGTGCAACGAAAGTTCACCAGACTGGTTCCTGGGATGGGGGATTGTCCTATGCGGAGAGATTGAATAGACTAGGCCTATATTCTCTAGAGTTTAGAAGAATGAGAGGTGATCTCATTGAAACATACAAAATTCTTACAGGGCTTGACATGGTAGACGCAGGGAGGATGTTTCCCCTGGCTGGGGAGTCTAGAACAAGGGGGTCACAGTCTTAGAATAAGGGGTCGGCCATTTAGGACTGAGATGAGGAGAAATTTCTTCACTCAGAGGGTGATGAATATTTGGAATTCGCTACCCCAGAAGGCTGTGGAGGCTCAGTCGTTGAGTATATTCAAGACAGAGAGCGATAGATTTTTGGATATTAAGGGAATCAAGGGATATAAGGATAGTGCAGGAAAGTGGAGTTGAGGTAGAAGATCAGCTATGATCTTATTGAATGGCGGAGCAGGCTCGAGGAGTCAAATGGCCTACTCCTGCTCCTATTTCTTATCTATATATATAAATCGGTACTTCTGTCTGTCATTCTGTCATTCTGTCTGTCATTCTGTCTGTCATTCTGTCTGTCATCGCGTGTGCGTCTTGCAGGTATGCGCTCGAAAGTTACAGGGTGTACATACGCGCGCGTTACCTCCAAAGAAAGCTTACGCTTCCGAGACGGTTTTAAGCGTATTTACGTTTCGGCCGGGCTAAAATTGCGCCCGCGGTATCCCAAAAACCTTCAACATTCCGCTCATTAGCATCTCATTATCCGCTCATTAGCGACAGAGTGACCTCGAGCTCGACCAATCGTATGCCGGGTTGCTGGCGTGTGCTGCCGGGCCAATCGGTGCGTGTGTGGCCGGGCTTTATCGTTCTGAACCGAGGTGAGTCGCCGCCATCTTGATTCCAAACTTTTCCTTTCTTTTTCCCGCTTTCTGCGTCTTAAAAAAAAAGGGTTGCTTTTAAAACACATATTGTTTTAAAAAAAAATGATTTAGAAAGTAATTAACTTATCTAATCTCATTAATTTTCCTACCTTTCCCCGTTTTTCCAGGTAGGCCTAGAAGCCTCGGCGTCTCCTCCGCACCCACGCCCGAGCTAGGCACCTCCCGGCCCCATTCGAAGGCTGGAGGGCCGAGCCTCAGCCCAGCGCCGCTAGGGTGCGCGCGCAGCAGGAGCTGAGACGCGCTGTCTCTCTCTGGCTGGCCGGGGGGCGGGGCTTGCTGAGCGTCCAGCGTTACCCTGGCAACCGGGTCCGCCGGACGTCTCGCACAGCCGCAATCGGCGGTCTTCACCTCGGGGGGGGGGCCGCGACCCTCGTGGGGGGGGCGGGGGGGGCCGCGACCTTCAGGCGGGGGGGGCGGGTGGGGGGCCGTGCGCGCAGCAGGAGCAGCTGAGACGCGGCGTCTCTCTCTCTGGCTTGGTCAGCGTCACGGTTACCCTGGCAACCGGGCCCGCCGGCTGAGAGAGACGCCGCGTCTCAGCTCCTGCTGCGCGCGCAATCGGCGGTCTTCACCTCGGGGGGGGGCGACCCCCGCCCTCCCTCCCTTTCCCCCCCCCCCCCGCCCTCCCTTCCCCCCCTGCCCTCCCTTCCCCGCCCTCCCCCCCCTCCCCCTCCCCCCGCCCTCCCTTCCCCTCCCTCCCCTCCCTCCCTTCCTCCCCCTCCCCTCCCCCCTCCCTTCCCCGCCCTCCCCCTCCCCTCCCCCCCTTCCCCGCCCTCCCTTCCCCTCCCCCTCCCCCCCTCCCTCCCCTCCCTCCCCCCTCCCCTCCCCCTCCCCCCTCCCCTCCCTCTCTTCCCCCGTCGCTCTCTCTCTTCCCCCCAGTCGCTCTCTCTCTTCCCCCCAGTCGCTCTCTCTCTTCCCCCCAGTCGCTCTCTCTTCCCCCCAGTCGCTCTCTCTCTCTCTTCCAACAACAACATTCCCTCGAAAAAGCCTCGGCACCGCTGGGCACTTCAGCTAGTGTTCTTATGTAACAGTATCAGGAGTGCAGCCTGAATGGACTGTGAACAAATGTAATGTCAATCTCTGCAGCTGCAGTCGACTGGTGTCAAGTTTGATGGTGGGCAGTAAAGGTCATGGCATCTTGATTTATATTAAAAGATGTGGAAACGCTCTCAACTTAAAACCAGAGATAGAACTGTCACATTCTGTGACAGAATGGCATCAAGAACCACTCAATAATTGCAGACATGTTGGGCATGTGCATATGGGCCAGACTATCAATTTGAAAAACTTCAAAATGTTGAGAGAACTGCATATATAGATGCTGCACCAGCACGAATCACCAGATAATATGGGCAATTGCATCTACCTGAGCAGCAAAATGATGCCTAGAGAAGGGAAGTTACAAGACAAGTAGTCGCTATGCATGAAATATTTAATGGACAGCTCATACTGGAACCAATGTTCTATTGTTAGTGAAAAATGAGACCAAATAACACCATTTTACTGATAATTCTGTATGGAAACAAGAACCTGGGTGCTAACCTTGGTTACCAAAACAGACTTGGAAATGCATGGGCAGCAGCAGTCTGTCTGGCTGGATGACAGGCAGCGACAAGGGCAATGGCGGAGTGGCAGTGCTGGGAGCAGGAATGCTGTCATCCTGAGAGAGGACAGCAGGTTCCTGCTCCACTGACCGACTGCCACTCCCCCTGGGGCAGCACCTCAGCATCCCAGCAATCTGTTGGAGCACAGATTGCTGGCCTGCTGCGACCCCGTGAAATCCCCAGTCGACGGTGGTAGACCCAGCCATGATGGCAGCAGTCAGAGCTTGCATGGCATCAAGCTGTGACTGCATGAGAGCAGTCTGAGATTGGATGCCAGCAATCATAGACTGCATTACAGCACTAAGACGTTGCGTCGCTCCCGCCCGTGCTGCAATGGAAGCTGCCAGATCGCCCATCACACGCAGCATCAGGTTTGGGTCATCACGGTCTCTCTAGGAGTCTACCATCCTTTGCAGACTGGAAATGATGGACTGCATGGTGTGCGCAGAGCCTTGTGCAATGTTGGAGGTGCACTCCTGCATGCTCCTTACCATTGCTGAGAAGCTCTCGGGCACCCTTGCCATTGCACCTATCATCTCCGTGTGCATGCCCATCACCCTTCTTCTAAAGGCCTCCCCATTAAGGTCCTCATCTGAGTCCTGTGCAGCAGAACTCACGCATGAACTCGCCCTCTGGGGAGCTGGCCCCTGAGCTACCCTTTTGCCCTGACCTTGCTGCAGCCAACTTATCCCCGGTTCCTCACCCTGTGTAGATCCCACTATTATACTAGCCTCTAAAGAACGCGTAGTGCCTGTATATGAGCTGGTTCCTGTGGGTGAGACATGTAGTGACGAGATGTGTTCTTCCTCCTGCTCGTCTCCCACCTCGCCTTCTTGAACTGCTGCAGTCTGGGTGGTGAAGGTATTTGCAGTGCTGTTAGGGAGGGAGTTCCAGGATTTTGACCCAGTGACGATGAAGGATTGGCGATATATTTCTAAGTCAGGATGATATGTGACTTGGAGGGGAACTTGGAGGTGGTGGTGCTCCCATGCACCTGCTGCCCTTGTCCTACTAGGTGGAAGAGGTTGCGGGTTTGGGAGGTGCTGCCAAAGAAGTCTTGGCGAGTTGCTAATGTGCATCTTGTAGATGGTACACACTGCAGCCACGATATGCCAGTGGTGGAGGGAGTGAATGTTTAAGATGGTGTTTGGGGTGCCAATCAAGCGGGCTGCTTTGTAGGGTAGAGCACCGCCCTCCGTCTCCCACAGCGAACAACGTCTCCAATGCTTGATCGCAGAATCTGCAGGCTCTCTCCCTGGGGTGTGGCTCTGCCATGAGTACAGCTGCTTCAGTTCTCTGGCTCCTTCTTCTTGTTCTGCTTTGGCTTGCTGAGGCAGCTGTACAGCCAGCAATGCTGAGACTGAGGTTTTGCAGCATCTATGAACTTTAAGTACTGACAAAAGCCTGTGGCAATCAAGACTTGTGATTAGACTGCACTCAATACTGGTCCACTCTTTCAGTGTAATGCCAATGAGCTTGGGCTTAAAGACTTGAATTAGCGCTCCAATCATTTCTTTGAGCAGTGAGGATGAATTTTGTGTGCAGCCTAAAGCATTAGCGCCTGGCGCTAATTCTTCAACTTTTCTAATTATACCGCCCATTCCTGGGCTATACTGAATTTCTTGCCAACAAACTGTAAATGAAGCCAGGAAGAATTATGACATGAAACTAATTTTTCGAAATTAGTAGGTAAACACTCAAAAGATATATCAAAGTCATGATAGATAGCATCAAGTACGATTTAGAGAATGTGAATAGAAATGGATGACACAAAGAGTCTGGACAAACAGACTGCAAACAGCAATTCAATTAATGAACTTTGAGTATTGAAAAGAAGGAAAGAAAGAAGTTGTATTTTTCCACATCGCAAAGAGCTTCATAAAGCTGATAAATACTTTTAGAAGTGTAGTCACTGTTGTAATTTAGGGAAATGTAGCAGCCAATTTGTACACACCAAAGTCCCACAAGCAGCAATGAGATAAATACCCAAATACTCTGGCTGGAATTTTCTGTCGGGTGTGGACGGTTGGTGTGGTGGGTCGCAACCCTGTCGCTGCTTCCATCCCACTCCAGAAATCGACTTTGCATTAATGGGGCCTAATAAGCCTGCCCAGTATGTTACCCGTCCCAATTAAATGGTGCGGGTCTGATGATGTCATCCATGACACATTTTCAGCCAGAGATTTAAAGGAGCCACGGCCACGTTGCCTTTGAAGCTTCATCTAGGAGTGTGCAGTCACTGCACTGGGGCTGTTGATTGTTCCAAACACTTGGAAACATGATTGCACAGAGGCAGAGGGCTGCACCCAGGTTCTCCGATGACTCCCTCCATATGCTTGTGGAGCGAGTGAGAGCATGCAGGGAGGTCCTCTTCCCTTCCGATGGGCAGAAGAGACCTCCCCAGGAGACCAAAAGTAGCGCCCCGCTGAAGATAGCGCCCCACAGCAGGCGCCACCGAAGCTTTCCCCCAAGGAGCCCATTTGGCATTGCCACCCCACTCCATCATAGTCTCTCTCGAAAGATCTAACCCATCCATTCGTTACACCCATTCCATCACTCTCACTCAACCTTCTCTTCTTTCCCTCCTTGCAGGAAAAGAGAGCCCACAATAAGATGGAGAGGGGGAGAACTGGAGGTGGAACACCATTATTTGCCACCCTCACAACAGCAGAGGAGGCTGCTTTAGAAGTATTGCGATTCACCGAGCAGCTCAAGGTGGGAGACGGAGAGAGGGGGACATCTCAGCAATGTGGTGATAGAATTACATATCAAACAGCTACATGGCATACATCAGTCACTCATATGGGGACTGATGTCATCAGTCACTGAATGGTCATCATATGCATAATGGTATTGGTACCCATTCTTGATATGACATATCTAACTCATCTCTTTACTCTCCCACAGGTCCATCAAGTGCTCCCCTCCCACCACTGTCCAGGAGGAAGAGGAAGACCACTCCTCAGAGGAGCCTCCAGTCTCTGAGGGTGCACCATCACCAAGCAGAAGCGTACCCAGCACCAGCACAGTTAGGGTAGTGTTGTCACCTGGTGTCTCACAACTCACGTGAGCAAGAACAGATAGTGGAGTCAGGGATAACAGTGGAGACTCCTTGCCAGAGGGCGTAGGACGCTCCTAGCTCTGCTCAGCTGCATGCAGATGCTGAGCCTCGGGGGCCATCCAGAAAGAGGGCGATCCTGAAGGTGCAGGAAGAAGTGTAGGAGGCTCTGACAGGTTTTGCAAGCGCAATGTCTGCAAATATTCAGAGAATGGAGGAATCCATCTCCAACATGAGCACCACCATGTCGCAGGCGATGGCGACTGTAGGCTCTTCCATGGAAAGGATGGCCACCTGCATGGAGCCGCTAATGTGCCACTCACAGGAGCACATACTATCTATGGAGAATAGATGGCAGAGTCTCATAGACCTCCGCTCTAGGAGGGATGTCAGCATAGACGTGGGTCCTCATAGCCCTACTGCTATGCAGCAAGTTGCTCTCCAGCTCCTTGTTAGCAGGAAAGTGCGGGTGGCCCATGAGAGGGATAATAGTGAGAGGGAACATAGAAGTGTGGGCTCCTCTCAAAGTGCTCACACTTCTCCCCCATTGCCACTCCCTCAGTCAGAGCCCCAGATGGCTCCTCGGATCGTGATGGCCGAGTCTGCCCCTGCACAGTCACAGGAGGAGCAGACTTTGGTGGGGTCATCAGAGGCTCCAAAACCCAGAGGATGTCTGCCAAAAGTGTCGCAGCAGGGAAGTGAGCAGGCTGCCTCTACCTCTGCTGAAGCCACAGGGGTAGCACCTCGTAGAAGCACGTGTAAGACAAAAATGACACACAAATAGATTCACAAGGGTAGCCACTTGGATGTTTTATTTAATGTTAATGTCAAGTTTCCGTTAATGTGATCTCAACCATAAAAATCTTTATTTTCACCACTTTGGAGAAATTTGGGTGCACCTTTGGAAGTGGCTTAATGAGTTGCAGTGAATGATGAGACATAACGGTACCTCCACCAATGGTGACCAGTGTGAAAGGAATGGCTTGGTCATTGTGGGGATGTTTTATGGTGTTGCTGTGGGGTGGTGCCAACCTGGCGCAGCATGTGGCAGCCATACGGGTGTAATGCGTGAAGTTAAGTAAATCTGGCCATGATGAGGCCATCCCTGGCCTCCCGGGCAGCAATGTGCTTGGGTGCTGATGCCCTCTGTCCTGTGCAGCATCAGGTGGTTGCGGAGAAGGTTGGTGGTATTGTTTTTGGTGCTGCTGGTGTGCCTGGTGCTGCTGGTGTTGGGGCTCATCGTGGTCAGATGCTGAGGACCAAGATGAGACAGTATAAACAGCACCCATGCTGATGGAATAGATGGCAGGTCAAGTGGAATTGACACGGGATGGAGACTTAGCTGGAAACACTTGCAGCCTGCAGAAAGTTAAATCTGTGCTGGCAATATAGTCAGTAACAGCTTCTGCCTGAGGAAAGTGATCAGCTGTGAGCTTGGAGCTTTTATAGTACATTTGATGCTGTCAAGAAATCAGCTGGAGCAATGGCCACTCAACTCCCACCTCAGGTTGACAGACGTGGTTCCAGAGCTGCGTGAATGCCGTGGGCAGCCAGGGAAATTTGAAAGGTAGGGTGAAAAATGTGCTTAAGTGTCTGACAACAAGCTGATAATGATTTCAATTAGGTCGCCCACCTCCGACTGTCAGGTCGCTGCCACACCGGTAAACGTACCCGAGGGAAAGGCATGTGGGGGCGGGATGATGGCGGGTTCCCGACCTGCTGCAACTTTTTTCAAATTTCCCACCCGACCCACTTCTGATCGTACCCGCACGGACCCCAGAAAATTCCGGCCTCTGTTTTTGATAGTGTTGGTTGTAAGATAAATGTTGGCCAGGACACCAGGAGAACTCCCCTGATCTTCTTTAAAAAGTACCATGGGATATTTTATATCCACCCAAGAGGGCACCTGAGTTTAACATCTCATCCAAACGGCATCACTCCCTCACTACTGCACTGAAGTGTCAACCTAGATTATGTGCTCAAGTTTTTGGATCAGAGCTTGAACCCACAATCTTCTAATTCAGTGGAGAGAGTGCTACGACTGAGCCAAGGCTGTCACCTTAGACATTAGCTGGTACAGGAAAGAAGTCATGTCAGAGAATTCTTTGTTCTTTTCAATAAGGCTAATATTACAGAGAGAAGTTTCTTTTAATCGTGTCCAAAAGGTGCATAAAAGCTAAGATAGACCAACAGTTAAAAGGAACTTCACAGTAGAAGATACAAAATGCATTCCAAAAATGGTGGGGATCCAAGGGTCTAATGAGGGTGAGGAACTTAACGCAATTAATATAAGTAGAGAAAAATTACTAGAGAAACTAAGGGACTAAAAGCCGACAAATCCCCTGGAGCTGACGCCCTACATCCTAGGGTTCTAAAAGAGATAGTGGATGCATTGGTTTTGATCTTCCTAGATTCTGGAGTGGTCCCAGCGGATTGGAAGGTCACAAATGTAACACCGCTATTCAAGAAAGGAGGAAGAGAAAAAACAGGGAACTACAGGCCAGTTAGCCTGACATCAGTTGTCGGGAAAATGCTGGAATCCATTGTTAAGGAAGTGGTATCAAGTCACTTCGAAAATCATAAC
This sequence comes from Somniosus microcephalus, assembly GCF_052327205.1. NCBI lineage: Eukaryota > Metazoa > Chordata > Chondrichthyes > Squaliformes > Somniosidae > Somniosus > Somniosus microcephalus. The sequence continues at coordinate 419,497,916 of NC_140987.1, read as the reverse complement.
ATGATTAGGCAGAGTCAACATGGTTTTATGAAAGGGAAATTGTGTTTGACAAATTTATTAGTCTTTTGAGGATGTAACTAGCAGGGTGGATAAAGGGGAACCAGTGGATGTAGTATACTTGGATTTCCAAAAGGCATTCGATAAGGTGCCACATAAAAGGTTATCATGCAAGATTAGGGCTCATGGGGTTGGAGATAATATAATAACATGGATAGAGAATTGGTTGATGGACAGAAAACAGAGAGTAGGGACAAACGGATCTTTTTCAGGTTGGCAGGCTGTAACTAGTGGGGTGCTGCAAGGATCAGTGTTGGGGCCTCAGCTATTTACAATCTATATTAATGACCTAGATGAAGGGACCGAGTGTAATGTATGCATGTTTGCTGATGATACAAAGCTAGGTGGGACAGTAAGCTGTGAGGAAAACACAAAGGGCTCGATTTTGCCAGGTGCGAGGAAAACATAGAAACATAGAAGATAGGAGCAGGAGTAGGCCATTCGGCCCCTCGAGCCTGCTCCGCCATTTAATGAGATCATGGCTGATCATCCAAATTCAGTACCCTGTCCCTGCTTTCTCCCCATATCCCTTGATCCTTTTAGCCTTAAGAAATATATCTAACTCCTTCTTGAATATATTTAATGAATTGGCCTCAACTGCCTTCTGTGGTAGAGAATTCCACAGGTTCACCACTCTCTGGGTGAAGAGATTTGTTCGCATCTCTGTCCTAAATTCCCTTGATTCTGACTGGAAGGGACCTACGCTTGACTTCATCAATCTTTTTCTCTTCACCTATCTATAGAAGCTTTTACAGTCAGTTTTTATGTTCCCCAGTCACTGAAGGTAAGCATGCAGGTGCAGCAGACGGTTAAGAAGGCAAATGGTATGTTGGCCTTCGTAGCAAGAGGGTTCGAGTACAGGAACAAGGATGTCTTGCTGCAGTTGTACAGGGCCTTGGTGAGACCGCACCTTGGCCTAGAAATTCAGTATAGCCACTTTTGGGGCGGTAAAGTCGGGCGGCCGCTAAAGTTTGCGCCTGGCGCAAAGTCGAGCCCCCTTCGCCGATATTCAGTCGCATCGCCCTAAGAGGTTGCTGCTGTGCTAAAACAGGCGATGCACGACTATCATTAGGCGCTAAGCTGGCGGCCCGGGGCGCTAACACCGGAAGTTGGGCGCAGGGCAGGTGCGGCGAGCTGCTGATTGACGGCAGACACTCTGGTCCGGTGAGCTCTTAAAGGGGGAGGGTGGATTTGTTTTTGTGAAAGGCCGAGACTGGTGTATTTCTGTTTCTCCATCGGTTTGTTATGTGGTACCGGACCTCCTCCTCCTCCTCCTCCTCCTCCTCCTCCGCGAAACGGCTGCCTTTTCTACTGCAGGAGTGCCCTTTAATTTGCGCTCCCCGCGGCCCGCATCGGCTGAGCACCGTTCGACTCAACAGTCGCTAGGGCCGCCAGGTGCACAATGGGCCGGCGCGACTGAAGTTCCGGTTGGGGGCGCACAAAGGGCGTTGCACGAGGAAATGACGTCATGATCTGCGCGCGCAGCTGAGCGCGCGCAAAGACTTTGCGCCGGCGCTAAATGCCTACTGAAGTTGGGGCGAGGCGCAGATCGTGCTGCGCCCGGGCGCTAAGCGCCTAGCGCTCGACATCTACTCCTCCTAAGGCGCTAACGGCTGGCGCAACCAACTGAATTTCTAGCCCCTTGAGTATTGTGTGAAGTTTTGGTCACCTTATCCGAGGAAGGATGTTCTTGCCATGGAAGGAGTGCAGCGAAGATTCACCAGGCTGATACCTGGGATGGCAGGAATGTCATATGAGGAGAGATTATGTCGATTTGGCTTATACTCGCTGGAGTTTAGAAGATTGAGAGGGGATCTCATCGAAACCTATAAAAGTCTGTGAGGCCTGGACAGACTAGATGTAGGAAGGATTTTTCCGATGGCCGGGGAGTCCAGAACCAGGGGTCATAGTCTAAGGATAAGAGATAAGCCATTTAGGACTGAGATGAGGAGGAATTTCTTCACCCAGAGAGTGGTGAACCTGTGGAATTCTCTGCCACAGAGGGCGGTGGAGGCCAGTCATTAAACATATTCAACAAGGAGTTGGATATATTTCTTAAGGCTAAAGGGATCAAGGGATATGGGGAGAAGGCAGGGACAGGGTACTGAATTTGGATGATCAGCCATGATCTCATTGAATGGCGGAGCAGGCTCGAGGGGCCGATTGGCCTACTCCTGCTCCTATCTTCTATGTTTCTATGTTTCTATCCTGTATACACTTCAGGAATTCCTCCTCCACAGTATTGATACTAATTTGGTTAGCCCAGTCTATATGTAGATTAAAGTCACCCATGATAACTGCAGTGCCCTTATTGCATGCGTCTCTAATTTCCCGTTTAATGCCATCCCCAACCTCAGCATTACTGTTTGGGGGTCTGTATACAACTCCCACTACATAAAAACATAAGAACATAAGAAGTAGGAGCAGGAGTAGGCCATACGGCCCCTCGGGCCTGCTTCGCCATTCAATAGGATCATGGCTGATCCGAACCTAGACTCACGTCCACTTCCCTGCCCGCTCCCCGTAACCCCTAATTCCCTTATCAGCTAGGAAACTGTCTATCTCCGTTTGAAATTTATTTAATGTCGCAGCTTCCACAGCTCTCTGAGGCAGCAAATTCCATAGATTTACTACCCTCTGAGTGAAGAAGTTTCTCCTCATCTCAGTTTTGAAACGGCATCCCCTTATTCTAAGATTATGCCCCCTAGTTCTAGTCTCACCCATCAGTAGAAACATCCTCCCCGCATCCACCCGATCAAGCCCCCTCACAATCTTCTATGTTTCGATAAGATTGCCTCTCATTCTTCTGAATTCCAATGAGTAGAGGCCCAACCTACTCAACCTTTCCTCATAAGTCAATCCCCTCATCTCCGGAATCATCTTTTCTTAAGTATGGAAACCAAAACTGTATGCAATATTCCAGGTGTGGCCTCATCAGTACCCTGTACAACTGAAGCAAGACTTCCCTGCTTTTATACTCCATCCCCTTTGCAATAAAAGCCAAGATTCCATTGGCCTTCCTGATCACCTGCTGTACCTGCATACTAACCTTCTGTGTTTCATGCACCAGGACCCCCAGATCCCTTTGTACTGTAGCACTTTGCAGTTTCTCTCCATTAGGATAATAACTTGCTCTTTGATTTTTTCTGCCAAAGTGCATAACCTCACACTTTCCAACATTATATTCCATCTGCCAAATTTCTGCCCACTCACTTAGCCTGTCTATGTCCTTTTGCAGGTTTTTTATGTCCTCCTCACTCACTGCTTTCCCTCCCATCTTTGTATCGTCGGCAAACGTGGATATGTTGCACTTGGTCCCCTCCTCCAAATTGTTAATATAGATTGTAAAGAGTTGGGGTCCCAGCACCGACCCCTGCGGAACACCACTAGTTACTGATTGCCAACCCGAGAATGAACCATTTATCCCAACTCTCTGTTTTCTGTTAGATAGCCAATCTTCCAGCCATGCCAGTATATTACCCCCAATCCCATGATTTTTTATCTTGCGCAGTAATCTTTTGTGTGGCACCTTGTCAAATGCCTTTTGGAAGTCCAAATACATCACATCCACTGGTTCCCCTTTATCCACCCTGTTTGTTACATCCTCAAAGAATTTGAGCAAATTTGTCAAACATGACTTCCCCTTCATAAAACTGTGCTGACTCTGTCCGATTAAATTATGCTTATCCAAATGTCCTGTTACTGCTTCCTTAATAATGGACTCCAACATTTTACCAACCACAGATGTTAGTCTAACTGGTCTATAGTTTCCAGCCTTTTGTCTACCTCCCTTTTTAAATAAGGGCGTTACATTCGCAGTTTTCCAATCTGCTGGGACCTTTCCTGAATCCAGGGAGTTTTGGAAAATTACCACCAATGCATCCGCAATCCCTCCCGCTACTTCTCTCAAGACCCTAGGATGTAAGCCATCAGGTCCAGGGGATTTATCCGCCTTAAGTCCCATTATCTTACCGAGTACCATCTCCTTAGTGATTTTAATCGTGTTTAGCTCCTCCCCCCTTTAGCCCCCTGTTTGTCCAGTGTTGGGATATTTTTAGTGTCCTCTACTGTAAAGACTGATACAAAATATTTGTTCAGCGTTTTTGCCATCTCCATGTTCTCCACTACTAATTTCCCGGTCTCGTCCTCTAAGGGACCAACATTCACTTTAGCCACCCTTTTTCTTTTTATATAACTGTAGAAACTCTTGCTATCTATTTTTATATTTTTTGCTAGTTTACTTTCATAATCTATCTTCCCTTCCTTAATTAATCTTTTACTTATTCTTTGCTGGCTTTTAAATGCTTCCCAATCTTCTATCCTCCCACTAGATTTGGCTACTTTATATGCCCTTGTTTTCAGTCGGATACTATCCTTTATCACTTTACTTAGCCACGGATGGCTGTCTTTTCTTTTACGCCCCTTTTTCCTCAGTGGAATATATTTTTCTTGAAAGTTGTGAAATATCTCCTTGAATGTACACCACTGCTCATGTACCGTCTGACACCTTAATCTATTTTCCCAGTCCACTTTAGTCAACTCTGCTCTCATACCTTCATAGTCTCCTTTATTTAATCTTAGTACGCTGGTTTGAGATCCAACTCTCTCACCCTCCAACTGAATTTGGAATTGAACCATGTTATGGTCACTCATTCCAAGGGGATCCTTTACTAGGACATGTTTTATTAATCCTGTCTCATTACACAGGACCAGATCTAAGATTGCCTTCCCCCTGGTTGGTTCAGTAACATACTGCTCAAGGAACCCATCCCTAATGCACTCTATAAACACTTCCTCAAGGCTGCCCTGCCCAATTTGATTTGTCCAGTCAATATGAAAGTTAAAATCTCCCATGATTATAGCTGTTCCTTTATTACAAGCCCCAACTATTTCCTGATTTATACTCCGACCAACAGAGTTGCAACTGTTAGGAGGCCTATAGACTATGCCTACTAGTGACTTTTTCCCCTTATTATTCCTTATCTCCACCCAAACTGTTTCACTATCCTGATCCTTTGACCCAATATCATTTCTCATTACTGCAGTGATTCCATCCTTTATTAACACAGCCACCCTACCTCCCTTTCCTTCCTGTCTGTCCTTCCCAGTCATGGTCACCCTGCAGCCATGTCTCCGTAATGGCCACCAGATCATACCCATGTGTAGTTATTTGTACCGTCAACTCATCTATTTTGTTATGAATGCTGCATGCATTCAGATAAAGAACTTTTAAATATGTTTTGTGACAATTTATTCCTGCTTTTACCCCCTTTACTACTTTACCTTTATCTTTATATATGCTGTCCCTTCCTGACATGCTCTGGTTTTTAATTCCCCCATTGCTACCTTGCTCTATTGCCTTCACCGCTGACATTTTTATTTTTCGCTCTCTTGAAACCTCTCCCCCACTAATTAGTTTAAAGCCCTCTCTACAGCCCTAGTTATTCGATTCACCAGGATTCTAGTCCCAGCACTGGCCAAGTGAAGTCCGTCCAAACGGAACAGCTCTCTCCTGTCCCAGTACTGGTGCCAGTGTCCCAAGAAGCAAAACTCATTTCTCCCACAGCAGTCTTTGAGCCACGCATTTAACGCTCTGATTTTATTTACCCTAGCCAAATTTGCTCGTGGCTCAGGTAGTAATCCAGAGATTATTACCCTTGTGGTTCTGCTTTTTAATTTGGCCACTATCTGCTCATACTCCCTCAGCAGAACCTCTTTCCTTGTCCTATCTATGTCATTGGTACCAACATGGACTACGACAACTGGATCCTCCCCCTCCCACTCCAAGTTTCTCTCCAGCCCAGAGGAGATGTCCTGAACCCTGGCACCGGCCGGCAACACAACCTTCGGGACTCTCGCTCTCGGCTGCAAATAACCCCATCTATCCCCCTAATGATACTATCCCCTACCACTACAAAATTTCTTTTTACTCCCCCCACTTGAATGGCCCCTCGTTCCACAGTGCTGTGGCCAGGTTGCTCATCCTCCCTACAGTCCCCGTTCCCGTCCTCACAGGGAGTAAGAGCCTCTAACCTGTTGGACAAGAGCAAGGGCTGCGGCTCCTCCAACACTACCTCCTGGATCCCCGTACCTGCCTCACTCATAGTCACACCCTCCTGTCCCTGACCACGGACTACATCTGAATTAGTTCATCTAATTAGTGTGACTACTTCCTGGAACACAGAGTCCAGATAACTCTCCCCCTCTCTGATGTGTCGCAGTGTTTGAAGCTCGGACTCCAGCTCATCAACACGGAGCCGGAGTTCCTCGAGCAGCCAGCACTTACTGCAAATATGATCACTGTGAATATCAATGGTGTCCACCAGCTCCCACATATTGCAGCAGTAACACATCACCTGCTCTCCCATTCTATGTAATTAACTAACATTTTCTGCCCCATGGTATTTCTCAGCTCTACCCATACAGATTCCACATCATCAGAGCTAATATCCTTCCTTACTATTGTGTTAATCTCCTCTTTAACCAGCAATGCCACCAAACCGCCTTTTCCTTTTTGCCTGTCTTTCCTGAATATTGAATACCCCTGGATGTTGAGTTCCTAGCCTTGGTCACCCTGGAGCCATGTCTCCGTAATCCCAATTATATCATATCCATTTACATCTATTTGCATAGCTAATTCATCCACCTTATTATGAATGCTCCTCGCATTAAGACACAAAGCATTCAGGCTTGTTTTTTTAACACTCTTAGACCTTTTAGAATTATTATTTACCGTGGCCATGTTTGATTTAAACCCTTGATTTCTCTGACTGCCACTTTTGCTTTTCTCCTTCCTGTGTTACATAAGAACATAAGAATATAAGAAATAGGAGCAGGAGTAGGCCAATCGGCCCCTTGAGCCTGCTCCGCCATTCAATAAGATCATGGCTGATCTGATCCTAACTGCCAATGTACTATCACAGAACCATCTCCTGAATCTAACAGAATTAGACACACGAAAAAGGAGCAGGATCAGGCTACACGGCCCCTGGGCCCGCTCCGCTACCCACAGGGCCATGACCGATCCGAACCTAGACTCATGTCCAAATTCCTGCCCGCTCCCCGTAACCCTTAATTCCCTTTACTCCTAGGAAACTGTCTATTTCTGTTTTAAATTTATGTAATGATGTAGCTTCTACAGCTTTTTGGGGCAGCATATTCCATGGACCTACCACCCTCTGAGTGAAGTAGTTCCTCCTCATCACAGTTTTGAAAGAGCAGCCCCTTATTCTAAGACTATGCCCCCTAGTTCTAGTTTCACCCATCATCGGGAACATCCTCCCCGCATCCACCCGATCCAACCCCTTCACAATATTATATGTTTCAATAAGATCGCCTCTCATTCTTCTGAACTCCAATGAGTAGAGTCCCAATCTACTCAACCTCTCCTCATGTGTCCATCCCCTCATCCCCGGGATTAACCGAGTGAACCTTCTTTGTACTGACTCGAGAGCAAGTATGTCTTTTCTTAAGTATGGACACCAAAACTGTATGCAGTATTCCAGGTGTTGTCTCACCAATACCTTGTACAACTGAAGCAATACCTCCCTACTTATATATTCTATCCCCCTAGCAATGAAAGCCAACATTCCATTGGCCTTCTTAACCACTTGCTGCACCTGCATACTAACCTTTTGAGTTTCGTGCACCAGGACCCCCAGATCCCTTTGTACTTCAGTACATTCCAGTTTCTTGCCATTAAGATAATAACTTGCTCTACGATTTTTCCTGCCGAAGTGCATAACCTCACACTTTCCAGTATTGTATTCCATCTGCCAAATCTCTGCCCACTTACTTAGCTTGTCTATGTCCCATTGCAGGTTTTTTATGTCCTCCTCACTCACTACTTTCCCTCCCATCTTAGTATCATCTGCAAACTTTGATATGTTACACTCGGTCCTCTCCTCCAAATCGTTAATATAGATTGTAAAGAGTTGGGGACCCAGCACTGACCCCTGCGGAACACCACTAGTTACTGATTGCCAGTCTGAGAATGAACCATTTATCCCAACTCTCTGCCTTCTGTTAGATAGCCAATCCTCTACCCATGCCAGAATATTACCCCCAATCCCGTGATTTTTTATCTTAAGCAATAATCTTTTGTGTGGCACCTTGTCAAATGCCTTTTGGAAGTCTAAATACACTACGTCCACTGGTTCCCCTTTATCCACCCTATATGTTACTTCCTCAAAGAACTCCAGCAAATTTGTCAAACATGACTTCCCCTTCATAAAACCATACTGACTTTGTCCTATTAAATTATGATTATCCCAATGTCCTGTTACTGTCTCCTTAATAATGGACTCCAAAATTTTACCTACCACAGATGTTAGGCTAACCAGTCTATAGTTTCCAGCCTTCTGTCTACTGCCCTTTTTAAATAAGGGTGTTACATTAGCAGTTTTCCAGCCTGCCGGGACCTTTGCTGAGTCCAGGGAGTTTTGGAAAATTATTACCAATGCATCCACAATCCCTACCGCCACTTCCCTCAAGACCCTAGGATGTAAGCCATCAGGTCCAGGTGATTTATCCGCCTTGAGTCCCATTATTTTACCGAGTACCACTTCCTTAGTGATTTTGATCGTGTTTAGCTCCTCCACCCCTATAGCCCCTTGTTTGTCCAGTGTTGGGATATTCTTAGTGTCTTCTACTGTAAAGACTGATACAAAATATTCATTCAGTGTTTTTTCCATCTCCATATTTCCCACCATTAATTTCCTGGTCTCATCCTCTAAGGGACCAACATTTACTTTAGCCACCCTTTTTCTTTTTATATAACTGTAAAAACTCTTACTATCTGTTTTTATATTTTTTGCTCATTTACTTTCATAATCTATCTTCCCTTTCTTAATCAATCTTTTATTTATTTTTTGCTGTCTTTTAAAGATTTCCCAATCCTCTATCCTCCCACTAGATTTGCCTACCTTATATGCCCTTGTTTTTAGTCGAATACTATCCTTAATTTCTTTACTTAGTCACGGATGGCTGTCTTTTCTTTTATAGCCTTTTCTTCTCAGTGGAATATATATTTTTTGGAAGTTGTAAAATAACTCCTTAAATGTACACCACTGATCATGTATTGTCTTACCCTTTAATCTATTTTCCCAATCCACTCTACTCAATTCCGCTCTCATACCTTCATAGTTTCCTTTATTCAAGCTTAGCACGCTTGTTTGAGATCCAACCTTCTCACCCTCTAATTGAATATGGAATTCAACCATGTTATGGTCACTCATTCCAAGGGGATCCTTTACTAGGACATTTTTAATTAATCCTGTCTCATTACACAGGACCAGATCTAAGGTTGCTTGCCCCCTGGTCGGTTCAGTTACATACTGCTCAAGAAACCCATCCCTAATACACTCAATGAACTCATCCTCAAGGCGGCCCTGCCCAATTTGATTTGTCCAATTAATATGATAGTTAAAATCCCCCATAATTATAGACGCTCCCTTATTACAAGCCTCAACTATTTCCTGATTGATACTCCGTCCAACAGAGTTGCAACTTTTCGGAGGCCTATAGAGTACGCCCACTAGTGTTTTTTTCCCCTTATTATTCCTTACCTCCACCCAAACTGTTTAATTATCCTGATCTTTTGACCCAATATCATTTCTCTGTATTACAGTGATTCCTTCCTTTATTAACATAGCCACCCCACCTCCCCTTCCTTCCTGCCTGTCCTTCCAGATCGTTAAATAACCTGGTATGTTTAATTCCCAGGCATTGTCACCCTGCAGCCATGTTTCTGTAATGGCCACAAGATCATACCCATATGTAGTTATTTGTGCCATCAACTCATCTATTTTGTTATGAATGCTACGTGCATTTAGATAGAGAACTTTCAAATATGTTTTGTGACACTTAGTTCCTGCTTTTGCCCTTTTTATTACTTTACCTTTTACTCCATACCTTCTGCCCCTTCCTGACATGCTCTGGTTTTTAATTTCCCCACTGCTACCTAAGTCTATGACCTTCTCTGTTGTCATTTTTATTATTTGCTCTCTAGGAACCTCCCCCCCACTAGTTAGTTTAAAGCCCTCTCTACAGCCCTAGTTATATGATCCGCCAGGACTCTAGTCCCAGCACTGGCCAAGTGAAGCCCGTTCCAATGGAACAGCTCCCTCCTGCCCCAGTACTGGTGCCAGTGTCCCAGGAAGCAAAACCAATTTCTCCAACACCAGTCTTTGAGCCACGCATTTAACTCTCTAATTTTATTTGTCCTAGCCAAATTCGCTCGTGGCTCAGGTAATAATCCAGAGATTATTACCCTTGAGGTTCTGTTTTTTAATTTGACCCCTAGCTGCTCATACTCCTTTAACAGAACCGGCTTCCTAGTCCTATCTACGTCGTTTGTACCAACATGGACCACGACAACTGGATCCACCCCCTCCCACTGCAAGTTTCTTTCCAGCCCAGAGGAGATGTCCTTAACCCTGGCACCAGGTAGGCAACACAGCCTTCGGGATTCTCGCTCTCGGCTGCAGAGACCTCTATCTATCCCCCTAATAATACTATCCCCTACCACTACAATATTTCTATTTACTCCCCCCTCTTGAATGGCCCCCCCATTCCACGGTGCTGTGGCCAGGTTGCTCATCCTCCCTGCAGTCCCTGCTCCTGTCCCCACAGGGAGTAAGAACCTTGAACCTGTTGGTCAAGAGCAAGGGCTGCGGCTCCTCCAGCTCTACCTCCTGGATTCCCGTACCGGCCTCACTCGTAGTCACACCGTCCTGTCCCTGACCATGGGCTACATCTGAATTACTTAACTTCATAGGTGTGACCACCTCCTGATACACAGAGTCCAGGTACTTCTCCCCCTCCCTGATGTGTCACAGTGTCTGAAGCTCAGACTCCAGCTCATCAACACGGAGCTGGAGTTTCTATAGCAGCAGACACTTGTCACAGACGTAATCACCGTGAGACTCAATGGGGTTCACCGGCTCCCACATCTCGCAACAGTAACACATCACCTGCTCCATTCTATGTAATTAATTAATTATTTATTGTTATTTATGGACACCCTCTGCCCAATTTTAGATGCTAGTATCCCCTTTAATTAATTGGATTTAAATTAAACCAATCCCTCTAGTTACACCAGTTAAATGGTTTACCAACAGTCACTCTGCACCAGAAAGGCCTTATTAACTACAACCCACAGAGTTAAAGTTTGAAAAGAGCACCTAAAACCCCACTTACCCTAACTCACAGCACTCTTTGATGACTCGCACTCAGTGCTTGCTCGCACTAGGACTGGTCTTTTTATACTGTTTGTTTGTTTACAGCCAAATGAGTCACCCCTGCTGATTGGTTAGAAAACTGGTTTCCACTGCCTGCTGTGCCAATTTACTCCTACTGCAGTGTATCCTTGTTTTACTCTTCTTAAACCAACAGAATCCCAAATATTTAACTTTTCCCCTTTACTTAAACTGCTTAAAGTAATCTTGTCAAGAATGATTTGAAGAGAAATAATAATTAAAGAACTCTCACTCTTACCCAAACTCACAGCACTCTTTGATGACTCGCACTTACCCTTTAACTAATTAATTAAAATTAAATGAATCCCACCAATTTCACTACAGTTAAATGATATATTTAAGGGCCCTGGTTTACAAACTGTCCCTGGTACACCACAGCAACCTTAAAAACTATAAACCACAGACTTAAAGTTTTAAAACGAGAGAAATAATCCAACCAATCACCTACCTGTTTTGTGGTGACGTCACACCTTGAATACTTTTTACCTCTCTCCTTGCCTGAGATTGGAGTTTGGTACACCTACCGGAGCCTCTGGGGCCTCTTGTAGTCACTCTGCCGTGCTGCTCCGCCTCCACCCGCTGCCGATGCCGCACTGAGGCCTACCTGAGCCTCTGGGGCCTCTTGTAGTCACTCTGCTGTGCTGCTCCGCCTCCACCCGCTGCCGATGCCGCACTGAGGCCTACCTGAGCCTCTGGGGCCCCTTGTAGTTGCTCTGCCACGCTGCTCCGCCTCCACCCGCTGCCGATGCCGCACTGAGGCCTACCTGAGCCTCTGGGGCCTCTTGTAGCCGCTCTGCTGCGCTGCTCCGCCTCCACCCACTGCTGATGCCGCACTGAGGCCTACCTGAGCCTCTGGGGCCTCTTGTAGTTGCTCTGCCGCGCTGCTCCACCTCCACCCACTGCCGATGCCGCACTGAGGCCTACCTGAGCCTCTGGGGCCTCTTGTAGCCGCTCTGCTGCGCTGCTCCGCCTCCACCCACTGCCGATGCCGCTTTTGCTTCTATCATTGCTTCCCTTTCCTGTGTCTCCCTGCACAGGTTCCCAACCCCCTGCCATTTTAGTTTAAACCCTCCCCAACAGCACTAGCAAACACTCCCCCTAGGACATCGGTCCCGGTCCTGCCCAGGTACATACCGTCCAGTTTGTACTGGTCCCACCTCCCCAGAACCGGTTCCAATTTCCCAGGAATTTGAATCCCACGCCCTTGCACCATTCCTTTAGCCACATATTCATCTGACTGGCATGTGGCACAGATAGCAATCCTGAGATTACTACCTTTGAGCTCCTATTTTTTAATTTACCTCCTAACTCTCTATATTCAGCTTTTAGGACCACATCCCAGTTTTTACCTATATCGTTGGTACCTATATGCACCACGACAACTGGCTGTTCACCCGCCCCCTCCAGAATGCTCTGCAGCCGCTCCGAGACATCCTTGACCCTTGCACCAGGGAGGCAACATACCATCCTGGAGTCTCGTTTGCGGCCGCAGAAACACCTATCTATTCCCCTTACAATAGAAACCCCTATCACAATAGTTCTCCCGCTCTTTTTCCTCCCATCCTGTGCAGCAGAACCACCCACGGTGCCAGGAAGTTGGCTGCTGCTGCCTTCCCCCGATAAGCCATCTCCCTCAGCAATATCCAAATTGGTATATCTGTTTGCGAGGGGGATGGCCACAGGGGACCCCTGCACTACCTGCCTGCGCCTACTACTCTGCCTGGTGGTCACCCATTCCCTTCCTGCCTGTGCAGCCTTTAGCTGCGGTGTGACCAACTGATTAAACGGGATTTCCACGACATCCTCAGAATCGCAAATGCTCCAGTATGTATCCATTCGCAGCTCTAGTGCCACAATATGGTCTGCCAGTAGCTGCAGCTGGATACACTTCCCACACACATGGCCATCAGGGACACAGGAAGTGTCCCTGATTTCCCACATAGTGAGAAAACTCGCATGTGTCAGGGTTGGGGAGCCACGGGGCCTTGTAGATACGGGGCCGTGCTCTCCGGGCAAGGTAGGTGCTGGACCCAAGTGCAGAAACCAGGCTAGAGGCAGGTATACAATCTTAAGGAACAGTACTTTATTCATTACTTAACTAGATTCACACATAACTAGATTCATACAAGGAACACAACAACATACGTAAGAACTCGAGACAGGAACACCACATCATACATAGAACTCGAGAGAAGAACAATATACATAGAACTCGAGACAAGTTACAAAACGGCTAGTCAAGAATAGGAACTCAGGACAGCTTCCATGAGGCAACATACTTGTCCATACTGAGCTGGGATAAGCTTACCACCAGCGCAACCATCTTGCCGAGACGAGACTCGAGACAAGCTATCACGAGGGGCTGCCGCAGGGGTAACAGGCTTCTCAATACAAAGCTCAAGACAAGCGCCAGCATGACAACACGCTAGTCCACCCAGCACCTTATCAAGACTAAGAACAACAAGAAAACAGAGTTAGTTACATCTTAAATACAGAACTCGAGAGAACCATGGCACCCAGCTAGTCAAAGCCAGGAGCCACAGAGCAAAGGCTAGTCCCCGGATCCCCGGTTAGGACTGAGCAAGGAAGGAAGCAACCACAGAACGTATATACCAAGAAAACCAGGTGCAACCCATGAACAGCTAACAGGCCGTTAAGAATTAACACAGGAGGCTAGGAACAATTAACAAAGGGCGAGAGCCAAACAAGTGAAGGTGCCATCTAGAGGCTAGAGAAGGAACTGACTGGCACCGTCACAGTTCCTCATTCTAGACCTTGCTCTCAGTAGAGCAGGTTGTGCTGCTGCTGCTGCTGTGTGGAGAGTGTGTGGTTGCCTTGGCCTGGGAGTGGAGGGGAAGGAGTGACCCCAGGCCACCACTACCAGCAACCATCCATCTACAACCATCTACATCTACCGAGGTGCCTGGAGAGGGAGGAGTAGAGGACAGAAGAGGAGGCCAGTATTACAACTGGGGAGGCCTTCCATCACTGCCTCCCAATTTGGCCTCCGGTCCAGGAGAGGGAGAGAGGGGAGAGGAATACCACTCAGCTCCAACTTGGAAGGAGGGGAGGAGCTGCTGCATCTTTCAACATCTGCAGGTGGGTGTCTTTTGTGCATTCCCCTAAAGACTTTGCATTCTAGGCGGGGGGAGGAAAGAAGACAGGCCGGAAAGCCTGGCCTGGGTTGGCTGGAGCCTGCCCAGGTGAAGCTTTTTTTCCCTGACAGTGAGAAGACCTGGTGTGGGGCTGAGCCTGGGCTTTCTCCAGCCTACCCAGGCGAAGACATCTTCTCCCCCTGCCCGAAGACCATCTGCCTAAGACTTTGTTTTTCCATCGGGGAGTGCACCCTGCCGACACCCACCCACCGAATACCACCTTGAGTGGGGACCCTGCCTTTGCGGCCCCCCCTCCTTCCCACCCCCCCTCTCTCTCTCTCTTTGTCCTCTCTTTGCCTCTCTGGAAAGGCACCCTCTTTAAATCTACTAATTGCCACTTGAGCAGAGGGAAGAAAGGCCCCTCTCCCAATTAATTCCATCAGGGGGAGAGGCGGGCCAGTTACTTTACACTCCCTCTGCTCAAGGGAAGACTTTTTTACCAAGGCCATTAACACCTTCAGGCCTGTGACTTGGGGTGTGTGTGGCTCTTTTAAAAAACACCCCATTATGGCTTCCACATCTACGGCGGTGACGGGGCCAGCAATGACTTATGCGGCAGCGATGGCCAAAGCCACGGCTGCTCCCGCTTCTGCTGCTGCCCCGTCGCCGTTCCGACTAATAACAAAGAAGCTTGGGGTGAAGAGCTACACCCACCCCAACATGACCATCGAGGCGTGCGTGAGGGCCATGGCTGGGGTTGTCGGCCCTCCAGCCATACTCGCCGCCTCGAAAATGTATGGGAAGGCTGTGTTCTTCCTGGAGTCGGAGCGGGCGGTGGCCCTGGCCATCACCAAGGGGCTCACCGTGGGCGGGACCTTCCTGCCGGTGGACCCTCTAGAGGCCACCGCGCAGAGGGTCGTGTTATCGAACGTCCCGCCCTACGTCTCGAGCGAGCTCCTCCTCCCCCACTTGCTCCAACTCGGGGAGGTGAGGTCGGGGATCACGCCGATCCCGCTCGGATTCCGGGAAGCCAGCCTTCGCCATGTCTTCTCCTTCCGGCGCCAGGACTTTGTTCAGCTGGCGCGGGAGGGGGAGACTGACGGGGCTTTTTCGGTCCTCCATGAGGGGACCCTTCACCGCGTCTTCTGGACGATGGACGGTGTGCGGTGCCACGCCTGCAAGGAGGTGGGGCATGTACGAAAAAACTGCCCCGCCTCCAAGGCCGCCAGGTCGTCTGGCGTGGCCGAGGCTGGCGCCGCCGCCGCTCCTCCCCCCGGGTCTGGCCGTGCCCCCCCCCCAAACAAATACTACCGGGGTGCGGTCGTCGTCGGACGTCGATGCCATCCAGGCCTCCGGCGAGGGGGAGGAAGTGTGTCCGGTCGGGAGGAAGGCGCGGGGGAAAAATAAACACCGTAGGGCGGGTCCCCCTGTGGAGGGCGTGCCCCATGACATGGAGCCCCTGACGCCCGAGAGCATTGCCGCGTTGATCGCGGGGGGCGAGAGTGGGAGGGGCCCCGTGCCCGAGCCTGTGGCCGCGACCGCCGAGGCGGAAGCGCCAGAAACTGCAGCCGGGCTTGGGCCCGAGGGACCCGACGAACCTGCTCCACTGGAGGGAGCAGGGGAGGCCCCTGCAGAAATGGAGGTCTCCCCCTATCCCTCCACTTTAAAAAGAAGGCGCGACCCCCAGGATGAGGAGGAGGACCAAGAGGAGGAAGGTCCCTCCGGTCAGGGGGAGTCGTCGCCCGCCGCGGGTACTGCACCCCACCGCACCGCTGTCACCATCGTAAGCGATCGGCAGGAGTCGCCCGTCCCTGGGGAGGCTGAGGCAGAGGTGTCTGCCCTGCTCGTGCCTCCCGGGGATGGGGACGAGACCCTGCCCGTGGGGGGGGGTCGCGGAACAACCCGTGGCCGAGATCGATCCCCTTTCGGTGGCGTTACCCCTCGACGAGTCGGGCGGCTTGGAGTCTGGGTCGGGCGAGCTCGCGGAAGATGAGCTCGCCCAAAGCGGCCCGGACTTTTCCCAGGTGCTGCTCGACCTCGTCGAGGATTTTACTAGAAATACCCCTTCTGCTGGGTAGGAGGCTGGTGGCGCGGTAGTGGAAGGCCCTCTGTCTGTGTCTCTGGCGCCGGGCGACTTGGAGGAGATCGGATTTACATATTCTCCGGTCTCTCCGGTCGTTCCGGCGCCTGGGGCGGAGGGGGGCTCCGAACCGCCGCCGTCTTCTGGCCCGGCGCCCCTGCAGGAGCCCAGGGAGGAATCCTCCGCCACCGATCCTGGGGGTGGGATCCGGGCGAAGGCGGGGCCGGCCGTTGCGGCCGAGCCGTTCACTGCGCTCTGCGTGACGGACGGGTCGGCCGCCGGTGGCGACCCCCCGGAGGCGGACGGGGACTCGGTGGTGGGGGCGGAGGACGACTGGGATTCCATCGCCGATGAGGATGGTGTACGAAGAGAAGAAGGGCGCGCTGAAGGACCTGCAGCTCGTCGGGTCCCGAGGCGCGTACGTGAGGTCGCGGATCCAGTTCCTGTGGGACCTGGACCACGGCTCCCCCTTCTTCTACTGGCTGGAAAAAAGACGGGGGGTCCGTAAGCAGCTCTTGGAGCTGCTGGCCGACGACGGATCTCTGGTCTCGGATCCGGAGGGAATCCGCGCGGAGACCCGCGCCTATTACGGGGCTCTGTTCTCTCCGGATCCGTCCAGCGAGGATGCGCGCGGAGTTTTGTGGGAGGACCTGCCGAAGGTCGGCCTGGAGGACGCCGAAAAATTGGACGCTCCTCTGAGTCTGGAGGAGCTGACCGGTGCCCTCCGCCAGCTCTCTAGGGGAAAGTCCCCGGGGCTGGACGGGCTGACCGTGGAGTTCCACAGGGCGTTCTGGGACGTCTTGGGGGGCGACTACACACGGGTCCTGGGGGAAAGTCTGGCGACCGGGGAGATGCCCCTCTCTTGGCGCAGGGCGGTTATTGTCCTGCTGCCTAAGAGGGGTGATCTCCGCCTCCTTAAAACTGGCGCCCGGTCTCCCTCCTCAGCACGGACTATAAAATCTTTGCCAGGGCTATGTCTGCTCGCCTAGGCGCCGTGCTGGCCCACATGATCCACCTCGACCAGTCCTACACGGTCCCGGGCCGGACCATCCATGATAACATCCATCTGGTCCGGGACCTGGTCCACCATTCCCAGAGGGCTGGTCTGTCGGTCGCCTTCCTTTCCCTGGATCAGGAGAAGGCGTTCGACAGGGTGGATCACGAGTATCTCTTCGGGACTCTGCGCGCATTCGGTTTCGGGACGCATTTTGTCGCCCGGATCCGACTTCTGTACGCTGCCGCGGAGTGTCTGATTAAAGTTAACGGGTCCTTGACGGCGCCCCTTCGCTTCGGGAGGGGGGTGCGTCAGGGATGCCCCATGTCCGGCCAGTTATTTGCCATTTGCGTAGAGCCTTTCCTGCGCCTCTTGCGGAAGAGGTTGACGGGACTGGCTCTGCAAGGGCCGGGCATGGAGGTGGTCCTCTCGGCTTACGCCGATGACGTGCTCCTCACGGTCACGGATCCCGCTGACTTGCGGAGGATGCGGGAATGCCAGCAGATTTACTCGGACGCATCCTCCGCCAAGATCAACTGGGAGAAATGTTCTGGACTCCTGGTGGGTCAGTGGCGGGTGGACTCCCTGCCGGAGGAGTTCAGGCCCTTCGCCTGGAGCACCACGCACCTCCTCTACTTGGGAGTCTACCTCAGCCCTGCCGAGGGCGCCTGGCCGGCGAACTGGCATGAGTTGGAGGCCAAAGTCACCGCTCGCTTAGGACGCTGGACAGGATTGCTCCGAGTGTTGTCCTACAGGGGTCGAGCGATGGTCATAAACCAACTGGTGGCCGCCATGTTGTGGTACCGGTTCGTCACTTTGATCCCTCCCCCTGCGTTTGTCGCCAAGATACAGAAGAAGCTCGTCGACTTCTTCTGGGACAAAAGGAAGCACTGGGTCTCTGCTGCGGTTCTGAGTCTCCCGCTTAGGGAGGGCGGTCAGGCGTTGGTGTGCCTCCGCACCCAGGCTGCGACTTTCCGTCTTCAGACGCTGCAGAGATACCTGTACGTCGAGAATCCTCCGAGATGGTGTGCGCTGGCGACGTATTTTTTCCGCCAGCTGCACGGCCTCAATTACGACATGCAGCTCCTGTTTTTGGAAGTGGGCAGCAGGCGTGCCAGCCTGCGGGAGCTGCCTGTCTTCTACCAGGAACTGCTATGGGTTTGGAACTACGTCGCCTCCAGGCGGAGCTCTCCCCCGTCAGGAATGGCGGCTGTCCTCCGGGAGCCGCTGTTCAGGAATCCGCACCTCCAAGTCCGCGAGTTCGGGTGGCTGGCGGAACGCAGGGCTGTGCCTGGCAGGGTGACTAGAGTCGGGGACCTACTCGATGGCGGAGGAGCGGGCTGGATGGCGCCGGAGGAGTTGGCGCGGCGCATGTCTTGGGACAACGTCCGGCTCGCGGTCGATGCCATCGAGGCGGTGAAAGCGACGCTGCACCCCGGCGCCACGAGGTGTATCGAGGCAGCTCAGGTGCGTGGGGCGATCCCGTCCGAGCTTTCCCCCGTTCGGACGGAATTCCTTATCGGCGCCCTGCCCCGAAACTCCCCTCGGGGATCGGCGCCTCACAACTTGAGCCGTCTCGAGGAGATGCCCTCCGTGCCTTTTCATTCTGCACGGAGGGGTTTCCTGTATGGGCTGCTCCTGCACACCTTCCACTTTGTCATCTTCGCCTGCCGTCCGGACATGCCGTGGCATGCCGTTTTGCCTTCCGGCGGAGGCGGAGGTCCCCAATGGAGGGCTCTCTATGCGGGAGTCCTCCCTTGTTCTATTGGGGACTTGGCCTGGAGGGTGTTGCACGGAGCAGTCCCGTGCAATATATTGTTAAATCGGTTCACGGACACCCAGACGGCCTGTTTGTTCTGCGGTCTGGAGGAGTCCGTGTTCCACGTTTATGTTCAATGTGTGAGGTTGCAGCCCCTCTTCCATTATTTGAAGGGGCTGCTCCTTGATTTTTGGTTGCACTTCAGTCCCACGCTCTTGATCTACGGTCACCCGGTGCGGAGGGGAGCGGGCAGGCTGGAGGACCTCCTCGTGGGTCTGCTCCTGGGCCTGGCAAAAAAAGCCATTAATTGGTCCAGGCAGCGGGCGGTCGAGGGGGTCATCCAGCCAGATTGCCTCCCTCGCTTCCGCGGCCATGTTCGCGCCCGGGTGGCCCTGGAGATGGAGCACGCAGTGTCCGCCGGCGCGCTCGAGCGCTTTCGTGACCGGTGGGCACCGCGGGGACTGGAGTGCATAATTGGTTTAAACGACCAAATTTTAATTTGATTTGTTAAGTTTTATTTAAAGATTTATTAGAGTTTTAGTTACAGTTTATTTGTTTAATTTATTTTGGTCTTACAAAAAGAGGGCCAAACAAGTGAAGGTGCCATCTAGAGGCTAAAGAAGGAACTGACTGGCACCGTCACAGCATGTGGGAAAATTGCTTAGAGGCGGGATTGGAGGCGTGTGAGGTAGTAAAATTGTAAAAAATGGCATGCGGGCCCCATCCCACCTCCATCCCGCCTCCGAGCAATTTTCCCACATGCGAGTTTTCTGAACCCCTTTCCATGCCGCCTCCCAGATGCGGGATAGGCCCTTAAGGCCCTTAGCAACCATTTAATTTCCACTATTGTCCCATTTTGAGAGGTCTTTCTGATTTTCCCACTTTTCCCACGTGCTGCACGCCTCGTCTGGAACACGCCAGTGAATCCTGGCGGCCTCACAAATGGATTGCTTACTAATAGCTGCAGCTCCACCATTAAAAAGGAGTTTTCACCAATCATCGTTTGCAGGTGGCAGAACTTTGTTGTCTCGGGTCTGGGGTAACTTTTAACAGGCCTACTCATTGTTGTGGAAGTTTGGAGCCTTACACTCATCTCCAGTGTGACCTCCTGGGAAACCCCTCTCCCCATCTTGAATGAGCGCTTCCTCAACTGAGGTATATACCAGAAGAATGAGAACTATTTATTTCCTTTCCTCCTGGACATCAGATTCATACGAAGACCAGTCGCGGCAGCAGCAGAACCCTGACCAACAGCAGCACCAACTGCAGGAGCAACAGCAGGAGCTCCAAGCAGCTGCTCACCCACCAGAAGCTGCACGGGCCAGAAGGCGCCAGCGCATGGAAGTACATCGGCCCAGGAGATACCCCCCAAACAGAGTCTACAGACAGAGGATCAGCTACCACAACATGACTGAGCAGCAGTGCCAAAGGAGGCTTTCGCGAGAGGTAGTGGGTGACATCTGCGCAATGCTGCAGCAAGACCTGGTGCCCAGAGGAGCAGGTGGACACCCCTTACCAGTGGCCATCCAAGCCACCGCTGCACTCAACTTTTTTGCTTCAGGCTCATTCCAGGGATCAGCAGCAGACATCACCGGCGTCTCCCAGGCGGCTGCACACACTTGCATCATGCAGGTAACCGATGCCCTCTGCCATCGCGCACAATTACATCAATTTCTCCAAGGATCAAGCCAGTGTAACTGCGCGTGCAGTTGGGTTCGACAATCTGGCAGGCTTTCCAAGGGTGCAGGGCGTCGTTGACTGCACACAATGTGGCCCTTAAGGCACCCCATCACAATCCAGGTATTTTTGTCAACCGCAAGGGCTTCCACTCCCTCAACATACAGCTGGTGTGTGACCACAAGAAGGAACTTTTGCATGTTTGTGCCAAGTACCCTGGCAGTTGCCATGACTCCTTCATCCTCCGCTCTTCAGTCCGCCAGACCAACTTTTCGGATGGCTACTCGGAGACAAGGGCTATCCCCTGAAGACGTGGCTAATGACACCATTGAGGAGCCCATCCAACGAAGTTGAGGAGCACTACAACTCCAGCCACATTTCCACCAGATCCATAATCGAGCAAACCATCGGCTTGCTGAAGATACGCTACAGATGCCTTGATAGATCAGATGGAGCCCTGCAGTACTCAGCAGCCAGGGTCTCCAGAATGGTCGTGGTTTGCTGTGCAATTCACAACATGGCACAGCATCGTGGCTTGCAGATGCCTGAGGAACAAGTGACTCATCACATAGAGAGGAGGAGGAGAGCGAAAATGAACAGCTTGCAGAGGCAGCAGCATGAGAGCACATTGCTACCCAGGATGCAAGGCATGCACTCATCTTGACCAGATTTGCTTAGCCTGCACAATCAAACACTTTTGCCTCGCACCTTCTTATCAGACCATCGACAATGGCCAAGAACCTATGGATTCCTATCACTCTGACCACCATACTGACAATTGCAAGTCATCCTAAGCCCTCAATGTGGAAGTCCAATTAGTGAAATGACACACGCCACATCTGCAACAGTTTGCCATCAGAATTTTTAATGACAATAACCAACTGATGGCTTTTCAATATTAAACATAACATTACACCCAAGTGACTACCCTTGTGACTACTTGTGCAGTATCTTCCTCTTACGCATGCTCCTACGTGGTGCTTCCCCTGTGTCTTCAGCAGATGTGGAGGCCCCTTGCTCACTTTTTTGCTGCTCCTGTCTCGACACCTTTGGCGGGCGTCCTCTGGGGTTGTGAACCTGTGAGAGCTTGGCAACAGTCTGCTGCTCCTGCGGCTGTGCAGGGGTTGAGATGCCGATCTCAGTTGGGAGGGGACTCTGCTGGGACTCTGACCGAGGGCTTTGCAGTGGCATGGTTGTGTGAGTGCTTAGAGAGGAGCCCCCACTTACTTGTTGTCTGCCACCAACATCCCTCTCATGGGTCAGCCCACTTCAGAGCTAGCAAGTGGCTTGACAGCACCTTGCTGCACTTCAGGGGTCCATGGGGACCTGTTTCTGTACTGGAAGTCCTACTCCTGAGGACTTGCATGAAGGTCAATAGCTGACCATTGCTCCTCAAGAGATGTCAGTCTATTCTGAACAATGACCATGTTTTCCATACCCTGGCGACTAAGCTCCTCCATGGACATAGCCATCCTCTCCTCTACTGTGTAGCCATCCTCTCCTCTACAGAAGCCAGCCTTACCATGGAGGTAGCCATCCTTTCCACAGAGGTTGCCATCCTTTCCGTGGTGATGCGTTCATGCGCCAACACCTCCACAAAGGCTCTGCTCATGTTAGCGATGGACTCCGCCATTCACTCCACACTCACAGCGACCCTGGCGACAAAACCTGCCAGAGACTCCTGCACCTGTTCCTGGAGTTCCAGCACCACTCTCCTTCTGGATGGGCCCGGAGGCATAGGGTCGACATGCAGCGCAGCCGAGCTGGGAGCGTCCTGCACCGTCCGATGAGGACTCTCCACTGCTGTCCCTGTCTCCACCATCTGCTGATGCTCACTTGTGAGCTGAGATACACCAGGTGACAACTCTACTCTGTACGGTTCTCAAAATTCCCACATTCCCTGAAAGTTATGGATAAAGGGACCCTGCATGGACAAGTTATTAAAAGGGTACCCAAAATGGCTTCTGAAACCTCGTGACCAAGGCCTGCAGGATTTTAAAAGCAAGGCCCTGCAAAAGGCAGGTCCTTTCAAATCCTGAAACGAAACCTAACATGCATGGATCTGTGAAAGACTTTGTCCTTTTCTAAAGCCAGACAGCTAGGTAAACACAGAATATGCATTCTTCATCTTGGAACAGATCAAGTCAGGATGGACCTAATCTTGAGGCCATTAACTTTTTGCATAAATAATCGGTAACAGCTCAACGTAGCTACCAAGCCAGGAAAAGACAAGTAAATTTCATAAATAACAAACAGCCAGGATATTGAAGCCATTAAACACGGAGACAACCGCCCCAAAACCCGTTAAAGTGGATGACTGTAATCAATTTAGACGAGCCCGCCAAAATTAGACAAAGAACTGACCTGATTCGGCACGCAGATAAGGGATGAAGAACCGAGTATAATTGTAGGCCCACCAGTAGCCAAGGTCTCTTGCCTCTTTGCTGGCTCTCTTCTTCCTCTCCTCCCTCCCCGCGCTGCTCGACACCGAGGACGCTCATTACAATACCGGGGGCCAAACGCAGGAGGAGAACAGGACCCGAATTCGAACACGCACAGGACACATGGGGCCGCAACCGGGCAGACAAGACGAGACGAACAGCAAAAACCGATAAGCAGAGAAGGGCAGCGAAAAGAAGCATTGGGGACGAGCGGGCACACACCCCAGCCTAGTTATAAGCTGGCGTTCGAAGCATGGGTAGGAAAATCAAGCTAACAATATAAACCGCCAACCGAACCCCAACCGCAACAAAACCATCGGCGACCAAACCACCACCAGAAGAACAACCATTTCTGCAAGGTAAAGTACCCAACAAAGACTTTACACCATTTCTCTAGGAGGAAAAAGGAGGTTACTTTACACAGACGACACCACCGCCGCGCCCTGGGACCACGTGACGACGGCAGGCTCCAAAGGACAACAAGAGCAAACCCCAAAACCACAACCGGCTTAGTCGACAGGTTTCGACCTGTCAAGGAAACCCCATTGGTGAGCATAAATCCCTGACCCCTCGTAGCTTAATCTAGTTAGGTATTGGGGGTGGGATAAGGGTAGGGAGATTTTTAATGTGTTTGTTCCCTCGATGCACCATGTGTTCCCCATTCCCAAATAAATGTAATTTTATATGCCTGTAATTATTCTAGTAATTCTTTCAGTGTTGTAATATTGTTGTGCCTTTAATAAAAATTACGGTTTTCTTGCACCTAACCAATTGTCTACTCTATTTTCTGTCTCGCCGCCTGTACCTAAGTCCGGTGTCTAGAACCCAGGGGTGTGGGAGCGATTCGAACCGCTCAGAGACAGTCAGGGGCAGAGCTGACTGGGCACACTCCACCCCCTACAACTCTATGTCCCGAAGGTCCCACCAAGGTGTGAGTGTCTGCGCTGGTGATGTGTGCACTTAATTCTGCTGACGCAGCGCCCTCCGAGGTTGCAGCCTACTCTGAGGAGTCTGGTAGCTCAGGCTCTTCCTCCTGGACAGTGGGGACGAGGTTGTCGATGTTTGTGTGGGGGAGTAAAGGAAAGAGTTAGAGATGTGAGGTCAAGGTTACTTGCACATTGAAGAGTGCAGATGATCATAAGTCAATCTGTTAGAGCATCAGATTCATTTTCAGTGACTCATGCAATGTCACTGAGAGAGATGCCAAACTATTCTGTCACCAGCTTGCTGTGATGCGCCTGCCTGTCTGTCCCCCACTTGGGAATCCTCCTCGATCCCAGCAATTTCCAGGGCCGCTTCCTCCAAGGTGGTGAGCTGGGCTACTGAGGGTAGCCCTCCTCCTGTCCTTGCTATTTCCCTCTTATTGTGGGCTCTCTTTTCCTGCAATGAGGGACACAAGTGGAGTTTGAGTGAGAATGGAGTGAGTGTAGATATTCCATAGCATAGATGCTTAGAAGGAGACAAAGGGCCCTCCCTGTGTGTTGTAAGTTGTCATTGCATCACAGTGATAGAGAGTGTGAGGGCTGCATGGTCGAATAGTTAAGTGAATGTGACCATAGAGAGAGAGGGAATGGGTAAGGGTGCAGCGATATAAGTGTCAAGTGGGATGTGGAGGAATAGGTTGGCAAAGCAGAGTGTTGGTGAGGAGAGGTGATGGGGATCAGATTGAGAGTGATGGGAAATTCATACTCACTTTTCCTGTGCGCAGAAGTTCATGAAACCTCTTCCTGCATTGCAGCTAGGTTCTGCAGCACATAGACATAGGGCTGGATTTTCATTCAGAAGTTGGGAAGGAGGCGGGACTACAACTTTCGGGTTGTAGACCCGCCTCCATCGAGATGCGGCCAATCCACGCGATTTTCACTTGATTGACCTTGTTGAGCCCACCCAGCGGGCTCAGCAGGCCAATTAAGGGCCACCCAGCAACAGGTGATGTCACAGACTGAAATTTCATCTGTCAAACATGTTGACAGATGAAATATCAGCGTTTCACAGCTGTTTGAAGCTGTCAAACACTGACAGTCTTACTTCTAACCTGAGTCCTTCTACGCAGACTCAGTTAGAAATCTCGCCGGCACTGAAAGCTGCAGGCTGTCACTTTTGACAGCTCACGGCCATTCTGCTTTCTGTGCCGGCTGAATGATGGACTCACGAAACCTAGAGGAAGGAAGGCTGTAAAGGTAAGTACAGGTAATTTTAACTTCTTTACACACTTTAGACACACCAAACACACGTTACTTTGCGCTCATGCACCCATCTCTCACCTGAACACCGACATCCGACCCCTCCAAGTCCTTCAACCCGACGGCCTGACTCCTCTAACTTGGCGTGGTTTGGAGCCGTCGGGAATCCCACACGACAACCTTCAAAATAGGGATTAGGCTAAAAACTGCCTGTTAACTACCTGTTAACAGGTAGTTAATTGGCACTAATCCCTTCCCGCCTCGGGTCGGCGGGTCCCAGTGCGGGGCGGGTACCCGCCTCCTTTGAAACTTACATGGAGGCGGGTTTTGGGCGGGATGGTGTCGGGACCCCCGAATTCGGGATTTTATCCCCCCGCATGCCTAAAAGCCCGCCTCACGGCACATTGAAAATCAACCCCATAGAGTTGACCTCCTGGGCCACTTGCATCCACACAGCTTTAGTCTGCTGGGGAGGCTTCTTCCTCCCTGAGGAAGGGAAGAGCACCTCCTTATTTGCTCTTGCTCCCTCCACCAGAGCTTGTAGGGTGGTGTCATCGAACCGTAGAGCACACTTTGGCCTACTGCTGGACATAGTTGCTGAATGAAGCAATCACAGCAATGGGCATGAAGTTTGCAGTCTCTAGAAGAAGCAAGGCTGCTTGCAGGCCTTAAATCCAGCAGCATTGATGATGTCATCGGAGGCGACTTTCAGGAAAGACTAATTGGGCCAGGGGTTCCCACACGCTGGAAATCAATTGCCCAATTAGGGGAAAATCGCACTTTTTTCCCACATCACACTGGAGTTGGGTTCAGGACTCGAAAAACACCTGACACGCCCCCAGCCCGCCCCAATGGCAATATCGAGCCCAAAGAGTCTGCAAAGGGATATAGATAGACTAAGTGAGTGGGCAGAAAGGTGGCAGATGGTGCATAATGTAGGGAAATGTGAGGTTATTCACTTTGGTAGGAAGAGTAGAAAAACAGAATATTTTTTAAATGGTGAGAAACTTTCAAATGTTGGTGTTCAGAGAGATTTGGGTGTCCTTGTGCAAGAAACACAGAAAGCTAGCATGCAGGTACAGCAAGCAATAAGAAAGGCAAATGGCATGTTGGCCTTTATTGCAAGGGGTTTGGAGTATAAGAGTAAGGAAGTCTTGCTACAATTGTACAGGGCCTTGGTGAGACCACACCTGGAGTACTGTGCACAGTTTTGGTCTCCTTATCTAAGGAAGGATATACTTGCCTTGGAGGTGGTGCAACGAAGGTTCACTAGATTGATTCCTGGGATGAGAGGGCTGTCCTATGATGAGAGATTGTGTAGAATGGGCCTATACTCTCTGGAGTTTAGAAGAATGAGAGGTGATCTCATTGAAACATGCAAGATTCTGAAGGGGATTGACAGGGTAGATGCTGAGAGGTTGTTTCCCCTGGCTCAAGTGTCTAGAACTAGGGGGCATAGTCGCAGGATAAGGGGTAGGCCATTTAAGACTGAGATGAGGAGGAATTTCTTCACTCAGAGGGTTGTGAATCTTTGGAATTCTCTGCCCCAGAGGGCTGTGGATGCTGAGTCTTTGAGTATATTCAAGGCTGAGATAGATAAATTTTTGGACTCCCGGGGAATCAAGGGATATGGGGTTCGGGCGGGAAAGTGGAGTTGAGGTCGATGATCAGCCATGATCTTATTGAATGGCGGAGCAGGCTCGAGGGGCCGTATGGCCTATTCCTGCTCTTATTTCTTATGTTCTTATGTAAATGTTAGACTTTAATAGGTTGGAAGAAAAATCTGCTGAAGCATACTACAGACATAGGCCTAGAAATTCAGTTGCGTTTGCCAGCCGTTAGCGCCTTAGGAGGGGTAGATCTCGAGCGCTAGGCATTTAGCGCCCGGGCGCAGGACGATCTGCGCCTACGCCCAACTTCAGTAGACATTTAGCGCCGGCGCAAAGTGTTTGCGCGCGCTCAGCTGCGCGCGCAACTTATGACGTCATTTCGTCGTGCAACGCCCTTTGTGCGCCCCAAACCGGAACTTCAGTCGCGCCCGCCAATGTGGGCGTGGCGGTGTTAAGAACTGTGAAGTGGAACGCAGCAGAGGCCCTGCGGGCCTCGGGGAGCGCTAATTAAAGGGCACTTACACTGAACTATAAAGGCCAGCCATTTTGCTGCAATGACTTTTCTGCAACGGATTTCTGGACAGAGACCAAGGAAGGGACCTTACTGATTTGGCCCAACATAGGAGAGGTATTTTTGGCTTCTGACCAGAGCTTGGAAATTTGCCTCATTGTGATTTCATTGTTTGCAAGTATATTATGGGGGCTGCATGGGGTTCCAACCCTCAGTTCCAGCATTATGTGCGAAGGGCTCGCAGACGCTGTGTGAGAGGGGCAGCCATGCCTAGACGCAGAGGGGGCATCAGGCGTCGGCAACGTAGGCCTTACCCACTCAGGGAATACCGCCAGCAGGTGTCCTATCTCACCATGACTGCCGCGCCGTGTGTTAAGAGGCTGCGCTTCAGAAGAGAGGTGGTTGCAGAGATCTGCCAGCTGCTTCACAGAGATCTGCGTCCACAGCTGATGTGCAGGACGTCTCTGTCGGTGGAAGTGAAGGTCACGGTGGCTCTGAACTTTTATGCAAGCGGCTCCTTCCAAGCCGCTGCTGGGGACATAGCTAACATCTCCCAGTTCGCCGTGCATCACTGCATCCGGCAGGTCACCGATGCCCTTTTCACAAGGAGACACCAATTCATCTCCTTCCCCATGACCCAAGAGAGGCAGGAGCAGCGTGCAGTCGGATTTGCGAGGATCGCCGACTTCCCCATGGTGCAGGGCGCCATTGACTGCATGCATGTGGCTTTGCGGGCACCTATCGACAATGCCGAGGATTACTGCAACCGGTAGGGCTACCATTCCCTCAATGTACAGCTGGTGTGTGACCACAGGCAGCGCATCCTAGCTGTCAATGCCCGCTTTCCAGGCAGCAGCCACGATGCATTTATCCTGCGCCAGACTACTGTGGCTGACATGTTCCAGGCACAGCCTCCCCCAAGAGGATGGCTTATCGGGGACAAAGGCTATCCTTTGTGTACATGGCTCATGACCCCGCTCCGCGCGCCCAGGACCCCTGCTGAGGAGGCATACAACGAAAGCCATCAAGCCACAAGGAACATCATAGAGCAAATGATTGGCGTCCTCAATCAACGGTTCCGCTGCCTGGATCGCTCCGGCGGATCTCTGCAGTATTCGCCGGATAGAGTCTCCCAGTTCATCGTCATTTGCTGCATGCTGCACAACCTGGCTATCCGCAGGACTCAGGCACTGCCACCTCACGTTGGACCACCACCTCAGGAGGACGAGCAGGAGGACCATGAGGAGGAGGAGGAGGAGGAGGAGGAGTACCAGCCCAGGAGGGAGCCACAAGGTCCAAGGGCCGTCCGTCGGCGGCTTATTGAACTATACTTCTAGGCCCCCTGTCAGGGAATGGCTTGTGGCAATGAAGGCACATGAATGCAGCCGCTCCGCAAGCCCTCAGCCGGTTAACGCAACAACCACTTGAAACATCACACATGGACAAGCTGAATAAAGAAAAAGCTTTATTGAACAAACTCAGGGCCCTTCCCACATGAAACCCAAAAACAGACAACACCCCCAAAAAACAGTCAAAAACATATCTCACTCCCACAACCTGGGGAGGAATAACAAAACTTGTCCATTCAAATGGCCTTCATCCTCGGCCTTACCAAAAGAACCCCCCCCATAGACAACACAACCACACCCATATAAAAAAACATTTGCCAACACACTCTACTTTGTGTGCCGAGAGGGCGAGTCCTTGTCCAGGCTTTTCCGGCCCCTGGCCGACCTGCTGCTCCGCCTCAACCTGGGCCCTGTGGGTGCTGCAAGGCTGGGGGAAGGCTCCTGAGGGGCACATTGCATGATGGCAGATGCCCTTGGGGGTCGGCCTAGACGAGCTCTGGCCCTCGAGGGGCCGGCTGCTGACTGCTGCAGCTGTGGCTGGGCAGCATCAGTCCCTCCAGCAGCTCGTCGCAGCTTCGCTGGGGGAGTGGCAGTGGCGGCTGCAGCAATGGGGGCAAGCTGGCTGATGCCAGGCGCTCGCTGCTCGCCTGAGACACTGGCACTCGGCCGGGCTGGCACTGCAGCAAGCGCAGCAATCTGGTGAAGGCCAGACCGCTGTGCTGCTGCAGCGCGGCGAGTGCCCTGGCGATGCCTGCCTGACACAGCGAGTGTGGCAGCAGTGAGTGCCCGTACTGCCCTGGTCTGTGCCCGCATCAGACCAGCCAGTGACTGCACGGCACCACTGATCAACTGTCCACTTGCTGCCTGTGCTGCCCTGAATTCGTCCCGACTCGCGTCCTGTGCTGCCCTGAATTCGGCCCGACTCGCGTCCTGTGATGCCCCGAATTCGGCCCGACTCACGTCCTGTGATGCCCCGAATTGTTCGAGACCCCTGGCCTGTGCTGCCGCGAGTTGTTCGAAACCCCTGGCCTGTGAGGCCCCGAAATCGGACACACTATGAGCCAGGGACTCAATGGCCTCAGGCAACCGTGCCACAACCCCCATGAACTCGGTGTGCCGACGATCCGAGTCCGCGGACATTTGATGAAGGAGGCGCACCTCCTGGGCGAGGACCGTCTCCGGACTGGAGGCCGGACTCTCCCTCTGGGGAGAAGGCAGCCGAGCTGCCCGACCCTTCCCGCGTGGCTGCACGCCACTGGGCCCAGCAACTACACTCCCCTGCAACACTTCCCCCCTCTGGGGAGAAGGCAGCCGAGCTGCCCGACCCTTCCCGCGTGGCTGGACGCCACTGGGCACAGGAGCTACACTCCCCTGCAACACTTCCCCCCTCTGGGGAGAAGGCAGCCGTGCTGCCCGACCCTTCCCGCGTGGCTGGACGCCACTGGGCACAGGAGCTACACCCCCCTGCAACACTTCCCCCTGGCTCTCCTCCAGGGAAGACGTGTCCCCTCCATTGCCATCCCCTGGCGCGGATGAGGGTTCCCCCGATGGGCCGCCTTCCTCTTGCTCCTCCTCGTCCACCTCTTCCGAGGGACTGACACTCGCAGCTTCAGGGACCTCCTCCTCACCAGCTGAAAGCAGGAAGGCACAAGAGTAGCTTTAGAGTGAGGACAGGGCGTCAGCGAGGGAGGCATGAGTGGTGGCATTCTGCGCATTGGTCGGACAGTGGCAAAGGATGTAGATCTGAAGCGCAAAGGGAACGAGAGAGGTCCAAAAGGTCATGTCCTTACCATTGGGGCCCAGCACAGGGTCGGCATCTCCAATTGCAACGGGGCCAATCACCCGGGCACCCATGAGTCGACCCACGCGCTCCTCCAGGTCACTGAGCTGCTGGAACTGGGGACGGCCTCCCCGGTGACAGACCGGCTCTTCAGATTCTGGGCCAGCTTGGCCTGCAAGAGAAAGGACGGCCTCTAAGTACAGTGTGGTGCCCTGTTGTTGTGTGCACTGCCTCCCATGGTCGAATAGCTTGGCCAGTGTGTAAAGTGCAGAAAGTGCAATTGATGTTCATGCCAGTGCCATAGCTGCTGGATGAGGGCTGGCCATTAGGCCTTTGAGGTCCCTTTGCCCATAATGTGAGGTGCACATGCCAGGATGAGGAGGACACTGGAAAGGGTACTCACCCTGACAATCCGAGTGAGGTCGTTAAACTTTTTCCGGCATTGGACAACAGTCCGGGGGACATCGCAGGTGGCTGTGACCCTCTGGGCGATATTCCTCCAGGCTCTCCTGTACACCCTGTTGGGAGGCTTCTTGCCACTGTCCGGGAACAAGATATGGCTTCTCTTCTCCAAAGCCCTAACCAGCACCTTTAAATCATGGCCAGAGAAGCGCTGCGCTCGCTCAAGGGCCCTCTGCATCCTTCCTGGCGCTATTTCTCTCCAGCAGCAGTGTTTAGGCCTAGCTGGAGGGCTGCAGTATCCAGGGCGTGGCAGCAGACCAAGTCGACCCTTCCCCCTTTAAGAGCTGGCCGGCGCCAGGGTGTCTGCTGTCAATCAAAACCTGACCGCACCTGCGCTGCGCCCAGCCTCGGCGGTATCAGTCTGCACCGCCGGCTTAGCGCCTAAGGATAGCCGTGCATCGCCAGTTTTAGCGCTCGAGCAAACTCCTTGGCCAAAGCTACTGAATTTCGGCGAACTGCCCTCCACTTTCCGGCGGGCGCAAACTTTAGCGGCCGCCCGACTTTACCGCCCCAAAAGTGGCTATACTGAATTTCTAGGCCATAGTTTTTTTTAAAAGATGGTTTCTACAATACATTTTCTTAGACCTTAAAACTGAACTCATCACGTGGCAAATAAATAGGATACTGCAGCTTTAAAGGAAAAGCAGGATATTTCTGGTTATAACTGGAAAAGCTGATCATCTGCAGTGCCTGTGGTGAATAAGATTACAATTTCAGATATAGTATGTTGTGCTTTAAGAATTACAACATGTATTATCACAACTCCCAGCGGTATGCAGACAATAAGCCAGTTCTGTCGTAGTATGAATAGACATTTTTAAGGTGAGATAAGCCAGGGGAAGTCTAAAGTAAAATGTTTCCTTTGGATTTTTTTTGAGGAAGGATTTGATTTAGTTTGTTGTTGGCTGAGAAATAATAGAACCTGTTGATTTTTTCAGAATTCTCATGTAGTCTGGGCAAATTAGGGATTATGTTAAATTATGCGAAAAATATATTATATGGATTCTTTCCCAGTCTGGTTAGGCAGCAGACTAAATCTTTTCCCAACAAATATGTTTCACTTTGATGATAACATTTAAGTCACTCTGGTGAGTTCTACCAACAGCTCAAAATCAGCTGAAAATATGACCTAAACTTTCACCGAATAAAGTTTGACTGCTCCTACTGTGCTGCATAATTGAGCTAATGAGCCCCCAAGAAAGAAGAATAGAGTTGAAAAGATACATTCCAAATCAATTTAATCTTTTGGAAGATGAGTTTCAGATTCAACTCAAAGGCAATTTTGTGTCATCTATTATTAAGATGATTAGAGAATGGTAACCAAATGGGGGACATTTAAATACTAAATGAATATTTTTAAGAGTATTCTCTAAAGAGGGTAACACAAATTATATCCAGGGTGTTCAAAACACACCCAAATGCCAGGCCGGAAGAGTTACAATACTAGAGGGACAATCTTTCAATGGCCTTTCTTGTCCTTGATTTTTCTTTTGTATTTATTTATGTTCTCATTTATGCTGCTTAGGCCATAGCAACCGCTGAACAATCCTGCTCCACTCATCAGAAACAAATTTCCCAGTAGTGTCCTTGAACAAGCATTAGACACCCCTTATTAATAAATGCAAGGGGCCTAATACCTATTTTAGGTGGCTGCCCGGGACGCCTAAAAAATGGGCCCGACCAACGCATGCGCAGATTGGGCGCAAGCCGTCCCACTGCTAAATTTGTCAGCATTGCACCCATTTTACACCTGAAAAATGGGCACAATAGATCCCCCCCTCACCTTGTCATAAATTGGTTAAACTCACTGCATAAATATGGTATCACACTAATAATGAGAGGCCATTCTCTGTTCATAGCATTCCTTTTGCTACATTATTCAACAGCATGCCATAAATTTTCTTGGGAAAATAATAAAAATGTAGAAACATAAACCCAGCTTATTGTAAAAGTAAGAGGGACAATATGCACATGTAAAGACTCTCTGGGGGTGTCATACGGAGCTCTCAACAATATTCCAACAATGTGGGTCAAGCCAAAGTCATTAAAGCATCTTTGCTGCACTTCTGTAATATCTCTATTTTCACATTAACGTTGTTATTACTTTTCAGAACAGAACTCATCTCACTTACTTCTCAGCAATTTTAACAGCTGTTAGGAGAGTTGCAGCTCGTCTATCTGCATTAGATTCAAACTCAGGTCATGGAACTGAAAATATAATTTTCCAACAAGTGCTGCTATTTCATCCCTCTTCTGCAACTATTTGTGTAATCTGGACTGGGTCGTGAAGCTAGTAGGGCATCTACATGACATGACCATCTCTCTGCTTTATAACTGCTCCTTATCTGACCTGTAATATAGTAGCTCTGAATATGCTATCCTACAGGCTTGCTCTTCTTTTTGCATTTGCAGGATGATGAAATCAAGAACTATCTTGTGAAAGACTGCAGAACTACACAGGCTAGCAGGATGGGCAGTTAGGTGGCAGATGCAGTTCAATGTGGAAAAATGTGATATAATGGCCTAGAAATTGAATCACAACCGAATATGGCCATGGCAGTGCCATGTTGCCACTTGTCCCTTTTCTCTTTCCTCCAGGTCATTCTCAGCAGCAAGACCCTGAAGAAAACACTTCTCCTAAGGATGCACCATCAAGCACTCCATCCTCCCCTCCCCCCACCCGTTGTGGGTTAGAAGTGAGTTGGAGGGATCTGGTGAAGCTCCCAGCATGAGTGAGCATGAGCAGGTAGCAGTGGCAAGGATAGCCCAGGAGCTGGCTCACTGGAGGGCAAGGTCATCCCCTACCTCTGTTGTACAGGACAGAGATGCAGGCATCAGGGGGCCAGCCTTGAATTGAAAACTCCTTGTGGCACACAAGCAATCATATGAGTCTGCCAAGGAGTTGCCACATGGAGGAGTCTACTTTCAGCTTATGTGGCATCCTTTTGCATGGCATTAGCACACTGCAGTCTACTTGGAGCTCTGTGGCCACCTCTACAGGTGCTCCAGCCAGGCTCTTACACCAGGAGTCTGTGTCACCAGCCTTTTCCTGTTTTTATGGAAGTTCAAATGGCTGCCATCCAGACTCTGGGTTCCAACGCATGCTCCATCTTGGAAAGACTGCTGGATTACATGGACAGGGGCTTTCAAGGTGTTAATTGTTAGATCCGTGATTCTGAGAGTATGATGTTTTTCAATAACCACACGGATGCTGTAACTTAACGATAAACAGGTATTTACCGGAGGAGGGTAGTCTCAAGACTGGGGGTACAGAGGCTTGCGCAAGGCTTATATATAGGTGTGGTCAATGCCGGTACTACAGTATACAGGAGCTGTAAAAGTAGTTCTGTCTTAAAGGCACATACACTACAATTCCTCCTCTTTTAGATTAGTAGTACCCCTAATATTCAAATAACAATTAACTCTTTAACATGTACATTAAACAACAATAGTCCATTTACAGATTCAGTCTTTGGGGCAGCTTCCTGACCCTTTTGGGATAGCGCCTTTCCGGAGGTTCTTGTTCTTGGTGCAGAGGCGATTCTGACCCCTTTTCATCGGGTAGTTCATCGGGTTCCACTGCTACTGGTTCTGAGGTAGATGCTACTGATATGTCGAGTTCATCCCCAGGTACTCGAGACATGGGGTTGGCGCGTTCCTGTGACGCTAAGATCTGATCGATGTGGCGTCTCACAATGTTCTCCCCGACATCCACTGTGTACATTAATGGCCCCTGCCTTGTGCATATCGTTCCGGGTTGCCATTTCTCTGTTCAATAGTCACGGGCCAAGACTGGTTGTCCTGCATTGAAGCTCCTTGTCGGCTTCTCATTGATGTGCTGGAATTGTTTGTCCTCAACATTTCTTCGCACATTTGGTCTGAGCAAGTCCAGACGAGATCTCAACCTTCGGTTAAAGAACATCATGGCTGGGGTCTGGTTGGTAACTGCATGTGTCGCGTTTCGGTAGGCTAATAAGAAATTGTCCATCTTATGCTGTAGTGGAATTTCATCATCGCACATGACCTTTATCGCCTTCTTAAAGGTTTGTACGAACCTCTCAGCCAATCCATTTGTGGCTGGATGATACGGGGCGGATATGTAATGCCTTACCCCATTCCTTCTCATAAATTTTTGAAGCTCTTCGGACACAAACTGTGGTCCATTATCAGAGCAAATCTGCTCTGGCAAACCGTGTCTGGCAAATATGGTCCGTAGGACTGCAATCAATTTCTCTGTAGTGGTTGAGGACACTTTTTTATCACCTCAGGCCACTTCGAATGAGCATCCACTGCTATTAAGAACATTGAGTCCATGAATGGACCAGCGACATCAATATGCACCCGTTGCCATGGAGAGGAGGGCCACTCCCATGGGTGTAGAGGGGCATGTGGTGGTGCATTTTGGACCTTCTGGCATCCTAAGCAGCTCTTAGTTAGGTCTTCGATTTGTTGATCGATTCCCGGCCACCACACATAAGCCCTAGCAAGGCTTTTCATTTTCACTCCCCCCAGATGACCTTCATGTAGCTCCTTTAGCACTCTCTCCCTTAACTTGGGTGGAATCACCACTCTGGATCCACACATCACTGTCCCCTGGCATACTGACAGCTGTTCTCTTCTGGATGAGAATGCTGGCAACAGTGAGTTGCCATGTGTTGGCCATCCTCTCACCGTCAAATCATATACCTGAGACAGC
Organism: Somniosus microcephalus; assembly: GCF_052327205.1. Lineage (NCBI taxonomy): Eukaryota > Metazoa > Chordata > Chondrichthyes > Squaliformes > Somniosidae > Somniosus > Somniosus microcephalus. Next base: position 419,461,964 of record NC_140987.1, on the reverse strand, counting down.
GTCGGATCATTGCGGGTCTCCTTCTCTATATCTGCGTTCGTTACTGGCAATCGTTCAATTATTGATGAATAAAATATCTCGATAGGGTCCACTGCTGGTGCTTCTTCCACAGTAGGCAGTGGCAGGCGCGATAGCCCATCAGCGTTCCCATGCTGTTTCGTGCCTTTATATTCTATTTCATATTGATTTGCCCCTAGAAACAGGGACCATCTTTGTAACCGTTGTGCAGTCATCACTGGAACGCCCTTCTTAGGATTAAAGATGGAGACAAGTGGTTGGTGGTCAGTCAGCAAGGTGAACTTCTGCCCATGCAGATAGTGGTTGAATTTTTTTACTCCCCATACTCGGCTGAGGGCCTCCCTGTCAATCTGGGCGTAGTTGCGCTCGGCTGAGGTTAATGACCGAGACGCAAAGGCCACTGGCCTCTCCAACACGTCTGGGAATTTGTGCGACAGCACCGCTCCAATGCCGTAGGTTGATGCATCACATGCCAAACGAATTGGTAGTGCTGGGTTGAAATGGTCCAATACCTCTTTTGATGTGATCAATTCTTTACACTTCTGGAAAGCTCATCTACGTTCGTCATCCCACTTCCATGGCACCCCTGTTTGCAGTAGGGTGTTCAGCGGGTGTAATAACGTGGACAAATTTGGTAAGAACTTGCGGTAGTAGTTTACCAGCCCGAGGAACGACCTCAGTTGTGACACATTTTCCGGTGCTGGAGCCTTGACTACTGCCTCAATCTTTTCAGGGGACTTATGTAACCCCTCTTCATCGATGACATGGCCACAATACGAGGTCTGTTTCTGGAAAAACTCGCACTTGTGGCGATTAGCTCATAGCCCATACTCCTTTAATCTGGTGAGCACCTTCTCCAAGTTGGCGAGGTGATCACTGTCATTTTCGCCCGTGACCAAGATGTCGTCCAAATAACACTGGGTCCCTGGAATCCCTTGCAGGGCTTGATCCATTGCCCTTTGCCAGATAGCCGGAACCGAGGCTACCACGAGCACCAGCCGGTTGTATTGATAGAGACCTTTATGAGTGTTAATCGTAAGGCATTCACAGAATCACACAGAAACCCCACAGTGCAGATAGAGGCCATTTCGGCCCATCGAGCCTGCGCCGACACATATCCCACCCGATCCCCGTAACCCCTTCACCAACACATATCCCACCCTATCCCTGTAACCCCACGTATTTAATCCCCCTAACACTAAGGGTCAATTTATCATAGCCAATCAACCTAACCCGCACATTTTTGGAGTGTGGGAGGAAACCGGAGCTTCTTCCACCTCCATTTGCAAGTACGCCTGGGCTAGATCAGTTTTGGTGAAGCGTTTACCTCCAGATAGTGAGGCAAAAATATCCTCAATTCGTGGAATCGGGTATTGTACCGTGTGAAGGACTGGGTTCACTGTCACCTTATAATCCCCACAGATGCGGACCTTCTTTGGTTCCCCAGACGTATTACTCAACGACCTCTTCATTACAGGAATGATGGGTGTAGCCCACTCGCTCCAGTCCACTTTGGACAGTACTCCTGAATGTTCCAACCCTTCCAGCTTTGCTTCGACAGCTGGTCTGATCGCATAAGGCACTGGTCTGGCCTTAAGAAACTTTGGGCTTGCATTTTCCTCTATTTTAATCATTGCTGTTATGCCTTTTAGTGTTCTTAGTCCCTCCTGGAACACTTCTTTTGCGTCAGTTAGCATTTTTGACAGTCGTCCAGGTGTGACGTTGTCATCCTTTTTGGCCTCAACCTTCAGTGCCTGTATGGAATGCCAATCTAATTGTATCTTCCGGTTCCATTCACGTCCTAGTAGTGGTGGTCCTCCATCTGGCAATACATATATATCCATTTTAGGTATTTCCTGGCCTTTATATATCACTTTCACCCTTATTTTTACTTTGGGGTAGACTTTTTGCCCCGTATACGTCTTCAAGACAATCTCTGTAGCTTTCAAGGGTATATGTGAAAATAGCCGCTTGTAGTCCCTTTGGTTTATGACTGTTAGGGCTGATCCTGTGTCCAATTCCATTTTCACTTGGACTCCGTCTATCTTGAGTGTAACCCAGATAGTCTGGTGATCCTCCATTTTGGTTACCTTATGTAGTTTCAGACAACCCAGCTCCTTGCTTCCGGAGTCTGTGTCACTTTTCTGTTCGTCTGAACCACTGTCCATCACCTGGTGTACCTTTTTGTACTTCTCCTGTGGAGATTTCTTACTGTTGGTTTTCTTCCCAGACCTGCAGACTCTTGCTATGTGTCCTGCTTTTCCACACTGTCTGCACACTTGGTCCTTGAACCAACAATCCTTCTGGTCATGTGTTGTTCTGCCGCAACGATAGCACTTCCCTGTTCCATAGGACATTTCGTTGGTGCCATATTCTTGCGGTCTCCGTTGTATCTCTGGAGCGCCCCTTGCGGCTGCTTTGTGTGATACTGCCATACTGAAAGCTTTGTCCAGCGTAAGATCCTTTTCTGATAGAAGCCGTATCTGGGTTCCTTCACTTTGTAGCCCACACACAAACTTGTCCCTTAACGTATCTGCTAGTCCTGCTCCAAACTGGCAGTGTTTCAATAGCTTGTGCAGTTCAGTTATGTACTCAGCATTGCTTTCGTCTTTGTGTTGGTTCCTTTTATGGAACTTAAATCGTTCTGCTACCAGCAGCGGTGTGGGGTTTAAGTGGTCCTGTAGGATTTCTACTATGCTTTCGAAATTCTTGTTCACCGGCTTCTCTGGGGTTATTAGATTTCGCAGTAACCCATAAGTTTTTGCAACCATGGAATTTAACAAAACCAGTGCTTTACTAGCATCTGGCACTTCATTCGCCCTGCAGTACACCTCAATACGTTCCACATATGTCGCCCAATCTTCGACTTCATTGTCGAACGTAGAGATACTGCCACTCTTCGGCATCCCTGGGTGTGATTTAACTGTCAAAAATGGCATATCCCGCGCTTCCCCTTCTTCTCCGCTGGCACAAAATGGCGCCTCCCGCACTTTCCTTCCTTCCCGCGCTCGCCCTTCTTCTCCGCTGCGGCTTCTAAAAATGGCGTCTCCCACGCTCTTCCTTCTTCTCCGTGGCTCAATGGCGCCTCCCGCGCTCTCCCTTCTTCTCCCCGCGGACACTGTTCAGCCCTTGAGCCCTGGCTGTGCTCTGCGCGTTCTTTTTTTTTTCTCGACACCGCTCGGTCCTGAACCCGGCTGTTGCTTTACCCTCTCTCTCTCCGGTTTGTTTTTTTTTTCTCTCGACGCCGCTCGGTTTTCAACCCCCGGCTGCGCCCTGTGCGCTTCACCCTCTGTCTTACCCCGTCGACGCTGTTTGGCTTTCTCTCCGCCGTCGGTCGGCTCCAGCTGCCGCTGTCCGGGAAGGGTCTGTGCTGGACCTGTCGTCAGTCTCTTGCTGATCGTTGTGGCTGGGGAACCAAGCCCGGCTCTCCACAGCCTCCCCTGCGATGTTCACTCTCTGCCGGACGACTGGGCGGTTGCTCGTGGTCGACGCCCGTGTTCCTGGCCTCGACTTTTTTTTTTTTTTTTGTTACACCGCCCTCCTGTAGCGAATCCTCGAAGGGAAATGCAGAGTTGCAGGTAGATTCGAATCGACACTCGTCGCCACTGTTAGATCCCTGATTCTGAGAGTATGCTGTTTTTCAACAACCACACAGATGCTGTAACTTAACGATAAACAAGTATTTACTGGAGGAGGGTAGTCTCAAGACTGGTGGTGCAGAGGCATGTGCAAGGCTTATATACAGGTGTGGTCACTGCCGGTACTACAGTATACAGGAGCTGTACAAGTAGTTCTGTCTTAAAGGCACATACACTACATTAATCATCTCCTACAGTTTGCTCTCCCACATATCAGTGGGAGTAGCAATGATGCTGTGAGAGCGGGACGTGTTGCCCTCTCTCAGGATGTCAGCATGTCTATCCCTCACCACCCCTTCAACCAATACCCGCCATGGTACCAAAAAACAGCCGGTTTCAGATTGCCCCAGCAGAAGCCAAAGTGCTACAGTCTGCAGCCAGGCCCTCTAAGGCTCAAGTTCCCAGAGATATCCCAGGGGAGCACATCATAGGAGTAAGTGTGTTAGTAAAAATTCTTTTACGAAAGGCACTATGGGTTGGCATTGGATGAGAAATGAGTTCAAGGCAATTATTATGTTTGGTATTAAATTAATCACCTTTCATTCTTGGCATTTTGTCTGAAGTGTATTTTCATAGCAGCTTCTGAGCTAGTATCATTCATACAAAAAGTTGGCTGCATGGTTTAATCATTCTTTAATACAGAATTAAGAAAGTGGGGAAGAATGTAATAAGGACCGCTAATGCAGATGGGCTTTGTGCAACATTTTCAGGGGAGGGGAATGGGCAGGTCACTGAAATTGCTGCGCTATCAACTGACCCCTGGCATCTCTGGCTGCAAGGCGTGGTGGGCATCCTTCTGCTTCTTCTTCACCTTTGCTAAGTTTTCCTCCTCAGATGATGATTGTTTCTGTTGCTCTGCCTCATTCAAATGCAATCCTCTCAGACCGAATGGATGAGCTACAGAATTTGTTCATCCCAGTTTGGCATAACAATAAAACAAAAAAGGTGACTCAACCGTGGCTAACAAGGGAAATTAGGGATAGCATAAGATCCAAGGAGAGGACATATAAATTGGCCAGAAAAAGCAATAATCCTGAGGATTGGGAGCAGTTTAGGATTCAACAAAGGAGGAAAAAGGGATTAATTAAGAAAGGGAAAATAGAATATGAGAGTAAGCTTGCAGGGAACATAAAAACTGACTGTAAAAGCTTTTATAGATATGTGAAGAGAAAATGATTGGTGAAGTCAAGCGTAGGTCCCGTGCAGTCAGAATCAGGGGAATTTATAATGGGAAACAAAGAAATGGCAGACCAACTAAATTCATACTTTGGTTTTGTCTTCACAAAGGAGGACACAAATAACCTCCCCGAGATGCTGGGGAACATAGGGTCTGATGAAAGGGAGGAACTGAAAGAAATCAGTACTTGTAGGGAAATGGTGTTAGGAAAATTGATGGGACTGAAGGCCATAAATCCCCAAGGCCTGATAATCTACATGCCAGGGTACTTAAGGAAGTGGCCCTAGAAATAGCAGATGCATTGCTGGTCATCTTCCAGAACTCGATAGACTCTGGAATAGTACCCATGGATTGGAGGGTAGCTAATGTTACCCCACTATTCAAAAAAGGTGGCAGAGAAAAAGCGGGGAATTATAGACCGGTAAGCCTGACATCGGTAGTGGGGAAAATGCTAGAGTCCATTATATAAGATGTAATAGCAGAGCACTTGGAAAGCAGTGACAGGATCGGACAAAGTCAACATGGATTTACAAAAGGTAAATCATGCTTGACTAATTTCTACTGGAATTTTTTGAGGATGTAACTGGTAAAATAGATAAGGGAGAACCAGTGGATGTGGTGTATTTGGACTTTCAGAAGGCTTTTGATAAGGTCCCACATAAGAGATTAGCGTGCAAAATTAAGGCACATGGGATTGGGGGCAAGGTATTGACTTGGATAGAGAACTGGTTGGTGGACAGAAAGCAAAGAGTTGGAATAAACGGGTCGTTTTCCGAGTGGCAGGCAGTGACTAGTGGGGTACCACAAGGATCGGTCCTAGGACCCCAGCTGTTCACAATATATATTAATGATCTGGATGAGGGAATTGGATGTAATATCTCCAAATTTGCAGATGACACAAAGCTGGGTGGGAGGGTAAGCTGTGAGGAGGATGTCGTGAAACTCCAGTACGATTTGGACAGGTTGGGTGAATGGGCAGAAACATGGCAAATGCACTATAATGTGGATAAATGTGAGGTTATCCACTTTGGTGGCAAAAACAGGAAGGCAGATTATTATTTGAATGGCAATAGATTGGGAGAAGGGGAAGTGCAAAGAGACCTGGGTGTTCTTGTGCACCAGTCGCTGAAGGTAAGCATGCAGGTGCAGCAGGCGGTTAAGAAGGCAAATGGTATGTTGGCCTTCGTAGCAAGAGGGTTCGAGTACAGGAACAAGGATGTCTTGCTACAGTTGTACAGGGTCTTGGTGAGACCACACCTTGAGTATTGTGTGCAGTTTTGGTCGCCTTACCTGAGGAAGGATTGTCTTGCCATGGAAGGAGTGCAGCGAAGATTCACCAGGCTGATATCTGGGATGGCAGGCCTGACGTATGAGGAGAGATTGTGTCGATTGGGCTTATACTCACTGGAGTTTAGAAGATTGAGAGGGGATCTCATCGAAACCTATAAAATTCTGTCAGGCCTGGACAGACTAGATGCAGGAAGGATGTTTATGATGGCCGGGGAGTCCAGAACCAGGGGTCATAGTCTAAGGATAAGGGGTAAGCCATTTAGGACTGAAATGAGGAGGAATTTCTTCACCCAGAGAGTGGTGAACCTGTGGAATTCTCTGCCACAGAGGGCGGTGGAGGCCAGTTCATTAAATATATTCAAGAAAGAGTTGGATATATTTCTTAAGGCTAAAGGTGTAGTGTATGTGCTTTAAGTCAGAACTACTTTTTACAGCTCCTGTATACTGTAGTACCGGCAGTAACCACACCGGTATATAAGCTGTGCGCATGCCTCTGTACTCCAGTATAGAGATGACCCTCCTCCAGTAAAGACCTGTTGTTTGTTTATGTACAGCATCCGTGTAATTCTTTATCCACTGAACCACGGATCTAACAGTGGCGGCGAGTGTTGATGTGAATCTACCTGCAACATTAAACAAAAAAATAATTAAAAATAGTCGAGTCCAGGAACACGGGCGTCGACCGCGAGCAACTGCCCAGCAGTCAGGCAGAGATCCAACTTCACTGGGGAGGCTGTGGAGAGCCGGGCTTGGTTCCCCAGCCACAACAAGCAGTAAGAGACCGACGACAGGTCCTGAGCAGACCCTTCCCGAGCAGCGGCGGCTGGAGCCGACCGACGGCAGAGAGAGAGAGCCGGGCAGCGTCGACGGGGTAAGAAAAAGGGTGAAGAGAGCAGGGCGCAGCCAGGGGTTGATCACCGAGCGGCATCGTGGAAAAATACTGCAAAACCGGAGAGAGAGAGGGTAAGAAACAGCCGGGTTCTAGACCGAGCGGCGTCGACAAATATCAAGAGAAGAACGCGCAGAGCACAGCCAGGGATCACGGGCTGATCGGGGTCCGCGGGGCGAAGCAAGGGGAGATGCCATTGAGCCACGGAGAAGCAGGGAGAGCGCGGGACATGCAATTGAGCAGCGGAGAATAAGGAAGAGCGCGGGAGATGCCATTTTGCGAAGCCGCAGCGGAGAAGACGGGCGAGCGCGGGAAGGAAGGAAAGCGCGGGAGATGCCATTTTGTGCCAGCGGAGAAGAAGGGGAAGCGCGGTAGGCGCCATTGGGGATAGTTAACGCACAACCAAGGATGCCAAAGAGTGGCAGTATCTCTACGTTCGACAATGAAGTCGAAGATTGGGTGACATATGTGGAATGTATTGAGGTGTACTGCAGGGCGAATGAAGTGCCAGATGCTAATAAAGCACTGGTTCTGTTAAATTCCATGGGTGCAAAAACTTATGGTTTACTGCGGAATCTAATAACCCCAGAGAAGCCGGTAAACAAGGATTTTGGAAGCATAGTAGAAATCCTACAGGACCACTTAAGCCCCACACCGCTGCTGATAACAGAACGATTTAAGTTCCATAAAAGGAACCAACACAAAGACGAAAGCAATGCTGAGTAGCTAATGGAACTGCGCAAGCTATCGCAATACTGCCAGTTTGGAGCGGGACTAGCAGACACGGTAAGGGACAAGTTTGTGTGTGGGCTACAAAGTGAAGGAACCCAGAAACGGCTTCTATCAGAAAAGGACCTTACGCTGGACAAAGCTTTCAATATGGCAGGATCACACGAAGCAGCCGCAAGGGGCGCAGCAGAGATACAACGGAGACTGCAAGAATACGGCACCAACGAAATGACCTATGGAACAGGGAAGTGCTATTGCTGCGGCAGAACAACACATGACCAGAAAGATTGTTGGTTCAAGGACCAAGTGTGCAGACAGTGTGGGACAGCAGGACACAGAGCAAGAGTCTGCAGGTCTGGGAAGAAAACCAACAGGAAGAAATCTCCACAGGAGAAGTACAAAAAGGTACACCAGGTGATGGACAGCGGTTCAGACGAACAGAAAAGTGACACAGACTCCGGAAGCAAGGAGCTGGGTTGTCTGAAACTACATAATGTAACCGAAATAGAGGATCACCAGACTATCTGGGTTACACTCAAGATAGACGGAGTCCAAGTGGAAATGGAATTGGACACAGGATCAGCTCTAACAGTCATAAATCAAAGAGACTACAAGCGGCTATTTTCACTCATACCCTTGAAAGCTACAGAGATTGTCTTGAAGATGTATATGGGGCAAAAAGTCTACCCCAAAGGAAAAATAAGGGTGAAAGTGACATATAAAGGACAGGAAATACCTAAAATGGATATATATGTATTGCCAAATGGAGGATCACCACTGCTAGGACGTGAGTGGATCCGGAAGATACATTTAGATTGGCATTCCATACAGGCACTGAAGGTGGAGGCCAAAAAGGATGACGACGTCACACCTGGGCGACTGTCAAAAATGCTAACTGACGCAAAAGAAGTGTTCCAGGAGGGACTAGGAACACTAAAAGGAATAACAGCAACAATTAAAATAGAGGATAATGCAAGCCCAAAGTTTCTGAAGTCCAGACCAGTGCCTTATGCGATCAGACCAGCAGTTGAAGCAGAGCTGGAAGGGTTGGAACGTTCAGGAGTACTGTCCATAGTGGACTAGAGCGAGTGGGCTACACACATCGTCCCTGCAATGAAGAGGTCGTTGAGTAATACGCCTGGGGAACCAAAGAAGGTCCGCATCTGTGGGGATTTTAAAGTGACAGTGAACCCAGTCCTTCACACGGTGCAATATCCGCTTCCACGAATTGAGGATATTTTCGCCTCGCTATCTGGTGGTAAACGCTTCACCAAAATTGATCTTGCCCACGTGTACTTGCAAATGGAGGTAGAAGAAGCTTTGAAACATTACCTTACGATCAACACCCATAAGGGTCTCTATCAATACAACCGGCTGGTGTTTGGAGTAGCCTCGGCTCCGGCTATCTGGCAAAGGGCGATGGATCAGGTCCTGCAAGGGATTCCAGGGACCCAGTGTTATTTGGACGACATCTTGGTCACGGGCGAAAATGACGGTGATCACCTCGCTAACTTGGAGAAGGTGCTCGCCAGATTAAAGGAATATGGGCTACGAGCTAATCGCCACAAGTGCGAGTTTTTCCAGAAACAGATCTCGTATTGCGGCCACATCATCGATGAAGAGGGGTTACATAAGTCCCCTGACAAGATTGAGGCAGTAGTCAAGGCTCCAGCACCGGAAAATGTGTCACAACTGAGGTCGTTCCTCGGGCTGGTAAACTATACCACAAGTTCTTACCAAATTTGTCTACGGTACTACACCCGCTGAACACCCTACTACAAACAGGGGTACCATGGAAGTGGGATGACGAACGTAGACGAGCTTTCCAGAAGTGTAAAGAATTGATCACATCAAAAGAGGTATTGGACCATTTCAACCCAGCACTACCAATTCGTTTGGCATGTGATGCATCAACCTACGGCATTGGAGCGGTGCTGTCGCACAAATTCCCAGACGTGTTGGAGAGGCCAGTGGCCTTTGCGTCTCGGTCACTAACCTCTGCCGAGCGCAACTATGCCCAGATTGACAGGAAGGCCCTCAGCCTAGTATGGGGAGTAATAAAATTCAACACTTACCTGCATGGACAGAAGTTCACCTTGCTGACTGACCACCAACCACTTGTCTCCATCTTTAATCCTAAGAAGGGCGTGCCAGTAATGACTGCACAGCGGTTACAAAGATGGTCCCTGTTTCTAGGGGCGAATCAATATGAAATAGAATATAAAGGCACGAAACAGCATAGGAACGCTGATGGGCTATCGCGCCTGCCACTGCCTACGGTGGAGGAAGCACCAGCAGTGGACCCTATCGAGATATTTTATTCGTCGATAATTGAACGATTGCCAGTAACAAACGCAGATATAGAGAAGGAGACCCGCAATGATCCGACACTGTCACGGGTATATGAATTGACGGTGAGGGGATGGCCAACACATGGCGACTCACTGTTGCCAGCATTTTCATCCAGAAGAGAACAGCTGTCAGTATGCCAGGGGACAGTGATGTGTGGATCCAGAGTGGTGGTTCCACCCAAGTTAAGGGAGAGAGTGCTAAAGGAGCTACATGAAGGTCATCTGGGGGGAGTGAAAATGAAAAGCCTTGCTAGGGCTTATGTGTGGTGGCCGGGAATCGATCAACAAATCGAAGACCTAACTAAGAGCTGCTTAGGATGCCAGAAGGTCCAAAATGCACCACCACATGCCCCTCTACACCCATGGGAGTGGCCCTCCTCTCCATGGCAACGGGTGCACATTGATTTCGCTGGTCCATTCATGGACTCAATGTTCTTAATAGCAGTGGATGCTCATTCAAAGTGGCCTGAGGTGATAAAGATGTCTTCAACCACTACAGAGAAAACGATTGCAGTCCTACGGACCATATTTGCCAGAAACAGTTTGCCAGAGCAGATCTGCTCTGATAATGGACCACAGTTTGTGTCCGACGAGTTCCAAAAATTCATGAAAAGGAATGGGGTAAGGCATTACACATCTGCCCCGTATCATCCAGCCACCAATGGATTGGCTGAGAGGTTCGTACAAACCTTTAAGAAGGCGATAAAGGCCATGTGCGACGATGAAATTCCACTACAGCATAAGATGGACAATTTCTTATTAGCCTACCGAAACGCGACACATGCAGTTACCAACCAGACCCCGGCCATGATGTTCTTTAACAGAAGGTTGAGATCTCGTCTGGATTTGCTCAGACCAAATGTGCGAAGAAATGTTGAGGACAAACAATTCCAGCACATCAATGAGAAGCCGACAAGGAGCTTCAATGTAGGGCAACCAGTCTTGGCCCGTGACTATCGAACAGAGAAGTGGCAACCCGGAACGATATGTACAAGGCAGGGGCCATTAATGTACACAGTGGATGTCGGGGAGAACATTGTGAGACGCCACGTTGATCAGATCTTAGCATCACAAGAAGGCGTCAACCCCATGTTTCGAGTACCTGGGGATGAACCCGACATACCGGTAGCATCTACTTCAGACCCAGTAGCAGTGGAACCCGATGAACTGCCTGATGAAAAGGGGTCAGAATCGCCTCTGCACCAAGAACAAGAACCTCCAGAAAGGTGCTATCCCGAAAGGGTCAGGAAGTCGCCCCAAAGACTGAATGTATAAATGGACTTTTTGTTATTGAATGTACATGTAAAAATTTAATTGTTATTTGAATATTAAGGGGGTATTATTAATCTAAAAAGGGAGGAATTGTAGTGTATGTGCTTTAAGTCAGAACTACTTTTTACAGCTCCTGTATACTGTAGTACCGGCAGTAACCACACCGGTATATAAGCTGTGCGCATGCCTCTGTACTCCAGTCTAGAGATGACCCTCCTCCAGTAAAGACCTGTTGTTTGTTTATGTACAGCATCCGTGTAATTCTTTATCCACTGAACCACGGATCTAACAAAAGGGGTCAAGGGATATGGGGAGAAGGCAGGGACAGGGTACTGAATTTGGATGATCAGCCATGATCTCATTGAATGGCGGAGCAGGCTCAAAGGGCCGAATGGCCTACTCCTGCTCCTATCTTCTATGTTTCTATGTTTCTATGTTTGTCATGCTGTGCAACATGCAGCACACTGCAATGATGTGGGAGAATCTCTCTGGGGCACGTTGCAGGGAGCCCCCAGAACTATCAAGACACCAAAACCTTTACTCCAAGTCCGATCGTGCACTTAATGATCTTTCGGGTGGTCCCATGGCTCTGGTGGTACCTGAGCTGTTCTGGCACGTTAGGGTTGTGGAGGGGTGTCATCAGCCATGTTTGGAGAGGGCCCACAATCAGCCATCCTCTAATGTTCTTAGAAGGGTTGAATAGTAGGGGGATGGTTGACTGGCATAGGATGAAGGCATCATGATAACTGCCTGGGAACCTGGCACAGACCTGCATGAGCTCTGCGTGGTGGTCACAGACCAGCTGCACATTAATGGAGTAAAACCCCTTCCTATTAATGAAAACTCCTCGCAAGTCTTCTGGTACCTTAATGAGTGTGGTCCATGACCCACTCCATCGTGCTGCAAATCCCAGAGGTCTATTTTCTTGACTATTGGCATCCATAGTGTAGGTGATGTATTGGTTGGCCTGGAAAATAGGGCATTGATGACCTTCTTGATGCACTTGTGCAGTGCCGACTGGGAGATGTAGGAAATATCATCATAGCACGCTAGTGTTTACGGGATGGTTTCCTGGACCAATATGTCAAGGAACCAACCAGAGATCAGGCCATCTTAGACTGGGTATTATGTAACGAGAAAGGATTAATTAGCAATCTTGTTGTAAGAGGCCCCTTGGGTCCGAGCGATCATAATATGATCGAATTCTTCATTAAGATGGAGAATGAAGTAGTTGACTCGGAGACTCGGGTCCTCAATTTAAATAAAGGAAACTATGATGGTCTGAGGAGCGAGTTGGGTAGGATTGATTGGGGAATGTTACTCAAAGGGTTGACGGTGGATAGGCAATGGCAAACATTCAAAGACCGAATGGATGAACTACAGAATTTGTTCATCCCAGTTTGGCATAAAAATAAAACAAAAAAGGTGACCCAACCGTGGCTAACAAGGGAAATTAGGGATAGCATAAGGTCCAAGGAGAGGGCATATAAATTGGCCAGAAAAAGCAATAATCCTGAGGATTGGGAGCAGTTTAGGATTCAACAAAGGAGGACAAAGGGATTAATTAAGAAAGGGAAAATAGAATATGAGAGTAAGCTTTCAGGGAACATAAAAACTGACTGTAAAAGCTTTTATAGATATGTGAAGAGAAAAAGATTGGTGAAGTCAAGCATAGGCTCCTTGCAGTCACAATCGGGGGAATTTATAATGGGGAACAAAGAAATGGCAGACCAACTAAATACATATTTTGGTTCTGTCTTCACAAAGGAGGACACAAATAACCTCCCAGAGATGCCGGGGAACATAGTGTCTGATGAAAGGGTGGAACTGAAAGAAATCAGTATTTGTAGGGAAATGGTGTTAGGAAAATTGATGGGACTGAAGGCCGATAAATCCCTAGGGCCTGATAATCTACATCCCAGGGTACTTAAGGAAGTGGCCCTAGAAATAGTAGATGCATTGCTGGTCATCTTCCAGAACTCGATAGACTCTGGAACGGTACCCATGGATTGGCGGGTAGCTAATGTTACCCCACTATTCAAAAAAGGTGGTAGAGAAAAGGCGGGGAATTATAGACCGGTAAGCTTGACATCGGTAGTGGGGAAAATGCTAGAGTCCATTATAAAAGATGTAATAGCAGAGCACTTGGAAAGCAGTGACTGGATCGGACAAAGTCAACATGGATTTACAAAAGGTAAATCATGCTTGACTAATCTACTGGAATTTTTTGAGGATGTAACTGGTAAAATAGACAAGGGAGAACCAGTGGATGTGGTGTATTTGGACTTTCAGAAGGCTTTCGATAAGGTCCCGCATAAGAGATTAGCGTGCAAAATTAAGGCACATGGGATTGGGGGCAAGGTATTGACTTGGATAGAGAACTGGTTGGCGGACAGAAAGCAAAGAGTTGGAATAAACGGGTCGTTTTCCGAGTGGCAGGCAGTGACTAGTGGGGTACCACAAGGATCGGTCCTAGGACCCCAGCTGTTCACAATATATATTAATGATCTGGACGAGGGAATTGGATGTAATATCTCCAAATTGGCAGATGACACAAAGCTGGGGGGGAGGGTATGCTGTGAGGAGGATGTCGTGAAACTCCAGCATGATTTGGACAGGTTGGGTGATTGAGCAGAAACATGGCAAATGCACTATAATGTGGATAAATGTGAGGTTATCCACTTTGGTGGCAAAAACAGGAAGGCAGATTATTATTTGAATGGTAATAGATTGGGAGAAGGGGAAGTGCAAAGAGACCTGGGTGTTCTTGTACACCAGTCGCTGAAGGTAAGCATGCAGGTGCAGCAGGCGGTTAAGAAGGCAAATGGTATGTTGGCCTTCGTAGCAAGAGGGTTCGAGTACAAGAACAAGGATGTCTTGCTGCAGTTGTACAGGGCCTTGGTGAGACCACACCTTGAGTATTGTGTGCAGTTTTGGTCGCCTTACCTGAGGAAGGACGTGCTTGCCATGGAAGGAGTGCAGCGAAGATTCACCAGGCTGATACCTGGGATGGCAGGAATGACGTATGAGGAGAGATTGTGTCGATTGGGCTTATACTCACTGGAGTTTAGAAGATTGAAGGGATCTCATCGAAACCTATAAAATTCTGTCAGGCCTGAACAGACTAGATGCAGGAAGGATGTTTCTGATGGCCGGGGAGTCCAGAACCAGGGGTCATAGTCTAAGGATAAGGGGTAAGCCATTTAGGACTGAAATGAGGAGGAATTTCTTCACCCAGAGAGTGGTGAACCTGTGGAATTCTCTGCCACAGAGGGCGGTGGAGGCCAGTTCATTAAGTATATTCAAGAAAGAGTTGGATATATTTCTTAAGGCTAAAGGGATCAAGGGATATGGGGAGAAGGCAGGGACCGGGTACTGAATTTGGATGATCAGCCATGATCTCATTGAATGGCGGAGCAGGCTCCAAGGGCCGAATGGCCTACTCCTGCTCCTATCTTCTATGTATCTATGTATGTAGAACGAGCCTTAGATAAAAAAGCTGAAGGTGGTGATAAATATCACAGCCACTGGCAAAGCATGGCCACCTGGCCCAACAGGCAGGAGCTCTTCTTGCAGGAACCTGCAGAGGTCAGTGACAGCCTGGCTGGAGAAGGACAGCTACCTCATACATGTCTGCTCAGACAGATCCAAGTATCTCACTCTTAACCTGTAGACCATATGGGTTGGGTAAGGTCAATTATGAGTAGCCCCCCTCACCTGCTGTCTTCTAAGAGGCACAACTGCTGCTCCCCCTGGCTGTTCAGCATGGTGGTACTGCTGTTACTGTTTCTCTTCCTCCTCTTTCTCCATCCAAATCAGTGCAGCAGGAATGCCACCCATGAAAAGCTCTGAGTGCTTACTCAGGGTGAGTAAGGTAAAAAAAAAATCAGAAATAAGTAATGTCCAAGCTAAAATATACCTTAGATGTTCAAAACACACAATAGCCCACAGATCCCTATGATTTGAGTGTCTGTAGCTGAGTGCCCCATTAAATACTGCTTCCAGTAGCCCCCTAAAAACAACCCCACTCGGTTTATTTGGTGGGTTTCGCGATGGGTGAACCTTCTGCTATTTTCTGTTAAAATTGCATCAGGCTCCTAATGACATCATAGGATGGGCATGAATCGAGCGGGACTGGAATGGTAAATATTCCCAGGCTATTTTACATGCGCACTTGCCCAGTTCCTGCCAGGTGGAGTGGGGTGAGGGTGTGTGGGTGGGAGGAGGAAGGGGAGGGTGCAGTTAATAGTCCCCCTTGTGTGTTACAGGAATGACATTACAGACCACTACAGAGATAAGTAGAGGACTCGTTTATTTTGGAAAATTTCTTGAGGGTGCTAAATTTATTCATCATCTGGGAGACTGTCTTCTTAACTGCAGACTCTGCATTGACCTGCTCAGCCATCGCTTCACAGGCTTCCCTGACTGCACTTTGCTGAGGACGGTGTCCCACATCACCAAAAATGGCACACCTCTTGCCAACACCTCCCTCAACATGTTTCCAGACCTCTCTTGCTATAGGGGACTGTCCTGCCTCCACTCTGGAAATTGCTTGACCTCTGGCTCTTTTCTAGAATACTTGCAGCAACTCAGGAACAAAAGTAGCTTTCCCCCCCAGAACAGGAAGTGCAGGTACAGCTTTTAGTTGCACTGTTGAGGCTTTGCACAGGAAATCATACCATCTCCCTCCAGCCATTGAGCTCCTAGTGTGTAACGCTGAGAATGACAGTATGGTAAACAGAGCACCATGTAAACCTAAGAAAGTGCACCAGTTGTGCAAATTGCACCACGCAAAACATCCCTGAGTCGGCAATATACCCTAAAAATATAACATTCTTTGCCTCCTATTTCCCTTCCTCCTACAATCTAAAGGCTTTAAAGGCTCAATGCTTGGTGTCATGTCAACTATCTGCTGCTTCATTTATCTCATCTTTTCTTCCACTGGTTATAATCTTGGTGGACCTCGGTCTTTCACAAAGGTTTCTCAAAAGAAGACACTTCTTATTGCCTTGTCATTCAAAGGCATCAACTGAGGCATTGTCTGTGTGGCAGATCATCCGTTTTCCTGAATAAAGGAGACTGCGCAGTGATGAATCACACTTGTGGATAGCTATCATGAAAACAAAACAGAGATAAAAATAAAACTTTAAACAATTATAGCTACTGGGTTTACACATTCAGGATTGATGTTGTAGAGCTATTTTCAATACTCCTAATTTTTGGAGAACTAATTGAAAAACATGGCTATTTTAGTACCACAAATTAAAGGCCTTAGTGCATTCTGACTTTTAAAATCTCTCATCAAGCCCATCCTGTTTCAGTTTTATTCAGTAAAAGTCTTAGATTTTCACTGTTCAACACTCCATTTCCTGCAATATATATTCTAAGCGCCAGCCCTAGGCCACAAACTGCTTTTGCAGCCCCAATCATTAAACTTTTAAGGCCCCTAAATTGAACACATGCTAATCTTTTAAAGGGTAATTTTCAGCTGATTTGATGAATTCCAAAGTTCTAAAATGTAAAGGTGTAACTTGTTCAAGCTTAATTCATGAAGCAAAATTTATACGAGGATAAAACGTCAATTTGGTTCACTAACCTATTCAGCACATTGCAAGCAATTGGGATTTTTTTTTAGGCTTGCCTCTGGGAAATTACTGTGCCAACAGCATTGATTATGCTGTAGTATATTTTGCAATCACAAAGACAAAATGATCTCATTACTGAAGAACAGCATGAACATATTTGAACTTGGAATGTTATATCATTGCAGTTTACAATGAGGTACAGTGAAAGGTTATCTGTTGAACCTGTTGTGTAGACTTAAAATCTCCCAATGTGACGCTCTTCATCATAATTTTCACAGTGTCTCATGTTTATCTAGACCTGAGATTCAATACAAAATTTCCAGTGCAGGTGGTCTATCATTCAACTAACTTTAACAGACAAAACCTAAAGATCCCAATTTTTGGCACATGAATCTGTGCAATCAGAGCCTTATGGAATGGAAATGTGGATGGAGATCATATTACACCAAAACCAAAGTCCCGTTGATTTTAATTCTCTTTGTGTTTATTATATATACCTCCCTGACCAGTTAAAGCAATCTATTACTTTTTGTACCCTTTCATAACCCTTCATAATCTTGAAGACTTCTTTAAGGCCACTCCTTAAACTTCTCAACTCTAGTTAAAATGTCCTATCTTCTTAAGTGTCTTATCATCCCTGGTAACATCCGTGTGAATCTACACTGCACCTTTTCCATTGCTTTGTGTCAGCCATGGTTCAGTGGTAGCACTCTCGCCTCTGAGTCAGAAGGTTGTGGGTTTAAGTCCCACTCCAGAGACTTGAGCACAAAATCTAGGCTGACACTCCAGTGCAGTACTGAGGGAGTGCTGCACTGTCGGGGGTGCCGTCTTTCGGATGAAACATTAAACTGAGATCCCCATCTGCCCTCGCAGGTGGACATAAAAGATCCCATGGCACTGTTTTGAAGAAGAGCAGGGGAGTTCTCCCCGGTCTCCTGGCCATTATTTATCCCTTAACGAACATCACTAAAACAGCTTATCTGATCACTATCTCATTGCTGTTTCTGGTACCTTGCTGTGTGCAAATTGGCTGTCATGTTTCCTACATTACAACAGTGACTACACTTCAAAAGTACTTCATTAGCTGTGAAGTGCTTTGAGATGTCCTGAGGTCATGGAAGGTGCTATCTAAGTGCAAGTCTTTTTATTTCATCTATACCTCCCCCAATTTGGTGTCATCATTTGATATTGTTCCTTCAAATTATTACGTGCCAGTTCTTTTCTAGCCTCCACGATTCCACTTTGCAACAGAAATAGATATTCCATGAACGTGAGAGTTTCCAATTCCAGGAGCTCAGCCACAAAATATGCATTAGGCTGACCCTGGAAATATATGGCGGATTACCACACTACTGGTCAGATGCACATTAATGGTGCTTTGCCCTACTAATGCCACAGTGCAGGCAACACGCTAATGCCACAAAGTTCGAGGTTGTAGTGAGGCCGGTTTTGTTGAAAAAATAGCGGCCGCCTCGCTTCCGGCACCGTACACGGAGGCTGCCATTTTGGAGAGGTCGGCAGTGCTGCCATTGCCTGTGCTCGCCTCCCCCATGTAAATATGTAGATCGTGACGTCAATTAGTTTGCAACGCCTGAATAGAAGCACGACTACAATTTTGGATATTGCCGCTATCCTACCGCCCTGTCCTAACCATGCATGGAAGAATGTGCATGCAGCAGTTATATAGAGGCACTGTCAGCGCTTCTTAAAGGGACACACACATCTTTCAGGTAAGTTTCGATTTCAGCTTTTGGTGTATTTTTTTTGCATTTTATTGGAGTAGCGGCTTGATGCAATACATTTATAAGTTTTACATAGAAACATAGAAGATAAGAGCAGGAGTGGGCCATTCTGCCCCTCGAGCCTGCTCCGCCATTCAATGAGATCATGGCTGATCATCCAAATTCAGTACCCTGTCCCTGCCTTCTCCCCATATCCCTTGATCCCTTTAGCCTTAAGAAATATATCCAACTCGTTCTTGAATATATTTAATGAACTGGCTTCCACCGCCCTCTGTGGCAGAGAATTCCACAGGTTCACCACTCTCTGGGTGAAGAAATTCCTCCTCATCTCAGTCCTAAATGGCTTACCCCTTATCCTTAGACTATGACCCCTGGTTCTGGACTCCCCGGCCATCGGGAACATCCTTCCTGCATCTAGTTTGTCCAGGCCTGACAGAATTTTATAGGTTTCGATGAGATCCCCTCTCAATCTTCTAAACTCCAGTGAGTATAAGCCCAATCGACACAATCTCTCCTCATACATCATTCCTGCCATCCCAGGTATCAGCCTGGTGAATCTTTGCTGCACTCCTTCCATGGCAAGACAATCCTTCCTCAGATGAGGCGACCAAAACTGCACACAATACTCAAGGTGCGGCCTCACCAAGGCCCTACACAACTGCAGCAAGACATCCTTGTTCCTGTACACGAACCCTCTTGCTACGAAGGCCAACATACCATTTGCCTTCTTAACCGCCTGCTGCACCTGCATGCTTACCTTCAGCGGCTGGTGCACAAGAACGCCCAGGTCCCTTTGCACTTCCCCTTCTCCCAATCTATTGCCATTCAAATAATAATCTGCCTTCCTGTTTTTGCCACCAAAGTGGATAACCTCACATTTATCCATATTATAGTGCATTTGCCATGTTTCTGCCCAATCACCCAACCTGTCCAAATCGTACTGGAGTTTCACGGCATCCTCCTCACAGCATACCCTCCCACCCAGCTTTGTGTCATCTGCAAATTTGGAGATACTACATCCAATTCCCTCGTCCAGATCATTAATATATATTGTGAACAGCTGGGGTCCTAGGACCAATCCTTGCGGTACCCCACTAGTCACTGCCTGCCACTCGGAAAACGACCCGTTTATTCCAACTCTTTGCTTTCTATCTGCCAACTAGTTCTCTATCCAAGTCAATACCTTGCCCCCAATCCCATGTGCCTTAATTTTGCACGGTAATCTCTTATGCGGGAACTTATCGAAAGCCTTTTGAAAGTCCAAATACACCACATCCACTGGTTCTCCCTTATCTATTTTACCAGTTACATCCTCAAAAAATTCTAGTAGATTAGTCAAGCACGATTTACCATTTGTAAATCCATGTTGACTTTGTCCGATCCTGTCACTGCTTTCCAAGTGCTCTGCTATTACATCTTTTATAATGGACTCTAGCATTTTCCCCACTACCGATGTCAGGCTCACCGGTCTATAATTCCCCGCTTTTTCTCTACCACCTTTTTTGAATAGTGGGGTAACATTAGCTACCCTTCAATCCATGGGTACTGTTCCAGAGTCTATCGAGTTCTGGGAGATGACCAGCAATGCATCTACTATCTCCAGGGCCACTTTCTTAAGTACCCTAGGATGTAGATTATCAGGCCCTGGGGATTTATCGGCCTTCAATTCCGTCAACTTCCCCAATGCCATGTCCCTACAAATATTGATTTCTTTCAGTTCCTCCCTCTCATTAGCCCCTATGTTCCCCGACATCTCTGGGAGGTTATTTGTGTCCTCCTTTGTGAAGACAGAACCAAAATATGTATTTAATTGGTCTGCCATTTCTTTGTTCCCCATTATAAATTCCCCTGATTCTGACTGTAAGGGACCTACGCTTGACTCACCAATCTTTTTCTCTTCACATATCTGTAAAAGCTTTTACAGTCAGTTTTTATGTTCCCTGCAAGCTTACTTTCAGAATCTATTTTCCCCCTCTTAATTAATCCCTTTGTCCTCCTTTGCTGAATCCTAAACTGCTCCCAATCCTCAGGTTTGCTGCTTTTTTGGCCAATTTATATGTCCTCTCTTTGGATCTTATGTTATCCCTAATTTCCCTTGTTAGCCATGGTTGAGTCACCTTTTTTGATTTATTTTTATGCCAAACTGGGATAAACAAATTCTGTAGTTCATCAAAGTGTGCAGGGAGTGCTGCTGGATGCTTGCAAGGCTTTAGATGTTAAAGGAAGGCCTCTGAGAACACCACTTGCTCCCAGTCCTGGGGGCTCTAGTTGCAGTCCCTCTTGGGCTACAATATCAAATGGAGATATGAAGCAGAGGCAGCAAAGGGGCAAACTGCTCACAGAGGGAAGAGGAGGAAGCAGAAGAGGAGGAAGCAGAAGAAGAGGAAGCGGAAGAGGAGGAAGAGGAAGGAAAGATGCAACCCAGACAGCCCTTTTCTGTCCAGAATATCCGGGATCGAATCATCCACCTGTGGTGCCATTGAGCATAACCCCAGTTCCCCTTTCAACATTAGCCCCACACCTTATCTTCCCTCTGTTACTGACCATCACAGCATCCTCTTGGCCACAATGCTGAAATAAAAGCCACCACAAAGCAAACTTTCCAATCAAACTTTATCCATATATGCATCCAATATTACATCAAAAAATCAACTAATCACCCTTGTGCATTTCCTTAGTGACTTGTGTGTGCCTTTGCCTATCCTAGTGATGTCATGCAATGCTACACCAGTGGCTGCAGCATGGCTGGTGGAAGGCTGCTGACTTTCAGTGGGGGCCACTGTAGATGGCCTTGCTGGTCGACCTTGAGGAGCTGATGGCTAGGACTGTGAAATCGTGTGACGGTGTTTCTTCTTCTTCTTCTTCATCTTCACTTTCCTGTCCCTCTTCTTCGTCAACCATTGGGTGAGCAGGCTGGATTTCTTGGGTGGCTGAAATGAGGAAGGCACATGGGTAGGATTGTAGTGAAGGGAGGGTGGGAAAGCAAGAAGTACATGCTTACACCATGTGTAGCTTGTACATCAGAAGATATTGTAAGCAGAGGGGGTAGTGGGATGTGAGAAGGAGGATAATGTATGAGGATACCGGCATCTGGTATTCTTTCAGCCCCGCCGCTGGCCAAGGGCTCAGCATGCCCCTGCCAAGAATGGCCAGCACCGTCTCCACCAAGGGGGTGAGGTGAAGCTAGGAATGT
Organism: Somniosus microcephalus; assembly: GCF_052327205.1. Lineage (NCBI taxonomy): Eukaryota > Metazoa > Chordata > Chondrichthyes > Squaliformes > Somniosidae > Somniosus > Somniosus microcephalus. The sequence continues at coordinate 419,440,080 of NC_140987.1, read as the reverse complement.
GAGGTGTGCCTTGTGTTTAGTGGAGATTGTTGGTGGGTGAGTGATGGGGGCGGGGGGAGGTCATGCACTGAGAAGTGTGTGAGGCTAGTGGTGCAGTTGGTAGGAGATGGTTTTTTGATTGACCTTGACCTTGACCACTCATCTGAGGTCATGAAACCTCTTTGGGCAGTGGAGCCAGGTCCTGGGGGGAGGGGGGGGGGCGACACTGCTGACAGTGATAGCCTTGACGATCTGGTCCCACATCTTTCTTTCTGGAGAGCCTCCTGGCCCCTGTGGGTGGAGGACCTCTCTTCCAGTGTTGACCCCTGCACAAAGCTGGAGTGCTGCATCCGAGACAACTGAACAGTAAAAAGGTTCATACTGGGAGTAATTTTAAGCCCCAAGAATGGGTAGGTTGGGAGCAGGTTGGGGGGGGGGTTAAAATTTTAGCTCCAATGTGCCCACTTCCGAATTTAACGGAGGCGCGTTTGGATGCCTGTGAGAAACCTACTTGCTGAAGTTGGGAATTTAATTACTGTAGGTGGGCGGGTAATTATTGGTGCAATTAATGTCCTTAAGAAGCATTATTGAGGTCTTTGCAAGTAGGTTTTAACTTCGCTCCAAATTTAACTTGTGCAGCTTAGATTTCCCGGGGCTCGAGAAACTGGCCAGGGAAACAGAGACCAGTTTGTACAGTAATTCAGGTGGCTATTTAAACTTGTCAGTGTCCGATCTGAGTAATACGGCTGGTGTCTCAGTTCCCTCTGGCAAATGTTTGGCAGAGATTGTTTGTGTGAGTACAACTTTTTATCAGCCTTGGAGGCTTTCAAACTGACAAGATCAGGATAGGGGGCGCATTGGATATGTTTGACAGCACATCAGAAGAGGAAGACCATCATCATCCACGGCAGTGACGACGTGCTGGGCGGGATCAGCACATGCACAGGAGGGAGGTGCACAGGAGGGAGGTGCACAGGAGAGGGGCCAAGGTTGCAGGAGGCATTACCCATGTCACAGGGTTTACAGAAAGAGGCTCAACTTCCTTGACCTCTTGGAAGAGCAGTGCTTCCGTAGGCTGAGGTTGTCACATCAGGTGGTGGCGGACATCTGCAGCTTCCTAGAGGAAGACCTGCTCCTTGCTGGACCTGGTGGCCTCGCATTACCAGTAGCTGTGAAAGTGCCCACCACCCTCAATTCACCTCCGGATCCTTCCAGGGTGCTACCGGAGACATATTCAGGATCTGCCAGTCAGCAGCACATAAATGTAGTAGGGAAGTCACTGATGGATTGTTTGCCAGGCAATTATGTAAATTTCCACAGCGATGATATTAAGTCAGAATGAGCAAGCACTCGGATTCGCCTCTCACGCTGGATTCCCACAGGTGCAGGGGTCCAACGAATGCACACCTGTGGCAATCCAAGCACTACCACAGCAACCAGGAGTTTTTATAAATATTCATCCATCAATATGCAGCTGGTGTGCAACCACAAGAAGAGGTTCGTGCAGGTGTACGCCAGATTCCCTGGGAGCTGTCATGATGCATTCATACTGCATTCCAGACCTTTTCGTTCCAGGAAGCAGACTTAAAGGCTGGCTTGTAGGAGACAAGGGACACCCCTTCAAACTTGGCTCATGACACCTGTGAGGAACCCCACCAATGAGGTGCAGGAACGCGACAACGAGAGCCACATGACCACCAGGTGTGTCATCGAGCAAGCCATTGGAATGTTGCAGATGCCCTTGAGGTGCCTAAATAGGTCTGGAGGCACGTGCAGTACTCGCCCTCAAGAGTCTCCAGAATGATAGTGGTGTCCTGCATCCTGCTCAACATTGCGCAGCAGAGAGGATTGCAGATGGAGGAGGACAAAGGGGCTCATCACCAATCTTCGGATGAGGAGAACATAGAAGAGGAGGAGGAGCTGGAGAAGAAGGAGGAGGATGAAGACGGAGCGCCCATCGCCAGGCCAGGATGCCCGAATATTTCAAAGGTTCACCAAGTGTAAAACATAAGAAATGAAATCCTGTGGTCCACTCCCACCAACAGGACCACCACCCACCCCCACTGCCCCCACCCCAGGTCCCCTCCTCCCTTTGCACTAAACAGTCCTTCAACTATTCTTCCACATATCACACATCCACCCAATAGGGGGAATTTAAACCCAAAAAAACGGGTGGGTTGAGTTTGGATGAGAAGTTAAAGGGCTAAGTATTGAGTAGCACCCCATTTGGGGTGCTAGCTTTGCCGGGGCACTACTTTTAGCGCCCCAGAAAAAGTAGCACCCCTGCACCGGAATTTGAGTGGTTGCGCCCCAAGAGGGAAGCAAGGTGTGGTAAACCACTGTTATACCTGCCTGTGTGTGTGTTTGTATTCCACTGTGTACATGTCTGTACATGCCTCGGCTGACTCCTCCCACGAGTCCAGGTATAAAGGTGACTGCTCCACAGTCCCTCTGTATTCTGGACTGGTCAACCATTCGAGGCACACCTTCATTCTCTTGTTAATAAAAGCCTGTTAGTTACTCGCTTAACCTCAGTCTTTTGAGTAATTGATAGCGCATCAATTTTATTAACAAGATTTTTTATAATGGAGAAGATCCTCACACCAGCATGCCTGGACTTAGACCATCGGGAGGCGGACGCATCCACCAAGTTTGCTCACTGGCTTAAGTGCTTTGAAAGATTCCTGATCGCCTCCGCTGCAACGGTCAAATCGGATGAGGACTAATTGGATGTCCTGACCTCCAAAGTGAACCACCGAGCGTACTTGGTCATCCAGGATGCGACCTCGTACACGGCTGCTCTCAAGCTCCTCAAGGACCAGTACACGCGCCCAGTGAATGAGGTGTACGCCAGGCACCTCCTGGGGAGTCGTAAACAACAACCGGGGGAATCGACCGAGGAATCCCTTCAGGCACTGTCTGTGCTTGGCCGGGCCTGTGGTTGTAAGGATGTAAAGGCCGCCGCGTACACAGAGGAACTTATCCGGGAAGCTTTTGTAGCGGGCCACAGGTCCAATTACACCCGACAGCGACTGTTGGAGCAGAGTGACCTCGACCTCAACAAGGCCTCTGAACTCGCACTATCATTGGACGCAGCCTACCGGGGCATGGATGCCTACTCCTCTGCACCGTGGACGCCGCGGGGAACGACAGCCTGGGACACGGTAGGACCGTCTCACAGCGCCGTGCCACCCCAGCCACATCCCAGCAATGGCCCAACTACTGCAGCAGTGTCCCAAGGCCAGAAATGCTACTTCTGTGGCCAGGCCAAACACCCCAGAGCGCGCTGCCCGGCGAAAAATGCGATCTGCTCGGGCTGTGGGAAGAAGGGACACTACGCCAGCGTCTGCAGGGCCAAAGCCACCCTGAACCCCAGCAGCGCCGCATGTGGGCCGTGCGGGCCGCCATCTTGGGCCTCCCCAGCCATGTGCGAACCACCGGAACAGCAGCCATTTTGGACGCCTCCAGCCACATGGGGATCATGGACGCCGCCATCTTGGACGCCAGCTGGGACGCAGCAGGCCCCCAACACCACCTCATCTGATACCCGCAGCGACACACCGACCCCTACGCTGGCCTTCGTTACGCTGGACCAAGCGAGACCGCACCAACTGGCCCGGTCCACAATGGACATTAAGGTAAATGGTCACGAAACAACCTGCCTTTTTGACTCTGGGAGCACCGAGAGCTTCATCCACCCTGACACGGTGCGGCGTTGCTCTCTCCCAGTCCTGCCTGCGCACCAGCGGATTTCTATGGCCTCCGAGTCCCAGTCGGCGGACATTGGCGGCTACTGCGTGGTGACACTCTTAGTAGACGGGACTGTGTACGATAATTTTAAACTTCTGGTCCTGCCCCACCTCTGCGCTGCCGTTCTACTGGGGTTAGATTTTCAGTGCCACCTTAAAAGTGTTACGATGGCGTACGGTGGACCCCTCCCCCCACTCACAGTCCGCAGCCAGCAGTTTCCAAATTGCCCGCCGCGCACCAGGTGCAACCTCCCCACATTCAGAGTCACCCCCCCGCCACTGTTTGCTAACCTCACCCCCGACTGTAAGCCCATCGCCACAAAGAGCAGGCGATACAGTGCCGGGGACAGGGTTTTCATTAAAACCGAAGTGGAGCGGCTCCTGAAGGAGGGGATTATTGAGGGCAGCACCAGCCCCTGGCGAGCCCAGGTTGTGGTCGTTAAGACCGGCGAGAAGCAGTGCCTGGTCATCGACTACAGCCAGACAATAAATCGCTAAACCCTGCTGGACGCTTACCCACTCCCCCGCATAGCTGATATGGTCAACCAGATCGCGCAGTACCGCGTCTTCTCGACCATGGACCTGAAATCAGCGTACCACCAGCTCTCTATCCGCCCTGAGGACCGCCAGTATACTGCCTTTGAGGCAAACGGCCACCTCTATCACTTCCTTAGTGTTCCCTTTGGCGCCACCAACGGGGTCTCCGTCTTCCAAAGGGAGATGGACCGGATGGTCGATCAAAATGCGTTGCAGGCCACTTTCCCATATCTGGACAATGTGACCATCTGCGGCCATGACTTGCAGGACCATGACGCAAACCTCGAAAAATTCCTCTGCACCGCCCAACTCCTGAACCTGACGTATAACAAGGAGAAGTGCATATTCCGCACAAGCCGCCTCGCCATCCTTGGCTGTGTTGTGGAACACGGAGTCATCGGTCCTGACCCCGACCGGATGCGTCCCCTTATGGAACTCCCACTGCCCCACTGCCTCAAGGCCCTGAAGATGTGCCTAGGGTATTTCTCCTATTACGCCCAGTGGGTCCCCTACTATGCGGACAAGGCCCGTCCGCTGATCAAGTCCACCTCTTTTCCCTTGACGGCAGAGGCCCGCTTAGCCTTCCACCGTATCAAGGAAGACATTGCCAAAGCCACCATGCACGCAGTGGACGAATCCATCCCCTTCCAGGTGGAAAGCGACGCGTCCGACTTTGCCCTGACCGCTACCCTTAGTCAGGCGGGGAGACCCGTGGCCTTCTTTTCACGAACCCTCCAGGGCCCGGAGACCAGACACTCCGCTGTTGAGAAGGAGGCCCAGGCTATTGTGGAGGCTGTGCATCATTGGAGGCACTACCTGGCCGGAAAACGATTTACCCTGCTCACTGACCAGCGTTCAGTTGCTTTTATGTTTAACAACAAGCAGAGGGGCAAAATCAAAAACGACAAGATCTTGAGGTGGAGAATTGAACTTTCCACCTATAATTACGAGATCTTGTACCGGCCCGGGAAGCTCAATGAACGCCCGGATGCTCTATCACGTGGCACCTGCGCCAGCGCGCAGATTGATAGACTGCGGGCCCTCCACAATGACCTCTGCCACCCGGGGGTCACCAGGTTCTTCCACTTCATCAAGGCCCGCAACCTGCCTTACTCCATTGAGGAGGTCAGGACCATGACCAGGAACTGCCAAGTCTGCGCTGAGTGCAAACCGCACTTTTATAGACCAGACAGGGCTCACCTGATAAAAGCCACTCGCCCCTTCGAGCGCCTGAGCGTTGATTTTAAAGGGCCTCTCCCCTCCTCCGACCGCAATGTGTACTTCCTCAACATTATTGATGAGTACTCCCGTTTCCCGTTCGCCATCCCCTGCCCGGACATGACCAGTGCCACGGTCATTAAATGTCTGAACGACCTCTTCACCCTGTTCGGTTTCCCCAGCTATATCCATAGCGACCGGGGCTCATCGTTTATGAGCGACGAACTCCACCAGTACCTGCTCGCTAGGGGTATTGCCACAAGCAGGACCACCAGTTACAACCCCCGGGGGAACGGACAGGTGGAAAGAGAGAATGCGACAGTTTGGAAGGCCGCCCTGCTAGCCTTAAAGTCTAGGGGCCTTCCGACCTCCCGCTGGCAGGATGTGCTCCCCGATGCGCTCCACTCTATTCGGTCACTGCTCTGCACTGCCACTAACGCCAACCCTCATGAGAAAATGATTGTCTTCCCAAGGAAGTCCACATCGGGGACATCGCTACTGCCATGGCTGATGTCCCCAGGGCCGGTCCTACTGAGAAGGCACGTGAGGACCCATAAAACGGACCCCCTGGTCGAGAGGGTCGACCTCCTCCACGCCAACCCCCAGTATGCTTACATTGCATACCCGGACGGGCGGGAGGACACAGTCTCCATACGAGACCTCGCACCCTTGGGGGCCCCAGTAACCCACTACCCACTACCACCCCCCCGCACGATCCAATATCCAACCCCAGCAGGCGGCACGCCTGGGCCCCGCGACCCGCTCAACACCCACGAGGACTACACACCAGTGCCCCAGCCTACACGGGACTCGACGCCGGAAGCTTCACTACCCCTGCCATCGCCACGTCGATCACAGCGGCAGACAAGACCTCCGGAGAGACTCCAATACACAAACTTTATAATACACTTCACCCCGCCGGACTCATTTTTAAACAAGGGGTGAATGTGGTAAACCACTGTTATACCTGCCTGTGTGTGTGTTTGTATTCCACTGTGTACATGTCTGTACATGCCTCGGCTGACTCCGCCCACGAGTCCAGGTATAAAGGTGACTGCTCCACAGTCCCTCTGTATTCTGGACTGGTCGACCACTCGAGGCACACCTTCATTCTCTTGTTAATAAAAGCCTGTTAGTTACTTGCTTAACCTCAGTCTTTTGAGTAATTGATAGCGCATCACAGGGCACTACTGGAAGTGCCCCGAATCTCTCTTGGAACGCTGCAAGTCAATATCGCTGCGATATTGCAGACCTTCCTCCCCTTCATAAAGGGGAGGAGCCTTGCGCAGCAAGGCCCAGGGCGCAGCTGGGCCCCCGGAGATCGGGAGTGCCAGCAAAAGAGCCCGGCACTCAAGAGAGGTGCCGAGCTCTTGGAGCACAGCCAGCACTCCGCGGGGGTGGTGCGGTTCAGGAGGCCGGGGACGGGAGTGCAGGCAGGTGCTGGCAGGCGGCCAGCAAACAAAACGGCCGCAGGTAGGCCCCCCTGACCCCATTGGACATAGCATCTGGCAGTAAGTCAGGGGGCGCTCCCGAAGATCGCGGCCGGGGTGCGAGCGGAGTGCTGCGCACGGCAATGACATAATCGCCGGTAGCGCAGCACCATGGGGCGCTACCGGTTAGCGCCGCCGCTAACCACCAGCTGAATTTCGCGGGAGGCGAGGACGGTGACGCGTCCGGGCGCTAGTTGCTTTGCGCCCCATTAGCGCCCTCTTAGTGCACTAATGGGAGGTGCAAAGGAACCAAATTTTCCCCCCAAAGTGTTAAAAAACTGAATCCCGACCAGAATCTACCTCCACCCCGGCCACTTCCAGCTTTAATGGAGACGGGACAGGGTGCGGGCTCCCAAGAGGCAGGCATCCGACCTGCTCCCAGGAGGCGGGTTGCACATTTAAATAGTATAATGAGGTTGGATGCCTCAGATTTAACCACCATTATAAATTCAACTGCGGCTGGTCGGGTTTCGCAGGCCTCAGGAAACCCGACAACTAATGGAATGCGAGGACTGCTGGAACTAGGAGGTAAGTGCCTTTACACTTACCTCCTGGATCCAGCGTACCTGCCAAACCCACACCCCCATGATTGGAGAACCCCCACAAGGCCTCTGATCCTCCCCAGAGGCCTCCGATTCCCCCCACTTGGCCTCCAATCACCTTCCTGGCCTCCTCCCACCCCAGCTCCACCACAAGACCTCCGATTACCTTCCTATCGATGATCTTCAGGCCATCTCCAATGCTCTCACCCCCCACCCCGATCCTCCTCCAGGCTCCCAATGTTCTCTGTCTCCCCCCACCGATCGTTCTCCAGGCTCCCAATGTTCTCTGTATGCCCCCTCCGATCCTTCTCCAGGCTCCCAATGTTCTATGTCTCCCCCCACCGATCCTTCTCCAGGCTCCCAATGTTCACTGTCTCCCCCCTCCGATCCTTCTCCAGGCTCCCAATGTTCTCTGTCTCCCCCCTCCGATCCTTCTCCAGGCCCCCAATGTTCTCTGTCTCCCCCTCCGATCCTTCTCCAGGCTCCCAATGTTCTCTGTCTCCCCCCTCCGATCCTTCTCCAGGCTCCCAATGTTCTCTGTCTTCCCCCTCCGATCCTTCTCCAGGCCCCCAATGTTCCCTGTCTCCCCCCTCCGATCGTTCTCCAGGCCCCCAATGCTCTCTGTCTCCCCCCTCCGATCATTCTCCAGGCCCCCTATTTTCTCTCCACCCCCCCCACCGTTGCTAGAGTCCGGCCCCCAACCGTCCCCCTCGGCCCCCACCCGATCCCTCCCTCCCTTCTCTCTGCGGCCTAGTGCCACAGGCCTACCCAGCCACAGCCAGACAGCATCTCCATCTAGCTGACTGCATGTGGGATGCAGAGATTTCAAATGTAAATCAGGCCCTGTCATTAAATTTGGCAGGGCCTGCGGGAAACCTGTTCTCCCAGGTTTCCCAACTGCTTCCTAGACCTGCATCCCACCCCCCAACACGCCTCCCGATTAAAATACTGGCCAATGGGTCCTGTCATGTATTGACATTTATCATGAAATAAGTCAAAGAGCGAGTAGACGCTTGGGACGCAATAATGGGCAAGGTGTGGAATTGGTGCTGTTACTTTGTTATAGTATCACACCGTTAAATGGAACTACTTTGGTATGGAACTAGTTTGGTATGGTGTAGTTATATTGCTATGTGGCACACTGTGCACGGGCAGTGCACAGTGCAGCGTCGGACATCTTGTATCACACCGCACCATGCGGCAGCACTGTAACAAAGCAGAATACAGCAAAGTAAAAACACTAACTAAAATGAACTAAAAGTGTCTCTAATATATATAGGCCATGAAATTCGGTGAAGGCCCAAACGGGGCACCAAGCTCGCTTGGGCGCCGGAATTACCGCTGCGAACGGAGCAGTTGCGCCCGCCGGAAATTCAGCTTGAGCGCCCCAAGAGGGACGCGGGGCGCTGCTCGAGGCGCCCCGCGTCCCTCTTGGGGCGCTGAAACTGAATATCGCAGCGCAACGTGCCGCAGCGCCACATGCTGCAGCACGACGCACTGCGGTACTGCAGGCCTTCCTCCCCTTCTTAAGGGGGAGGGGCCTGCACCAGCGCGATGACCCATCGCGAGTGCCAGCAAAAGAGCCCGGCACCGAGGAGAAGTGCCGGGCTCTCGGGACACAGCCGGCACTGCCTGGGGGGGTGGGGATCAGGAGGCCGGGGACGGAGGTGCTGGCAGGCGGCCACCGAAAAAAATGGCCGCCCCGCACCTCCACCTTAATTTGCGCCACTACCGCCACAGGTAGGCCCCATGAACCGGGCGCGATTTGCGAACGGCGTTACAGAGGCGGGCGCTACCAATTATCGTGATCGGGGCGGTAGCGGGGCGTTGCGCACACTGATGATGTCATCGGTGGCGGCGCAGCGCTACAGGATAATGCCGCCATTAGCGCCCCGCTAAATATCGCAGGAGGCATGGCCAGTGGCGCTAAAGCCACAGAGTACCCTCTTTAGGCGTTAACTGGTGGCACAGCCCACTGAATTTCTAGGCCATAGTATAAGAACACAAGGAGACACAACATGGTGGCAGCGGTATAAGTGAGTACAAAATTGTGCTATACGAACTACGAATAAGACAAAAAGTGATTTTATGAGCTGATTGTGTCTGCGGTGATTGAGAGAATCATATGGGAAACTAAAATGATGGCTGCCGCTGCACTGACTGTGCAAATGCAACCCCTCATGAACTGGGAAGCTGACGATATAGTAGAAGCTTTCTGCAAGTTCAAACAGAAGTGTGAGCTTACATTCAAAAGCTTCCTGAAGGGTACTACCAACGAGGAAAAGGTTAGTTACATTCTGTTGTGGACAGGAGAAAAAGGTCTAGATTTGTATAATAGCTGGAGTTTGACTGAAGAGGAAAAGGAAAACCCTGCGACAATTTTCGATAAATTCAGCAACCATCTGGAGCCTAAATCCAATCACCATATACACAGATACAAATTCCAGAGTCTAAGACAGGAACCCAGTGAAACAGCTGACAATTTCCTGACAAGGCTGAGAAATGAAGCCAGTAAGTGTAAATTTAAGGAAATGGAGGAAAGGCTTGTGGACCAGCTAATATGGGGGTCAGCGCATGTAGAGGTACAAAAAGCCCTGATAGGAAAAGAAAAGCTCGGAATAACAGAGGCTATAGATACCGTGAGAGCTCATGAAGCCATGAAGCAGCAAATGAAAACGCTGATTTCTCAAACGGCTGACATGTGGACAGCTTCTGAGATGGACAACAGAGTGGATGCAGTGAGAGAAAAGTACAACACACAAAGACATGCACATGACAATGGGGGAAACATGTGCAGAAATTGTGGAAGACCGCACGATTACACAGACAAGAGGAAATGTCCAGCATATGGAACAAGCTGCAATGCATGTGGCAAACTAAACCACTGGGAAAAGAGGTGTAGAACGAAGAAAGAAGGAACATACATCAAAAACAAAGGCAGACAGCAGAACCAGAGAAAGAAACACAATATCCATGCCATGGATGAGCAGGATGATGATGATGATCATGACAATGCATTAAACATCGAAACCATAAAGATACAGCTTCACGAGATGTCCAGAGCGGAAAATACTCCGAGGAGAGAATTGCACACCATCATCCAAATCAAAAAAAAAAGGTCAAAGGTCGGCCCACAACCATCAACTTAAAGTTGAAGCTGGACACAGGGGCTCAGAGCAACATTCTATCATTGAGACTGTACCAGCAGATCTTTCCCAAAAACCTGAGAGAAGATGGCTACCTGAAAAATGGTTGTTTAAAGGCAAGTAATGTCATGCTGACAGCATACGGGGGGAGTGAGATTAAACAACTCGGAATAACCTTTGTCAAAGGGACACATAAAAGAAAGAACATCAACTGCATGTTCTATGTCACCGACACTGAGGGGCCAGCGATCCTGGGATTAAACAGCTGCGAGAAGTTGAGATTGATCTCAGTGCATCACGAGCTGACGGAAACGCCACTGAAGATAGACAGCAACACCCCACTGGAGAACCGCCCACAAATCAAGAGTAAAAAAGACTTGATAGACATGTATCCGGAATGTTTCGATGATACAGTGGGATGTTTTGGAGATTTCCAATACCACATCACCATCGATCCAGAGGTAAAGCCCGTTATCCATGCTCCACGAAAAGTACCCATCGAGCTGAAGACAAAGCTTGAAAGAGAGCTAAAGGAGATAGAAGAAAAGGGAGTGATCGTAAAGGTCACTGAACCCACAGACTGGGTAAACTCAATTGTGGTACGAGAAACGCCAAACGGGCATCTCAGAATATGTTTAGACCCCAAAGATCTAAACCAGGTGATAAAGAGGGACCACTATCCCACCCCAACGCTAGAGGAGATTACACCATCACTGGCAGGAGCCAAGGTTTTCTCAAAACTAGATGCCAGAAATGGATATTGGAACGTGAAGTTGGATGAGGAATCAACAACACTGACAACATTCAACACACCATTTGGGCATTACAAATTCCTGCGGCTACCATTCGGGCTAAAGGTCAGTCAAGACGTCTTTCAACAGAAAATAGACGAGACATACAGAGGCTGTGAAGGAGCTATAGGAATAGCTGATGATATTCAGATCTATGGAGCAGATGAAAGAGACCATGACATGCACCTACATGAGGCCATGGAGAGTACCAGGAAGGCTGGCATCAAGGTAAATGCAGATAAGTGCATAGTTAAAGTCAAGGAATGCCAATTCTTCGGTATGATTTACACACCAGAGGGAGTCAAGCCAAATCCTGAGAAGATTGCAGCGATTGCTGAAATGAAACCACCCAAAGACAAGAAAGAGCTGAGGAGTTACCTCGGCTTGGTCCAATACATGAGTTCTTTCATCCCACACATGTTGGAACATACAACAAATCTCAGAGAGCTATTGAAAGAAGACGCCGAATACCAGTGGTCTGAATCACACGAAAGGAATTTCAAACAACTTAAAGAACTGTTGTGCAAAGAAACAAGTCTGTCATATTATGACAGAAGAAAACCAGTCACTTGCAAGTAGACGCTTCTACCAGATGACTAGGGGCAACTTTGGTGCAGGAAGGAAAGCCGATAGCTTTTGCATCAAAGGCCTTGATGTCAGCCGAGACGAGATACGCCAACATAGAAAGAGAACTATTAGCAGTAGTGTACGGATGGGAGAAATTCCATACATACCTATATGGCAGGCGATTTACAATAGAGAGTGACCAACGTCCACTAGAACAGATCTATAAGAAGAATCTGTGCAAAGCGCCTGCAAGACTGCAAAGACTACTTCTAAGGATCCAAAGCTATGACTTCACGCTTAAATATAAGCCAGGAAAGGAAATGGTGCTAGCAGATGCGTTATCTTGATTGTCACCATATGAGAAACACAAGGTGGAGGGCCTAACAGTAAAAATCCACCACCTAGTGAATGTTAACCCTACAAAGCTCAGTCAAATCAGAGATGAGACTAGCAAAGATGAGGAGTTGCAACTACTCACACAACAAGTAATACAGGGGTGGCCGGAGAGAATCCAGCAGGTACAGGCGAAAATTCGTCAATATTGGACGATTAAAGACGATATTGCAGTAGAAGACGGTATTCTCCTTGCTGGATCGAGGATCATCGTGCCAAAGACGATGCAGACACAACTTCTCCATCTCATACATGAAGGCCACATGGGAATGGAGAAATGCAAGCTGAGAGCCAGATCAGCTGTATACTGGATAGGCATGTACAAAAATATCGAACAGATGGTCTCTGCATGTGGTATATGCCAGAAATACAGAAATGCACAACAGAAAGAGGAGATGATACATAGTGAAATACCGTCAAGACCATGGCACACTGTTGGGGCAGCTCTCTTCATGTGCAATCAAGAATGGTATCTCATAGTGGCAGATTACTATTTCAAGTTTCCTTTTGTGAGAAGGATGAAAGACTTGAGAGCCACAACTACCACCAGGATTGCAAAGAGCTTGTTTGCTGAACAAGGAATCCTGGAAAAGGTAATCTGTGACAATGAAACCCAGTTCACATCGAGTGAATTCAGAGCTCTGGCAGAAAAGTATGGGTTCAAAATAGTAACCTCATCCCCACATTTCCCAAGGGGACACGGGTTCATCGAAAGACAGATCCAGACTGTCAAGAGAACTCTCATCAAAAGTAGTGAGATGGGGGAAGACCAAGACCTTGCCCTCCTATCACTCAGATCAACACCACTGAAAGCAGACATGAAATCACCTGCGGAATTGCTGAATGGGAGGAAGTTTAAGACTACACTACCAGCAAAAATACATCCTCCCCAGGACCAGGAGGACTTCAGACAAAAGCTGGCAGAAGCACAAATCGTAGGAAGCAAACATTACGATAAACATGCAAAGACGCTACCAGAATTGCTGAATGGACAATCAGTGCATGTGCAAGACCCGGTGTTGAAAACCTGGAATCCAGCCAAGGTCATTGGAAAAGCTGATACTCCAAGATCCTACTTCATAGAGACTGAACCTGGTAACCAATACAGACGGAACAGACGCCACATCAGACCTTCACCTTAACTGGATAAGCAGCAGACAACATCAGCAACATTGACAACACCAGCTACCACAAGCAGTACAACACCAGAAACAAGCACTACAAATCAAACAACCACGAGCATGCACACTCCAACTCCAAAGGCGACAGCAACAACAACAATGAGAGCGGAACACACCAAAACACCGCAGAGAGGAATGGTCACCACCAAATCCACAAGATGGAGGGACAACATCCAACCACCTGAGCGATATCGCGAATAAAAAAAAAACTCACGATTCTTTGTAGTTGATAATAATAGTTTAGATATAATATTTGTTAATTTAAATTGTTAAATTTCATGTTTTAGTTTTTTGAGAAAGAGGGATGTTACATTGTTATAGTATCACACCGTTAAATGGAACTACTTTGGTATGGTGTAGTTATATTGCTATGTGGCACACTGTGCACGGGCAGTGCACAGTGCAGCGTCGGACATCTTGTATCACTCCGCACCATGCGGCAGCACTGTAAAAAGGCAGAATACAGCAAAGTAAAAGCACTAACTAAAATGAACTAAAAGTGTCTGTAATATATATAGTATATAAGAACACAAGGAGACACAACAGGTGCTAATCAATAAATTTTATGTGGCATTACAAAAAATAAACTTAGCAACATAGCATTTTGTGAAATACCCATGTGCAAACCCTTGGTGAATTATAATTTCTGAACTCATGTTTTCTACTACATTTATGCTGTGAATCCTGTGTGGCTTCAGCAGACGTAAGGGCAGGCTGCTGAGAAACCTGCCCTGACTGCTGAGATGCATTTGGCCAACACCCTCTTGGTTTTGGAGCCCCTGAGGGCCCTGCCAAAGACTGCTCCACCTGCACCTGTGCAGGGACAGACTTGGCCATCAGGAGATGCGGCAGCCTGTTGGGCATTGGCGGAGGCGAGACAATGGGTAAGAAGTGAAAATGCTTTGAGTGAAGTTCCCACTTCCATGTCCCCTTTTGCCATCAACCCTCTCCTGGGCCAGCGCCACACCACTCCTACCACCCCGCCGTATGCCAGCTTGTTGGAGATCAGTGACACATTGTAAGGCCACGGATAAGGTATCTGTCATCCTGTTTAAGGCAGCAGACAAGTTGGCATCCAAAGTTTGCACAGCAGTGGTCTTGGCCTGCATGGACTCATTTGAGAGTCTTGCTTAAAGCTCCATGGAGGCGGACTCTCTCTCCATGGCAAACATTCTTGCAATTCCCTGCGCCGCCAATCCACTAGTGCTCGAGTTCGACTCCTCCATCCTCTCCACTATTGTGGAGAGCATGCGTGGCACGTCTGTCAGTACCTGGCTAAGTTGCTGACGCGCCCCTTGCGTTATCCTTCTCATGGATAGCCCCCAGGGTTCAGCATCTGTGTCCAGCTGAGCAGAGCTTGGAGTGCATTGCATCCCCTGATGTGGACTTTCCACAGTTGTCCCTGCCACCAATGTCCGCTCATGCTCATTTGTGAGGTGTGAATCACCAGGTGAAAACACAACTAAGTGGACCGTCAAAATGTGAGTATCTGCGCTGGTGCATGGCAGTACAACCTGTGATGGTGCACCATCAGAAGGAATGAGGTCCTCGGAGGAATCGTCCTCAGAATATGTCTTGCTGTGTGCATGAAGGCCCTGGAAGACAAAAGGAAGGGATGTGATTTAGTCATGGCAAAGTCACAATCTTGACAATCACCGTACTCAGTCTTTTCATCATTCAGGCCGGAATTTTGCCGGTCCTCAGAGTGCAGGATTGGAGGCGGGACTGCTGTCAAAATTGCAAAGATTGACAGCGGGTAGGAAACCTGCTGTCAACCCGCCTCCAATCAATCTTCCCAAGTGTCAGGTCCCTGATTTGCGCATGGACCTGACACCTAGCAGTGGGAAGAGAAATATAGCCACTTACCCGGCTGTTACTTGATGCTTGTTAACAGGGATTTTTTCAATTTTGCCACTTCTGCCTCGGTTCCCCGACGTTCGGACACCACGCCAGGTAAGTGTGGAGTGTTGTGAGTCTGCTGTAGTGTTTCTGCTTTGATGACAGCTGCAGAAGTGGTGTGAAGGATCCAATGGTGCACTGGTGGGTTTCAGAGGTGTAAGATTCGCAAAATTTGTGCATTTCCCCGAAGGTTATTATCGATAAAAGGGACCCTGCGTGAACATTTCTTTGAAATTATAAAGGGTGCCCAAGGTGGCGTCCGTGCCTTGTGGCAGAAAGCCTGCGGGTCTCCAAAATGGATTCTGCAACCCAGGCTGTTTAATGTAAATCGAAACTAAGGCTGCAGGTTTCCTGTGAACAGCACTTTGTGATTTGGGACCCAGACAAACTGTGAATTATGTATTAGGCCAAATCAGAGGCAGATCTAAATTCAATGAGGCCTACAGTTAAAGCCATCAAACAGTCTGCATACTTAATCGGAAACAGATTAAACACATCCATCGAGGCTGGACAAGCCCATCAAGGACTTTCAGGACAATACGAGTCCATTATTGGGCCGGCAGATGCAATTACCGGCCATCTAAAAACCCGTCGGTATAGATTGCTACCATTATTTTAACTAGCCCACCAAAAATAAAACAAAGAACTAACCTAATTTGGCGGGCAGATAAGGTTTTTCGACGAAGGTATAATTGAAGGCCCCCAGGTAGCAATGGGGGGTAGTCGTTGGAAGAAGAAGAAGAAGACTGCTGCTCGGCTGCTGTCGGTATCGCCACTCCCCAGTCCTTTGGCCCCTCGCCCTTGTGGCTGCCACCCTTTCCCCCATCCCACGCTTACCCCCTGGCCTTTGCTCGTGCCCTCTCCAACTCCATCTAGACTCGCCCCGACACCGGGTCGGGCGAACACGGGCAATTCAGGCCAGGCGAAGCGGGACGCGACGAGGGGAGGAGGAGGAAGACCACCTGGGGAAGGCCAACTGAGGGTAGGCTTCGAATTATCGGGCCTTCAGCCTCAGCCGACCTGCGACTATCTTCATGCAAACTCAAGCTGTCGGCGAAGAATCATCCCTGCAAAGTAAAGTACCCAAGCAGAGACTTTAACTTTGGGGTACTCGAACCTGGACAACGCCCTTGCAGCACCCGGAGCCCACGTGACGATGGCAGGCTCCAGAGAGCACCAAGAGCGAACCCCAAACCCAACCGCTGTTTTGAGTCTAGCAAACCCTTTTTATTGGTGAGCATGAATTCTGACCTTTCATAGATTAACCTAGTTAGGTATAGGGGGTGGGATAAGGATAAGGGGATTGTTAAGATAGTTGTTTTCCCTCGATGTGCCGTGTGTTCCTCATTCCCCGTATAAGTATAGTATTATTATGACTCTCTTGTAATTTTTGCCTGTAGAAGTGTACACTAATGATTTTCCATAAGATTGTATCGAGTTTTCCTCTTCAATAAAATCTTGGTTTTGTTTGCATCCAACCACCTGTCCACTCGAGTCTTCTCTGTATCGCTGCCTGTATCTAAGTCTGGTGTCTAGAACCCAGGGGGCGAGCGATTCGAACTGCTCAAGGAAGGTAGTCAGAGGCAAAGCTGACTGACCCGAACACACCTGTGCAAAACCCCCTACAGAGGTAAGAAAATGTTGGGAAAATCATTTTGAATGCTTTTACACTTTTCTGTAGGTAACAAGTTTTGAATTGGCTGTCTAGTCCTACCTCATTGGGAGGATCTCTCTCACCAGTGACAAATTGCTTCTGTAACCTCGCCTGCAGCTGCCATCTGTTCTAGTCTAAGGAGGGATTCATTGGAGAGCCTGGGTGCAAGATCTCACCTGTGAACAGTCATTGTCAGTATTTGCAGCACCTCAATGCTGTCAAACACTGAGAAATGAGCTGTCAAAGAAAAGTTATGCATGGTCCCTTTAAGAAAACCGGCAGATGACGTGTCATCAAATGACGTCATCTGACCGGCTTCCTCTTAATTGGCCGGCAAGCCCGCAGGGCAGGCTTAACAAGGCCAATTGACATAAAATCACGTCCATTGGCCAGATGCAGTTGGGGACTGGACCGGAACCCGGAAACCAGCTGACCCGCTCCCCAGCCGCAGTCATTGATGAAATGAATTCAGCATATGTGTGTCAGAAATATTTATAATTCTGTCACCAGCTATCTGTGAGCTCCCTGTCTTTCCATCTCTGACTGAGAAGGACTCAAATGTGCCACGTATCTCCATGACGTCTTCCTCTGTTAGCTGGACTATTTGTGGTGGCCTACCTCCAGTTTTCTCCCTCTCCCTTGCGTTTTGTGCTCTCTTCTCCTAGAAGGGGCGAAAAAACAGACCTGTGAGTGAGTGATGGTCAGGTATTCACCCGATGAATGCAGTGTATTCGGTGAGGGTGATTATGAGACAAATGCATCGCATTGCATAAGGATTGGGGTGAGTGTCAATGGTGGATGGATAAATGGAGAGGTGATGAGGTACATGGAAAGTGAAGGCAGGATGCTGCTGAAAGTTGAGTGGATGTGAGGAGCGATGTGATGGAGAACGCTTGGCAAGACAGAGTGAAATAGGGCGGGTGCTTAAACCACATGATATAGTTGAATCAGCAAATGTACTCACTTTTCCTGGCCTGGTTCGGTCATTAAACCACTTCCTTCATTGCATCCAAGACAATCAGTTACCTCCAACCACACCTTCTTGGTGAGAGCCGCAGGTTTCTTCCTCCCATTGCTGGGGAAAAGTATGTTGCACCCAGCAGTAATTCCAGTGATGCCTCAAGGGTGCTGCCCTTGCTCTGTGCCCACCATCCATCATCAACACTTCCAATTTCCATTTGTGCACTGTACCTTTAAATACAGCTGAGATTCCGTCACGCAGGTGCGCATCACGCCTGCTGTGCAGCTTGGAGACGCGAAACCCAGAAGTCAAAATGAATTGGTACAATTGTGTTGAGATCTCTGATTCCGACCCACTCAGTTGACTTGCGGGTTTCACCCGCGCAATTCCACCCAATGTCCCCCCACCGCCCCCACTCCCCCAACTCAGAAGCCGCCTTCAGATTAATACCGGTGCTATTGGCTGAGATTTTCCGCTTCTGCGCTCATTAGCCCGCAATTTTCTGCCCATTATGGTGAATGGGAGGAAAATCGTGGGCTGCCAAGCACTGAAGTGGAAAACTCCAGCGGTTGTTTATGAGAAGGCAGTAATTAGCCTGCTAATTTGAGTCCTACTTATGGGATCTTTCAGCACATTCTAACTATAATGGAGGTTATTGGAACTGGTTGATAACTGAACTGAATAAATTACAACATTTTGTTACTGCTATGGTGAGTCAATGGAGTTGGTTTTAAAATTAATAGCTATCAGAAGGAAACTATAAAAATTCGATGTAAAACAAATTGTATTTGCAATTATAATGCAAGAAATTGGTGGTATTTTTGGTTGCTGAATATGTTTCTTTGGATGTACCTACCTACGATTAAAATTTTGCAACATTCCCTCTTTGAATGTTTCACTGTTTCCACTTCATGCATTCCTGTGAAATGAAATGTAAATCCAGCTGCTGTCCCTGATAGTACTCTCAATGAAACCAAAAAAAAACTCTTACGTGGCAGATTTAGCTCAGGTTCTTTGGCTGCTTTCACAAGCGTGTGACTTATCCCGTGGACCATGTTACCAGTCTACGAGCTAGAGCACCCATTAAATATTTTGACATTGCTTGCACCATAACCTTTTTCCTTTATCTGGGCATAAGATTGCATGGCAATGTTCAGGTCGAAAGATTTATTCAAGTCGATGCCACAAGGTCCAACATTGTCATGTACTACATGTTGTGTCTGTGTGTTGATAGAGACACTGAAGACAGGAGTTGGTTTGATAGGTGTTTACTAAACAAAGTCTGGAGGGGAACTAACGGATACAACACAATACTCAGGCTTATATAGCCGAGTGGCCATTACCGGCATTACAGTACACATGGGGCTCTTAAAGGCACATACACTACAATTCCTCCCCTTTTAGCTAACCAGTACATAATATTTTAAGTAATTATTAATTACATGTTACAAGAAAAATAATCTATACATTGCTGCAGTTAACTAATTATAAGTCAGTCTCTCTGGAGGCTTCTTGACTCGGTCCGGATAACGCCTCGGTGGTGTAGTAGTTTCTGGTGGTGTAGTAGGTTCTTTTGGCAAGGCTGATTCGGCTTGAATGCCAGTGTCGGGTTCATCGGGTTCCAGTATCACTGGATCGGAGGTAGATATGGGTATCTCTACTTCATCGTTAGGCATATAGAGTTGTGGTGTAGGTTGTCCCTTTTCGGATGACTCTATGATTTGGTCAGCATGGCGCCTTATTATGCTTTCTCTGATGTCCACAGTATACATCAGTGGTCCTAGTCGTGTGCTGACAGTTCCAGGCCACCATTTCTCGGTACGGTAGTCCCGGGCCAAAACTTGTTGACCTATCTGGAAGGTTCTAGTTGGCCTTTCATTCATGCCTTGAAATTGCCGGTTCTCCGCGTCCCTTCTGATGTTGGGCTTGATCAAATCCAACCGGCATCTTAGGCTTCTATTGAAGAACATCATGGCGGGAGTTTGGTTTGTAACCATATGTGTTGCATTCCTGTATGCGAACAAGAAGTTATCCGCCTTGTGCTGAAGTTTTATGTCTTCATTACCCATGGCCTTTATGGCCTTCTTGAAGGTCTGGACAAACCTTTCAGCCAATCCATTGGTGGCGGGATGGTATGGGGCGGACATGTAATGCTTAACCCCATTGTTTTTTAAGAACTTCCTGAATTCTTCGGACACAAATTGCGGTCCATTATCAGAACAGATCTGTTCCGGCAGCCCATTCCTGGCAAATATGGTCCTTAATACTGTGATGGTTTTTTCCATGGTGGTAGAGGACATCTTTATTACCTCCAGCCACTTGGAGTGTGCATCAACCGCGATTAAGAACATTGAGTCCATAAATGGACCAGCAAAGTCGATGTGTACCCTTTGCCAGGGAGCTGAGGGCCACTCCCATGGATGTAGAGGGGCTTGGGGTGGAGCGTTTTGGATCTTCTGGCATCCTAGGCAGCTCTTGGTCATTTCTTCGATGTCTCCATCGATACCTGGCCACCATACAAACGCCCTGGCTAGGTTCTTCATTTTCACTCCACCCAGATGCCCCTCGTGAAGCTCCTTTAGCACTTTATCCTGGAGTTTGGGTGGAATCACCACTCTGGATCCACACATCAAGGTTCCTCGGCACACTGACAGCTGTTCTCTTCTTTGCGAGAATGCTGGCAACAGTGGTTCGCCATGTGCTGGCCATCCCCTCACCGTTAAATCGTAGACTCGTGAGAGAGTCGGGTCATTTCTCGTTTCCTTTTCAATGGCAGAATTTGTTACTGGTAGACATTCCACTATGGTTGAGTGGAACATCTCCACTGGGTCTACTGTAGGTGCCTCTTCTACCGTTGGCAACGGTAGGCGCGATAAACCGTCAGCATTCCCATGCTGTTTTGATCCTTTGTATTCTATGTTGTATTGGTGTGCCCCTAGAAAAAGGGACCACCTCTGCAGCCTTTGCGCTGTCATAATGTGAACACCCTTTTTCGGGTTGAATATGGAGATGAGGGGTTGATGGTCAGTCAACAAGGTAAATTTTTGTCCGTGTAGGTAATGGTTGAATTTCTTCACTCCCCATACCAGGCTGAGTGCTTCCCTGTCGATTTGGGCATAGTTACGCTCAGCTGAGTTCAATGAGCGTGACGCAAAAGCTTTCGGCCGTTCCGAGCCATCAGGGAATTTATGCGATAATACTGCTCCTATGCCGTAAGGGGATGCATCGCACGCCAGTCTGATTGGCAGTGATGGGTTGTAATGAGCCAAAACTTCTTTGGACGTGATTAAGTCTTTGCATTTATGGAAAGCACGTTTACAGTCTTCGCTCCATTTCCAAATTACTCCTGTTTGTAGCAGTTCATTAAGAGGGTGTAGAAGAGTTGATAAGTTCGGTAAAAATTTATGATAGTAATTTATTAATCCCAGGAACGACCTTAATTGTGAAACATTTTCAGGTGCTGGGGCTTTTATGACCGCTTCAATTTTTTCAGGTGACTTATGCAACCCTTCCTTATTAATTATGTGGCCACAATATGATATTTGATTTTGGAAAAATTCGCACTTGGGGCGATTTGCTCGTAGGCCCCGTTCTCTCAGCCTAGTGAGCACCTGCTCCAAATTGGCAAGGTGCTCGTTGTAGTTTTCTCCTGTTACAAGGATGTCGTCTAGGTAGCATTGAGTCCCCAGAATCCCTTGGAGGACTTGCTCCATAGCTCTTTGCCAGATAGCTGGAGCGGATGCTACTCCGAAAACCAGTCGATTGTACTGGTACAGACCTTTGTGTGTATTTATCGTGAGATATTTTTTAGAGGCCTCTTCAACCTCCATCTGTAGATATGCCTGTGCCAAGTCAATTTTGGTGAAACGTTTCCCTCCGGATAGTGAGGCGAAAATATCTTCTATCCTCGGAAGAGGATACTGTACCGTGTGAAGGATTGGGTTTACAGTCACCTTGAAGTCTCCACAGATGCGAATTTTTCTCTGTTCTTCAGATTTATCATTCTTCAATGCTTTATTCATGACTGGGACGATGGGTGTTGCCCACTCGCTCCAATCTATTTTAGATAATACGCCTGCCTTTTCCAAATTCTCCAGCTCTGCCTCGACTGCTGGACGAATTGCGTATGGCACCAGTCTTGGGAATTGCTGCATCTTCCACTTTTATTGAGGCGGTGATGCCTTTCAAGGTTCCTAGTTTCTCTTGAAACACTTTCTTGGCGTTGGCCAAGATGTCTTTTAATTGTTCAGGTATGACGTCATCATCATTTTTTTTCTTACTGGTCACCGTCAGTGCCTGAATGGAGTGCCAGTCTAAATGTATTTTCCTGATCCATTCCCGTCCCAACAGCGGTGGACCACCATCTTGTAGAACATATAAATACAACGTCTGTATTTCCTTGCCGTTGTATACAACAGGCACCCTTATTTTTCCTTTGGGATATACTTTCTGCCCCGTATATGTTTTCAAGATAATGGATGTGTCTTTTAAAGGTATATGCGGAAATAGCCGCTCGTAATCCCGTCGATTTATGACGGTCAGAGCTGATCCTGTATCTAGCTCCATTTTAACTGGGGACCCTGCTATTGTGAGGGTAACCCAAATGGTCTGGTAATCTTCTTTGGCAATTACATTATGTAATTTGAGAGGGCTTAGTCTCTTGTTCCCGGAGTCGCTATCGCTCTTCTGGTCTTTGGAGCTACTGTCCGTCATCATTTGTACCTTTCTGTGCTTTTCCTTATTGATTTTTTTCCTGTTAGTGGATTTTTTGTTTCCAGATCGGCATACACGTGTAATGTGTCCCATCTTTCCGCATTGCCTGCATGCTTTGTCCTTGAACCAGCAGTCCCTCTGGTCATGGGTGGATCTGCCGCAGCGATAACATCTCTCGAAACCCCGTGTCATTTCATGGGTGCCGAAGTCTTGTGGCTTTTGCTGTATCTCTGCAGCTCCTCTTGCACTGAAAGCCTTGTCCAGTGTTAAATCTTTCTCAGAAAGTAGCCTTTTTTAGAGTCATAGAGTTTTACAGCACAGAAATAGGGCCTTCGGCCCATCGTGTCTGCGCCACCCATCCATCCCTGTCCAGTCTAATCCCATTTTCCAGCATTTGGTCCATAGCCTTGTATGCAATGGCATTTCAAGTGCTCATCCAAATGCTTCTTGAATGTTGTGAGGGTTCCTGCCTCCACCACCCTTTCAGGCATTGAGTTCCACATTCCAACCACCCTCTGGGTGAAAAAGTTCCTCCTCAAATCCCCTCTAAATCTCCTGCCCCTTACCCTGAATCTATGCCCCCTTGTTATTGACCCCCCCACTAAGGGGAAAAGTTCCTCTTTATCTACCCTATCTATGCCCCTCATTATTTTGTACACCTCAATCAGGCCCCCCCTCAGCCTTCTCTGCTCCAAGGAAAACAACTCCAGCCTGTCCAGCCTCTCTTCATAGCTGAGGCACTCCATCCCAGGTAACATCCTGGTGAATCTTCTCTGCACCCTCTCCAAAGCAATCACATCCTTCCTATAGTGAGGCGACCAGAACTGCACACAGTACTCCAGCTGTGGCCTCACCAGCGTTTTGTACAGCTCCATCATAACCTCCCTGCTCTTATATTCTATGCCTCGGCTAATGAAGGCAAGTATCCCATATGCCTTTTTAACCACCTTATCTACCTGCTCCGCTGCCTTCAGGGATCTATGTACATGTACACCAAGGTCCCTCTGACCCTCTGTACTTCCTAGGGTCCTACCACTCATTGTGTATTCCCTTGCCTTATTTGTCCGTCCAAAATGCATCACCTCGCACTTTTCAGGGTTAAATTCCATTTGCCACTTTTCCGCCCATCTGACCAACCCGTTTATATCGTCCTGTAGCCGGAGGCTTTCCTCCTCGCAATTTACCACCCCACCAATTTTCGTGTCATCTGCGAACTTACTGATCATACCTTTTACATTCTCATCCAAATCATTTATGTAGATCACAAACAATAAGGGACCCAGCACCGATCCCTGAGGTACCCCACTGGACACAGGCTTCCAGTCACAAAAGCAACCTTCGACCATCACCCTCTGCCTCCTGCCACTCAGCCAGTTTAGGATCCAACGCGCCAAGGCACCCTGGATCCCATGGGCTCTTACCTTCTTGACCAGTCTCCTATGCGGGACTTTGTCAAAAGCTTTACTGAAGTCCATGTAAACCACATCCACAGCATTTCCCTCATCCACCCCACTAGTCACCCCCTCGAAAAATTCGATCAGATTTGTTAGACATGATTTACCCTTGACAAAGCCATGCTGACTATCCCCGATTAATCCTTGCCTCTCCAAGTGGAGATTAATTTTGTCCCTCAGAATGTTTTCCAATAATTTCCCCACCACAGATGTTAGACTCACTGGCCTGTAATTCCCTGGTTTATCCCTGCTACCCTTCTTGAATAATGGTACTACGTTAGCTGTTCTCCAGTCCTCTGGTACATCCCCTGTGGCCAGAGAGGTTCTGAAAATTAGTGTCAGAGCCCCTTCAATCTCCTCCCTTGCCTCCCACAGCAGCCTGGGATACATCTCGTCCGGGCCTGGGGATTTATCCACTTTTTGGCCCGCTAAAACCGCTAGCACCTCCTCCCTCTCGATGCTAATATGTTCAAGTATGTCACAGTCCCCTTGCCCGATTTCTATGTCTGCATCGTCTTTCTCCATAGTGAACACAGATGCAAAAAATTCATTTAAAACCCCGCCTACATCCTCTGGCTCTACACACAGATTGCCACTTTGGTCCCTAATGGGCCCTACCCTTTCCCTGGTTATCCTCTTGCCCTTAATATACTTATAAAACATCTTAGGATTTTCCTTTATTTTGCTCGCCAGTGTTATTTCATGGCCCCTCCTCGCCCTCCTAATTTCTTTTTTAAGTATGCCCCTGCACTTTTTATACTCCTCTAGGGCTTCTTCTGTCTTTAGTCTTTTGTAACTGCCAAAAGCCCCCCTTTTATTTCTAATGCATTTTTGTATATCCCTTGTCATCCAAGGTTCCCTTTGCTTGTTGGTCCCACCCTTGACCTTTACAGGAACATGTTGGCGTTGTACTCTCTCTATTTCCCTTCTGAAAGTCTCCCACTGTTTTGATGTGGATTTTCCTATAAGCAGCTGCTCCCAGTCCACTTTGGCCAGATCCTGCCTTATCATATTAAAATCGGCCTTCCCCCAATTTAGAACCCTTATTTCCGGGCCGTCTTTGTCTTTTTCCATGACCACCTTAAATCTCACTGAATTATGGTCACTGTCGCCAAAATGCTCTCCTACTGACACTTCCACCACTTGCCCGGCTACATTCCCCAGAATTAGGTCCAGTACCGCCCCCTCTCTTGTAGGACTTTCTACATGTTGGCTCAAAAAGCTCTCCTGGATGCACTTTAAGAATTCTGCACCCTCTAAGCCTTTCACACTCTGACTGTCCCAATTTATATTGGGGAAGTTGAAATCCCCCACGATTATTACCCTATTATTTTCGCACTTCTCTGAGATTTGCCTACATATCTGTTCCTCTATCTCCCCCTGACTGTTTGGGGACCTATAGTACACTCCCAGCAAAGTGCTTGCCCCCTTTTTGTTTTTAAGTTCTACCCATATGGCCTCATTAGAGGAACCCGCTAATATATCATCCCTCCTTACAGCAGTAATTGACTCCTTAATTAATATTGCAACACCCCCTCCCCTTTTACACCCCCCTCTGTCTCGCCTGAAGATTCTATACCCCGGAATATTGAGCTGCCAGTCCTGACCCTCCCTCAACCATGTCTCCGTGATAGCAACAATATCGTACTCCCATGTGTTCAACAACAACTTCAGTTCATCCACCTTATTTGCAAGACTCCTTGCATTAAAATAAATGCCTTCCAGCCCTGCCATATTCTCTTTTGCCTTCACATATTTGCTCTGCCTTCCCAGCTGACTTGTTTTTCCCTCTGTATTTGGCCGTAAATCACCCCCTACTATAGCTCCACTCTGTACCCCAACCCCCTGCCAAGTTAGTTTAAACCCTCCCCAGCAGTGCTAGCAAACCTTCCCGCAAGGATATTGGTTCCCCCCTGGTTCAGGTGTAAACCGTCCGACTTGTACAAGTCCCACCTTTCCCAGAAGCAGACCCAGTGATCCAGGAAACTAAAGCCCTCCCCCCTGCACCATCCCTTTAGCCACGCATTCATCTGTTCTATCTTCCTATTCCTATACTTACTAGCACGTGGCACCGGGAGTAATCCAGAGATTACAACCTTTGAGGTCCTGCTCCTTAATCCTTCACCTAGCTCCCTAAATTCTTGCTGCAGGACCTCATCCCTCTTTTTACCTATGTCGTTGGTACCAATGTGGACCACGACCAATGGCTGTTCTCCCTCCCCCTCCAGAATGCCCTGCAGCCGCTCAGTGACATCCTTGACCCTGGCACCAGGGAGGCAACAAACCATCCTGGATTCACGTCTACGGCCACAGAAACGCCTATCTGTTCCCCTTACTATAGAATCCCCTACCACTATTGCTCTCCCACTCTTTTTCCCCCCTTCCTGGGCAGCAGGAGCACCCCCAGTGCCAGGAAGTTGGCCGCTGCTGCCTTCCCCTGGTGAGTCATCCCCCTCAACAGTATCCAAAGCGGTATACTTGTTTGAAAGGGGGATGTCCGCAGGGGTTCCCTGCACTACCTGCCTGCCTTTGTTGCTCCGCCTGATGGTCACCCCCTGTGCTGCCCTACCCTGAGGCGTGCACAACTCGCTAAACGTGTTATCCACGAGCCTTTCAGCATCGCGCATGCTCCAAAATTCATCCACCCGCAGCTCGAGCGCCGCAATGCGGTCTACAAGTAGCTGCAGCTGGATGCATTTCCCGCACACATGGTCATCAGGGACACTGGCAGCATCCCTGACTTCCCACATAGAGCAGGAGGAGCAGAGCACGGGTCTGAACTCTCCTGCCATGACTTACCCCTTTAATTACTTTAAAAATTTATTCAATACCCCAGTTACAGGTATGCTCTAGGGCACTTTATTTACCAACTATCCCCACTACACCACAGAAATTTAACACCACAGAATTCAAGCTTGTATTGAAAAAAAAGAAATACTCACCAACCAATCACCTACCTGCTCCCTGGTGACGTCACACACTGATTACTTTTTACCTCTCTCCCCGCTGCTGAGTTGGTATGCCTCGCCTCTCTCCGGTTTTTATACCGGTCTCACCACACTGCTCCCGACTGGTCTTGGGCCTCGCCACTCTCCGGTTTTTATACCGGTCTCACCACACTGCTCCCGACTGGTCTCGGGCCTCGCCTCTCTCCGGTTTTTATACCGGTCTCACCACACTGCTCCCGACTGGTCTCGGGCCTCGCTGGTCGCCGGGTTTTCTCCCGAGCTCCTCCTCGCTGCTCCCGCTGGTCCCGACTGGTCTCGGGCCTCGCCTCTCTCCGGTTTTTATACCGGCCTCACCACACTGCTCCCGACTGGTCTCGGGCCTCGCCTCTCTCCGGTTTTTATACCGGTCTCACCACACTGCTCCCGACTGGTCTCGGGCCTCGCCTCTCTCCGGTTTTTATACCGGTCTCACCACACTGCTCCCGACTGGTCTCGGGCCTCGCTGGTCGCCGGGTTTTCTCCCGAGCTCCTCCTCGCTGCTCCCGCTGGTCCCGACTGGTCTCGGGCCTCGCCTCTCTCCGGTTTTTATACCGGTCTCACCACACTGCTCCCGACTGGTCTTGGGCCTCGCTGGTCGCCGGGCTTTCTCCCGAGCTCCTCCTCGCTGCTCCCGCTGGTCCCGACTGGGTTCCTACACTTAGGAGACCGCAGACGAATTTGTCTCATAGAGAATCTGCCAGTCCTGCCTCGAATTGGCAGTGTAGGGTATCAACAATCTCCTTAAAATTCTTGTCCATCGGTTCGGCTGGAGTGATTAAGTTTCGTAACAGCTTGTATGTCTTTGCGCCCATTAGATTTAGAAGTACTGAAGCTTTTTTTTCATCTTCTATTCCATTTGCGGTGCAATATACCTCCACTCTTTCCACATATGTGGTCCAATTCTCTATCTCGTTGTCAAAAGCATCAATATTGCCAGAATTAGGCATCTTAGAAAAGATATGGCGCTTCCCGCGCTTTTCCGCCGCTGCTGCCGATGACAACGCTGTTTCCCGCGGTTTCCGTTCTTTTTTATTTATTTATTTATTTACAGTTGGAGACTCGTTCCCGCCGGACTCTCTCTCTCTCTAGGTCTGAACGCCGACCTGCTTGCAGCGCCTGCCGTCTCCCGAGTGCTCCCTCCCCGTCTGTTACTGCTTGCCTCCGCTTTCGCTGCTTGGCCCAGCTGTAAAACCAGCCGCTGGAGCCCCAGCCTGACGCCCAGGAAGGATTACCGCAGTACCTGCCACCAGCTTGGCCAGCTGGTGAAACAACAGCTTCTTTCACTTCTTGATTCTTCTGGACGCCAGAGGAATCGATGTCCTTGAGGTGCTGCCGAATTGTAGGTAAGTCCGTTTCTACTTCGTCGCCACTGTTGTGTCTGTGTGTTGATAGAGACACTGAAGACAGGAGTTGGTTTGATAGGTGTTTACTAAACAAAGTCTGGAGGGGAACTAACGGATACAACACAATACTCAGGCTTATATAGCCGAGTGGCCATTACCGGCATTACAGTACGCATGGGGCTCTTAAAGGCACATACACTACACTACACAAGCATTGCTATAGTAACTCTACAGTTATCATGATAAGCATAATGAAAAGCATGTCTCTCTCACCCAATCACTTTGTGTTTCAGATCACTCATCTGGCAAGTCCAGGTTTTAAATATGAACCCCTACTTCTTTGTGATGCATTTTGCAACATTCATATAACTAAAATGTCCATCTTATACCAATACTGTCAACGGAAAACATATCAGGTCCTGGTTGAAATGATATTTATTCCATGAGTGGATCCGGCATAATGCAATTTTGATTGAGCTATTCAGCTTCATGCACTTACAAATATTGGATCCAGCAAGCCCCAATTTGCATTCTGTCCGTATGTTGTGAATGGCAAGCACAACATCTGAAAAAGGTAGTGCTGCAGTGACAATGCATAGCAGTACAGAACCTCTTTCTGAGTCTCATGTGAACCAATCCAGACAGAGACTCTGGTATCTTAAATATAGAAAGCTGTAACAAAAATCAGAAAATGCTGGAAATTACACAACAGGTCTGTCAACATCTGTGAGGCAGGGTGGGGGGAGGAGGGGTGGTTAGGTACCGAGGAAGCAGCAGATACTCCTGCTGCAAAGAGGAAGTTAATCGACTGAGCGGCCGGCAAACTACTTAATAGAAAAACAGGGAGCTGCAGATGATCTAGAATTTCATCTCAGTAAGGCAACAAAAAGACATGAAAAGAACAGAAGACGGTGAAAAAGCACAGGAAAAGTCCACAGAAAGAAAATGGTAATAAAAAAACATGAGACATTGCTAAAAAGGAAGAAAAAAAATCTTGCAGATGCAGGAGGTCAAAAAGGAAAACAAAATTCTGGAAATACTCAATAGACTGAATTGCTGTCTTGGTGGTGGGGGAGGAGGGAGAAGTGGGAGGAGATTTCCAGCAGGTACCTGGAGATGCTGCTGTAAAATGGGTGGCCATGGTTAAATGCAATGGTAATGACATGCGTCTTATAAGCCATCTGTTTAAATAGGTACATCATGTTGTTAGGGGCCACTGTTAAAGGCTGAAATTGATTTAAAGGGCTTTACAATTTTTACAAATTAATTAAAAGCTTACTTTTTATCCATTGTTTACAGTTTTTTGGGTTTTTTTGTGTGCTGCTGATGATTGCTTCAGCATCTACCTTTTTAGCTTCTGTGTGTGGCTCTTCTCTTCCCCCATTCTAAAGAGGCCACAATGAGGTTCTCATTGAAAACATCCCTGTATCTCCACTTTTTTGAAAAAGAGGAGGAGGAACTATGGAAGGACTCTGTAAAGTCTGTGGGTTGTGCAGTTAATAACGACACAGACTTCAGGAGTAACAAACAAACAGGACTTTACTATTCGAAGGTCAGGGCGAATCTGCCCAAGGAATCCTACCACAACGCTTATATACTGGTGTGGTCACTGTCAGTATTACAGTATACAGAAGCCAAACAAGTAGTGCCACACCTAAAGTAGTTCTCTTAAAGGTGAACGGTTACATACAATAGTTTCCTTAAAGGTAGACGGGTACATACACTACAATCCTCCCTTTTTAGCTTACAACATACTGATTCCTTAGTAAACATACATTATAACATATATACAGCTTATGTAAGACAGTTCATAGATTCAGTCTTTCTGGAGGTTTCCGGATTCTGTCCGGATAACGCCGCAGTGGTGTCGTCATTCCCGGCGGGCTAGTATGTGCTTCTGGCAAAGTCGATTCGGCTTGAAAAACAGTGTCAGGTTCACCTGATTCCAGTATTACCAGATCGGAAGTAGGTATTCTGGGTATCTCAGTTTCAACATTACCCGGGTAAGGTGGTGAAGTCGGTTGCCCATTTGTGGCGGACCCTATGATCTGGTCCACATGACGCCTTATTATATTGTCCCCAATGTCCACCGTATACATCAACGGCCCTAGCCTTTTTCCAATAGTTCCAGGCTACCATTTCTCGGTACGGTAGTCCCGGGCCAAAACTCGTTGACCGATCTGGAAAGATCTAGTGGCCCTTTCATTCATGCCTTGGAATTGCCGGTTCTCTACGTCCCTTCTGACGTTTGGTTTGAGTAAATCCAGCCGGCATCTTAGGCGTCTATTAAAAAACATCATGGCGGGAGTTTGATTTGTGACCGCATGTGTTGCATTCCGGTAGGCCAACAAAAAGCTATCCACCTTATGTTGTAGATTTATGTCTTCATTACCCATGGCCTTTATGGCCTTCTTGAAGGTCTGGACAAACCTTTCAGCCAATCCATTGGAGGCGGGGTGGTATGGGGCTGACGTGTAGTGCTTAACCCCATTGCTCTTTAAGAATTTCTTGAATTCTTCGGACACAAATTGCGGTCCATTATCAGAACAGATCTGTTCTGGCAGGCCATCCCTAGCAAACATAGTCCTTAACACTGTGATGGTTTTTTCCGTGGTGGTGGTGGTCATCTTAATTACTTCCGGCCACTTGGAGTGGGCATCCACCGCTATTAGAAACATCGAGTCCATAAATGGACCAGCAAAGTCGATGTGTACTCTTTGCCAAGGAGATGAGGGCCACTCCCATGGATGCAGAGGAGCCTGTGGTGGCGCGTCCTGAACCCTCTGACATCCTAGGCAGTTCTTAGTGATCTCTTCGATGTCTCCATCAATGCCTGGCCACCACACAAACGCTCTTGCTAGGTTCTTCATCTTCACTCCACCCAGATGTCCTTCGTGCAGCTCCTTTAGCACCTTCTTTTGGAGTTTGGGTGGAATCACCACTCTAGATCCACACATCAGGGTTCCTCGACACACTGACAGTTGTTCTTTCCTCTGTGAAAATGCTTGCAGTGTTGGTTCGCTCTGTGCTGGCCATCCCTCCACCGTTAAATCATAGACTCGTGAAAGAGTCGGGTCATTCCTTGTCTCATTCTCAATCATTGAGTTTGTTATCGGTAAACACTCCACTATGGATGAGTGGAACATCTCTACTGGGTCCATTGTACTCGCTTCTTCTACCATCGGTAATGGCAAGCGCAATAACCCATCAGCATTTCCATGCTGTTTGGACCTTTTGTATTCGATGTCATATTGGTGTGCCCCAAGTAACACGGACCACCTTTGTAACCTTTGTGCTGTCATGGTGGAAACGGCCTTGTTTGGGTTGAATATGGACACCAACGGCTGGTGGTCTGTCAGTAATGTGAACTTCTTACATTGCAGGTAATGATTGAATTTCTTCACGCCCCACACCAGACTGAGGGCCTCCCTATCTATTTGAGCATAATTTCGCTCTGCGGGGGTCAACAATCGGGACGCGAATGTCACTGGCCTTTCCAAGCCATTTGGTAACCTGTGCGACAGTACTGCTCCAATTCCGTACGGGGAAGCATCACAAGCTAGACGAAGGGGTAACGTTGGGTTGAAATGAGCCAACACTTCTTCAGAGGTAATCAACTCCTTGCTTCTGCGAAAAGCCTTTCTGCATTCCTCACTCCACTTCCATGGTGTATCTTTCCGCAACAGAGCATTCAGCGGATGCAGCACTGTGGATAAATTTGGCAGAAACTTGTGATAGTAATTAATCAACCTCAAGAATGATCTTAACTGTGATACGTTTCCTGGAGCGGGGGCCTTCACGACCGCTTCTATCTTTTCAGGTGACTTGTGCAGTCCCTCTCGGTCAATGACATGACCGCAGTATGAGATCCGTTTTTGGAAGAACTCACACTTCTTGCGATTAACCCGAAGGCCATACTCCTTCAACCTGGTGAGTACCAGTTTCAAATTTGTGAGGTGTTCTTCCTCGTCATTTCCCGTGATCAGAATATCATCTAAGTAGCACTGCGTGCTTGGAATTCCTTGTAATACCTGCTCCATGGCCCTCTGCCAAATTGCTGGCGCCGAAGCTACCCCAAAGACCAGTCTATTATAGCGATACAAGCCTCTGTGTGTGTTGATGGTGAGGTACTGGCATGACTCTTCCTCAACCTCCATCTGTAAATATGCCTGAGCCAGGTCTATCTTGGTGAAGTGCTTCCCTCCAGCCAACGAAGCAAAGATATCTTCAATCCGCGGAAGCGGGTATTGTACCGTGTGAAGCACCGGATTCACTGTGATCTTGAAATCTCCGCAGATACGGACCTTCCCCGGTCCCCCTGGCTTATTACTTGGTGAGGACTTCATGACGGGAACAATGGGCGTGGCCCACTCACTCCAGTCCACTTTTGACAGGACCCCTGATCGTTCAAGTTCTTCCAGTTCTGCCTCCACAGCTGGTCGTATTGCGTAAGGTACCGATCTGGCCTTAAAAAACTTTGGGCTTGCATGTTCTGCAATCTTAACCTTTGCTTTAATTCCTTGCAGTGTTCCCAGTCCTTGCTGGAATACCTCTTTAGCTTCGTCCAATATTCTGGACAACCGTTCAGGTTTGACATCCACTTTTCCGGAATCCACCGTCATGGTGTTTAGTGAATGCCAGTCCATCTTTATTTTTCGGATCCACTCCCGTCCCAGAAGTGGTGGACTTCCCTCAGGCAACACATACAGGTCCAACCGGTGGTGATCTTTATCCTTGTATCTCACCTTGACTTCTATCTTTCCGATGGGGAATACTTTGTGCCCCGTGTATGTCTGCAGTACTAGTTCCGTATCCCGTAGTGGAATATGCTTGAATAACTTTTTATAGTCATGCTTATTCATGACCGTCAACGCCGATCCGGTGTCCACTTCCATTTTTACTTGGACTTTGGCAATCTGTAGCGTGATCCAGATAGTCTGTCGGTCAGCTTCATTGCTCACATTGTGAATTCTTAGACTGTCCAGTCCTTTGCAGTTGGAGTGTGAGTCCGACTTCTGTTCCTTCAGACTCTTCCTAGTCACCTCTTGTACCTTTCTGTACCATTTTTGTGGTGACTCATTATTGTTGTACATCGTTCCTGACCGGCATACCTTAGCCATGTGACCGAGCTTGCCACATTTCCTACATTCTTGTTTTTTAAACCAGCATTGGTTCTGGTCATGTGTTGTCTTCCCACAACGATAGCATTTCGTTGTACCCGAAGTAATTTGTTGTACCCTGAGTGCCGCTGCCTTTAGCTGCATTTCCGCAGTTCCTTTCGCTGCGGCTTCGTTTGATGCTGCGATAAGGACAGCCTTATCCAGTGGAAGGTCGTTCTCTTCGAGTAGTCGCTTTTGCGTCCCTTCCTTGGACAATCCGCATACGAACTTGTCTCGCAGTGCCTCTGTCAGATTCCCTCCGAACTGGCAGTGTTTCACTAGCCTACGCAGTTCGACCAAGTATTCCGCGTTGCTTTCGTCTTTCCGTTGCGTTCTTGCATAGAATTTGAATCGTTCAGCCAACATCAATGGTGCGGGGTTCAAGTGATCCTTCAGCACTGCTACAATATCATCGAAAGTCTGATCCGCCGGTTTAGCTGGTGAGAGAAGATGCTTCAACAACCCGAATGTTTTCGCACCCATTATGTTAAGTAAGGTTAAAGCTTTTTCATCCTTTGCTATTTTATTAGCCTTACAATGTATCTCAATACGTTCCACGTACGTGGTCCAGTCTTCTATCTCAGAATTAAAATCGTTGATGTCCCCACGCTCAGGCATCTTCCTTTCCTTGGGAACAACACAAGTATTTCTTTAAATTATTATTTTTTTTTTCTAAGATGGCGGCTTTTCCCGTGAAAATGGCGGTTTCCCGCTCTTTCCTTCTCTCCCCGCCCCTTCAATGGCGGTTTCCCGCGTCTGTCGTCTTCTCCGCCTAATGGCGGCTTCCCGCGTTTCTTCCCTGGTGGGAGGGGTACGCTTTCCCCACAGCGGACAGGTTCAGCCGCTGGGCTGGCTCTCGCACAGTTCCCCTTACTCGGCTCTGTCTCTCTCTCCCGCTCGCACGGCTCTACCGGCTCTGGGTACACCCCGTTGACGGAGAACAGTTCAGCCGCTGGACTGGCTCTCGCGCAGTCTCTCTCCCCTTGCTCGGCTCTGTCTCTCTCTCTGCCGCCCGCTCGGCTCTACCGGCGCTGGGTACTCCCGTTGGCGGAGAACAGTTCAGCCGCTGGACTGGCTCTCGCGCAGTCTCCCTTGGTCGGCTCTGTTTCTCCCGCACGCTCGGTTCCCATTCGCCTCCCAGCCCTCTCGCAGTCCGGTGCTTCCCTCCCCGGCTGCGGCTGAGTTTCTCTCTTCCCGCGCCTACGCTCCCGGTCTCAGCGCTTCGTGGCTTCGGTCGCTGCCCGGCTTTCCCGCCGATCGCGGTCTGGCTGTCTCACGACGCCGTTGGACCCGACTTTCTGTCCGGCTCCTTTCCCCCTCGACCGTGGTCGAGTGCACAGCCCTTATCCTCCGGATATTCTTTACACTTTCCCTTACTCACAGTCTCCGTGGCCGCCTTGCTTCCTGCTGATCGGCTCACTCCGCACCGTGGCAGAAGGGACAGTCAGTGCCTGTTGCTGATGGAAGCTTTTGTTGCTAAAGTCTTCCTCCTTTCTATTGCTGCAGCCTCGTGTTTTCTCCCAGCAGAACGACGAGGGCGGTTGCCTCTCTTCGACGCTCTTTAGTTGCTTTGGTAGTCTTGCCGCATGGTAAAGTCTGTGGGTTGTGCAGTTAATAACGACACAGACTTCAGGAGTAACAAACAAACAGGACTTTACTATTCGAAGGTCAGGGCGAATCTGCCCAAGGAATCCTACCACAACGCTTATATACTGGTGTGGTCACTGTCAGTATTACAGTATACAGAAGCCAAACAAGTAGTGCCACACCTAAAGTAGTTCTCTTAAAGGTGAACGGTTACATACAATAGTTTCCTTAAAGGTAGACGGGTACATACACTACAGACTCCAGGCTGGTCAGGCACCACAGGAGGCATATGGCACCCATACTGTATTGCCTCCACTGGCTATGGCTGTTTTGGAGAGGCCAATGAGAGCCATCCTGAATGTAAGGACCAAATAGAGGGAGCAATAGACATGATGGTCAGTGGGGGCACCTGTAAAGTGCATAATGGATGCCGGACCACCATAAACATATTCAGAGATCATAGTCAACAGGCATACTATAATAGATAAATATAGAGTGCTGAACTTAACGTTGGCTGCATTACATCGCAGCTAACATAGTGAGTGAAATAGAAACCTTTATGACCCAGTAACTAGGCAACCTAGCAACACCATTTGAAAACACAGTCACTGATTAGGGTTTATTATTGCAGGAGACGTGTAGTCAGCACCACATAGCCTTGGAGAAGCCAACCACGTGGGAGGTTCCTCTGACGTTATGAATGTACAGTGATCTGTCCTCACACAGATCATTGGATCCATAAGTCAAATGTAACCACCAGTGGGCTATGTTGGGGATTTCAGAGACAAGGACCACATATATTCAGCTGTCTCACATGAAGAAAGTAAACCCTGTTTAAAGCACATAAACACATGGGGGTGGATTTCCCTGCCATTTTCAGCAAGGAAAATTGGGTTCAAGTAGCTTCTGCCAGTTTTGCTCCATTCCCTCACGTTTTTGCAATCTGATCGCGGAGTTGCCACTAACATCATTTACATATGTCAGAGTCAAGGCCAGTGGCATGGCAGTGGCAAGTTTCCTGGGTTTGCTAATGAACTCTGGATAAATTAGAATGAGATATTGGAGGTCCAGTATCACCCTATCAAGATGGAAGTAAGGAATTTGTGATCTTGAAGAGTCTGGAGAGTTTAAACACTGATTTTTGCAGCTTGAAAATACTTTTTGAATCTTTTTTTTTTGGATTTATCTCTACAAATATCCACATTTGCTTCTGACTGTCTCACAGGGTCAGCCCACTGGAAGATTCTCATCACCCTCAAACACCTGCAGTTAGGACATCTCAGGAGTAGGTGTGGCTTTCCCTATGGGAATACCACAGTATGCCATTATCATGGAGGATGAGAAGGAGCAGCATAGAATGGACCCAAGGAGAGTCAGCCTACCAGGATTTACTGCCCTCTTTAAGGATATACAGACAGCACATGCATATAATAGGACCTCTCTGAGGAGCTCTGCATAAGAGAGCACTTTACCAAAAAGGCAATAAGACTCTGTGACTGCTGCATGAAGACCTGTAGCCTCGCCCATTTGCCCACACTGCTCTCTCTGTGGCTATGAAGATGACCAACACCCTCAACTTCTGAGGTACAGGGTCATTAGATGGAATAGTGGTTATGTTACTGGACTAGTAATCCAGAGATCTGGGCAAACAATCTGGAGAACTGAGTTCATAATCCCACACCGGCAGCTGGGGAATTTAAATTCAATTAAATACATCTGGAATAAAAAGCTCATATCAGTAATGGTGACCATGAAACTACCAGATTGTCATAAAAACCTATCTGGTTCACTAATGTCCTTAAGGGAAGGGAATCTGCCATCCTTACCTGGTCTGGCCTATATGTGACTCCAGACCCACAGCAATGTAGTTGACTTTTAACTGCCCTCTGAAATGGCTTAGCAAGTCACACAGTTGTATTCAAGAATGCAGCTCACCACCACCTTCTCGAGGGCAATTAGGGATGGAAAATAAATGCCGGCCTTTGACAGCGAGGTCCAGATCCCATGAACGAATAATAAAAAAAAAATTCTGGCAGCCATGAGGGGTCTCTACAACACCAGCCAGACAGCAGTGCAGGCATGCAAACTTCTGGTCTATGACACCCTTTACAGCAGAGCAGCTCAATTCATAAGCTTTCACATCGCAGCAAGACAGCAGAGAGATAGAACCATACAGTTATAATGCAATGTTGAATTCCCAAAGTTCCAGGGTGCAAATGATGGCACCCACAGTGCATTGAGGATGGCCACAGAACATGCAGTCATCTACCTCAACAGGAAGGGATTCCATTCCGTCAATATCTAGATTGTGTGTGATAACAATCAGAGGCCTTTCCTTCTCAAAACTCGTTATGCAGGAAGTTGCTACGATATCATCCTTTATCATATGGCCCTCCTTAACCTCTTCAGACAAAAGAATCAGATCCACGATGGCATCTGGGCAACAAAGCATACCCCTGTTCCCATGGCTGATGACCCCAATCAGAGTGCCCCGGACAGTCAGAAAAAGGGTTGCAGTGAGGCACATTCAGCTATCAGGCTGGTGATCGAGAGGCCCATTGAGGTATTGAAAGCGTGCTTTCACTGCCTGGACATAAGGCAGAGGGGCCTAGAAATTCAGTTGGGCGCTGCAAGCTTTGCACCCAGTTGGCGCCTAAAGAGGGTTTCTGCACCAGTATAAGAGGTTGCGCTGATATTCAGCGCTGCGGTAATGGCGGTGGTAGCCGGTAGCGCTGCGCCGACACCGATGACGTCATCGGTGTGCACAGTGCCCCGGTACCGCCCCGCTTCCGGCCCAAACCCCATATTTAGTTGCGGCCGCCTCTTCTGCAGCGGCCGCAAACAACGTTCGTGAAACGGGGCCGTACTGCTGCGCTACTGGGGCGCTTTAAGGTGGAGGTGCGGCCGGCCGCTTTTTCGGCGGCCGCCTGCCCGCACCTCCCTCCCCGGCCTCCTCCACCACCCCCCCGCGGCATTGGTGGCTGATTCCCGTGAGTCCGGCACTTCTCCGTGGTGCTGGGCTCATTTGCTGGCAGAATCCAGCGGCGATCTCACGGCTGCAGGCAGCTCCTCCTTAAGAGAAGGAGGAGGCCTGCAGTACCCCAGCCTGCCGCACCGCATCGGGTGGCGCAGCGGCAGCTGGAGCGCTGAAATTCACTTTCAGCGCCCCAAGCGGAGGCGGGCACACCCTGGAACAGCGCCCGGTTCCGAATTGGGGCGCTAAAAGT
The DNA here is from genome assembly GCF_052327205.1 of Somniosus microcephalus. Lineage (NCBI taxonomy): Eukaryota > Metazoa > Chordata > Chondrichthyes > Squaliformes > Somniosidae > Somniosus > Somniosus microcephalus. Next base: position 419,401,503 of record NC_140987.1, on the reverse strand, counting down.
GAATTTCTGGCGGTCGCAACGGGCTCCGCGCATAGCGCTAACTTTTGGGCGTTAGCCTGCTGGCGGGCCTTAACTGAATTTCTAGGCCAGGGTCTGAAGTATGCTCTAGATTGGGCGTCCAGAATCGTGATATCCTGCTGTGCTCTTCACAACTTTGCTATTCAGGAATGGCTGCATTTTGAACATGGCTGAGAAGAAGGCCCTGCCTCCAGTGGATCTAGAACTACATGGTGCAAACCATGCTCTCAGAGGAATTCTCGCTGACTGCTGCAAGGAGCATCAAAGGACAGATCACCTTAGAAGTCTTCTCCTCTGTGTAACTTAGTCACAGTCTCATACCACAACCTAACTTCCTTCTCTCCCACTTGCAAACAAAGAGAAATGCCCTCAATGCATTAGCCAACCTACCACATAACAACGTATTGAGGTAATTCTCAATTTCGATGGGTATGGAATACTGGCAATAGCAGATCAGCTGCCGGCTATGCTTCCTGCCTGATTTTCATTTTCATTGTCTAATGCCCTCGCTGAGGTTGAAAATCACCCCATCAACCCTCTTTGCCCCAACATGACTGTGCCATAGCAGTCAATGGCAAGGAAAATCGGGCAGGATGCATAATAGGCGGCCAGTCCTCTACCGCCATTTTGTACCCCTGCCAGAGTTGGAAGCCCTGCCCGATGTCTATAATGTGATTTGCGAGTTGACGGATTACCCTTCCCAAAACCAGGAAATAACCTGCACTAAAATCAACACCAGAATGAACGTACTTTTGAGGTGCAGTGTGTTTGATCTGGTGCTAACTTAGAATTAATAAATTAACTAAGAATTGGAATTGGCAGGGAAGCAAAAAGTAATAAATAATGTGCCCTGAATAACTGCAATGGAATACTTCATTTATAATTTCACTAAGCAGCTTTAAAGTAAAGCATGATAAGCAAAGCTTCTGCAGCAGTTTCATCTCTGCCTCAACCATGTTCAAGCAGAAAAAGAAACATATTTTCCACTGAACCATTACAATTATGGCATTGTGTCAATTTATGTAGCCAAAAAATTAGTACATTCACTTTGCAGAACGCCTTACAAAAATGTCATTATGATTCGGAAGACGACTGCAAAGACTGACGACAACAATCATTATTAGTATCTTACCACAGAAAGAAAAGGCTGGGCAATACCGACATCAGAACATTGCTTTTTATTGAAATCCTGGGAACAGTACATGTCTGATTTAGGAAATACATCAGGTATAAAAAAATGCTTCAGATTGAAGACATAACCTTACGTTCAGCAGTTTGTTAACCAACACAAAACAGGAGAAACTGTTATCATCTCTTGTGCAGGTCCATTTTCCAGCAGTATAATTCCAGTAGGATTACAGAAAGAATAAGGCAGTAATAGGATTATATAGCACACTGCTGAGCATGCCAAATCTGAGACTAAAACAATTAAATCATTTCAGCACGTTACTGGAGTTTCTAAAAAAACTGTGCATAGAGGAGAAGCCATTGTTTGCTGCAAAAGTCTACGTCACTGTTGATTTATTTATAACATTCTTCATTTATTAAAAGCAAATTAGCACAGTATTCTGGAAGCCTCCCTGGTGCTGGTTAATGAAGCAACTCATTTGTATTTATTTGTCCATTACTGATTTTGCATAAAATATAAAGTTAATTGTGGATTAATTACTGCCTCTCTGTTTCTTTGGACAAAACCCAAAGTCTTAACACATGGCAATTTTAAAAACCCTGAATGCTCCAAAATGAACAGTTGCTCCATTTTATATTCTTGAAATCATTCCCAGGCTTTGCTCTAACAGGCTCTTTGTTAAAATGTAGAATGTGATATAAACTTCTACTATTTGAAACATAACTCAGTCTTTTTGATTAGACAGCTATGCATAAAGGGTAAGGGAGAACTGAGTGGTGTAGTGGGTTAGATACTGACCATTCACTTCAGGCACCTGGGTTCAGTCCAGTCCAGCATGATCGGATGAAAACCTTCTCTATCTTCCAGCTGTAAAAGTCCTACATAAAATTAGTTTGGCCTGTCACAATCCAGTTCTAGAGGGCATGTGCACAGAGCAGAACATTAACACTAACTTGGAACTAAGGAAAAAAGTTTTCCACTGTTTGCTTGGTGTAGTGAAATCAGGAAATGTGTACAGAGAAAGGTTGTCCTAAACTAGCAGTCTCATTCAGAAAGCCCACAGATGGTTGGTGTGGGAAATGTGCTTGTGTAAACTTCCTATATGTGCTATTTTAATAAAGTAATTAATTAATTAATCTATTCAAATGTGGGACTTATGATGGTGGGGGAAAGTTTCAAAACTGGTCAGAGGGATAATGTCAGGGTGGCAGTGGGGGGGGGGGGTGGTCAGTATTCAGTGGGTTGGCCCAGGGATCAGTGTTGGGATCTCTACAGTTTCTAATTTACATCAGTGGCTTGGATTCTGAACCTCCATGCAAATAGATTTAAATTTGCAGGTGATACCGAAGTAGGAGGGGCAGAGGAATTGAAGGAGCCATCCCTAAAATTACAGAATCAGCTAAACAAAATATGTGAGAGAATGGATCAATGGCAGATGAGATTTAATGCAGACAAGTGCAAAGTGTATCACACATCGGAAGGAAATATGAGCAACATACATAATTCAAGAATGGTGTTGACATAACTGAAGATGAAGTTGAAAGAGACCTAGATGACTCAGTAGACTCAATGCCCAACATGTCCAATTGATGCAGAGCTGCAACTAACATAGAGAAACATAGAAACATAGAAGATAGGAGCAGGAGTAGGCCATTCAGCCCCTCGAGCCTGTTCCGTCATTTAATGAGATCATGGCTGATCATCCAAATTCAGTAGCCTGTCCCTGCTTTCTCCCCATATCCCTTAATCCCTTTAGCCTTAAGAAATATATCTAACACCTTTTTGAATATATTTAATGAATTGGCCTCAACTGCCTTCTGTTGTAGAGAATTCCACAGGTTCACCACTCTCTGGGTGAAGAAATTCTTCCTCATCTCGGCCCTAAATGGCTTACCTTATCTTTAGACTGTGACCTCTGGTTCTTGACTCCCCCGCCATCGGGAACATCCTTCCTGCATCTAGTCTGTCTAGTCCTGTTAGAATTTTATAAGTTTCAATGAGATCCCCTCTCATTCTTCTAAACTCCAGCGAGTATAAGCCCAATCGACCCAATCTCTCCTCATATGTCATTCCTGCCATCCCAGGCATCAGTCTGGTGAATCTTCGCTGCACTCCCTCCATGGCAAGAACATCCTTCCTCAGATAAGGCAACCAAAACTGCACACAATACTCAAGGTGTGGTCTCACCAAGGCCCTGTACAACTGCAGCAAGACATCATTGTTCCTGTACTCGAATCCTGTCGCTATGAAGGCCAACATACCATTTGTCTTCTTAACCGTCTGCTGCACCTGCATGCTTACCTTCAGCGACTGGTGCACATGGACACCCAGGTCTCATTGCACTTCCCCTTCTCCCAATCTATTGCCATTCAGATAATAATCTGCTTTCCTGTTTTTAACACCAAAGTGGATAACCTCGCATTTATCCACATTATACTGCATCTGCCATGCATCTGCCCAATCACCCAACCTGTCCAAATCATACTGGAGTTTCTCGGCATCCTCCTCACAGCACACACGCCCACCCAGCTTTGTGTTGTCTGCAAAGTTGGAGATATTACATCTAGTTCCCTCGTCTAGATCATTTATATATATTGTGAATAGCTGGGGTTCTAGCACCAATCCCTGCGATACCCCACTAGCCACTGCCTGCCACTCAGAAAAAGGCCCGTTTATTCCAACTCTTTGTTTCCTGCCTGCCAACCAGTTCTCTATCCAAGTCAGTACCTTGCCCCCAATCCCATGTGCTTTAACTTAACATGCTAATCTCTTATGCGGGACCTTATCGAAAGCCTTCTGAAAATCCAAATACACCACATCCACTGGTTCTCCCTTATCCATTCTACCAGTTACATCTTCAAAAAATTCCTGTAGATTAGTCAAGCATGATTTATCTTTTGTAAATCCATGTTGACTTTGTCCGATTCTGTCACTGTTTTCCAAGTGCTCTGCGATTACATCTTTTATAATGGACTCTAGCATTTTCCCCACTACCGATACCAGGCTTACCGGTCTATAATTCCCCGTTTTCTCTCTACCGCCTTTTTTGAATAGTGGGGTTACATTAGCCACCCTCCAATCCATGGCAACTGTTCCAGAGTCTATAGAATTTTGGAAGATGACCAGCAATACATCTATTATTTCTAGGGCCACTTCCTTAAGTACCCTAGGATGTAGATTATTAGGTCCTGGGGATTTATCAACCTTCAATCACGTCAATTTCCCGAACACCATTTCCCTACAAATACTGATTTCATTCAGTTCCTCCCTCTCATTAAACCCTATGTTCCCCGACATCTCTGGGAGTTTATTTGTGTCCTCCTTTGTGAAGACAGAACCAAAATATATATTTAATTGGTCAGCCATTTCTTTGTTCCCCATTATACATTCCCCTGATTCTGACTGCAAGGGACCTACGCTTGACTTCACCAATCTTTTTCTCTTCACATATCTATAGAAGCTTTTACAGTCAGTTTTTATGTTCCCTGCAAGCTTACTCTCATACTCTATTTTCCCTCTTTTAATTAATCCCTTTGTCCTCCTTTGCTGAATCCTAACTGCTCCAAATCCTCAGGTTTGCTGCTTTTTCTGGCCAATTTATATGTCCTCTCCTTGGATCTTATGCTATCCCTAATTTCCCTTGTTAGCCACGGTTGAGTCACCATTTTTGTTTTATTTTTATGCCAAACGGGGATGAACAAATTCTGCAGTTCATCCATGCGACCTTTAAATGTTTGCCATTGCCTATCCACCATCAACCCTTTAAGTAACATTCCCCAATCCATCCTACCCAACTCGCGCCTCATACCATCATAGTTTCCTTTATTTAAATTCAGGACCCTAGTCTCTGAGTCAAATACTTCACTCTAATAGAATGTTGAACTGCGTAGCCAAATCAGTAGAATACAAGTCAGAAGAAGTCATGATCAACCTGTTCAGTGTTCTGGTCAGATTGTACCTTGAATATTGTGCCCAGTTCTGGTCACTGAAACACAAGGGAAACTTTCAAAGTCTGATCATTTTCTGACAAAAATTAAGAGATATGTCAGACATTCACTGAATTCCACTGTGTATAGGCTCAACTTGTAATACATATGGAAAGCTACAATGTGGATGGTATAATTTGATACAAGACTATAAAAGGCTGTGTTTACTGTAGAGAAACAAGGAGAGTCTGACTCATGCTCTACCCATCTGCTCACTGTGTTTTTTGTTGATCTGAGCTGTTCTTGGCTGCACAATTTTTTTGATCATATTTAATACAATGGGAGAGGGTTCTGGTTCGGGCACCGAACTGGCACGATATCAGTGATTCGCCCACGTTTCCGTTCAACATGGCAGTCAGGAGGCCGGAACTACTTTCGGAATTGGGTCTCATTGACATTTTGCCGGCAAGCCAAGTGAGTTGCCAGGATTCTTGCTTTATTTTCTCCTCTTGCTGTCCCTCTTCTTATAGCCTGTCCTTCCTGGGAATATTCCTGCGCAATATTTTCCTGCATGACAAATGTTAACTTTGACAACTGTTGCAATATTCTCATCAGTTATGGAATTCCCACAAAGTAGTGAGGATTCAATGGGTATGCATGCATTGCAGATTGCTATATCCATTTCATTGAAGCCTTCCATGTGCCGGTGTCACTACAAATCATTTAGTACATTGGGAAATACCTTTAGATGTGTGAATGCACTTTTATGGTAAATATAGGTCTACTGTCTGAAATGTGCAGAATATACATTAATAGCAGGTTGCAACTGTAACACTTATCTTTGCTGATCTTGTGAGATCATTAGCCATCATGCTGCACCCAAAGGGGATCTGAGGGTTCGGGAGTTGCCACTCACTACTTAGGCTGCTGTATTGACAGGTCTCTTGCTATCCACTCCCACTATTCCATCCCCCTGTGCTAAACTTCAGTCAGAATCATCTCTGAGGAGCTTCAGGCTCTCTTCTTCCAGGTTCCTTTTGAACCCTTGGATTGAAATTGCTGGTATTGCTTTAAGGGCAGCTCTTCCGCTTTTACTGGGGATTCCTCCATCCCCCACAAAGTTTCCGAGCCTCCCTGTGTAAGTAGATAGTTGCTTGCGGGCCATGCAACTTTGTATCACCCAGAGATATTGAAATGAGCTGACTCCAGAACATAGGATGGGGTCTGTGCTGGGCTGATTGAGTGGCGGAAGTCCTTCGCCTCCATGCTTACGGCACCAAATTTGTGGGACGTGGAATTTCAGTGCTACTGTTTTAACTTACTTTAAGAAGCCTATCTTCACTGCAAACACAGGTGAATGAATGGTTGAGAATGAACACTCACCCCACATCACACTACTCCACAGTCATGTGTGACACCGTCTTAATATATATTACCTAGTTCTGCCCTGGTGCTGTATCTTTCTTCAACTCAATGGTACAAAATATTAGGATGTCCTGCTGATCCTACAATTGACGGGGAGGGAAGTCTGCTCCCAGGCCAACAGTTTTAAAGAAAATGCATGGGACCAGAGGAAACTGAGTAACATTAAGAAGTGGACAGATGTCTTCCGGTATAACATTAAGAGCAATGGGGCAATTTAGCTGAGTAGAGTTTATCTTTAACTTATACAGCTGAACTTTCATCTCTTGTTCCTCCAAAGCTGCAAATGCACCATCCAACAGGCTTGCCCTCCTCCAAAAACCGTACAGTGTTGCATGCAATGTACATTCTCCAACTCTAACTCAATCTTTTGCAGCACATTGAATGGGCAGTAAAATTAGAAAAGATGGAGAATTAGCGCCAGGCACTGATGCTTTAGACCGCATGCAAAATTAAGTCTCACTGCTCAAAGAAATGATTGGGACGCTAATTCAAGCCTTAAAGCCCAAGCTCATTGGCGTTACACTCAAAGGGTCTAATTACTACTCATCATTACCACAGGCTTTTCCCAATTCTTAAAGGGGATGTTTGGTTAACAGACAGAAAACAAAGAATAGGGATAAACAGGTCTTTTTCAGGATGGTAGGTGGTGACTAGTGGGGTAACGCAAGGATCGGTGCTTGGGCCCCAGCTATTCACAATCTATATCAATGATTTGGATGACGGGACTAAATGTAACATTTCCAAATTTGCTGATGATACAAAGCTAGGTGGCAGTGTCAGTTGCGAAGAGGATGTGAAGAGGCTTCAAGGGGATCTCAACAGGCTCAGTGAGTGGGTGAGAACATGGCAGATGGAATATAATGTGGATAAATATGAAGGTATCCGCTTTGGTAGAAAAAACAGAAAGGCAGAGTATTTCCTAAAATGTGAAAGATTGGGGAATGCAGATGCTCAAAGGGACCTGCGTGTCCTTTTACATGAGTCACAGAAAGTGAATGTGCAAGTGCAGCAAGCCAAATGGTATGCTGGCCTTCATTACAAGAGGATTTGAGTACAGGAATAAAGAAGTCTTACTCCAATTAAATAGGGCCTTGGTGAGACCACACCTGGAGTACTGTGTACAATGTTGGTCTCCTTACCTAAGGAAGGATATACTTGCCATAGAGGGCGTGCAATGAAGGTTCACGAGATTGATTCCTGGGATGGCGGGACTGTCGTATGAGAAGAGATTGAGTAAACTAGGCCTGTATTCTCTTGAATTCAGAAGAATGAGAGGGGATCTCATTGAAGCATACAAAATTATTACAGGGCTTGATAGGATGGATGCTGGGAGAATGTTTCCCTTGGCTGGGGAGTCTAGAACCAGGGGCCACAGCCTCAAGATAAAGGGTAGGCCATTCAGGACTGAGATGAGAAGAAATTTCTTCACACAGAGGGTGGTGAATCTTTGGAATTCTCTACCCCAGAGGGCTGTGGAGGCTCAGTCATTGGGTATATTCAAAACAGAAGTCGAATGACCTAATCCTGTTCCTATTTCTTATGTTCTTATGTTCATTGATGCTGCAGAACTTCATTCTCAGCATTGCTGGCTGTGCAGCTGGCTCAGCAAGCAGCAGCAGGTCAAGTAGAAGGAGTCGGATGACTCAAACAGCTATACAGATGGCAGATCTATGCCCCAGGGAGAGAACTTGCAGATTCTGCAATCAAACATTGGAGGCGTTGGTATTCGATGTGGAGAGATGGAGGGCGGTGCGCTACCCAGCAAGTGGCAGGACGCCCTCAACGCAAGTCTTCCACACCATGTGGAGGGAAGTAGCTCAGCATGTCTCGGGCAGCACCGCGGTCCCCAACACCCACACACAGTGCAGGAAGAAATTTAACAACCTCAGTCGAGTCAATTCTTCAACAAATGCTACATACCACCATCTGAAGCACAGTCTTCACACACTGCCCAAAGCACCATGCTCCAGCACTCATCCACCAACAATCTCTACCTACCAACACTCACTCCCACATCTCACACCTTGCACACAATGACAGCTATTCAACTATGGCAGGCACATCTCCCAAACACATTGCTCCACACTCACTCACACACTTCCCTCTCTCTTGCAGGCCAAGGTGGCTCACAACAACAGGGAGCAGGAGTGCACAGGTGGGGGACAAGCCAACACCCAACCACTGTCTGCGCTAGAGGAAAGAGTACCACAGTTTATTGGGTGCTAGGTATGCTCATCCCAACTCCTTCTTCTCACATCCCATTTCCCCCTTACCCCACAAGCGTTTTGCATTTTCCAGCTAATCATGCTGTATGCATGCATTTCTCCCTTCCTGTCCCCCTCCCCTCACCTTCACCCAACTCTTGTGCCTTTATGCTTTCAGATAATCAGCAAGAACCTGAGCAGCCTGTCCCTGAGAGCACCATTGAGAGCGAGGTGGGAGAAGAGGACGAGTAAGAATGCACGGCATGTCTCACCCGCAGGCACCAGCTCAGATACTGCCACTACTCGTTCTTTAGAGGTTAGTATAATAGCGGGATCTGCACAGGGTGAGGCACCGGGGATGAGTGGGCTGCAGGAACGCTAGAGGGAAAGGGTAGTTCAGGGGTCAGCTCCCCAGAGGGCAAGTTCTGCTGCACAAAACTCAGATGAGGACCTCGATGGGGAGGCCTTTAGAAGAAGGGTGATGAGCAGGCACACAGAGATGATAGGTGCAATGGCAAGAGTGCCTGAGAGCCTCTCAGCAATTATAATGAGCATGGAGGAGTCCACCTCCAACATTGCGCAAGGCTCTGCGCACACCATGGAGCCTATCATTTCCAGTCTGCAAAGGATGGTAGACTCCCAGAGAGACCGTGGCGACCCAGACCTGATACCGCATGTGATGGACAATCTACCAGCTTCCACTGCAGCACAGGTGGAAGTGACACAACGTCTTAGTGCTGTAATGGACTCTGTGCTTGGGGCGTCTGTTACGTCCATGTATAATAAGACACAGACTGCGGAGAATGGTACAACAGGTGTTTACTCAACGTGGCTCACACTGCAACTGATCTGTACAGATTACTACTCAGTGTTATATACAGGTGTGGTCACTGCCGGTACTGCAGTATACATGAGCTGTAAAAAATAGTTCCCTCCTTAAAGGTATATACATTACAATTCCTCCCCTTTTAGATTAACAGTACCATAACACTCATTTAACAATTAAATATCAAACTAATTACAATTAACACTTTTAACATGCAACATTAGCTGAAAATAGTCTATTTATATATTCAGTCTTTGGGGAGGCTTCCTGATCCTTTCTGGATAGCGCCTTTCCCGAGTGTCTTGCTCTTGGTGCGGAGGCGATTCTGGCCCCCTGTCGTCGGTTGGTTCATCAGCTTCCGATGCTACTGTTTCTGGGGTAGATGCGACCTGTACGTCGGGTTCATCACCAGGTACGTATGGCCGAGGCATGGGGCTGACTTATTCCTGTGACTCTAGGATCAGGTCAGCATGGCGTCTCACGATGCTCTCCCCAACGTCCACTGTGTACATTAGTGGGCCCTGCCGTGTGCATATCGCTCCTGGCTGCCATTTTTCTGTTCGGTAGTCGCGGGCCAAGACTGGTTGCCCTACATTGAAGCTCCTTGTTGGCTTCTCATGGATGTGCTGGAATTGCTTACTCTCAACATCTCTTTGTACATTTGGTCTGAGCAAACCCAGGCGAGATCTTAACCTTCGGTTAAAGAACATCATGGCTGGGGCCTGGTTGGTGACTGCATGTGTCGCATTCCGGTAGGCGAACAGGAAATTGTCCACCTTGTGCTGCAGCAGAACGTTGTCATTGTACATAGCCTTTATTGCCTTCTTAAAGGTTTGTACAAACCTCTCAGCCAATCCATTTGTGGCTGGATGATACGGGGCGGATGTGTAATGCCTTGCCCCATTCTTTTTCAAGAACCTCCGGAACTCTTCGGACACAAACTGTGGTCCGTTGTCAGAGCAAATCTGTTCTGGCAAGCCATTCCTGGCAAAAATGGTCCGTAGGACTGCAATAGTTTTCTCCGTGGTGGTGGAGGACATTTTGATCACCTCAGGCCATTTCGAGTGCGCATCCACGGCTATTAAAAACATTGAGTCCATGAATGGACCAGCAAAATCAATATGCACCCATTGCCATGGAGATGAGGGCCACTCCCATGGGTGTAGAGGGGCCTGTGGTGGTGCATTTTGGACTTTCTGGCATCCTGAGCAGCTCTTGGTCAGGTCCTTGATTTGTTTATCGATTCCCGGCCACCACACATAAGCCCTGGCTAGGCTTTTCATTTTTACCCCTCCCAGATGACCCTCATGAAGCTCATTGAGCACTCTATCCCTTAACTTGGGTGGAATTACCACTCGGGATCCACACATCAAGGTCCCCCGGCACACTGACAGCTGTTCTCTCCTTGTCGAGAATGCTGGCAACAGTGAGTCGCCATGTGCTGGCCATCCCTTCACCGTCAAATCATATACCCGAGACAGTGTCGGGTCATTTCGGGTTTCCTTTTCGTTACAAGCGTTAGTTACCGGTAGGTATTCAACTATAGTCGAATGGAATATTTCGACAGGATCCACTGCTGGTGCTTCCTCCGCAGTAGGCAATGGCAGGCGTGATAGCCCATCAGCATTTCCATGCTGTTTCGTGCCCTTATATTCAATCTCATAGTGGTGAGCCCCTAGAAAAAGTGACCATCTTTGTAGTCGTTGCGCAGTCATCACCGGAATGCCCTTCTTCGGATTAAAAATGGAGACAAGAGGCTGGTGATCAGTCAGCAAGGTGAATTTCTGCCCGTGCAGATAATGATTGAACTTTTTCACTCCCCACACTAGGCTGAGGGCCTCCCTGTCAATCTGGGCATAGTTACGCTCGGCTGAGGTTAGTGATCGTGACGCAAAAGCTATTGGCCTCTCCGAGCCGTCCGAGAATTTGTGCGACAGCACCGCTCCAATGCCGTAGGGTGATGCATCACATGCCAACCGAATTGGTAATGCCGGGTTGTAATTGGCCAATACCTCTTTCGATGTGATTAGTGTTTTGCTCTTCTGGAAAGCTCATCTACATTCGTCACTCCACTTCCATGGCACCCCAGTTTGCAGTAGGGTGTTCAGTGGGTGTAGTATTGTAGACAAATTTGGCAAGAACTTATGGTAGTAGTTTACCAGCCCGAGGAACGACCTCAGTTGTGACACATTTTCCGGTGCTGGAGCCTTGACTACTGCCTCAATCTTCTCTGGGGACTTATGTAACCCCTCTTTCTAAATAACGTGGCCACAATACTCTTATGTTCATTAATAAATAGACACTCTTATTATGAACACAGCTAGCTTTTGCTAGACACTTTTATTGAGCACATGTGGACTAGGTACAGTATCTGTAGAGACCTCCATCTTGACTGCTGCCTTGTGGGTAGCCTAGTGCCCCATGGGTAATGTAGTCTTAATATACATACAGCTATATACAGCTCTACACAGCTCTACGGCTCCACCTAGTGTCCACTATAGAATGACATGTTATTGATCATTACATCCCCCTTTCTTTGAGGTTTAACAAAATCAATATCAATCAACTTTCAAGAAAACAATAAAGATAATATCAGTAACACTTTTGTTAGTGCTCTATAAACATAAACATTTTCAAAACAGTTGCTACTCAAAGATTAAGTCTATCAGGCTTTTTTACTTCATGTGTGGATCTTCTCAACACGGGTAAGTCTGATGTGTCTTCATGAGATTGTTCTGGCGGTTAATGACAAGATGCAGTTGCGGCATTGTCATCAATCTGGTCTTGAATAGTCTCTTGTGTTTTTAGGAGTGAACGGCGGTTCCTCCTGAGAATCTGTCCTTCCTCAGTTCTAACAGTGTATGACCTTGGTCCTACTTCCTCAAGAACTGTAGCTTTCCTGTTCCATGCATCTGGATCCTCAATCCTGACAACATCATCCCTTGTCAATGGTTTTAGAGTTTTGGATGACTTGTCATAGTGTGATTTCTGTTTCAGCTTTAACAGTTGAAGTCTCTGTCTCAGTTCCTCACTTTGCTGTTCTTTTGCACAGCAGCGTAGCGTGGTGTGCAACTTGCGACCCATTAGTAGTTCAGCAGGTGAAGAACCACAGTCTAAAGGTGAGGCTCGGTAGCTCAGCAGGGCGAGATAAGGATCAGACTTGCTTTCTGTCGCTTTCTTCAGTAGCTGCTTGAGAACTTGAACACCTTTCTCTGCCTTACCATTTGACTGAGCATACAAAGGACTGGATGTGATGTGCTGAAAGTCATAATGTGCTGCAAACTGTTGCCACTCCTTACAGTTGAAGCACGGACCATTGTCGCTAATGGCAATCCTGGGAATTCCATGTCTGGCGAAGATGGATTTCACATGCATTATGACACTGCTTGCTGTGGTGCTTGAGAGCAGCGCCATCTCAGGATAGTTAGAATAGTAGTCAATCACTATTAGATAGTCTTTACCATTTAAATGAAAAAGGTCCATACCAACCTTTTGCCATGGTGCTGTTGGTATGTCAGCTACTATCATTGGTTCCTTTGCTTGTTTGTTTTGGTGTTTCTGATATGTCTCACATTTGCCTATCATGTTCTCAATGTCCTTATTTATGCCAGGCCAATAAACAGTGTCTCTTGCTCTCCTTTTGCATTTTTCAATTCCGAGGTGTCCCTCATGAATCCTTTTGAGCATGTCTTGACGTAGAGCCTGTGGAATGACTATTCTGTTCTGTTTTAGTAATAGTCCACTTGCGACACTCAATTCTTATGTGTAAATATTTTGGACAGGAACCTTTTGGCCAACCATGATGAATGTTCTCTATTACTGTTTGTAATACTGTATCTTTTACTGTTTCTTCTGCTATTTGCTTTGATTTAGTGTCTGACACGGGCAGCGCAGCAGTGACCATACTCACATGAACATCCACGTCTTCTTCAGTAGAGCTCACATGACTCATTGTGGGTGCTCGGGATAGTGTATCTGCTAACACTATGTATTTTCCTGGTGTGTAGATCAGTTCAAAGTCATATCTTTGCAGCTTCATCATGAGTCGTTGAGTCCTTGGAGACATCTCATTCAGGTTTTTTTTTTATGATGGCAACCAGAGGGCTGTGGTCTGTCTCAACTGTGAAGGTGGGAAGTCCATATATGTAGCCATGGAACTTTTCTAGTCCAACTACCAAGCCTAGACATTCCTTTTCAATCTGCGCGTATCGACACTCAGTATCAGTCATAGACCTGGAGGCATAGGCAACAGGCTTCCAATCTTCACCCTCTGCTTATAGCAAGACCGCACCTAGGCCATCTTTTGATGCATCCGTTGACACTTTGATTCTTTTTGTTGGGTCAAAGAAGGTGAGTACAGGTGTGGTTGTCAGCACTGTTTTGAGGTTTATCCACTCTTGTTCATGTCTTTCTGTCCATGCGAACTCATTTGTTTTATGTAGCAGGTCTCGCAGACAGGCTGTCTTGGCTGACAAGTTAGGAATGAACTTTCCAATGAAGTTTATCATCCCCATGATGCGTAGCATTCCTTTTTTGTCAGTGGGTCGGGGCATTTTGAGCATGGCGTTTACTTTTTCCAGATCTGGCTCTATTCCTTTACCAGATAGATTATCTCCTACGAAAGTGACTTCCTGGATGCCAAACTGACACTTGGCTTTGTTGAGCTTCAGTCCACTCCGGCGTATGCTCTGTAGCACTTTAGTCAGTCTCTCATTGTGTTCTTTCAGTGTGGAGCCCCAGATGATGATATCATCAACATAGACCCGAACTCCTTCCAGACCTTCAATTATGTGTTCCATCGCTCTATGAAAGATTTCAGATGCAGATATTATCCCGAAAGGCATTCTGAGGAAACAATACCTGCCAAATGGTGTCTTGAAGGTACAGTATTTGGTGCTCTCTTCATCCAGTTTTAGTTGCCAAAATCCTTGTGAGGCATCGAGCTTTGTAAAGTATCTGGCACCTGACATTTCACTGATGATTTCTTCTCACTTGGGAATCTGGTAGTGTTCACGTTTTATGTTTGCATTTAAGTCCTTTGGATCCATGCATATTCTTAGATCATTGTTCTTTTTCTTTACACATACCATGGAGTTAACCCAGTCTGTTGGCTCTTCGACTTTCCTGATGACTCCTAGTGTGGTCATTCTGTCCAGTTCATTCTTGAGCCAGTCACACAGGGGTGCTGGAACTCTTCATGGAGCATGTACCACTGGCTGAGCATCCTCCTTTAGCTGGATCTTGTAAGTGAATGGTAGAACTCCAAATCCTTTGAACACATCCTGGAAATTATTCACTACAGAATCCATCGAGTCATCTGGTCTGCTTATGGCACAGTTTATACGGTAGACTCTCTTGACCAGTTCTCACAAGCTTTGTCACCCAGTAGTGAATCAAGTCTTTCAGCCACAACAGAAAACATGAGATGATGCACTTTGTCTTTGACTGTCACTTTAAGTCTGCATACACCTAAGCTATCTATTTTCTGTCCATTATAGTCCTTCAGTAGTACTGACTTTTTCTGTATTTTGGGCTTTTCTTTCATATTGTTAATGTCACTCATACTGATTAAGTTTGCTTTTGCCCCAGTGTCTAGTTTCAAGGTAACTAATGCTCCATTTACCTGCAGTGGGATCATCCATTTGTCCTCTTTTACTGCATTAACTTTATGTTCAGCATTGTCCATTTCTGAGGGCTGCACATTTTCTGTATCCTTTTTGATATTGTCACATGACACCATTCCTACAAAAAATGTCTCACTTAAATCAGTGTCCTCAATTACATTAACTCGTTGCCCTTTCTTAGTTTTTACTTTTGAAAAGCATTGTTTGGCAAAGTGATTCTTTCCATTACACTTTGTGCACATTTTTCCAAACGCTGGGCATTGTCTTAACTGGTGTTTGTAACCACAGCGTTTACAATTAAAAATATCATCCTCCGATTGCTTTTCATTTCTGTTCTGCCAACGTTTCTTCCCCTTGTAGGTCACAGCACCGACAGCAGCATTATCACTCATTACAATCGCATCATTATTGATTTCACTGAAAGTCTTCGCGTGCTTTCGAGCTAGCTCGCTGGCTTGGCATATTTTCACTGCATTTTCCAAATTTAGTTCGGTTTCTCTCAACAGACGTTCCCTGACTTTTTTATCATGAATACCAAACACAATCTGGTCACGAATCATGGATGATTTCAGCTCAGAGAAATTACATGTCTGTGCTTTCAGTTTCAGATCAGTTATAAAGCTATCAAAAGTCTCATTTTGCTGCTGTGTCCTTGACAGAACATGTATCTTTCATAGGTCTCATTCTTTTTGGGAGAGCAATGTGCATCAAATTTTTTTAGCACATCTTCTAATTTTTCTCTGTTCTCCTCTGGATTAAATACAAATGTATTAAATACCTCTATCACCTGTGGGCCTGCAACCGTAAGCAGCAATGCTATCTTCCTTGCGTTTGGCTTCGTACCGAATCCGATGGCTGCAATATAGAGTTCGAATTGTTGTTTAAGAGTCTGCCAATTGTAGTCGATGTTTCCTGTGAGTTTCAAACACTCTGGTGGCTTCAAATTCTCCATGTCGCTTTTCACAATTTTCAGCAGATCTTCACCATCCTGGTGCCATCTTATGTTCATTAATAAATAGACATTCTTATTATGAACACAGCTAGTTTTTGCTAGACACTTTTATTGAGCACATGTGGACTAGGTACAGTATCTGTAGAGGCCTCCATCTTGACTGCTGCCTTGTGGGTAGCCTAGTGCCCCATGGGTAATGTAGTCTTAATATACATACAGCTATATACAGCTCTACACAGCTCTACGGCTCCGCCTAGTGTCCACTATAGAATAACATGTTATTGATCATTACAAATATGAGATCTGTTTTCTAAAAAACTCACATTTGGGGCGGTTAGCTCGGAGCCCATATTCCTGCAATCTAGTGAGCACCTGCTCCAGGTTGGCAAGGTGATCACTGTCATTTTCGCCCGTGACCAGGATGTCGTCCAAATAACACTGGGTCCCTGGGATCCCTTGCATGACTTGTTCCATTGCCCTCTGCCAAATAGCCAGAGCTGATGCTACCCCGAATACCAGCCGGTTGTATTGGTAGAGACCTTTATGGGTGTTGATTGTGAGGTATTTTTTTGATGCTTCTTCTACCTCCATTTGCAGATATGCCTGGGCCAGATCAATCTTAGTGAAGCGTTTCCCTCCAGATAGCGAGGCGAAAATATCATCAATCCGCGGAAGTGGATATTGTACAGTGTGAAGGACCGGGTTCACTGTTACCTTAAAGTCCCCATAGATGTGAACCTTCCTTGGTTCCCCAGGCGTGCTGCTCAACGACTTTTTCATCACAGGGACAATGGGTGTGGCCCACTTGCTCCAGTCTACCTTGGACAGTACACCTGAACATTCCAGACTCTCCAGCTCTGCTTCGACGGCTGGGCGGATCGCATAAAGTACCGGTCTGGCCTTAAAAAATTTTGGTCTTGCGTTTTCTTTAATTTTAATCGTCGCTGTCATACCTTTTAGTGTTCCGAGTCCTTGCTGGAACACTTCTTTCGCGTCAGTTAGGATCTTTGACAGTCGCCCAGGTGTGACGTCATCATCCTTTTTGTCAGCCACAGTCAGTGCCTGTATGGAATGCCAATCCAGTTGTATTTTCCGGATCCATTCACGTCCCAGTAATGGTGGTCCTCCATCTTGCAACACATACAGGTCTAGTTTTGGTGTTTCCTTACCGTTATATATAACGGCCACCCTTATTTTTCCTTTGGGGTAGACTTTTTGCCCCGTGTACGTCTTCAAAATAATTTTTGTATCTCTCAAGGGTATGTGTGAGAATAGCCGCTCGTAGTCCCGTTGGTTTATGACTGTTAGGGCTGATCTTGTGTCCAATTCCATCTTTACCTGGGCTCCTGCTAACTTGAGAGTGACCCAAATGGTTCGGTGATCCTCCGTTGTGATCACATTATGTCGTTTCAGACAACTCAGTTCCCTGCTTTCGGAGTCGTTATCACTCTTTTGTTCGCCTGAACTATTCTCCGTCATCTTATGTACCTTCTTGTACTTTCCTTTGGTAGGTTTCTTATTGCTGGTTTTCTTTCCCGACATGCAGACTTGTGCTATGTGTCCTACTTTTCCACACTGTCTGCACACTTTGGCCTAGAAATTCAGTCGCGTTTGCGCCCACTTATGGGCTATAGAGTGGTTTGCGCCGGAAGTTTTTTCGCGCCCGAAATTCAGTTGGTCCGTAACATCGACGTTAGCCGGTAGCGCTGCGCCGGCACCGATGACGTCATCGGTGTGCGCAGCGCCCCGGTTCCAATGCAATTCCGGTCCGACCACCAAATTCAGTTGCGGTCGCCTCTCCCGTGGCGGCCACAAACAGCGTTTGCAAAACGGTGCCTTGCAGCTCCGAGAGGCCGGCGCATAAAGGTGGAGGGGCGGCCGGCCGCTTTCCCGGCGGCCGCCTGGCCGCACCTCCCTCCCCGGACTCCTGCACCACCCCCCCGCGGCATTGGTGTGTCACTCCCGCGAGCCCGGCACTTCTCCGTGGTGCCGGGCTCATTTGCCGGGGGAATCCAGGGGCGATCTCACGGCTGCAGGCAGCTCCTCCTTAAGAGAAGGAGGAGGCCTGCAGTACCCCAGCCTGCCGCACCGCATCGGGTGCCGCAGCGACAGCTGGACGCCTGAAACTGACATTCTTCGCCCCAAACGAGGCGGCCAAACCCTCCAATAGCGCCCGCCTCCGTGTTGGGGCGGCGCAACTGAATTTCAGGCGGGCGCTACGGGAATCCGGCCGAGCGCTAAATTTCGGGCGCTAAAGACCTGGCGGGGCTATACCTAATTTCTAGGCCTTTGTCTTTGAACCAGCAATCATTCTGGTCGTGTGTTGTTCTGCCGCAGCGATAGCACTTCTCTGTTCCATATGACATTTCGTTTGTGCCATATTCTTGTGGTCTCTGTTGTATCTCTGCAGCGCCCCGTGCTGCTGCTTCATATGATACCGCAATGCTGAAAGCCTTTTCCAGCGTAAGGTCCTTTTCAGATAAAAGCCGTTTCTGGGTTCCTTCACTTTGAAGCCCACATACAAACTTGTCCCTTAAGGTATCTGCCAGTCCCGCTCCAAACTGGCAGTGTTTCGATAGTTTGCGCAGTTCTGTTAAATAATCAGCATTGCTTTCATCCTTATGCTGGTTCCGTTTGTGAAACTTGAATCTTTCTGCTATCAGCAGCGGTGTGGGTTTTAAATGTTCCTTTAGTATCATTACTATGTCTTCAATACTCTTTTCCATTGGCTTTGTTGGGGTTACTAGATTTCGTAATAAACCATACGTCTTTGCACCCATTAAATTTAACAATACCGACGCTTTCTTGTCATCTGACACCTCATTTGCCTTGCAGTACACCTCTATTCATTCGACATATGTAGTCCAATCTTCGACTTCATTGTCAAATGCGGTGATGCTGCCACTCTTCGGCATTTTGGGTGTGGTTTAAAATGGCGTCTCCCAATGGCTTAAAATGGCATCTCCCGTGCTTTCCTTCCTCCCCCACTGCTGCCAACGCCGGTCTCGGCGGTCCTCGTGGCAATGGCGGCGCCCTGTAGGTTTCGCGCGCTTCTCCTGCGCTGCTGCCAACGCTGCTCTCGGCGGTCCTCATGGCAATGGCGGCGCCTTGCGGGTTTCTGCGCGTCTCTCTCTCCCTCTCTCCGACGCTGCTCAGCCCCTGAACACCAGCTGCGCCCTGTGCGCTCTGCCCACTCTGTCTCTCCCCCGTCGATGCTGCTCGGCCCTTTGCTGTGCCGCTCGGTCGGGCTCTAGCCCGCCGCTGTCCGGGAAGTGTCTGCGCACTCCCTGTTGCCAGCCCGTTTCGCTGGACCACCTCGACTGGAAAGCCAAGCAAGGCTCTTGACAGCCTCCCCCGCAATTCTCGAGTCTTTGCTGGATGACTGGGCGGTTGCCCGTGGTCGACGCCCGAGTCTCTGGCCTTGACCTCCAATCCACTGATCTCCAGGAACGAATCCCCGGGAGGTGATGCAGAGTTGCAGGTAGGTTCAAACCTGCCTCGTCGCCAATGTTACGTCCGTGTATAATAAAACACAGACTGCGGAGAACGGTACAACAGGTGTTTTCTCAACATGGCTCACACTGCACTGATCTGTACAGATTACTACTCAGTGTTATATACAGGTGTGGTCACTGCCGGTACTGCAGTATACATGAGCTGTAAAAAATAGTTCCCTCCTTAAAGGTATATACATTACAGCGTCCAATCTTAGACTGCTCTCATGCAGTCGCAGCTTGATGCCATGCAAGCTCTGACTGCTGCCATCATGGCTGGGTCTACCACCATCAACCGAGGCTTTCACGGTGCCGCAGCAGGCCAGCAATCTGTGCTTCAACAGATTGCTAGCGATGCTGAGGTGCTGCCCGGGGGAGTGGCAGTGTGTCAGTGGAGCAGGAACCTGCTGTCCTCTCTCAGGATGACAGCATTCCTGCTCCCACCACTGACACTCCGTCATTGCTCTTGTCGCTGCCTATCATCCAGCCAGCCCAGACTGCTGCCACCCATGCTGAGGTGGTGCGATCTACAGGCAGGCCTTCCAGGCCCAGAGCTTGTCGAGGGCATCTTGCAAGGCCGTATGAAGTCTCCCGCATGGATACTCAGCAGCCTTCCACCTGCCCTGCTGCAGCCACTGGGCCAACACTTCGTAGGAGCACTAGAGTAGGCAAAAGCACAGTAACAAGGGCACTAAGGGTTTGCACAAGGGTGAATAGTTCATATTATTGTTGCAAATATATCAAGAAACAGCTGAGTGCACTGAATACAGCAAAGGCTATGGGCCCCAACAATATCCCGGCTATCATGCTGAAGACGTGCTCCAGAACTAGCTGCGCCTCTAGTCAAGCTGTTCCAGTACAGCTACAACACTGGCATCTATCCAACAATGTGGAAAACTGCCCAGGTATGTCCTGTCCACGAAAAGCAGGACAAATCCAACCTGGCCAATTACCACCCCATCAGTCTACTCTCAATCATCAGCAAAGTGATGGAAGGTGTCATCGACAGTGCTATAAAGCGGCACTTACTCACCAATAACCTGCTCACTGAAGCCCCATTCAGCTCCCGAACTCATTACAGCCTTGGTCCAAACATGGACAAAGGAGCTGAATTCCAGAGGTGAGGTGAGAGTGACTGCCCTTGACATCAAGGCAGCATTTGACCGAGTCTAGCATCGAGGAACCCTAGTAAAACTGAAGTCAATGGGAATCAGGGGGAAAATGCTCCACTGGCTGGAGTCATACCTAGCACAAAGGAAGATGGTCGTGGTGGTTAAAAGTCAATCATCACAGCCCCAGGACATCACTGCAGGAGTTCCTCAGGGTTGTGTCCTAGGCCCAACAATCTTCAGCTGCTTCATCAATGATCTTTCCCTCCAACATAAGGTCAGAAATGGGGATGTTCGCTGATGACTGCACAATGTTCAGCGCCATTCACAACTCCTCAGGTAATGAAGCAGTCCGTGCCCGCATGCAACAAGACCTGGATGATGTTCAGGCTTGGGCTGATAAGTGGCAGGTAACATTCACGCCACAGAAGTGCCAGGCAATGACTATCTCCAACAAGCGGGAATCTAACCACCTCCCCTTGACGTTCAATGGCATTACCATCGCCGAATCCCCCACTATCAACATCTTGGGGGTCACCATTAACGAGAAACTTAACTGGACGAGCCACATAAATACTGTGGCAATAAGAGCAGGTCAGAGGCTAGGTATTCTATGGCTAGTGTCTCACCTCCTGACTCCCCAAAGCCTTTCCATCATCTACAAGGCACAAGTAAGGAGTGCGATGGAATACTCCCCACTTGCCTGGATGAGTGCAGCTCCAACAACACTCAGGAAGCTTGACACCATCCAGGACAAACTAGCCCACTTGATTGGCACCCCATCCACCACCTTAAACATTCACTCCCTCCACTACCGGCGTACCGTGGCTGCAGTGTGTACCATCTACAAGATGCACTGCAGCAACTCGCCAAGGCTTCTTCGGCAGCACCTCCCAAACCCGCAACCTCTTCCACCTAGAAGGACAAGGGCAGCAGGCGCATGGGAACACCATCACCTCCAAGTTCCCCTCCAAGTCACACACCATCCTGACTTAGAAGTATACCGCCGATCCTTCATCGTCGCTGGGTCAAAATCCTGGAACTCCCTCCCTAACAGCACTGTGGGAGTACCTTCACCACACAGATTGCAGCGGTTCAAGAAGGCGGCTCACCATCACTTTCTCAAGGGTTACTAGGGATGGGCAATAAATGCTGGCCTTGCCAGCGACGCCCAGATCCCATAAGCGAATAAAAAAATGTTTTTTAAATGTGTTCACTGATTATTAATAAATTTATTAATTCAGTTTGGATTCTTTTGTGGTGTCTATCATTTCAGCTTTGCGCTGTGATATGGCATTTGACAGGGGTGGACTGATGGGGATATGGTGACCAACACAGAACTGGGGTTTAATTTAGTTGAACTGCATTCTGATGAGGCGATCACGGACTACCCTTCCGGAAGGCCAATTGAGTGGCTGCCTCCTCCCTCGCTCCTGTTCCTTCTCATCTTCCTCTTCCTCCTCTCCCTCTTCCTCCTCCTGAGGTTGTCTTGCAATCCTTGGTGGCAAGGGCTGGGCCCTCATGATGGTTAAGTTGTGCAGCATGCAGCAGACCACCACGAAATGAGACACCCACTCAACCAAATACTGCAGAGCTCCTCCCAAGCACCCTGATGATCTACTGGATGATGTTTCTGGTTGCAGCATGGCTCTCATTATATGAGTGCTGGGTAGGAGTGTTGCAGTTGTGGAAGGGAGTCATAAGCCAGGTGGAGAGCGGATAGCCCTTATCTCCGACCAGCCAGCCACGAGCTTGACATGGTGGCTGGAAGAGTGTTGGCACACCGGTCTGGCATAGGATGAAGGCATCATGGCTGCTACCAGGAAAGTGGGCATTGACGGTCAGGATTCAGTGTGTGTGGTCACACACCACCTGCACATTAAGTGAGTGGTAGCCTTTGCAGTTAAGGAAGATATCAGGATTGTTATGCGGTGCCTGCAAAGCCACATGTTGCCCTGCACCATGGGGAAGCTCGCTATCCTGGCAAAGCCACATGCACTCTTGTCCTGCTTCTCTCTGGTCATGTGGAAAGAAATGTAGACCCTTCTCCTATTGTGGAGAGTCTCTGTGACCTCCCGGATGCAGTGATGGATGGTGATCTGCGAAATGTTAGCTATGTCTCCTGTTGCAGACTGGAAGTACCCACTGGCGAAGAAATTGAGGGCGACAGTGACCTTGACTGCCATTGAGAAAGCCATGGTCGCCCTGATCTGAGGCTGGAGATCTGGTTGCAGGAGGTGGCAGAGTTCTGTGACCACCTCCTTGGTGAAGTGGAGCCTTCTAATACATGGCTGCTTGCTTAATTGGAGGTAGGAGAAGTGCTCACGGAATATCCTCAGAGGGT
This sequence comes from Somniosus microcephalus, assembly GCF_052327205.1. NCBI lineage: Eukaryota > Metazoa > Chordata > Chondrichthyes > Squaliformes > Somniosidae > Somniosus > Somniosus microcephalus. Next base: position 419,378,452 of record NC_140987.1, on the reverse strand, counting down.
AAGGCCTTCTGTTGAGAGCCCTGATGGCCCTTCTCCTCCCTCTGACCACATGTTCCAGTCTTTCTCGCTGCTTCCGCTTCCTCCACCGTAGATCCTGGAGGGTGAGGTCAACTGCCAGTATATCCCCATTAATGTAAGCCAAGTCTTGCACTTTGTTATTTTTTAAGAATAAATGTAACTACTTTTTAGTTACCACAACACTCCTGATACAAAAGAGCCTTTAAATTCCTGAATTAAACTGTTGCTCAATGTCAAACTGACAAGAAAGCACTGAAAGTCCACTAACCTGACAGCTGCGACTCATTACTCATGATCCCTTTAAGTAACATCCCTAGAGCTGGCTTCTGCCTGCTTGATGCCTCCTCTCCCTGTCGCTGTGGTCAAGGCACTAAGGTAGGTGGCGAAATAGAATTTCACAGATCGGGCACCCAGTGAACATTGCACACTCACTGACATCATGGTCTGCCTGGCGCTAAAGTCCCCGGCGGTAACTCGTATCAGAGGCGCAATGGGGGTCCGAACTTGCCATGCATCACTGGATTTGCCTTGCTATTGCATCAGCGCCCCATTAGCGCCAGCTGCTGGCACTAATGGGAGGCACTAACCAACTGAATTTTTCCCCCCTTATCTCCTGCAACCTTCAACATGTTATCACCTAATCACAACTCCTTGACTTACCTCACCTTCCCTTTCACTCGATGCAGCCTTGGTGGTGTGCTATGTTATAAGCCTTGGCCCCTCACCTTTGTTTTCCTATAGGAAAAGTAAAGGTGCTACTTTCCAACATTTCTAACTGAGATTCCAGTTCCTAAGAAGATAACAGATGGTACAATTACTACACAGCGGTGTCAAGTAGATGTGAGTTATATCACCTCACTTCACATTTACAGTGCTCAAGTGGATTGCTCAGAATTTTAAGTCAATAGAAACCCTGGTTACAACACAAGCAGCTGGACACCAACAGACCATGTGGTCGAGGGCCTTTGGTCCACTAACAGCTACATTTATGCTTGATGTTTCATTTACAATGGAATCCCTAACAAGGAACGCAGTATTTTTCTGGAAAAAGAAGGTTCATTACATAACAGAATAAAACTTTGTCTTAATGAATTATTCTAAAATACAAGTCAACTGTTTAATTTTTAGTGATACAAAACATTTTGCCCCAGGTGTACAATTTAATGAACCAGCCATGAAAAATATTTTTTTTAATGCTCTGCCTTGCAGATTATAATGATGTTTCCCAAAGCACCCTAAAAAATCACTACCGTGAGTAAACTGGTGAATGTGATCACTCGGGCTTTACTTAGAATGTTGAACATTTTATAACAATTACAGAATTTACACAGTATGTCATAAACCTACCAACTTTCGAAGCAGCTAGAATCCTTTCAAGTGCCAGAATATGCTTTTGATACCATTTTGAGACCAAGGTAGGGTGTGATCAAGATTAAGAAAACACTATCAGGATATGAGAGGATGGCAGTGATCATTCCATTATTTTCCATTAATTATTTAATGTGCATTGTTTCACGTACTTCTTATTCCACTGGAGCACTTGTGGTGATTTATCATGATTACCACAGTAGGAAATTTCAACTACATTCACCGTCAGCTCAATCTTTTATATTATACCATACATGACAGCATAAAAGACAGGTAAAATAAAAATCTCATCACATCTACAACTGCATTACACTCCATTCCCACTGTCGTTAACTGAGCATGATTGGTTGGGATGGGGGACTACTCAATTTGACCTTTGGGGGAACATAATCAAAAACTAGCTGACTACAATTTAAAAGAGTTCTTATGTTCACAACTTTTTATCTTTAGTAAGCTCTTTCCAGCTTGGCTCAGTTGGTAGCATTTGGATTAGAGGATTGTGAGCTCAAGCCTTGCTACAGGACTTGAGTGCATAACCAGACTGATACTCCGCGGCAACACAGAGAGAGTGTTATATTGTTGGAGGTGCTGTCCTTTGGATGAAAAGTTGAATTAAGGCCTTGTTTGTCTTTTTCAGTAGTTCAGATGAACATTAAAGATCCCATGGCCCTATTTGAAGAGCAGGAAATACACCTGGCATCCTGATCAATATTCCTCCCTCAACCAACACACCCAGCTTGTCAGCCATCTCATTTTTACATGTGGGAATCTGCTGTGCACAAAACGGCTGTTCTATTTGCCTACAAAATGACAATCAATGCACTTCAAAGAAAGCATTGCATGGGAATTGCTTTGAGATGTCGTAAAGCATTATATAAATAAAAGCCTTTTTTTTACTTTGTTGTGATGAAAATGATACATAACTCGTCTTCCTACACAAGCAAACAAAACATTTGCTGTTCTGAACTGCTGCTCTGTACGCAGCAGCAGCTGTGCATAATTATCAATAAGTGGTTCAGCATAAATGTGGAGCATGGAGAGGCAATGGTTATCATCCTATGATTAAGCAGAGTCAACATGGTTTTACAAAACCGTGTTTGACAAATCTATTGGAGTTTTTTGAGGGTGTAACTGGCAGGGTAGATAAGGGGGAATCAGTGAATGTAGTATATTTGGATTTTCAAAAGGCATTCAACAAGGTGCCACACAAGAGGTTATTACACAAGATTAGGGCTCATGTGATTGGGGGTAATATATTAGCTTGGATTGAGGATTAGTGAATGGACAGAAAACAGAGAGTAGGAATAAATGGGCCATTTTATGGTTGGCAGGTTGTAACTAGTGGGGTGCTGCAAGGATTAGTGTTTGGGCCTCAGCTATTTACAATCTATATCAATGACTTAGATGAGAGGACCGAATGTAATGTATCCAAGTTTGTTGATGAAACAAAGCTAGGTGGGAAAGTAAACTGTAAAGAGGCTGCAAAGGGATATAGACAGGGCAATAAGGTGGCAGATGGAGTATAATGTGAAATTATCCACTTTGGTAGGAAGAATAGAAAAGCAGAATACTTTTTTAAATGGTGAGAGACTAGTAAATGTTGGTATGCAGTGGGATTTGGGTGTCCTTGTACACAAATCACAGAAAGTTAACATGCAGGGACAGCAAGCAATTAGGAAGGCAAATGGCATGTTAGCCTTTATTCCAAGGGGGTTGGAGGATAAGAGTATGGGAGTCTTGCTGCAATTACATAGAGCCTTGGTGAGACCACACCTGGAGTATTGTATATAGTTTTGGTCTCCTTACCTAAAGTAGGATGTGCTTGCCTTAGAGGTGGTGCAACAAACGTTCACTTGATTGATTCCTGGGATGAGAGGGTTATCCTATGAGGAGAGATTGAGTAAGATGGGCCTATATGCTCTGGAGTTTAAAAGAATGAGTGGTGATTTCATTGAACCATTTAAATTCATAGAGGGCTTGGCAGTGTAGATGCTGTTTTCCCCTGCTGGAGCGTCTCGAACTCGGGGGTCAAAATCTCAGGATAAAGGGTCAGCCATTTAGGGCAAAGATGAGGAGAAATTTCTTCACTCAGAGGATTGTGAATCTTTGGAATTGTTTAAACCAGAGGGTTGTGGATGCTGAGTCATTGAGTAAATTCAAGAGTGAGATCGATAGTTTTTTGGACACTAAGGAAAACAAGGGATATGAGGATCGTGTGGAAATGTGGAGTTGAGGTAAAAGATCAGCCATGAGCTTATTAAATGGCAGAGCAGGCTTGAGGGGGTGTATGGCTTACTCCTGCTCCTATTTCTTACATTCTTATGTTCTTATCTGCAATTGCATTTATATCTTTGTTTTAAAAACATTTAAAAATATTTAGGCAGATCCCAATTTGAGAAAGTGGAGTGTTTCTACACCGCAAATATGGTTTTGACACTGGTTCGTGCTTTCAAGTGCTGCAATAGGACAGTGTTGAATTATACTGCTAGCTGTGCATTGCTCTAAACTCAGATAAGGCAGAACTGTGCACATGCATACATAAAGGCAAATGAAATATTTAATGTTAATTTTTAATGTCCTGTCAACCTTTTACTAATGTTGGAATTGTAAAAGTGGGCTGATGGATCTTTTTAAACTTTAAAAATAAAGTATAATAAGATGGCTGCTGCATTCACTGTGTAATGTCACACATGGCTGAACAGGTTTATTGATACACATTCTCAATCCAGGCATCATTACACTCAGTTAGTAGTCGATGTGCTGAAACTGGCAACCGAGATGTAAAGATAAAACGAGGTCCAGAAAAAGAGAAGGAACGTCCTATTTTAATGTATGTTCCAGCTTTCTTCATACAAAGCCAGAGATAACCTCTCTAAGAACTTTGCAATAGGCATGGGCAGAGTGGTAATTCAATTTTCATGGCTTTATAGTAATTATTAGATAACTGCCTGATTCTCTATGTTTCTGATGCACAAGACATTTCCTGGAACAATGGAGGGTGACACTTTTTCCTACCTACAGCTGTTAACCCTGATGATGTAGCAACAGGTAAGCATGAAGACAAATGAGAGCAAATTAACTGGAGGCAACTAACAATCATAGATTGCCTTCAAACCTTTGTTCCAACATTTTTTAAACTATAACGGGGAAAAATTCAGTTGGTTAGCACCTCCTGTTAGTGCCTGGCAGGGGCACGAACGGGGTGCTGAGGCGTAGCGTCAGGGTGAGGCTAATCCAGCGCTGCATGGCAAATCCAGCCACCCCATAGAGCCACCGCTAACAGTTACTGCCAGGGACTTCAGCACCAGACAGATCGTGATGTCAGTGAGCGCACTGGGTGCCTGATCTGCAAAATTCATTGTCGCCCCCTGCCTTAGCGCCTCGCCCCGACAGTGACAGGGAGAGGAGATGTCAAGCAGGTGGGTGCACGCTCCAGCAGTGCTACTTGAAGGGATCATGAGTAATGAGTCGCAGCTGTCAGGTTAGTGCTATTTCACTGCTTCCTTGTCAGTTTGACAATGTGCAACAGTTTAATTCAGTCATTTAAAGGTTGTTTAGTATCAGGAGTGTTGTGGCTACTAGCAATTAGTTGCATTTATTCTCATAACATATGAAAGTGCTACACTTGGTTACATTAATGGTGGCTGAACTGGCAGTCGATCTCACCCTCCAGGATCTATGGCAGAGGGAGCGGAGGCAGCAAGAAAGATTGGAACATGTGGCCAGAGAGTGGAGAAGGGCCATGAGGGCTGCTTGAGCCATCTGGCTCCTTCTCCTTGACCTGCTGCTGCTGGCTGAGATTGATGCACAGCCAGAAATGATGAGAATGAGGTTCTGCAGCATCAATGAACCTCCCCTTTGAGGACTGGAAAGAGTCTATGGCAATGATGACTTGTGATTAGACTGCACCTGATATTGGTCAGCTCTTCGAGTTTAATGCCACTGAGCTGGGCCATTAGCGCTTGGTAACGAGTGCAAGAGACCATCCAAAGAGACCAAAAGGGCATGGTTGGAGATCGCCCAGGAGGTCAGCAGCAGGGGTGTTGTCAGCCGCAACTGGATTCAATGCTGGAAGAGATTTAATGATCTCATGAGGCCAGGAAAGATGAGTACAATGCCACATTCAACTAAATTCTGATGTGCGTGTCACCCCAACTCCATCACTCTGCCTTCCCAGGCCTACTCCTGCATGTCAATCCTCACACCAACCTACCTTACAAGGTGCACCCATCCCTTACTCTCTATGCACCTACTCACAACCCCATCTGACTGACCACCACTAACACTCACCTTCATCCTAATGCAAATATAGGGAGTAATGCCACAGAAGGAGGCCATTTGGCAATGTCACACCACTCCCTCATAGTCACCCTCGAGTGATGTAGCCCATCCATCCCTTACACTCATTCCATCACTCTCACTCAAATTTCTCTTCTTTTCCCTCCTTGCAGGAGAAGAGAGCACAGAACAACAGGGAGAGACAGAGAACCGAGGTGACCCTCCAATTTACAGTACATTGATGCTAGCAGAGGAGGAGGCGCTGGAAATAAGCAGAGTTGCCGAGCTGCTGGTGGTAGGAGATGGAGAGAGGAGGACCTCCCAGCAACCTAGTGACAGAATTCAATATCATACAGCCATGTGGCATACAACAGTCACTCATGGTGACTTGATGTCAGCAGCCAGTGAAATATCATCATGTGTATAATGGTAACGTTACACATTTTTATCGTAAGAATTCTAATTCATCTCTTTACTCGCCCACAGGTCCATCAAGTGTCCCCCCACCCCCACTCTCCAGCCAGAGGAGGAAGACGACTCCTCAGAGGAAGTGTAGTCCCTGAGGGTGTACTGTCATCAAACCCATGTGCACCCAGCACCAGCACAGATACGCACACGTCAGTGGGTCCATCTAGACATAGAGTAGTGTTGTCACCTGGTGTCTCAAAATTCACAAGTAAGAAAGAGCAGATGGTGGAGACAGGGACAGCAGTGGAGAGTCCACACTGGAGGGCGCAGGACGCTCCAAGCTCTGCCCAGCTGAATGCAGATGCTGAACCTCGGGGGCCATCGACAAAGTGGTTGATCTCGCAAAAGCAGCACCAAATGCGCAAGGCACTGGCAGCTTTTTCAGCCGCGTTGTGCTCGATTGTAGAGAGAATGGAGGAGTCCAGGAGCACCACCGTGTTGCAGGCGATGGTGATGATGTGCCCTTCCATGGAATGGATGGCCACCTGCATGGAGCAGCTAATGCGCCAGTTGAACGAGAACATGCTTTCTGTGAACAATGGATTGCAGACTCTCATGAACCTCATCTCTAGGAGGGCTACCAACATATCCTTGGGCATTCATCGCCCGACTGATGTGCAGCAAGGTGCTGTCCAGCTCGTTGCTAGGAGGGAATTGCGGGTGGCCCAAGAGAGGAATGATGGTGAGAGGGGACATGGTAGTAGGGGCTCTGCTCCAAGTGCTCCCACTTCTCCCCTGTTGCCTCCCCCTCGGTCAGAGCCCCACATGCTGCCTCTGCACATTTGGAAGAGGAGCAGACTTTGGCAGGGCCTTCACAGGCCCTAGAACCCAGACAATGTTCGCCAAAAGTGTCTAAGCAGTCACAGCAGGGAAGTGAGCAACCTGCCTCTACCTCTGCTGAAGCCACAGGGGTTGCACCTCGTAGAAGCACTCGCAAAAGAAAAATGACACAATCGTAGATGCACAAGGGTATGCACATGGGTGTTTGTCAAAATAGTCATAGAGTCATAACGGCACAGAAGGAGGCGATTCAGCCCATCGAGTCCTTGCCAGCTCTCTGTGGAGCAATCCAGTCAGTCCCATTCCCCTGCTTTATCCCCGTATCCCTGCAAGTTTATTTCCCTCAAGTGCCTGTCCAGTCACCCGTTTCCACCACTTCAGTCGGCAGCGAGTTCCAGGTCCTCAACGCTAGCTGCATAAAAAGGTTTTTCCTCACACGCCCCATATCTCTTGCCCAAAACCTGTGTCCCCTAGTCCTTGCACCATCAACTAGTGGGAACAGCCTTTCCTCGTCTAGCCTATCCAAACCCATCATAATTTTGTACACCTCTATCAAATCATCCCTCAACCTCCTTTGCTCTAATGAAAACAAATCCAGCTTCTCCAGCCTGTCCTTGTAGCTAAGATCCCCCATCCCCAGAACCATTCTGGTAAATCTCCTCTGCATCCTCTCAAGGGCCTTCACATCCTTCCTAAAGTGTGGTGACCAGAACTGGACACAATACTCCAGTTGTCGACAATGAAGTCCAACACCTCCTTCAGTGTGCCAGTGCAGCCTTCGGTCGCCTGAGGAAGAGTGTTTGAAGACCAGGACCTCAAACCCAGCACTAAGCTCATGGTCTACAGGGCAGCAGTGATACCTGCCCTGCTGTATGCCTCAGAGACATGGACCATGTACAGCAGGCACCTCAAAGCACTGGAGAGGTACCACCAATGCTGCCTCCGCAAGATCCTGCAAATCCATTGGCAGGATAGGCGCACCAACGTCAGTGTTCTTGCTCAGGCCAACATCCCCAGCATCGAAGCTCTGACCACGCTCAATCAGCTCCGATGGACGGGTCACATTGTCCGCATGCCCAATACAAGACTCCCAAAACAAGCGCTCTATTTGGTAGGGGTTTGCAAAAATCCCCTCAGTCCCCGAAGATCGGGAAATATTAATCTACATCGTGGAAATTGCCTCTGGGTTGGACAATGTTTTAAACATGCCCAGAACCGCAAAAGGCTGTGTTGAGATGGGTGGTGCGTGGACAACACCAGAATCGAGGAACTTTGTGGAAAAATTCGCACACTTTAAGACAGTACATTTTATTAAAATTTGTACCCTTGAGTTTGGTAAATTGCAAAGGGACAAAAATGTCCATCAGAAAAGCATGGCCAAGGACAAAGGGGCTTGGAAAACAGCTCGTGTAGGTCTGTGAAAAGTGGGAGGATCAAGCAGTGGCAGTCAGATTCTGTCAATCAAAAAAAGGGAGTTTCCCTTCCCTACAGAGGCAATGTTTGTTTACAGAAACTGCTGCAGGATGTTGACACAAGGATTATTCACTTAGGCTGCGGTTTCAATGACCGCAGGACAAAGGGCTTCTGTTTACCTAGTAATCCAACTCCATTCAAAACCTCCTCACACACAATGAAACACACCTAAACTACGGAAGAGACTTTTTTTAGACTAAAAAAAGGAATTAATGGGTTTGAATCACCCATTACCCAGACAATAGGGCAGTTGGATCCCTTTTGTTTTAGCCAGATGAACTTCGATTTAGGCGGGAACATTTCGGCCCCAGAATGAAGACACATTCAAACCACTCCAAGCTTTATTCGAAACCCATTCCAGACAATGGGAGCAGTTTGGCCACTGGGAAATAGCCCATTTGAATCAGCCAATCATGGCCTTTCTCTTGTGTATTCGAACTTTTCGGCGCGAATTTGCACACAGACCTTTTCAGCGCCAAAACAGCAGGAGCTCCCAGGATATTAAGATAGCTCCTCAGAAGCATATCTCTCTCTTATTTCCCTTGGACTGCAGGTGAGCTCTTCTCTCTCTTTGGACCATAGGTGAGCAGGTTTCTGACTCCTCAGCAAGGCAATCTAGTAAGGAGTTAGAGGGGTGGTAACTTAAGGGAAATTGCTAAGATTGTAAGACTTACATTGTAGCCATTTATCCCTCGTTTTTGCCATCTGCCTTCCCCTGTTAAGCAATTTTACATTGATCATGTGGTGTAGTTTCTTTATTACTTTGATTGTGTGGTGTAGTTTTCTTTAGTTAATAAAATGTGATTTTCTCGCATCCAGACCATTTTGTCCATTTTGATGTATCATTAATTATAAGTTCCTCCAGTCAGAACTGGAAGGGTGGGTTTAGCGATTTGAAACCACTGTTTGGTATTGGTCTCAGTGCAGTGGAAAAAAGGGCTGCTTGACCAGGTAAATTACCGTAAACCAGGTAAAGGAAGGTAAATTACCATAAACCAAGTAAAAGATGCCCCCCTACAATTCCGAGCTCCGGCACGGCAAGAGAGCCCCAGGTGGGCAAAGGAAATGCTTCAAGGTCACCCTCAAAGCCTCCTTGAAAAAATGTAACATCCCCACCGACACCTGGGAATCCCTGGCCCAAGACCGCACAAAGTGGAGGAGAAGCATCCGGGAAGGCGCCGAACACCTTGAGTCTCTTCGCCGGGAGCAAGCAGAAGCCAAGTGCAGGCAGCGCAAGGAGCGCACATCAACCCAAGCACCCCACCCACCCGCCCCTTCAACCACCATCTGCCCCACCTGTGACAGAGACTGTAGGTCCCGCATTGGACTCATCAGTCACCTGCGAACTCATTTTTAATGTGGAAGCAAGTCATCCTCGGTTCCGAGGGACTGCCTAAGAGAACCAGCGCTTTATGAAGGTTCAGCATAACTTCTCTACTTTTGTACTCATTACCGCTATTTATGAAGCCCAAGATCCCATATGCTTTGCTAACCACTCTCTCAATATGTCCTGCCACCTTTAAGGACCTATGCACATTAACTTTCAGGTCCCTCAGTCCCTGCACACTCTTTAAAACTGTGCCATTAAATGTATATTGCCTCTCCCTGTTCCTTCTGCCAAAATGCATCATCTCACACTTCTCTGTATTAAATTCCATCTGCCACTTGTCTGCCCATTCTATTAGCCTTTCTATGTCCTTTTGCAGTCGATTGGTATCATCCTCACTCTATGCCACACCCCCAAGTTTTGTGTCATCAGCAAATTTAGAAATTCTACTCTGTAATCCAATATCCATGTCATTTATATATATCAGAAAAAGCAGTGACCCCAGCACTGACCCTTGGGGAACACCACTGTCTACCATCCTCCAGTCTGAAAAACAGCCATTTACCACAACTCGCTGTTTCCTATCCTTAGGCCAGTTCCTTATCCAAGCTGCCACAGACCCACCTATTCCATGAGCCTCAATTTTGTTAACCAGCCTTCTATGTGGTACCTTGTCAAACGCCTTCTGAAAATCCATGTAGACTACATCCATTGCATTCCCTTCATCAATCCTCCCTGTTGCTTCATCAAAAAAATCAATTAGTGAAACATGATCTGCCTTTTACAAATCTGTGTTGGCTCTCCTTAATTAGCTTAAACCTCTCCAAGTGCCCATTAATTTTTTCCTTGATTTTTGTTTCTAAAACTTTACCCACCACTGATGTTAAACTGACTGGCCTGTAGTTACTGGATTGTCCTTACACCCTTTCTTGAACAATGGTGTTACATTTGCCACTTTCCAATCCTCAGGCACCTCTGCCGCATCTAGGGAAGAATGGAAAATTATGGCAAGCGCTTCCGCTATCTCCTCCCCCAATTCCCTTAGCAGCCTGGGATGCAAGCCATCTGGACCAGGCAACTTATCCACTCTAAGCATACCCAGTCTTTTTAGTACATCCTGTCTATCAATTTTCACCCCTTCCATTGCTTCTACCTTTTCCACTTCTACCAATATTTTGTCAGCATCCATCTCCTTAGTAAACACCGTTAGTGTTAAGTTACATAAATGTATTTCTTTGCACTACTTTCCCATTTTGTCCATTTTTGCCTGTTACCTGGGATGTGGCTTTGTCACTTGGAGTGAATGGTGAGACATTACTTAACCTCGAGCAATGGGTGTTTGGTTGACAGGAATGGTTTGGTCATTTTAGGACTGCTTTGTGTTGTTAGTGGGGGTGGAAGCATCTGAAAGCCATGTGGCTTGTGTGGAGCATCAATGCCGGCATGGACTGGTTGGGCCGAATGGTCCGTTTCTGTGCTCTATATCCTATGTAATCCATATAGGTGCACTGCTGCAACTGAAGTAAATCGGGCCATTATGAGGCCATCCCGGGCCTCCCAGGCAGCAATGTGCGCCTGGTGGACACGTTTTACAAGTGGCTGTCAAAGCCACCACCGCCCTCAACTTTTCTGCCTCAGGCTCCTTCCAGCAGACAGTTGCAGGATCTCGCAGTCGACCGTCCACAAATACATCGCCCAGGTGACCGATGCTATGTTTCACAAGTTCAGTTTCACAAGTGTACAGTTATGTACACTTTGCCACTGATGAAGCCAGTGTTACTGAGCGGGTGTTCTGCTTTGTGGCTCTGGCTGACTTCCCACAGGTGCAGGGTGTCATCGACTCCACACATGTGGCCATCAAGGCACCCCATCATCACCCAGGAGTGTTTGTGAACTGGAAGTACTTCCACTCCCTTAATGTGCAGCTCGTCTGCAAACATAAAAAGGTCATCATGCATGTGTGTGCACCAGATTCCCTGGGAGCTGTCATGACTCTTTCGCCCTGCGCCAGTCCACCCTCCCTCAGCTCTTTGCACCTCCAAACAGACTTACTGGCTGGCTGCTTGGAGACAAGGGCTATCCACTGAAGAAATGGCTCATGACACCCTTGAGGAGGCCAAGGAATGAGGCCAAGGAGTGATATAATGAAAGCAAGAGCTCCACCAGATGTGTCATAGAGCAAGCAATCGGCATGCTGAAAATGGGCTTCAGATGCCTTGACAGATCTGGAGGAGCCCTTCAGTACACACCAGCCAGCTTCTCTGGAATCATTGTCATATGCTGCGTACTGCAAAACATAGCGCAGCAGCGAGGATTGGAGCTACAGGAGGAGAAGGAGCAGAGCGCACAGCCTCTTTGGAGAACAAGGAGGAGGAGGAACCTGAGGTGGAGATGACAGTAGCAGCAGTGCACATTGCTGCCTGGGAGGCCTGGGGTGGCCTCATAATGGCAAGCAATCAGCATAAGTGGCACCCATGCTGAACTGATAGATGGCAGGTAAAGTGGAGACCTGAGGCACAATCATCCAATGTAGTGAGAGTGACTTGAAATGTGGTGGGAGTGGTTTCCAAGGTTGCAGAAATCGCCTGCAAACTCCTGAAAGCAAAATCTCTGCACAAAATGGTGTCAGCAAGAGCCTTTCCCTTCGGCAAGGAAACAAGTGTAATCTGTATGTATTTATGTGCTTTTTCCAGCTGTTGCTTAATGAACTTGCACAATGGCCACTGAGCTCCCGCCTCCCCTTCACAGGCGAGCTTCCCGAGGTCCATGAATCCCATGCGCAACCAGTTAAAGTTGAAACCTCACGTTAAATAAGCTGTTAAAGGTCTTTAAACGAGTTGTTAGCTACCTCAATGAGGTCGCCTGCCTCTCCCGAGTGAGTCCGTGGCGTGCTTCGAAATGTGCTCGGGTTAAAGGCTAAAGGGATCAAGGGATATGGGGAGAAAGCAGGGACAGGGTACTGAGTTTGGATGATCAGCCATGATATCATTGAATGGCGGAGCAGGCTCGAGGGGCCAAATGGCCTACTCCTGCTCCTATCTTCTATGTTTCTATGTGAAGTCAGTGGGATGACGGCGGGTTCCTGACATGCTGTCAATTTCAGCACTTTTAACCGCCGACCCGCTCTCAAGCCCGCATGCTCTGCAATGGGGAAATTCCAGCCCAGGTGTGGATGCATGGAGGCCATTATGTTTTTTTTTTAAATGTGTTCATTCACAAAATGTGGGCGTCATTGGCAAGGCCAGCATTCATTGCCCAATCCTAACTGCCCGTGAGTCACCTTTTTGAATCGTTATAGTCTGTGTGGTGAAGGTTCTCCTACAGTGCTGTACGGTAGAGAATTCCAGGTGTGATAACAGATGCATGCAACTGGCAATTGCATTACATGTATGAAATGAATGCATGAAATGACGTGAGTGTGGGAATACATCCAGATAAAGGCCTGGGGGTTATAAAGGGTACTACATCTTGATAGAAACATAGAAACATAGAAGATAGGAGCAGGAGTAGGCCATTCGGCCCTTCGAGCCTGCTCCGCCATTCAATGAGATCATGGCTGATCATCCAAATTCAGTACCCTGTCCCTGCCTTCGCCCCATTTTTAAAGCATTTTAACACAGTGATGGGAGGTGATTGTAAGTGTCAGGCTTGCTTAGTATTGTGTATTTTGGAAGGTGTAGCTTGTTCCTCTTCTCTTTCCTGACCTGGTAAGGTTATTAAACTCTTTGCAGCATTGAGAATCCGGTACCAAATATTGAAATCAGCTCTGACTGGCTTTGCCACTTCCTTCCGCCTATATGCTGCCAACTGCTCGAGATCGAGATCGAACTCAGAGCTTTTGAGTTTGAGGGCTGGCTGGCATCACAACAGTGCATATGTACAGCTGAGGGTTTCATTGATGGCATGTTTCAGGAGGCTCCTCCCCCCACCACCCCCACCCACCGCAGCTACAGAGAGTTCAGGGGAGATGGAGTGGATGACCACCAGGCGGACATGAGGGAACAGACAGGCAGTGCAGGAAACCCCTGGGAGTGTTGAATGCCAGCGAGGGTGATGACACCTCGGGGGAGTGCAGTCAGAAGCAAATCCATAGCACCGTGAGAGACCCGGCCACATAAGGGTGCACCAGAAACTGTAGAAATACAGTTGTATAGGAGAATCAATAGTCGGGCGATAGACTGGCATTTCTGCAACTGCAGACATGAGTCCCAGATGATGTGTTGCCTCCCTGGTGGCAGGGTAAAGGATATTACAGAATAGGTGCAGGACATTATGCGAGGAGAAGGGGAACATTCAGAAGTCATGGTCCAAGTTGGATCTACTGTCATAGGTAGGAAGAGGGTTGATGTCCTACAGGAAGAATTTCAGGAGCTAGGAAAAAGATTAAAGAGTAGGATCTCAACGGGTAATCTCTGGGTTACTCCCAGTGCCACGTGCGAGTGAGTAGAGAAACAGAAAGATAATACAGGTGATCGCATGGCTGGAAAAGTGATGTAGGAGGGAGGGCTTCAGATTCCTCAGGCATTTGCATAGGATTACATAGGATGACATAGAATATACTGCACAGAAACAGGCCATTCGGCCCAACCAGTCCATGCCGGTGTTTATGCTCCACTCAAGCCTCGTCCCGTCTTTCCTCATCTAAATCTATCAGCATAACCCTCTATTCCTTTCTCCCTCATATGTTTGTCCAGCCTCCCCTTAAATGCATCTATAATATTTGCTTCAACCATTCCTTAAGGTAGCGAGTTCCACATTCTCACAACTCTTTGGGTAAAGAAGTTTCTTCTGAATTCCCTATTGGATTTCTTGGTGACTATCTTATATTGATGGCCTCTAGTTATACTCTTCCCCAAAAGTGGAAACATTCTCTCTGTATCCACTCTGTCAAAATCTTTCATAATTTTATAGACCTCTATTAAGACACCCCTCAGCCTTCTTTTTTCAAGAGGAAAGAGACCCAGCCTGTTCATCCTTTCCTGATATGTATACCCTCGCATTTCTGGTATCATCCTTGTAAATCATCTCTGCACCCTCTCCAGTGCCTCTATATCCTTTTTACGCAGTACTCTAAGTGTGGTCTAACCAAGGTTCGATACAGGTTTAGCATAACTTCCCTACTTTTCAATTCTATCCCTCTAGAAATAAACCCTAGTGCTTGGTTTGCATTTTTAATCGCCTTGCAAACCAATCGTGCAAATTTTAGTAATTTGTGTATTTGTACTCAGAGATCCCTTTGTTCCTCTACTCGCACCCTCCAAGTGATGTGACCTCCCTATTCTTCCTACCAAAATGTAACACCTCACATTTGTCTGTGTTGAACTTCACTTGCCAATTATTTGCCCATTCTGCAAGTTTATTAATGTCCTCCTGTAATTTTTTGCAGTCCTCCTCAGTATTGACTACCCCCCCCCCACCAATTTGGTATCATCTGCAAATTTAGAAATTGTGTTTTTGATTCCAAAGTCTAAATCGTTAATGTAAATTGTGAACAGCAGTGGTCCCAGCACTGATCCTTGTGGAACACCATTACCCACCTACTGCCATTCTGAATAGCTACCCTTTATTCCCACTCTCTGCTTTCTGTCTTGAATCCAGCCAGCAATCCATTCTGCTACTTGTCCCCTGACTCCGCATTCTTTGACCTTATTGATTCGTCTATTATGGGGTACCTTATCAAAGGCCTTTTGAAAATCTAGATAAATTACATCTACTGCATTACCATTGTCTACTCTCTCTGTTACCTCTTCAAAAAATTCAATAAGGTTGGTCAAGCAAGATTTTCCCTTTTGAAATCCGTGCTGACTATTCATTAATGGCCCAAAAATTCGGGTCAGAGGCTTCCCGCGGGTGCAAGCCTCCAAACTGCACTTACCTAGCATTGTGCTGTGGGCCCGCATGGGATTCTGATCCTGGGCCTGCTCCAACTGCCGGCGCACAGTACTTGTGTATCCCAGGGGCGCAGTTAGTTCGAAGCATCCCCTGGGATCATGTGGGCCATGGAGAGCCAATGGTAGCAGGGAAGCTGTATTCATAGATTTGGCAGGAAGACCTGTCAAATCTATGAATACAATTCAGCCCCAAAACATAACTAAAACTGCAAATACATTTTTTTTTTAAATCACATTTTTAAAATAACTATAAATTACATTAAATAATTATTTTAAACAATAATTTAAATTTTTGAAAACATTCATTAGTGTCTAACGGGGCTAAAAATAAACTTACCTTTCTTTAAAGTAATTAACAATAATAAACCTGTGGGAAAAAATGTTTTAATTTTACTTAATTCACCACTTACCTTGTTAAAAGCAGGCCTTGTGACAGCTTTTTAAAAGTGTAGCTCCTGGAGACGTACCCTCCTGGAGAAACCTGCAAAAAAAACGGAAGTTCCAGGCATACGCGCTGCCTCTCCAGCGCACGCGTTCGACCTGTGAGCCCCTTCCTTTAAAGCAACGGAAGTTCCGGTTTCCCACGCAAGCGCAGTGCATGCACGAAACCGACACTTTCACTGGGCCTACGCGTGAGTACCCAGCGCGTACTCACCCGTGGGGACCTGAATTTCTGGCCAATTATACTTTTAGTTTCTAGATGTTCTTCTATTCTCTCCTTTAGTAGAGATTCCATTATTTTTCCTACGACCATTGTTAAGCTGACTGGTCTATAAATCCCTGGACATGTTCTATCCCACTTCTTAAATGTAGGTATTACATTAGCTATCCGCCAGTCCTCTGGCATTACACCTTTTTCTAATGAATTATTAAATATACATAGTAATGCCTGTGCTATCTCTTCCCTAGATTCTTTTAAAATGCATGGATGCAATCCATCCGGACCAGGGGATTTATCCTCTTTAGGTTTGATTAGTTTATTTAATATATCCCTTTTTTATTTTAAATGCACTTAACTCATTACTCATCTCATCATTTAATATCATGTCCAGCTGTTCTATCTCCCTGGTAAATACCGAAGCGAAATAATGATTTAATATTTCTGCCATCTCCCTATCGTTACCTGTGGTATTGTCCTGCCCAACACTATTGGACCTATTCCCATCCCAACCTTCCTTTTTTTATTGATGTGCCTGTAAAAATGTTTACTATTCTGTTTTATGTTCCTTGATAATTTAATTTCATAGTTCCTCTTTGCCTTCCTAATTGTTTTCTTGACTTCTCTCCTAATCCCTTCGTATTCTCTCTTATCATGCACTCCTCTGCTGTCTATGTACTTAGGGGGAAAAATTCGGTGGTGCCCCCTTTGGGGTGCTAGCATCACTGGGATGCTAATTTCAGCATCCCAAAAAAGCTAGCACCCCTGCGTTGTAAATTCAGTAGTAGCGCCCCAAGCAGGAGGCAGGGCGCTGCTGGAAGTGCTCCCCCTCCTTCTTGGGGCACTACCAGTAAATTTTGCGGTACTACGTGCAGCAGCACCATGCATGTTGGCATGTAGCACCGCATCACTCCAGGCCTCCCTCCCCTAACTAAAGGGGAGGGGCCTAGCGCTGCGTGCACCGGGGCCCTGCTGGATCACCGGGGAGCAGGGTGCTGGGAAAACAACCTGCCACTCAAGAGGAGTGCTGGGCTGAGCAATCACGGCCAGCACCCCGCATAAAAAAGGGGAAGGGGGCAGGTGCTGGCAGTCAGCCAAATAAAATGGCCACCCGACACCTGCCCTTTATTTAGCGCCGTGGTGGCTGCAAAAACACCACCCTGACCCTGTCGGACATATTGTCCAGCGATAGGTCAGGGGGCGCAACCTAAGTTTGCGGCTGGAGTGCGAGCGGGGTGCTGTGCACAGCGATGATGTCATCACTGGCGGCGCAGCACCGCAGGATGCTACCGGCTATTGCCGCCGCTAACCTGAATTTCGTGGGAAGCATTAGCGGCGCCGTACCCGGTGTAGGGGGTGGTGTTTGGGGGTCAGTTTCGCCTCTGACTTATGAGCGGTTCGAATCGCTCCCACTCCCTTGGTTCTAGCCCTTGGACTTATTTGGGGGTTGTGACAAAAGTGCAGCAGACAATTGGTTTTGGTGCAAGAAACTTTGATCTTTATTCAAGAGAGAAAATATAACACAACAATCTTAATACTCTAATAAAATGGGGAACACTTCGATACACACGAGGGAATTACAGTAGAAAAATACCTCACCTCTCCCAATCCCACCTTACTAGCTAAGTTGGACTCTAAAGGACCAGGGATAATGCTCACCAAAACTGTTATGTCCGTGTATAATAAGACACAGACTGCGGAGAACGGTACAACAGGTGTTTACTCAACGTGGATCAAACTGCAACTGCCTGTACAGATTACTACTCAGTGCTATATACAGGTGTGGTCACTGCCGGTACTACAGTATACATGAGCTGTAAAAAGTAGTTCCCCCCCTTAAAGGTACATACATTACAAAAACAAATCCTTGACAGTTGGGCTGGTTCGCGGTTTCGGGGTTCACTGAATATGTTGGTTGAGGCTTGCCGCATCCCGGACGCGGTAGAGGACTTCACCTGCGTATCTGTTCAGTCTTCGCGAGTCCGCTAATGTGGTAGGGTGCATTTTGGATTTATCAGGTGAGTACCCAATTTCCTTCAGTTAGGGCTTAGAGTCTCTTTGAGTAAAATCTTACCCAGGGGTAAGTCAGGAACAGTTTGTAGAGTGGAAAAAACGTGCGAATCTTCGGTTTTCTTCCGAGTTGGTTTTCCTTGGTCGCGGTGGCCCAATATTACCCGGTTGGCTGATGGTAATGTTCGGTTGGTTGTTTCGTAAGGCCCTTGTTGCCGCGAGGTGTCCGATGGTCACTGAAACGGTTGCTCTGGTTTCTTCTTGTGTGTTACTTCTTCTTTTTCTTCGAGAGAAAGAGAACTGCCTCGAGATGCTTGAACTCTACTGAACTCGAACTTGGAACTCCACTCTACTTCTTGAACTCCCACCTTGCTGAACTGTTCTCTCGAGAAAACAGGCCTTCAATTATACTAATTGGGGCCTCCTAATCTGCACGCCAAATCAGTCTAGGTTTATTGTTAGATTTTGGTGAGCTTGTTAATACTAAGTTGTTTAAAAGTGGTTTCGGGATGGTTCCATGAGCTGTTGAAGTTTTAAGAATGTGTGAAGTGGTTTCGGGATGGTTTCATGGGCTGTTGATCCCTTACTTGATTGTAGTGAATTGTCCTCAGGCTTTGAGTTTCCTGTGGGGTGTGAGATTCTTTGTAGGTTGGCGAAGTGATTTGTTTTATGCATGTTTCTGGATGAGTCCCATATTTTGGGTGAGGCTGCTCTTCCGTGGGTCTATTGTTAGAATGTAAATTGTCTGATAGGGGCTGAGTAACATTTAGAGAGTTCCCCAGACAGCTTGATTAACTGATTAACTCCAATATCCAAATTGTCTTTACAGAGGTTGATCCCATTTCCTGTTTCAGCCTTTTCTTTCTTACAAGCCCAAACATGCCTTTAAAAATGTCAAATCTTGGTTTTCGACCTTGAATCTCCCTCTGTTAGGCCCAATATTTTATCACCCTGAAAATGGTTAGAAAAGAGTCCAAAGTCCTTTTCTTTAGGGTTTTTCTCCGAGTTTTGGGGGACCTTTGAATTTTGAGAATCTTACACCGGGCGCTAGGGGTTGAAAAGCAACCCAATTTTTCGCCCTTAATGTATGCCTCTTTCCTTCCCCTCAATTGTTTCCTTTTGTCTTTAGTCATCCATGGAGTCTCATTAGTGTTTAGTTTGTTCTTTCCTTTTAGCGGAATATATTTTTCCTGCACTCTGTTGAACACCATTTTAAATGTTTCTTATTGTCATTGTACATCGTTGTATGCCAATATTGTTGCCCATTTTATCTTCCCAAGATCTACTTTCAGCCCCTCAAAATCAGCTTTTCTCCAATCTATTAACTTGTTTTTTGTCATTCTTATTTCCTTCTCTATTGTCCTATTAAAGCGTATTATACTATGGTCACTATTGCCTATATGTTCCCTTACTTTTACTTCTCTTATCTGCTCTGGCTCATTCCCCATAACTAGACCCAATAGCGAATCCTCCCTTGTTGGGATTTTTACATATTGGGTTAGAAAGGAGTCCTGTTGACATTTTAGGAACTCCATTCCCACTCCCACACCAGCCCTTTAGCCATGTGTTAATTTTCCTGATCTGTCTGCTTCTAAGCCAATTTGCATGTGGCTCGGGCAATAATCCAGAGATTATTACCCTCGAGATCCTGCTTTTTAATCCTAACTCCTGACACTCTTTCAGCAGGACCTCCTCCCTGTTCCTACCTATGTCGTTTGTTCCAACATGGACCACGATAACTGGATTTCCACCCTCCCCTTCCAAGTTCCTCTCCAGCCGCCGTGAGATATCCCTTACCCTGGCACCAAGTAGGCAACATATCCTTCGGGATTCTCATTCTTGGCTGCAGACAATGCTACCTATCCCCCTAAATATAGAGGGCTAGATTTTCAGTTGATAGCGCCAGCAGTTAGCGCCTTAAGAGAAGTGATTTTCGGGCGCTATGCGTGTAGCGCCTGTGCGCAGTGCAGTTTGCGCCCCGCCCCAAATTAAGTTGCCCGTTAGCGCCGGCGCAAAGTTTAGCGCCCGCCCGGATGCGCGCGCAGAAAATGACGTCACATCCTCGTGCAACGCCCTTTGTGTGCCCCGATTCCAAACTTCAGTCGGACCGCCCCATTGTGCGGCTGGCGGCCGGAGCATTTGGAAAAAGGAACGCAACACAACCAGCGCAGGCCCCGGGGGGCGCAAATTAAAGGGGACGTGCTCTCCAGTATAAAGGCCAGCCTTTTTCCAGAAAATACTCTTGTGCAACGCATTTCTGGAGACACAACAAGGAGGATAGCTAACTGGTTTCAAGCAGCAAGAGCTCAGGTATTTTTGGACTCAGGCCAGAGCGCTGCAAGTGGCCTTTTGGAAATTTGAGTGTTTGCGAGGATTTGATGGGGGTTGCATGGGGTGCCAACGCGGAGCTGCAGCTCCATGTCCGTAGGGCTCGCAGACGCATTGTGAGAGGGGCAGCCCTGGCTAGAGGCAGAGGGGGCTACAGGCGTCGGCCATGTAGGCCTTACCCAGTCAGGCTATACCGCCAGCAGCGCTCCTACCTAAACATGAGTGCCGCGCGATGTGTTAAAAGGCTCCGATTCCGAAAGGAGGTGATTGCAGAGATCTGCCACCTGCTTCGCCGAGATCTGCGGCCAAAGCTCAGGTGCAGGACGTCTCTGTCGGTGGAAGTGAAGGTGACGGTGGCATTGAACTTCTATGCCACCGGCTCCTTCCAATACGCTGCTGGGGACATAGCAAACATCTCCCAGTACGGCGTGCATCGCTGCATCCGCCAGGTGACCGAAGCACTGTTCAGAAGGAGAAGCCAATTCATCTCCTTCCCCATGGCCCTGGTGAGCCAGCATCAGCGCGCATTGGGATTTTCCAGACTCGGGGAATTCGCCTTGGTGCAGGGCGCCATTGACTGTACGCATGTGGCTTTGCGGGCCCCTCTGGAGCATGGCGAGCAGTATCGCAACAGGAAGGGCTACCATTCTCTGAATGTGCAGCTGGTCTGTGACCACAAGCAGCGCATCATGGCAGTCAATGCTAGCTTCCCAGGCAGCAGCCACGATGCCTTTATCCTGCGGCAGAGTACTGTGCATGACATGTTCCAGGCACAGCCTCCCCCAAGAGGATGGCTACTCGGGGACAAAGGCTATCCTTTGTGCACCTGGCTCATGACCCCGTTCCGCGCGCCCAGGACCGCTGCTGAAGAGGCCTACAACGAGAGCCATCAAACCACCCGCAACATCATCGAGCTAACTATTGGGGTCCTCAAGCAGCGGTTCCGCTGCCTTGATCGCTCCGGAGGAGCTCTCCAGTATTCGCCGGACTGGGTCTCCCAATTTGTGGTGGTTTGCTGCATGCTACACAACCTGGCTATCCGCAGGACTCAGGCACTGCCACCTGACGTTGGACCAGCACCTCAGGAGGAGGAGCAGGAGGAGCATGAGGAGGAGGAGGAGGAGGAGCAGGAGTACGTTCCCAGGAGGGAGCGACCAGGGCCAAGGGCCGCACGACGCCACCTTATTACACGGTACTTCTAAGCCCCCTGTCAGGGAATGGCCAGGGGCCATGAGGGAAGATGAATGCAGCCGCTCCGCAACCCCTCAGCCGGCGAAGCCAACAAACACGAAGAAGAACAACCATGGAGACTGCATGAATAAAGATAATTTTTTATTACACAAAAATGAAAAGCCCTTCCCACATGAATCCCCAAAAACAATAAACGGGCACCACAAAAAGCCCAACAAACGACTCACTCCCACAAACTGGGGAGGAGTCACTCCACCTTTTTTCAAACCGGGCCTCAACGTCGGCCTAACGCAAAAAATAAGCCCTCCAACAACACAACCATGGGCAAAATAAAGATGGCCACCGCCATATAAAAGGAAAGCTGCCCACACCCTCTACTGAGTGGCCCGCGAGGGCGAGACCTTGCCCAGCCTTTTGCCTCCCCTGCCCGGCCTGCTGCTCCTTCGCAAGCTCTGCCCAGTGGCTGCTGCGAGGCTGGGGGAAGGTGCCTGAGGCTCAGATGCCCTTCCGCCAGATGCCGCTGGGGGGCGGCCTACACGGCGTTTGGGCCTCGAGGGGCCGTCTGCTGAGTGGCGCACCTGAGCCTAGCCACCATCAGCTGCAGCCGCTTGCCCTTGACGCCCCAGTGGGGGAATGGCGGCGACGGATGGCGCAATGTGGGCCAGCTGGCGTCTGGGATGCACTGGCTGGTGCTGTGGCGTGGTGGCACTCGGCCGGGCCCGCACTGCAGGATCCGCAACAATCAGCCGAGGGGCGGCTTGCTGGGATGGTCCAGCGCGGCGGCTGCCCTGGCGATGCCTGCCTGAGACAGCGCGTGTGGCAGCAGTGAGTGCCCCTGTTGTCCTGGTGTGCGCGCGCATCACATCCGCCAGGGTCTTGACGGCATCAGTCAGCATGCGGCCACTCGCGGCAGTTGCTGCCCCGAACTCGCGCACACTGGTCGCCAGCGACTCGATGGCCTCAGGCATGCGCCCCACCACGCTCATGAGCTCCGTGTGGCGCCGGTCCGAATCCTCGGCCATCTTATCCAGCTTCCGCACCTCCTCCGAGGTGAAGGTGTCCGGACTGGAGTCGCGACTCTCCCGCTGGGGAGGAGGGGGCCGAACTAAGGGACCCTTGCCACGTTGGTGGCGGCGAGTGTGCCGATCAGCAGCACTCCCCTCTGATCCTTCCCCCCTTTGGGGGGAAGGCCGCGGGCCACGCGCACGGCTCCTGGGTGGCTGGACGCCACTGGTCCCAAAAGCTGCATTGCCCTGCGACAGTTCCTCCAGGCACTCGTCCAGTGAGGAGGTGTCAAGCATTTCCTCCTCTCCTGCGGGACGTGACTGTTCCCCCGATGGTCCGGCTTGCTCCTCCTCCTCCTCCTGCTCGGAGGTGCTGTCACTGGCAGCTTCAGGGTCCTGGTCATCACCAGCTGAAAGCAGGAATGCACAAGAGTAGCTTCAGAGTGAGGAGACGGCGTCAGCGAGGGAGTTAGGACTGGTGGCATTCAGCGCATTGGTGGGACAGTGGCAAACGAGGTAGCTCAGATGGGCCAGTGCGACGCGAGAGGGCCAAAAGGCGAGGTCCTTACCATTGCCGGGCAGTGGAGGGTCGGATACTCCGCACGCTGTGGGGACGATCACACGGGCTCCCATGAGCACACACATGCGCTCCTCCAGCGGAGTGAGCTACTGCAGCTTGGCGCGGCCACCCCTGGCACGGGCCTGGCGATTAAAGGCTACTTTAGCCTGCAAGAGAAAGGACGGGCTGTAAGTGCGCAGTGTAGCCCTGATGTAGTGTGCACTGCCTCCCATGGTGGAATAGCTTGGCCAGAGTGAAGCCCTGATGTAGTGTGCACTGCCTCCCATGGTGGAATAGCTTGGACAGAGTGAAGCCCTGATGTAGTGTGCGCAGCCTCCCATGGTGGAATAGCTTGGCCAAAGTGTAGAGTGCCGAATGGCCATTTGATGCTCATGACTGTCCCAATGCTGCTGGCTGAGGGCTGGCCAATAGGACTTTCAGCTCCCTTTGCCCATCATGTCAGGTGTACATGCAAGAATGAGGAGGAGACTGGAAAGGCTACTCACCTTGACAATCCTGGTCAGGTCGTTGTATTTTTTACGACATTGTTTGTGGGTCCTGGGGGCATCGCCGGTGAACGTCACCCTCTGGGCGATCTGCTTCCAGGCTTTGGTGTAGTCGTGGTGGGTTGGATTCCTCCCACTCTCTGGGAACAAGATCTTGCGCCTCACCTCCAGAGCTGTGACCATTATGTCCAGATCACCTTCTGAGAAGCGCAGGGCACGCTGACGGGCCTTCTCTGGCGTTGCCATGACTCCCTGGGGCTGAGCAGCAGTGTTGAGGCCTCTTTGCAAGGCTGCAGTGTGCAGGGCGTGGCAGCAGACCAATTCGTCCCTTCCCCCTTTAAGAGCTGGTCGGCGCCACGGGGTCTGCTGTCAGTCCAAAAATGACCGCACCCGCGCTGCGCCCCGCCTGGGCGCTATCCCTCTGGACCGCCGGCTTAGCGCCTAAAGAGAGTAGTGGAACGCCTCTTTTAGCGCTCCACCAACCTCTTAGGGCGAAGCCACTGAATTCCCGGCAACGGGGCGCTACTTTGGGGCGGGCGCTAACTTCGGGCGGGCGCTAAGGTTAGCGCCCCAAAACTGCCTATACTGAAAATCTAGCCCAGAGTCCCCTATCACTACCACATTTCTATTCTGCTCTTACCCCCTTTGGAATGCCTTCTGAGCCATGGTACCTCAGTCTGCATTGTGGCTGTCCTCCTTGTCGCCTTTCTCCTTGTTCTCACAGGTAGCGAGTACATCGTACCTGTTGGACAGGACCAGTGTCTGCAGGACCTCCTTCTCAACCTCTCCTAAATCCCCGCTACCCATCTCCCTAACAGTTACACTCTCCCTTTCCTGAATCTTTGCTTTCCTCTGGGGTGTGACTGGATAAAACGGTGCAGAAATTCCTCCCCTTCCCAGTCCCTTATGTGTCGGAGTGTCTCCAACTCACACTCTAGCTCAATGACTCTGAGCCAGAGAGATTCGAGATGGGGACATCTCCTGCAGACGTGTTTGCTCGGGACAGTCTCGCCGTCCACAAACTCCCACATACTGCAGTCCAGACACACAACCTGCCCTGCCATATCTTAGACTAGCCTTATTTTATTTATTTAATTACTTAAAGTCTTTATTCAACAATTATTTATAGTTATATTAAATAGCTTAACTAGTTAAGCTGTAAATTTAACACAGTTATAGTTTCCTGTTTAAACCACTATCCTAGGTTAGAGAGAAAAAAAACCTTAATAATCACCAACCAATCACCTACCTGCTGTCCTGTGACATCACTCTTCATTTTTTTATTTAAATCATCGATGGTTCCGCCGCTCCTGGTGTCTCCAATCAGGTCCGCACCGTTTCCCCCGCTGTTTTATGCTCCGCTGCCGCTGGTGTCTCCAGTTCTGGGGCAATTTGGACCAGTACAAGCCGGACGGGGTGCAGCTAAACAGGGCTGGGGCCACTGTCATTGCGGGGAGGTTAACTAGTGCTGTGGGAGAGGGTTTAAACTAATTTAGCAGGGGAAGGGTACCAGGACACGGCAGCAGAGAGGAGAGACAAGTTGCACTGAAAACGAAGAGGGACAAACAGCAACAGAACAAAGAATAGTGTAGAAAGAGCAGGAATTAGATGCAGGAAAAAAGCAAAGCTGACTTCCAAAAGGCGTTTGATAAAGTGCCACATAATAGGCTTGCCAGCAAAGATGAAGCACATGGAATAAAAGGGACAGTGGCAGCATGAATATGAAATTGGCTAAGTGACAGGAAACAGAGAGAAGTGGTGAACGGTTGTTTATCGGACTGGAGGAAGGTACACAGTGGTGTTCCCCAGGGGTTGGTGCTAGGACCACTGCTTTTCTTGATATATATTAATGACTTGGGCTTGGGTGTACGGGGCACAATTTCAAAATTTGCAGATGACACAAAACTTGGAAATATCGTGAACAGTGAGGAGGATAGTGATAGACTTCAAGAAGACATAGACATGCTGGTGAAATGGGCGGATATGTGGCAGATGAAGTTTAACGCAGAAAAGTGCGAAGTGATACATTTTAGTAAAAAGAATGAGGAGAGGCAATATAAACTAAAGGGTACAATTCTAAAGGGGGTGCATGAACAGAGAGACCTGGGGATATATATGCACAAATCGTTGAAGGTGGCAGGGCAGGTTGAGAAAGCAGTTAAAAAAGCATACGGGATCCTGGGCTTCATAAATAGAGGCAAAGAGTACAAAAGCAAAGAAGTTCTGATGAACCTTTATAAAACACAGGTTTGGCCTCAACTGGAGTATTGTGTCCAATTCTGGGCACCGCACTTTAGGAAGGATGTGAAGGCCTTAGAGAGGCTGCAGAAAAGATTTACGAGAATGATTCCAGGAATGAGGGTCTTCAGTTACGTGGATAGACTGGAGAAGCTGGGGTTGTTCTCCTTGGAGCAGAGAAGATTGAGAGGTGATTTGATAGAGGTGTTCAAAATCATGAGGGGTCTAGACAGAGTAGATAGAGAGAAACTGTTCCCATTGGCGGAAGGATTGAGAACCAGAGGACACAGATTGGCAAAAGAATCAAAGGCAGCATGAGGAAAAACTTTTTTATGCAGCGAGTGGTTAGGATCTGGAATGCACTGCCTGAAAGGGTGGTGGAGGGAGACTCAATTGTGGCTTTCAAAAGGGAATTGGATAAATACCTGAAGGAAAATTTTTTGCAGGGCTATGGGGAAAGGGCGGGGGAGTGGGACTAGCTGAAGTGCTCTTGCAGAGAGCCAGCACAGGCTCAATGGGCCGAATGGCCTCCTTCTATTCTATGATTCTATGATTCTAGCATGGTGTTGGAATACATGTGTGTTAATGTGAGGAGTATTACAAATAAGTTGACAAGCTACAGGCGCAAGTTGCCACATGGGGTTATGATATAGTTGCTATAACGAAGACCTGGCTTGAATATGGGCAGGAATGGGAACTAAACATTCCTGACTACAATGTATTCCGGAGTGATAAGAGAAGGAAAAAAGGGTGTCGGGGGGGGGTGGGAGGAGTGGGGGTGGGAGTATTGATTAAGGAAAATATTACAGTACTACAGAGGGCTGATGTACTAGAGTGTTCAAAGACTGAGGGCTAGAAATTCATTATAGCCAAGGAATTTGCGATGTCAGTAGAAAAGTTGGAGAATTAGCGCCAGAAGCTAATGCTTTAGACTGGACGCAAAATTTGTGCTCACAGCTCAAAAAAATGATTGGAATCCTGATTCAAGTTTTAAAACCCAAGCTCATTGACATTATACTCAAAGGGTGGACCAATATCAGGTGCAGTCTAACCACAAGTCATGATTGCCACAGGCTTTATTCACTACTTAAAGGGAAGGCTCATTGATGCTGCACCACCACATTCTCAGCTTTGCGGGCTGTGCTGCTGCTTCAACAAGCAAAAGCAGAAGAAGGAGAAGGAGCCAGAGGACTGAACCAGGTGTGTTCCTGGCAGGTCCACGCCTCAGGGAGAGAGCCCGCAGGTTCTCCGATGAAGCATTGGAGACATTGGTTTTCGCTGTAGAGAGACAGAGGACTGTGCTCTACCCGACAAGTGGCAGGAGGCCCTCGCCACAAGTCTTCTGCACCATATGGAGTGAGATAGCACAACATGTCTCGGGCAGCACTGTGGTCCCCAGGACACACACACAGTGCAGAAAGATATTTAACAACCTCGGGTGGTCAGGGTGAGTGAATGCTTCAACAAATGCTACATACCACCATCTGTACCATAATCTTCACTCACTGCCCAAACACTCCACCAGCACTCACCCACCAACGATCTCAATCTACCAACACTTACACCTATATCTCACACCTTGCACACAATGACAGCTATTCAACTATGGCAGCCACATCACCCAAACACATTGCTCCACACTCACTCACACACTTTCCTTTCTCGTGCAGGCCAAGGTGGCTCACAACAGGAGGGAGCAGGAGCACCCAGGCGGGGGTGTCTGTCTGGGTGCCAGGTGGTGGACGCCGTGGCCACTGGTGACATTGACCCCCTTGGGGACAATAACAGTATGTTCATCCCTACTCCTTCTTCTCACATCCCACTTCCCCCTCACCCCACAAGCATTTCAGTTTCCAGCTAATCATGCCGTAGCCATGCATTTCTCCTTTCCTGCCCCCCTCCTCTCACCTTAACCCGACTCTTGTGCCTTTATGCTTTCAGATAATGAGCAAGCACCTGAGCAGCCTGTCCCTGAGGGTACCGTAGAGAGCGAGGTGGGAGAAGAGGAGGAGGAAGAACACACTGCGTCACTGCATGTCTCACCCGCAGACACCAGCTCAGATACTGGCATTACGTGTTCTTTAGAGGCTAGTATAGTAGCGGGATCTGTACAGGTTGAGGCACCGGGGAGGAGTGAGCTGAAGCAAGGCCAGGGGGAAAGGGTAGCTCAGGGGCCAGCTCCCCGGGGAGTGAGTTCATGCGCGAGTTCTGCTGCACAGGTCTCAGATAAGGACCTCGATGGGGAGGCCTTTAGAAAAGGGTGATGGGCACGCACATGGAGATGATAGGTGCAATGGCAAGGTTACCCGAGACCCTCTTGGTAATGGTAAGGAGCATAGAGGAGGCCGCCATCTGCAAAGGATGGTAGACTCTGAGAGACCGTGGCGACCCAGACCTGATGCCGCTTGTGATGGACAATCTAGCAGCTTCCATTGCAGCACAGGCAGAAGTGACGCAACATCTTAGTGCTGTAATGCAGTCTATGCTTGGTGGCATCCAATCTCAGACTGCTCTCATGCAGTCTCAGCTTGATGCCACGCAAGATCTGACTGCTGCCATCATGGCTGGGTCTACCACCATCGACCGGGGCTTTCACGGAGTCGCAGCAGGTCAGCAATCTGTGCTGCAACAGATTTCAAGGGATGTTGAGGTGCTGCCCAGGGGAGTGGTAGTGGGTCAGTGGAGAAGGAACCTGCTGTCCTCTTTCAGGATGACAGCATTCCTGCTCCCACCACTGCCACTCCGCCATTGCCCTTGTCGCTGCCTGTCATCCAGCCAGCCCAGACTGCTGCCACCCATGCTGAGTTGGTGCAGTCTACAACTGGGCCTTCAAGGTCCAGAGCTGGTTGAGGACATCTTGCAAGGCCAGCTGAAGTGTCCCGCATGGACAATCAGCAACCTTCCACCAGCCCTGCTGCAGCCACTGGGCCAACACTTTGTAGGAGCACTAGAGTAGGCAAAGGCACAGTAACGACAGGCTCTAAGGAAGTGCACAAGAGAGTGTAAATATGTGTTCACTGATTTTTGATAAATTTATTAATTCACTTACCATTCTTTTGTGGTGTCTGTCACTTCAGCTTTGTGGTATGATATGACCTGTGAGAGGGATGGAATGATAGGGATGTGGTGAGCAAAGCAGATCTGGGCTTTAAGCCATCCTGGTTTGAGGCTGAAGGTCTTCTTCGAGTAGGTGGCAGAGTTCTGAGACCACCTCCTTGGTGAGGCAGAGCCATCGAATACACTGGTCCTCACTTAATTGAAGGTAGGAGAAGTGATCTCGGAATACCCTCGGAGGGTAAGGCCTCGGAGGGTGAGAACTATGATGTGCCTCCTCATCTTTCTGCGCACATGTTCCCATCTTTCTCGCTCCATATGCTCCCTCCGCCGTAGATCCTGGCGGGCGAGGTAGCATGCCAGTACAGCCCTTATTAACGTTACCAAGTGTAGCAGTTTGATTCTTTGAAGAATAAATGTAGCTACTTTTTCATTGCCACAAGACTCCTGATACAAAAGAACCTTGAAATTACTGACTGAAACTTTTGCAGTTGGTGAATCTGACAAGAAACCACTGAAACTGCACTAACCTGATAGCTGTGAGTTATTACTGATGATCCCTTTAAATAACGTCCCCGGAGCTGGCTTCCTGATGCTTCATGCCAGCTCTCCCTGTCGGTGTTTACTCCAGGTGCTAAGGCAAGTGGCAAGAATCAATTTAGCAGATCAGGCAGTCAGTGAGTGTAGCATACTCACTGACATCATGATCCACCTGGCGTTGGCGTTCCCGACAATACCTCTTACCGGCGGTGCTACGGGGGGGAGGGCATAATTTGGCGTGCGATGCTGAATTCACCTCGCTCCAACGATACTGGTCTAGTGCCCCATTAGTTGCTGCCGCTAACGAGAGGCAATAAGGGGATGATTTTTTCCCCCTGAATCAATTTGGTTAGAGTTAAGGAACAAAAGAGTAGCTGTTACATTGCTGGGTGTTTACTATAGACCTCCAAATAGTGAGAAAAAAATAAAGGAGCAAATATATAGGCAAATTTCAGGGAAATGTGAAAGTAATAGAGCAGTAATAGTAGGAAGCTTCAATTACCTTAATATAGGCTGGGGGAAAAAACAGAGTAAAGAGAAAGCAGGCTGAAGAATTCCTAAAATGTGTACAGGAGAAATTTCTTTATCAGTATGTTTCTAACCCAACGAGGAAGGAAACAGTGCTGATCTAGTTCTGGGGAATGAAGTAGGACAAGTGAAGTGTGTTTCAATGGGAGAACATCTGGGTAATAGTGATCATAATACAATTAGGTTTAAAATAGTTATGGAAAAGGAAAAAATAAATAAAAAGTGAAAATACCCATCTTGAAGGGAGATAATTTAAGCGAATTGAAAACAGATCTAGCACAAGTGGTCTGGAAACAAAGATTGGCCAGGAAAACAATAAATGAGCAATGGCAGGCCTTCACGGCAGAGGTAGTTTGGGTACAAACTATTATTGAAAAAGGATATAAGAAGGACAAAGAAAGAGTATGAGAAAAGATTAGTGGGTAACATAATAGGGAACCCAAAAATGTTTTATAACCATCTAAAAAGTAAAAGAATAGTTAAAGTAATTGTGGGGCCGATTAAGGACAAAAAATGAAATCTGCCTTCACAAAAGAAGAGGATGAAGCTAATGCCGCGGTAAAGGATTGGGTGGTGGGGAGTGGGGGGAGGTAGAGATATTGGATAGGATAAAAATAGTTAGAAAGGAGGTGCTAAATAGATTGCCATCACTCAAAGTTAACAAGTCACTCGGTCCAGATGGGATGCATCCTAGGTTGCTGATGGAAGCTCGGGTGGAGATAACAGAAGCTCTGACCACAATCTTTCAATCTTCCTTGGATATGGAAGTTGGACCAGAGGACTGGAGGATTGCAAATGTTACAACCCTGTTCAGTGGTGGTAAAACTACTAGAGGCTATTATCAAGGACAACATTAATTCTCACTTGGAGAAATATGGGTTAATAAAGGACAGCTAGCATGGATTTATTAAAAGCAAATCATGTCTGAGTAACGTGATTGAGTTCTTTGTTGAAGTAGCAGAGAGTGTTGATGAAGGTAGTACAGTAGATATTGTATATATGGACTTTCAAAAGGCATTTGACGGAGTTATTCAGAAAATAGAAGCACATATTATTAAAGGAATGGTGGTAACTTGGGTATGTAATTGGCTAAGGGAGACAAGGCAGAGAGTAGTGGTGAATGGATGTATTTTTGACAGGAGAGACGTATGCAGTGGAGTCCCCCAGGTGTTGGTATTAGGACCATTGATATTCTTGTTATATATAAATAACTTGGACTTCGGTACATGGAGTACATTTTCGAAGTTTGATGATGACACAAAACTTGCCAATGTAGTAAATACTGAGCAGTCTTCAGGAGGACATAGACAGACACATGGCAGATGCAATATAATGTGGATAATTGTGAAGTGGTGCACTTTGGGAGGAACAACATGGAGAGGCAGTATAATCTAAATGGTACTATTTTGAGGGAGGGTGCAAGAGCAGGGGGACCTGGGCTGCATATTTACCAATCTTTGAAGGTGGCAGGGCAAGTTGATAAGGTTGCTAAAAAAGCATATGGGATACTTGGTTTTGTAAATAGGGGCACTGAATACAAAAACAAGGGCACCA
The DNA here is from genome assembly GCF_052327205.1 of Somniosus microcephalus. Classification (NCBI taxonomy): domain Eukaryota; kingdom Metazoa; phylum Chordata; class Chondrichthyes; order Squaliformes; family Somniosidae; genus Somniosus; species Somniosus microcephalus. The sequence continues at coordinate 419,346,679 of NC_140987.1, read as the reverse complement.
CACTTTAGCAAGGCTGTGAAAGCCTTGGCGAGAGTACAGATGGGGTTTACCAGGATGATACTAGGGATGAGGGACTTCAGTTATGTGAAGAGATTGGAGAAGCTGGGATTTCCTTAGAGCAAAGACGGTTAAGAGGAGACCAAATAGAGGTATTCAAAATAATAAGGGGTTTGATAGAGCAAGTAGGAAGAAATTGTTTCCTCTGGCAAGTGGGTCAGTAACCAAAGGTCATAGATTTAAAATAATTGGCAAAAGAACTGGAGGGAAAATGAGGAGAAATCTTTTCACACAGAGGATTGTTAAGATTTGTAATGCACTACCTGAAAGGGTGGTGGAATCAGATTCCATAGGAACTTTCAGAAGGCAATTGAACATAAGAATTAGGAGCAGGAGTAGGCCATACGGCCCCTCGAGCCTGCTCCGCCATTCAATAAGATTAGGCTTATCTTCGACCTCAACTCCACATAAGAACATAAAAATTAGGAGCAGGAGTAGGCCATACTTGAAGAGAACTAACTTGCAAGGTTGTGGGGAATAAGATGGGGTGTGCGACTAAATTGGACAACTCTTTCAAAGAGCCAGCACAGGCACGATGGGCCAAATGGCCTGCTTCTGTGCTATAAGATTCTATGATTCTACTCTGCTTGGGGTCATTCTTTGCCTGTTCGAAAGAGGTCCTCCCTCCTGAACCTTATGTTCTGCATTCTGCAAAGCAGGGGTCCCTATGTCCTGCAGCAATGCTCTCTGACATTTTCAGAAAAAATAAATCTATTATCACCACGCAAATCAAAGTCTTGTGTTGTGTTTGCAGGACCAGCGAGAGGGCTCCCAATTTGTGAGGGGCAGGTGGGGTGCACGCGCCACTCTGGGTACATCTTTGGCATTCGCCATACGCAATATATCAGTTCCCTACTGAGCCAGGCTAGCAGGAATTCCCAGCATCGGGAGTCCCCAGCCCTGGCTCTGCCTCCTGACAGCATTTCTGTCCCTTACAGGGCATGTTGAAAACTCCCGGAAATGACTGGGCCCCACACAACCAGGTCTCTGCTATTTTCCAGGGTAGTTCTAACAGTTTTATAGCAAGAGAGCGGTGGAACCCCTATAGATTTTTGAGCCCAGATTGCTTAGGCATAAAAATGGAATGGAATCCTCAGAAGGTATTCACTGAAACATATAGAAGAACTAAATTAATGGAAATAGATTGAAACCAATAGGTCATAAGAACAATAGGATTCCTCTTCTTCAGTTACTTCTTTCACTTATTCCAGTCTTAACTGAGACATGTTTCTCTTCTTTTGACTTCCTTCATGAAAATGGATTCATTCTTAGTTGTTATGACTATAAATAGTCCTGTGTGATCAAGCTAGAATACTGTCAGCACTTACAATTAACCTATACTTGACCTTTTAGGTCATTTCTAACTGAATTTACTGCTGATATGCTTCCTCTCATTTTCAACCATAGGTTCGACAAATCATTGTGACAAGAATTTCTACTTTGATGATCAAGCATTATGCTAGTTTTAACCTTGAATACGTTATCTCTGCAATAAATCTTTAATAGCATCAAGGCAGTGGTGAAGATATAGCAGGCAGTGATTCGTGCCAATGCATTGCGTCCCTAAAAAAAATGCTTTTTGTTGGTTAAAATTTAATGTACAGTTCCATAAACACAGTGAAGCTGCTGTGCCTTGGGCGCCTATTCCATTTGTGCACTTGAGGCATTTATGCCTTGCAAATTGGCATATGGTGTTGAACATGAAATGGCCTTCATGTCCTTTTCTCAAAATGGAAACTGGCATTGTTTCAGCAAAATGAATACCTCTTACAAAACATTGCATTTGATAGCTTTATTATTCACAAACATGCCTCAATAGTTGTATTCAATACTGGTTATTATAAGACCTCCTGTGTTTGTTGATTTCAAAGTTCAGGTCTTCAATTCTTGCTTGCGGGTATCAAAGGTAACTCATAGAACATGTTTTAAATTCTTCCCCATTTTCCGTTACCATGGAAACAGAAAAAAGATTGAATTCTGTATCTCCTTAGTTTATGTATCTCAATTGCATTTACAGATGAACTTGTCATTGTGTAATTAAGTGGGGATGTCATTATTTCCTTCTGGTCTGAAGACTACACATTAGAGCTCATATTTTCTTTTTTTAATTTAGATGGTTACATACATATCTTTTTATGATAAGTGAATTCCCACAGGTGTTGGCTGAGGCAGTTTTCTATGAGTGAACAGTGCAACACAACAAGCGTGATGGATGGGTTTAATTCAATATTCCTAGATTGTCTTTGATGTTGCTCTGGTACCAGTGTGAAATAGGCCCAGAATTAAATTATCATTGCATCTGCTCTTTATCATCATTCCTCTAGCCAGCAGCCATGGAGGCCACTTGAGTCAATGTGAAAACAAGAATTCTTAATATTACCTGAAATCCTCACAGCTCTTCAAAAATATTCAGAAGAAGATCCTTACGCGTGTTCTTAGTTATATTTGTTTTTAGTGATAATAGCTATTTTGTAAGGATAAATGAACAATTAGTCTCTTAAAAATTACACAAGCAAATAAACTAAGTAGTCGTGCTCAGAATGAAGTTGTGCGATTGGAGGCCTGGTTATGATCTATTCAACTGATCTACCATGGTGAGGAAAAAGGTGTGTGTGTGATTTTTCAAAATATGAAAGTCCTTTACTGTAGGTATGGTCAAGTATGGGTCTCAAGCCAGTACTTGTAGAGTGCAATATGCAAATAGTAGAGATGGGATATGCTACTGGCTCTACATTGTACTGTGCTCAGCAACAATGCAGTTCTGTGGAAGTATATGTGCCATAGGCAGAACTCTATGCCCCAACCAATTAATACCGTTGTTAGAATAGTGCAGATGAGGGCATCATCTCTCTTGTAACATAAAGAAATATTTATTTTACATTAGGGCCCTGTCAGTTCACAGAATGAAAAGTACAGTTTGCCAAGAAAATACTTTTTTTGCGGCACCAAGCTGAAGAACACTGAATTTTTATATTATACTCTGAAGAAGACCGAAGCAAACCTGGCGAATGAATATTCACTCCAGAATTATGTGGCTTGCCCAAAAACTCTCGGCTGAAAATTCAGTAGCCTTAGCGCCTCATTTGAGGCGCTAGAGGGCCTTGCGCCGGAGTTATGGCCAGTAGTGAAATTCCCTGGGGCCCTAAATCGGCGTTGCTCCGGTAGCGCTGTGCCGGCACCGATGATGTCATCGGTGTGCGCAGCGTCCCAGTTGCCGTGGTAACCCGCCCGAACTCCGAAATTGAGTTGCGGCCGCCTCGCCCGTGGCAGCCGCAACCAGCGTTTTGTCAGAGGTGCCTTACTGCAGTTAGCGCCGGCGCATTAAAGGCCCCGCGGCGGCCGGCCGCTTTCCCGCCGGCCGCCTGCCCGCAGCTCCCTCCCCGGACTTCTCTCCCCCCCCCCCCCCGGAACAGATGCAAGCCCGGCACTTGTCCGAGGTGCCGGGCTCATTTTTAAGCAGATTTGCGCGGGCCGCGGCCGGGTGCAGGCAGCTCCTCCTTAACGGAAGGAGGAGGCCTGCACTTCCCCAGCCTGCCGCACCGCATCGGGTGCCGCAGCGCCGGAATTGCGGCGCGAAACGGCAGTTAGCGCCCTTTTCCAGGCGCTAAGACCCTTCAGTAGCGCCGGCAGCCGTTTGGGCGCGGCGCCACTGAATTTTTGGCGCGCGCAGGGGACTTAGCGCCGGCACTAATTTCCGGCGCTAAAGCCCTGGCTAAGCCAAAACCCAATTTCTAGGCCAGTCTGTTAATGTATGATCACTCACATGCTCCAACAACATGTACTTCAAAATTGCATTGGGGGTGTCCTATATATATCATAGGATCCCGATTTGCTTCTTAAAAGTGGCCTCCAGCATGAAATAGGTGAGGACTCCGGCTGCCCATCTAAATTATTACTACTACTACTTACATTTATATAGCACCTTTAACATAGCAAAACATCCCAAGGCGTTTAACAAGAGCATAATCAATAAAGAATTTTGACACCGAGCCACAGAAAGAGATATCGGAACAGATGACCAAAAGCTTGGTCAAAGAGGTAGGTTTTAAGGAGCCTCTTAAAGGAGGTGAGAGAGGTAGAGAGGCGGAAAGGTTTAGGGAGGGAATTCCAGAGCGTAGGGCCAAAGCAGCCAATGGTGGAGCGATTAAAATTGGGGATGCACAAGATGCCAGAATTGGAGGAGGACAGAGATCTCGAAAGCTTGTGGGGCTGGAGGAGTTTACAGAGATAGGGAGGAGCGAGGCCATGGAGGGATTTGAAAACAAAGATGAGAATTTTAAAATTGAGATGTTGTCGGACTGGGAGCCAATGCAGGTCAGCGAGCAAAAAAGGTCTCTACCAAGATGGCGGTGGCTGGAGTGCCAGCCTTAATGGGGTGGTAAGTGACTCAATGCCACTATTGGTCTGCTATCACCCCATTTACACCAAACGGCCACAGTTAAAATCGAAGCCATTATCTGTTTCAATCGTACGCACTTGCTTTTACGCTGTTGCAGTTTTCTTATGCTGCTGGCTCCTGACACACAAACCTCCTTCAGCCATTGACAAGCCCAGAGTAAACTTGGGAAATTTGCTAAGGTTGGCTAAGGTTTGAGTAGCCTGCTGACATTTACTGGGTAGGCTTACACATGAAAAATGATATCTGAGCTGAGAAAGCAGTGGGTGTCCAATGCCTAAGGAAAATATCACAGCATTAGTTAGCATCTCCAGAAGAGAAGGCAGAAGAAAAAAAATCTCACAGCCGTAAATTTCATGCATGTGGTTGAGCAGAAAAATATAATGGTTCTTAGTCCTGCATCCAGTATCATAAATGACTTTAAAGATCACAGCCTCGGAAAATCTAAGCACTGTGTCCAACTGAGAGCCACAAAAATCCCTGTATAAATGTGTATCAAAGTCTACACCAAGGCTGCCAGCCTCACTTCCTTAATCCCAGTTTGATTTATCACACTTCTCTCCGCTTTGAGCTAAAGAGAATGATGTCTTGTTTTAATTACAAGGAGTATTTCTATCTATTTTAAGAGAAATAATCTCACACAATCTTCTAAATGATCTCAGAATTCAAGACAATGCTGACTCAGAGAGAATCTGAATTTTATATGAAGAATATGTAATTATTGATGAATCTGAATAAAATGTATCTATATTCCAAGATTCATTAAGAAGATTTTTATTTAAATTGGAGGCTATGCTTGTGCAAACCTCCAGACTCTCTTCATCCATCTGGCAGATAATATATAAAATGTTTATCCAATAAGATTTTCATTTTGGACTTGTCCAGAAAATAGTAACGATGCATTGTCATCCTGTGAAAATTGGTTAGTGAACCTTTTTAGTTGAGGAGGTTGAGCAACAAATAAACTTTTGATGACATCAGACATAAGGTCAGTTCCTACAAATATTCCACAAATTGCATTGGCAGATAATTACTGAATATAGAATGGTAACGATGGTTCTGAGCTATTCAGATTTTATTGAACACTGATATTATGGATACGGAGGTTCACAATTAATGTCTTGACCAATACCACACTGAAGCAGTCATCAAAAATGTCAAGAAGATTTAGATTGACTTATTGACCTTCTCCCATGAATTTTTCACCTACCTTTGAGGGCCCCCGCTTCCTGGCCAAAAGTTTCTATCAAGTGGAGTGTCCATGGAAGACACTTCACCCCGTAGGCCATCGGAAAGGCTTTGGGGTCCTATCTACTTAATAGGATGGGATCAGGCTCCCATCTGTGGCAGGCCAGTACCTCAGCCTTCTGTAGGGGTTTTTTTCCTGCTCTCTTGCCCGTTCTGGCCCCCTGCCAGGCTTCGTGCAAGAATTACCCTTGAGTGGTTCGACCCACCCCCCCCTACGGTTCTAGACCTTGGACTTAGATGCAGAGAACAGTAGTGCAGAGAAGAGGACTCAATAGACCAGGCTGAATAGCACGAAATGGATGCTTTTATTTTTAAACAGTTTGAAGCATTACAAAATACATGTCATAGGCACAGATTAAAGTAACTACAATCATGCACAAATTTATGAACTTGACTCTATGGAAATGGGGAACACACGGCACATCGAAAAGGGGGAAACACATTACGATTTCCCTTAACTCCCTCCCCTATACCTAAACTAAGTTTCGACCTGGGGAACTTGGGATCATGCTCACCACTCTCGAAATCGCGAAAAGGGGTTCGCAGACTTTTTGACACCGCTTCCCGTCGTCACGTGGATTGGAAGCTTCTGGCGCAGTCGATATTCTCTCCTCCCTCGAGGCGGTGGGGTAGACCCAGCCTCGATGAGCGCTCGTCAAGGTTGAGATCCACTAAGTCGATTTGGGTTCATGGAGTAGACCCAGATGCAGGCTATGCACATGGGAGAATCTTGTGGCCTAGATCGCCGGTTCTCCAGAGGGTTTCTTCTCTGTCAGCCTGGGTCGTCGATGATCTCCCGACCCCAGTACCCGGGCCACCCTTGTCGTCTTCTCGTCGTGGCCGAGCCTTGTTTGGCTGCACACCGGCCACGTTGTCCTTTTTCCGAAACCGTCCGTCTTTAAAAAGACGAAAACGTTTTCATCGATCTGCCGAAGTGGAAGAGGCGCCGATCCGGGCACCGTCCGCCCTTCGTTCGTTCCTCGTAGAAGAAAGTTCTTGAAGAAATGGAAGCCTGAAGTCGCCCAACAAGAAGCCGTAGCAGTGAAGAAGTAACTTAGATGGACTTTCAATCCATAGTTATACTCTTTTGGGACAGTCTTATCTCCCGCCAAATCATAGTCCTGTCTTTGTATTAATTTTGGCGGGCAGAAATCTCTGCAGGGGCGCTTTGTCTTGTAACGGAGCCGGTGATAACTTAAACTGGCCTTCCTGGCCGATAATGTCTGTTAATGTCCTTTGCATTGTCACCGCGGCTCGGTTCGCATATTGATCGGTCCGGACATTTTCCTTGATGGCTGCTAAACGGTTTTTCCTTTGTACGATAAATGGGTATAAGTGTTTTTACATTGTCCGCCCATATCTTGATGGGCCCCATCCTGTACTTATAATCCATTGAATATGTATGCTGTTGCTCTGAGTTTCGGTTCCCAGATACTGGCTTTCGCGGGCTCACTGTCTTCAATCCACAAGCCTGTCTGGCTTGCAGTAACAGAAATAAAATGGTTCATAAACTGATCACGGGGCCTGGCGGCCATTTTGTATGCCCTTTTATCAAAGGTTTTTCTGTGCAAGCTTACTTTGGTCAATAAACAGTCTTATTTTATCCAGTTTTCTTGCGTGATTTTTGCTGAAAATTGCGAATCTTACACATCTATTAAAACAGAAGTGCGAAAGGCGGAAAACTAGCGAGAAGTCTATCGCTTTGCTTTTAACTCCAGTGCCGCCCGGTTTCCATCGGGCAGAGGAAATGAAAATGCCCCTTACAATTGCTCCAATCTTTATACATTCACAGAAACCAAATCCATCAAATTCGTAAAACAATTAGTTGCCTCCAGCTGTATTCTATTCTTACACAACTAACACGCAAAGAAAGAAAGGGTGGATGCAGTGAAAAGTCAAGCTCTACCTCTCCAAGTAAAGGTCACATCAGCATTAGCTTGCTTTGGGTTAGGTTTGTTTCAGATACAGTCTCAGCATCCAGAGATCCATGTGATGTTGTGCGTCAGTGCCAGTACTTTTGTCAGGTCCTGATGCCTTGGGTCGGCACAGCAGCAATAACAGGTCAAACATGACTTCTATCAAAAATAATTTACAGAGTATTTGCTGTAAGACACTAAATACTAGTAGATCGTTAATCAGTATAGTTGTGCCCATTACATGCAAGCAACTTACAAGCTAGCATTCTAATTCAATACTGATAAGAGAATTTTATGACACATCACTGTACGTTGATATAATAATGAAGAAAAATAGGAGGCTAAACACAGATAAGAAGGAACACCACCACTCCTTTCCTTGATTTGAATCATGCCGAAAAGGAGAGAGGAAGGGAAGAAACAAGACTTATCCTAGAAGTTAATATTTATGATATTAGAAATTGTACATATTTAGGTAACACCTCTTGTTAAAATAGTGGACAATGGGATATAATTTGGATATATTAAACAGTTTTACTGTAATATTTCAGAACTGTTATTTCTAAGCTATTCTTATTCTAGAAATTTAAATCTTTAATGGTATATATAAATTCCAACTGTTACTTTTTGGGTCTCTCTAATGTTCTTATTCTAGATTTTTACAGCTTCTGAATTTTTAGATCACTATGTAAGTCCCAACTCCCTATGACTTTGGGAGTATTTTCACTAGCTTTGATATTTAGGTAACCTTTCAGTAATATTCCCAGGGATCAAAGAGAAAATCTTTCCGATAATTATTTTAGCTATTGGAATTCTCCTCTCTTGAACAAACAGTAGAATATCACAACATCATGTTTCATGTTAGGTTTAAAATATTCATCAAATTTGTTGAACAAATGTTCAAGTGAATAAATAATAGTAATATAACACACACATTTCTACAGTAGGAGTTACACTATGTAGCGCCTTGAAATAAAAATATTTTAAAAATCACAATCCCTACACTAAATTACTATTCTTTTGCATTAACATTTTATCTACACGATGATCCTTTTCCTCTAATATCTCCCACCACTACAGAGGTTGAACTTGCCTGACTTAACTCTGAATGTTCCAAGCAGATGTTTTCTGCTCAGTTCCGCTCAGCTAATATGTTCTCCAAACAGTTTGGGTTTGAATAACTGACAGCCAAATATAAAAATAACAGGCTTTCATGCACCTAACTGAGCAACTTACTGGCAGCAAGTTCCTTGGAGCTTCAGCAGAAGATTGCGGAAAGCCCGGATACACTGCATAAAAGATTGGCAAATACATTGCATAAAAGGGGTTTCTGCCGATCTTCCGCCAAAGTTGCATTGGATAATTCCAGCTTATGTGTTTGTTTGAAGGTGGCTTAATCCTACGTTCAAACCTACAGTTCGAAAACCAATTCAAACTATCCTCACAACGTTTGTATTGATCTAGGTTGGGAGATGGAATTTTACTGCAGCCGGCTTTCAAACAGCTTGGGGTAGAATATTCACAGGAATTCTCCTGTTCTTCCACCATAACTTTGGCAGAAACCTTGGAGGAATTGCATAAATGGTCATTTATACCGTTTCTCCAGGGCTTCTGCCTTAATTATGGCAGGGGATTGGGAGAAGCTCTGTGGAAATTCTACCCTTCATGTATTAGGTGTAATTTTAACTTTTGGCAATACCTGTAGTATAAATGGGGTGATATCGGATTGGCCATCCCTTATACACCACTCAATGGAAACAAAAATGGGGAGAGGTATATAATGGGCAGTTGAACCGGTATCACCCCATTTACACGATTGGCAAAGGTTAAAATGACCCCCTTGTGACTGAATTGAAAAGACAAACAATAAGCCTAAACTAGACAAAAATATTTCATTTTTGTCACACTGTATGTCTATTCCTGCTGTCTGTACTGAATTAGTTTTATTACTACTTTAGAAAGAGACAAAACACAGGAGAGACATATATCACATTTGTTACTGTGACCTCACACACAAGGGATATGATGATGCATTTCAATTAAATTTGCACCAAGGCATTGTGTCTTTGCAAATAAACAATGATAAGACTAACAAACAAATGATACCGATTTAACAGTAGCAACAATCAGTTCTCTAAATTTGTAATTGGTTTGAAATTAATATTGGAGTAGATGCTTGATGGGAATTCTGTATTGAATATATCAGCAGGTGATAGGGAACAAGTGCCATAACAGTGTTCCTGAGGGTTTTGGTGCAGATTTAAGAGCCATGATTTGCCATGGGAGCAGAAAGTACATGAGGAGTTAGTTTAATCCTGCACCAATCTTATTTCTATCAGTTTGTATTTTAGTTTCATCAAGTACAAAGAAAAACTTGCCATTAACTGTGCTTCACAGCCAATGAAATACTTTTGAAGGGTAGTTGCTTTGAAATGTAAGGAAACACGGCAGTCAATTTGCACACAGCAAGGTCCCACAAACAGCAATGACATAAATGTCCAGATAATCTGTTTTAATGGTGTTGGTTAAGGGATAAATGTGGCCAGGACAACAGGAGAACTCCCCTATTCTCCTTCAAACAGTGCCATGGGATCTTTTGAGCCCACCTGAATGAGCAGTCGGTTTAACATCTCATCTGAAAGACGGCACCTCTGAGTGCAGCACTCCCTCAGTGCTGCACTGAGGCGTCAGCTGGATTTGTGCTCAAGTCTCTGGAGTGGGCGTAAAGCCATAACCTTCTGACTCAAAAGTGAGAATGCCACCACTTAGCCAAGGTAGACACCTTAGATAAAGTGCAAAATGATAAAGTAGGAATGAGGAGTGATAGAGAAGACAAAGGGGGTTAAATAGAAAACCCCCCAAAAATAGTTGTGGGGATCACGGTACGTGATTAACCCATGCCCATTCATTGCGTTGCAGGCAGCTTGTTAAATTCATGCCGCCAGCTGATTTACGTGATTGCTGCGTGCAGCCGGAGCTACCTGCGCTGTTCATTGGCTGCGCACATCAGCAGGGGGCCCGATATTGCGGGACACTGGTGCAAGTTAAAGGCAGCCTGCATCTCTTGAAGTGGAGGTGCATTGTGGCTGCAAGCAGAAGTGGGAGTACTTTGTGAACTGAATCTGTGCTGTAATATATTGAAGAATGGCTGAACATGCAAGAGAACGCACACCAAAGTTTTCTGATTATGCACTGGAGGCCTTGGTGCAAGACTTGGAAAGAAGGAGAGACATCATGGGCAGGATTTTCATTGGGCCGTGGAGGAGGGATTGGAGGCGTGTGAGGGGTTAAAATTGCAAAAACTGGCGTGCGGGCCCAACCCCGCCTCCATCCCGCCTCCAAGCAATTTTCATTAATTCGTGTCTAATGGTCCTGCCTCCGTCCCAACTCCAAGAGGCAGGATAGGCCCTTAAGGCCCTTAACAAGCACTAAATTGCCTCTATAATGCCATTTTGAAAGGCCTTTGTAATTTTAACCCTTTTCCCACTTGAAACATGCCTGTTCTGAAACACGACGGTGAAAACTGACGGTAGCACAATTAGATTGCTGAGTACCAGCTGCAGCTCAACCATTATAGAGGATATTTGATCAGCCATCATTTACAGGTGGCAGGACTTTGTAGTCTCAGGTCTGGGGAGCTTTTAGAAGGCATAACCATAGCTGTGGAAGTTTGGAGCCAGACACCCATCTCCAGTGTGACTTCCTGGGAAACCCCTCTCACCACCTTCACTGAGCGCTTCCTCAACTGAGGCATATACCAGAAGCATGGGAGCCATTTATTTCCTTCCCTTCTGGGCATTAGATGAGGACGAACACCAGCCGCGGCACCAGCAGAACCAGGAATAACAGCAGCACCAACAGCAGCAGCACCAACAGGAGCGCCAAGCTGCTGCTCACCCACCTGAAGCTGCACAGGCCAGAAGGGGCCAGCGCATGGAAGCCCGTCGGTGCAGGAGATACCCCTAAACAGGGTCTACAGACACAGGGTCAGTTACCTCAACATGTCTGAGCAGCAGTGCCAAAGGCAGCTCCGACTTTCGCGAGAGGTAGTGGGTGACACCTGCACAATGCTGCAACAAGACCTGCAGGCCAGAGGACCAGGTGGACAACCCTTACCAGTGGCCGTCAAAGTCACCACCGCACTCAACTTTTTTGCCTCAGGCTCATTCCAGGGATCAGCAGCAGACATCAGCGCCATCTCCCAGGCAGCCGTACACACTTGCATCACGCAGGTAACCGATGCTCTCTTTGCCATCGCGCACAATCACATCCATTTCACCAAGGATCAAGCAAGTGTCAAGGCGCGTGTGGTTGGATTAGCTAATCTGGCAGGCTTTCCAAGGGTGCAGGGCATTGTTGACTGCACACATGTGGCCCTTAAGGCACCCCATCGCAATCCAGGTATTTTTGTCAACCGCAAGGGCTTCCACTCCATTAACGTTGAGCTGGTGTGTGACCACAAGAAGGAAATTTTGCATGTTTGTGCCAAGTACCCTGGCAGTTGCCATGACTCCTTCATACTGCGCCAGTCTAGTGTGCCTCCGCTATTCAGTCCACCAGACCAACTTAACGAATGGCCACTTGGAGACAAGGGCTATCCCCTGAAGACGTGGCTAATGACACCATTGAGGAGCCCATCCAACAAAGCTGAGGAGAGCTACAACACCAGCCACATGTCCACCAGAGCCATAATCGAGCAAACCATCAGTTTACTGAAGATGCGCTTCAGATGCCTGGATAGATCAGGTGGAGCCCTGCAGTACTCAGCAGCCAGGGTATCCAGAATGGTTGTGGTTTGCTGTGCACTTCACAACATGGCACAGCGTAGTGGCTTGCAGATTCCTGAGGACCCAGTGGCTTGTCACATATCCTCCTCAGATGAGGAGGAGGAGGAGGAGGAGGAGGAGAGTGAAAACGAACATCTTGCAGGCGCCCATCAACCAGCGGCAGCAGTACGCGAGAACGTTGCTGCCCGGGATGCAAGGAACACACTCATCTTGGCCAGATTTGCTTAGGCTAGCCAATCAAGCACTTTTGCCTCACAGCTTCTTAACTGAGCATCGACAATGGCCAAGGACCAGCGGATTCCTAGCAATTTGACCACCATACTGAAAATTGCAAGTAATCCTAAGCCCTCAATGTGAAACTCCCATTCGCGAAATGACACACGCCACAACTACAGCAGTAGCCATCAGATTTTTTATTTACATTATTCATCTGATGGCTTTTTCACAGAAAGCATCAAATTTCACCCAAGTGACTACCCTTGTGACTATTTGTGCAGTATCTTTCTCTTACGCGTGCTCCTACGTGGTGCTTCCCCTGTGGCTTCAGCAGATGTGGAAGCCCCTTGCTCACTTTCCTGCTGCTCCTGTCTCGACACCTTTGGCAGGCGTCCTCTGGGGTTGTGAACCTGTGAGGGCTCGGCAACAGTCTGCTGCTCCTACGGCTGTGCAGGGGTTGAGACGCCAATCTCAGATGGGTGTGGACTCTGGTGGGGCTCTGACTGAGGGCTCTGCAGTGGCATGGAAGTTTGAGCGCTTGGAGAGGAGCCCCCACTTCCTTGATGTCTGCCACTAACTTCCCTCTCATGGGTCAGGTGCCCCTCAGCGCTTGCAAGTGGCTTGAGAGCACCTTGCTGCACATCAGGGGGGCCATGGCGACTTGTATCTGCACTGGCAGTCCTACTCAGAAGGGCTTCCATGAAGGTCTGGTTTCTCTGTTCAATAGATGACCATTGCTCCTCCAGAGATGTCATTCTATTCTGAACACTCACCATGTTTTCTGCACTCTGGTTGCCATCCTTTCCATGGTGATGCATTCATGCGCCAATGACTCCACAAAGGCTCTGCTCATGTTCGCTATGGACTCCTCCATTCGCTCCACACTCGCAGCGACCCTGGAGACAAAACCTGCCAGAGACTCCTGCATCTGTTCCTGGAGTTCCAGCACCACTGACCTTATGGATAGACCCAGAGGCAGAGGGTTGACATGCAGCTGAGCCGAGCTGGCAGAGTCCTGCACCCTCCGACTAGGACTCTCCACTGCTTTCCCTGTCTCCACAATCTGCTGATGCTCACTTGTGAGCTGTAATACACCAGGTGACAACACTACTCTATGTCACGAAGGTCCCACCGAGGTGTGAGTGTCTGTGCTGGTGCTGGGCGCGCTCAATTCTGCTGACACTGCGCCCTCAGAGGTTGCAGCTTCCTCTGAGGAGTCTTGAGGCTCATGCTGTTCCTCCTGGCTAGTGGGGACGGGTGCTAGCGATGGTCCTGTGGGGGAGTAAAGGAAAGAGTCAGAGATGTGATGCCAAGGTAACATGCACATTGCATATTGCAGATGATCATTAGTCCATCTGTTAGAGCTTCAGAATCATTATCAGCGGCTCATGCAATGTCAATGAGAGAGATGGAAAACTATTCTGTCACCAGCTTGCTGTGATGCACCCCTGTCCGTCCCCCACTTGCGCATCTTCCTCCACTCCTACGATCTCCAGGACCGCCTCCTCCCAGGGTGGCCCTCCTCCTGTCCTCGCTCTTTCTCGCTTATTGTGAGCTCTCTTTTCCTGCAATGAGGGAGACAAGTGGAGGTTGAGTGAGAATGAAGGAGTGAGTGCAGAGATTCCATAGCATAGATACTTAGAAGGAGACAAAGATGGAGTGAGGTGGAAAGGCCAAGGGCCCTCCCTGTGTGTTGTCAGTTGTTTTCATAGCATCACAGTGATAGGGAGTGTGAGGGCTGCATAGTCGAATAGTTAGGTGAATGTGACCATAGAGAGAGAGGGAATGGGTAAGGGTGCAGGGATGTCAGTGTCAAGTGGGATGTGGAGGAAGAGATTGCTAAAGCTGAGTGCTGGTGAGGAAAGGCAATGGGGATCAGATTGAGGGTGATGGGAAATTCATACTCATTTTTCCAGTGCGCAGAAGGTCATGAAATCTCTTCCTGCACTGAAGCCAGGTTCTGCGGGTTATTGACAACGAGTTGACCTCCTCTGCCACCTGGATCCACACAGCCTTGGTCTGCTGGGGAGGCTTCTTCCTCCCTGAAAAAGGGAAGAGCACCTCTTTGTGAGCTCTTGCTCCCTCAACTAAAGCCTGCAAGGCAACGTCATCAAACCTGGGAGCAGACCTAGGTCTCTCGCTGGTCATTCTGCCTCCAGGTCCCTGTAGCATGAAAGGCCAAAAGGTTGACAGTCTGTAGGAGAAGCAAGGCTTGTTGCAGACCTTAAATGCAGCAGCAATGATGACGTCATCGGAGGCGACTTTCAGACTGGAAAAACTAATTTGCCATGGGTTCCCAAATGTTGGAACTCCATTGGCCAATTAAGTTAAAATCGCATCAGTCTCTCACATCGATTTAGATTCGGGTGGATAACACGAAATGCGGATTACACGACCCCAGCCCGCCCCTGAATTAAAATCCAGCCCCATATAGCCACAGTGGGGCAGGAGGCCATCCAGACATATGCTCAGGAGGCAGTGAGAAGAAGTAACGGCAGAGGTCAGTTCCAGGAGTGATGCTGCAAGAACATGGATGCTGTGCAGGAAAAAGTTTAATGATCTGACATGAGTTATCAAGGTGAGTGAATTCATCTTTAAATAGCATATCCTACTGACTGCACCACTAGCTTTATCCACTGCTCAATTCATTACACCCTATCACTCACCTACCAACAATCTCTATCAATCAGCACTCAACCTTTCAATTCATATGATTTAGGTCACCCTCACACACTTACCACTGTTGCAAGCCTCGCACGGACAACTCACAGCTCGCACACACTGGCAGCTATACAACCATGACAGCCACATCACCCAAATGTATTGCAGGACACTCACTGACACATTCCCTCTTTCTTGCAGGAGAAGGTGGTGCATAACAGGACGCCACAGGAAAGAACTGGAGGAGGACAAGCGTGCCTGCATGTTTTAACCCCCAAGGAGGAGTCAGTGTTGGCCAACATAGGAAGGGACATTGCTGAGGCTGTGGCCACTGACGGGGCTAGAGGAATCAATGATGAAGGTCTCTACATACCTAATCCTCCTTCCCTCTTCCCACTCCTCCCTCATCCCACAATCTCATCTGACTCACAAGCTGCAGATAGTGTAAACACGCACTTCTTACTTTCTCCTCTCCCGTCACCACAACCCAACCCTTGTTCCTTTTTCATTACAGATATCCAAGAACTATAACCTTGACACTCAGAGGAGGAAGAAGAAGACAGTGAAGATGAACAGGCACAGTCACTCGATCTTACACTTGCAGCCAATAGCTCAGTGACTGACACTGCACATATTTTAGAGGCCGGGATAGAGGAGGGATCTGCACGTGGTGAGATACTGGGCACAAGTGCATAAGAACCAAGGCTGGGAGAAAGGATAGTGCAGGTGCCAGCTCGCCAGAGGGTGAGGTTGCAGACTAGTTCTAGTGCAGAGGAGTCAGATGAAAACTTTGATGGCCTAGGTTACAGAAGAAGGCTGATAGGCATACATAATCAAATGCTTGAAGCACTGGAAAGCCTGCCAAAAAGCCTGCGCACAAGGTCAAGGAGCATGGAGGAGTCCAACACCAATTTGGCACAGAGCTTTTTGCGAGCTTGGAGCCCATCCGTTCCACCATCGAATGGGTGGTCACCTCTATCAGCACATCTGTGGAACCCACCATGATGCAGCATCTGATCACCGATATCACAGCTTCCATTGCAGCACAAACAGCTTCCATCAAAGGTTTGACTGCTGCATTGGAATCTCAGACTGTTGCCTTGCAAGCTCAGACTGCTGCCATCTTGGCTCTGGAATCACTGCTCAAAGGGCTTCCAGGGTGTCACAGCAGTCCATCAATCTGTTCTCCAACAGATCAGCAGGATTGCTGAGATGCTGCCCCGGGAGAGTGGCAGTGCAACAGGTTTCACCACACAGCCCGGTGCCTGAAGTGGAGGGGTGCCCTGAACTACTGTCACCCTCTGACCCAAGCACCCCCACCCCCGGAGGAGCCCAGGGAGGACTCCTCTGCAGTCGATCCTGGGGGTGGGATGGTGACAGAGGTGGGACCAGCTGGTGCAGCCGAGCCATTCGCTATACCTTGTGTGGTGCACGGGTTGGCCACTGATGACGACCTCCAGGAGGAGGATGGTGACTCGGTGGAGGGCACTGGGGTTGACCACCTGGAGGAGGACGGTGACTCGGTGGAGGGTGTAATGATATCAGCAAATAGAGATGGTATTTGCCTGTTCGATTATGATGCCTTAATAGCATGTTTGCAGGTATTGATTACTTATGCCTGACCAGCAGAGGTCATGTGAGAGACAAGCAGTTTGGGTTTAGTTTCAGTTTCGTTCTAGATGCATCACGAGCATAATGGTGTCTCCTGAATGCTGTATAAAGAGTTGAACAGACATTAGATTAAAACTCATTCTCTTTCATAAATGTCTCGTCATTGAACCCACAAAGAAATCAATACATGGTGTCAGAAGTGGCTGAAAGAGATGAAGAGAAAAAAAATCTGAAGTAAATCAGCTCTCCACAAATTAGCAAGCCAAAAGAGAACATCGTTGCTTACCATTGGAGAATAGCTAACGAAGTGAAAAAATGGAAGGTTTACACCCACCGGCGACGCTTCAGTTAACAGGTAATGTGGCTGAAAATTGGAGGAGGTTCAAACAACATTTGGGGTTGTATTTATCAGCAATCGGAGCTGACGAGAAAAGCAATGAAAGGAAATCGTCACTGTTCTTACATGTCGTGGGTGATGAAGCGCTGGAGGTGTATAATAACTTCACATTTGCTGCTAATGGAGACAAAATGAAGCTAGATAAAATAATGGAACAGTTTGAGGCCTACTGCATACCTAAACGTAACGTGACGTTTGAGAGGCACAGATTTTTCACATGTGTACAGAAAATGGGTGATACTATTGATCAGTATGTGACTGAACTGAGAAACAGAAGCAAATCGTGTGAATTTGGGGGACTGACAGACTCGCTGATAAAAGACAGACTGGTGTGTGGTATTCCGGGTAATGGTCTAAGGGAAAGACTGCTAAGAGAGCAAGATCTAGACCTGGGAAAAGCCATAGCACTGTGTAGGGCTACAGAGACTGTGAAGTTGCAGGCAAAGGAGCTGTTCAGTGACAATAGCTGCAACGTGGATGCAGTGAGAAAGAACGGATACAAACCGTTTAACAAAAAGAGTGCCAATGTGAAAAAAGAGGCGTGGCCAGCGAACGAAAATGAAAGGGACAATCGAAAGACATGTAGTCGATGCGGTACACAGCATCCACCAAGAAAGTGTCCAGCATATGGTAAAACATGCAATAGTTGCAACAAGAACAACCATTATGCCCGTTGCTGTAAGAACCAAGCGCAACAAAGCAAGGTCCATACAGTAGATGAAAGCGGGATAGAGGAGTTCAATGTAGATGTTGTGTCTGAAAACAAAAAAGAAGAAAGAGACTGGATGTTGACACTAAAAGTGAATGACATACACATTCCATTTAAATTGGATACTGGAGCACAAGTTAATGTGATATCAGAGACTGATTTTAAGAAAATTAGACCCAGACCAAAGATACATGGAATCAAAGTGAAAGTGACAGGATACTCAGGTACTGAAATACCAGTGAAAGGAAGATGCATTGTCAAAGTGACACACAAGGACAGAGAGCACACGCTAGCATTAATCGTGGTGCCAAAGGATGTGCAAGCCATACTAGGTTTAAAAGCCTGTGAGAGACTGAACCTGGTAAAGAGAGTCCTCATTGTGGAAAGCGTAAGAGACAGTCTATGATGAACTGAATGTTGCGTACACACCGGGTAAGCTGATGTATACAGCAGACACGTTGTCCAGAGCTGTTGACCCAGGAGAGCCCGCAAACACAGTGAAAAGACTGAAGTACAAGGCAAAAGACAGTGGAACTGACTTCTACCAGAGCATGCTTGTATACCGCACAACGCCGCTCGAGTGTGGTATGTCACCAGCCCAACTCCTTATGGGACGTCGGCTAAGGTCAAACCTACCCATCCCGGAGAACCTCCTGAAAACAAAAGAGGGGGAGAAAGTGAGGAAGTTCAAAGAACAACAGAAAGAAAAGCAAAAGTACTACTATGACAGAGGAACACAAAACCTACCTGAACTCCACACTGGTGACCAAGTAAGGTTCAAAGACAAAACAAACACATGGACTCAGAAGGGAACTGTCCTGAGTGAAGTTCAACCAAGATCATACACCATTCAGACAGATGAGGGTGCTGTTCTGAGAAGAAATCGTCGAGATCTTCTCATGGGACCAGCCACAGCAGGTCAAGAGACTGATACTGTTGAACAACCTGATCACACAGCTGAGAACCAATCATCTGAGGCAACAACTCAGATTCAAGGACAATCAATCAGAAAATCCTCAAGACACGTGAAGCCTCCTGAGAGACTCATTGAGCAAATTTATGGACTATTGTTATAGAAGGAAGTAATGTTATCTTATTCTTTCTTCAAGTTCTAGTGTATTGACATATTTCATGTGAACACACAAAGCAAGGTTAAAAAACCTTGATCATGATAATGATAATGTAAGTTCATTAAGTGTTACAGTTAAAATGCAGATTAATACAAAGAAAACATGTTGTTAGTTAAAAGTAAAATACTTTTGTTTTAAGGAAAGGAGATGTAATGATATCAGCAAATAGAGATGGTGTTTGCCTGTTCGATTATGATGCCTTAATAGCATGTTTGCAGGTATTGATTACTTATGCCTGACCAGCAGAGGTCATGTGAGAGACAAGCAGTTTGGGTTTAGTTTCAGTTTCGTTCTAGATGCATCACTAGCATAATGGTGTCTCCTGAATGCTGTATAAAGAGTTGAACAGACTTTAGATTAAAAGACATTCTCTTTCATAAATGTCTCGTCATTGAACCCACAAAGAAATCAATACAGAGTGCACTGGGGATGACCTCCTGGAGGAGGATGGTGACTCGGTGGAGGGCACTGGGGACGACCTCCTGGAGGAGGACGGTGACTCGGTGAAGGGCACTGGGGATGATTTGGAGTCCATCACCAATGAGGTAGTGGATGCCCTCATGCTCCCTTCTGAGTCTCCCCTCATCCCCTTTGAGGAACTCCAGAAATTTCTGGTCGGTTGCCTGGGTCGTTGCAATAAAGTCCAGCTGGTCGGAGCTGGCGCTGCTCATGAGGTCTGCCCGCTCCGCTGCTAAGACCCTGAGCGTGGGCAAGGGCATGAGCCACAACAAACTGCGTCGGCTCAAGACGTTCCTCACTGGGCTGCTGAGGGAGTGGAGGGTAATGAGAGACTCCACTCCCTCCTCACAGTAGGTTAAGTGAAAGTTGCACTATGCTCTTTTCATGAAGATAACTATAGCCAGCCTCAACACCAACAGCAGCAGAGAGGCGCACCGCAGATTTATTAACTTCTTGCTCCTTAAGGAAGGGAAGTATGCAGTGTTATTCCTGCAGGAAACCCACACCGTTCCGGGAGACGAGGCTACATGGCGGCGATGGGGAAGTTGAGGAATCTGGTCGCGTCCTTCGACTTGGTGGACGTCTGGTGAAATCTCCATCCCAACTCCAGCGGCTTCACTCGTGAAGTGTGGAGGAGGAAGGTCCAGAATCGACCGCCTTTACATTTCCCCGGGGTACGTCTCCTGTGATCTGGTGGCTTCCATGCGGTTGATGCCATGCACGGACCACCACCTGGTGGGCAGAGCTCACTTCGCTCTGCGCACTGGGGGGCGGGGGGGGTGTTGGGGGGTCTGCGTACTGGCATTTTAACAACCTGCTGCTGGAGGACGAGCAGTTCCGGGATTTGGTCCATTGATTCTGGGCCGACTGAAGAAAGAAGCAGGGGGGCTTCCCCTCCTTGAGGCTATGGTGGGACATAGGCAAAGCTCACATCTGTCTCTTCTGTCAGGAGTACACAAAGGGGTCAACCAAGAGATGGAAGGCCCAGGTCGGGCAGTTGGAGAAGGATGTGCTCAACTTGGAGTCCTGTTTAGGTCAAGTCGTTGAAGACCCGGCCCTATGGAAAGTGTACGAAGAGAATAAGGGCACGCTGAAGGACCTGCAGCTCGTCGGGTCCTGAAGCGCGTATGTGAGGTCGCGGATCCAGTTCCTCCAGGACATGGACCTTGGCTCCCCCTTCTACTCAGTGGGGAAAAAAGACAGGGTCCGTAGGCAGCTCTTGGGGCTGCTGGCTGACGATGGATCTCTGGTCTCTTATCCGGAGAGCATCAGTGCTGAGGCCCATGCCTATTACGGGGCTCTGTTCTCTCCAGATCTGTCCAGCAAGGATGCTCACAGAGTTTTGTGGGTGGACCTGCCAAAGATCGGCCTGAGGGCGCTGAACAGCTGGATGCTCCACTGAGCCTGGTGAAGCTGACCGGTGCCCTCAGGCCAGCTCTCAAGGGGCAAGTCCCCGGGGCTGGACGGGCTGACCGCGGAGTTCCACAGGGCGTTCTGGGATATCCTGGTGGCTGACTACGCGTGGGTCCTGGGGGAAAGTTTGGCGACCGGGGAGATGCCCCTCTTTTGGCACAGGGCAGTCATTGTCCTGCTGCCCAAGGAGGGCGATCTCCACTTACTTAAGAACTGGTGCCCGGTCTCCCTCCTCAGCACCGACTACAAGATCTTTGCCAGGGCCATGTCTGCTCGCCTTGGCACCATGCTGGCCCACATGATTCACCCCAAACAGTCTTACATGGTCCCGGGCTGGACCATCCATGACAACATCCATCTGGTTCAAGACCTGGTCCACCATTCCCAGAGAGCTGGTCTGTCAATCGCTTTCCTTTCCCTGGATCAGGAGAAGGCGTTCGACAGGTTAGATCATGAGTACCTCTTCAGAACTCTGCATGCAATCGGGTTCGGGATGCATTTGTCACCCGGATCCGACTTCTGTACACTGCCACAGAGTGTCTAATTAAGGTTAACAAGTCTTTGGCAGCGTCCCTTCACTTCGGGAGAGGATTGCGTCAGGGATGCCCCATATCCAGCCAATAATATGCCATCTGCATGGAGACTTTCCTACGCCTCTTGCGGAAGAAGTTGGCAGGACTGGCTCTGCAAGGGTAGGTCTAGAAGGTCATCCTCTTGGCTTACGCCGATGACGTGCTCCTCATGGTCACGGATCCCATTGACTTGTGGAGGATGCGCGAATGCTAGCAGATCTACTCTGCCGCGTCTGCTGCGAGGATCAACTGGGAGAAATGTTTTGGATTCCTGGTGGGTCAGTGGCGAGTGGACTCCCTGCCAGAGGAGCTCAGGCCTTTTGACTGGAGTACCGCTCATCTCCTCTACGTGGGAGTCTACCTTAGCCCTGCCAAGGAAGCCTGGTCGGCGAACTGGCAAGAACTGGAGGACAAAGTCACCGCTCGCCTAGGGTACTGGACAGGACTGCTTCGAGTGTTGTCCTACAGGGGTCGAGTGCAAGTCATAAATCAGCTGGTGGCTGCTATGTTGTGGTACCGGTTGGTCACTTTGATCCCTCCCCCTGAGTTTGTCGCCAAGATACAGAAGAAGCTTGTTGAATTCTTCTGGGACAAAAGGAAGCACTGGGACTCTGCCACGGTTCTGAGTCTCCTCTTAGGGAGGGCGGTCAGGTGCTGGTGTACCAGGCTGCGACTTTCCATCTTCAGACCCTGCAGAGATACCTGTGTGTTGAGGATCCGCCCAGATGGTGTTCGCTGGCGACGTATTTCTTGCGCCAACTGCACGGCCTCAATTACGACACGCAGCTCCTGTTTGTAAAGCTGGGGTGTAGTTATGCCTCCTAGCAGGAGCTGCCCATCTTTTACCAGGAACTGATCAGGACCTGGAACACAGTCGCCTCCAGCTGGAGTGCTCCCCCGTCAGGAGTGGCGGCTACCCTCCATGAGCCGTTGCTCAGGAATCCACACCTCCATGATGGCGGTCTCAGGTGACTGATGGAGGGGAGGGCCCTGGCTGACGAGGTGGTCAGAGTCAGGGACGTACTGGAGGAGCGGGCTGGATGTCGTCAGAGGAGTTGGCACAGTACGTGTCCTGGCACGGCATCCGGTCCATGGCCAAAGCCATCGAGACGCTAAAAGAGGCACTCGGCCCTGACTCCACTAGGTGTGTTGAGGAGACTCAAACGTGTGGAGTGATCCTGTTCAGACGGAATTTTTCATTGGCGCCAGGCCCTGAAACCTCCCTTGGGAACTGACACCTCACAGCTTGAGCCATCTCTCGGAGATCCCATCCGTGCCTTTCCACTCTGCACGGAGGGGTTTCCTGTACGGGCTGCTCTTGCACATTCTCCACTTTGTCTTCCTCGTCTGCCATCCAGATACGCCATCTTGCCATCCAGAGGAGGCAGGGGTCCCCAATGGAGGGCACTCTATGCGGGAGTCCTCCCCTTTTCTATTGGGGATTTGGCATGGGAGGGCTGTTGCATGGAGCAGTCCCGTGCAACAAATTTTTAAGTTGATTCACAGGCTCCCAGGCTGCCTGCAATTTCTGCAGCCTGGTGGAGTCCGTGTTCCACGTACACAGATTGTGAGAGGTTGCAGCCCCTCTTATCATTTTTGAAGGGGCTGCTCCTCAATTTTTGGTTGCGCTTCAGTCCCACGCTCCTGATCCTTGGGCACCCGGTGCGGAGTGGAGCAGCCAGATCAGAGGACCTCCTTGTTCGACTGTTCCTGGGCCTGGCCAAGGTTGCCATTAACAGGTCCAGGCATCGGACAGTTGAGGGGATGTTCGGCCCGACTGCCTGCCTCTCTTCCGTGGTTATGTTCGCGCCCGGGTGTCCCTGGAGATGGAGGATGTGGTGTCCGCGGTACGCTTGAGGCCTTCCGTAACCGATGGGCATTTGAGGGAATGGAGTGCTTCATCAGCCGCGAGAAACAACATTTTGATTTGATTTGTTAAGTTTCATTTAAATTTGGTTTAATTTGTGGTTTATTGGTTGGGCCCTGTTAAAAGGGGGCATTTGTTAACTTTCTTATTGGTGATGGCACCAGCCATCAATCACTGAATTTCAACATAAAAGATGTAAGCAACTAAAGACTAGGATCTAGTCTTCCATCCTTCACCAACTGGCTATTCAGCTTTTAGAATGGTCACCTTGACAGCCACAGGTATTGCTGCCCTGTCCCTGCTTTGAGGCAGTACTTGACAGATTTCACTCATGACCTCTTTTGTGAACCGAAGATGTTTCATGCATTGGTCCTCACTGAAGTTGAGGTAAGAGAATTGCTCCTCAAAGACTGATACGTCCACCCACTGAGTTCCCTTCTCCCCCTCTCTCTTTGAACAGCTTCCTGCTCTGCATGGTCTCTCTTCAATCTCCCAGTCATGTTCAATTCCCAGAGGAAGCCTTACCAGGCCACCCATGTCTGGAAGCAACTTCTTCCAGCAGAGTATTTTATATGTCCATAAAAAGTACGTCAACACCTGCCACACAACTCCCTGTAGAGCATTAAAACTTTAGCCAAGTATAGGAAACCTCCAAAAACCTGTACATTTGCACCATCAACCAGAAGAAATAATCCAGCGACTAACCTTGTAAGTATTTCATGATCCCTTAGCGCTGGTGGGTGGGTGGGGGTCCTGCATTCCGTTTAATGCCCTGTTCAGCTGTGCGAGGTTAAGACAGTGTGTAGGCTGGAGTGTGGAGTTGGAAACTGGCAGCAGTGGCTTCAAATCAGCATTGCACACCAATGCGCATCGGCATCATCCAGCTACCTTGGCTTGCTGTCGGCGGTCATTAGGCACCCACGCCCAAACCCCTTTACCAAGATGGCATCCTGCGTACTTCCAGTCGGAAGTGTTCGCACACATTTTGGACACAATTTTCAAGTCTTAGTTGGGCATGTAGCGCCTAAAAACCATCTTGGCCTCCTTCTGAGGTCTCCACCATCACAGAAGCCAGTCTTCAGCCAATTCGATTCACTCCACGTGATATCAAGAAACGGCTGAGCGCACTGGATACAGCAAATGCTATGGGCCCCTACAACATCCTGGCTGTAGTGCTGGAGACATGCTCCAGAACTAGCCGCGCCTCTAGCCAAGCTGTTCCGGTACAGCTACAATGCTGTTATCTACCCGACAATGTGGAAAATTGCCCAGGTATGTCCTGTTCACAAAAAGCAGGGTAGATCCAATCTGACCAATTACTGCCTCACCAGCCTACTCTCATACATCAGCAAAGTGATGGAAGGTGTTTTCCACAGTGCTATTAAGCGACACTTGCTCACCAATAGCCTACTCACCAATGCTCAGTTTGGGTTCCACAAGGACCACTCAGCTCCAGGCCTCATTACAGCCTTGGTCCAAACATAGACAAAATAGCTCAATTCTAGAGGTGAGGTGAGAGTGATTGCCCTTAACATCAAGGCAACATATTGTGGCATCAAGGAGCCCTAGTAAAATTGAAGTCAATGAGAATCAGGGAAAAAACTCTCCACTGGCCGGAGTCATACCTAGCACAAAGGAAGTTGGTTGTGGTTGTTGGAGGCCAATCATCATAGCCGCAGTCGTTTCTCTGGGCAGTGTCCTAGGCCCAACCATATTCAGCTACTTCACCAATGACCTTCCCTCTATCGTAAGGTCAGAAGTGGGGATGTTTGCTGATGATTGCACAATGTTCAGTTCCATTCGCAACTCCTCAAATAATGAAGCAGTCCATGTCCGCATTCAGTAAGACTTGAACAACATTCAGGCTTGGGCTGATAAGAGGTAAGTAACATTTGTGCCACAAAAGTGCCAGGCAATGATCATCTCCAACAAAAGAGAGCCTAGCCATCTCCCCTTGACATTCAACAGGATTACCATCACTGTAACCCCCACCATAAACATCCTGGGGGTCACCATTGACCAGAAACTCAACTGGACCAGCTACATAAGTACTGTGGCTACAAGAGCAGGTCAGAAGCTGGGTATTCTGTTGCAAGTGACTCACCTCCTGACTCCCCAAAGCCTTTCCACCATATACAAGGCACAAGTCAGGAGTGGGATGGAATGTTCTCCACTTGCCTGGATGAGTGCAGCTCCAACAACATTCAAGAAGCTCGACCACCTTAAACATTCACTCCTTCCACCACCAGTGCAATGTGTTTGCAGTGTGTACCATCTACAAGATGCGATGCAGCAACTCACCAAAGCTTCTTCGACAGCACCTCCCAAACCCACGACCTCTACCACTTAGAAGGACAAGGGCAGCAGGTGCATGGGAACACCATCACCTGCAAGTTCTCCTACAAGTCATTTCAGATGATATCACCAAGGGGTAGCATTTAGATGAGAAACAGAAGGCAGTCAAGTATAGATCCTTGGAGGGCTCCAGAGGTAATGGTGCGGGAAACCGCCAAAGAAAGAATTGGGGCAATAATAACAACTTACTAAGTAACTTTCACATCAGAAAATGAATTAGTGCACAACAAGCATGAAGTAGAACTGGCATTGGAGGAAGTGTCCAAAAGCAGGTAAAGATGCAAGTTTTGAGGAGACATTTAAAGCAGTGAGTGAGGTAATGAGGTGAAGAGCTTCAGGGAGAGTGTTCTGGAGTACAGAGGTTGAAGGTTCTGTCACCAATGGTGGAACAGAAAAAGGGAGAGAAGCACACATAGTAGAATAAACACAACGATTCGCTGCATCCAATTTTTGAAAAGATACTCATGATTTTCTTTTCCCCTTCTTTGTTTTCCCTCAGCTTCATAACGACCTTGAGCCAAGAAGGTGGGTGGATGACTTGTTCCTAGCCCTCAGCCTTTAACCATCACTTCCACAAAAAGAGATACACAAGAACAGCTGGAGTAATTCTCCCTCTGACCCTGCTGTTTCTCATTGCCTACTCACAAGACATGGCTGACCTAAGGAACTCATCACATGAGAAATCATTGGAGCAAAGCTAGGCCCTAACATTCCATCATACCAGGACACTGCAGGCCCAGCTGCCATGCCACAGTGCTTCTTCACCTCTATCCTTTCTAAGATAAATTGTACCCTATACAAAACTATCAAAAAACTGAAAGGAAAAGGCATAAAACAGCAAAAGTGATTATCAAAGAGGAATAACAGGATATTATAGTATAATTTGCTTTTTGGTACTCTATTTGGATAGCTTAACTGATTAAATAACAATGAATGTGAAAAAAGAGATTAGACCTCAGTATCTGTTTCATGAAATGTAAGGAAATTTTCAGTAGTCGTTCAGAGATTTCTCGAGTGCCCCATCGTGCTGTATTATCGGCACTCTCCTTTTCCTGTGAGAATACTGTGCCCTTTTGGGGGAACGAATCTGCCCCTGTTCTCACCCAGCTGGTCGAAACTCCCTATTGATCAGCTGGAGTGATGATACTGTTTCTGTTGTTATTTCAGATTTCCAGCATCCGCAGTATTTTGCTATTGTATTAGTGTTTGGTTCATTGCCACCTCTCTTCTAGGAATGCCCACCTTGAAGAAGTTCTGCTCTTCTCTCCGACGGGATTTCCGTTTGTCTCTTCAACCTTGTTCATCTTCATTGCTTTCAGTTTCCCTTCTCGTGTTTGATCAGGTATCTGCCAAGACTCGGTTTCACAGCCACATCTCTTTCCTCAGCAACTGTCTCCAGTTCCGACTTACTCCATGTGGATTCCAACTAAACTTCCACCCTTCGTGTTTCAGATCCACCCAGGATTACAAATATCTCCAAGATATTCATCGTTCCTCGAACTACTGCTCTCGCCGCATCTTGAGATCCACGGTCAACGCCATGCGGCGCCACATGAACACTCTCGACCTCTCTCTTCAACACCGGCGCACTCTATCTCGAAGCTGTCCGGATCCACAGTTCCATTTCATCCTTCGACTCATCCGACGCTTCAACAAAAAACTTTTTTTCTTCCTTTCTGATGTCAAGGATCGCAAGCTTCATCAACTCCTGAACACCAACGCCCCTCCAGAACCTTCTTCCCCTTCACTTTCCTCTGACCACCCTTTCTCCCAATCTCACCCCCTGCCGTGTTTTCACTATCCCCTATGACCTTCCCCTCTCTGACCCCAAATGATCAGTCCTCAGCAAAGGCCTGAGCTTCATCCCCTTATACCCCCATCTCAATGAATTTCGAGCTCGGCACAATGCTGAGCTCTTTTTCCATAGCCTTCGTCTCCGTGCCCACTTCTTTGGCCAGGAGCCTTCCCCCCACACGGCTGACCCTTTCTCCCGCTTTCAGAATTCTCGTTCTACCTGGACCCCTCCCTCTGGCCTCTTACCCTCTCTAGATCTTTTCATTGCAAACTGCCGACGTGACATCAGCCGTCTCAATTTCTCTGCTCCCCTCTCTCACCCCAACCTACCTTCCTCTGAACTTGCAGCACTCCGTTCTCGCCGATCCAACCATAACATTGTCATTAAACCTGCTGATAAGGGTGGTGCTGTTGTTGTTTGGCGAACCGAACGTTACCATGCGGAAGCTGAACGCCAACTCTCCGACTCCTCCTCCTACCTCCGTCTGGACCATGACCCCACTGGCAAACATAAAGCCATTGTTTCCAAGACTGTCACTGACCTCATCTCCTCTGGAGATCTTCCATCCATGGCCGCCAACCTCATAGTCCCCCAACCCAGCACAGCCCGCTTCTACCTCCTTCCCAAGATCCACAAACAGGACTGCCCCGGTAGACCCATCGTTTCAGCCTGTTCTTGCCCAACAGAACTTATCTCTTCCTATCTCGACTCTTTTTTCTCCCCTGTCAACCTACATTCGAGACTCTTCCAACGCCTTCCGTCTCTTTAACAGTTTCCAGTTTCCTGGCCCCAACCATCTCCTTTTCACTATGGACATCCAATCACTCTACACCTCTATCCCCCACCAGGACGGCCTGAGGGCACTCTGCTTCTTCCTTGAACAGAGGCCCAACCAGTCCCGATCCACCACCACCCTCCTCCGCCTAGCTGAACTTGTTCTCACATTGAACAACTTCTCCTCTGACTCCACTCACTTCCTCCAAATTAAAAGTGTTGCTATGGGAACCCACATGGGCCCTAGCTATGCCTGCCTTTTCATGGGATATGTCCCCTCCCTCACCTCTTTTTCCGGTACATCGATGACTGTATCGATGCCATTTCCTGCTCTCGCCCTGAACTTAATAAGTTAATTCACTTTACTTCCAATTTCCACCCTTCCCTTGTAAAGGAATGAGCCATACCTATTCAGAAAAATACACCTTCCTATGAACAGAATTCTGACTTTATTAAAACATGACAAACTGGGTTTAAAAATCTAAAAGCCTCAACGACACAAAGCTGTAAATACAGGCTTTTGAAATAAGATGAGTTGTTAACACAAAGCTGTAAACACTATACAGGCTTTTGAAATGGGAATTGGTTGATGACACTGAAACAATGGCCCTATTGAAGCAAAGAGTTGGAGCTTCCAGAAAGTATGAGCTTTGGGAAGAACACAATACTATAACCCAGTTAAATTGTTTTAAACCAACACTTGGTAAACAGGCACATGAAAGAGCATAATGGTGTAATGTTAAGGTGTTATAAACCAACACATTGGGAAACAGAAACACAGAACATTAAAGAACCAAGGCCTAGAAATTGGGTTGGGGCGCCAAAGTGGCGCAAAAGTCGCCTGAGCGCAGGATTTAGCGCAGCGTTTGAGGCTTCAGCGATCATCAGATATTCAGTTTCATTGCCCCTCGAGGGACACGGGGCGAGGCTCGAGGCGCTCCGCGTCCCTCTTAGGGCGCTGAAACTGAATATCGCAGCGCAACATGCCGCAGCGCCACACGCTGCGGCACGGCACGCTGAGGTACTGCAGGCCTTCCTCCCACTGTTAAGGGGGAGGTGCCTGCAACAGTGCGGTCCCCGCTCACGAGTGCCGGCAAACGAGCCCGGCACCAAGGAGAAGTGCCGGGCTCTCGGGAAACAGCTGGCAATGCCGCGGGGGGTGGGTTTAGGAGGCCGGGGACAGAGGTGCTGGCAGGCGGCCACCCCGCACCTTCACCTTAACTTGCGCCGCTGCTGGCACAGTAAGGCCCCGTGAACCGGGCACGGGTAGCGAACGGCGCAACTGCGGCGTTTGCTACCAAATATCGCGAACAGGGCACGAATGGGGCGCTGCGCACGCCGATGACATCATCGGTGGTGGCGCAGCGCAAAAGGCTAACGCCACCATTATCGCCCCAACTCAATATCGTGGGAGGCGTAGACAGTGGCGCTACAGCCACTGCCTGCCTCTTTAGGCGCTAACAAGTGGCGCTACTCACCCAATTTCTCCCCCCATATGTCTTCATAAATATGACATCAAATGAAAGACATGAGACATAAGTCTGTAATACAACCAACTGAGATGGCTAGGAAAACAATCATGTACTCGTTTGAAGTGTTTTTAATTTACATGTTGTAAAAGATACAAACAGAAGACTTTGTAAATATGACATCAATAGATGCACCAAGCAATCACATGGTTTTTGTATTGAACTTGGAACACATAGGAGACGCGAAGTCTGCTTACAACCAGCTAAGGTGATTTAAGAATTGAATAGAAGACCTTCGTCAAAATGGCATCAAATAGATACATCTGTTATGACCGTTTTTTATGATAAGTTTTGAACACCTACATAGCAGACAGAATTTTGCAAGCTAACAGCTGAATTGACAGTAAAAATAGAAAGAAGTCAACAGAAAGATGACTTGAGATAATTAGCTTACATCAGCAGAAAACTTCAAAGGATATACCACTGAAAAAAGGGTATAAAATATAGAACTTTCAAACAGGAAGTCAGAAGTCACTGAAAGGGGCAAAGCAATTCTCACTCTTCAGAGGCAGGTTCTGTAAATGTTTAACTCTTTGAGTCTCATGGATCAAAAAGGTACTTTTATTTGATTTTGGTGGATATCCTGGATTAGAAATAAGTAAGAAATGTAAAAATGTAACAAAGTTAAGATTTGAGAATAAGGATCTCTGAGAATAAGAATTGTAAGTTATTTGTTTTTGGAACTGTTAAAGTTGCGATTGAATCACCATCTGTTAACTACATGTCGATTCTTTAATAAATCTATATATTTTTAGAATTGTCTCACATAGTACTTCTGTGTCAAACTCGCAAACTCAATCTCTGTACACTCTTTGGTGAGGAGTTGCAGAATTCTGGGGGAGTTTTCCGGACCCTCATAATATCCGTAAGGTTACAGTCTAGTTCAACTTATTAAAAGTGCTATCTGGAGGACGGAAACATCTTCAAGTCATTCCTTTCCTTTAGGGAGAGATAGTCTGGACCTTTAGACCTAATTAAGCATCTTATAGGATTCGGCTATCTCTAACTTTAGTTGAAGGTGAACATCTGGGGAATACGCCTGATCCGGGGTAGCCTGAATAGGGCTAGGACTAGTAATTATCCCTTCACCCTCACCTTTACATGGTCCATCTCCAACTCTTCTCTTCCCTTCCTTGACTTCTCCATCTCCATTTCTGCCGATCAGCTTTTGACAAATATCTACTACAAGCCCACTGACTCCCACAGCTACCTGGACTACACTATCTCCCACCCCGCTTCCTGTAAGGACTCTATTCCATTCTCCCAGTTTCTCCATCTCCGCCGCACCTGTTCTGACGATGCCACCTTCCATACCAGTGCTTCCGACATGTCTTCCTTTTTCCTCAAACGAGGAATCCCCTCTACTGTGGTTGACACGGCCCTTGACCGTGTCCGTTCCATTTCCCGCACTTCTGCTCTCACCCCTTCCCCTCCCTCCTAGAACCATGATAGGGTTCCCCTTGTCCTCACCTCTCAGCCCACCAGCCTCCACATTCAACGGATCATCCTATGCCATTTCCGCCACCTCCAACGTGATCCCACCACCAAACGCATCTTCCCTTCACCTCCCCTTACAGCATTCCGAAGGGACCGCTCCCTCCGTGACACTCTGGTCTACTCCCCAATCACCCCTAACAGCCCTTCCCCTTCATCCGGCACCTTCCCGTGCAAGCGCAGGAGATGTAACACATGCCCTTTTACCTCCTCCCTTCCCACTGTCCAGGGCCCCAAACACCCCTTCCAGGTGAAACAGCGATTTACTTGTACTTCTTGCAATTTAGTGTACTGTATTCGCTGCTCACGATGCGGTCTCCTCTACATTGGGGAGACCAAATGCAGATTGGGCGACTGCTTTGTGGAACACCTCCGTTCAGTCCGTAAGGGTGACCCTGAGCTTCCGGTCGCCTGTCACTTTAATTCACCGCTTCACTCCCACTCTGATCTCTCTGTCCTCGGCCTATTACATTGTTCCAATGCAGCTCAATGTAAGCTCGAGGAACAGCATCTCATCTTTCGATTAGGCACTTTACAGCCCTCTGGACTCAACATTGAGTTCAAGACTTTCAAACTATAAACCCTGCCCCTATTTTTCATGCTGTATGATTTTTCCATTCCCTTTTGCAACATTTTGGCCTAGAAATTGAGTTTTGGCGCAGCCAGGGCTTTAGCGCCGGAAGTTAGTGCCGGAGCTAAGTCGCGCTGGTCGGGCCCAAAATTCACCAATTCTGCGCCCAAACGGCTGCCGGCGCTGCTGAGAGCTGTTTGCGCCTGAAAACTGGCGCTACGCGCTGAATATCGGCGCTATTCCGGCGCTGCGGCGCCCGCTGCGGTGCGGCAGGTTCGGGAAGTGCAGGCCTCCTCCTTCCCTTAAGGAGGAGCTGCCTGCACCCGGCCGCGGCCCGCGAAAATCTTTTTAAAAATGAGCCCGGCACCTCGGACAAGTGCCGGGCTTGCTTCTGTTCCGGGGGGGGGGGGGGGGGAAGTCCGGGGAGGGAGCTGCGGCCAGGCGGCCGGCGGGAAAGCGGCCGGCCGCCGCGGTGCCTTTAATGCGCCGGCGCAAAGTCATGTAAGACTCTGTTGCCAGAGTCTTAGTTGCGGCTGCCACGGGCGAGGCGGCCGCAACTGAATTTTGGCGCTGGGGCCCGTCGGCATGGCAACCGGGACGCTGCGCACACCGATGACGTCATCGGTGCCAGCGCAGCGCTACCGGTCTACCGCGGCGGAAGGGCCCCAGGCAATTTCGGCACCGGCGCCAATTGCAGCGCTAGGCCCTCTAGCGCCGCAAAATCGGCGCTAAGGGCACTGAATTTCTAGGCCTTTATCTTTCCTGCCTCTTACAAAAGCACAGATTTTTCCTTGAATTTCTCCCCCCCCCCCCGCCACCCCGTCTCTGCACCTGCTTAATATCTGTTACATCTCCAGCTTTTTCCAGTTCTGATGAAGGGTCCCAGACCTGAAACGTTAACTCTGTTTCTCTCTCCATGGATGCTGCCTGGCATGCTGAGTTTTTCCAGCGTTTTCTGTTGTTATTTCAGATTTCCAGCATCCGCAGTATTTTGCTATTGTAATACTGTTCCACATGTTCCTTTGAAAATATGATCCGACTGCAGATAGCTGGGAACAATATATTTAATTGATACATTGTTGTGGTAGAAATATATTATTAATTCTACAATTAAGAAAATAAGAGATACTGGCCTCGAAATTCAGTGCCCTTAGCGCCGATTTTGCGGCGCTAGAGGGCCTAGCGCTGCAATTGGCGCCGGCCCCGAAATTGCCTGGGGCCCTTCCGCCGCGGTAGACCGGTAGCGCTGCGCCGGCACCGATGACGTCATCGGTGTGCGCAGCGTCCCGGTTGCCATGCCGACGGGCCCCAGCGCCAAAATTCAGTTGCGGCCGCCTCGCCCGTGGCAGCCGCAACTAAGACTCTGGCAACAGAGTCTTACATGACTTTGCGCCGGCGCATTAAAGGCACCGCGGCAGCCGGCCGCTTTCCCCGCCGGCCGCCTGGCCGCAGCTCCCTCCCCGGACTTCCCCCCCCCCCCCCCCGGAACAGAAGCAAGCCCGGCACTTGTCCGAGGTGCCGGGCTCATTTTTTAAAAGATTTTCGCGGGCCGTGGCCGGGTGCAGGCAGCTCCTCCTTAAGGGAAGGAGGAGGCCTGCACTTCCCGAACCTGCCGCACCGCAGCGGGCGCCGCAGCGCCGGAATAGCGCCGATATTCAGCGCGTAGCGGCAGTTTTCAGGCGCAAACAGCTCTCAGCAGCGCCGGCAGCCGTTTGGGCGCAGAATTGGTGAATTTTGGGCCCGACCAGCGCGACTTAGCTCCGGCACTAACTTCCGGCGCTAAAGCCCTGGCTGCGCCAAAACTCAATTTCTAGGCCAGTGCTTCTATAATTTGGCATTCTCATATAATATTTTAATTTATTTCTTAATTCACAATTGATATATAGCATAATTTAACAGCTGAATGGTATTCATAGAATATATGTATACTAGTGGACCTCCTTTTTCAGTGTTTATTATACCCTTTCATGCATGGTATTTTATTCTGTTGCTAAGGTGCAGCCATGTGTAAAATGACCTGTCCCTTCAAAGGCTACAAGGTGTAATTACAAATGCTGAGACAATTCCCTTAAGCGTTTCCTGAGATCATTTAGAAGATGATTGTTTCTCTGTAGATTAGCAGCTGCTGGAAATGACTAGCCTTTTTCTTTAATTTTGTATACTCTTTTAAAGATCGTTTTGTGCACGTGACAAAGTATAAGTGACTCTAAACTTTTGTTAAGGACATCCTCTTCCCCAAGAAGAAATGTAAAGGCTAATTATACTCTCCATAAATTGACCTGAGCATATACACATCACTAATTCACGAGCAAAAATATAAATTCTGTTTATAATTCAAACTATATCCTTAATCATCAAGGATCTCAATCACAGCTCAATCAGGGAACTGTTTGAGGAATAAAGTGTTCAATGCTACAGTGTAGTGTATAGTGTACTATGTAGCAATGTGTTCCTTCATAATGTGTTCCTTCATAATGCACGATGCAGGTTTGTGTTCCCAATTGCAGCCTGGCCAGTAAAGGGAGGTTCTGAAGTGGAATCTAGGTACCTCACTACAGGGAAGGGAATGAAATTAGGCCAGTCTCAGGAAGTTCCCAATAACAGGAACAGTCAACTACCTGACCTCTCCGTCAGCAGAATGATGCACGGCAGGATCCTGGAGAAGAAAAAGAGAAATAAATTAGAATTTAATTTTACTGCTTAAATCATTCCAGTTTAAAAAAAGAAGAAACATTGTGTGATTGCTGAACATTCAAAGTCATTTCTTCTTCAAGAGCAGGAAGTGGCAGTCACTCATAGAATCTTGCTTCTATTCCAAAACAATTATGGATAGAGAGGGAGATCATTTTGATGAAAGAGACCTTGCCAGGTGAGCCCATTATCTTGTTACACATGTACACTCCAAAGACTCCACAATTTGTCATAGATATGTTCCTCCCTTTAGAAACCAATTCCTCAGTTTAGCTATAAACGATAGTAATTTCAATTCTATAATAAACTCTAACAGAGATAAATCTCCTGTCAAATCAATTCAATCATCAAAATGACAGAATCATCTTAAACAATTATGAATCTAGATCAGGTAAATGAACATAGGTCTCTTAACCTGGATGAAAAATGTGGTCTCTTTATTCTAGTTCCCTTTCTGTTTTGCAACATGGTATAATTTTGTGTTTGTAATATTGGTTTAGGTATCGTGCTGAAATGTGAAATGAGACAGATTTTACATTTCCAATCATCCTCAAGATTTATTACAGCTGCCAATTTGAGTCTCTGCTAAGTTTCAAAAGCCGGAGAGGAAGGGCTTGATTTGCCCCCATGCAGCTGCTACTTGCACCCGCACACAGTAAATATTTTGGCCTCCGAGGGCTTTAACCACACCGTCATTTGTAGAATGTTCACCCCCTATCCCCAACCAGTAGAAATGCTAGGAAGCAAGTGCTGTGAAAATGGAAGTGCTGATAATGGAATCAAAGGCATCTGAAGTCACAGCCGCCTTGTCTTACCGACATGAATGTTTATATTTGTACCTCATGTGCACTGTGCCTGCTTTTGTGATTAGAAAGCACGTTGGAATGAAGAGCCTGAGGCCAAGTGCAAGGCTTATTTTATGTAAATGAGCGGTCCCCCCTATAACAAGACTGGAACACTGGTTTTCTGAGTTGCCAACTTTCATTGTAGCATCTCCGATGCCATGACCTCCACTGCTCAATCAGCCAATCAGCATGGCTTCCCCAACCAAGCTTTTCCTACAAAAGCCAACGCACTGCTTTAAGGGCAATTAGCTGCCCTTCAATAGTTGCTTGTCCTCAATAACCTAGTCCTACGACCTCTGTGCTCTTCCAGCCCATCATGTGCTATGTATGCTAAACATGATAATGAACTGATTGAGGGAGGTCTGCTTGTGACTCCTAATGTGCATGAAATGTCCAATGCACAATGTTTCAGGCACAGCGCTGTCAGAACTTTATTATCCTCCCCCAAAAGATAGCTGTTGACTGAAATTAAATAAAGAGAAAGAAATTGCATTTATAAAGTGCCTTTCACGACCTTAGGACATCCCAAACTGACTTAAAGCCAATGAAGTAGTTTTGAAGTGTAGCCACTTTTGTAACATAGGAAACACCAATTTGGGCACAGCAAGGTCCCACAATGAGATAACGACCAGATAATTTGTTTCAGCGATATTAGTTGAGGGATAAATATTGGCAACGACACTGGAGAGAACTCCACTGTGCTTCTTTGATTAGCATCATGTGGTCTGTTGCATCCACCTGAGAGGGCAGATGGGACCTCATCCGAAAGATGGCCCCTTGGACAATGCAGCACTCCCTCAGTACTGCACTGAAGTATCAAACACAATTATGTGCTCAAGTCTCTGAAGTGTGACTTGAACCCACAACCTTCTGACATGGAGTTGAGTGGTATCACTAAGCCAAGGCTGACACTTAATAAGCAGGAACTATGTGCACAGACCAATAATATTTCTCAAAAGCAAAATACTGCGGATGCAGGAAATCTGAAATAAAAACAGAAAATGCTGGAAATACTCAGCAGGTCAGGCAGCATCTGTGGAGAGAGAAACAGAGTTAACGTTTCAGGTCAATGACCCTTCGTCAGAAATGGAAAAAGTTAGAGATGTAACATATTTTTAAGGAACTGCAGGGGTGGAGGAGGGGAGGAAAGAACAAAAGGGAAGGTCTGTGATAGAATGGCAGGCAGGAGAAATTAAAAGACAAAAGGGATGATGGTGCAAGGCAAATGGAGATGGTAATGGGACAAGTTAAGAAACAAAAGATGACTCTAGATGAGATGT
Source organism: Somniosus microcephalus (assembly GCF_052327205.1). Classification (NCBI taxonomy): domain Eukaryota; kingdom Metazoa; phylum Chordata; class Chondrichthyes; order Squaliformes; family Somniosidae; genus Somniosus; species Somniosus microcephalus. The sequence goes on along the minus strand of NC_140987.1, from coordinate 419,309,906 downwards.
AAATGGCGATGGCAGAATGTGAAAAGAAAAAAAAATAGGGGCAGAGGTTATTGTGGTGTATGTAACCTGTTCCACCTTAAGAGAACTGCCTTAAGAGATGTACTACTTTCTCTTGGCTGCTGTATACTGTAATACCGGTGGTGACCACACCGGTATATAAGTGTTGTGTAGGGATTTGCTGGGCAGTTCAGCCCTGACCTCCGAATAGTAAAGACCTGTTAAAGTTATTCTTGTGGTCTGTGTCCAGTGATTTATAATAAGCTTAACTGGGACACACAGACGTAACAGTGGCGACGAGTCCGATCTTACCCTGCGGCAGTTCTACATCCAAGGCAGCTTCGTCCTCAGAACGGGCGTTGAGAAGAGGCATCCACCCTCATCATCCTGCTGAGCACCATCGCACGGGAGGCATCAAGAACCCGGGTTAAAAAGAAAAATTCTGACCACGAAGCCCTCCATCAGCGACAGGCAGTGATCATCCCTTCTACCATGGTGGTGGGTAAGCCGATCAGCGACACGAGCAGAAAGTCGGCCGCGTTGACTGTGGAGTGGGGGAGGGAAAACGGAGGAAAAAGGGTGGAGAACTCGACCACGGCCGGTAAAAAGGGCCGGGCTGCAATCGAGGCCGAGAAGTGCAGCGACTGGGGCAGCTTAAGGCACGAGAGCCGCGGAGAACTCAAACGCAGCCGGTGTAAAGGACCGGGCTGCAAGCGGGGCTGTGAGGCAAAGCAGCGTCGGGGAATTGAGAACCGCTGGGGAGGCGAGAACGGCAGCAGCACGGCAATCGCCATTGCAGCCAGCGGGGGAAGAAGGCAAACGCGGGAATCCGCCATTGTAGTCGGCGGGGGAAGAAGACGAGCGCGGGAAAGACCGCCAAGCGCGGGAAGCCGCCATTTTAGTAAGCGGGGGAAGAAGACAAGCGTGGGAAGCCGCCATTTTGAGAAAAAGAAAAATTTAAAAACTTGCAAGGATGCCTAAACATGGGAACATTAATACCTTTGATAGCGATATCGAAGATTGGACCACGTATGTAGAACGCATGGAAGTTTATTGTAAAGCAAATAAGGTACCAGATGATGAGAAAGCACTAACCTTATTAAGCTCAATGGGTGTGAAGACATACGGGTTATTGAAGCACCTTCTATCATCAAATAAACCGGCGGATCAGACTTTCGCGAATATTGTTACTGTCCTGAAAAATCATTTAAACCCCACGCCACTGATGATAGCGGAATGATTTAAATTTTACAGAAGAACGCAGCTGAAAGACGAAAGCAACGCTGAATTTTTAATTGAACTGCGTAAGCTATCAAAGCACTGTCAGTTTGGAACAGGACTAGCAGATGCGCTGAGAGATAAATTTGTGTGTGGATTGTTAAAAGAAGGAACACAAAAGCGACTGCTTGAGGAGAATGATCTTACGCTTGATAAAGCTGTCACTATTGCAGCATCGCACGAAGCCACAGCGAGAGGCACGGCGGAAATGCAGCTACGGTCACCGGAACTCAGCACCAATCAAATGGTCTTGGGTACAGTAAAATGTTATCGTTGTGGAAAGACAACACACGATCAGAACCAGTGCTGGTTCAAAAATCAGGAATGCAGAAAATGTGGCAGGCTTGGTCACATAGCTAAAGTATGTCAGTCAGGAAAGAAGACCAGCAACAAAAGGTCACCGCAGGAAAAGTACAGAAAGGTACACAAGGTGACAGAGAACAGTTCGAACGAACAGAAGTCAGATTCAGACTCCAGCAGTAATGAACTGGGTAGTCTAAGAGTACACAATGTTGGTAAGGAAGCAGACCTCCAAACGATTTGGGTCACACTTCAGATAGCAGGAGTCCAAGTGAAGATGGAATTGGACACTGGATCGGCATTGACGGTCATGAATAAGCAAGATTACAAAAGGTTATTCCCACATATTCCCCTACGGGATACGGAGATTGTATTGAAAACATACACGGGGCAAAGAGTATATCCCATCGGGAAGATCGAGGTAAAGGTGGTCCACAAGGGCAAAGAAAGCTGAGGAATGGACTTATATGTGCTACCTGAGGGAGGTCCACCACTACTGGGACGGGAGTGGATTAGGAAAATAAATATGGACTGGCATTCCTTAAAAGCACTAATGGTAGATTCCGGTAAAAAAGATGTCAAACCTAAACGATTGTCCAGAATATTGGACGATGCTAAAGAGGTGTTCCAACAGGGACTGGGAACACTGAGAGGAATTACGGCAAACATCAAGGTTGAAGAACATGCAAACCCGAAATTTTTCAATGCCAGACCGGTACCTTATGCGATACGACCTGCTGTGGAAGCTGAGCTGGAAGGGCTAGAACGTTCAGGAGTACTGTCTAAGGTAGACTGGAGTGAGTGGGCCACGCCCATTGTTCCCATCATGAAGCGTTCATCGAGCAACAAGCCGGGGGAACCGGGGAAGGTTCGCATCTGTGGAGATTTCAAGATCACTGTTAATCCGGTGCTTCACACGGTGCAGTATCCGCTTCCGCGGATTGAGGATATCTTCGCTTCGTTGTCTGGCGGGAAACACTTCACCAAGATAGACCTGGCGCAGGCGTACTTACAGATGGAAGTTGAGGAAGAGTCACGCCAGTATCTCATGATCAACATGCATAGAGGCTTGTACCAGTATAATAGACTGGTTTTTGGAGTGGCATCGGCTCCAGCAATTTGGCAGAGGGCCATGGAGCAGGTATCACAGGGAATTCCAGGCACACAATGTTACCTGGACGATATTCTGATTACAGGAGATGATGACGAGGAACACCTTGCAAATTTGGAACTGGTGCTCACCAGATTGAAAGAATATGGACTTCGAGTTAATCGCCAGAAATGTGAGTTCTTTCAGAAGCGGATCTCGTACTGTGGTCATGTCATTGACCAGGAGGGGCTTCATAAGTCTCCTGACAAGATCGAAGCCGTTGTGAAGGCTCCCGCTTCGGATAATGTATCCCAGTTGAGGTCGTTCCTAGGGTTGATTAACTATTACCATAAGTTTCTGCCAAATTTATCCACGGCGCTGCACCCGCTGAACGCTCTTTTGCAGAAGGGAGTACCATGGAAGTGGAGCGAGGACTGTAAGAGGGCCTTTCGCAAAAGCAAGGCATTGATCACCTCAGAGGAAGTGTTGGCTCACTTCAACCCAACGCTGCCTATTCGTTTGGCTTGTGATGCTTCTCCATATGGTATTGGGGCAGTACTCTCACACAAGTTGCCAAATGGCCTGGAGAGGCCAGTTGCGTTCGCATCCAGATCATTGACCTCCGCTGAGCGCAACTATGCTCAGATAGATAGGGAGGCTCTCAGCCTTGTGTGGGGAGTAAAGAAGTTTAATCATTACCTGCACGGCCAAAAGTTTACGCTTCTGACAGACTACCAGCCGTTGGTATCCATTTTTAACCCGAAGAAGGGTGTTTCGGTGATGACAGCACAGAGGCTCCAGAGATGGTCCCTTTTCCTAGGGGCACATCAATATCAGATCGAATTCAAAGGTACAAAGCAGCATGGTAATGCTGATGGGCTGTCGCGCCTGCCACTACCTACAGAGGAGGAGGCACCGACGGTTGACCCTGTTGAGTTATTTCACTCGACCATCATCGAATGTTTACCAGTCACCAATGCAAGTATTGAAAGAGAAACCAGGAACGACCCGACACTGTCCCGGGTCTACGAAGTGACAGTGAAGGATGGCCAGCACATGGTGATCCACTGTTACCAGCATTCTCAGCAAGACGAGACCAGCTGTCCGTCTGTCAAGGAACATTGATGTATGGAACAAGGGTGATTATTCCTCCTAAGTTAAGAGAGAGAGTTCTAAAGGAACTGCATGAAGGTCATCTGGGGGGAGTCAAGATGAAAAGCCTTGCTCGGGCTTATGTGTGGTGGCCGGGTATCGACCAACAGATAGAGGATCTGACGAAAAGCTGCTCAGGGTGCCAAAAAGTGCAAAATGCACCTCCGATTGCACCGCTGCATCCATGGGAATGGCCTTCAACCCCATGGCAACGTGTACATATTGACTTTGCTGGTCCATTCATGGACTCCATGTTTTTAATTGCGGTGGACGCACATTCTAAATGGCCAGAAGTGATTAAGGTGACTACCACTACCTCGGAAAAGACGATCGTGGTGCTAAGAACGATATTTGCAAGAAATGGATTGCCAGAACAAATATGTTCAGACAACGGACTGTAGTTCGTGTCAGAAGAATTCCAGAAATTCATGAAGAAGAATGGGGTGAAACATTATACCTCTGCCCCATATCATCCGGCTACAAACGGGTTGGCCGAGAGATTTGTACAAACGTTCAAAAAAGCAATAAAGGCCATGAGCGAAGATCAGATTCCACTACAACACAAGGTAGACAAATTCCTACTGGCATATCGAAACGCCACTCATGCAGTGACAAACCAAAGTCCTGCCATGATGTTCTATAACAGGAGGTTGCGGTCCAGGTTGGACTTGTTAAAACCAAATGTGCGGAGGGAAGTTGAAAACAAACAGTTCCAGCATATAAATAACAAGACCACTCGGAGTTTCAAAATAGGACAACCAGTGTTAGCCCGGGACTATAAAAACGAGAAATGGCAATCTGGAACAATTCGGGCCAGACAAGGACCCCTGATGTACATGGTAGATATTGGTGAAAATGTAATACGGCGTCATGCTGACCAACTGGTAGAATCGAGAACAAGGGTCGAACCCATGGTTATGGCAGAGACAACCGTGGAAGAAGTTAGTGAACCTGAAGCATCTACCTCAGAAGTGAATGTACCTGATGATGATGTCCAATCCATAAGAGACCAACTAGATGAGTCACCCCAGCAACGAGAATCAGAAACCCCTGAAAGGCGTTATCCAACTCGAATCAGGAGGCCTCCTCAGAGACTGAATCTTTGAACTGTTTTGCATGAAGTTGTATATATATATGTTATTATGTTATGTTAAATGGGGATATAACTGTTAAGCTAAAAAGGGAGGATTGTGGTGTATGTAACCTGTTCCACCTTAAGAGAACTACCTTAAGAGATGTACTACTTTCTCTTGGCTGCTGTATACTGTAATACCGGTGGTGACCACACCGGTATATAAGTGTTGTGTAGGGATTTGCTGGGCAGTTCAGCCCTGACCTCCGAATAGTAAAGACCTGTTAAAGTTATTCTTGTGGTCTGTGTCCAGTGATTTATAATAAGCTTAACTGGGACACACAGACTTAACAGTTATGGTCTGAAATTGGTGAACTCAATGTTGAGTCCAGAAGGCTGTAAAGTGCCTAATCGAAAGATGAGGTGCTGTTCCTCGAGCTCACGTTGAGCTTCGTTGGAACAATGCAAGAGGCCGAGGACGGTGAGGTCAGAGTGGGAGTGGAGCGGAGAATTAAAGTGACAGGCTACCGGAAGCTCGGGGTGATGCTTGCGGACTGAACGGAGGTGTTCCGCAAAGAGGTCACCCAATCTGCGTTTGGTCTCCCCAATGTAGAGGAGACCGCATCGTGAGCTGCAAATACAGTATATTAGATTGCAAGAAGTACAAGTAAATCGTTGTTTCACCTGGAAGGAGTGTTTGGGGCCCTGGACAGTGGGAAGGGAGGAGGTAAAAGGGCAGCTGTTGCATCTCCTGCACTTGCACGGGAGGTGCCGTGGGAAGGGAAAGAGGTGCTGGGGGTGATTGAGGAGTGGACCAGAGTGTCGCGGAGGGAGCGGTCCCTTCGGAATGCTGAAAAGGGAGGGAGGGGAAGATGTGTTTGGTGGTGGGATCACGCTGGAGGTGGCGAATATGGCGCAGGATGATATGGAGGCTGGTGGGGTGAAAGGTGAGGACAAGGGAAACCCTATCTTGGTTCTGGGAGGGAGGGGAAGATGTGAGAGCAGAAGTGCGGGAAATGGAGTGGACACGGTCGAGGGCCATGTAAACCACGGTAGCGGGGAATCCTCAATTTGAGGAGAAATGAAGACATGTCAGAAGCACTAGTATGGAAGGAGGCATCATCAGAGCAGATGCAACGGAGACAGAGAAACTGGGAACATAAGAACATAAGACATAGGACCAGGAGTAGGTCACTTAACCCCTCAAGCCTGCTCCGCCATTCAATAAGATCATGGCTGATCTGATCTTGGCCTCAACTCCACTTCCCTGCCCATTCCCCATAACCCTTGACTCCCTTACCATACAAAAATCTGTCTATCTCCACCTTAAATATATTCACTGACCCAGCCTCCACAGCTCTCTGGGGAAGAGAATTAAAACATTCACGACCCTCTGAGAGAAGAAATTCCTCCTCATCTCCGTTTTAAATGGGTGCCCCTTTATTCTAAATTTTTGCGCCCCCTAGTTCTAGATTCCCCCACGAGGGGAAACATCCTCTCTGCATCTACCCTGTCAAGCCCCTTCCGAATCTTATATATTTCAATTAGATCCCCTCTCATTCTTCTAAACTCCAATGAGTATAGGCCCAACCGGCTCAACCTTTCTTCATAAGACAACCCCATCATCTCCAGAATCAACCTCGTGAACCTTCTCTGAACCGCCTCCAATGCAAGTATATCCCTCCTTGAATAAGGAGACCAAAACTGTACACAGTACTCCAGGTGTGGTCTCACCAATGCCTTGTATAGTTGTAACAGGACTTCCCTACTTTTATACTCCATTCCCTTTACAATAAAGGCCAACATTCCATTTGCCTTCCTTTGCTGTACCTGCATGCTAACTTTTTGTGATTCATGTACAAGGTCCCCCGGATCCCTCTGTACCTCAGCATTTTGTAATCTCTCCCCATTTAAATAATAATTTGCTTTTTTATTTTTCCTACCAAAGTGGATAACCTCACATTTTCCCACATATACTCCATCTGCCAGATTTTTGCCCACCCACTTAGTCTATCTATATCCCTTTGGAGATTCTTTGCATCCTCCACACAATTTGCTTTCCCACCTATCTTTGTATCATCAGCAAATCTGGCTACATTACACTTGGTCCCTTCATCCAAGTCATTAATATAGTTTGGAATATAGAATGGAATAAAGTCCTTACAGGAAGCGGGGTGGGAGGAAATATAGTCCACATAGCTATTGGAGTCAGTGGGCTTATATTGAATGTTTGTCAATAGCCTATCCACAGAAATGGTGACAGAGAAGTCGAGGAAGGGAAGGGAAGAGTCAGAAATGGATTATGTGAAGGTGAAGGAAGAGTGAAAATTGGAAGCAAAGTGAATTAAATTTTCTAGTTCAGGGCGAGAGCAGAAACGGCACCGATACAGTCATCAATGTACCGGAAAAGGGGTGAGGGAGGGGACCTGAGTAGGACTGGAACAAATAATGTTCCAGATAGCCCATGAAAAGGCAGGCATAGATAGGGCCCATGCAGGTTCCCATAGCAACACCTTTGATTTGGAGGAAGTGAGTGGAGTCAAAGGAGAAAAGTTATTCAATGTGAGAACAAGTTCAGCCAGGCAGAAGAGGATGGTGGTGGATGGGAACTGTTTGGGTCTCTTTTCAAGGAAGAAGCGGAGTGCCCTCAGGCCATCCTGGTGGGGGATGGAGGTGTAGAGGGATTGGACGTCCATAGTGAAAAGGAGACGGTTGGTGCCAGGAAACTGGAAACTGTTAAAGTGGTGGAGGGCGGAGGAAGAGTTGCGGATGTAGGTGGGAAGAGGCTGGACAAGGGGAGAAAAAATAGAGTTGAGATAGGAAGAAATCAGTTCAGTGGGGCAAGAACAGGCTGCAATGATAGGTCTACCAGGGCAGTCCTGTTTGTGGATCTTGGGAAGGAGGTAGAAGCGGGCTGTGCAGGGTTGGGTGTCTATGAAGTTGGCGGCCGTAGAGGGAAGATCTCCAGAGGAGATGAGGCCAGTGACAGTCTTGGAAATGATGGCTTGATGTTCGGTAGTGGGGTCATGTTCCATGGGGAGGTAGGAGGATACGCCAGAAAGTTGGCGTTCAACCTCCGCAAGGTAGAGGTCGGTTCGCCAAACAATAACAGCGCCACCCTTGTCAGCAGGTTTAATGACAATGTTAGGGTTGGATCGGAGAGAACAGAGTGCTGCAAGTTCAGAGAGAGGGAGGTTGGAGTGAGTGAGGGGAGCAGAGAAATTGAGACGGCTGATATCACGCCGGCAGTTCGCAATGAAAAGATCTAGAGCGGGTAAGAGGCCAGAGGAAGGGGTCCAGGTAGAATGAGAATTCAGAAAACGGGAGAAAGGGTCAGCTGTGCGGGGTGAAGACTCCTGACCAAAGAAGTGGGCACGGAGATGAAGGCAATGGAAAAGGAGCTCAGCGTCATGCCGAGCTCGAAATTCATTGAGGTGGGGGCGTAAGGGGTTGAAGCTCAGGCCTTTGATGAGGACTGATCGTTCGGGGTCAGAGAGGGGAAGGTCAGAGGGGAAAGTGAAAACACGGCAGGGGGTGAGATTGGGAGCAGGGATGGGATCAGAGGAAAGTGAAGGAGAAGAAGGTTCCAGACGGGCATTGGTGTCGAAGAGTTGAAGCTTGCGATCCTTGACACCTGAAAGGAAGAAAAAGAGTTTGTTGTTAAAGCATAGGATGAGGCGAAGGATGAAATGGAACTGCGGACCAGGACAGCTTTGAGATAGAGTGAGTCGGTGCTGCTGATGAGAGAGGTCGAGAGCGTGCATGTGGCGGCGCATGGCGTTGAGCGTGGATCTCAGGATGCGGCGAGAGCAGTAGTTCGAGGAACGCTGAATATCTCTCTCTTTTGCTTCAGTGCAAAGTTCTCAAAACAAATTATGCGCAATGATAATTATTTTTCAAGCATAAAAATTGGTCACTTACGAATCCTATTACCTCCTTGCAAAATAGCTGAGCGCTTTCAAAAACATCTTGCTCAAAACTATTAACTGAAAAATATGCACCATTGGTACTACTCTGGAGATACAATACACAACACTAATAACTAGCAGCAGAAGCCTTGGACATTTTCCCTTGACGTACAGAAAATATTCAATAGGGTGGAATAGCTTGTCCTGATGATTACACTGAAGACCTGTTTGATGGATGAACAATTCTTAATCATATAAGTAGGCACTGATATTAACTTGATCACTGAGTTTGTAGGAATTGCTATGCCTTCTCTTCCTTTCATGATTGGGTGCCTGTTATCACTGTTATTGTTTGCCTTGCTTATTGAAAGCATTCAGGCTCATCCAATCATCACAATAATCAAATATAGTTCATATTAAGGATCAAAGGGCGGAAAATTCGATACCTTAGCGCCTCCTGTTAGTGCCAGCAGATGGCACTAACAGGGCGATGGAGCATTATCGGCAGGGCGAGGCGAATCCTGTGCCGCACGCCAAATCCGGCCCTCCCGCAGCACCACCGCTAATTGTTATCGCCGGGAGCCTTAACGCCAGGTGGATCGTGATATCATTGAGTGTGCAACGCTCACTGAGCGTCCGATCTGCAAAATTGATTGTCGCCACCTATCTTAGCACCTGGAGGAAACAGCAACAGGGAGAGCTGGCATGAAGCAACAGCAAGTCGGCTCCAGGGACATTATTTAAAGGGATCATCAGTAATGAGCTGCAGCTGTATGTTAGTGGAGTTTCAGCGCTTTCTTGTCAGTTTCACATAGTGCAACAGCCTCATTCCATAATTTCAACATTATTTAGTATCAGGTTGTGGCAAGTAAAAAGTAGCTACATTTATTCTTAAAAAAAATCAAACAGCTACGGCGGAGGCAGCGAGATAGACTGGAACAAGTCATCAGAGGGAGGAGGAGGGTCATCAGGGCTCTCGCCAGGAGGCCTTACCCTCCGAGGGTATTCCGAGAGCACTTCTCCTACCTCCAATTAAGCGAGGAGCAGTATATTAGAAGGCTCCGCTTCACCAAGGTGGTGGTCACAGAAATCTGCCATCTCCTGTAACCAGACCTTGAGTCTCAGATCAGGGCGATCATGGCACTCTCAGTGGCAGTCAAGGTCACCGTCGCCCTCAATTTCTTCGCCAGCTGATCCTTCCAGTCTGCAACAGGAGACATAGCTAACATCTCACACATTCGCTGTCATCGCTGCATCCGGGAGGTCACAGAAGCTCTCTACAGTAGGAGAAGGGTCTACATTTCCTTTCCCATCACCAGAGAGAAGCTGGACAAACATGCATGTGGCTTTGCCAGGATAGCAGGATTCCCCATTGTGCAGGGCACCATTGGCTGCATCCACGTGGCTTTGCCGGCACCGCATAACAATCCTGAGATCTTCCGTAACCGCGAAGGCTACCACTCACTTAATGTGCAGTTGGTGTGTGACCACAGACAGCTAATCCTCAATTTCAATGCCCACTATCCTTGCAGCAGCCACAATGCCTTCATCCTGTGCCAGACCAGTGTGCCAGCACTCTTCCAGCCACCACGTCAAGCTCGCAGCTGGCTACTTGGAAACAAGGGCTTTCCGCTCTCCACCTGGCTCATGGCTCCCCTCCGCAACCCCAACACTCCTGCGCAGCACTCATATAGTAGGAGCCATGCTGCCACCAAGAACATCATCGAACAGACCATCGGCCTGCTGAAGCAACAGTTCCTTGACCGCTCGGGAGGAGCCCTCCAGTACTCGGTTGTGCTGGTGTCCCATTTTGTGGTGGTCTGCTGCAAGCTCCACAACTTGGCAATTATGACACCAGGGATTGCGGGACCACCTTGGGAGGAGGAAGAGGGAGAGGAGGAGGAGGATGAGGAGGAAGAGGAGGAACAGAAATGAGGGAGGAGGCAGCCACTCAATCGGCCTTCTTGAAGGGCGGTCCGTGATGGCCTCATCAGACTGTGGTTCAAATGAATTAAACCCCAGATCCCCATTGCTCACCACATCCATAACATTCCATCCCTGTCGCAGGCCATATCATAGCGCAAAGCTGAAATGAGCTCATACTACAAAATAATCGAAAATGAATTAATAAATTTATCAAAAATCAGTGAACACATATTTAAAACAAAATATTAACTATTCACCATTGTGCAATCCTTTAGTGCCTCTCATTACTGTGCCTTTGCCTACTCTTGGCTCCTATGAAGTGTTGGTCCAATGGCTGCAACAGGGCTGGTGGAAAGCCACTGAGTGTCCATGCGGGAGACTTCAGATGGCCTTGCAGGACGCCCTCGACCAGTTCTGGGCCTGGAAGGCCCAGTTGTAGACTGCACCACCTCAGCATGGGCGGCAGCAGTCTGGACTGGCTGGATGACAGACAGCGACAAGGGCAATGGCGGAGTGGCAGTGGTGGGAGCAGGAATGCTGTCATCCTGAGAGAGGACAGCAGGTTCCTGCTCCACTGACCCACTGTCGCTCTCCCAGGGCAGCACCTCAGCATCCCTAGCAATCTGTTGGAGCACAGATTGCTGGCCTGCTGCGACACCATGAAAGCCCTGTAGATGGTGGTAGACCCAGCCAGGATGGCAGCAGTCAGAGCTTGCGTGGCATCAAGCTGAGACTGCATTACAACACTAAGACGTTGCATCGCTTCCGCCTGTGCTGCAATGGAAGCTGCCAGATCGCCCATCCCATGCGGCATCAGGTCTGGGCAGCCACGGTCTCTCTGGGAGTCTACCATCCTTTGCAGACTGAAATGATGGGCTCCATGGTGTGCGCAGAGCCTTGTGTAACGTTGGAGGCGGACTCCTCCACACTCCTTACCATTGCCGAGAGGCTCTCGGGCACCCTTGCCATTGTACCTATCATCTCCGTGTGCATGCCCATCACCCTTCTTCTACACGCCTCCCCATTGAGGTCCTCACCTGCGTCCTGTGCAGCAGACCTCGTGTGCAAACTCACCCTCAGGGGAGCTGGCCCCCGAGCTACCCTTTCACCCTGGCCTTTCTGCATCCCACTTATCCCTGGTGCCTCACCCTGTGCAGATCCCGCTACTATACTAGCCTCTAAAGAACACATGGTGCCAGCATCTGAGTTGGTGCCTGCGGGTGAGACATGCAGTGACGCGGTGTGTTCTTCCTCATCCTCTTCTCCCGCCTTGCTCTCTACGGTACCCTCAGGGACAGGCTGCTCAGGTGCTTGCTCATTTCTGAAAGCACAAAGGCACAAGAGTCAGGTTAAGGTGAGGAAGGGGGGCAGAAAGGGAGAAATGCATGCTTACAGCATGATTAGCTGGAAAGTGCGAAATGCTTGTGGGCCGAGGGGGATTTGGGATGTGAGAAGAAGGAGCAGGGATGAACATACCATTGTTGTCCCCAAGGAGGTCAACGTCGGCGATGGTCATGGCGCCCACCACCTGGCATCCAATAATCTGCAGCACTCGATTCTCCAGCACAGACAGTGGCTGGGTGTCGGCTTGTCCCCCGCCTGTGTCCTCCTGCTCCCTCCTGTTGTGAGTCACCTTGGTTTGCAAGAGATAGGAAAGTGTGTGAGTGAGTGTGGAGCAATGTGTTTGGGTGATGTGCCTGCCATAGTTGAATAGCTATCATTGTTTGCAAGGTGTGAGATGTGGGTGTGATTGTTGGTGAGTGCTGGGCGTGTGGTGCTTTGGGCAGTGTGTGAAGATTGTGGTTCAGATGGTGGTATGTATCATTTGTTGATGCATTCACTCACCCTGACCACCCGAGTGAGGTTGTTATATTTCTTCCTGCACTGTGTGTGGGTCCTGGGGACCACAGTGCTGCCTGAGACGTGCTAAGAACATAAGAAAATAAGAAATAGGAGCAGGAGTAGGCCATTCGGCCCTTCAAGCCTGCTCCGCCATTCAATGAGATCATGGCTAATCTTCTGCCTCAACTCCATTCACCGGCCCTATTGCCATATCCCTTGATGCCTTTACGAGTCAGAAATCTATCGACTTCTGTTTTGAAGATACCCAATGACTGAGCCTCCACAGCCCTCTGGGGTAGAGAATTCCAAAGATTCACTACCCTCTGTGTGAAGAAATTTCTGCTCATCTCAGTCCTGAATGGCCTAGCCTTTATCCTGAGGCTGTGGCCCCTGGTTCTAGACTCCCCAGCTAAGGGAAACATTCTCCCAGCATCCACCCTATCAAGCCCTGTAATCATTTTGCACTACCTCCCTCCACATGATGCGGAAGACTTGCAACGAGGGCCTCCTTCCACTTGCCGGGTAGCGCACTGTCCTCAGTCTCTCCACAGCGAACACCAATGCCTCCAATGCTTGAGCGCTGAAACTGTGGACTCTCTCCCTGGGGCATGGATCTACCATGAGTACATCTGCTCAGTCCTCTGGCTCCATCTCCTTGACTGCTGCTGCTTGCTGAAGCAGCTGCACAACCAGCAATTCTGAGAATGAGGTTCTGCAGCATCAATTAACCTCCCCTTTAAGAACTGAAAAAAGCCTGTAGCAATCATGACCAGCGATTAGACTGCACCTGATATTGGTCCACTGTTTGAGTGTAACGCCAATGAGCTTGGGCTTAAAGACTGAATTAGGACTCCAATCATTTCTTTGAGCAGTGAGCATGAATTTCTCGCCCAATGCACTTTATAACATGAGAACAATGTGCATATCAATTATACAATCTAGACCCATCGGGGAGTATTTTAACCCCTCTCACCCCCCATAATGGGAAGAAGAGGATCGGGGGAGGGGCAACGTGGTTAAATTGGTAAAAGTGTGACACTCGAACCCAACCCGCACAATCGCCCCTACCTCCGTTTTAACTGCAGCAGGTTGGGGGACATTCAAGTAACCCGCTCTGGAGAGGCTGGTCAGTGATTATAATTTTTAACTGAGGCTCTGTTCCTCAGATATTTCGAGCCACTTGAATTTAATGGCTGTGGGCCGGGGTTCCCAGGGCTAAGAAAACCCAGCATCTGAAGGGGGGCAGGAACTGCTGGATCCAGCAGGTAAGTGCTTTACCAGCACAGATTGGGGGCCAGTAAGAGCAGGCGTGCTTCCCCATGTCCTCTGGCCCCTGCGAGATTTTCGGAACCCCTGACAAAACACTGTATACAGCTAAAAATGGTTGTTTGTGCTGTTTCTCCAGGATTTCTGCTCATCTTCCACTTATGTTATGGTGGGAAATTGGGAGAACTCCATGGTAATTCAGGACCATACTGCCTTATGCACACTTCCATCTCCCTGTGTTGAAATTGAGACTCATAGCATGTCTCATACTCTAGTGTACTCTTTTCCAGGAGCTTAAAATTGTGGAACCCTTTAGCTGCATTAGTTTTCCCTTTCAACTGCAAGCTTTTAAAATGTGACATCACCTAATCAGTGCTTCTTGACTTAACTTATTCTTCTCTCCCACACCTTTCAACCTTGGTGCTGTCCTGCACTGAGGATGATCGCCCTCACCTCATTTCTCAATATAAAACGTATACTTGCTATAATGCTTGATGCCAGGGAGGTAGTATGAAAAATATGAACTTCCTACCATTTTGTTTCAATCTTTTCCAGATGACACAACATTTATATGCCTGGGGCTATGGTGGTATGTAAAGCTTGTATCGTTGGCCTATTCTTAGAGCACACTTTTCTTTCATTTGGGTCCTATTAGCAAGTAATATGTACAGGCCACTTCACTAGCACCTTCTGCTTTAGTATATTGGATATATAATGGTATATCATATATTGATTATGTAATGCAGAGAATAGCATGATATTTAATACACTGATTATATAATGGACAGAAATGTACAGTTATCCAAAGGAAAGATACGGGTCAGTGACATGGTTCTGGAGGCTAGGGTAGGGTTTCCATTTCTATCTCAATGGTTCTGGTCTCTGCATCAATTAAAGCTTGCCTTGCTACCAGAGTGCTTTTATGGCAGAATTTTTAAAATTGCTTCATAAATTGCCATGGCACTTTTGACCAGGTAAGAGATGGTTTCATGAAAGGGTTGCTCTCAACAAACAGAGAAATGGTTGGATAGCACATGTACAAGTACGTGATGTTCGATTACCATGGCAACTCTTTGACCTAGTTGTTCTATCTTGGAATCTAGCACTTGATATTTTTTTTCTCCCAATTTTCAAAACATCCTAATTACCTTTGTTGCTGATTTAGAAAGCATATGCAGTATTACGTGGTGGCTGCATTTTACAAACCCTCTCCTGCTCCACGCCATTTAGTTTTCAATCATTTATCTTGTGATAAAAATTATTATTTACCATTGTCTACATTACTTTGCATTTATCCATACTAAACATCATGCTTCAGTCATCAGCCCACTCATGAGCCTCTCCAAATAACTTTGAATAATATCAACTTCTATGCATTTTGTCCGCCCACATAAATTTTCTGAAGACACAAAATTTAATGTTTTCTTTTAATTCCCTTATCTAGATAATTGCTGTTGATTGGGAATATAAAAGGGTATATGGACTGTTCCACCAGCATGCCACTAGTCACTACACAAGCAAAATGGGGATACATTTTTATTAAAGCTCCAAGATACTTAGTGACAATGGGCCACAGTTTGCCTTTTTTTATTTCAAACAGTTTGTCAAAGAATGGTATTTTATTTATTTATATAAATTCAAGTCCAAATAACCCACAATTTTCGGCAATGGTGTAAAATGGGCGATATTGGATTGGCCAGCCATTACACACAATGCCTGAGTTTCCTTTCCCTAGGCAAGCAGTTGAGACCCCTGCCTAGCAACCATATACATCCTGGACTTGTGAACAGCTAAACTAATTAAGCTCCCATATATCTCATCAGTGATCATTGAACTACAAATCTGTGTTTATATAATCGGGGTGATGTAGCAGGAATTGATCCACTAGAAAAGCTTCAGAACTGCTCACCCAGCATAGCAGGTGGGCAAATATGAAATGTGGTTGTCGACATAAGGGACCAAATGCTGACCAATGGCTCCCTCAAGTAGTGAAACTAGGGATGCACTGCATATACATTTGGAATAATTTGTACTGCACTTCAGTAAGTGTCAATGTTTCATGCCAGTTAGATTATGTAATTTAGAGATGTTCCATTCGTAATCAGTCTCTGATATTGGAGTAACAACAGAAAATGCTGGAAACACTCAGCAGGCCAGGCAGCATCCGTGGAGAGAGAAACAGAGTTAACGTTTCAGGTCTGGGATCCTTTACCTTTACAAAAGGTAAATCGTGCTTGACTAATCTACTGGAATTTTTTGAGGATGTAACTGGTAAAATAGATAAGGGAGAACCAGTGGATGTGGTGTATTTGGATTTTCAAAAGGCTTTTGATAAGGTCCCGCATAAGAGATTAGCGTGTAAAATTAAGGCACAGGGGATTGGGGGCAAGGTATTGACTTGGATAGAGAACTGGTTGGCAGACAGAAAGCAAAGAGTTGGAATAAACGGCTCTTTTTCCGAGTGGCAGGCAGTGACTAGTGGGGTACCGCAGGGATCGGTCCTTGGACCCCAGCTATTCACAATATATATTAATGATCTGGATGAGGGAGCTAGATGTAATATCTCCAAGTTTGCAAACGACACAAAGATGGGTGGGCGTGTGTGCTGTGAGGAGGATGCTGAGAAACTCCAGTATGATTTGGACAGGTTGGGTGATTGGGCAGAAGCATGGCAGATGCAATATAACGTGGATAAATGCGAGGTTATCCACTTTGGTGTCAAAAACAGGAAGGCAGATTATTATCTAAATGGCAATAGATTGGGAGAAGGGGAAGTGCAATGAGACCTGGGCGTCCTTGTGCACCAGTCGCTGAAAGTAAGCATGCAGGTGCAGCAGGCGGTTAAGAAGGCAAATGGCATGTTGGCCTTCGTAGCGAGAGGGTTTGAGTACAGGAACAAGGATGTCTTGCTGCAGTTGTACAGGGCCTTGGTGAGGCCACATCTTGAGTATTGTGTGCAGTTTTGGTCGCCTTATCTGAGGAAGGATGTTCTTGCCATGGAAGGAGTGCAGCGAAGATTCACCAAGCTGATACCTGGGATGGCAGGAATGACGTATGAGGAGAGATTGGGTCGATTGGGCTTGTACTCACTGGAGTTTAGAAGAATGAGAGGGGATCTCATCGAAACTTATAAAATTCTAACAGGACTAGACAGACTAGATGCTGGAAGGATGTTCCTGCTGGTCGGGGAGTCCAGAACCAGGGGTCACAGTTTAAGGATAAGGGGTAAGCCATTTAGGACAGAGATGAGGAGGAATTTGTTCACCCAGAGAGTGGTGAGCCTGTGGAATTCTCTGCCAAAAAAGGCAGTAGAGGCCAATTCATTAAATATATTCAAGAAGGAGTTGGATATATTTCTTAAGGCTAAAGGGATCAAGGGATATGGTGAGAAGGCAGGAACAGGTTACTGAATTTGGATGATCAGCCATGATCTCATTGAATGGCGGAGCAGGCTCGAGGGGCCGAATGGTCTACTCCTGCTCCTATCTTCTATGTTTCTATGTTTCTATCAGAATCTGATATTGGGGACTCGATTGTAACTCAGGACTGCAATCGGGTGGCAAACGGTTTTGATCTTGGCAGTGCAAGGCTCAGGTCATTTTAACTGCCGGGCCTCATCTGTTCGTTGCCCAGGGAATGGGCAGCTGGCCAGCGAGTAGGAGGGAAATGCTGGGCAGCAGGCAGCCGCCAACAGGGACTGTAAGGGGTGGTGTGGTCAGCTTCACCTCTGACTCCCTGAGCGGTTCAAATCGCTCCCATTCCCTTGGTTCTAGACTTTGGACTTATTTGGGGGTTGTAATGAAATTGCAACAGACACCTGAGGGCCAAAAGAATTGAGATTTTTATTTTGAGACTGGGAAATATACAATACAATAAATCTTATACTCTAAAAGGGGCAACACTTTGGAATATGCGAGGGAGAATGACAATAGACAGACATACCTTACCCTCCCAATCCCACTACACTAATTAGGTTGAATTCCAGAGGACCAGGAAATGCTCACCAAACGACTTTCTTGACACTCTGTAGAGGTTCGTGATTTCGGGGTTCTCTTTAGTTATGGCGGTTGGGGCCTGCCGTACCCCGGACGTGGTGGAAGACTGCACCTGCGTTGGGTTTTCAGTCTTCGCCTGTCCACTGATGCGGTTGGATGCATAGTTGGATTTATCGGGTAAGTACCCAATTTCCTTTGGTTAGGTATAGTTTTTAGAGTCTTTTGTGTCAAATCTTACCCAGGGGTAAGTCAGGCTAGCTTGTAGAGTGGAAACAAACTTGCAAATTTTCGACTTCTTGTTGGTTGGTTTCCTGTTGGTCGCAGTGGCCCAATATTACCTAGTTGGTGGTAATATTGTTAGTTGTTGGTTTCTTAAGGCCTTTGGTTGCCGCAATTTCCTTTTCCTTCCGTTTCGTTCTTCTTTCCTCAAGCCCCCGATCCTCCGACTATGTACGGTGATGATGATAATACCTTTTCTGAACCGTACTTTCTCTCTGCTGAACTTGAACCTTCTTGAGCTGTGTCCTCAACTGACTCTCTCAACTCGAACTGTACTGTCGAACTGTCTTCTTTCTCAACTGTCTGTTTCTACTGTGTTTTCTGAACAAGCAGGTCTCAATTATACTGTGTTGAGGCCCGGCTTATCTGACCGCCAAATCTCCTCCGGTCCATTGTTAATTTTGGCGGGCTCGTTAATTTTAATAGGTTTAAATTCTCATCGAGTTTCGGGGCTGGTCCCATCTATTTTTAATTGGCCTTTAACTGGTTTCGGGCTTGCTTCAAAATCAGCTTAAATGTGCAAAGTGTTTTTGGAAATCTTTCTGAGTGGTTTTAAACTGTTGCTTGATTGTTTTCTCCAGCTGGGGGCCAGGGTCTCTTTTGTTGACTAGTGGCATGTATTGTATTATTCATGTTCTTGGTGGCCCTGTAAGTTTCGGCGAGAACAGTCTTTTCCGTGGGTTTATTGTCTTTATGTAGAATGACTGGGATGGCCCAGAACATTCCCAGATGATCTGGCCTTTCCAATACTCAAAATGTCTGTATTTCGGGGGCCCATCCCACCTCCTTTTGTCGCAGCTTTTCCACAGGCCTGAACATGCCTTTTAAACTAGCCAAATCTTCCTGGGGTTTTGTTTTTAGGTCCCCTTTGGCCCAATGTTACCTCAAACAGTCCAATATCTCTTCTTTTCTTACTTTGGAGGAATCTGTATAATTTTGCGAGCCTTACAGGACTGAGGAGCTATCCCCACCACTCAGTAAGAGAGGGGATTTTAGCAGAGCCTTTCAATTGTGCGAGGGGGTAGCAGGGCAAGAGAGGCCTAAACCTTTCTTGTGGGGACCGGAAGATCATTCTAGCTACTCCCGACCCCACAAGGAACGATAAAAAGACTTACCTCTTTGAGCATCTTCTGGCCCCGACTCTAGGTTGACCTGACAGGAAAGCCACAATCACCTTCCCGCTCAGGCCACTGATAGAGGTGGACAACGATGATGTCAACAGAACTCGATCTACATATTTGATAAAAGACCCTGGCGGGGGTTCTTCCCGCTTGCTTAGAAAAGCAGGTTAAAATGGAACACTGTGGGAAGGGAGCGGGACGTCAGCGGGTACGTCTCCCAGGTGATTTTAACTGCCCCCCCACCCCCAACTCAGTTTCCACCAGGCAAGCTGGGTTAAAGTCACCCATTATATCAATTAAGTAATCGGTTTTATCCAGACTGCACAAGCCAGCGCGAAAAACTGAGTTAGCAAAAAAAAAGGCTTGTACCTCTCATGACCTTAGCACGTTCCAAAGCACTTTACAGGCAATGAAGTCAGTGTTGTAATGTAGGAAACGTGGCAGCCAATTTGCGCACAGCAAGCTCCTGTAGGATCGATTCCGCCCCCCCACGGTAAAAATATTGGACTATTAAATATAAAAACACAGAAGTGCAGAGCCCGCAAAAAGGGCTCGGCAATAAAGGGTTAATTCAAACATTGCAGCCGAAACTATGAACCTTCTAGAGACTGGATCACAGACAATCTAATACAGGTTATTAATCCCTTATCCGAAACCCTTGGGGCCAGATGTGTTTCGGAATTCAGAATTTTTCGGATTACAGAACGGTAGGGGTAACTGCAGCTCTTTTTGACATTTTCACAGTGAAATTAAACTCAAAATCACAAAATAACAAAAAAAATCAGAGAGCAGCAGACGCACGTGTGACTGGTAGCAGCGCTGAGACACAACTGACGCCTCACACCTGCGTGGGTCAAGCATCGGCCGCGTCGGGTCATGTTTGGCGCCACTCGGGTCATGTCGTGCACACGAGTGACGCTCCACGAAAAACTTTCGGTTTTCAGAGCTTTTCGAATTTCGGAATTGCGGATAAGGGATTGTGGACCTGTATACGAATCTAAAGTCTGATCAAGAGCATCTGCATATTCATGTACCTTAAGGGGTTGCATTGTCCACCTTAGACCATGGCCCCCGAATAACGAGTTTCAGTGCAGGCCTAGACAATGGGTCGGGCCTCGAACGTTTTGAATACAAATGCTAACAGAAACCAACAACTTCGCACATGCAGTCACTTTGGGAGGGTTGCATTGTCGAAAAGATATCTCAAATCAATGGACAATACCAGGAACAATTCACACATTTTGATATGGCCATCGCATGCTCAGAGGGGGCCAGGAAATACTGAAGGTTGGTTTTGGTTTAAAGTAAGATCACTTTGAAGACAGTGGGCAGGATTTTCAATCAGAAGTCGGGTTGGAGACGGAACAACAACTTTCGGGGTTGTAGTCCCGCCTCCATTGAGATGCGGCCAATCCACATGATTTTAACTTGATTGACCTTGTTGAGCCCGCCCAGCGGGCTCAGCAGGCCAATTAAGGGCCACTCAGCAACAGCTGATGTCACAGACTGAAATTTCATCTGTCAAGAGGTTTTGACAGATGAAATATCAGTGTTTGAAAGCTGTTTGAAGCTGTCAAACACTGACAGTCTTACTTCTAACCTGTGTCCTTCTCCACAGACTCAGTTAGAAATCTCTCCTGCACAGTAAGCTGAAGGCTGTCACTTTTGACAGTTCGCAGCCATTCTGCTTTCTGTGCCGGTGAGATGAGTGACCTAAAGGAAGGAAGGCTGAAAAGGTGAGAAAAGGTCATTTAAACTTCTTTAATCAATTTAGACACACCAAACACACTTACCTTTGTACTCATGCACACATCACTCACCTGAACATTGACATCTCGACCCCTCCAAGTCCTTCAACCCGACGGCCCGCCTCCTCTAACTTGGCGTGGTTTGGAGCCGTCGGGAATCCCACACTTCAACCTTAAAAATAGAGATTAGGCTAAAAACTGCCTGTTAACTACCTGTTAACAGGCAGTTAATTGGCACTAATCCCTTCCTGCCTTGGGTAGGCGGGTCCCAGTGCGGGGCAGGTACCCGCTTCCTTTGAAACTGGCATGGAGGCGGGTTTGGGTGCGGGATGGGGCCGGGACCCCTGATTTCGGGATTTTAATCCCCCGCACGCCTCCAATCCCGACTCCACGGCCCAATGAAAATCCTGCCCAGTGTGTGGAAGCCAACGGCAGAACTGCGAACAGAAGGATTCGGGCCTACAATCAACTCCAAGAGACAGCCAATCGGGAGTGGTGATTGTATGTTTCAGCCGAATCATAGAGGGGGCTTTTATGATTGAGTCTGAGTAAGTTTGTGAGTTTCAGTCAGATCAGAATAAGAATTTTGTGATTGAGTCTGGGTAACTTTATAGGTAACAGTCAAATCGCGGACAGGTTTAACTGTGTCATATTGTGTTGATGCAAATGACCTTTGCGTAGGGGTTTGTATTTTGGGATTGTTAGCCTGATATAAATCATAGGGATTTATACTGGGGAAGTAATTGTGTGTGTGTGTGTGTTCAATAAACAAATGAATCAAAGGTTGAGCCAAAACCCTGTGCCGTGTGTATTTTGTTCGTCCAAGAACTGTGTGTAACGGGGGACCAATATCGGAGAAAAACCCTTACACTCCTGCAAACAGCAATGTGATAATGACCAGATTATCTATTTTAGTGATGTTGATTGAGGGATAAATATTGGCCAGGACACCAAGGATAATTCCCCAGCTCTTCTTTGAAATAGTGCCGTGGGATCTTTTACATCTACCTGAGAGAGCAGATGGGACCTTGGTTTAATGCCTCATCAGAAAGGCGGTACCTCCGACAATGTAGCACTCCCTCAGTACTGTACTGTACTCTATATAGTGTTGCTTTAAACCTTAATAAAGTCGTTCCTTTTTAATTAAATTTGGACCCTAAAGAACTTTAAAACACATTCCAATGAGAACATTCCTTACCCACTAGGATTAGCTGCTGTTTCTCGTTATCGAGACAGGTTTTGACTTGTTTTGCTACATCACCTCAATTACATGAAGAAAAGAATTGTAGTTCAATGATCAGTAAGAGATGCATCAGCTGAGATGCTGAAAGAATGAAAAATATGTTTGTGAAATAAATACATGAACACTAAACAATAAAATATTAGACTGTCAGGTGATTAAAAGAACACTTTTATTCATCCTTATTCTCCAAGTGTCAGCAATAATCCCACATTCCAGGAATATGATCATGAACAGCAGTGAAATGAAATATGATAATTAACCAGGACATCTTCATTTAATATTCCTTCTACATTCTCAAAATCCAACTCATAGAATAAAGAGAACATGGCAGCACCAACTGTGTGTTACATAAGTTGTTTAATTTGTGGAAAAGACCTTCCTATTTCTCACACTTCCAGTTACTTAGTAATTTAGTACCATTCATACTAATGAATAAATGAGAACAACAACAACTTGCATTTATATAGTGCCTTTAACATAGTAAAATGTCCCAAGGTGCTTCACAGGAGCATTATCAGAAAGAATTTGACAAGTTACACAAGGAGATATTAGGGCAGATGACTAAAAGCTTGGTCAAAGAGGTAGGTTTGAAGTAGTGTCTTAAAGGAGGAGAGAGAGGTAGAGAGGCAGAAAGGTTTAGGGAGGGAATTTCAGAGATTAGGGCCTAGGTAGCTGAAGGCACGGCCGGCAATGGTGGAGTGATTAAAATTGAGGATGTGCAAGAGGCCAGAATTGAAGGAGCACAAAGATCTCGGTGGGTTGTAGGGCCGGAGGAGGTTACAGAGGTAGGGAGGGCCATGGAGGGATTTGAAAACAAGGATGAGAATTTTAAAATCAAGGCGTTGGTGGACCGGGAGCCAATGTAGGTCAGCGGGCACAGGGGTAAGGGGTGAATGGAACTTGATGCGAGTTAAGATACGTGCAGCAGAGTTTTGGATGAGCTCAAGTTTACAGAGGATGGTAGGTGGAAGGCCGGCCAGGAGAACACTGAAATAGTCAAGTCTAAAGGTAACAAAGGAATGGATGCATCACCAAACCAAAATCATGTATTTCATACCTCTGAAATAATCCTGTTCTGATGAATTATCCCAGCCAAAACAATTCCAGCCTTTCTCTTTTAGATGGTGACTCATTTGCTGTGCATTTCTAGTATTTTCTATTTTTATTCCACTCAAAGGTACTGTGAGGAAAGACTGGAGAAAATTTCAGGCAACTGAGAGGAGACCTCCTGATGCAAGATAATGTGCAGTCTGTGAAAAAGAAACATCACTTCAGACTGAGTTGTAACAGTAGGACAAGGTTCAAAAGCAAGAAAAATGAATTTAGGACTAATGTTGGGAAAGTTGTTCTTCATGCAAAAGTGATCAACTCATGGCATTGTCTCCCAGGTAGAATAATGGAGGCATAAACCCTCCAATAATCTAAGAAACAGCTGGGTGGTGTGATGATGGGGTTGAACTTCTTTCTACATCTATGTTGTGTTAAGCTATTTTCTACCAAGTAGTTACCAATTGTAGTGTCCCTGTTACATCCACCATAACAGATTTAATGTAAATGGTTCTTAAGCTGTGACAAGTTCTTACTAAATTGCACATTGAACAAACCTAATCCCTTCGACTTTTACCGGTGATAGAAATTAGAATTTGGTGGTATGTTACTCACTTGGAAGTAGACAAGCAGGTTTTCCCGATGGCTTAGGGGGCTTATCCAGTGAACAGCCAAGCCATACTGACTAAGAAGATGCCAGGGTTGATCCCTGGTCTGTGCTAA
Organism: Somniosus microcephalus; assembly: GCF_052327205.1. Taxonomy (NCBI): domain Eukaryota; kingdom Metazoa; phylum Chordata; class Chondrichthyes; order Squaliformes; family Somniosidae; genus Somniosus; species Somniosus microcephalus. The sequence continues at coordinate 419,285,919 of NC_140987.1, read as the reverse complement.
GTGCTGATCTCAGTTAGGGAAAGCATTCAGCGTTTTATAGTTACCTCCATTGCCCTTTGATTACGGAGGGGGAAATTGGCCATACTTTCTGCTACTGATTGCTGCCTAGCAACCCCTACTGAAGACAGGATTAGCATCAATTGCGATGCTCCCAGCAGTTAAACAGCCTGCTAACACTGCCTGTAAAGTATCAACATGAAATAATAGCCAATTGGGTGAGGTACTGGAAGGTGCCGAGTCCCCATGGAATTGTACGCCTGCCAGGGATCAACATGTTTAGGAGAAGACAATGGGATCAAAAATGTACATAAAGAATAACATGAGAAAAGCCCACAACTTTTGTTAGCACACTATACACAACTTTCAGTCATTTATTTATTTATTCAGTTAAACCTTCCCAAAAAGTAAACTCTGTAAAAGTTCTCCTAGATTTCAAAGATAATTAAGGAAAAATCCTTGAATAGCAATCCCACGTTTATAGTTCTCTGCACTGAGATTTTCCACTAGAATTTTTGCAGGAGAAAGCCGCATATAAGATGTCGCCACGTTGTAGAGCTCCTTTTGTTATTTTTAGTTAATTTCCTTTTCTTGGTAAAATAAATGACCGAATGTGTCTTTTGCTATTTGGATTTCACTTGTCTTCAATCCCATGTACATTGGAAGACCAAAATGTGGGGACTTAGGATGATCTGCCAATTTCCATTACCTAGTGCGGGAGGGAGCTCTCTGATATAATGCTGCAACAGTAAACCTTTCTGGAAGTTTACAGCATGCTAAATATTCTGCAGAAGCTTAGTGCGTAAGAGTTCCCTTAATAGTCTCCATCAACTCTGATGAAGTGTGACCCAGAAGTCAAATTACAAATTATTTGGAGTCTTCTTGAAAGTGCACCGAATAAATTGCACCCAGTATATTTTATAGTTTCTTTAGTGCTATAGCATGCCTTACTTCTGACAAGGTAGCAGAGATTAATGGGGAGGTCATTTATCTGGGTGCATTTCTGCAGAAATTGTAAGATGTACCTGTGCTACTAGTCGAAGTGTGAGTAAACAGAATGGAGATGGCATCGTTCTGGAACATTCTCTCTGCTATCTACCACAAAGCAATTTGGAAAAAAAAATCTATTTTAGCCTTACTTTAAACAGATTAGTGACTTTGTTAAACTAGCAAACACTGGAATCTGAAGCAAATATATTAACCAGTACACTGAAAATAATACGCATAGGAATTGCAACCTTATGGAAGAGCTACAGGGGAGCAGCAAAAGGAGTTTAACTTTCGATGTACCAAAATTCAATACGTACTTCTAATTTTGATGTAAATGATGTGATTAGTAATGTTTTGGCATGTTACTCTATTTCTGTACATTTTAAGCCAAAAGTTGCGCAGGAAAACTGGCAGGCTTATTATAGACTATCATATAGGATACAATAAGGGGAGAAGAAATGGGTTCATACCTTTGCAGTGCAATGTAATAAACCAAAGTTCACTGTAAAACAGTAACAGTTGGGTCAAAACACTTGACAGATTGTGAGTGAGTTATTGAAATTCATCATCATTTAAACAGGGTTAAGTTCTCTTATAAGATGACGATGTTTAATATATTCTATCACCATCAATCATGTAGTTGGTATCACTAAATAGAATTAGAAGTCCAATGTCAAATTTAGTTTTGGAATCTATAATATGGTCAGGCATCATCACACATGACAAAGCCTTACAAGATTAAATTGCACTGGGAAAGAAAATAGCAGAACAAAAGGTGAGACAGAAATGAAACAGGTCAAACATATTACTCAACCATCTATTATTGATTGCAATTAAGTGAATATAAAGTTTTGTATTTTACTGAGTGAGTCAGTTAGTTGAAGCCGAACATAAATTGCACTCACTTGTCACCAACAGTGACAAATTGTAAACTAAACTGGAATGGGAGCAATAGATGAAATGTAAACTTCTATTAGGGTACAAATTGACTCTGTGCTCGTTTCGTTCCCTCTATATAGTTTTTCACCAGCTGTTTTTCTAATCAAGCCTCTCCTGTCACAGTTTCTTGTTTCTCTTTCTTTCTCCACTTCATCTAGAGCCATATTTTCCTATTTTTGTGAATAAAAATTATCCCGACTTGGTAAAATTTACCAAATTCTCAATCAAAATGATGAGTGCATGCAGTTTTACTGCAGCAGTTCTCATGAGGCACACATTTATTGGTGGGAATGAAAGAACACTACCAATAAAAATACTCTTATACTCATGCTTCTTTCATAGTTTTCAATTTAGCTTAATTGCTACTTAACAGTTGTAACAACAATGAAGTATTTTAATCTATGATGGATTATTTAATGGGTTCTTTCCTGCTGGTCACAGCACAGACAGGATTAAAATTAGTTACTGCAGGGAACAACATCACAAATTTGCTGATATACACACTTCAACATACAAGTTCGTTCATGAAGGCCTTGATATGATTAAGTTGATTTTTGCCATTGACCTTGGATGGGGCCTATCCAACTAGTCATTTAATATGTTTTAGAACAGAGCAATGGATCAAACCATTCAATTCAAATACAAGCATTCTGTGGGGCCGTTTACAGTATAGGTTTGGCAGCTGTATCTGCATAGGCAAATGCCATTTTGAGAATTCTGCAAATGGAAATCTAATCTAGTTATGAGAGGTACCATTTTTAATGTTCTACAACCCATCCACAAACCATAGGTGGTACAAATTGAAAGGGTGCCATTTTCATTGATACTTAAAGGGATTCTCATTTGCTCCTGGGCATAATACCCCTCCAACCCACTATCTTCAGTACGTACGGTGCCAACCTCTGCTTTGGTGCTTGTTACGGTCAGAGTGAGCAATGATGAAGGTTGGGAGGGTTCCCTTCCTCAGCATCTACTGAAGCTTGGCCCTGAATGTCTGATGGACCTGGAAAGAGGGGAGAGCTAAAGGGGATAGCAGGTAATGGCAAGGGTATTCAACAGCAGATGAGTTACAGTGCAGTGTATTACCAGATTGTCATGCAGAGTAGGCAAGGGAGACTTCAGTATAGGAGAGAAAGAAGGGGAGATAGCCAAACAGCTATCTTCCCTTCCTTCGCTCCTATACTGAACTCTCCTTTATTCACTCTGCATGTCCTCCAGACTTGCCATTTGCCATGGTGCATGCCCTCCCTCTGCTAATGATGTCGTTGGCAACCTCCTTCATTGGCTTGAATACTTGCAGTGACACTGACCCTCCTCCATATCTTGCCATTTCCCTCCTGTTGTGTGTCAGCTTGTTCTGCAAGAGAAGTGGATTAGTGTGTGCCCTGTTGCAGGGTTGTGAAGGTGTGTGAGGCAGCTTAGCATAGTGTGCATGTGAGAGGAAGAAGCAGCAGGTGTGGGGAAGAGTGGGAAGTAGTTTTGAGGGCAGCAGTAGGTGTTGAATGTGCAAGTGCAAGCAGAAGGAGGTGCACTGAAGTGTGTTGCTGTGACTGGAGAGGCATGAGAAGTGAGAGAGAGCAGGAATTGTAGTGCTGGGCTAAAGTATGGTGGTGCAGGGCTGTTTAAAGAGTAAGAGAGATGTGAATGAGAGTCATATCTTAGCAGCTCTGGTGAGGTCATTGAATCTTTTCCAGAGACCAGTGCTGGTCTAGAGACATTGGCATTGACATTGAGAACCACCTCTTTCCACAGCTGCTGTGCTATTTGTCTACACACCCGGTGCTGGGAAAGACGACCTCCTTCCTGCTGTTTACTTGTTCAACAATCATCTGCACAGCACCATCTGGAAACCTAGGGCCCTGTCTATGGTTGTCTTCACTACTGAGATTGATAAACCAGCTGCAACGTTCTCTGTACAAAAATTGCACCCCCTCTTTAATAAGGTGCAGGCTGCCTTTAAATAGTGCAAGCCCTGCTGGAATTTCTGCCTATGCCATGGGCGAGCTGCTTATTGACAGCTAGCCATGAAAATTTAAGTGAGGCCTGACCACAAAAATGGTTCAGGGCTCCCACTGACGTCATTGGGCAGTTGTAACGGATGCCCTGCCCGCCACCTGCCCGATATACTCATAGCATGAAAATCACTTCCATGGTGTGCCTCGGGTAACAGCACACATGCCACTTGTTAATGATAGAAGACTCAACAGGCACTGTGCTTCACCTAATATACTTACTTAACAACTTCAAATCTCTGGCAGTAAAATCTATGGGTTTTCTAGTAAATGATTAATGGTCTTTGGATTATTGAATTGTTATAGAAGAGTGATGTCAGGAGTTAGATTAAAATAGTGAGACTGAATATTGCATGGTCACCAGCAATTAATTTCTGAATTTCAAATTAAATCAGACTGAACTACACATTGGATGGTTTATGGAAGAATCACAATTGCAGTTTGATTCTACTTCAGTACATAATAATGTTTTATTATTCATGCTGGTCTGTACATTGGATTCAAAGTCATTTATAATTGAGAAACCATGAAAGTACAAGTCTGAAAAGCAGAAGTGATGGTGCACAGCTTTCTGCAGCTATTGTCAACCTGTCTGTTTGGTATTTTGGTGAACATTGCTTCCCAATAATATGTATCAAATGAACAATAGCAGGATATAGTGAATTTAAGAATGTATCCGGTATGGGGGGTGGGGAGGGGTTATTTTAATACAGTATTAAAATAACGAGTGAAATCAAAGCCAGAAAATGCAAAATAAAATATTGCAGTAGTTATAACATGATGATCAATAATATGTCATCATATTTCTAAAATGGTGTTGACGTGCACTTTGTTTCTACATTTTGTTATCTTAATTAACTGTTCTATCTATATTTTGTTCTAATTTTTCAATGTAATTACCAAAAAGAGTAGTGAGCTGAAATGATATGGCCCTTCTAATGCACTCCTGCCACAACTTTGGCACAAGTGCAGCAGAAGGGGGGTAATTTTGACTTTTGGCAATAATATAAAACAGGCGATATTGGATCAGCTGCCTGGCCACTTCACAGAGAGGCTGCTGAGCACTTCCAGCTCAGTGAGCTGATCAAATGTCTTCACTGAATTATCGGAACAAAATGGCCACGTGGCTCACGGTCCGCTGCCATGCTTGCTGCAGCGTTTTCTAATTAGAAATGCGGAAAAATATGGAGGAAGTTATCGACGGCGAGATCGGTGCTCTACCCATCTATGGCATTTTCGAGGTTACAGTCAACGAGCAGGAGATCCCCACAATAATTCACCCCCACAATGTTCGCAACACTTTTTATCACTGGCAGATATAACAGTACAGATGTTGTTTGAAGGATACAGCATTTATTTAACATACTAGCACATGTCCCATGGCATTGATCACGATGAGTTATCTGAGCTGCTGATGTCCGTCTGTTTCTGATTGTGTGATGTGTATATCTGTTTGTCTGTATCTTGCACTGTCTATTTGTTTCTGTCCTGTGTGATGTGGATTTGTTGCTTGACATGTGTATTTTACTGCAATTTGTTTTCTTCTGTGTTCATGTCAGCACTCAAGATTAGATTAGCTAAGAAGAAGAAGAGCTAGGTGGATGAAGGAAAGGAGGATAAAGAGAAATAAAAATAGGGCGGGTAACTGTGATTAGGACTATTTGCTTGTGTTCAGGGTAAACGTTGATTCGGAATGGTTGGCAGAATTATTCCATGTTGTAACTTCTACATATTTCTACATATGTGTAGTACGTTCAAGGTTTGTGTATGTGTATTGATGGGATGGTTATGTTTGTGTGTGGCAATGTTTGTAGTATATGTGTGTGTGTGACTGTAGTTCAAAATTAGGTCAGTGCTTGTATAATTAGCCACTTTTCAGTGATGTGTGTGGTTCAATTTATAGATATTAATTTAATTGCATTTTTAAGTTAAAATAAAAGAATTGTGGTGAAGTGGAATTCAGCAGTTGAATGCATTAATGGGGTGAAATAAAGTAGGGGGCTTTTGGAATTTATAGCCAATTTCAGCTTGTACAAAAAGTATATGGAGGAAAACTTGGGTGGCGCCCATTTTGGGGCGCTAACCTCGCCGGATTAGTGCCCCAACCCCATAAATTCAGTTGTAGCACCCCAAGATGGAGGTGGAGCGCCACTGGAAGTGCTCCACCGCCTTCTTGGGGCCATACTACTCAATGTCGCGGTGCTACATGCAACAGCGCCACACGCGGCGGCACGTAGCGCCATGTCATTGCAGGCCTCCTCCCCTGATTAAAGGGAAGGGCCTACCGCTGCGGGCACTGGGGCCCTGCCAGACCACCGGGGAGTGGGGTGCCATGGAAACAACCTGGCATTCAAGAGGAGTGCTGGGCTGAGCGATTGCGGTCGGCACCCTGCATACAAATGTGAAAGGAGGCAGGTGCTGGCAGTCGGCCAAAATAAAAATGGCCGCCCGACACCTGCCCTTTAAATTGCGCCGCCGCCGCTGCCAAACTGCCCCCTGATCCTGTCACACATATCGTCCGGCGATAGATCAGGGGGCGCAAGGGATGTTTGCGGCCGGGGCACAAACAGAGCGCAGCGCACGATGATGACATCATCATCGCCGGCGGAGCGGAGCGGGGCACTACTGGCTACCGCCGCAGCTAACCTCCCGCTGAATTTCGCGGGAGGCATTAGTGGTGCCACGTCCGGGCGCTAAGGCATTCGCGCCCCATTAGCACCTGCCAGGGGCGCTAACGAGAGGCGCAAAGCAACCCTATTTCTAGCCCTATACGTTTTAAGTAGTTTGAATAGTTATTTTATGAACATCAGTGGTTTGCAATTCAGAGTTTTTCTATCCAGGGCCCTGGTTTTCATATTAAAATGAGGCCTACTGCCTGAAACAGGCTAGTGCTTTGACCGCCCAGCGATAGGCCCTGTAAAAATGGCAGTGGCAGGACTGTCGACATTACTACCAATCCCATTTTGAGCCTGTTACCGCCCTGCTAATGCCAATTTCAGTGAATTAAAATCGGCTCCATACTGTTGGTGCAGGCTCCTCCTCCTGAAACACCATTAAGATATGTGGATGCCTGACTAACCATAATGTTGGTTGCTTCCTCAGAACAATACAATCACAGTATGTCATACTTTCAATAGTACAGTATAAAAGAAGGCATACCAAAGTGATCAACCATGTATTCTAAGATGTTATATCTGCCGCCCTGGCACCTCTACCTGGTAATGCCCATAAGGAATTAACTTCTCAGATGGGAGGACAGTGGAGAGATGCAGAACCGTACCATCTTCTGCAAGAGCAATTCTGGCTACTGTGCAACATAGGCCTGGCAAATGCAGTGACGTTAATGGTCAGCTATGGACTGAAACTTGGCTGGAACTCCTTGCATGCAAGCTACAATGCTGACCTATAGGAATGGTGTTGTGGAGTGGCACACAGGGCAACCCTCTTACAAGCACCTCATGCAACACTACTTCCACTTCAGCAGCCATTAGTTAGAGTGCAGGAGGGAGGTGGATCAGATGCTGGGCTGCTTCATCATCTGCCTGCTGTCTAATGCTTACCCCTTAGGTTTCTCTTCTCTCAATTTTTGCCTGTCACTTTTTAGTTCTCTACCCCTCCAGCCTTGGTAATGTATGCTAATGGATGGAAATGCCTGCTGAGGCTTTCTCAATTTTTGACCTCCTAGTGTGACACTCACCTTCAATTGTTCCCATCACTTTAAATTTGACTTACATTCAGCCTTCCTGAATAAGGGAATGGGAGTACGGTGGTTATGTTACTGGAATTAGTAATCCAGAGTCCTAGACTAATGATCCAGAGACTTGAGCTCAAATCCCACCACTGCTGCTGTGAAATTTAATTTCAGTTAATTAAATAAATCTGGAATATAAAAGCTAGTATCAAGAATGGTAACCATGAAACTACTGGATCTGGTCTATATGTACTTACAGCAATGTGGTTAACTCTCACTCAGCCACCCACTAACTTGTCCCACAGACAAACCAAGCAACAGCCTAACACAGTCATAACTTTCAGCCAACGCTCCAATTCTGACGAAAGGTCATCGACCTGAAACGTTAACTCTGTTTCTCTCTTCACAGATGCTGCCTGACCTGCTGAGTATCTCCAGCATTTTCTGTTTTTATTTCCTCCAGCACTATCCCATTTGCAGGACAAACCCTACAGAGGTGGTGGCACAGTGGTATACAGTGGGGAAGGAGTGGCCCTGGGAGTCCCATGGTATCAGGTCAATCATGGACAAGGAAACCTCCTGCTGATTACCTACCACCTTCCCTCAGCTGGTGAATCAGTACTCCTCCATGTTGAACACCACACTGGAAGAAGCACTAAGAGTGGCAAGGGCACAGAATTTACTCTGGGTGGGGGGCTTCAATGTCCATCACCAAGAGTGGCTCGGTAGCACCACTACTAACCACACTGGCTGAGTCCTGCAGGACATAGGTGACAGAAAAGGCTACTTGACCTTGTCCTCACCAATGTATTTGAGCCAGACGCATCTGTCCATGACATTATTGGTAGGATTGACCACAGCCCAGTTCTTGTGAAGATGGGACAATGGGATAGGTTCAGAACAGAGCTAGCAGCTCAAAGCTGGGCATCCATGAGGTGCTGTGCGCTATCAGCAGCAGCAAAATTGTATACCAGCACAATCTGTAATCTCATGGCCCGGCATATCCCTCACTCTATCATTACCATTAAGCCAGGGGACGAACACGCAAGAAGCTCGACACCATCCAGGACAAAGCACCCAGCTTTATTGGCACCCCATCCACTACCATAAACATTCACTCCCTCCACCATCAGCGCACTGTGGCTGCAGTGTGTACCAGCTACAAGATGTACTGCAGCAACTCGCCAAGGCTTCTTCAACAGCACCTCCCAAACCCGTGACCTCTACCACCTAGAAGGACAAGGGCAGCATGCATATGGGAACACCATCACCTCCAAGTTACACACCATCCTGACTTGGAAATATCTTGGCGTTCCTTCATTGTCGCTGGGTCAAAATCCTGGAATTCCCTCCCTAACAGCACTATGGGAGTACCTTCAGCACACGGATAGCAGCAGTTCAAGAAGGTAGCTCACCACCACCTTCTCAAGGGCAACTAGGGATGGGCAATAAGTACTGGCCTTGCCAGCGACACCCACATCCCATGAATGAATAAAAAAAAGCAAAAACAGATAATGTTGGAAATAGTCAGCAGGTCAGGTAGCATCTGCAGAGGAAGAAACACAGATGCTGCCTGACCTGCTGAGTATTTCGAGCATTATCTGTTTTTATTTCAGATTTCCAGCATTCACAGAATTTTGCTTTTGTAACCTTCCTCAGCCTGTCCTTTAAATCAATCGGAGGCCATTTTGAATTTGGGTGATAGTGTAAAGCAGACGATAATGGATCAGCCGACCGTTATTCATCTCTCCTGATTTTTATTTCATTGAACGTGTGGTCACCTCGATGGACGTTGTAAGTGGACTTTCTTTCTAGGAGTTTGTGGCACTAGCTTCAGGGATGCTCAAACAGGCACAATTCATGCTTTGGATTCTAACATCCCCTTCGCCATTAAAAGGCTGAGGGAATGCATAGACAGGGGCTTCAATCAAATCACAGGTCTCCTACAGTCTTCCCTCCTGGGAGTACTGAGTTGCAACCCCATGTTTGCGGCAGTGGTGCAATGGGAGTGGCACGTGTAGCCCTTTCTCAGGATGACAGCACATCTGTTATCCCTCTACCTCCTTAACCAATGCCCTCCCTGGTGCCAGCAAGCCAACTGAGCCAGACTGCCCCAGCAGCAGGCGAGACGCTGCAGCTTTCAGCTGGGCCCTCTCAGTCCTGAGCTCCCAAAGTTTGCCACAACAGTCATCTCAGGAACAAACATCCACACATCAGCAGCTTTCCTCTTACTATGCCTTCCACTTCCCATGCTGAAGCCACTTGGGAGCACTTCGTAGAAGCAGTAGAATAGGCAACAGCACATTTAAGTGAGGCACTACGGGCTGACACCTGGATGGCATTTGTCTAGGAAAGTAAAATGTCACACCATTTGTAATTATGATTTTGCCTGCAAAGTGTTTCCGATGCTGCAAAGTCAGGTGGGATGTATATCAGTGCTTGGAAGTACTTTATTGGTGGGTGGAAAGACTGGTATAAATAATAGTCATGACCGTAAATGGGGGTGATGGGTGGTGGGAGAAGGAGTAGTTTAGGTGAAATGCAGAGCAAATAGCTGTGGATGGAGAGCTCTGGCTGCAGATTGTTGTAGCCCTCCCATTTCAGCTCCATCCTTGCCATCATCAGTGATCTCCATATTGGCTGGTGGAAGGCCCTCTTCCTCTGCAGGCTCCATTTGTTATCCCCATTGCACTTCAAAGTCATGGAGGATGGTGCACACCACCACAATCCGGGACACTCTCTGAAGATGATATTCAAATAGGCGAGAGCTCCTCACACCAGTCTCATAACCTGCGAACGTTGCTGTACAGGTGGAATCTGACCACAGGAGCATCATTGTGCATGGCAATGGCTGTTATTCTAGAGAGCAGCCATATTCCTTCATTATGCAGCAGACCACAATGCCTGCATTTTTGGAAGAAGAAACCCTGGGGTGGGATGGGGTGGGGCGGGGGAAATTGCTTTTATCGTAAGCCCGTCGGCAAGATCGGCGCAGAAACATGCGCAAATTTCGGCACAATTCCCGAATACGTACAATCCAGGAAATCTGGGCCTTCATCTTAAAGAAGCTTAGTTCCCCATCCCTCTAAAGGAGAAACACCTACTTTAAGAGAAATTTAACTTACAACAATGTATAGTAGTTATTCAAGATCATCGATTACTATTAGTGTCAGCTGGACAGCTCCAGTTCAACCTTGATTATCGACGGAACACTCCGTATAAATTCTGTAAAAAGCTGTTGCATCTGAGGAAGATGTTCATGTGATTTTTCAATGAGTGCTCCAAAATAGTCAAATTGATTCCCTGTAGCACATTTATTCTAGTGCTATCCATCCTCCCCTGGAGAGAAAATGGGAGGTTGGTGCACGGTGAGAGGTATTTTCAAAATTTGAACTGCCAGAAACAGATTTGTCTTAATAATACCCAAGAGTTCCTGACAGATGGTTATCCACAAGTAGTTTATCTCTTGTCAAGCACGTTGAAAATGTAGGCTTGAAATTGGAGGGGGAGAAAATAGAAATGACAAGTTCGTTCAGAATGGAATGTTAAGTTCTTGTTTTCCTCACCTTGCTCCTTTACTGCTCTTGTATCCTGCCCTAGTCAATCGAAAGGTTTGCATGTAGTGTTTATGCATGGCATAATACCTCTGAAAAGGTGTCGCATCTGAAAATATGGCTTCAGAGGCGTTAAACCTCAGGTGCTGCACCACCATAGCATCACATGTTCATAGGAAAAATAACCATTTATTTGTTAAGCTGCCAATCAAATATTTCATTAACTAACTGTAAATGAATTGAGAGCACCGATGAAGAGTCATAGGCCTAGAAATTCCCTTGGGTTTGCGCCCATTTAGGGGCGCAAGAGTGGGTTGCGCCGGAAGTTGCATCGCCGCTGAAATTAGGTGGGCCTTTAAATCGGCGTAAGCCGGTAGCGCTGCGCTGGCACCGATGACATCATCGGTGTGCGCAGCGCCCCGGTACCGCCCGAAACCACGCCGATCCCCATCTTCAGTAGCGGCCGCCTCTTCCCTGGCGGCCGCTAACAACGTTTTGAAAACCTGGCCGTGCTGCAGCCTTAGAGGCGCTATTTAAAGCGGAGGTGTGGCCGGCCGCTTTTTCGGCGGCCGCCTGCCCGCACCTCCTTCCCCGGCCTCCTCCACCCCCCCCCCGCGGCATTGCCGGCTGGTTTCCGTGGAGCCCGGCACTTCGCCATTGTGCTGGGCTCTTTTGCCGGCACTTTCAACGGGGCTCCGGCCGTTGCAGGCACCTCCCCCTTAAGAGAAGGGGGAGGCCTGCAGTACAGCAGCCTGCCGCTCCGCATCGGGTGGCGCAGCGGGACCGGCAGCGCTGAAATTCACTTTCAGCGCCCCAAGCGGGGCGGGCACACCCTGTACCAGCGCCCGCTTCCGCTTTGGGGCGCTGAAAGTGAATTTGGGGCGGGCACAACTGGCTTGGCGGCGGGCGCTAAATTTCCGGCGCAAACGTGCTGGCGGGGCGTCACCGAATTTATAGGCCACAGAGTCATAGGCCTAGAAATTCCCTTGGGTTTGCGCCCATTTAGGGGCGCAAGAGTGGGTTGCGCCGGAAGTTGCGTCGCCGCTGAAATTAGGTGGGCCTTTAAATCGGCGTAAGCCGGTAGCGCTGCGCCGGCACCGATGACATCATCGGTGTGCGCAGCGCCCCGGTACCGCCCGAAACCACGCCGATCCCCATCTTCAGTAGCGGCCGCCTCTTCCCTGGCGGCCGCTAACAACGTTTTGAAAACCTGGCCGTGCTGCAGCCTTAGAGGCACTATTTAAAGCGGAGGTGCGGCCGGCCGCTTTTTCGGCGGCCGCCTGCCCGCACCTCCTTCCCCGGCCTCCTCCAACCCCCCCCCCGCGGCATTGCCGGCTGGTTTCCGTGGAGCCCGGCACTTCGCCATTGTGCTGGGCTCTTTTGCCGGCACTTTCAACGGGGCTCCGGCCGTTGCAGGCACCTCCCCCTTAAGAGAAGGGGGAGGCCTGCAGTACAGCAGCCTGCCGCTCCGCATCGGGTGGCGCAGCGGGACCGGCAGCGCTGAAATTCACTTTCAGCGCCCCAAGTGGGGCGGGCACACCCTGTACCAGCGGCCGCTTCCGCTTTGGGGCGCTGAAAGTGAATTTGGGGCGGGCACAACTGGCTCGGCGGCAGGCGCTAAATTTCCGGCGCAAACGTGCTGGCGGGGCGTCACCGAATTTATAGGCCATAGAGTTTTACAGCACAGAAAGAGGCCCTTCGGCCCATTGTGTCTGCGCCGTCCATCAATCCCTGTCCAGTCTAATCCCATTTTCCAGCATTTGGTCCATAGCCTTGTATGCAATGGCATTTCAAGTGCTCATCCAAATGCTTCTTGAATGTTGTGAGGGTTCCTGCCTCTACCACCCTTTCAGGCAGTGAGTTCCAGATTCCAACCACCCTCTGGGTGAAAAAGTTCCCCCTCAAATCCCCTCTAAATCTCCTGCCCCTTACCCTGAATCTATGCCCCCTTGTTATTGACCCCCCTACTAAGGGGAAAAGTTCCTCTTTATCCACCCTATCTATGCCCCTCATCATTTTGTACACCTCAATCAGGTCCCCCCTCAGCCTTCTTTACTCCAATGAAAACAACCCCAGCCTGTTTAGTCTTTCTTCATAGCTGAGGCGCTCCATCCCAGGTAACATCCTGGTGAATCTTCTCTGCACCCTCTCCAAAGCAATCACATCCTTCCTATAGTGAGGCGACCAGAACTGCACACAGTACTCCAGCTGTGGCCTCACCAGCGTTTTGTACAGCTCCATCATAACCTCCCTGCTCTTATATTCTATGCCTCGGCTAATGAAGGCAAGTATCCCATATGCCTTTTTAACCACCTTATCTACCTGTTCCGCTGCCTTCAGGGATCTATGTACATGCACACCAAGGTCCCTCTGACCCTCTGTACTTCCTAGGGTCCTACCACTCATTGTGTACTCCCTTGCCTTATTTGTCCGTCCAAAATGCATCACCTCGCACTTTTCAGGGTTTAATTCCATTTGCCACTTTTCCGCCCATCTGACCAACTCGTTTATATCTTCCTGTAGCCTGAGGCTTTCTTCCTCACAATTTACCACCCCACCAATTTTCGTGTCATCTGCGAACTTACTGATCATACCTTTTACATTCTCATCCAAATCATTTATGTAGATCACAAACAGCAAGGGACCCAGCACCGATCCCTGAGGTACCCCACTAGACACAGGCTTCCAGTCACAAAAGCAACCTTCGACCATCACCCTCTGCCTCCTGCCACTCAGCCAGTTTAGGATCCAACGCGCCAAGGCACCCTGGATCCCATGGGCTCTTACCTTCTTGACCAGTCTCCTATGCGGGACTTTGTCAAAAGCTTTACTGAAGTCCATGTAAACCACATCCACAGCATTTCCCTCATCCACACACCTAGTCACCCCCTCGAAAAATTCAATCAGATTTGTCAGACATGATTTACCCTTGACAAAGCCATGCTGACTATCCCCGATTAATCCTTGCCTCTCCAAGTGGAGACTAATTTTGTCCCTCAGAATTTTTTCCAATAATTTCCCTACCACAGATGTTAGGCTCACTGGCCTGTAATTCCCTGGTTTATCCCTGCTACCCTTCTTGAATAATGGTACTACGTTAGCTGTTCTCCAGTCCTCTGGTACATCCCCTGTGGCCAGAGAGGTTCTGAAATGAAGAATGAGTAACCAACAGAAAACGAGCAATCAATCCCCTCAATTCTTTTTCAAAGCTACCATTCACAAACCCGGGAGTGACACAAAACCAATCAAATCACTCAAATAATTCCTTCACGCTGATTTTATCCACTATTTTCCTTCTTTACTCACATCAGTGTGTACAACTAAAAATAACATTATTAACATAACAATTTAAAAAGGGGGAGAAACTATGTTTTATAAACACAAAATTAACTGAAAAATGCAGAATGATTTGAGGAAGGAGAGAAAAGAATAAACAAGTAAATTATTTGCAACTTAAGCCAATTCTGCAAGTTCACTATGGGAGGTAAAGCAAATTTATACCAGAAAAAAACAGAACTTAGAGGTCTGGAGAGAGAAGCACAAAGTTCCTTACATCTTAAGCAGGTTTTGTAAAATAGTAGGGAAATACTATTTTAAATATTAGATCTACGGGGCCTGTATCTTTTAGTATCTGTAACTTGTACGGTATATCTTGAGTCAGTGATATATTGATTCCGCAAATTTGCTGTTTTATAACAAAGGCTGAACTTTGGTTTAGGCTGTAGCAAAACGACAGTAAATGTCAGAAACCGCACACGAGGTCTTGTAATGTCAGGAGCAATGCCAGGGGGGAGGGTGAAAATTAATATTAAAATAAACAAATAATTGGATTTGATAAAATGCTGATGGATATACGATGAATATTCATAAAAAGGATCATATCATCTCCATACAGGGCCTGGGGCTAATTTCGAACCAGAACTCCCTCAATAACTGAGGAGGGCCTAACTTGGGTAACTCGTGACCCCAAAATCAATAGAAAAAAGACAGGTAATGGGGATAGCACTACTGCAAAGACAGGGAAATATTCACATAACCATGCCAACCTAACAGATTTATTATATCAAT